>NW_026693934.1:7685000-9036875 GCF_021218885.2 Marmota monax | reverse complement strand
GTAGGGATGGGTAAAGGAAGGCAATGCAGAATGAATTCTTAAAAACGCATGTTAAGTGCATATATAAATATCCCACAGGGAACTTCACTTTTATGCATAGGTAGAAAGAACCAATCAAATATAAACAGATGAGCGAAAGGAAATCTAGTAGAGTAGAGGAAGGAGAATGGGAGAGAATGGGGATGAGGGGAAGAAGGAGGGGATCAGGAACTGAAATTAAATTCCATGCATGTAGAAGTTTGTTGGGATAAACCCAACTACTATGTGTAACTACAAAGCTCTAATAAAAGAATACCAAAAAAAAAAAAAAAAAAGGATTATAAAAAACAAAATGGATCACAGGCTTAAGCTTAAGTGTAAAATCTAAGAATATAAAATTTATAGAGAATAACACAAGAGAATCTTGGGAAACTTGGGCTAGATGAAGTGTTAGCCATGACAACAAAGGATGACTCAGAAAAGAAAAAAACTGATGAACTGGAATGCATCAAAATTAACCTCTGTGAAAGGCCTTACTCAGTAAGAGGATAAAAAGATAAGCTATAGACCACATATCTAACAAAGGGTTCATATCTAAAACACATATATAAAAACTCTTAAAACTCAACTTAAAAATAATAAAACCATGGGGCTGGGGTTGTGGCTCAGAGGTAGAGTACTCTCCTACATGCGTGAGGCACCGGGTTCGATCCTCAGCACCACATAAAAATAAAATATTGTATCCACCTATAACTAATAAATAAATAAATAAATAATAAAACCATTAGAAAAGATAAGAAGAAACATTCCACTTAAGAGGATACTCAGAATGCAAATAAGTAAATGAAAAAGATTAAACATCACTAGCAACTAAGGAAATGCAAATTAAAACCACAATGAGACATCACTACACACATAGAACAGCTAATATAAAAATAATGACATTTTCAATTGCTGGTAAGGATCAGAGAAAATGAATCACTCAGATATTACTGGTAGGAAAGTAAAAATGGCAGTCATTAGAAATAAGTTTGTTAGGATTTTTTATTTTTTTAACTAAACATATACTTGCCATACATATGACCCAGAAAATGCACATTTGGGCATTTATCCCAGAGAAATAAAATCTTTTGTTTGCATGGCAACTTGTTCATAAGTGTTCAGGGCAGTTTTACTGGTAAAAGTCAAACACTACAAACAACCAAAATGTCCCACCATAGGTTAACGTCACTCAAACTCAAAAGATTATATGCTGTATGATTCCATTTATATGATATTGTTGAAATGATAAAATTCTAGACAGGGAAATAAACCAGTATTGATAGAGATCAGGAAATGGGGGAGGGTGTGACTATAAAAGGATATCACCACAGGAGTATACTGTGAAGAATTTTATGTCTTGGTTGAGATGGCAGTTACATATAAGTCTACTTATATGGTAAAAATTACTTAGGATTGGACATAAATTTTAAATTCCTGGTGCAATCTTACTTAACACATAACATCTAGAGAATATGGCTGAAAATTAGATAAGACTCCATACTATCTTTACAATTTCTTGTGAATCTGTAATTATTTTAAAATTTAAAATTTAAGAATAAAAGCAGACATATTTCACACAACAAAAAATTATATACCCAAGCCAGGTGCAGTGGTATATACCTGTAATCCCAGTGGCTTTGGAGGCTAAGGCAGGAGGATTGCAAGTTCAAAGCCAGCTTCAGCAATTTAGCAAGGCCCTAAGCAACTCAGTGAGACCCTGTCTCAAAAAATAAAAAGGAGTGGGGATGTCGCTCAGTGGTTAAGCCCCTCTGGGTTCAATCCCAAATTTCCAGCATATAAATGATCTCCTGCACAGCTTGGCTCCCTACCTCAGGAGTTGGTGCAGCATAGGCTGTGTATGGAGGGGGTGAAGCAGCCACAACTGTCTCCTCGGAAAGGACTGGTGAGCCAACATAAGCCTGTGTAAGAAAAGACAGTGGGGGATAAGAGCATGATGTTTACTTAGCAAATAAAAAGTTAAAGGACATAAAGTCGCAGCTATCTTGGGCTGGGTTTGTGGCTCAGCGGTAGAGTGCTTGTCTAGCACTTGCGAGGCCCTGGGTTCGATCCTCAGCACCACATAAAAATAAATAAGATAAAGGTAGTGTGTCCAACTACAACTAAAAAATAAATATATATTTTTTTAAAGTTACAGCTATCTGGAAAGTAGAAAAACTTTCCCTGATCCAGTAGAGACAACTGGCCCATTAAGACGTCCCCTCAATTCAGGAACAAGGTGGTCCCTTACTATCCAGAAAGGCCCCAGAGGCACCATTGTTATCCAACTCCTTTTAAAAGATACCACACCACTTGACAATCCTTATGCTCACAGTCTAAGCCATAGCAGAGACATCTTACACTCAGTCTGTTTTTGCATTAAAACAAAAATTCTCTAAATTACCCGTTAGTAGAAAAGAAAACCATGTTAGCTCTTTAAAAAGACCCATACAGGACAGTGGGTACAGCTTACTTGAAAAAGTGGGTGCCAAACATGCCTAAGACCCTGGTTTTAATCCCCAGAGAGTGCGCACATGCACACGCACAGGTGATACAAAAATTCTATACAAAGAATCACCCTCAAATTTTTACTATAGGTTCATATTAAAAGTCACCCAAAAAGAGAATTTTCATGGTATGGAGGGTAATGTGACTGAGCTGCAAAGTAGCCTGGCAGAAAGAAAACAATGACATTTAGCTATTAGGTTTTCACTTATTTAAAAAATTCTTTTGTAAGGCTAAGTCTCCTTGGAGAGGACTGCAGAGCCAACGAAAGGCCCGAATTCTTTTGTAAGCCTTATCTATTTTCCTTTTCTTTTTACATATAGAGATAAGAGAAAAATAAAATTACATCTAGAGAATGAAAACAATGACCAGAGTGAGTTTCCTTAACTCCCTGACACAAAGGTGGCATTACTAAGCTCTACAAATGGGCTATCTCTGTGACCTCCTGAAAACAGAAACAAGTCTACAGACAAGTCCCCAAAATGCTTTGGTTTTACAAACCTAAGATTCTATGCATAAAAAAATGCAGTAGTTCTTTTTGAGCCTTTTCCATAGCAGAATTCAAGGTATTACAAAGTTTAAAATATACGAACATTTCTGGAAAACAACTGGAACTTGCATGTCTATGTGAAGACAGTTCTTCCTGCCCAAACATTTGGCACAACCCAGCACAATCACTGTTATTAGCAAAAGGTGCTCTGCTCATTCATGGCTAGATGAGCAAGAAAGCCTTATCTTCCCCAATTTCCTTTCCCAAACTCCTATTTCCCAATTTGTTACACAAGATCGAGGATGTAAAAAAAAAAAAAAAAAAAAAATTATTGGCAAATGCCATTAGTAACTTACTGTGTTTGTTCTAGAATCTTGCAGTGCAAATTTCCAGGCCCTGTAGAAAAGAAAAAGGGTATTTTATCTGAGGTTATGCACCATTTCAATGATTCTCAAATCCAGGCTAGGATCAGAATTCCTGAAAAGGCTTAAAAAAGAATAGGTCTTCAGATATTACCCCAAGACCCAATCAATTCATTTAAGACATACACTAGGAATATATAATATACTTATGCACATATATAAAAGATAAGATTATTTTTTACAAATATATCTACGGTAGGTATAAGACTTTAAAATATGCTTACAATTTAATATTTGATCCATTTTTTAATAAATTTAAACTATACTGCAACTTGTTTTGTCAGTTCATGTTATATACAGATCTATTCATTTTGGGAAGGCTACACAATGAGTAAATGTAGACTGTCAGCAATATTTTCTCATTAAAAACAATGCTTTTATTAACATCCTTATTAGCCTCATGTAAACAGTCATACAGGACAAATTCCAAAGAGTGGAACTGCTTAGGTCAAAAGATAAAACATTTATTTCACTGAGTACTGCCAAGTGGCCCTACATAAAGTTTGTAATAATATTCACATCTACCACTCTTCCCTTATATGGTCATGAAAATTAGATATTTGAGTACGAAATCTCAGGTGCTCATCCCTCGCTTTTTGTATTGACTCCATCCCTCTTCTCTCATCTCTATTAATTCCATTCACTTTATTCTAATCTTACCACTTCCTTGAGTTGAAACTTCAGCTCATTTATTTTCAAATGTTCTGGTTTTCTAACAAATATGATTAAGTTGTGAAATTCCCCCAATGGATTTGATATGCAATGTACAAATGCCATTCACATTGCTAACAGGTATCATAATAGATAATCATGTATCGTATATAAATCGTTTTGTTGGGGCTGGAGTTGTAACTCAGTGGCTGAGTGCTTGCCTTGCATGCATGAGGCACTGGGTTCTATCATCAGCACCACATTAAATAAATAAATAAACAAACAAAGATATTGTGTCCATCTAAAACGAAAAACCATTTAAAAAAATAAGTAAATAAAAAATTGTTTTGCTGTTTTAGGTAGAACAGTCTAATGTGGCTTTAGTCTGCAAATTCAGTTCTACTATTTCAGAATGTTTTTCTTGCAAGTCAGTTTCTAAACATCTCTTTTTGGGTCTAGTACTTTCTGGATATTAATAATCTTTCTGAACTCCTTTATCTAACATAGCTTTGGTCTTTACTCCAAATCCTTGAATCTTTTTCCCTGTTTTTACAGAGATTTCCTCTATACTAGTGGTTCATTTTTCAGATGGGCTGTATACTAGGCAAAGTTATGATACCTGCTACCTCCCCCCCACCCCCATACCATAATAGTGGCAACCTTCTAGGCTACAGATTGAAGAGAGCACAGAATAAACAAATCCTTACTCTCACAGAGCATACATTCTACCGACAATAGGCAAAGAACACCAGATAACAGTTGGTAGATGATGAAAGAGAGTGTTCACTTACGTGTATACAGGGGTATAAGGCTATACTTTTAAATATGAAAACCAGGACAACACTTTTGGAAACTATGTTCTATTCCTTGATTTTATTTTCCTCTTGTCTAGCTTTTTCTCAGACCTGCATTCTTTCCTCATTTTTCCTTTATGGTGGGTTTACATAGTTGCCAAGCATTACTTGCACACTGCTAATGTTTAACTTGGGAAGTGATACCTAAAACTTCTATTTACTCTGATATGGTATGAGTTATTTCTCCTTTACACCTTTCTACCTGATCTAGTACCAACTGGGAATTCCACCCTACCCCAATCTAGCAACAGTTTGGTAACTAGGTGTGACCCACAGCACTTTTCTATTATCATAGAAGGAAGAGGCAGAAAAGGAAGAAATTTCCTCTGTGATGGAATATGACTTTTCTGAAATACATGGATTGTATACTCTCTTCTGAATATTTCTTTCAAAGTTTTATGCTAGGGCTCATATCACCAGTCAGAGAATTATCCAACTCAGGTAAGCTTCAATGCCTTCAATGTCCTGGCATGAAACTGACAAACCTTCCAGCCTCTGCTGTGATCCCAAGGATATCTATTCTGAAAGGTTTTTCCTGGGCTTTTCCAAAATGCATTTTATTCTCTTAATCAACATCACTCCAGACTACAGGATTTAATTAATTCTTCTTTTTATTGCTTCTGGGATTTGAGATGGGGTTAAGAACATTGATACACCTCATACTAACTGTCTGTTTTTCTTTGGCTGTTCACAATTTGTGCTTGAAGTTTAACTTCTAATAAATAATCGTTGTTGCTGGTGAAATATTATCCCTCTCATTTCACTAGGTAGTTGGGGAAGATGATTCAGATTCATTTCATCATCTTTACTCAGAGTGTTTATTATGGATTAAACTGTGTCCAAACTGAAGTCCAAATCCCCATAACCTATGAACATGACCTTGTTTGGAAACAGGGTCTTTGCAGATGAAATCAAATTAAAATGAGATCATATTTTAAGATTGGTCCCTAATCCAATGTGGAAATCTGGACATAGACACACAAGAGAAGAATGCACATGTGAAAATAAAGGAAGAGACTGAAGTGGTGCAGCTGGCAAGTCAAGGAACACCAAGAATTCCTGGCAACCACAAGAAGCTAGAAAGAGGCAAGGAAGGATTCTATTATGGTTTGGATGTGAAGTGTCCCCAAAAGCTCATGTATGTGACAATGCAAGAAAGTTTAGAGGAGAAATGACTGGGTTATAGGAGCCTTAATTTAATCAGTAAATTAATCCCTTTAAGGCAGGTAGGGTATGGCTGGAGGAGGTGGGGCATTGGGGCATGCCTCTGGGATATACATTTATATCTGATGAATGGAGACTCACTCTCTCTCTGCTTTCAGATCATCATGTGAGTCACTCCCCCTCCACACACATACACTCTTTCACCATAATGTTCTGCCTCACCCTGGGCCCTGACAAATGGAACCAGCTGTCCACAGACTGAGACCTCTGAAACTGTAAGGCCCCAAATAAACTTTTACTCCACTACAATTGTTTTGGTTGGGTCTTTTAGTCATCACAGCAAACTAATCTGACTTCCAGCCTCCAGAACTATCAAATACTCCATTTCTGTTTTTTTAGTTACCAGTTTATGATACTTGGTTTAAGCAGTCCTAGCAAACTAAGTCTCCTATTCTGCTTTTTTAAGCCTTTCTGTGTCAATTTTGTTTCAAGAATATTTCTTATTAACAAAATAAGTAACTGGACTTTGTTTCCTTCCCAATCTCAGATTTTACTATTTTTAAGGGAAATTTAGCCAATTCACATTTACTGAGGTCAACTCTGCCAGTCTAATTAGCCACCAGGTGATTTCCTATCGTGATTTATCAAGTTTTCTTTTAATGAAGAATGTTTCTGTTCATTTTCATTACTCTAATTTAAAAAGCTTTATCCTTTATATTCTAATTTGTGCCCCTAAAATCAGACAGACAGACAGACAGCGACACTGACACACACACACACACACACATATATACATACATACATATATACACTTTGCCATCTAGGTTTAGAACGAATCTTCCCCTCTCTTCCGGGTAAAACATTTTTATTTCATATTTTTATATTTTTTTATTTACATATTTCATATTTTTACCTCTTCTACAAGAAAAACTCCCATGTTTCATTAAATAACCTAAAATTCTAGTTTGATATATTTCCCACTATTATTTAAAGAAACATTTCACATATGTGACATCTCAGCTCACAATAAAGCAGAGTAGTTAAGGACCAAAGGGCTTAGGAGCCAAATCCTGAGTCCAGTCTACTAACTCTAAAGTCTTTTTTCAGCGGACACGACATCTTTGTATGTGGTACTGAGGATCGAACCCGGGCCGCACGCATGCCAGGTGAGCGCGCTACCGCTTGAGCCACATCCTCAGCCCAAACTCTAAAGTCTTGACAGGCAGAATGATGGCCCCCAAAGATGTCTACTTCCAAACATGGCAAAAGGGACCCTGCATCTATAATTAAGGTTAAAGACCTTGAGATGGATAGATTATCTTAGAAAATCAAGGTAGGACCAAACCAATCAAAACTCCTTAGAGGCATGTAACCTTTCCTATCTGCAAAGTCAGGTGACAGTGTGAGAAGATAGACACATTGCTGCTGACTTTGAGGAGTGAGAAAGAGGTCAGGAGTGAAGGAATGCATGAGACCTCTAGAAGCTAGAAAAGGCCAGGATACAGATTCTCTCCTAAAGCATTCAGCAGAATAAGGTCCTGCAGACACTTTGTGTCTGAATTTGGTGTCAAACATCTTTCTTCCAGAAATGTAATAATACATGTAGATTTGTTTGAAGCTATTAAAATTATGTTAATTTATTAAAGGAGCATATAACAACTAGTTCAGAAGTTACTTAATCTCTCTATGCCTCAACCTTTTATGCCAGGAAAAACAATACCCACTTTATAAAATATGAATAGGATTAAACAACATCTGAAAAGCAGTTAGCTCCATGACTAGTACAAAGTAAGTGTTTAATATATGTTAGCTTAAATTATTAAGAGGTAGTAGTAGAGTTACAGTTTATAAAAGCAGCAAATTAGCCTGACATTAGTCTTCAAGAAAGCCATTCTCTCTCTCTCAGAAGATGCTATTTAAAACTCACTGATATAGGGGCTGGAGACGTAGCTCAATGATAGGGTGCTGCCCTAGCTTGCACAAAGCCCTAGGTTCAATCTCCAGCACCAGGGGGGAAAAAAGACTCACTGATATAAATCAGAGGAACATGGGCTGGGATTGTGGCTCAGCAGTAGAGCGCTCGCCTCACATGGGCGGACCCAGGTTCGATCCTCAGCACCACATAAAAATAAAGGCATTGTGTTGTGTCCATTTACACCTAAAAAATAAATATTAAAAAAAAATACTTAAAAAAAGAGTTTAAAATAATTAAAAATAAAAATAAATAAATAAATCAGAGGAACATAAAAAAGAAGCTACACAGGGGATTTAAAATAAACCCTACTTGGCATACAATAAATGTTTAAACTGAGGATGAACAAGGATGTGAATAAAGGAATAGGCATTGAAAAAAGTGGTCTGCAAGGCTTTTATGATAATGTCATATATGTACAAGTAATTCAGTAATGTCTGCTAGTGAATTCTCATGTCTAAAGTTAACCCATTGTAGGGTACAAAGTGGAGAGAGTAAATCCATTCTTTCCCCTAAATTTCATTTAGTGTTGGCAAGTTTCTGATCCAACACCAACAGGCAGAGGACTAGGGAGGTTGGGCTTTTCTCTGGCAGTTTAGTTCCCTATCCCTTCTTCAAACATAGCAGATGGGAACAATGACTACCAAAGAAAGCTGCACAATACAGATGTCTGTGCTTATTAAAGACACATTTACATAAAAAGAATAAGACTGAAAAAACCATTCACCTAAGCCCATTACCCATTATAAATCTTAAAAAGAAAACACAAAGCACAAAGTGATTATTAGAAAGCTATTACTTTCTACCATTTCACCAGAATGGGATCCTGCCCAGGCAGTCCTGGAGGGGAAGAAATTAGAATCAGGAAAAACCCTGATAAATTTCTGCCATGCATCTGCAGAGTCCTTTATTCTATTGCCTGAAGGAAAACTCCACTCCCATTATTTTCCCTTCTGGACCACTGGAAATTAAGACAGAAAATAGTTTTTAAATTAAACATAAGAAATCAAAACTCACAAACAATCATCTGTGCTTTCTGCACAAAGACTGATAGTTTTCCCATCTCGGCAAACAATCTGCAGCAGACAGTCTTTTGGCTTCCCATCTGGAGGCTGAATATCTATGAAAAATAAGAATGAAGGAAGATTTACATGGTTATTTTTTTAACAGCTTAGATAAGAAAAAATTAAACAATAACAACGAAAAAATCAAGTGCTATAATTTAAGAAATAACCTGTGGCCTGACCAAGAAGACAGAAAAGAAACAGCCAGACTAACTGGCAAAATCAGCAGCCAAGATGACTTTTATGAAACTATTCTTTTAAAGCAAATATAAAGGATAATTGCAGGAAACCATGACATCACAGATTTTAAGACCTTCAATGGAGCCACCATCAAACAGATGCTAATTTCTAAGTCATAAAATCAATATAGTCTAGGGTGGCTCCATCCTTCTTGGAGTTCCCAGCAATCTAGATCCTTCTCCAAAAGATGAAGGCATGCGTGTTGAAGAATAATTCAGATGAGAAAATCTACTTGTTCCAATTTTATAAGTCATGATCTAAGGGTCTGGGCCCCACTTCCACCCCTGCTACGGCTGCCCCTCCCAGATAAAGTCCTAAAAAAAGATCATCAGGCAAGGAAAAAGATCCAGCTCCCATCAAGAATGAGGAAGGGGGCCAGGTGTAATCCTAGCGGCTCAGAAGATTAAGGCAGGAGGATTCTGAATTCAAAGCCAGCCTCAGCGAATTAGGAACTCAGCGAGACCCTGTCTCTAAATAAAACATAAAAAAGAGTTGTGGATGTGGCTCAGTGGTCCCCTGGGTTCAATCCCAAGTACCAAAAAAAAAAAAAAAAAAAAAAAGACGAGGAAGAACAGATGACAGAAGTTGGCTAAGGAGGTGGTAGCTTACCCCGACACTCATGCCCTGTGCGAATATTGATGCAATCCACCGGCATATGGACCTTATCCTCAATACTCTGCCGAGTCTGGTCATCATAATAGATCAGGTGACCATCTGACCACAGGTCAAACCAATTCTTCTTCCAGCGCTTCAAAATAGTACCTAAAAAAATACATGGGAAAGGTTGGCTTTGGGCAGAGTAAACAAAAGATTTTGTCCTCTAAGGACAGAACCAAAGGAAACTCTCCTGTGGTCTACTAAACACACCTGCACAGAACTGCCTGAAGCAGTTCATCAAAATGGAAGTAGTAGGGGCTCAGTGATGGAAGTAGTAGATGTGCTCAGTGGTAGAGCAGTTGCCTAGCATGTGTGCGGCACTAGGTTCAATTCTCAGCACCACATAAAAATGAATAAGTAAAACAAAGGTATTTTGTCCATCTACAACTAAAAAAATTTTTTAAAAAGGGGGGGGTTAGAAACAAACACCATGGTGGCCTGACCCACCCTTGCTGTAACAGCCTGCAGACAGCATGTACTGTAGACACTGAGCAGATTGCTAACCAAAGGCCAAGTCCCAAAATAAAAAAGTTAAGGGGGAAAAAAAAGTTTGCTTGAGTTAATGAAAAAGAGCTAATATCTAATTTCCCAAGTAGAATTAAGCTAAACTTTAAACGTTTTTGACTTCCTAAACTTTCCCAACACAAGCTAAATTGATCTGAAAATGCTGGCCTGGAAAGTCTCTATATGTAATGAAAATAGTATCTTCCTCTCTGGGAAAAAAATGTTTCTTTTTTTTTTTCCTCAAGAGCTTTCATATATACTCTTTTCTAACATTTCCCCTTATAGGAAGCCCACAGCATTGTTGCAGACACACAGGACTGAGACACTGGATAAATGGGTACTCCTATCCTGACACATCCTGCTACCTCATATTTCTGTCAGTTTGAGAGACCATACTTTCATTTGTAACTTGGACTAGACAATTAACTTTATAAAGCTATAATTTCTTCATCTACCAGAGTGAAACCCGAAAGCGGACTCCGCAGCTAACTTTAGCTACAAGCCAACCCTGAATCTTTCTCACATCCGTACACTGCCCACTATACATTCTGTTCCTGCACATCCTAGCCTGTACTTGCCCAATGTGCAAAACTCTTGTTTCCCATACTTCTGTTTATACTCTCCTGCCTGCTACTGATATCAAACGTGATATCCAGCCTTTCCACTACCTGCATCAGGCACCCTTCTCAATGAGAGGAGTAGTGCCACTTGCCAACGCTGTTTGTACTGGCACCCAGCACTGTGATTGGCAGTGCCTGAATATGCAGAAACTACCAGATTGAGTCATGAAAACAGGTGAAATCATCAGGTTAGGGAGTTCTGTCTTAGTATTTCAGAGGCAATCAAAGACCTGACCGCAGACTCCCAGATCAGGCTGCCCCTCAAAGGCCAAGTACTAGGTCCTATGCAGCAATGACAGGAAAATGAATGCTGGGGACTGCCTGGCCTACCCATAAGCACAAGTATATCTCTGCTGTTCTGTAACCAGTAAACGTAATACATCTCACCTCATTTTATGTTACTGAGATTAATACTTCTTCTTTCAGCAAAGGAAAATCAATCACATGTTTGAATTGGCCATAAAGAAAAAGTCTGTTGAATATACATCTCTATAATAACCATGGGCAAGGATACTGAAAATATCTGAACATCTATTTTGTGTATATATATCACCATGCTGGGCGCTGATGAGGAACACAAAAAATTGTTAAAAGGGTTACTGTTCACTAAAAGTCTACACCATTTACATTCAGCTGTAATGGAAAATGATTGTTCTCAAACAAGAATGTGATAGGGCCTAATGAGAAAAACAGAAGACATCCAAAGAACCAACAAAGGAGGAGACTTCCTCAAGGTCTAAACAAGGCTCCCATGTCCTTGACCATAGGGGAGACTGGAACCAAAAACCCAAAACAAGCAAACTTCACAAAGATTGGGTCGAGGCTCCAATATATAAGGACTTTCTGTACAAATCCAACATTACAATAACTCTATCTATGCTAAGACTACCAGACTGTCACAGACCTTGAGAGGACATGTGGTTCTGCTCCAGATTTGTTCATACAGAACAAATTAAACAATCATCTCTGGATAGAAAGAGTATTAACGATGAACTCAGTCTTGAGCTTTAATATAAATCTCTAACAGTTCCTTCACCTTCTGAATATAGGCCTTGTTGCTCTGAGGTTTTGTTTTTTTGTTTTTTTTTTAAAAAAAAAAACATGTTTTTTTCTCTCTTCTCCCTTCCCTAACAAGATTAGGGATACAGTGTTACCTTTTCTTCCCCTAGTTAACAGTCCTTGAACACATCCACTAGAGGAAGAAGATGTGTACTGAGGATCTGGGAAGTGAATGAATATCTCACAAATCAACAAGCGAATCCTAACAGCCAACAGGGAGCCCTGGGATCTGTACAGAGCACACCTGGAATATAACTCCCCCCCACCCCCACCCTGGTGTCCCTCCCGATGGGGAGAATCACAGCCTTTGGGATAGGAGTCTCCCACGTTTCTCCTTTGCTAGAAAAGCAATAATCCTTCCTTTTTCTTTTTCTCAAAACAGTGTCCTTGTTATTGGATTGGCATCAGAGATAAGGACTGCAACAATTCTACCTTCCATAGTTTGTTTATATCCAAATTACCTCATCTCACAAAATCTTAATTTTAAATGGAAACAACAATACCTATCATGGAGCTATTGTAAGAATTAAATGAGTACATGAAAAATATTTATAATGGGAACAAAAATAAACTTCATAGACAATTGTTTTTATATAAACCATCCAAGGTATGCAGTTGATTCTTCAATACTAGACTCAATATTAGCTAAGTTCTGCAGGCACCCCTCATGTCTCTGAACAGTAAACCAATTACATGTACCACAGTTTAGAATTATAAATAATGTGGTAGTCATCTTTTCCTTAATCCTGCTCTTTCTAGGGCAACAAAAGAGTCTATTATTTCTTTAATAAACGTAGGTGAGTTTTCTATTTTAAAACAGGATGAATCTTACATGGAGTGGCAGCCTCAGAGGTGAACTACTTATGAAAGAAAGATCCAAGACAAGTCTAGGAGAGTGGATCTCTATCACACTTTCTTAAAAGAGATTTAAATTTCTTTTCTGGAGTTCCTTTGGAGATTTATAAAAAAAAAGTGTGGCTTTTGATAAACTTGTTGCCTCAGGTCCAGTCTTCCTCTACATAATTACAAAGCCCTCCTGTATTTCAGAATCTGAGTCACTGCTCAGTCACCAGGTAAGACAGGCGTTTCCCACACCCAAGATGATCAGTACCTCCATGCTATATATAGTACAGCAGCTAGGTGTAGTCAGATTCAGGCAGTCTCAGGTCAACCATTAACAATAAAGTATGCTACTAAGGAAAGAGAAAACAGTAAGGACTGCCATCATTTCCTGGTTCTTATCAATTCAACAAGTAAGGAGGAGTTCCAGGGGCTGGAGATACAGCTCAGTTGTAAAGTGGCTGCTTAGCATGTGTGTATGAAGTCCTAGGTATGATCCCCAGTACTGAAAGAAAAAAAAAAGAGTTCCACGTGTACAAAAAGGTATTTTATAGTTATGAAAATCCCAAAGAGGAAATTGAGGAAAAAACATAAGACTTGGGGCTGGGGATGTGGCTCGAGCGGTAACACGCTTGCCTGGCATGCGCAGGACACTGAGTTCGATCCTCAGCACCACATAAAAATAAAATTTAAAAAAAGATGTTGTGTCCACTGAAAACTGAAAAATAAATATTAGAAAAATTCTCTCTTCTCTCTTTAAAAAAAAAAACATAAGACTTTATGATTTATTTTTTAAAGTCATCTGTTTTAGCAAATAGAAATAGACACAGAACCTAAGGCAGACCCACATGTCCTGTACTCACTCTGTCGCAACAACCATCCACTCTTCACAAATGCCATCTCTTCACCTATAAGAGAAGAAAAAGGGAAGTTCAAAATTATACCAAAAAGACAATGGTTTATCTGTTGTAAGTCTCAATCCTAAACCCCCTTTGATGTCATCTGAGGAAGAGCCCAAAGACAATGGACCCCACTGACCACCTGGCATTTACCAAATATCCTATTAGTGGGGTTCATACCTGCCCTACCCCACCTTCCATTCTAGGCTTCAGTCTCACCACCCACCCTGATGAGTAAACAGACATGAAGCAGCCTTAAGGGAACTAGGATTCAACACAGATAAGGACTTGGGACTTCTGATAACATTCCTGGGGTCCTAAGGTCTAGTTGTTCCAGCTTTACACCTGATCAGGTTGACATGGCTTAGTCAGATGTGCCACACTGGTGATGGTAGAGTAGCCAAGTCAGAACAGAAAACTAGGAGTCATCATGAAAAAGCTTGACAGTTTAACTCAATAAAAATAAGTCTTCTAAATTTTAAAAAGATTTATAACAAATTTGAGAAAAAAAAACACTACAACCAAATGGCAGCAGTGAGTTTATTTCCTTCACCTACAAAGCTCCTATATATTATAAAGAAAAGGCAATCACTTGAGAGTTTACAAAAAAAAAAAAATTTGAATAACACAAAAATAAATTCCGAAGAATGTACCCAATTTCTCTCTCAATTCAAAGACAAAATTCAAAATGTAAAGTCAAAAATTTTACCTATCATCAGATAGGCACAAAAAAATTCCATGACATCAGCCAAAAGAAAAAGCAAACAAGAGGACAGAGAATGAATATTGCTGCAACCCTTCTGGAGGGGAATTTGACAGAATCTGCCACAATTTAAAAACTGTACCAGGCACAGTGGTGCACACCTGTAATCCCAGCAATTTAGGAAGCTGATGCAGGAGGATCACAAGTTCAAGATCAGCCTCAGCAACTTAGTGAGGCTGTAAGAACTTAACGAGGCTCTAAGCAACAAGCAAGACCCTGTCTCAAAACAAAAAATAAAAAGAGCTGAGGATGAAGCTCAGTGGTAAAGCATCCCTGAGTTAAATCCCAGTACCAAAAAAAAAAAAAAAATGTTCATATACTTTGACCCAGAAATCCATTACTAGCAATTTGCCTCGTTGATAATATATGTCAAGATTCAATAAGGTTTTTATATACAAGGATATTCACAGTAACATCACTTATACCACAAAATACTAGACACATCCAGCATGGCCCACAGCAGATGAGCACCTCTATCCAGGGCAGAAAATCAGGCAACAAAAGAGAATGAAGAAATGAGGTAGAAGAACGTATGTAACAAGCACACACATCTCTCTCCTGCTCCACTATGTTCTGAAAGGACTCATGTAATCTATTGAGAACGTATGTCTCCAGGGGAGAAAGGAGGCAAAACTATAACAGACATGAGGGTGACCAGCCACATTATACCTTTTTCTGTATTCACACTTGTTTTCAATAATGTGCATGTATTATTATTATTTTTAAGTCAACAGATAGTTTTGGCAACTCAGATCATGGACTACTTCTGTTTTCAACTTTAATTTATTTAGAGGTACTAATTTGAACTAAGGTTTGGAAAGTTAGCATCCTGCAGCAAAAGCTGGTGTGTGAAAGCCAAAATGCAAATAAGTTTCCTTCATACAACTCCATGTACTAAGCATGGGTGAATTCTCACCTTTCTCCAAATATTTAGGAAAAAAGCTCCACATTGTCATCCTGTACTCCAGCATCTCAAAACTTCTTTATTCTGAAGGTACTAGCTCTCCTTACAACTTTTGCCAACTCATCTAATTCATGCTGTCTGCCCCGTCAAGAAAGGAAGTAAGATATTCATTCATCTTTCCCATACTATCTTTTTCTCATTTAGGTTCTTGAACAAATAAACTGTATCCAGAAAAGCTATTCTCCTACTTTCTCCGAGTGGGAGTGAACAGACGGCTGCTGGCAGCCACCTTATAAACAGGATGGGCCAGCCCACAGGTAACTGACCCTTGAGACAGCAGAACTCATTCTGCTGAGCCACCACCTCAACTAACTCTGGAAAACACCCTAATCCAGGGCTTTCTACTAAGCAAAATTATAGGTCTCTCCTCCAAGCTGGGCTGAATCTAGAACTGCTAACAGTCTAAAACAATCATTCTTCCATTAAGATTTGAAACAGAGAAATAATGCTATCATATTTTCATTCAACAAATAATATTTATTTTTATTAATTTTTGTGGTGATGGGGAGTGAATCTAGGTGCTCACACATGTTAGGCAAATGATCTACCAATGATCTGTAGCCTTGCCCCAGAGACTTTTACAGAAGCTACTATGTGTTTAGCTTCATAATAGACACTAAGGATACACCTGTGACCAAGTCAAAGCAGGTATATTCATGTAGCTCGCCCTCTAGTGGAACAGGTGAAACATAAAAGACAGAATGGAATGCTGTTGACAGTATATCTCTACAGTAATTTATTACCTCAGAACACAAAAGTGAAAGGGATTATTCATATATGCTAAATCATAGATATTTATATCACAACTTCCTATCCCTGTAATATCATATAAAAAAGAAAATTACCTAGCTGGGCCCAGTGGCACATGCCTGTAATCCCAGCAGCTCAGGAGCCTGAGGCAGGAGGATCACAAGTTCAAAATCAGCCTCAGCAACTTAGTGAGGCCCTAAGCAACTCAGTGAGACCCTGTCTCTAGATAAAATATAATAAAGGGTCAGCGATGTGGCTCAGTGGTTAAGTGCTTCTGGGTTCAATCCCAGTACCAAAAAAAGAAAATTACCTAGAAAATAAGGGTTGAAAGACAATTTTAGATAAAGTCTAAAGGATCTAAAGGTTTCCTACTATCTCTGATTATAATCCACTATTTGTATAAGTCAACATCTGATTTTCCAGATATTGTGCCTGTTTTCTTTGGTGTTTTCTTAATATGAGGGATGGGTTTCTTTTCATATACATAGGGCTCAAAGGATGTCAACAAGGAGAAACTAAACAACTGACTTCAGAATCAAATTCCAGTCCATTTGAGTCAAGATTCAAAAAGGAGGGACTGGGATTGTGGCTCAGCAGTAGAGCACTTGCCTGTGTGAGGCACTGGGTTCAATCCTCAGCACCATATAAAAATAAATGTTATTTTAAAAAAGATTCAAAAAGGAGACTAATAAAAACATCCACATCTAAGGGACATTATAAACATATCTTTGGTATGCCTCTATAAAATAGTTCAACACTATTAGAAAAAAGGAAACTGAGATTTTTACAAGGAAGAAACTGGAATTGCAATAGAAACTTATGACTTTTGAAAAGAGAAATTCGATTAACTCAAGTAGCTTCTTATCTGGTATCATCCTGTCTACCTTTAGTCATTAAACGGAAAATCTCATGGATCCCTCAGTACCTAGTTTTTTTATCTCTAACACTACTTTCCTCTAAAAGGAGCCAGTGATCCTTGAAAATGAGATGGTTAATTTAAAGACAGGATACTCAAGATGTACCTAAGTTGTTTCTTTGCTGGAAAAACAAATGCACTGGGTATAGTGGCATGCTCCTATAATCTAAGTTCCTTGGGAAGCTGAGGAGGATACCTTGAGCCCAGGAATTCAAAGACAGCCTGGGCCACACAGTATGACCTTGTCTCTTAATAAAATAAATTGCTTTCACACACAGCTGCAAAGCCAGCAACTTGGGAGGCTGAAGCAGGGAGATTGCCAAGTTTAAGGCCAGCCTCAGCTATTTAGCAAGACACTGTTTCAAAAATTTTAAATTTTTAAAAAGGTTGGGGGAATGGAGGCTGGGGATGTGGCTTGGTGGTTAAGTGTCCCTGGGTTCAATCCCTGGTAACAACAACCTGCTTTCAGAAATGCCTTTAAAAATGACACAGATAATCAGGCTGGGGTTGTGGCTCAGTGATAGAGAATTTGCCTGGCATGTGTGAGGCACTGGGTTGGATTCTCAGCACCACATATAAATAAATGAATAAAATAAAGGTCCGTCAACAACTAAAAAATACATATTTTTAAGGGTTTTTTAAAAATTTTTTTTTTAGTTGTTGATAGACCTTTATTTATTTATACATTGTGCTGAGAATCGAACCCAGTGCCTCACACATGCCAGGCAAGTGCGCTACTGCTGAGCCATAGCCTTAGCCCTAAAAAATACATATTAAAAAAAAAAAAAGAAAGGATAAAGATAATCCCAGTGGCTTGGGAACTTGAGACAGGAGGATCACTAGTTCAAAATCAGCCTTGGCAAAAGCAAGGTACTAAGTAGCTCAGTAAGACCCGGACTCTAAATAAAATACAAAATAGGGCTGGGGATGTGGCTCAGTGATGTATTACCCTGGAGTTGAATCCCCGGTACATACCACCCACCCCCACCAAAAAAGAAGAAACTAGCTAAATTAAGGGCATCTAGTGGCCAAATCATCTAGTGGCATGTCAATTTCAAATAATTACTGTTCTTAGAACCAACAGAGACTGAATGGCATCCTGAATATAAAAGGATTAAAACTAGGCTGGACAGTGTGGCACACACCTGTAGTCCCAGCAGCTCAAGAGGCTGAGATAAGAGGATCACAAGTTCAAAACCAGTCTCAGCAACTTAGCAAGGCCCTAAGCAACTAAGCCAGACCCTGTGTCTAAATAAACTATAAAAAGGGCTGGGGATGTGGCTCAGTAGTTAAGCACCCTTGTGCTCAATCCCTGGTACTTTAAAATTAAAAAAAAAAAAAAAAAAAAAGATACATGGGGGGGCGGTGCTGGGCTTGTGGCTCAGCAGTAGAGTGCTTGCCTAGCACGTGCGAGGACCTGGGTTCAATCCTCAGCACCACATAGAAATAAATAAATGAAATAAAGATATTGTGTCCAACTATAACTAAAAACTAAATATTAATAAAAAATAAGACACATTAATATAAAATGTATTGGAAAAAAGACAACTCTTCCAATATGGAAGTATGATTTTATTTCACCCAGTTGAGGGCCTAGGGGTTAATTTAAAAAATATATATTGACACATTTTTATTTTGTATAATATCCTCTCAGTGGATAAGTCTAATGGTTGTTGTGCTTATAATGAGGGATATGTGCAGCTTTTACTGTTTTAGATATTAGGATTTCCTTTTCAAGACAAAGAGACAACAAACTTCTAAGGTGAGGGTTCAAGCATACTAAAACTTAGGTATATGAGAAGATATAGGTACAAACTTGAAACCAACCTAAACTTCAGCTACTGGGGAGAATGGCCCTGGAGAAAGGAACCGTGGATTCACACACTAAATTATGTAATAAGGGATGTGAGGGCAAACTGGTTGTGACATACGTAATCCCACTGATCACCAGGGATGACTCAGCTGATCTGGCTAGCTAAAATCTCTAGATGCCCCTTTCTCCTTTACTGCTTCATGTGTTTTCCTCCCAAAGCTGTGTGCCTCGACGATCTTCCCAGATAGAAGACCATTCTTCAGTCAAGTGTATACAAACAATTGCACTCCACTCCTAGAACCTACAAACCAACACTCAAGGAATGCATTGAGTGGGGTTACTTGCACTTGCTGGGCAGGCACTCCAGAAAAGCCCAAGGAATCCAAAAGAACATAAAAGTCCCATGATAATGGGAGCTTCCTAAACCACCTTATGGAATCTTTATCCAGATCACAAAGCATTAGACACAGATCTTGGGGCAATGAAGCTAGGGCATAAAACATCTGACAAGGACAGAAAAGTGGCAGCCATCTGAGTGCAGGAGTAAGCACTTTATACTAACTAACGAGATGCACATCCTTTGTCTGTATCTACTGCGTTGGCCTCCACATTGGTATCACTACCACCTGGGCACTACTTGCCTCATTAGCTTCCATTAATGGCAGCAACTCATCCTGGCCTCAGCATCCAACCCATAAGCAATATGTGACACAAACCAGACCCTCCACACCAGACAGGATAAATAACACACACCAAAGACAAGTCCTTAAATAAGCAGCTACACAGGGTGTGGTGACAGATGCCTGTAATCCAAGCTACTCAGGAGGCAGAGGCAGGAGGATTACAAGTTCAAGGGTAGCCTGAGCAATTTAGCAAGACTGTCTCAAAATAAAATAAAAAAAGGTCTAGAGATGTAGTCAAGTGGATGCAAGAGGCCCTGGGTTCAATTCCCTGTATCATAAAAAGAAAAAGACAAAAAACATTTTGAAAGTTCCAAAGCAATTGAACAAGTGGTAACTAAATTAAAATTTGACCTTCTTTGCTTTATCATTGTTAACAGAAGCAAAATACACAGCAAGCCAAGCCAACTCCTGTCAGAGTATACTGGAAAGATTCAGAAAATAGAAGTATAAGATAATTCTAAAGGTGAAAGACATAGCAGGAGAATTTACTGAAAGACTTAAGAGTCAGAGAAGTCTGGGGTGGGGTTGTGGCTCAGTGGTAGTACGCTTGCCTAGCATGTGTGAGGCAATGGGTTCAATGCCCAACACCACATTAGAAAAAAAAAATTAAATAAACAAAATAAAGGTACTATGTCCATCCATTAAAAAAAAAAAAAAAAAAAAAAGTCATTGAGGCCTTCTACCCATCCAGGTACCAGCCTTCCCTGATCCTGAGGATGCTCCAGCATAGCTGAGAGTTCAACACATGCCACTTTTAGAAGAGGAATATAGGACAGATAGGTCCTAAACTCTCAGCCCTCTTCCTTTACTTACTTACTAGATGCTAACTCTGGGCCAGGGACACAGCCCAAGAGGAAAGATTTACAGATATTGATTCATATGGATGCTCCTCAATTTAAAAAAAAAAAAAGTTCAGTCTCTATGAACACCCTACAGGGAAGCACATCAGATGATAAATTATAAGCAAACAAGACTTTCAAAGTTTTATAGTAACACTCTCTTAAATATGTACAGAAAGCAAGCACTGTAAAACACGAGAGAAAAGGCCCAGCACAGTGGTGCACACCTGTAATCCCAGCTTGGGGGGGGGGGGGGGGTGAGCAGGATGATCAGCCTCAGCAACTTCAAGGCACTAAGCAACTCAGTGAGACCCTCTCTCTAAATAAAATACAAAATATTGTATTGTCATGTGTAACTAATTAAAACAAATAAAAAAATAGATATAGTAATAAAAATAAATAAATAAATAAAATACAAAATAGGTCTGGGAGGTGGCTCAATCATACACGTAAAGAAAGTCTACCATAAAAGATAAAGATTAAAAAGAGGCGAGGGGCTGGGGATGTGGCTCAAGCGGTAACGCGCTCGCCTGGCCTGTGCGGGGAGCTGGGTTCAATCCTCAGCACCACATAAAAATAAAATAAAGATGTTGTGTCCACCAAAACTGAAAAATATTTAAAAAAAAAAAAAATTATCTCTTTTTTCTCTCTCTCTCTTAAAAAAAAAAAAAAAAAAGAGGTGAGGACAATCTCACAAAAATCACAGAGACAATGCAGGAAGCAAAAACAAACTTCAAACTCACAAAAACAATTATCATAAAACAAATGATGTTGCATCCAAAAAAAAAAAAAAAACCACACAGAATGTTCCAAAATAGATACATTCAAAGCTCTCAGTTAAAGATGATTACCACAACTCAATAGAGCTGGGGATGTAACTCAATGGTTGCACATAGATACATGCCAGGCATTAGCTCAATCCCCAGCAAAGCCAAATACAGACAAAAAAATAAATTCAATATAAGAATTTTTCTCAGAAAAAAAGGGAGGAAAAAAGTCAAAAGAGAGAGGGTGGAGTAAGGAATAGAGGATGAGTTTGTAATATAAAACACTCTGCTTAGGATTGAGGACATAGCTCTACAGTAGAGTCATGTGCTTAGCATGAGCAAGGATTACAGGAAAGTTTCAGAAATAAATCACGAGAGAAAAGAGCAGAGGAGAAATACCAGACAATACAGTTCTAGACTCAAAAGCACCACCAAGCAGTCAAGCAGGAAGAACTTTAAAAGAGCCTCAGTAAGGTAGATTACTGGGAAATTTCAGAATGCTAAGGACAAAAAATAGAAACCTAAAAACTTCTCAAAGAAAAAGAGGAGTCAGATTAAGGACCAGCAGTCAGCCAGGTGAATAGCATCTTTATGGACAATGATAGAAGACAATGGAACAAGAGAAAAAATGACTTCCACATCAGAATTCCAAACTAGGTCAAATCAGTAACCAAGTAAAGACATTTATGCAAATGCTAAAAGTCTGAAGATTTTACTACAGTGACATAGCCATATCAACCTTTATAGCAACTCAATTCACAATAGCTAAACTATAGAACCAACCTAGATGCCCTTCAACAGATGAACTGATAAAGAAAATGTGGTACATATATACAATGGAATATTACTCAGACTTAGAGAAGAATGAAATTTTGACATTTACAGGAACTAGAAAAATATCAAGCTAAGTGAAATAAGCAATCCTCCAAACCAAAGGGCAAATGTTTTCTCTGATAAACGGATGCTAATCCCTAGTAGGAAGGGTGTTTAGGGAAGAATGAAGGAACTTTG
This sequence comes from Marmota monax, assembly GCF_021218885.2. NCBI lineage: Eukaryota > Metazoa > Chordata > Mammalia > Rodentia > Sciuridae > Marmota > Marmota monax. The sequence goes on along the minus strand of NW_026693934.1, from coordinate 9,014,410 downwards.
GATGGGGGGGGGACAGGGGACAGTGGGAATGGGAAGGACAGTAGAATGAGACAAACATTACCCTATATACATGTATGATTGGTGTGAGTCATAACCACTTAAGGCCAAAGGAATGAGAACTTATGCTCCACTTGTGTACAATGTTTCAAAATGCATTCTACTGTCATGTATAACTAATTAGACCACCACCACAAAAAAATTCCTGTTAATGGAGGGGAAAAGTTCCCTTTTTGTCACATTTTTAAGTTTGTTCTTTGTAGTTTTTTGGTAGGTACTGCCACTAATAAAGTGATTCTTTAATTTCTTTGACATCCAGAAGACAGAAGAAAGAAAAAAGGAGAAAGAAACCAAATATTAAGGCAAGCTTAGAAGCACAGCAAAACTTTCTGAATAAGTTAAGAAACCTCCATCTTCCCAAGGAAGACTAATACTCCAAGTGTGGCATCTGGCCTGGAGTGGCAGTGCACGCCTTTAATCTAAGCTACTTTGGAGCTGGCAAGAAGATTCTAAATTTGAGGTCAGCCCAGACAACTCAGCAAGACCCTGCTTCAACCTTTTTTAAAAAATAAGTAAATTGGGCTGGGGATATGGCTCAAGTGGTAGTGCGCTCGCCTCGCATGCGTGTGGCCTGGGTTCGATCCTCAGCACCACATACAAACGAAGATGTTGTGTCCGCCGAAAACTAAAAAATAAATATATATATAAAAAAACCATTGGTTTAAATAAATAAATAAATAAAACAGCACCCCTTAGGTTCAGTCTCCAGTACAAAAAAACAAATAAACAAACAAACCTTTCTGCTGTGTATATTTCATAAATTCACAATCCTTGAGATTATAAGGAAACTTACTTACAAACTGTGCTAACATCCTGAAATTATAACACTAGTAAAAAACCTACCTTAAATTCTGAGTTGTTTTCTGCAGTCTACCTCAAAATGCAATGTACCACCGACATTATGCCAGACACAATGTTGTCCTGTCAGGAAGATCCTAGAGCATAAATTTGATTCCTGCCCTCACCAAGATCAGTGTGAAGGGGAAGACAGTCAAGGAAAGAGATCCCTGCAACACAAGGTAAACAACAGACACAAAGGAAGCCCAGGCAGGCACCTGCCAGACCAGAGTTTCTTCCCAAAATACCTGTCCTATGTTAACCAGCAGGCCAGCCAAGGATTAGGAACTTCCTGGCCCTAGAAACTCTCCTGAGTGCCACTGGCTTTGAACCACTGGCTGCAGTATTCCCAAGCACATGCAGGTCCTTAAGCATATACACCCACTGCAAAGGTAAATACACAGATGTGTTTGTGCATGCATGTTTTGGTCATTGATTTGTCCAACCAATATCAAGCGCAATAAGTAAATAAACAAGTAACAGTCCCACCTTGGATACTAATTCCCGGAGTGACTTCAGATAAGTCATTTACTACAAGAGCACTGGTTCCCTTTGAGGCCATGGAATATTCCTCTCTCTTCCTTCAGGCGGAGACTCCTCCCTTTCATAGTCAAATGGTAGGCACCCAAAAAAGTCAATGATTTTCTAGAGCCAGGAATCAGTAACATTTTGAATTGGCCATGTTCTCTAGATGTTTTAATAATCCACACCATTCCTTTTGTCTACCCATCCTGAAACACTAGGAATTTTATTCGCTCATTTATGAAGGTTCTTTTACGTGAACAAAACAACTAACCTATTCCAATACAAAATAAAAATCCCTGTCCTCCAGCGTTCTCAACCGAAATGAGCAACAGAATCAAATGTGAAAATAAATAAATAAAAGATAATGCACACTAAGCACCTAAAACTAAAAACAGTGCAAGGATAAGAGCAAGTGAAAGGAAGCAGAGGCGGGCCCCACCCCGCGTGCTAAGCCCCAGGGTTACTCCGGACTCCGAAGAGGGGTAGACCACCGGGCTGGAGCAGAACCGAAAAGGCCGCAAGCTGCCCCTCCATGCTGAGGCCAGGCATGGGAAGACCGGAGGCGCAGGATCCGCGGAGGCAGCTGCAGGAGGAAGGGCAGTAGCAGGCCCCTGAGGTTGGACGTGTCACACCGCCAGGCAGGGGCAGGGCGGTGGCCACACCCTGATGGTTGCTGTCTCCAGGCTGACTTGGAAAAAGGAGACGCTTCGGGCGACCTTGAGAGAGGGGAGTCCCTCGGAGGGGCTTTGGGCTGGGTGACTCTAAGGGTCACCAGGGAGGAGGAACTCAAGGAAAGGGAGGAAGAAAAGTAATTCGAGGGGTGGGTAGTGGGGGTGTCCCCCAAGAAGAGCGCGGGGCTGGGTGGCTGCAGAGGATAGAAAGAGGAGGGACGCCAGGAAAGGGAGTACGGAGAGAAGTGCGGGGAGGGAGAGGCAGAGGCATCCTGGGGCTCCGCAGCGCTGGCGAGCCTGGGACGCCGGAAAGGGCTAAAGGGCCCCAACGGAGAGGCGGGGGTCCGTCCGGAGGAGCAGGAGAAAGCTCGGGAAGCATGGGGCGGCCCGGGAAAAGAGAAAGCCCGCGGGCCTGATGCGGGGGTGCTGGGTGGCCCCGACCGAACGGGCACAGTCACCTGTGAACACTTGGGCCGCGGGCGAGAAGCGGGCGGGAAGCGCAAGGACGCCGCTGGACTCTAGGCTCCGACCGCCGCACGTCCGGCGTCGTGACGTCACGGCCCTGGCGTGGGTGCGCAGGCGCACAGGGCTCGCCGCGCCCGGGGCTCGCTGGAAGCTGGAGGTCAGAGGCTTGGGGTGATCCACTAGCGGGAGGAGGCGTTGACCTCAGAGTGTGGACGGCCCCTGGGGAGTTTCCCTGCCACGAGAAGTAGTTAGCATATAAATACCACTTTCTAAGGAAAAGGGCCAGTGCTCCGTAGAGAAACGGACAACTGTAGGCACCAAGCACACCCAAGTGCCAGCCAAGCCTGGAACTTTAGGTAGGCCAGAAATAGGGAAGTGGTTAAAAAAAAAAAGAAACAATGATGGGGCATGATAAAGGACATGAACCAACGTAAATTGCCCAAAGGCCAAACCCAGAAGAATTTTAGTAATTCACATAAGATTAAGTAATAACCTAGAGTATAAAATAGACTGTAGTGCTATAAATGATTAAAGAAATAACTGGAGAAGGGATAAATCTTCCCTACAATGGAATTGTAATTATTAACACCAAGATGGGTGTATTGATCCCCACAGACCCCTGAGTGGGCTGTTCAAAGAATATAGTGTGGAAAGGGATTGGGGAAAATGACCTTCCAGTAAGAAACCTGACACATACTACCTCAGTCAAGTGATGAAAGGTAAATAACAGCCAGGCCTGGAAGTTCACACCTATAATCCCAACAGCTCAGGAGGCTGAGGCAGGAGGATCACAAGCTCAAAGCCAGCCTCAGCAACTTAGGCCCTAAGCAATTCAGTGAGACCCTGTCTCTAAATGAAATATGAAAAAGGACAGGGGATGTGGCTCAGTGGTTAAGGGCCTGTGAGTTCAATCCCCAGTTTTTAAAAAAAGGGGGAGGAGGGTGTAAATAACAATGATTACCAGAAAAATGCAAATCAAAACTACTTTAAGATATCATCTCACTCCAGTCAGAATGGCTGCTATTATGAAGACAAACAACAATAAATGTTGGAGAGGATGTGGGGAAAAAGGTACACTCATACATTGCTGGTGGGACTTAAAATCAGTACAGTCAATATGGAAAGCAGTATGAGATTCCTTGGAAATCTGGGAATGGAACCACCATTTGACCCAGCTATTCCTCTCCTTGATCTATACCCAAAGAACTTAAAAACAGCATACTACAGGGACACAGCCACATCAATGTTTATAGCGCACAATTCACAGTAGCTAAACTGTGGAGCCAACCTAGATGCCCTTCAATGGATGAATGGATAAAAAAAGAAAGTGGCATATATATACACAATGGAATTTTACTTAGCATTAAAAAAGAATAAAATCATGGCATTTGCAAGTAAATGGATGGCATTGGAGAAGATAATGCTAAGTGAAGTTAGCCAATCCCAAAAAAACAAATGCCGAATGTTTTCTCTGATATAAGGAGGGCTGATTCATAGTGGGGTGGGGGGGGGGGGCCAAGCATGGGAGGATTAGATAAATTCTAGATAGGGAAGAGGAATGGGAAGGAAAAGGAGGGTGCAGGGGATTAGCAATGATGGTGGAATGTGATGGACATCATTATCCAAAGTACATGTATGAAGACTTGAATTGGGTGTCAACATACTTTATATTTAAACAGGTATGAAAAATTGTGGTATATATGTGTAATAAGAATTGTAATGCAAAAAAAAAAAAGTACATGTATTGTTGTAGGGACAAATGAGGCAAGGCATCAAAGATAGCAGGAAACAGTTTTATTTGGCTGCAGCCAGGTATAGAGGGCACAGCTTTTGCTGTAATCAATTAATCCCTGAACCCCGAGTTCAGGGAGTTTCAGAGTTTTATACCCAGCATGTAAGGGTAGGGGTTCAGAAGTTCACAGTGTGCAAAAGTTCACATAAAAGCAGCTTTTTCTTTCACTGTTTTGGGCAAGTTAACTATTCAAGGACAACACCTGAGAAGGGGAGAGTTTCTTTTCCCCTTTCTTTCCCTGCCAGCTGTTACCAGAGCCCAATTGTAACTTATCTTAAAAATGTAGACATCTCTGTGAAGCCCAGCTCAAGGCCAGAGGCCTTGTTTGCACAGTTCTACAAAGTACTATACTGGATATGTTTGTGAAAAACTAGTAAGGAGGTGTCCAGCACCTGCAGTGTTGGTATCTTCCCGGCCAGTGGCCAAGTAAAACAGGGAAACATGAAAATAGGAAGTTTATCTACATTGACTCTTTTGCAGAGACTCTTTTACTGACAGTCCTAAAATCAGCCATGGTGAAGAGGGCTTTTCTGTGGAGAAAGGGGGTGCCACCTCAGTAAAAAGGCATGAATTGGCGTGAATATTCTATATACAAAGATATGAAAAATTGTACTCTATATGTTTAATAAGAACTGTAATGCTTTCCACTGTCGTGTATTTTTAAAAAAATCAATAAAATAAAAAAAAAAACAATGATTACACATAACAATGATTACCCTTGATGTGATTTGATGAAAATGACACTTTTCCTATGGTCTTTCTCTCCAAAAAAACCCCATAATCCCAGTCTAACCAGGAGAAAAATAGCAAACATATCGCAATGGAAGGATGTTCCACAAAATATCTCACCAGTCCTTATAACCATTGAGGTTATTAGAAACCAGAAAAGAGCTGGTTGTGGTGGTACATGCCTGGAATTGAGTCAGAACTACAAGTTGGAGGCCAGCCTGGGGCACTTCAAGAGACTCTTAGCAACTTGGGGAGATCCTCAGTGGTAAAGCTCCTCTGGGCTCAATCCCTACTACCTAACGAAAGAAAAAAGAAACCAGAAATCACTGAAAAACTGTCCTGCAGTGTGGTGGCTGGACATTAATGGAAAAAACTGCAGATTGCAAATAAAATTTTTAGCTTAGTTAATAGTTTTGACAGTTTTGTACCATGATTTTGTAAGATGGTAACATTAGGAAAAACTGTGTGAAGAATATACTACCATGGGCTTGGGATGTGGCTCAAGTGATAGCGTGCTTGCCTAGCATGCGTGGGGCACTGGGTTCGGTTCTCAGCACTACATAGAAACAAAATAAAGATATTGTGTTCACCTAAAACTAAATATTTTTTTTGAAAAAAGAATATACTATCATAATTTTCTATAAGACTATAATTATTCCAAAATGAAAGTGTATCTAAAAAAAAAAGATAATGGGGATGGCGAATATTAGTTTTCCTTATTGCTAAACTTTTAAGAGGCATCGTTAGGTCTCTCAGGATGGGGCAGAAGTATTGTCTAAAAAAAAGATTGAGCCAGCTCAGTGACCCAAGTCTATAAACCCAGAGGCTGAAACAGGAGAATCGCAATTTCAAAGCCAGCCTCAGCAAAAGCAAGGCACTGAGCAACTCAGTGAGACCCTGTCTCTAAATAAAATACAAAATAAGACTGGGGATGTGACTTAATGATCCAGTGACCCTGAGTTCAGTCCCCGGTACCAATAAAAAAATAAGTGCCCAGCTATTTTACTCTCTTTAGGCCAGCAATTCTACTTTGATATGATTAGTCTATGGTAAACAGAAACCCAAGCCAAAAATAGTTTACAGGGATATACATCATATATGTAAGAAATGGGAGTCAAAACAACCATTTCAAAAGGAACCAATGGCAAAAACTAAGAAGTTTATAGTAAGTATAACAAATATGTGAAACTATCAGAGCTCATCTCTAACTCAGGATATTGTGGCTTGGCAAACACTTTGGAGGACAATTTGGTACTAATAAATTTAAAGGTGCAGGTACCCTATGACCAAGCAATTCTGCTTCCAAGTAAATACCTCAAAGTAATATTTTTAAGCTTTTTTTTTCTTTTCTTTTTTTTTTGGTACCAGGGATTGAACTCGGGGACACTCAACCACTGAGCCACATCACCAGCCCTCTTTTGTATTTTATTTAGAGACAGATCTCACCAAGTTGCTTAGTACCTCACTTTTGCTGAGGCTGGCTTTGAACTAGTTATCCTCCTGTCTTAGCCTCCAGAGCCGCTGGGATTACAGGTGTACGCCACTGCACCCAGCATAGTTTTAAGCTTTTTAACCATCACCTAGGGTATAAGTTTACTTTATAATTTGGTACATAATTATATTAGGGTTCTCCAGAGCAACAGAACCAATAGGATATATATGGGTTACAGAAAGAGATTTAATATGGAATTGACGCATGATTATGGAGGCCCAAAGTCCCACAATATGCTGCCTGCAAGAAAGGCCAGTGGTTAGTTTCAACATAAACCCATAGGCCTGAGAACCAAGAGAGACAACGAGGTAAGTCCCAATCCAAGTCTGACCAGAAGCTCTGATGTCCAAGAATAGATGATAGCTGTTGGAGCTAAAAGAGAGCAAATTCACACTATTGTAGGGACAGACAAGGCAAGGCACCGAAGATAACAGAAAACAGTTTTATTTGGCTGCAGCCAGGTTCAGAGGGCACAGCTTTTGCTGTAATTAATTAATCCCCAGAACCCCAAGTTCAGGGAGTTTCAGAGTTTTATACCCAGCATGTAAGGGGAGGGGCTCAGAAGTTCACAGTCTGCAGAAGTTCACATAAAAATAGCTTTTTCTTTCACTGTTTTGGGCAAGTTAACCCTTCAAGGACAATACCTGTGAAGGGGAGAGCTTCTTCTCTCCTTTCTTTCCTCCTCCTGCCAGTTGTTAACATGGAGCCCAGGTGGTAACTTATCTTAAAAATGTGGACATCTCTGTGAAGCCCCAGCTCAAGGCCAGAGGCCTTGTTTGGTACATTTCTACAAAGTACTATACTGGATATGTTTGTGAAAAACTAGTAAGGGAGTGTCCAGCACCTGGAATGCTGGTATTTTCTCGGCCAGTGGCCAAGTAAAATAGGGCAACACGAAAATAGGAAGTTTATCTATGTTGAACTTTTTTGCAGAGACTCTTTTGCTGACAGTCCTAAAATCAGCCATGGTGAAGATTTCTGGGGAAGCCCAGTTAAGACTTTTCTGTGGAGAAAGGGGCTGCCACTACAACACTTCCTCACATTTTTGTTCTGTTTAGACTCACAAAAGACTGGATGATGCCCACCCACAACAGAGAGAGATCTTCTTTACATAGTCTAACAATTCAAGTACTAACATTTCCTAGAAACCCTTCACAGACATATCATATAAATACTGTCTTATCAGATATTTGGGCATACTATAGCCCAGTTAATTTGGTAGATAAAATTAATCATTTTAATTATGTAAATAATATTCTTTAAAACTGTTATAAAGCCAGGCACTGTAGCACATGTGTATAATCCCAGAAACTCTGGAGGCTGAGGCAGGAGGATTGCAAGTTAAAAGCTAGCCTCAGCAATTTAGCAAGGCCCTAAGAAACTTAGTAAGACTCTGTGTCAAAATGAAAAATAAAAAGGCCTGGGGATTTAGCTAAGTGGTAAAGCACCTCTGGGTTCACTCAGTAACAAAAATAAATAAACAAATAAAACAAATACTTACCCTTACTCTGTGCCATGCAATACATTTTCTTATTCTGCAGTATAGTTCACTTATTTAAATGCAGACAATGAGCACAGTTGACTGGGAAGGTTGAAGCAGGATGATTGCAAGTTTAAAGCTGGCCTCAGAAACTTATCAAGGCCCTCAGTAACTTACTGAGATCCTATTTTGATCAATTTATCAATTGATGCAGACAATAACTCAGTAGTTTGATTTCATGACCTGGGACTGGTAGTTGGATTCTTACCCAAGACAGGCATGCTCTGACTATTATCACAAGCTGATGAAACCTCTAATTAGTGGAGTATAAGAACAGTTTATTATTAACATAACCTCCTAGTTCTCTGGGTTATTTGACATGAATATTGACTGATATTTTCATTTATGTTAACTGGTAATATTAAAGAGAAATAACTAGGTTGGGACCTCACTTGTCTGTTGAGGACATCAATGACTTCTTTGGGAATTGGGTAATAGTTTTTGAATATTATAGGAATATTTCCTAAATCATTTTTACTATTTATAATGTGATGGCTATAGACACTAGCCACTTCTAAGTTTAATGTACTTCACTAATATTCTCCCATCACATTCTTGACTCTAGAAAATCAACAAACAATAAATCAAGCTCCGATCAGTGTTTCTGATAAATTCCATGGGAATAAATATTCCTACATGGCCAATTTCAGGTTTTCAATATGGTATCACTAAGAGAGACCAGAAGATCAGCTGTACAAGCCTATACAACATGTTCACAGGTAGATGCAATAGATGCAGGCTGCCTTAAGGTACAGGTAATAAAATAATTAGGAAGGGATGAATTGTGAATATATATTTCCTTTGTTTTTAGTGTTAACTTTAAACAATCAAATTTCTGATAATGGCTGCGCTTGACATTTGTCTTGCATTTTGCCTTGCAAAATTCCTGGCAATTTGTCCTCAGGCTTTTACCAACAGTCCGGCATACCCCCGAGTTCATTTTAATTGTTCTTTTGATGATAGATGCATGGATGCATTCCAATTTGAGTCTATTATCAATAAAACTGATACGGACATTTCTGTAAAAGTCTTTGCATGAAAATACTATTTCATTTTTTTTGGTGCAATTTTCAGGATAAGAGGTTAGATGTATTTTTATTAAAAAATGACCATATATATATTTTTGAAAGTTCTTAAACCACGTTGTGCTTTCTAAAAATATATATGAGCCAGGTGTGGTAGGGCATGCCTGTAATTCCAGCTACTTGGGAGAATGAGGCAAGAGAATCACAAGTTCAATGCCAGCCTGGGCAACTAACCAAGACAATGTCTCAAAATTAAAAAAATAAAAAGGGTGGTAGAGCACTTGCCTAACATGTGTGAAGCCCTTGGGTTCAATCCCCAGTACTGTAAGGAAAAAAAAGATTTATATTCATATCAAATTTCATTTTATAATGGGTAATACATTTACATGGTTTGAAAATTATGTGGAAATTATCTTTCTCATCTCTGTCTCCTATCTGCTCAGTACCATGGAGCATAGATGGGTGGGTTCTTTGTCTTACGAATTCAAAGAATGAAATCAACAGACACAAGGATGAGACCAAAGTAACAGAATTTATTAGAGAAAGAAAGAAAGTATAATTCCCAAAGAGGGTGGGGATCCGAAGAGAGGGGTGCCAACTGGTGCCTGTTGTCTAGGTGATTTTATGGGCTTGATTGGTCCCTGTAGGTGATTGGTGGGATATAAGATTTCTTCAGCAAATCTGGACAAAAGTGATTTTTAAGCTTTAATCAGCATAAGGGTGGGGGTGAGGGTCTGTTGGCATAAGAGGAAGTACCTCTTATAGTTGGTCAAAAGTCTAAAGGCTGTTAAGTAACTGTTCTTGAGGTTAGGAACATCTGGGGTCAGGAGCTCGATTTCCTAATCCTCTCTTCCTCCTTTCCTTCTCTGAGACCCTTTTTCTGGTTGCCTATAGGAGGTCTGTCTTACCACTGTCCCAGACTTATCACAGGTAATCATTGCAGTTAGTTTTTTTTTTTTTTAAATATATGTATTTTAAGTATTTCTGTAAATATTACATATATGATGATACTATATGTGTGTGTGTGTGTGTGTGTGTGTGTAACTGGGAATTTAAACCACGAGTGCTTTTCCACTGAGCTACATTCCCATCACTTTTTTTTTATTTTGAGACAGGGTCTCACTAAGTTGCTTAGGGCCTCATTAAATTGATGAGGTGGGCCCCAAACTTGCAATCCTTCTGCCTCAGCTTCCTGAGCTGCTGTGATTACAAGCATGTGTCACCATGCCCAGCTAAACATTATATAGTCTGTAAATACAAATTAATACAAATTTCTTGTATTCATTTTTCAAACTTTTCATTCTTTACTTTCATTTTCTTTTCTTTTTTTTTAAAAAAAAATATACAATGTTCTTTAACAAGAATCCTATCTTGATGTTTTCTATAAAATGGCCTACTTTGGAGATATTTTCATTTCAATATATACAAAAATTCCTCCTTCCACCACCCCTACCCCTGTGATTATAGAGTATTTCACTGTATGGATGAACAGATTTTTTCAATCGTTTGCCTAGTGATGGTCACTGGGGTTGTTTCCAATATTTTGCAACTATAAGCAATGCTTCAATGAATAAGTGTTCCATTTTATACATCTACAAGTATCTATAGAAAAATTCATGGAAGTGGAGTTGATGGGTCAAAGTTTTGTGTAGAATGCCCCCTTCCTGGTAGTGGCACCAATAGAGTGCCCAGTCAATTTTGTGGATGCTTGCTAATCATTGGTGAAAAAATTTTATTTCAAAATTTTAACTTGCATTTTTCTTTATACAGAAGAGGTTGAAGGCCATGTGGGGGCACACACCTATAATCCTAGTGGCTGGGGAGACTGAGGAAGGAGGATCATGAGTTCAAAGCCAATCTCAGCAACTTAGTGAGGCCTTAGCAACTCATCGAGATCCTGTCTCTAATTAAAAAAAATATGTATATATATATATATATATATATATATATATATATATAATATATTTAAAAGAGCTGGGGATATGGCTCAGTGGTTAAGCACCCCTGGGTTCAATCCCCAGAACCAAAAAGAAGAAGTTGAACTTTTTTTTTCAAAACATTTTTGTCAGCTTTAATTAATTAATTATTTTTTATGTGGTTCTGAGTATCGAACACTAGGTTCGATATGCTAGGCAATCGCTCTACCACTGACCCACAACACCAGCCCCTTGAACTTTTTTTTTCTTATGATTAAGAGTCATTTGTATTTCCTTTTGTATGAACTCCCCTTATTTTTCTGTTAAGACTTAGAATTTCTAATTGCTAAGAGTTATCTCTTTAATATTCTCTCTCAGAATATTAAAGAGATAACTCTTTCTTCATGATATGTGTTGGGGCTATTTCTTCCTTATTGATTATTTGTCTTCTGATTTTGCTTATCATGCCTTTTTTTTTTTCCGAGGTGCTAAGGGATTGAACCCTGGGCCTAGTGCATGTAAGGCAAGCACTCTACCAACTGAGCTATATCCCCAGCCCAGGTTTGTTTGTTTGTTTGTTTGCTTATCATGCTTTTAGTCAAACTTTTTTATAGTCATGTCTTCCGGATTTTGAGTATTACGAAGACCTTCTTGACTCTAGGATTAAAAAGAAATGTCCTGGGGCTGGGGCTGGGGCTGTAGCTCAGTGGTAGAGCACTTACCTTGCATGTGTGAGGCACTGGGTTTGATCCTCAGCACCACATAAACATAAACAAATAAAATAAAGGCATGCTGTCCATCTACAACTACAAAATAAATACATACAAAGAAATGTCCTCATTTTCTTCTTGTTCTTTTTTTTCAATTTTTTACAACTTTTTAAATATTTATTTTTAGTTGACAGACCTTTATTTTATTCATTTATTTGTAGGTGGTGCTGAGAATTGAACCCAGTGTCTCACACATGCAAAGCAAGTGTTCTACCACTGAGCCACAACCCCAGGCTCTCTTCTTGTTCTTTTATGATTGTATGGAATATATTTATACCGTTTTAGTTTGGAGTTTATCTTTGTATATGGGATGAGGCATACACCCAATTTTATATTTTTTCAGATGGCTATGTTTCAGTGCCAATACATTTATGGAATAGTTCCATCTCAGTGATTTGAAATGCTCTACCCCCCACACACATTTTTTATTGGTGCATTTTAGTTATATATAATAATAGAATTTGTTGTTACATATTCATACATGCATACAGCATAACACTGTAATTTGGACAATTTGGATCCCAAGCACTTGCTCCCTACAACCCCTCCTCTCACCCCCTGGTCTCCCTACTTTATTCTTCTGATCTCTCTTTGGAGATGTTGTCAGACACCAAATTCCTCAAATTGTTGGGTACAGTGGGGCACGCCTATAATCCCAGCAGCCCAGGAGGCTGAGGCAGGAGGACTGAAAATTCACAGCCAGTCTCAGCAAATTATCGAGTCCCTAAGCAACTCAGTGAAACCCTGACCCTCAATAAAATATAAAAAAGGATTGGGGATGTGGCTCAGTGGTTAAGTGCCCCTGGGTTCAATTCCCAGTACACACACACAAAAGAGGAAAATAAAAACCAAAACTGTCTCTAAATTCCTCAAATTACTCCAGTGTATTTCAGAATTTTCTATTATATTTCGTTGGACTATGCATGCACTAGCAATATAGTTTCTCATTAATTAAGGCTGGTAAGTCTAGTGTTCTTGTCACTTTTTTTTTTTTTTTGGAGCTGGGGATTGAACCCAGTGTGCTTTACCACTGAACTACATTTCCAGCCCCTTTGTTATGCTTTATTTTCAAAGTTTTCCTAGAATATACACTTGCCTTTTATATTTCTTGTTGATTTCCCCCATTCATACATTAGAATCATTTCATCTGGCATGGTGGCTTACACCTATGATTCCAGTGACTCAGGAGGGTTCAGTAACTTAGTGAAACCCTGTCTTAAAATAAAAAATAAAAAAAGAATTGGAAGGGGCTGGGGTTGTGGCTCAGCGGTAGAGCGCTCGCCTAGCACGAGTGGGACCCAGGTTCGATTCTCAGCACCACATAAAAATAAAGGCATTGTGTTGTGTTCATTTACACCAAAAAAATAAAAAATAAATAAAATAAATATTTGAAAAAAAAAGAGTTGGGAATGTAGCTTAGTGATAGCCTTTGAGTTCAATCCTTAGTTTAAAAAAATCACTTATCTAGTTAAAAAGTTATCAGTATTTTATGCAATTCATAAACGAATTTTCTGCACATAGATCTTTTTCCAATTATATTCACTTACTCAAGAATGTGATGATGGGGCTGGGGTTGTGGCTCAGTGGTAGAGCGCTCGCCTAGCATGCATGAGGCACTGTGGGTTCGATCCTCAGCACCACATAAATGTAAAATAAAAAATATTTAAAAAAAAAAAAAAAGAATGTGATGTTTTCCTCTATGTGTGATGTTTTCCTCTATGTATGTAAGTGTTCTTTTGTGTTCACTTTTTAAATTCATATAGGACTTACATAAATATTATTAAAAAGTTTATTGATAAGAATGATAATTTTATTTTTTGTACCATGGATTTTACCCAGGGGTGCTAAGCCACTGAGCCACATCCCAAGTCTTTTATATTTTTTTATTTTGAGACAGCATCTCACAAAATTGCTTAGGGCCACACTGTTACTGAAGCTAGCCTTAAACTTGGAATCCTCCTGCCTCAGCCTCCTGAGTTATTAAAAGTACAAGAACAAAAAGGAATGACTAAATTCTGTTATAGAACTTATTCATATATTGTTAAGCTGGCAAACAGTGGGAATCAAATCACCATGCTGTTTATATTTCAATGGATATATTTAAGTGTATTGTCTTAATTTTGTTTATAATGATGAATATTTGCATACTCTAGAAGTTGTATCAAACTACAGGTTGAACATTCCTAATTTGAAAATTTGAAATCCAAAGTACTCCAAAATTCAGAACTTTTTGAACATGACACTAGAAATGGCATATTCCATAATATTTTGTTTCATGTACAAAATTACTTATAAATTGTATACAAAATATGTATAAGGCACTTAGGAAACATAAAGAAATTTGTGCTTAAAGGAAAAGATAAATGAATTTATGCTTAAACTTGGGCCCCATTCCCAAGATATCTCATTATGTATATGCAAATATTCCAAAAAAACATATATATCCAAATCCTAAAACATTTCTGGTCCCAAGCAGTTTAGATTAGGGAGATTCAACCTGTATTTTAATCCCCACTGAAATTCAATAGGTGTCAGCTGAAGAACCTTTAGTTGGAAATGCAGCTGATGCTGCTCAAGAGTAGAATTGCCCTCTGCTTGGACAGTGTTGGGTAGCCTGATAGGGCTCTTTCTGCTAAGTAGAGGCCCATGAGGTGGTTCTGCTCTGCCTGGCACAATGGGACTAACCCCTCCATCCTCTACTCAGCACCCTATCATTTGTGACCAAGGTAAGCTCTTGATCTCTGGCTCTCAGTTCAGGCAGGGAACTTGTTTGTGGGTATTATTCATGTTAGAGAAGGGAAAGTAACTCTGAGGAAGATGAAAGCCAGGATTTCCCAGTTGATCAAACACAATGAAGCCAGAGCTTGGGGGTTTTGAATGACGCGTTCCTCTCTTAGGAGTTGTGTGTTTTGTTACTTTATTTGTGCAGTGCTGGGCCTCAAGCATGCTAAGCAAGTGCTCCACTACTGAGCTCCACCCCAGGTACGTTCTTTTTTTTTTTTTTTAATTTTAATATTTATTTATTTTTTTAGTTTTCGGCAGACACAACATCTTTGTTTGTATGTGGTGCTGAGGATCGAACCCGGGCCGCACACATGCCAGGCGAGCGCGCTACCGCTTGAGCCACCTCCCCAGCACCCCAGGTACGTTCTTAAAGTCAGTCAATCTCGGTGCAGATTCCTCATCCTGACCTAAAGGGAAGCAGGGCTTTCAAAGCAGTGCTTGGCAGAGTGCGTACCACACCCACGGGGCCCACGCCAAGTGAGCAGGGCCCACCAGCAGAGGAAACGGAGGACGCCCGCCCCGATTGCCGGGATAGCGTCGTTAGCGAGGAGACCTGGGCAGCGGACGGCCGAAGAAGGTGGTGATCCAGGACTGTCACTCTCTCGCCGCAGGGGCTGTTTCATTTAGGTGAACCGAAGCACACTTCCTTCACAAGAAGTTAACAAATACTATAACTATGTCCCGGAACGTTCTTTTCTCTGTTCTGTATTAACCTGTGCAACTCGACCGCCGCCTACAAAAGGAAGCCCTCAGCGCCAGCTAGGGTCTCCGGATTCCGCGCGTTCAGGCGTGTCAGCCCATCCGGGCGCCTCGCGCACGCAGGCAGGAGCGCGCACGCCGTCGCGTCACGCGCCACGCGCGTCCCCTCTCCGGCGCGCTCCGGACGGAAGTGAGGTTTGTGGCTCCGGTGCTGCGCAGCGTCGGAGTGGAGCGCGGGCTGCGGAGAGGCGGGTCGGGCGGAGCAGAGCAAACGCGAGTGCGGCCCCCGAGCGGCGGTGGAGAAGCGGGCCGAGCGGCTCAGTCCGCATCGGAACAGGCCTCCGTGGCGCTAACCCTCGCTTTGACCCACGGCCCATCCCGCCCAGGCGGGCGAGCGCTGGTTACCCAGGCCCAGGCCGCCTCGCGCGGCTCGGTGAGTGGGGCTGCTTGGCGGGGGCGGCACGCACGCCCTCCCCAGCCCCGGCCGGCGGGCGGGCGGGCCGGGGCGGTGGCGCGGACGGAAGTGCAGTGCTTTGTGCGACCAGCTCGGGGCGGCGCCAAGGTCGGGCCGGTGGCTGGGGGTCGCTGGGCGCCAGACTGGGCCCTGCTGCGCTTTGTCCGCTGGCCGGGCTGGGGCCCGGGCCCGGGCGCGGGCAGGTGCGGTCTGTGTGGCTGGGGGCTGCGGCCCAGGTGGCCAGCCAGGGGGGTATTCTTGGCGCAGGGATGTCCTCTCGGCCTTTTAAAGGTCGCAGTCACCAGAGCAAGAGAGTATGGAAAACAGGGGAACATTGGGGTGGCGTTTCTGTAAGTCAGATTTGGTATTCTTGGGTTTAATCATTTCGAATTATTCACTTTATCTACAAAGTAAGATTCATTTGCTTTGTGGAAATTGAGCGTCCTCCCCTTGCTTGAAAAGGCACGATTTAAGTTAAGCTTTTAAGATTTTCTTCAGAAAGGACATTTTGTGGCACAGTGTGGGTAAACTTTGAAAAAACAAAGTGCACCTTTCCAGTGTCTACAAACAGGGTGTTTCTCCTTTGTAGTGTGTGCGAACGTGCATCCAGTGGATTGTATGAGTTAATGTTTAATCATTAAAGTCACTCTTAAACATGTTTTGGAGTGTTTTGGCATGCACAGAAGCTTTAAAGAAGATTTATGTAGTTCATTTTCCTTAAAATTTCCAGTCATCCTTGTATAATTTCAGATTACTTTCTCAAATATTATGAAAGGTTTTAGGTTTTTAAATTTGGCTTTGGCAGTTATAAGGCATTTAAACTTTTGTAGGTGAAGAAGTTAATGGGTTGTTTTTGCTTGTCAGTCAAGACTTTAGCAGTCTAAGGTTACATTTTGTAATGTTAACTACTGTGGTGGAAATTATGAAAATTTTACCTTTCCTGGTCCTTATAAAGTGCACTGACTTTGGTAGAGTGCGTTCTCATGCAGTATTTTCAGGTTACCAGTATTTTCAGCTTGGCATGCAAGCTTTCAAATAAGTTAAAATTAGTTGTGATTTTGACTAAAGGAAAGTTTAGGTCTGGTGGGAGGCGCTGCAGGCTTCTAGTTGGAGACTGCTGACTTATAAGGTTCTCCTGGGTGTTCACTTTGCAGCAGTCACTGAAAATGCCCAAGCAGATAGTGTCCTTTTTCTGCCTCCTGCCTTTCAGAATAGTAAAAGGATTTAGGCTGTGCCCTAAGGCAAGTGCCTGAAACTCCAAAGGAAGGAGGGAGCAGCATGTGCTGTTACTGCCCACACCTTCTTATTAGAACCTAATATGTTAAGATTTACTGTAAACTAGTTTTTAACCCATATTCATTTTAAGATTAAACAGAATTGTAACTTGAAAATTATTTGAATTCCAAACACTGGGAAATTAAGAAAAGCATAATGCTGTAAAAGTAGATGAGAATTTTGGGGAAAAAAATCTGAAGTGCATTTAAAATATTTTAATTTTTTACAGGCTCTGTGGTTTAAAGGGAAATTTTTGTCTTTCTAGCTTGTCTTATATAGACAGTTTCTTTTCCTGCACCAATTGGAACAGTTTTTAAACAGCAGTATACCAGCACAATAGACTAATTCTTCACTCATGTCTATGTTTCCCTGAAGTCTGTCCAAGTGTATTGTGCAGAAATTTGTGAATTTCTCCCAGTAGACTGCATATGTTGGTAGTGAAAGTAGACTGGGGAGAGTGGAGAACTTTCTTTTATTATGTGCTTTTCTGGATGATGTCAGATGTTACTGAGAAGTTCCAGTGTTGATTAAAGAGTATTGTATGTTGTATATTGGAGTCTCTGAAAGAGAGTTTAAGCGCCATAAAATCAAGGTTGTTGATAGGAAATCTAAAATATCAGGCAGGAAATCTAAAATATCAGGCTTTAAAAAAATTTTTAATATAATTTTTAGTTGTAGATGGGCACAAAACCTTTTTTTTTTTTTTAAAGGGGGGGGAGAGAGAGAGAGATTTTTAATATTTATTTTTCAGTTCTCGGCGGACACAACAACATCTTTGTTTGTATGTGGTGCTGAGGATTGAACCCAGGCCGCACGCATGCCAGGCGAGCGTGCTACCACTTGAGCCACATCCCCAGCCCACAAAACCTTTTTTTAAAAAAATTTATTTTTATGTGGTGCTGAGGATTGAACCCAGTGCTTCACAAGTGGTAAGACAAGTGCTCTACCACTGAGCCACAACCCCAGCCCCTAAAATTTTATTATTACTATTTTGTGTAGGAGCTTTGTTTATTTATTTAGATCATGATATACTTTAAAACTAGAGATGATGCAGTGATGGCTTTTTAATTTTAAAGATTCCTGATTGTTCTGATTGGGATTTTCAGGTTGAGGAATTTTTGCTGTCATCAAATCTAAGATTTTTCTTTTCTTGTGTAGGTGTCAAACCGCCCGTAGTAATTCTGACAGTTGAATCATTTCAAGTGCAAAACTTTAAAGAAGTGGTACCCTGTGGTTCCAGCCTTGCGATTGGGTTCCTTGGTCTAAGCCACGTCAGAACTAGGAAACTGGTGGTTTCTGGATAACTAGTGGCCTTAGATTCCAGGCAGGTTGGTGATGGTTTTTTTCCTTTTGTTTTTCATTACGCAACTGAAAAAAGTACAATACACTATAATGCCATGTATGCAACATCCTGATGTAAAGATTATTAGCATTTTACTGTATTTGCCCATTTTGGTTGAAGTGTTTTAAATTAAAGACATGTCTTTATGTACTTTAATATGTATCTCTAAAAAATTATGTATACATGCAACCTCAAATGTACTACATATAGCGTATCATCTGATACTAATTTAGGTTTTGTTCCAAATATCCTTAAATTTTTTTTTTTTTTTTTTTTTTTTTTTACGGTTTTTAAACTCTAAATCAGAATCCATACAAAATCTGTTTGTTTCCTTTATGTCTAATATTATTTTTTTTAAAATTTTTTTTGTAGTTGTAGATGGACAGAATGCCTTTATTTTATTTTTATGTGGTGCTGAGGATCAACCCAGTGCCTCACACATGCAAGTGCTCTGCCACTGAGCTACAGCCCCAGCCCATAATCTATTTTAATCTAATACTGCCCCCACCCCTGTGCCTTTTTTTCAGATGAATGACTTATTGAAGAAACTGGGTCATTTGTCCTCCAGAATGCCCCATCTTTTGGTTTTGCCTGATTCCTACACACCTCCAACTCCTTGACTTTTCCCCAGAACTGGAAGTTAGAGGCATAAAAATATATTTGACTTTTGCAGCAATACATCTTTGATGATACATAGTAATTCATATTTCATCATGTAAGGATGCAGATAGTTAAGTAATTTGACTCTTAGTGATGTTAGGTTTGATCTTTAGGTTCAGGTTTCAAGTCTACCAATCAGTAAACAGATTATGTTTCAGTAACTCTGAATTCAAGTTAATATTACTATGATAAATCCCATATGTTCTGTTGAATAATTCTTCAGTTATTCTTGCACATTCAAAAAATACTTAAGAACTTCACTTTGTGAGATGGAGAGAGGCCATGTGGATCAAGGAATTTCCTCAGTTCTTTGGGATTATAGTATTGGGGGAATGAACAAATAACTTGAGCTTTTTGGTGTTTGTTCAGAGAGATGTGTCTGTTATAAGTTATTTTTTGCCTCTGTCAAATTGTTACAAAACTGCAACACTTTCATTAATCCTGTAATATTTTATCTACATGTAACTTTTAATTCATTAAAATGTTTTAATAACTTTAGAAAATATATATTATCAGCTTCTGAGGAAGTAGAAATTCTTTCAGGAAATATAATCTCAATTCAGACGTGGTTCTGTGAAATTTTTAGTGGCACGTGGGTTAAACTGTATCATTAGAGGTCTAGACTGTAAGGCTATGGAAGGGGAGCCTCCTGGTTTCCAGTGTATTTGAGTTTTTTTTTTTTTTTTTGCAATTTTTGGCTATCACAGCACAGTAATAATTTGTGTAGTTTTTGATGTATAGTTTTCATTTTGTATACCTAGGGATGTAGTTTTCATTTTGTATACATAGGAATGGTATATACCCAGGGAATGGGAACTCTTGTTTAGTTGTGCTGTTTATGAGCTTCATTGCCTGTCATACGATAGCTGCTTGCTCAGCCCACATTTAAGGGTCTCCACCTGCTTGTAATCTAACCTGTTTCTCCATAGTCACTTATTGCTGATTCCTACTTGTAACCTAAGCTCCAGATATACCCAGCCGTCTAATATTTGCAATATGGGTCTTGAATTTTCTCATTCCTGTGGCTAGTTGTGAAATTTGGAAATGCTGCCTCTTGAATCATGTTTCCTGATTATTCGTCCCTCCCCTATTGAATTTTTGCTCTCTCATTCAGCTCTTAGAACAGTTTATTCACTTGTGACTCTTAATACTCTGCCCTGTATCACAATTATTCATGATTTTTGTTTTAATTCTTATAGGCCTGTGCTGTTCAGAATAATAGCTGTAACTTACATCTGATTATTTAAGCTGAAAATTCAGTTACCATATTTGGACAGCACAGACATAGTTTCCAACTTTGCAGAAAATTCTGTTGGACAGCGCTTTTTCTAGATTGTAAATTCAGAAGGGAGGTACTGTGACTTCCTCCTTTCTCCATGGCTTTTGCATAGTGTTTTGCTAATCTCATGTTCAGTTAAGAAAATAAAATTAGGTTTTGGCACAGAATGCAGAAAACTAGAGTTTGGGAAATATTTATTTCTTGAGAAATGATAGTTAAACCTGAGAAGTTAATGAAGCATTTGAGGACCTTCATGATTCCTATTGTTGTAGATCTCCAAGAGTAGGTTAAAAGTGTAGAGGAATTGGATTTGGCAATTGCCAGTTTGGGGGATAAAACACAATTGATCCTTCTGCTTACCTGCTTCCTTTCTTGTTTTTTCTTTATTTTGTAGGTCTGTGCTGTCCAATGTGGTAGTCCTGGACATATGTGACTAAGTTGAAGTTAAATAAAGATGAAACATGAGATCTTGCACCAGCCACATTTTTTCAGGTGTTCATAGTCACTCTAGGCAAGTGGCTGCCATAATGAACATCAGGAAGGGGAGAACATTCTGATTAAGATATCATTTAACTGTAGTTTTGGATGTAGCAAATCTAGCTTTGGTTTAAAAGTCTTAAAAAAAAAAAAAAAAGAATTGTTCTGTTGATAAATGCCCTTATCTCTGATGCTGTCAATTTATTCTTACTGAATTTGTTACAGAGGCTAAGGTTGTGAGCTAGTTTATTCTGTATACTGAACTGCTTAGCTGTGACTTATGAGTTAGGTGAGCTGAAAATTTGAAGTGCTTCATTTTTGTGTTTTGTCTTTATTTTTATTTATTTATTTATTTTTTTTGTGGTGCTGGGGATTGAACCCAGGGTCTTGTGCATGCTAGGCAAGCACTCTGCCAACTGAGCTATATCCCCAGCCCTGTGTTTTGTCTTTAATGGAATTAAAAAACTAGAGTTTTAAAGTGTGTGTGTGTTTTTAAGAAAGTGAGTAGGTATTTGAACCTATTTTGTATTAGACATTGTTATTGGTGAATTAGAGACATCAAAGAAAATAGCACCAAGTGTATGTTCTCTGCTTTTGTGGGCCTGTATTCTAATTGGGCATGTGGAGAAGGCATACACTGAAAAAGTAAACTAATGTACATGTAATGTGTGGGTTTTCCTACCCCCCCACCCCTGCCCCCAATTAAAAAACAGAACTTTTAGCCAGGAGTCATGGTGCTCACCTGTAGACTCACCTACTTGAGAGTCTGAGATAGGAGAATCAGTTGAGCCCAAGAGTTTGCTTGAACAACATAGACCCCCATCTCAAAAACAAACATCAAAAAAAAAAAAAAGGAAAAAGAAGTGTGGGGAACTTTTTCAGAGCAGTTTCAGATTCACAGCAATATTCAGCAAAAAAATTCAGAGTGCCATATATACTTCTTTCCTCACACAGTTTTTATGTAAATTAAAGATCATCTTGCTCTTTTCAGTCACATAATCCCTGGGGCCAAAAAAGAGTGACTTACTGGATGAGGACTAGGGAAAGCTCATACTTAAGTTGAGAATCTTATTTTAGTTAGGGAAGGAACAGAATCATAACTAAATGTTTGAACTTTACAGGAAAAAAAAAAGATTAGTGAGTTTTAGAACATTGAGTGGGTTAATGAATAGCGGGGCTGTAAGCTAATTTTTCTTTTTTTAGGAAAAAAATCAAGTTATTTTTAAAAATGCAGAAAAGTGAGGAGGAACACTAAACCCAACTCATGTAGAGATAATTACCTTAATGTTTTTGTTTTCTTCCACACTTATTTCCATGTGTTGGAGGTGCCAGTGACCATAAGTTGATGTAAATTTGGGCTCAGTATTGTACCCTACTCTTTTCACTTAACATTGTATCAATCTTGTGCTTTTTTGTGGACCCAGGATCAAGCCCAGGGCCTAGTGGCTTGCCAAGCAAGCTCTCTTAACACTAAGGTATACCTCCATTTTACTTAAATGCTTTTTTAAAAGCACCTGCATATTTCATGGCTTGGATATATCTTAACTGTTCTTTATTAAAAGGACATTTAGGTTATTTGTAGAATGTTTTTTCTTATATAGCGAATACTTTTTCCTGTTAGTTTCTGATGGACTGAAGAGAGTTGTAAAGAACTGTTTCTAACATCCTGGTTGGGCATTAATTAAAACATTTGGCGTTCATTTTGTGTTGTCTGCTAGTTGGGAGAAGCATGAAACACCTTTTAGATAGGCTAGAGAAAGATTCTTAGTACCTGCTCTTTTGGGGACTGATACTGGAGAAAAATCTTGAGAACAAAAATACTTGGCTAAATCACTTTTTTTTTCCTTTTAGTTCTTGAAATCATGAATCCCGTTTATAGCCCTGGATCTTCTGGGGTTCCCTATGCAAATGCCAAAGGAATTGGTTATCCAGGTAAGTGAGTAGAATTTTTCATTTTTGATTACTTGGTATATTTCCATAGCATTGAAAATATTTAGAGTGGACAAGGAAGAAGATAAATGAAAATGAAAAATTAAGAGAGAAGACTGGCTTTGATCAAAGTTTAATTTAGTAGTTTCAGCAGTTGGGACCAGGATCTTGTTTATCTAAGTTGGTCTGGTAAGCCTCACTTCCTCATCTTAGCTTAATATTAATTAGTCACAGGTCCTGTTTGTTCCTCCCCATTGTGGCTCAGCCCTCATAACAATCTTTCACTTTATCTCTGCCCTGTAAGAAAGCCCAAAAGGCTTTTTATTTCCTATTTATATCATATCTGATGGAACTTTAGTTTCATCCCTGGGTCAGAGAGGACATACTTCTAACTAAGGCCTGAACAGTACCGAGTCAGCAATGGTTGTCCTGATTGGTGACTTTGAATAAAGGATAACTATTTGCAATGTTATGATTTCTTTGTGGATTTTAATAATATGGTTGATAACCCTAAAACCTTGTTGCTACAAAATCCTTAGAAAATGAGCTGGGAACCGTGATGCATGCCTGTAATCCCAGTGGCTCTGGAGGCTGAGGCAGGAGGACTGTGAGTTCAAAGCCATTCTGAGCAATTTAGCAAGTTCCCAAGCAACTCAGTAAGACCCTGTCTCTAAATAAAATATTTTTTAAAAGTATTGGGCGGGGATAAGGTTGTGGCTCAGTGATAGAGTGCTTGCCTAGCATGTGGGAGGTGCTGGGTTTGATCCTCAACACTATATAAAAATAAATAAAATAAAGATATTATGTCCTACTACAAATACAAAAATATTAAAAAAAATAGTGCTGGAGATGGGCTTAGTGCCCCTGGGTTTAATCCCTGGGGTCAAAAAAGAAAAGAAAATGGAATAAAACATTTGAAAATGTATACCTGAACTTGCAGGAGGGAAAAGGATTGTCTAGGGTCAAATATGGGAGTGGTGTGAAACCCATTTTATTTGACCATTAAGGTAAGGTGTCTGTCCAAGAGGTATTTGTTGTTTGTGGGTTGTAACAATCCACATGGGAATAGGCTTCAGATCTTGTGAGACAAGGAGTAGGAGTGGGCTCTCATCAATTAGTCTGATTTCTAGAGAGTTGATCTCCCAGGAAAGAGGTGGTCCCACCAGAAGCTTGAGTCTGCATGGGCTCTGAGAAGGAGGGATGGCTTTCCTAAGATTTTGTAGCCATTTCAGGGATGTTTAGAACACTGATTTGCATTACTGTGCATTTCCTAGGGGCTCCAGAAGTTTAGAAACCAACATAAAAAATATTCTTCAACTTGCATTTCCCCTAGAGCCCCTGACAGAAGAGAATGCATAAGTGCTGTGGAGGCATTTGTCCTCAACCCAGCTTGCGTGGGCTTCCCACAGACAAAATTCTGCCTGCTTGCATGAAAAATCATTATAAGACACAGGGTGCTGTCAGGCGAAAGTCACCAGTCATGACTGTTTGCTGTGTCACACCGACATTTTTAGAATAATTACAAATGGAAAAGAAAGAATCAAAAACATAAGAGGGGAACAGTATACTGGGAGAGAAAAAGTAACCAATCAGAACTTAAAAATGGCAAAAAAAAAAAAAATTTTTTTGGACAAAATTCAGGTTAATTTGCTTGTAGAACACTGCTAAAGTGAGAACCAGAAAGCAGTATTAGGATTGGAGGGCGGGGGGAATAGACTGGCTAAGAAGTTTGAGAATGAAGTGCTCCAGGAAGCATAAACACCAGTTCTGTATAGTGGTATTAATGCTGAAATGTGTAATTTGTTCTTCCTCTTTGGTTGGCCATTGACAGGGATTGGTAAACTCTACATGAAGGTCCAGGTAGTAAATATTTTAGAATTGTATAGCTACTCAGCTCTGTCTCTGTAGCACAAAAGCAGCCTTTGGCAATATTTAGTGTGGTGTGTTCCAGTACAACTGTAAAAATGGGTGGTGGGCCCTGTGGGCTGTTGCTGACACTTGGTTAAGAGAATTTTTGGAGTAAGCTGCTTTTTTTTACCCCCTCTCACATTTTTTATTTTATTTTGGGGTCTAAAAATTACATTTAAAAGAAAATTTCTGTAATTTTAAAGATATTTAAAATTTTGTATCTTTTTACATAGTTTTTGCCTTCATTTCCTTATACTTATTTTCTATTTTCTTGGTTTTGAGATTTTTATGTCTCTCTTACTTCTATACAACTTTATGAGAGGGACTGGAGTTGTAGCTCAGCGGTAGAGTGCTTGCCTAAGCTACATACGAGCCCCAGGGTTCAATCCCCAGCACCACATAAAAACAAAATAAAGTAAAGGTATTATGTCCAGCTACAACTAAAAAATAAATTAAACAAAAACTTTATGAGTGAGGTTTCAATGCAGGACCAATAATCACTCTAGGTCATTTAAATCAGGGAGTCAAAAATATGGGAAGATGTGCCTGCAGGATGTGACGGCCAGCATAATTTCAACCAAAAACTGACAAGACATTTTAATATAGGAAAGTACTTTTGTGCTCTTTTTTTTAAAAAAAAAAAAATATTTATTTTTTTTGTTGTAGTTGGACACAATAACTTTATTCCATTCATTTATTTTTATGTGGTACTAAGGATTGAATCCAGGGCTCTGCGCATGTTAGGCTAGCGCTCTACTGCTGAGCCACAATCCCAGCCCCCTTTTGTGCTCTTTTATACTCTTACTGACAAATGGAGAGACTGGTTCTATTACTGTTATTTTTATTTACACTTAAATAGGAAACTCTTCTCAGAAATGTTTTATATTTTGTTATAATTACTGATATAATTGATTTATATCCAGAATTTTGTTTTCTTTGCTCATTTTTCTCTTGCCATCATTTGGATTAATCAAATATTTTTATTTAATTCTTCTATTAGTTTTTTTTTTCCACTATTCTCTTAATGGTTACTATAATACAACATTTTAAAAATCCTCTCTTTCTCCTTTTGTATTATTGTTGCCATGCCTTAAGACATTACTGTTTTTATTTTGTGTAGTCAACAGCTATTAACTCAGTTATTTGTAGTGCTCTTTATTGCTTTCTTTGTTGACACATTTCTGTCTGGATCTTTGTTCTTTATCTGAATAACTCCCTTTAACACCCCCTCCCAATCCACAAACTTTAATTTTTTTTTTTTTAAGTTATAGGTGGACACAATATACTTATTTATTTTTTTAATGTGGTGCTGAGAATCGAAACCGGTGCCTCACACATGGTAGGTGAGTGCTCTACCTCTGAGCCACAACCCCAGCCCTGTAAATAATGTTTGTTTTTTTTTTGTTATTGTTGTGCTGGGGATTGAACCCATGGCCTTGTGCATGCCAGGCAAGCACTTACCAACTGAGTTATATCCCCAGTCTCACAAGCTTTTAATAGATTAAAATAGAAATTTTATTCTCTCACGGATACAGAAGTTTGAAATTAAGATATGGGTAGGGCTACAGTCTTTGCCTTTTCTAGTTTCTGGCATTGCAGGTCATCCTACACTGTAGCCCTGGGGCCACATCAATCCCATTTCTGCTTCCATAGTCAAAACCTCTGCTTCTCTTTTGTGTGTATTCTTTAAAGTCACTTGTCATTGGATTTAGGGCTCACCTGAGCAGTCAAGGATGATCTCATTTCAAGATCCTGAGTCATATTTGCTAAGTCTTATTTCAAATAAGTTCATAGTCATTTTCCTGGGGATCTAATGTGTTAGGGTTGTTTGAATTGTTTGCTGTTTGAATGATGCTTCAGAGTAAATGACCTTGTGCTTATATTTGTTGTGGAAATTAAAATTCAAGGTGAATGTTAGAGGTAGAGTTGTGTATCAAAGAGTAAATATGTTTACATTTGATATTTTTGGATACAGCATCTTTCTGTTTTGCCCAGGCTGGGGTTGAACTCAGGATCCTTTAGCTTCAGCCTCCCATATATACATGTGCAGCTTTTTTTTTTAAAAGAGAGAGAGAATTTTTTTAATATTTAATTTTTAGTTTTCGGCAGACACAACATCTTTATTTTTGTATGTGGTACTGAGGATTGAACCCAGTGCCGCGCGCATGCCAGGCGAGCACACTACCGCTTGAGCCACATCCCCAGCCCTACATGTGCAGTTTTTAAGATAATGCCAAGTTCACTTCCATAGAGCTTTTCCTGTTTTATCCTTCTGCTAGAAGACATTTTTCCACAGCCTTGCTGACAAAATGTCGTCTAATTTTCAGGTGGTTGCTATTCCGGTGTGAGATGGTATCAGTGTAGTTGTAGTTTGCAGTTCTAACAGTCCATGTCTATTTTTTTTTTCTTGGGTTTTTGTTCTTCTAGTTTACAAGTTATAGACAGATGTGGTGGTATAGGTTTATAATCCCAGCTACTTGGAAGTCTGAGGCAGGAGGATTAGAAGTTTGAGGCCAGTCCAAGTAACATTAGTGAAAACCTGTCTCAAAGTAAGAAGGGCTGGAGATGTAGCTCAGTGGTACCTAGAGGATGTGAAGTACTATATTCAATTCTCTGAACTTCCCAAAAAGAAACAAACGTTAAGTATGTCAACCCTTTATCTAAGTAATTGGTAAATATTTTCTCCTAATTTGTCTTTTTTCCCCTGTTTTGATGGTATTACCATAAAGTGATCAAGCACATAAAAATGGCTATAGTTGAAGTTCGTCATTCCATTCTCTTGCTGTGGGGAGTCTGGCCTTTCCAAAGCCTCTGCATGCCAGAAAAGAATGAGAGTAGTTGTTGAAGGAGACACTTCTTGTTGTCCACTGGGGGACATTTTTAGGAAGCTGCTAGGGCTAGAAAAATCCTAAGGGTAGAGAAACAGTTCTTCTCAACAAAATTCTGGAGAGAATAAGAGAAAGAGTTTGGTGTTACACCCACAGCCAGCAAAGTAGCATGCCAGTAGGGTCTTTTCAGACTACCCCTGTGGGGTTATATGTAACCCAAGTGGAAACGGTTGAAGTAGAAATAGTGAGGTGAGCTATGTTCAGCTCTGGTCAGGATGGTGGCAGAGCAGATGGAATGTGGCTGATGGAATGGAGAGAGTGAGGGCATGGAAGGAGCAGAGGCTCCCATACCAGAGGCCAGTTGTATAATGACCCTCTGTTGGTTATTCACTAGCTATTTTAAATATGCTTTGTGATCTGTTTGATTTTAGAGCACATTAACTCATTGTTAGATGGTTGTGAAGGGAAGGGCCAAACAAACATAACAGTAAGACCCTTGAAGCAAATACCAAACAGATGATTCTCAGAGAATTTACTAGTGGATTTTATGGAGAGAGATAAAGAAAATTGGATTTTGTGGGAATTCCTGCACATGCCTACAGCATATTCTCTAGGTCAGTGGTATTTCCTTTTCTGACTGACTCCCTGGTATATAAGCTATATACCATTAGCTCCTATGGGTGAATTGAGGCAGCTCCAGAGCCTACTTGGCTCTCCTTGCATTTGGGCCTCTGGGGAACCTCTCCAGGTCAGTCTACAGAATGCTGATGGAAATTTCTGCCCTGCTGTTTTTACAATGGCCACTTGAAGTCTGTTTCAAGTGAAATCCTCCCTTGATGTCCAGAATGAGTGAAGTTGATAAAACATTTTACCACTGCACATTATTCTCTGACTAGGGGGCAAGTGGGAAAGTGAGAATCTAGAGATAAACCCAAAATAGTTTCTACTGAGATAGAGGAGGATCAGTTTCAGGATCAAGGGAAAAAAAAAAAACAAAACATTCATGTAAGAGATGAGATCTGGCCACTTGTAGGAATTCCTGTGGGCCATTGTCTTACTTTTCTTATTGAAACTTGTTGGACTGCTTGGAAAGGTGGGATAGCAAAGCAAGGGCATCCCGGCTGAGGAGGGGTGCTACAGGGATTCTAGAAAGGGACTTTATATATAACC
The DNA here is from genome assembly GCF_021218885.2 of Marmota monax. Classification (NCBI taxonomy): domain Eukaryota; kingdom Metazoa; phylum Chordata; class Mammalia; order Rodentia; family Sciuridae; genus Marmota; species Marmota monax. The sequence goes on along the minus strand of NW_026693934.1, from coordinate 8,985,786 downwards.
TTCAGATAAAACCTACTGAGGGACTTAGGGGTGTAGCTCAGTTTAGGGCATTCGCTGAGCATGCAGGAGGCCTTGGGGTCTATCTCCAGTGCTTCTAAAGAAACCAAAAACCAAACCTCTCCATAATGACTTAACCCTTTGGAAGTTCACTTAGACCACCAATTCCTGCCCCTAGTTTTCACCTCATTCCAAAGGTTTTCATCACTTTGTTTACTGTTACATCTGTTCCTTAAAGGGTCATGATGCCACCCTAAATGTCCCAGTCTAAGTGCCCTAGCAAACAAACACCTTTCTCTGAGCCTCTTCAGCACAGTTTCTTTCGAAGGCTGCTGTTTTGTTTCTTTCTTTCTTTCTTTTTTGGTACCAGGGATTGAACCCAAGGGCTCTTAATCACTGAGCCATATCTCCAGCCCTTTTTATGTTTTATTTTGACACAGGTTCTTGTTAAGTTGCTTAGGGCTTCACTAGGTTGCTGAGGCAACTTGTGATCCTCCTACATCAGCCTCCCAAGTTGCTGCCCCATGCCAAGGAGCCTAACTGTTGTTTTGTTTCATCAGGTTAGGGAAGAGAGGACTAAAGTACAGTTTCTCACAACTGTACTAGCTAGTTAGGGCTAGCAAACATGGGTCCTCTCAGTGGCACTCTTCCCCTTGTATGAAAAAGAATTTCTAATGCCCTGGCTGTCACATCTTTCTGCACTATGAACCAGGGAGTCAATCAAGGGGATCAGGGGCCTCATGGGTCCCTGGGCTCTGAGAAAGGCTGTGGAGATGACTGAGGCCTCCTCTGCTAATAGACATCTGGGTAGGGGGCAGGATTCTGACTTTCATACTAAATGTCTTGGTGTTTTCTTTGTGTTCATGTTTGGAATTATTACTGGCTATTAGTTTAGTCTTCTAAGGATTTCTCATTTAATAAAGAACAGCTTGCTTCCATAAGTTTCTTTTCTTTTTTTTAATATTTATTTTTTAGTTTTAGGTGGACACAATATCTTCATTCCATTTCTATGTGGTATCCAGGATCGAACCTCGCGCCCCGTACATATCAGGCGAGCGCTCTACCGCTTGAGCCACATCCCCAGCCCCATCTTTTCTTTTTTCTTTTTTTTTTTTAATTATTATTTTAGTTGTTGATGGACCTTTATTTTTATTACTTATACGCGGTGCTGAGATGTAAACCCAGTTCTTCACACATGCTAGGCAGCTACTCTTAACACTGAGTTACAACCTCAGCCCCCATATGGTTCGGTTCGGTTCTTCTCTCTCTCTCTCTCTCTCTCTCTCTCTGTCTTTCAGAGTTTCTTTTTTAGTTGTAGATGGACACAGTACCTTTATTTTGTTTGTTTTTTTTTATGTGGGGCTGAGGATAGAACCCAGTGCCTCACACATGCTAGGGGAGCCCTCTACCCCTGAGCTACAATCCCAGCCTCCCCATATGGTTCTTGATTGGACTTTTTCTACTTCCTGGTGCTTGCAGGGCCAGTTGGAGCCTCTTCAGTAAGAAGACTGACATGTAATGATATTGACAGCCTGGGGTCATGATTGGCCACCCTGAACTGGGAAAGTTGTTGGGGATTAGAGTATGAAAAAGTCTGAAATGAATTTAGGAGTTTTAAATAGTGCCTAAGAACAATAACACAAAATAGCTTTTAAATGAAAATATGCAATAATGTGGCTATGTCTTTGGAGTCACTGAGAATATATGTCCTTAAAACACCTTTTGTTGCTCACTGGTCGCAGCAAAAATAGACTCTTAGCTCCAAGAATCATGGTTCTTTCATACTTTATGCAGTGAAGACAGATGAAGGTAACTGGACCTACCATACTATATATACCCTTAGCACACTCATTACTCTTGGTAAGAAATTATGTGAGTAGGATCAGGACCAAAACTTTTGTAAGTGTTGGAGATTTGCTTATTATAGCTTGGGGTTTAAAAATATTTGGTTTTTGGTATTATGATTTAGCTATTCATATTTATTTTGGTCCTGGAAATTGAACCCAGAGCCTCACACCTACCAAGCAGGGACTGACTCTACCACTGAGCTATAATACCTTGCCCTTTGATTTAGTTTTTCTTCAGAGTAGATTCTAACTCTCTTTATGCCAAATTTTTCCATTTGTAAAAAGTTGTAAACATTTAATCATAGATTTAGAACATATGATTATGGTTCTTACCCATTAAAATTTTGAAGAAAAACAACTTATAGACAAACTGTTGGACACTTAGTGCTATTGGTGTTTGTGAGTCATCGTGTGGAGTTTTGGAGTTGAGGGTAAGAATAACGGGTTTGTAGGAGCTCTGATTATAAGAGTCTCTTACTTCTTCTTTGATGACATCACATTGTGCTGTGTATGTTTTCTTTCAGCTGGTTTCCCCATGGGCTATGCAGCCGCAGCTCCTGCCTATTCTCCTAACATGTACCCTGGAGCGAATCCTACCTTCCAAACAGGTATGTCCTGGGTGATGAAATGCATTGTACATGCAGTAGGGGAGAAAGAGAAGGGGCTGGGCTTTAAGAAGAGAGGGGACAGAGTTAGGATTTGGGATTAAGTGGTTTTATTTCTGAGTTTATAAAATTAGCCTTTTGGTGTCTGTATTATAAGTTTTAGATATTGCCAGGTCCTCTCAGCATACAAATCTTCATTATAATCACTCAGTTGTTAAAGGTAACTTCTTATGCCAGAGCCTCTCTGTTTAAGGAGTAGGAGCTTACTACTAGAAACTGAAAACCATCTTGCCATTGGTTTCTTTATGGTACTTTAGCACTTTGCTTATTTGGTTATATTTTTGTAATTCTTTTTTGGGGGGTGGGGGGTGTTGGTACTGGGTTGGAACCCAGTGGCAAGTGCTCTAGCATTGAACTACATCCCTAGCCCAGTCTTTGTTTAAAAGAAAGTCTTGTCTTCCATGTAAAGTGCATCAGAATATTTTTGTTTTAAAAGTCACTGTAAGGGGCTGGGGATGTGGCTCAAGCGGTAGCGCGCTCGCCTGGCATGCATGCGGCCCAGGTTCGATCCTCAGCACCACATACAAACAAAGATGTTGTGTCCGCCGAAAACTAAAAGATAAATATTAAAAATTCTCTCTCTCTCTCTCTCTCTCTCTCTCTCTCTCTCTCTCTCTCTCTCCCTCTCTCTCTCCCCCTCCCCCTCTCTCCCTCCCCCTCCCTCCCTCCCTCTCCCCCTCACTCTGTCTTTAAAAAAATAAAAAATTAAAAAAAAAAAAAGTCACTGTAAGGGCTGGGGATGTGGCTCAAGCAGTAACGCGCTCGCCTGGCATGCGTGCGCCCCGGGTTGGATCCTCAGCACCACATACAAACAAAGATGTTGTGTCCGCCGAGAACTAAAAAATAAATATTAAAAAAAAAATTCTCTCTCTCTCTTTAAAAAAAAAAAAAAAAAAAAAGTCACTGTGAAAAATGCAGTTGGACTGGGCGCCGTGGTGCATGCCTGTAATCCCAGTGTCTCAGGAGGCTGAGACAGAGATCATGAGTTCAAAGCTAACCTCAGCAATGGCGAGGCACTGAGCAACTCAGTGAGACCCTGTCTGTAAATAAAATAAAAAATAGGGTTGGGGATGTGGCTTAGTGGTTGAGTATCCCCAAGTCCAATCCTTAGTAACCCCCCCCCCCAAAAAAAAAATGCAGTTGGTTTCATCTGAGTCTTTTAAAGGTTGTTTATTGAGTGGAATTTTCCTCCTGTCATCCTGCATCCTCTGATGTTGACTCCTTTCCGGCATTAATACTCAGGACTCTGTGATTCTTTTGCAACAGTGGTGGCCTGTGTTTTGACATGAGGGCTTGGCTTGTCCTCCACGGGAAGCACCTTCCAAGATTGCTGGGGCAATTCTTTGTGGCTTAGAACACTAGCCTCACATAGTTCATTTTGATGAAAGATGGCAATGGTGTCCTTCTCCCAAATTCTTCTTATTTTATGATTCATAAAATTTTGCCTTTATATTCTATTCATATGTCCATTTCTTTTCTGTCTCCACTATGTCAACCTCTCTTCAGTCCCTAGTTCATATCAGGAGAAAAAATCTTGTCTTGGTCTTCCTGCTCCCAGTTTTTCTGTCCTGGATTTATGTTCTTGCTCACTTAAGCCAGAGTAATGTTTCCAGGTGAAATTTTACTTAATAGTTTTCCCTATCACTATAGGATAAGCCAACAATCTCTATTTTAAACCCCTAATTCTTTCCTACAATGGCCTTGTTTTTATCTTTTTTTTCAGATGACTTTTTTTTTTTTTTTTTTTTGGTGATGCTGGGGATTGAACCCAGGGCCTTGCTCATGTGAGGCAAGCACTCTACCAACTGAGCTATATCCCCAGCCCTAGATGACTTCTTTGTTCCTGTCTTTTGAGACTGTTGTGGAACATATGTTCCCTGGGTTCAATAATTGTTATAATGCTGTTACTCATTGCTGCTTTTTTTTTTTTTTGGTGGTGGTGTCAGGGATTGAACCCAGAGCCTGTGCATTCGAGGCAAGCATTCCACCAACTGAGCTATGTTCCCAGCCCCTCATTGCTGCTTTAATGGTGACCAGCACCCATCTTTTTTTGCAAGACATCTCCCATTGTTTAACTCCTTTTTTTTTTCAAACAGCTCTCTTGAGATATATACATGACATAATAAGTGGGACATATTTGAAATGTACCATTTCATAACTTTTGCTGTATAGTTTATTTCTATCATAGATGGGAATAAACACATCCATCATTGCCAAATGTTTTCTTCTACCCATTTTTAAGTCTCCCAGGCTCCAGGAAGTAATTGGGCTGTTTTCTCTTAACAGTTGGTGAGTTTTCATTTTTTAAAAGTTTTGTGTAAATGAATTCACATAGAAAAAACATTTTATTTTTTTTTGATTGTTTTTTGTTGGCAAATTTCTTTGACTTCCTTATTGTAGTGTGTATCAGTATTTGAGTCCTTTTTATTGTTAGGTAGTATTCTGTTGTATAGAAATACCATAAGTTTGCTTATCTGTTTGCCAGGAATGAACATTTGGGGTATTTGCAGTTTTGAGATATTATAAATGAAATTGCTATGATTATTAATGTACAAGTCTTTATGGACATAAGTTTTCATTACTTTTTGAATAAACACAAAAATGGAATGGCTGGTTCTTATGGCAGGTGTATATTTAACTTTGGAAGAAACTGCAGAACTGTCTTCCAGTTTGGTTGTACATTTTGTATTCCCTTCAGTAGTGTATGAGAGTTCCAGTTCCCCTCCATCCTCAGCAACACTGGTATGACCAATCTTTTTAATTTTAGCTAATCTAGTGGATAGATCTCATTGTATTTTTAACTCTCGTGACAAAAATAATATCAGTAATCTTTTTGTGTGCTTATTTGCCATCCACATGTCTTAGATAAAAAGTTTGTACATATATCTTACTGTGTGTGACTGTTTTCTTTCTGTTTTTAAGGCAGTTGGTAAATTATTTTTTTTTTTGGTACCCAGGGGCTCTTGAACACTGAGTTACATCCATAGCTCTTTTTATTTTTTATTTGAGACAGGGTCATACTAAATTGCTTATGGATTCTTTGGGATTATATAAGTGCACCACTGTACCTGCTTATTTTTATCATTTTAATTCTTTACTTTTTTTTTTTTTTTTTAGAGAGAGAGAATTTTTTAATATTTATTTTTTAGTTCTCAGAGGACACAACATCTTTGTTTGTATGTGGTGCTGAGGATCAAACCCGGGCCGCACGCAAGTCAGGCGAGCACGCTACCGCTTGAGCCACATCCCCAGCCCAATTCTTTACATATTTTAAAGAGATGGGGTCTTGCTATGTTGCCAGTGCATTGAACTCCTAGTCTCAAGGAATCCTCCTGCCTCAGCTTCCAGGTAGCCAGGACCGGGGTTACACACTACTATACCCAACTTGAAAGCACTTTTTTTTTTAACCTTATTTATTATTAAACATTTCTAAATGTACAGAACAGTTGAGAAAACAGTACAGTGAATGCCCATTATACCTTTTGCCTAGGTCTGCCAGTTTGGACTTTGCCCTATTTCCTTTATCTATAAAAGGATGAACATGTCTTTTTTCTTTTTTTGCTGAACTAATTTAGAATTATATTTAGCCTTTGTGGCTCTTGTTTTGTGGACTTCAGAAATTCCCCTTCCTTCCTGGCTTGGTGACTGAGACAGGAGGATTGCAAGTTCAAGGCCAGCTCAGCAACTTAGTGAGAACCTGACTCAAATTAAAAAAAAAGAGCCGGGGTTAGAAAGCTCAGTGGTAAAGTGCCCCTCAGTTCAATCCCCAACACCAAAAACCAAAACCAGAATGCTCCTTTCTAACAAAACAATAAGCATTCATTCTTTAACATTATTACATTTAGAAATGGTAGTTTTCTAATGTGATTTAATTGCTCATATTCACATTTGTCCACTTATGTCAGATTTTAAAAAATAATTGGAAATAAGATCTACTTAACACAAGTTGAATTTAAGGTTGAATGTATGTCTTTTGTCTCTTTAATTCATAACAGTATGCCTAAACTCTAAAAAAAATACACTTTATAATAAAGAGGCTTTATTAGGAACAATTTTAAATTTAAGAGTATAATCTCTACTTACCTGTCACTTGACTTTTTAGCAGTTACCAGCTCAGAGCTTATGTTTTTCATCTATATGCTAACCACATTCCCATTTATTATTATTATTATTATTTTATTTTGGTACTAGGAGTTGAATCCACTGAGCCACATTCCTGGCCCTTTTTATTTTTAATTTTGAGAAATGGTCTTGATAGGTTGGTTAGGGTATTGCTAAGTTGCTGAGGGTGGCTTTGAACTTGAGATCCTTCTGCCTTAGCCTCCTGAGTCTCTGGGATTACAGGCATGCACCGCTGCACCAGGCTCTCCCTTTTATTATTTTGTAAGTTTTCTGTCGAAGGAACCGCTGAGCTAGAGCCAGTCCATATTATTTTGAAGTAACTTTCAGACATCCTGTTCATGTTTTTTTTTTTTTTTCCCTTCTACTCATGTTTTTTAATATTATCTTTAAAAGACAAAATGTATAACTATAATATATATCATTTTTACATCCAAAAAATAATTCTTTAATAATACTCAAAATCACAATCAGTGTTCATATTTCTAGTTGCCCCATCTATGTCATGAATTTTAAAAAAACTGCACCAAGATGAAAGGGGGCCATATTCGTTTGAAAATCAGGTAGTGCTAGAAATTATGAATGTGATTCTCAGACTTAAAAGTCTAGCATTTGATATCAAATTGTGACACAGAAAGTATAATTCTATGAATATTTTGATTGTGATACTTTTTAAAGAAATGGTTAACATTTTGGTCAGCTATGAGTTTGGTGATTCCTAGGAGGACTATTGATGGAGGCCATGGAAACAATAGGGGAGAAACTGGATTTAAGCTATGTAGGAGTCATATTAGTGTTGTTCACCTATGAGTTAACCAGCATTGAGTTTTTCCTGCTATAGTGTGATTGTGGTCCTGAGAAATAAGTAAGGAGGAGTGATTTGGGGAAGAGGAGGATATATAGGATGAGACTCTCTCTTTCCCTGCCTCCCTATCCCAGATCTGGTTTTCCCCTTCTCTTTCTCCCCACCCCTCTCTTTCTCTCTCTTTTGTGATACTTAGGATTCAACTCAGAGCCTCACACATGCTAGGCAAGTACTCTACCACTGACTGAGCTTTGTCCCCAGCCCTTTTTATTTTTTATTTTGAGACAGGATCTCCCCAAGTTGCTTAGGGCCTTCCTACGCTGCTGAGGCTGGCCTCAAACTTGTGCTCCTACTGTCTTAGCCTTCTGAACAGCTGGGATTATAGGTATATGCCATCTTGCCCAGCCCTATTATTCCTTTCTTTGGAGATAGCCCTGCCCTCCACCCTGAGCTGCCTTCTTCTTGCCTGCCAAGACTGCATAAATCTGTGTTGGTGGTCTTTTTGTTTTTTAATGGCTTTCCTCCTTGTGGAGAGGGCTGGATCTTTTCTGGTGACAGGTTCTGGCTCTGTGTTGACACACAGCTTGTGTAATGTTCCCTTGGTCATGTCTAGTCACAGGTGTTCCCACATTGTGCTGTTCCTTGTTTCCTTCTCTGAGCAAACCAGTCTCTTTCTCTTTTTTTTATATTTATTTTTTAGGTGTAGTTGGACACAATGCCTTTATTTACTTATTTTTATGTGGTGCTGAGGATCGAATCCAGAGCCTTGCACGTGTTAGATGAGCGTTCTACTACTGAGCTCAACCCCAGCCCAGCAAGCCAGTCTCTTGTGAGGAATTTCATAAAGCTGTCCTGGGCCACCTCCTGGGAGTGTCTTTGAGTAGCTGGGACTTGATAGCTCCCATACTGCTTTTTTCTTTATAATCAAAATGTTGTGTGGCAGTATATTTGGCATTCAATAAAGTGCACATATTTAAAGTTTTGATGAGTTTTAACATACATAGACCTGTGATGCTATCACTTTTTTTTCTTCTTAGGATGAGCAGTTAGAGAAAGGACTGTTTTTGTCAGTTTTCAGTAACTGTAAATGCCTGATAGTTAGCTTTCTAAGAGAAAAGACTCATGTTTTTTGAACCCAACAGTGTTCTATCACTGAATTACATATCTGACCCTTATTTATTTAGACAGGTTCTTCTAAGTTGCCAAGGCTGGCTTTGAACTTGAAATCCTCCTCCTGTGCCTCCCAGGTCGCTGGGATTACAGGTGTTTGACACCACACCTGGTTTAGCTTGGTTTATAGGGGTTTCGTTTTTGTTTTTGGTGGTAGTTTTTTTTTTTGTGTGTGTGTGTGTGTTTTTTTTGTTTTTGTGTGTGTGCCAGGAATTGAACCCAGGGATGGTAACCATTGAGGTTAACCACTAAGGTACATCCCCAATTCTTTTTATTTTTTATTTTGAGACAAGGTCTTGTTATGTTGCTTAGGGCCTTTCTAAGTTGCTGAGGCCAGCCTCGAACTTGTGATCCTCCTGCCACAGCCTCCTCAGTCTTTGGGATTGCAAATGTGCACCACTGTACCCCACTTGTTTACAATTTTGAAGATCTTAGTCTGTGAAGGATTAGCTCCATTACTCGGGTTTTGAGGTGAAGCAGCACATTATTGCAGAACCAGATGGGCAGAATTCTCCCAGTTGGGAAGCAAAAGAGATGGAGGAGGAGGAGAGGGAGAGGATTCTAAAATCTCCGTGGGGAAGGAGGGCTTGTCCCCAGTGACCTGGACATTTCCGGCCAAAGGCCCAGTTTTTCCAGTACCTTCCAGTAGCACCAAACTGGGGACCAAGCCTTTTGGGGATATTGAAATTCTAAATTAAAGCAGAAACTCTTTAAGTGCTCTTATAGTTGGACTTGCTTTTCTAAATTCTGGAGGAAAATTTGTGTATTTGGTTTTTAACCAAGTTTAAAAGTTGATATATTCAAATTTTGGTACTGTTTATACTTAGAGTTAACATAGCAATTAATGAACTTCAAAAATAATTAGGGAGATCCGGGAGGATCTTTTCTCTCCAGATAGACTAGCTGAGGTTGGGAATCACCTGGTTTGGATGAAGAGATTAAGAATCTGGATGCAGATGGATCTTGTTGGAGTACAACTCATCTCTGGGCCAGCTATTGGGTGCACTGAAGGGATAGCAGTGTGAACACACCCTGGGGAATGCATGAGAAAACCTGACATTACAGTCATAAAGAGCCTGGGCACATACATGGAGATTCTGATGAGGATACTATTGTCATGTGGCTACAGCCACAGTTGACTAGGACTTACCTGGCCCCATGGAGGGAAGCAGAATTTCTTGTGGTTAAAAAGGCCATTTAAAACTGAATTTCCAGGGAGTCTTTCATTCTCTCTCTTTAAAGTTAAAAATAAAATGTGTTACATTACTTAATACAATCCAGTAGTATAATTAAAATGAAAAAATTTTAACTAGATTATGCACAAAAAACCTACATACTAAGTGTGCAGTGGGTGAATTTTGAGTTGCACATTCTTGTGGAACCACTGCCCAAACAATATACTCAATCCTTTTATCATCCCAGGTTTTCTTCACCCTTTCCTCTTTTCTGATTTGTTAAATAGTTGGATTTACTTAGTGTTTGATATATAAGTGGAATAATTTCTGGTGTTCTTTTTGAGGTCTGGCTTTTTTGGAAAGCTTGACATGGTTTGAAATTCATCTTTGATTGCTAAGTAGTGTTTACATGGATGTATCACAGTGTATTTTTTTTCCCTATTGATGAGCATTTGGATTATTTTCCATTTTAGGAATTAGATTGGTGAATGTGTTTTACAAGTCCCATTGTGGACCTGTGTTTTCATTTTCTAGGGGAAATATCTGGAGGTGGAGTTGCTGGGTGCTGTGGTAAGTGTGTTTGTGGTTTGAGATTTTATACTTTGTGACAGTGTGATTGCTCCCTGCCTCACATTACACTGATGGGAATGTGAATGTCATTAGGGTCATGTTAGAAATAGCTTCTGCAGAGGTAGTGTTTACCTGTACTGGAAGTTGTCCTTTCTACTGTGTACCTTGGTGTGTTTGGATAGTTGTATAGGGTTTTACATCACCACTATAGTTGGGTGACTACACGGTTCCGAAAGGTACATGTGCCCCTCTGCCCCTGGCCACAACTGGTGGGTTTTCTATCATTGTGGATTTTGATTTATCTTTCTTGGTGCTTACTATCAGATGCATATAACATGTATTCTTATTTTGGCTTCTTTTGCTTAATATAGTGATATTAAGACTCATCTATGTTGTCTGTTTTCAGTAGTTTGTTCCTTTTGGTTGCTGAGCAGTGTCTTGATGTGTGGATGTATCAGTTTGTCTGTATGCTGGTGGACATGTGGGCTATTTATAGCGTCCTGGCAGTTGAATAAAGCTGCTGTGAGCATAGTAAGCCAGAGGCCCTCTCCGCCAGACCTGAGAGCAAATCTGTTGGGGTAGAGGATCAGGAGGGGAGCCAGACACCTAATGGTCACTCAGTAGATTCACAGCCCTTCTTCCCCATTAGAGGCCTTCACCAGCTTCTGGAAACAAGTTGGTGTCCTGCAGTTCCCAGGACAGGTGGTGTCCTATGATCAGACTATTCTCAATACTGATGGAGTGTAGCTTTTTAGATTTAAAAGCTTTCTTCACTTCCATTCTTTTTTTTAGTGGGTGGGGGTGGTGGTACCTGGGATTGAACTCGGGCAGATCAGTGAGCCGTGTCCCCAACCCTTTTTTGTATTTTATTTATAGACAGGGTCTCACTGAGTTGCTTATTGCCTTGCTTTTGCTGAGGCAGGCTTTGAACTCGTGATCCTCCTGCCTCAGCCTCCCAAGCTGCTGGGATTACAGGCGTGTGCCACCACGCCCAGCCTTTACTTTCATTCTTGGTCTGTCTTTTTATTCCTTAATCTGTTTTATAATCATTTTCATGTCATTTTGGGTGGGAACAAGTAAGTGTGTGTGTTCAATCTGTTCCTTTGATCCAAAAGTTTTTCTACTGTAGGGTGCTAAGCCAATCCCTGATGTTTGATAAATTTCTCCTTTTGTTTTTGCTGTAATACCAGAGATTAGTGTGCTTTCTAAGTTATGTCTTTGTGTATATGTGCTTATTTCTTTATGGTAGATTTATACAGCTAATTGTGGGATTAAAATACATATGTACTTTAAATGCCAAATTGAGTGGCCAGGAAGGCTGTACTAATTTATATTCTGGTGGGTCAGGACAGTATTTAATTTCCTGTTCTTGTGTGAGTATATGCTCTATAGAACTTTCTCCTCCCCCCCCACTTCAGTTGCACACAAAGCCAAAAAATGGAGCTTGGTGCCAGTAGAGGAGAGAGGGGACTGTAGTGGTGTTGAATCTTGACTGTGTTACACTGTTCGTGGTTGAGATGACACCTGCCTCCACCCTACACATGTCCTTCCCCCATGCCTGGCATGGTCCCACATGAACTCAGGCATGGGCTTTTTTGTTACAGGTTACACTCCTGGCACACCTTACAAAGTGTCCTGTTCCCCCACCAGCGGGGCCGTGCCGCCATACTCTTCTTCCCCCAACCCCTACCAGACTGCCGTGTACCCCGTGCGAAGTGCCTATCCCCAGCAGAGCCCTTACGCACAGGTATGCTTGGACATGCCCTGCATGGTGGGAAGGATTGGTTCCATTAGGTCCCAAAATTATGGGACCTTGTGGCAGTTGTCTTCCTTATCCCCACAGCAAGGCACGTACTATACACAGCCACTGTATGCAGCACCTCCTCACGTCATCCATCACACCACGGTGGTGCAGCCCAATGGCATGCCGGCAACAGTGTACCCTGCTCCCATCCCTCCTCCTAGAGGCAATGGGGTCACCATGGGCATGGTTGCTGGGACCACGATGGCCATGTCAGCAGGTGAGTCCTTATTCCTAGTGTGTGTGCTATGGTGCCATAAGGCTGGGGTAAGGTGTGGGAAAGCTTATGAATACTCTGACTCTTGGTTCTAGTTTTTCATGGCTGCAGTTGTGTGAAGTACATCTGATTCTTTGAAGAAGTGACAGTTACCTTTGACTTTAACTCCTTTCCTTTCCTTCCCCTTCTTTCAGTTGAGAGGATACTGGAGTATGGGGTGTAAGAGTTGATGAACCAACTGGCTTCCCTTGTGGAGCATAACTGAACAACACTTTCTGAATTTGACTAAGTCATTTTGTTGGTGAGCTGGATAGTCCATTTGGCAGTAGGGATGTGGAGAGAGTGACCAGACACTATTCCCTCCACCACTGTGAGCATATAAAACTTGAGGAGGAACACTTTGTGGGCTGGCCCTCTTCATATTTCCCTTTAGTGTGATCTGGCTTCATAGGTCAAGTTAAGTTAATGGGCAAGATTTCAGTGTATCTAGGAATGCTGGTCTGGTGTTAATAGAAGTAACAGCTACTTGCACAGATCTTTCGGCTTATCTGCTTTACTTCCCCAGTCCTCTTCTAAGTCAGGAGAACAAACCAAGGGCAGAAGAGACCACTAGGCTAGAGTAGGCATGTCTCTGTGGACCCATGGAAGCCCTGGGGCTTGATTTGCTATTTAGGGATTAAGTTACCTGCTGGTCTTTAAGGGTTGATGGCCCATGATTGGAATTTCACTTCTCTACCTTCCAACTTCAGTGTAAGGAAATTCTACCAAAGAGAAGGCTTTTTGGGATACTGTGTATTTCTGACCTTAATGTCCATTTTATTTGGCTTTCCTGTACTTTTCTGTCAAAGCAGAGAAGACTGTGACATAGACAGAAGCTGTGTCCTGGAGGCCATGGTGGGCAGGGTGAGCACAGGCAACAGGGAGTAATGGCATTAGGTTTGAGGAGTGTTGACCTCAAAAGAATTCAGATAGTCCCTGAATTTTTTTGTAGTTATAGGAAAAATACATTTTCGAAATGTTCTCAGAAGCTCATGTAGTTTGGAAATCCCACTTCACATTTCTCTTTTTTTTTCACCCTTTTAATAATTTTTCCATAATTTTATATATTGTTAAGTCTATTCACATTGGTATTCGTCTTGCAAATCTGAATATCCTGTATGTGTTAAATACCTATACTCCATTAAACTGTTATACACCTGCTCTCTAGCTCTGTTAGTTACCATTTTGTTTTGTCTCTGAGTTTGATAACTCTTAAATACTCTCATCGAAATGGGACCATCTACAATATTTGTCCTTTTGTCACGTAACATAATGTTCTTAATTAAGGTTCACCTGTGTTGTATATATGAGAATTTTCTGTTTAAGTCTGATAATACTATTTAAAATGTTTGTAAAAGCCTGGGGCAGTTGCGTGCACACCTGTTCTCAGTGACTTGGGAGGATCACAACTTTGTGAGGCCCTGTCTCAAAATATAAAAAGAACTGGATGTGGGTTGGAGATATATCAGTTAGTAGAGTGCTTGCCTTTCATGCACATGCTCCTGGGTTCAATCCCCAGCGCCACAAAAACAAAACTGGATGTATCTTTGTGGTAAAGCACTCCTGGGTTCAATCTGCAGAACCAAAAAAATGGGTGGGGGTTCTTCTGACCCACGAAAAGTTTTCTGAATGTTCTGTAAAGATAGACCCAAAGCCTTTTTATATATTCTTTTAAATTTTTTTGGCAGTACTGAAGCACTCTTAACACAGAGCTATATCTCCAGCCCTTTTAATTTAATTTTGAGACAGGGTCTCACCAAGTTGCCCATTCTAGTCTTGAACTTGTGATCCTCCTTGCATTAGCCTCCTAAGTAGCAGGGATTACAAGTATGCACCACCACAGTTGGTGGCACAAGCCCTTTTACAGACATGTTATCAAATATCTTTCAGCTCTTTTGGGGGTGATCTGATTAGAGTTCTGACTTTATTCTGAGTCAGGACTGTGCCCTCTTCCAAGGTGCCTGTCTCTTCGCAAAGGCCTACATGCCTACATGTCAGTGACAGCGTGGAGTCACACTGGAGTTGGTATATAGCATGTAGACCTGCTTTTTGGGTGATGTGCTGCTCTTTCTTCCAGGTACCCTTCTGACTGCCCATTCCCCAACTCCTGTTGCCCCTCACCCAGTCACTGTGCCCACGTATCGGGCTCCAGGAACACCCACCTACAGCTATGTGCCCCCTCAGTGGTGATCACCCTGCAAATAAATGTAAGTGATCAGTGAAGGCTCACTGGGCCCTGGCAATAGTGCATTTCTCTGTGGAGGATGACAAACCTACCTCATGTTTTAAGCACAAAGGAAAAAAATGCACCTGACCTTTGATCTAAGAGCAATTGTAGTTTTTTTTTTTTTTTAAGTTGCAGATGGACACAATACCTTTATTTCATGTTTTATCTGGTGCTGAAGATCAAACCCAGTGCCTCTTACATGCTAGGCAAGCGCTCTATACTGAGCCACAACCCCATTATGTTTTTGATCTTCCTGGAACTCCATAAAGAGAAGGAAACCATTTGAGTAGTTACTATTTACACTGCATCTATATTCTTACCTGGAATATGCTTGCATCCCCCTCTTGCCTGTTGCAGGAGATAGAGTTCTGGTTGTAACTGGGGGGGTCTCTGTGAGGTGGGTGGGAATCAGGTCCAGCACCTTTGTGCCCTGCTGCCCTTTTTGACCCTATTGGATCTTGTCCTTTTGTAGTTTTTGGAACAGTGGTGGCAGAAGAACTCTGTATGACTGTGTACCTTTCATTCTTTCTAGGTTTGCGGATGGAGCTGTGCAGTCACATCATTGAGGTTCCACAGCTGGTGCTGCAGGCCTTGTGCCTCCAACCAGGACTTTCTTCTTAATGCTCTCACACTTAGCTAAATACGACTGTCCCGGTCCAGCAGGTCCCAGCGCCGTTAGTCTCCAGCTAACTCCGTGGGTTGGTCTTAAAGCAAATCCTGTTTTGTGGACTTGCCTGGCAATTTTTTAGCTAACTGTAATGATAAAAAGGGAGTATTAATCTATTCTGAATCATATCTAGTTGAATGCATGTTTAAAAAAAAAACAAACACAAAAACAAAGCTTGCTCAATCTACCTGCAGTGACTGATGCAAAACCATCTTATGCAAAACCCAAAGGAATGGAAACATATTTTACAACTGTTTCACTAATGCACTGTTGTATGCAAAGTCTTAAAGTTATAAGTGTTAAAGTGAATATGTTCATAGAGCATACCTGAAATACCTTAGGTGATTCTTCAACCTTTTGGGGTTGATGTAGGTTGCCGCTTCTGGATGTGGACTTTAGTTTTCAGCGATCTGTTTCTTTGGCACTGACTGCATGGGAGGGAGCTGCAGGGATGGGGAGAGAGTGGGCGGGCCACTGTGGTTTGGGATTAGCCAATTAGTGGGCATCCCTTTCTTTCTGTGTAGGCTTGGCAGGGTCCAGGGAAAGGGGACATGCTTCAAGACCATCATGGAAGATTAGAGTTGTGTGGTCAGTATAGTTAGGGGAAAAGGGGTTTTCTACATATCAGCAAAACAATTTTCCTTGCCATCTAAATTTCCATTACACTGTTCTCTTACAGAGAAGGAAGATTTTTTTGTATATCTTTATTGAAAAAGTCCTGAGTAGAACTAAATTGTCTTCCTAGGATGGAAGATATGTGAAACACTTGGATGAGGTATTGCCTTCTGGTTTATTTAGCTTAGAAAATCATTCCAATCGCCCGCTTCCCCAGAAATGTTTGAAGTCAGTTGAAAACTTATAGGCATTGGTCCCCACACCCTGCTCCCAAGGAATGGCAAAGACTTCAGCTGTATGTTATAGAGAAAGTTGTATATTTAAGAATGATTTAAAGGGAACAAAACTTTATTTAAAATTCCTCATGTTTCTTGTAGAGAGGCAAGGCTGTGGGTATGTCTGATAATGTAGAATCATGTAGCTTGTCTTGGAGTAGTCCACCTGATTGTGACCAGCTGGAGGAGATTTATAGGGTTGGTGTCCGTGGTCTGTGAGCCTCTTCTGCCATCTCATCTCTTCTTGGAGCTAAAGGCACTCAGCACCAAGTGAGTGTGGATGGCAGAAAGGGCCCGGTAGCAGTGGAATGATTTGCCTGCCAGGATCTATTATGGGAAGATTTTTAGTTTAAAATCTGAATATTGTACATAAGAAATCATGAGGACTCCCCCCCCCCCCAAATGCCCAACTTCCATCAGTAGGAGTGCATGTCTGTTTTCAGTGAGGGTCAGAAGGGTGGAGGTATGAAGACTTGCTCTTTTTCAGGGGTCTGTCAGGCAGAGATGGAAGTTCATCCTTTTCCCACCCCATCCTTGTTTGGAATGCTGTGGACTTTGATTGAGAGAGGATTCTGTGCTGCTTCTCAGGCAGCTAGGTCAGGGCTCTGGCACTCGGGTGGAGGTCATTGTTAGCGGTCAGCCTGGCTGGTAGGTGGAATACCTGACCACTGAGCCTTTGGTAATCTTATTTTTTATAGTGCGTACTCTTCATTTTCTTTTTCCACATTTATTTTGTAAGAAGTTTAGGAATATTTTTGCATGGATCATTGTAAACAGAAGATTCCTTATTCCTAATGTCTATTAACATAGAATGTTTACTGATAAGTACTTTAAATTGCTTTGTGAGCACTTAACTTGTGTGTGTGTGTGTTTGTGTGTGTGTGTTTGTGTGTGTGTGTGTGTGTGTGTGTGAGAGAGAGAGAGAGAGAGAGAGAGAGAGAGACATGAGAGACATGTACCCCAGGCACATAATTTGTGTCCATTTCCACAAATATGTGTTGGTAATTGTATTGGTTTGCAATATCAGTAGGGTTTCAGGGACTTAACTGACAGAGAAGGCAGTTTTCCCAAATTGAGTGGTAATATATGAGTAGAACAATATTCATAACTTTAGTGTATGCTTTAACAAAGCCCCACACAAAAATGGAAACATGTACATTCCCTGTGCCTATAAGGGGCAGAGTCATATGCATTCTGGAGGAAGTCCTAAGAAGTTACATGAACTATCTCCAGACCTGTGTGAGGCCGGCAAACACAGGGTGTTTCCACAAGCACTAAGGTGAAGGGTAAAGAAGAGTGGGTTGCATCCCCTTCTCCTGTGTACATCAGCTTAATAAACATTTTGCTTCTCTAAAATTATTTTAAAATCTTTTTTTCCCTTTTGTGAAGTTGAACTAAGAGACTATCAGATACTTTGGCATTATATATCTAGTAGAAATCTTTCCCATTTTGACACTATCATTTCATCAGTTTATGAAATGTGTTGTTAAAGAGAGTTTATCTGTCAGATAAGAATCTGAATTTGAGTAGTACCAAAACTGTCATAGGTTGTAATTTTTAAAACATTCAGTTCTAGTAAAATTAATTAAGGGCTAGAACCTGGGTCAGTATTCTGTTACAGAGCTGTATAATTTGTTATCGCAAGCATATTGTGGAACATTCCCTGAAATTTTGCTTTTTGTGTATGTGACATTCCTTATTTGAGTGTTCTTCAGCTGAATTATTGTTCTTTTTTAGTAACTGAAACAGGCAAACAAAGGACCTAATTCCTGTAAACATGGATGTCATTATGAATATAAAAAAATGTTTATTCTTTTCTCCCCTGAGGTGTGGAAGATGTGTTCATCAGCTTTGTAGCTGCTGTTCCTCTCTGCTCATAGAAATCTAGTTTGGATGTGGTCTGGAAGCTGAGTGTTTAGAATTGAGTTATCTATGAGCTTCTTGATTCTGAGGTGAGGACACCTTTGGGGCCCGGGCCAATCATGGTAACAGGCACATAAGCTCTTCCAGAACCTTTTATGTCTCTTGTGGTCCATCTTTCAAGAACATTCTTGATGATGTGGTTATTAGGCCTATGAATTGCTATTGGGTGACATTTCTTGTGTGCTATGCAAATGTAGTATTCATAGGAGGTAGAGAGGTCCCCAGCCCTGAGCTGGGTCCCTGGCCTCTAGAGTGTCCTGCCCTTCCCCAGCAAGGCATCTATGCTTTGCTTCATCTGGTAGCTTTATCCTGCTGTGACAGGGGAGGTCTAGGAAGTAATTTGCATGTTTATTGGGGGACATGTCAGTGATAGGAAATACATTGGAATGCCCTGGCATCTGGCAGTGTTGTCCCCACGTGGGCTTCGTGTACCCATGGGCTTCATGTGCCATTGGGGAGTGGTAAAAAGCTGCCATGCACCAGCTGTGTAAATATTGGAACTCCTTTACAGAGGGAGCTCAGATGTCACCTCTCCTTTACAAACATTTGAAAACAGTATTACTC
This sequence comes from Marmota monax, assembly GCF_021218885.2. NCBI lineage: Eukaryota > Metazoa > Chordata > Mammalia > Rodentia > Sciuridae > Marmota > Marmota monax. The sequence goes on along the minus strand of NW_026693934.1, from coordinate 8,967,110 downwards.
TGATTAGTTGGGCCACCTTTTTATCTGGCAGCATTCGCTGCTCTAGCTGTTGTTGGCCTAGCACTGCCCACACAGCCTAGGGTCTCTCATGGGTGCAGTGGCAGGAGGGACAGCAGCTGGTCCTTCTCTCTGGTGCTTTCTAAAAGGATCTCTAAAGTTTAGGAGTGAGGTTGGCTTCAGGGAGAGCAGAGTTCAGCTCTTCTGCCTAGCACATCTCCCAGGTTTATGTCTGTTTTCTCTGAGCTGCTTACTCCACCTGAGCTTACTGAAGGGTGGCTGACCTTCAGATACACTGCAAATGACACTCTGAGGTGGATGTGGCTTTGGTGGAAACTGCAAAGTTGGTCTTGCATGGTTTAGAGGGTTTGTCTCTTTTCCCCGCTCCCAATCATTTGAAAAATGAAAAACATAGGATAAGCAGGATTAAATAAAGTGTAGTCAGTTGGGACCGGGAGAAGAGTGACATCTCTGTCAGGGAGTCCTGATATACTTCAGGCAGGGTGAGATGTCCCAGAGTGGTGCAGCAGGCAGCCCCTTGGCTAGGGTGGCACTATGGGTTCTGGTGCAGAGCGGTGGGCCGTAGAATAAACTAGTTGGGCCAGATCTGAGACTGCTCTTAACAGGGTTGCTGTGATGACCACTTGAAGGAAAGGCCCCAAGGAGGCTCATGGACTGTAACTGAATAGGAAACTGTCCCACACCCCCTTTTTTTTAAATGATTTTTAAATACTGTTTTTTACACTGTTCTCTTGGTACTTTTTTTAAGCTTAAGTCAGCATTGTCTTCCAGTGTTAAGGCATCCCTCGCCTCTGCATTGAACTTACGTGTCAATAAAAAGGAATGGACCATCCATTCTGAGCCAGTTCAATTAGGTGTAAATTCATACTATTTTAATTTTTTATGCAATCTGATGAGTAGATGAGCTCAGATTTAAAATTCTTAAAGCACGTTTATTGTAACAAGAATTGTTATGTATTAATACTGCAGTTTTCAATAAAGATTGACTTGTGTTGCATATTTTGGTTTTCATGATTCTTTTCATTGTAGGTTTTGTTTAGAGGTTGCTTGGCCTAATAGAGAGGTGCTATATCTTTCCACAAGTTAGGAGACTGCTAGGGGTTTGGGGAAGGTCATGTGGTCTTCAACCCCTTGGAGGCAGTGGATTGAGGGACTGTTACCAGGTGGTTTGGGAAGGAGGCAGTTCGGGCTCCTCTTCTGGCTTCTGTAGCCAGGGTCCACCTGGGAAGTCATTCATATCCTTCCCCATTTCAGCAGGGAGAATGCTGAGGCCCAGAAAGATGGTGGACCCCAGTCCCTCAAAGTCATATATGCCAGCTCCAGCTGAGCAGTCAGGGAAGGAATGGACCTCCAGGTCTTGCAGACTGTCCTCCCAGCAATCCTTGGCCTCTGCAGCATTGACCCCAGTCTTCAATAGAGCCACCCCTACCCCATACCTCTGGAATTTCTTGGCTCATGGTATTCCTTTTTTTTTTTTTTTTTAATATCAGGGATTGAATTCCGGGGTTTCACCACTGAGTCACATCCCCATCCCTTTTTATGCTTTTATTTTGAGACAATGTCTAAGTTGCTTAAGGCCTTGCTAAGTTGCTGAGGCTAGTCTTGAACTTGCAATCCTTCTGCCTCAGCCTCCTGAGCTGCTGGATTATTATAGGCACGCGCCACCATGCCCCCAGCTCATTCTTTGTCTCTGGGGAAAGCCCAGGCACAGAAAGAACAGGTGCACACACACACGAGAAAACGCACACACCAACAGAACGCAATGGCTGGAGCCAGATTACTTTTCACAAGTTTCTTTATGAAATTAAATGTGGCTTCTGGCTTGGAGAAGGTATAGTGCAAGAGTGACTGTCCATGCTGCTGAATCCTGTAGGGTTCCACACTGACATGCCAGGCCTGGCTGTGCTCCTGGCGCCCTTGGGCAGGATGTGGGTGCCCTCGCCACATGTCCATTGCCTGGAGTGGTCGGGTCAGTCTGGATGCTGTTGGCCCCAGAATTCAGTCCTTATGGCTTCTCACGCTCACTAGGGTAAGGCAATCTTTCTGTGTCACAACAATTAACTGTTTTTCTTCATTGTTAGAAAAACAAGAGGACAAAACCCCAACAAAAACAGGAACCAGGTGGTTCTGCAGCAACCCCACAGCTACAGATGGAATGGTCACAAAACCCCGACCAAAGTATGTGGCTGACTATATGGTTTTGTTCTTCCCACTACACAACATCACGAGTGAAGAGGGTGACCAACAATGTCTAGAGGGGCTGGGAGGTAAAAGGGCAGGTCTGGGCCAGATATTTGGGTAGAGAATTTCTGGTTCCTGTACTCCAAGGTTGCAAGTGGCCTGAAGGGACACAGCCCAGCTTTGTAGGTGGCCACTGGCCATAGAGTAGGTCTCTCCTGCCTGGAGGAAACAGGAGTGGGGATGATTAGATTTCCAAAGAAGCGGGTCCAAAGCAGCTAGTGCCTTCTGCACCCCGGCCTGGTAAGTGGTTCTGAGCGGTGGCTTCCCGGCTCCTGGTTAGTGAAGGCCTCACACAGGTCCATAGTGTGGACAGAAGGGGAGAGGGTCAGAGGTCAGGCTGCAGGAGGGGCTTGTATGTGCCAGGGCCCTGCCTCTCCCAGCTGGTCACTTCATTCACCAGCAGCAGGGAAGAAACCAAGCATGGGAGCACAAACCTGGTGTGCCCTGGGGGCACCAACACCTGCACACTTCCAGTTTGCAAGACAGGCAGAGAAGGATGGCCAGATGGAGTGGTCCTCAAGGAGGAAAAGCTGGGGGCTGAGGATGGGCAGGTCCACAAAGTGCTGTCAGGTGGGTACTGGCTCACTTGCGGAAGGGTGCCAGCCGGCTAATGCTGTGCCAGAAGGTGGACGGCTTCCGCCTGGGCTCTGCCAGCACCAAGACCTGCTGTTGGGGCCGACTGGCAGGCAGTAATGGGTGCTTCTGGCGTGTCAGATAACAGGGCCGGCCTACGGCTAGGCAAAGAGAAACAGCAGGGTCATGGGTGCCCCAGCGTCAGGTGGCACAGGGTGGAAGGCAGAGGGGCCCGTTCCAGAACCTCAGTTCTGCCACATAGGATTTGTTTCCCAAGGGGTTGACCACATCCTGGGGCCCAGTCTGCCTGGAGCCTCTTGGCCTGGCCCTGACCTACTGCAGCCTTCAGAGATGATAGATGACCAGGGGCCCTTCTAAGGCATGTGATGTTGGCTCTTTCTATAGCAAGGGGGAAGGTAGCTGTGAGGGTGCCTGTCAGCAGCCTAGGGAAGAAAAGCACTGACATTAACGGTGCCACAATGCTGAGGTCAGAGGGGTCAAGATAAAGAACAATGTACTGACCCAAGCTTCCCCTTATCACCAACCTTTGGGAACATAATACCTACAAAGGGCAGTGGGCACCTCTGGGAACCTGGTATTTAGGTGGCTTTGCTTTTGGGGGTCAGACAAAGATGTAATCAATGACAGAGGTGTCCATAGGTGGGTCTACTGTCCACTTACCTTTGGGCTTCCCTGTGGCTTGCTGCTTGCTGGCATTCAGCATGGCCTGCTTTCTCTGTAGTTCAGTGATGGAGAAGCCTGGGGGGAGGTATACATAAGGACCCATATCCTCCTCCTCCCCTGCCTGGGTGCAGTCTTCCTAGTGTTCTGCTCCCATATGCCTCAGGGTTTGTGCCCTTAATATAGCAAGGGCTGTTCCTTGTCCTGCTCAGTCAGCTGGCCCTGCCAACTATGGCAGAGAATGAAGATCCCCGAGTCCTCCCACTGTGCCCCACATCTCTTGCCTTTACCTGATGTCTGGCCCTCACTTTGCGCAGTGTCTAGGTGGATGCTCTTTCTTCTACCAAGAGCAACCTGGCCACTGAGTGAATAGGAGGGGGAGAAGCTTATTCTCATGGGGCAGGGGAGGATTCTGGAGGCTATTACCCACCTTCCCCTCCATGTTTCCTCAGGGTTCCAGCTGGCTTTAGAGCATGTTCATGGTTACATGTGCAAGTCTGTGCAGTGAAGCAACATCCACTCTACCCCATGCAGGCCAGCAGACCCGTGTTCTGGGGCCGTCTACTGAGAAAGGGCCACTCCTGCCAGTAGAGTGAGGGTGGCCTTGCTTACTACTAGGACCAAGAGATTCCTGGAGCCCTAAAACTCCTGGATGAAATACACTGCCTCACTTTATCAAGGTGATTCTGACTGCCAGGCAGCTAGGCCAGGCAAAAGGGCCAGGTCGGCCCTAGAGGTGGGGCAAGGCCCAGCAGGGTCTCGCACCTGTCTCCTGGTCCAGCCGCACCTGCTCCCTCTCCCTGGCAAAGGCCTTGAGCCAGCGCTGCTTCTGCTCAGGCTTCCTGGCACATAGTAGGTGGCTGACCCCTGAGGCATTGCAGTGCAGCCGGAAGGCGTTCTTGATGCTCACGTGGAGGTCTCTGTCTTTCCCATCCTCCAGGTCCACCACCTCCAGGCCATCCATGTCCAGCCGGCCCTTGTAGTATAGCACGTCCCGGCGAAGCAGGTCCTGCCAGATGCTGCCCTGAGCTTTGGCTGCCCACCTGTTCACCTGCCCATGTCCCTTGTCTGCCCCCAGCCACCTCCCCAGCAGATGGTGAGCACCTAAAGGCAGAGGGGGCCTTTTGTGACCTATGACTGCTGAACCACCAGTGGAGGAGCCTGCCCTTTCAATGCCCAGCTACTAACTGGGCAGGGGGCAGCCCTGTCTTTGAACTGTATAGTCTGGTGGGAAGACAGACAGACATAGAAACTAAGACAGTGGCCTTATAGGGCACAGTACAGTGGACAAGGAGAACTGCATGGATGGGGGCTTCTAGGCCAGCAGTGCAGAGGAGGCCGGGAGGAGGATACCGCAAAGGACCTCTGGGGTCACAAGGAGAAGCAGAGATTTATAGTAGGAGAATAAATAGGTGACTTGAGGATCAGGCAGGGGCCAGGTCAGGAGGAGGGCATTCTTAACAGTACTGGGCCCTGACTGGACTGAGAGCCATCCTGTGGTCTCACCATCTCCCAGCCCTACGGGCCTGACCATTCCTCCCAGGAATGAGGAATGGCCAGTGTAGGATCTGCCAGTCTCCCTTTCTCGGGGTAGTTGCTCCCAGCCCTTGGCTTTAGTCTCTCCACCTGCTCTGTGGGGCCAATCCAGCAGGGCAGAGTGATGCCGGTACCTTCTTACAGTAGATGAGCTGGTGGTCGAAGAGAAAAAACATTCTCTGCTGGCTCTTGGCTTGGGGCTGTGTAACACGAGTCAGCTCCCCCGAGTAGATGAGTTCTGAGCTTCGGACCAAAAGATCTTCCCCCTGGGGGTCCCCAAGGAGAGGCATGAGAAGAGCACACTCAACCTTGGGCTCTATTTCCTGCCTCTGTAGTGGGTGGGTGGGTGTATTCCCACTATAGTTTCCACTGGGCCAGGTCAAGGGAGGCTGGGTGCTCTTGAAGCCTAAGAAGTATTCTGGTCCCAAAGGTGGGGACTATTGAAGGGGAATGAAAAAGGCGGAAGGATCTAACCTGAGCTGGCTATCCTTGCAAAATAGTGGCTTCATGTGGCTCTTCAGCACTGAAAATGTGGCTAATTCATATTGAGATGTCAGTATAAAATACACACTGAGTTTTAAGACTAATATGAAACAATGTACAATATCTCAATGATATTTTGTGTTGATTACAAGTGGAAATGCTCTTTTGGATATACTGAGTTAAACAACATTGAAATCAGTTTCTTCTGTTCTTTTTTAAGATGGCTACTAGAAAGTGTAAAATTACACATGTGGCTCACACTTTTGATTAGATGGTTCTGCCCTAGTGAAAAAATTAGGCTGGCTGGAATTCACCTCTGTAGCTAGTCTTTAGGAGTCTAAAGAAGGTCCTTTTCTCAGCTATGTGTATTTAGTACCTGAAATTCCATCACTGGAACTTTCAACTTTCTACGTCCTGTCCCTTTCCAATTCTATGAGAGTACAAATCCCAGCCAGCTGTTGGCAACCATTCAGTTTGGGATGACTGAACTTGTATGGGTCCTTAGCCAAGGCTGGGCCTCTGAACCACTAGACCACATTGCCCAGCTGCTCCTTAGGGATTTGCATTCAGTAGGTCAAGGGTGGGGCCCAGAAATCTATCTTATAACGTTCTGTGGCTGATTTATATTGATTTTCAGATAATTCCTTTGACAGCTGGCACAGTGCCACTGTGTGGACAGGAGCAGAGCCTCCGGATGAGGTAGAGTGGCTGGTGGTGGAAGGGCAAAACCCTCCACGGCTCTGGGGAGCAGGAATGTTATCAGTTCAGGCCTTCCTGTTCCCTTAGAAGGCAAGGCTGGCAGTTACCTGGGGAATATGCAAGTCATAAAAATGGAACTAGGGAACCCTGATAGGTAGTGATCCATTTCTGGTCACACTTTGGGGCCTAAATCCAACTGTTGGGAGCCCCAAAATTTCAATAAAACTCAGTGATGTAATCTGTCCCCTGAGGAATAGATATAGTTTAGAACAAACATGCTTCTTCTGTTAGGGCTTCTCCTGGCTGGTGGTGGCTCTTGGGAGGATTGTCTTACCTCACAGGAAGGGGGCCACCAGGTGTTAAAGCTTGGCTCCGGGCAGCACCAAAGACCCTGTGTCTGTACAAGAGAACCTGCTTTTCTGCCATGAGTGCTTGCTTTCAAGAGCCTGGCTCTCTGATTCTGCTCCCAGACTTTTCAGGGATTAGCACAATTTTCAAGCAAAGACCCAGCAGTGTTTTCTGGGCCCTGGGGCCCTCACCTCCCAGTCCTCTATGGAGCTCTGCCACTGAGCAATCTTGTCGATGTTTTCAAGTCTCCGTTTCCGCTCGTTGATGAGCTGGGCCACATTCCTCATGGCATGCAGAGCAGCTTCCACATCCTTGAAGTCCCTGTGGCAGAACAGAGATGGAAGGGCACTGCAGGCTGGAGAGCAGAGAGATGTAGGAGTCTCCCACAGCCCCCTGGGTGGAGCTGACTCTTCCTGGGGCTGTTCCTCTTGCCATGTCTGACTGGTCAAATGCACAATCTTTCTCCTCCTGAATATTAAGCTTAATATCCTCTTTTTAAAAAGAATTATTTTTTTAGTTGTAGATGGACACAATATGTGTGGTGCTGAGGATTGAACCCAGTGCCCCCCATAGGCGAGGCAAGTGCTCTACCACTGAGCTACAGCCCCTTAATATCCTCTTGATGATTCTCTTCCCCCCACTGCGGTGGTAGCTCTTTGAGGACATTGCTTGTTTTATTTGGTGTGTTGTCCAGTACCTACAGCAGAACCCAGCACACCCCAAGTGCTTAACAAACTGACTGGTGCATAACCTCAGGCTACCTCCCTGCTTCATGCCTCCTACCTGTGCTGAGGGTGGGTGTACTTGAGCAGCTCAGCCAGCTGCAGTGGATACTTGCAGATCTTCTGCACTGGAGTCAGCAAGAAGCCATCCAGGGAGATGTCGATCATCTTTTGTAGCAGCCGGCAGGCCTCAAAGAAGTACACATATTTGCTGAGTTTGGTGAGCCGGGACAGCTCCACGCAGGCGTTGGGGTGGTTGTTGCAGTACTCGGAGTAGATCTGGAAGTCTGCTTGCTGTAAGGGCACAGCTGGAGATTAGGATGGCTGTCTTCCTGCTCCCCCAGGCAATCAGCCAAAGCCCCAGGTCCCTGAGAGTAAAGAGCCTCTGATTTATTTTAGGAGTCGGGTCTCAGGGGACACCAGGCACTCTCCACTTACTTAACTGGGCACAGGTATGTGGAATCACATCCAAGGATGGGAAGATCCCGAGAGGACTTGCGTGCTCCTGCCTGCTGCCACCCAGCTTTCTCAGCAAAGCCCTCAGTAGAAACTTCAACTTTTTTTTTTTTTTTTAAATGAAATCAGTGGTGCTAATAAGGAAGGGCTATTATTAAGGCCAAAAGATGAGTGGGGCAGAGGCTGGAAGGTAGAGAGACAGACATCCTTTGCTTAACCCTGTGAGTTTGCCCAGGACAGGGATAAAACAAATTTCTGTGCTTTCAGGTGAGGCTGGAATCTTTCCAGACCAAGTCAATGAAACTTTGGGCATCTGGCATCTACACTGGATGTGGGCCACACAAATTCTAGATTACCCACTATCTGAGGAACCCCAGAACTTTCCCTGGGGCACTAAATAGGTGGCTGGACACATCTTTGCCTTCCTGTCTGGCCCAAGCAAATTCTTCCTGACTGATGCCTGAGACTCCCCTTTGATGACAGTGATTTCCCCCCACCCAAAAGCAGAGACCCTTCTAAGACTGTTGTAGAGCAAGAGGAGCAGGTTGGGGCCTGGTGCACAGATGTTTGGAAGCTTCTGGGAGAACAGCAATAGCAGGTTGCCTGGGCTGGAGAAGGGAGCCAGGTGCAAAGAGAGGTGAAAATAAAAGGCCAGGGTGTGTGGGGAGAGGAAGCATCCCTGGCAGAGAGATAGGTGCTAGACAGGCAGGGCTTAGGGATCCAGATGGAGAATCCAGGGCTTGCTCACGTGCTCCAAGAAGCAGGCGCCCAGCTCGCTTAGGTGTGGGCACTCCCTATTGAATTTCTGCTCCAGGGCCTTCACAAATGCCTTCTGGCAGCGGTAGATGTCCTCGATGTTCCCAAAGATGGTGCGCAGCTGCTCCTCACTGAACATGTCTGCACGCTTGCGGCACTGCCTGATGTAGCCCTTGTGGGGGTGGGGACAGGGGTGGTCAGAGCTCTGTCTCCGTCCTTCTTCCCTCCCTGCCTCACTCACAAGCTGGGTCCCTGCTCACCTCACAGATGTCACGCAAGTGCTTGATGTAGTCCCGCTCGGTGCTGAGAATCTCGTTGATGACGTTTGTCCGCATCTGGTCTTTGCTGCTCTGTGCCTCTGTCCCACCATCTTCAGCCTTGCCGTCGCCAGTCTGTGGGGCCTCCTCATCTGTGGGCTCATCCTGGTTCACCCGTAGCTGCAGGCAACCCGAAGTCAGTCAGTGCCCTGTGGTGGCTCTAGGAGTCAGTCTCTGTACACTGCACAGTGGCAGTGGGGAACTGAGACTCAGAGGACCTGCGATGGTCCTGAGCTAGCTCGGAATCTCCTATAACTGCTGTACAAGGCCAGGATGGGGACAGCAGGTCTAACTGCAGCAGATGGGAGATGGGAAGTGAGGCCACCTGGGACCCCAGAGCTGTTTTGGGTTTGGGGTTTTTGTTTGCTTTGTTTTGCACCAAGGGGCACCGATATTATCCCAAGACCACTGGGGCAGCCTTGGCAGACCCTATGTTCCCCCTGAAGCCTCCCACCCCAACTTGGTGCTTAGCACAGTGCTTGAAAATGTGCCAGGGGTTTCTGAACCAGCACTTGCCATACTAGGCCGTGTGGGGGCTGACTACACTGGGTAGGTGGTGTGGTCTTGCTCGTTCAAACCTGTAACTTAAGGAAAGACTTGGGGCTCAGAGTAGACAGTTTACTTGAGAGTCCTGGGCAGGAAGACACACCTGAACACCAGGGCATGAGGTCTCCCTTCTGGCTGCCCTCAGCCTGGCCCTTTGGAGATCGCACCTGGATTTTTCCCTTGGAGACCAGAGGTCACCTTAGGTGGGACCTGTGTCCCCTCCCTGTGACCTCTTAGCGACTTCATGCCTTGGTTTCCTCAGGTCCCTACCTCCCAGAGCTAGATAAGTGTTAAGTGAGATGATCCATGTAAATGTTCTGTAGTGCTTCATAAAGGCCTGGTAAATCAAGTTCTTCCTGGTGATGGGATTCTACCATGCACATTCCCCTTGTGAGTCATATACTATCATCACACTGTTCTCTCTGGCCTGAGGGCTCGGCAGGAAAGCATTAGCAGCAGGGGACAGAGGAGGTAGTGGCTCTGTAGGAGGAGCAGGCTGTGTCACAGCTCTCTGACACCCACCCATCCAGCCCAAGGCACCAGGTACCAACAAACTGGAGAGGGGGACCCCAGAGCTATTTTGAGCTTGGATGATAATGATTTTGGTAATGGGACTTGAACCAGGGGCACTCTACGACTAAGCTACATCCCCAGCCCTTTTTAAAAAGTTTTATTTTGAGACAGAGTCTTGCTAGGTTTCCCAGGCTTATCTCAAACTTGTGATCCTCTTGCCTCAGCCTCCTGAGTAGTTGAGATTATAAGCATGAGCTACCATGTCCAGCTTGGGCTTGGATTTCTGAGCAGAGCCAAGTAGTTCCTCACGAGTCAGGCAGAAGCACAGGCTGGAACCATACCCGCACAAAGCTGGCTGGAAACCACCCCTCGCCGTCGGCAACGCGGCCCCACCACCACTCTCTGTTGGTGGCATCCATCACTTCGATGACGTCCCCAGCTTTGAAGCCCAGTTCCTGGTCGTCCATGGTGACATGGTCCCAGAGTGCTTCAGCACAGACCACACTGCCATCACTGATGAGCTGTGGAGAGAGCCATGGCAGGTGGGTCAGTGGGGCAGAGCTACCCTGGGCCTCATGGGGTTAGGGCCAGGCTCAGCGCTCCTGTTGTCTATCCTCACCCTCAACTGTCCTGGGAAAAAGAGATCCTGACCTCCCAGCCGGCAGCTCTTTGACAGCAGGGTTGTGCCCTGAGCAAGTTGAGGCTATCAGGGCTCAATAGTAGAGCCAAAAGTGAACTTGAACACACCCCTGCTGAGCAGGTGCTGGAGCAGTTGCCTCTCCGCTTCCAACCCACCTTCAACCACAGTTCAGACACCCACATCAGCTGAGCAGCACCTCTCCTCAGAGTCCTACGCATCCACATTTTACTCATTCCAACCGTTTTCCTTTATTTCCTAGCTTTAGAAGTAGGTATGTGGGGGCTGGGGTTGTGGCTCAGTGGTAGAGCGCTCGCCTAGCACATGCCAAGCCCTGGGTTTGATCCTCAGCACCACATAAAAATAAATAAATACAATAAAGGTACTGACAACTAAAAACTAATTAAAAAAAAAAAGTAGGTGTGTGTTGCAGCTGCTATCATAGATGTCTGTGGTGTTCTTGTGTGCTTTGTCACCAAGTCAACCACTTTTACCCGGTTGACAATTCTCTGCGTTGGTTATTCTCTGCTCAATAACCTATGATATTTTTCTCCTAAGTGGTTGTGGACTGATATATCACAACCAGGCAGCCCTTGCCTGTGGATTTGTTTCCCATTGGGCTGATACCTGCTTTTCTGTAATGTGGACCCTGTTTGTACTCCATGAATGATGAATGGCTCCAGTAGTATTAGGGCAGTAGAGGAGGGGGGGGGGGCTGGGAATTGCATAGAACTGAGGACTGCCACTGTACAGCTAAACAATCAAGGAAGAATTGGAGCATCCCCAGATTGGCCTTCTGCACCAAGCACTCCCGCTTAGCTGCTCTCCACCCACGGTGAGCCCTCCCTTGGCTTCCCTAGGCGCATCCAGGGCTGTGTGCATGCTAATCCTCCCATGGTCATGGGAACCAAGAGCAGGGTTACACCTTTCAGCTGGACTGCCGGTACATCCACCCCAGTTCCAGTCACTGTCCAAGAGGCATCTGTGCCTATGTGGGTAGGGTGAGTGGTAGGCTGCCACTGCAGCACAGAAGCCCACTCAGGCTAGGAGCTGCCTTCCAGGGGAGGTCCTGAGCAGGCAAGTTCAGGGAAGGCCCCACCACTGGTTCTTACTCTTTCTTGAAGGTGACACCTGCACACTTGATGACACCTCTCCTCAGAATAATCTGCAAGCCCATGTGCAAATGTACCCTCACAATGCAGTGACCGTTCCCAAGGCCTATGTGGGGACCCCAGGCATACAGCACTGGGTTATTCCTGGGAGCAGCAGTCTTTAGACCTTTACCCTCATGCCCAGCTATAATGACCTGCACCTGGGCCTGGCTGCAACACAGATGGGATGAAACAGGGACTCGGCGCAACCATATGAAAGCCAGCTGGCTGCACGTGTAGAGCCAGTGTACCTTTGACAAGCAGGCTTTTATGCAAGGTCTAGAAGGATGTGGCTCAAGAGAAAGGAGGAAGTGGACACCCCCGGTGATATAGGTGAGTCTTGTGAGAATGCAGGTGAATGGGCCTGACCTGGGGGAGTAACCCAGACACTCAATGCAACCCAATTCCCACTGACTCTTCTACTAGGTGGTTCCTGCTTTGTCTTAATTGGATGAGGTGTCTCCCTCTGTCCCCAGATCCCTTCAAATGAGCCCTGAGCAAAAGCCAGTCTGGTCCTTTCCTCTATTCAGCAGTCCTTGCAGACCGGTGTGGATATTACATGGGCTGTTTCCTTCATAACTCCTGGGGAAGCTATGGAAGGAGTTGGGGATCTAAAGAGGCAAGGCTTCACAGCGAGAACCGGGTGACAGGTACCAACAGGGGCATGTCCCCATGCCTATCCTGCCCAGAAGTGGGGGTAGGGAGGTGTTAGCCACCTTTGTTGCTTCCTTGTCTTAGAACTGTGTACACACGGCACCTGAAAGACACATGGTTGTGAACAAGTTCTCCAACCTCCCCACGCCTCCTGTCAGTGGCCCAAAACCAGAAGTACTCTAATAAGTTATAGTACTGACATTAGCAATTTCTGCGATTTCACCAAGACACAATGTGATTCAAAGAGGTCAGAGACATGTTTCCTAGGACATCAGATGTGCCTCACCTGCAGGCAGAGGATGGTTTCTGGGCACAGACCTTTTCCGGTGCTCTATCCTAGGTGCAGTTGTCCCTGAAGCTAACACTCCAGCCTGGCAGGACCCAGGGGATAGGACTCCAGGCTGGCCCCCACCTGGCAGGAGAATGCAGAGGTAGACTTTGAGGCACAGGGATGTTTATGTGGAGGGGCAAGTTCAAGACTAAGGCAAGCCAGGGCAGGAGCAGGATCCCTTCCTATATTTTTGAGGTTCTGACTGGCCCTGGGATGAGCAATATTGCCAGGCTCTGCCTAATATTGCCCCCCCCCCCCCATGACCATTGTCACCCTTCCCATCCTGCCTCCTGTCTATTTCTCTTGCAAGGTGGTGGTGGCTTTACAATGTATAGTCTGGGAGTGACAGTCTGGACTCCCCTGCACTGGTATTCCTGTTCAATGTCTACCTGAACAGGAATGTCTACATCTCAAGAAGAGTAGCAGGGGCCCTGCCCCTAGGGAGATTGACTGGCACTACTTATTTTAAGGCCTAAAACGGGAACAGCAACTGCAGGTTGCTGAAGTATCCAGGTATCTTTCACAAAGCTCTCAAAGCGCGCGCACACACACACACACACACACACACACACACAGTACATGCCCAGTTCTGCTCATCCAGTGGTCTAATGCACACAGTTTCCTGACAACTATAGCCAGCCCTGCTACAGCTGTGTCCATACCTACCCCCAGTTATTCACAGAGATGCGCCATTTTAGCTCCCCCACGCCGCATCACAGCACAGAGGACAGACTGGACCCCCGCCCCCCATGGATGTGTGCCACCATGCCCCTGTCACCCACATGGTGGCACTACCGGTACCACCCAAAACCAGGCCTTGTTATTGAGCACATGGGTGGCCGAAGGCCTTATCTCCCCAGATCCCGGTGCGGAGGCTAGGGGTGACAGCTGCTGGCATGCAAACCCGGAGCCACTCACCACAGCGCGGTCCCCCACGGCACGGCACGGCACCGGGTGGGCTGCTTGGCTCAGCGGAAGGCCAGCAGGAATATCAGCACAACATTGATGAGGACGAGGAACACCAGCACAGCGGAAACCACCACGCGCTGGGCGCCGGGGGGCAGGTTGCAGCGTAGCAGGGCGCGCAGGGCGCTCCCGGGCGTCGCGGGGCCGCGCCGGGACTGCGGGCCCCTGGCCATTGCGCCCGGCCTCCTCGCTCTGTGCGGCCCGGAGGTCCCGCCGCGCAGGGCCGGAGCAGGCGGCCCGCAGCGCCCGAGGAGGGGGCGGAGCTGCCGGCTCTAGAGGGCCGGGGCTCCTCCCGCGCCGCCGGCGCCTTGCGCGGCGCTTCCCAGGTCCTGGAGTCAGGGCAACCGCACCGAGTGAGCTGGCGAGGATGGCTGGGTGGGAGGACAGCCGAGGGAGACGAAGGACGGGGGACCGGTTAAGGAAAAGCTGCGAGGGGTCTCGGAGCTCCAGCGTGCGCTGCGCTCTGCTCTTGGCGCCTCCTTGTGGTAGCCAGGAGCCCTCAACACCCGCACAGCTGGCCTGGCACAGATGGCTCAGGGATGCTCTGGGACCTCACAGACTTAGGGAGAGGATGTAGAGGCCAAAATGCCGATCACTGTCCCTTCGGGGAGGAATGGATCAGGAGTTCTGTTCACTAATAAGGCTGCCTTCTGGTCCCCACTTTTCAGATGAGTAAATGCGGCTCTGAAAGATCCCGTAATTTGCTTAGTCATAAAATCACCCAGGACTGGGGATAGCGGAGCCAGGATCTGAACCCTGGCCAGGCCGATTCATGCTAAGGGCTTTTTTCCTCATGACCTCAACCACCAGAGAAACATTGCTCCTTTGGGCAAATAATTGGTACCTTCAGCTGATGTGTAAAAAAAAAAAATCCTTTGTCAACTAACCAGGGGTTCCATTTCCTTCACCAAACAGAGCCCATTATCTTAACTGGGAAGGTTTCAAAACTCTCATGCTTGAGTCTTTCCTGTCCACAACAGAGTTCAGTCAAGGTCAATGTCTCTCTCCAGAATAAAACTGTAGTTGAGAGGGTTGAACATACAGGTCTGAGGTGGGCAGATTCCTAGGCACCAAACTCAGTGCTCTGACTCTGGGATAGGAAGAGTCCCTCCCAAGAGCAAGGGGAAGGCACACAGATGAAATGGTGGAGAGGCTGTGTTTTCACATATGGGTGACTGTCTGTGTTCAGGTTTCTATGTGTATGTGGGTCAGTATACATGTACGCCCTTATAGGAGAGTGTGCCTTCATCCTTCTGAAGACTCCAGGGAAGCTCGTGCCCAGTTCTTGGGTGCCAGTTTGCTCCCCCAAGCTTTCAAGGACTTATGGGGAATCAGAGGGCATCAAAAGTCCCCCAGGCACCGCCAAATCCCAGTGCTCCTCTAAAAACTGTGGGACATACCATTTAATGGGTTGTGGTTTGGAATCCTTGACTTAGAGATGTTTCGTTGTGAATCTGTGCACAGTCTATGTATCCTTGGGCTCCTGGGCACAGCAGGGCAGGGAACTTGCAAGCCATTGTGGCCCTGAGCCCTGCAGGGTCTGCAGCTTCCTACTGTACCATGCACAGCAAGGCTTGTTTTAATACGTTAGTCCAGATCCAAATGTGGGCATGGCCTCTGTCCATGCACAGCATGTCAGCCTGGGAACATGGAATGTGGTAGAAGGACCTTTGCTCTAAGCCAGACTGACAGGGCCCACCCCTCTGACTGGGAGCCCCTAGCCTTTTGGTCCTAAAGGGTTCAGTGTGCAGCAGGAACAATAGCAGCAATAGCTTTTTTGGTGTGAATTGTTCTTTCTTTCTTTCTTCTTCTTTTTTTTATGTGTAAATTTCATCTAAAACAAAAAAAAGGCTTGAAGACAGAAGAAAATGTCCCCATCCCCTTGCGGCTGCTGGTCAGGGACTTGAGGTGGCAGGACAGATGTAGAAGTGAAGGGGAGACAGGTATCTGATGCAGGTAAGGGCTTAGCCTTACCTGTGGCTTCATGATGACAGTAGAGGGAAGAATGCTTATTTTGGAGGTGCTGGTCAGTAGGTGGCCTTGTGGCCCTGGACTGACATGGTAGTGTTAGTTCCAAGGGACTTCAAGGTGCTCCTGCCCCTTTTAAGGAACACCTGAGCCAGGTGGTTGTGTGAGGATAAATGTATCTGGGATACCTACAGGCATTGGACACCTCCCTGGGGCTGGAGTGTGTGTGACATACAGATCAGGCCATGGAATGGTCATAGGGAGCTTGGAAATGACAGAGATACTTTGAGCCAGAGGATCAGACTGAGTCCATGGAGGAGTGGCCAAAAGCTGGCCCCAGGTCCTGTAGCATCCCCCATGTGTTCCATGAAGTTCCATAAGACAAGGATAATGAGATACCTTCTATCCTCGAGTGACCCAATGTCCAAGTTACTGGAATGATCTCACTACCTACTGTTGTGCTGGCTTCATGACAATGGGTGTTCCCTTTTATATTTTAAGCCCTGTTTAAATGAAACATATATCTTGCATGTCTGTCTGTCTACCTTATAGTTTGGGCTTAATCTTCGTTCACTGGGATGATTCAGAAGCAGCCTGTTGGTACCCACCCCTACCAGCATCCTGGAGTGAGGAGTAGCTATATGTGCTACATCTCCATGACCCTTGGAGATGTAGCCTAGAGGAAGCTCCAACTGTTCCCAGGCAGTGAGGTGGTTGGTCCAGACCTTCCCCAAAAACTCCAGAGCCACACCTGTCTCCCCCTGATCATAGTATGTACCAGAACCACAAACATCATGGAAGGGCCACAGCTGGGTGGCTTTGGAAAGGGAATGTCTTATGGCAGATGTGATGGCCCAGCCCAGTAGGGTGAAGCAGGAAGGGGAAAATGGACAGGCCTAGTGCTAAGCCACAGACATCTAGGGAAGGCTCTAGAAGGGACAAAGCTGAAAGGAGACAGGAACACTTGTGGGCGCTGAGGACACTCAATTTCTACATTCATTGATTTATCTTGCAGGATCTGGATAGTCATAAAGGGCCAGACACAAATATGAGCAAGGAATACAGAATGAAAACTCTGGGCCTTCTGTGTGTCCTGAGGGCACACACACAGAGAAAGATAAATGCCCTCACACAGCTCTGTTCCTGGACGGCCACCTCTTGGCAGGCAGGATTGTGCCTTCTGTATATCTGCCTCCTAGGGCTGCAGACACTGTTTGGCACACGGTAAGTACTCAGCATACACATGTTACATGCATACCACATGCACAAATATACATCACACCCATAACAGTCCTTAAATACCCAGAATGCAGACTGCCTCTCAGCTCTCCCCTGTCTACCGCTCTCTAGGACAGATGACTTAGGTTTCCCTTTCTTAGGAAATTAAGAATTGCTTTCCTCTTCTAAGGCCAATATGAATAAGAAATTGCCACAATTTGGAACAAGACACCCATGTATTCTTAAAAAATACAAGTAAATAAATATGTAATTTTAGAGCAAACCAAATATTACTGAGTCTGGACTTTTCTCTGACACCAGTTGCCTCAAAAATTTCCAAGTGTGAGACTCATTAACCCCAAGCCAAGCTTTGTTTTGGAGCTTGCAGGGTCAGCAGCAAGTGCCTAAGTGCACCTTACACAACTCCCCTGGCCTCTCATCAGACAATCACTGTTTATATCCTTTCAAAGAGTTTCTGACGAGAGTCTGTTTCATGCCTTCAGAGGACTGTGGCCAACACTACCTGGCCCAGTGAAATCTCCTATATCCCTGCAGTAAGCACAAGCACGACATCCATGTCATGATGACATAGGGCTGATTGGCTGCAGGTTCTCTTGTGCACCAAGGAGATGGCCTCCACAGCCGGCCTGCTTTCCTCTGCTCTCTTTCAGGGCCCTGCACAACCTGCTGGGTCGGTCAGAGGGGTCCCTCAGTCCAGCTGTTGTTTCCTCTGGGTTGTAACATTTCTTCCCCTTCAGGAAATGGCCAGAGTCCAGGAGGACAGTACCCTAGGAAGTACTGGTTATTCTAAACATAATGTATACCCAGGAACCTCCAACACCAAGAAAGACCTTGAGCCAAACAGGAAAACAAATTCGTTAAGCAATGCAACAGCCACTTATAAAATTCCTATCTACACTGCTTGCATTTCCCTCCTTAAGGTGCCTCTCTGCCAAAGACTATATATTCTTTTAGAGCAGTTCCAGCTCTTGGTCTTTCTTGGTCAAAGCATCTTAGAATAAATGATTTGTCAAGGACCGGAGGGCCCCCCAAAAGTACCTCCTCACTAGTAACAAGATGTGACAGTTCAAAATTTTACCACCAAGAATGAGACCCAGACATGGGAACTCAACCAGTGTAATACTGAAGGCCAGTCAAATAACTCCACTTCTTTGGGATCACTTTTTCATCGCTTTTGGTTACCATTTCTTCCTCCTATCCTTTCCCTGGAGACTTGTATTGAGGCCCTGCCATGAGCTAGGTCAAGTTCATTAGATTCATTATTCCAGTTAGTCCTCACGCAGCTCCGTGATCATTCTGTTTTATAGCCAAGTGAACTGATGCTCAGTCCTTTGCACACTCACATGTGACAGGCTCCAACTCAGGGGCTTCCCCTCCTAGGAATGAGCCTGATACTGTGGCAGGCAACTTGCATTTTCAAGGCAAAGCACAACCATCATCTGTGAATTCTGCTTACAATGAAGATGTGACTTCAGAACAGCTTCCACCCAAAATAGCTCATAAGAGGCAATTAAAAGGAATGGTTGGAAGCTGGAGGTATAGCTCGGTGGTAGAGCATATATTTGCATGCCTTAGGCTCTGGCTCCAATCCCCAGCAGCAAGAAAAAATAAAAGAGAGATAGGTTTTATTAGCACGTTTATGTTCTATGCTTCATGGATATTTGATGAACAATTTTAAATCATTTTCCAGAGGGGCTGGAGATGTAGCTCAGTGATAGAGCATTTACCTCACACATTTGGGGCCCTGGGTTCCATTCCCAATACTGCCAAAAGATAAAAAAAAAATCATTATCTAGAGCCAGCCTTCTAAGAAGAGTTTATCACCATTTATTATTTAGTCATGGGGACACTGGGGGCACTGCACTCTGCACTGGTTTCTGAGAAGCCCACCAGACCGTTCATTCAAGAAATGTAAAAGGGCAATTGTAAATGGATCCTTTTCTGAGGAAAAATTGAAGTGCTGCAAGATTCTGGTTCTAATAAAGCAGAAACACAACAGAATCTACAGCCAAGGGAACATGGTGTTGCTAGGGGCATGTGCTTGTGCTGAACGTTTGGTTAACTACCATTATGTTCCACCACCCACTCCACTTTTAGATAAAAGAGGGCAAGAAAACAGGAGCACAAGTGAGAAAAAAGAGGAGAATCAAAGTTTCAAAGTTTCTCTTTGCTAAGAAAGGATGGTTAATGGATGCTGTGGTGCAGCTGGACAGGATGAATCATTTCTAGTCTTGTACAGCATAGCAAGATAATGCTGCTTAACAACAATTAAGAATAGTTCAAAATAGCTACTAGAGAGGATTTTTATTGCTTCCAACACAAAGAAATGATTAATGTTTGAGGTGATGGATATGCCAGTTTTCCTGATCTGATCATTACACATTGTATGCATTTATTGAAATGTCATACTGTGCCCCATGTACAATTATTATGTACACCAAACAAAAATTAAAAATATTTTTAAATGTCTCTTTTTTTTGGAGAATGCAAAAAGAGAACTAGGGATGGGAACCAGTTCTGCTCAGATGAGGTTTCTCACTAATTTCTTCGGCTTAGGTAAGAACAGGGGCACATAGTTGTCATAGCAACAGCAATACTTGGAGCTCTTGGTGTCCACAGGTAAGAAATCAGTTTTCCCTGCCTTGACCCCAGTCTTCCTATGCTAATGGCTTGTTGGAGGGTGGGGGCTGGAGTGACTGGGGGCCCCTGACTGCTTCTGTCAGGCAGTGCTCCACCCACCAGGACATATTTGCAAAAGGCTTCCTTCTCCTAGGAGAGCAGTGTCAGGAGGACGGGAACACTCACATGTGCCTACTCTTCTGATCCTCTGTGGGTCCCAGAAGGGAACAACGGAGCCCTATGTCTGGACATCCTGCTCTAAACACCTCACCCTAGAGTGAGAGCCACAGGCTATAACATGCTGTGTGCACTCAGTGCCACATCATGTGTTTGAATAGGACTGTGCTCATCCAGCCTGTGGGAGTCTGTTGAATTGCCCTGGCAGCCAGGCCCACATCTGCCAAGCTTGGGTCCAGCCCTGTCCCTCCCTCCACCCACACAGTCTTGACCCTACCTCGTTGATGGCCAGCTGCTCGCCGCCCCCTCCAGGGTGGCTGTAGTGGTGGCCAGAGCTGTGCAGGTCTTCATACAGGTCCTCCTCACTCCCCGCCTCCTCAGCGCGGACAGTCGTGTCCAGAACTCCATCCGGCATGGCTGGAAGCAGAGATAGCAGCTGGCAAAGGGGAGTGGGCTTGAAGGGCAGAAGGTGGACATGCAGAAAAGGAGCCAGATGATTTAGGACCAATGGTCCTTTTGTGAGAGGACAGACAAGGTCCAGGAGCTAATTTTTCAAACCATCCTTACTGCAGAACTGTGGACTGGTTGAAGGCACACACTGGCTGGATCACACACCGCTGCCAGTCACCTGCCACTCAACCCACAGCAACCTGGCAGACAGGGAGACATGGGATTTCCCCATGGTCAGTGCTCAAGAGCTCCTCCCGCTGAACTCAATTAAAAACCATTTACCAGTATGTCCACCATAGAAGACCTTTAGGAAAAATGTGTTCAAATGTTGTTATGTTGTACAGTTGGCTCTCTGTATGTGTGGGTTCTTCATCAGAGGATTTAACCAACCTCAGACTGAAAATATATATTTTTAATTGTGTCTACACAGACCATGTCCAGACTTTTTTTTTTTTGTCATTTTCTTCTGAACATAACAGTTTAACAACTATTTACATAATATTTACATTGTATTAGGTATTGTAAGTAGTGGTCATCTAGAAGTGATTACGTAGGCATGCTAGAAGTGTAGGTCCAGCTCACCATGCACCAGGTCCTGGGACCAATCCTCATCACCCAAAACAAACAAAAAGTATACAGCAAGCTCTGTGTAAGTTCTATGCAAATACTGCACCATTTATACAAAGAACTTGGGAGCATCAGTGGATTCTGGTATCCATAGGGTGTCCTGGAACCAGTCCCCTGTGGATATAGAGGAATACCTATCTATATGTTTATGTGTCTAGTCAAAGAAAATATACAGCAAACACATGCAAATATAGTTTGAAATTTAAAAGGGTGCATCTATTGATATGCTTAACACTGTAATTCTAGAATTTATCTCCTGTTTGCATCACTCCAATCCCATTTTCTGTCTCTTTTAGAGATATCCAATAGTTTGAAATTTTTTTTTTTCAGACTATTCCCATTGAAGGTGGTGCACACATGTAGTCCCAATGACTGGGGAGGCTGAGGAGGGAGGAACTCAAATTCAAGGCCAATCTCTGAAACTTGGAGAGAACTTATATCAAAAATTAAAAAAAAAAAATCACTCCTACACCTTTGTGTTAGCATGTTTTTGTTGAGTTTTGCCTGTTTTTTTTTTTTTTTAACCAACCTCAGACTGAAAATATATATTTTTAATTGTGTCTATACAGACCATGTCCAGACTTTTTTTTGGTCATTTTCCCCTGAACATAACAGTATAACAACTATTTACATAATATTTACATTGTATTAGGTATTGTAAGTAGTGGTCATCTAGAAGTGAATTTGCCTGGTTTTGACTTTATATAAATGGAACTATCCATCAGCTATTCCCTGGCTGGCTCTTCTCACTCCTCTGCCTGTGTAGCTGTGATGGATTCACATTTACTGAGGCACAGGCTTGGGTTTTATGAATATTTCATGTATTGTGTATCCGCTGTACTGCTGGGGAAAGATGGGTTGTTTCCTGTGTTGTTGCTGATGTGGATGATGCTGCTGTTAGACACATTTACACACCTCCTGGGCACATGACCAGGACTTTTTCTAGGACAGTGTTTCTCAACCTTGTTTTCATTATTGCCCCCTAATGAGCCTTTAACACAGTTTTCTTAATCCCATCCTGCCTCCCATGAAATATCAATACCATAGGTATACTGTGTATTGCTCACATTATGTGGCTCTTTTGAGGGCCACGGGCCATTGTAAATAGCTGTTTTTTGCTCACTTTTGGAGAAATCAGCCCACCTAGTGTGAATACATGCTCTACGGTAAAGACACCTAGGTGTGGCTTCTCTGGGTCCTGGGTAACTTAAGCAATTTCCTGAAGCTATTGTACCAACTTAGACTCTCAGCAGTGGAATATTAATATTCAGATTGCTCTACATCCTGGCCAACTCTTGGGATGGGCAATATCAAGCAGCTTTTGAGAGACTAATGGGTATGAAGTGATATCTTACTGTGGTTTTAATTTACATTTCTGATCACTAATGAGTTGAGCATTTTATCTATACTTTATGTCATTTGTTTCCTTTAATGTTTAAACACCTATGAATTTTACTCATTTTTCATTGCACTATCTTTAATATATATACATATGTATATGTATATGTATATGTGTATATCTATATCTATCTATATCTCCATCTATATCCTCCCATTTTGGATGGGATGCAAAAACAAATGGATTTTGTGTCACAACCATTCTCCCCTGATTTGTGGCTTATCTTTTTTTTTTTCCCTTAATTTCCTTAAATTAATACTGGGAATTGAACCAGGGGTGCTTTACCATTGAGCTACATTGCAGCTCTTTTTAAGACAGGGTCTTGCTAAGTTGCTGAGGCTGGTCTTGAACTTGTGATTCTCCTGCCTCAGCCTCCAGAGTCACTGGGATTACAGGCATGCAATACTGAGCCCAACTGTGGCTTGTCTTCGTCAGTCTCCTTTTTTTTTTTTTTTTTAACTTTTGATGAGCTGAAATGCTGAAATTTTGATATAGACAAACCTGTCAGTCATGTCCTATGTGATTTGTATTTTTTGTATGTTTAGGAAATTTTTCCCTATCTCAAAGTCATACAGATGTTATCTTTCCATGTTTTGTAGGTTTTTTTTTTTTTTTTTACATGTAAGTTTTAAGTCTACCTGCAAATGATTTCTATATATGGTCTGAGGTAGGAATCCGATTTCATTTTTTTTCTGTAAGAATAATTAATAGTCTCTGCACCATTTGCCAAATAGGTGAACCTTTCCAACGAATCTATTTCTGTTCTTGTTTTAAATCATGTTTCATGTGGATGGGTCTGTATCTGGGCTCTGTTCTTGTGGTAGGCAGAATAATGCTCTCTACAATATGAAAAATATCTTATTCGGAGCCTGTGACTATGTTATGTTACGTGACAACAAGGAATTAAGGTTTCAGATGGAATTACGGCACTATCAGCTGACCTTGAAATAGGGAGATTATCCTGGATTATTTACATGGGCCCAACAAAGGTGACAGTATTAAGACTGTCTTCTGACATATTTGCTCCCTTGTGCAAGCCTTATCTGATCCCTTCCTCCAGGAACTAATGCTGCCTCTAATTTACTTTTTTCTGCATTGTGTTAGCTTCTCTCCCCACCTAGATTGTGAATTATTTGAAGGCAGTAGCCATGCCCTTTTCCCTGATGTTGATATTCAGTCAATGTTAGATAAATAAAAAAGTGAACAGATGGAAGGATGGTGGCTAGATAGAGACTAAATATAGGAATCATAGGAATTAAAAAATGGAGAGACGAGACTGGACATGATGGCATTTGCCTATTATCCCAGTGACTGGGAAAGCTGAGGCAGGAGGATTGTAAATTCCAGGCCAACATGGGCAACTTAATGAGGCCCTAAGCAACTTAACAAGACTCAAAATAAAAAAATGAAATGAGCTACTGGCTGTAGCTCAGTGGTAAAGCATCCCTGTCTCAAAATAAAAGGGGAATGTAGGTCCATAGTACAGTGTCCCTGAGCTCAATCCCCAGTCCCCTTAGGAAAGATGGATGTGTGGATGCAAGAACAAATGGAAAGCTAGAGCACGAGTGGCCTGGCAGAGCTAATGCCAAGAACACTGAAGCTTCATGCATGTAGCTGCATATGGACAAAAGTATGGTGAAAGGGTACCCGGGAAGCCCTCTTTCTCTAGCCTGGCAGCTGTGGCTGAGCTCAGTTTGCAAGAAGAAGTCAAGGACCTTGCTCCTGACCTTGTACACAGTCAAAAGTACCAAGTCCACCCCCATAATTTTTATTTCATTTATGTTTTAAAGTTGTTTCGTTATGGAATGCTTCTACTATATACAAAGGGAGAAAAACAGTACAAGGAATCTTGTATAACCAGTGTCCAATTTCAACAATTCTCAACATGAATTTTGTTTCATCATCTAATTGTCCTCCCCACTGGATGATTTTTCCCCCCACTGGATGATTTTTTAAAGCACATTCAAGACATGGCATGATTCCATCTGTAAACACTAAAGTATATGTTTCTAAGAGAGAAATATTCTATCTCTGTTTTTTTTTTTAAAAAAAAACGTAATCTCAGACACATCTAAAACAGCAATCTATCAAAGATTGTCAAAGTGCCATGTAATCTCTTCTAGGGTGTTTAAAAACTTTACTTGAAATAAAGATTTTGGGTTATAAGGTAGTACAACTAGTACAGAGAGATTCTATGTATCCTTTACTCAGTTTCCCCCAATGGATATTGCATGTAAGTCAAGTACAATATCACAGCCAAGAAAAGGACTCTGGGGAAATGTGTGTGTAAAGTCCTATGTCATTTTATCAACTATCTGGATGTGTGTATCCATCACAGCAACCTATATATACATTTTTTATTTTTTGGTACCAGGGATTGAACTCACAGACACTCGACCACTGAGACACCTCCCAGCCCTATTTTGTATTTTATTTAGAGACAGGGTCTCACTCAGTTGCTAAGCACCTCACCATTGCTGAGGCTGGCTTTGAACTCGAGATCCTCCTGCCTCAGCCTCCTGAGCTGTTGGGATTACAGGTATGCGCCACGACACTTGCCTGTATGTAAGCTTTTGAGGTTGGCCTTTATCACTCAGTCACTTCCCTTGATATCCATTCAACTTGTTGTATTATAGTTTCATTTATTGCTGATTAGTGTTTCATGATATATCACAGTTTAACCATTCACCTGTTTAAGGATAGATTGGTCGGTCATTTCTAATTATTGGCTATTATGAATATAGCTGCTATGCATATTCATGTGCAGGGTTTTGTGTGAACATAAGTTTTCATTTATCTGTGATAAATGCCCAGGAGTGAATTGCTGGGTCCTATGGTAGTGAATACTTAGCTTTTAAGAAGTAAAATCACTTTTCCAGACTGTACCGTTTTACATTCTAACCAGCAATGTATGAGAGACAGTTTCTTTGAAACTGTACCAGGATTTGGTATGGTCATTATTTTATATATTAGACATTCTGATGGACGTGTAGTGATATCAGATCATGGTTTCAGTTTTCACCTCCTAAAAAGCTGGTGATGTTCATCATCTTTTCATATGGTTATTTACCATATCAACTCTTTGGTGAAATATCTTTTCATGGCTTTTGCCTATTTTCCAACTGGATTTTTTTGTTATTTTTATAAATACATCAAGATCTGAGAGTTTTTCATATATTCCAGATATGAATTCTTTGTCAGATATATGATTTGCTAATATTTTCTCCATCTATAGACTATCTGTTCATCTCCTTAATAAGGGCTTTTGTAGAGCAAGCAAAAGTTTTAAATTTTTATGATGCTCAGTTTATCACTTATCCTTTATGAGTCATATTTTTGGTGTCATGTCTAAGAAATCTTCACCAAACCCTACTTCCCAATTATATTCATTATATTTGCTTCTAAAGGTTTGTGTGTGTGTGTGTGTGTGTGTGTGTGTGTAAATCCCTTTCAATGTTGGAGGCTGAACCTAGGGCCTGAACCAAGCCATTCTACCACTGAAATATACCCACAAGCCCTAAAAGCTTCACAGCTTTACTTTTTGTACTTAAATATGTTATTTGAGGTTTTTCTTTTTAATAACATGTAGGTGTAGGTAAGGTTTCATTTTCATTGCTTATAGATCGTCTAATTACTCCAGCATCACTTGCATAAAGACTATCTTTTTTTTTTTTTTTTGCACCGAATGGCTTTTGTACCTTTGTAGAAAATTAATTGGCAAAGTGGGACATTGCTGCCAATTGACAGGAAATTGAAATGCTTATAAAAGAATACCAACAAATGAGATAAACTAGATGAACGGAAGATTTCTAGAATCATATGATTTACCAAAACTGACTCAAGAAGATATAAAAAAAATCTGAATAGGCCCATAGTCAGTAAGTAATCAAAACCTCCAAACAAAGCAAAGTCCAGGACCAGATAGCTACTACCATCTGATGGTGAATCCTACCAAAGAATAATTGATACCAATTCTTCTCAGATTCTTCAAAAATCTGAAGAGGAAGGAATACTTCCTAACTCATTACAGAAAATTCTGATAACAAAATCAAAGACACTACAAGAAAAAAAAATTTAGACTAACAATTACCCTTTATGAATATAGATGCAAAGATTCTCAAAAATATTAGTAAATTGAATTCAACAGCATATTGGAAGGATTATGTATTATGACCAAGTTGGAATTATTTCTGGAATGCAAGGATGTTTCAACATATCAAAATGAACAAGTATAATATACCACATTAATATACTGGAGGAAAGAAATATATGGCTACCTCAACTGATACTGAAAAAAACCCCGACAAGACACAACATCTTTTCCTTTTATAAAGACCCAGTAAATTAGTAATAGAAGGGAAGGTCCTTCATGTGATAAAGAGCATATATGAAAAACTTATTAGTCAATATCATATTAAATGGTGAAAGACTGAAATCATTCTTTTCCTTGAGATCGGGAACAAGACAAAGATGCTCACTTTTCCACTTCTATATTGAACAGATGTCCTAGTAAGAATAAATAAGCAAGAAGAAACAAAAGGCATCCACGGCCGGGCATGGTGGCACATGCGTGTAATCCCAGAGGCTTGGGAGGCTGAGGCAGGAGGATCGCGAGTTCAAAGCTAGGCTCAGCAAAAGCAAGGCTCTAAGCAATTCTGAGACCCTGTCGGTAAATAAAATACAAAATAGGGCTGGGGATGTGGCTTAGTGGTCAAATGGCCCGAGTTCAATTCCTGGTACCCCCCCCCCAAAAAAAAAGCATTCATGTTGAAAAATAAAGAAAGCTATCTGTGCTTGCAGGTGATATGATCTTATATATGGAAAAGTCTAAGGAGTCCACAATAAATAGTTATATCTGATAAATAAAATTCAGCAAAGTTGAAGAATATAAATTAACATGCAAAACCCAGTTTTATTTCTGTATATCTGTAATGCACAACATAAAACAAATTTTTAAAAAATCCACTGTAGTAGCAAATACTTAGGAATAAATTTAACCAAGGAGGCAAAATATTTGTACACTGACAACTGCAAAACATCATTGGAAGAAATGAAAGAAAACTTAAATAAATGGAAAGACATACCATGTTTATGAATAAAAGATTTAATATTTTAAAGATGACAGTACTATCAGATTAAGTGCATTCCCATCAAAATCCCAATAGTGTGTTTATACAAATAAAAAAGCTTATCCTAAAATTCACATGCAATCTGAAGTGACACTGAATAGTCAAAATTACCTTGAAAAACGAAGAACAAAATTGGAGGACCCAAATTTTTGGATTTCAAAGCCTACTACAAACTGCTGGAATGTACCGGCATAAGGATAGATATACAATCCAATGAAAAATGATGAAGAAACTAGAAATAAACTCTCCCTGTATAATTAATTGATTTCAACAAAGGTGCCATGACATTCAGTGAAGGAAAAGTATCTTTTTCACTAATGGTGTTGGGAAACTGGATATCCAAATGCAAAAGGAATGAACTTGGCCTCTGACACATGTAAAAATTAACTCAAAATGGACAAAAACCTAAACATAAGAGCTAAAACTATAAAATCCTCAGAAGAAATACTAGGGGAAACCTTGATACATTGTAATTGAAAATGATTTCTTGTATATGACATCACAAGCACAGGCAACCAAAAAAAAAAAAACAATAAATTGTACTACATTAAAATTTAAAACTTTTGTGCATCAAAAGAGGAAAACATAACTCAATGAATGAGAGAAAATACTTGCAAATGATGCATCTGATAAAAGATTAATATCCAGAATATATAAAGAACTTACTTAACTAAAAAAAAAGGACACAATCTGCAATGCCCCCCACCCCCCAAAAAAAATTAAAAAATAAGCAAGCCACATACAGTGCTGCATATCTGTAATCCCAACCACTCAGGATGCTGAGACAGGAGGATGACAAGTATGAGACCCTGTCTCAAAATTCAAAAAAAGGGGCTTGAGGATGTAGCTCAGTGGTAGAGAGCTCCTGGGTTCAATCCCAGTACAAAATAAATAAGTGAATAAACAAGAAAGAGTGAACTATCCTGATTCTATCATTACACATTGTATATATTCACCGAATTATCATACTCTACAATATATCACACTGTATAATTATAATAATAATTAAAAATAAAAATGAGCAGTGGAGTTGAACAAATATTTTTCTAAAGAAGATATGCAAACAGCCATATAAATATGAATAGCACGAAAAAGAATGCTCAACATTGCTAATCATTGGGAAGTGTAAATTCAAACCACAAGGAGATGCCACTTCACATCTTTAGGGTGGTTGTCATATCAACAACAAAGGATTGAAAATAACAAATGTTGAGGAGGATGTGAGAAACTGGAACCCTATGCACTGCTGATGGGAATATAAAATTGTATAGTTGCTGTGGAAGACAGTTTGGCAGTTTCTCAAAAAGCACAACATAAAATTACCATATGATTCAGGATATCCACTCCTAGGTATACATGTTAGGTCAGATTTTTGTCGCTGTGACCAAAATATCTGACAAGAATAACTCAGAGGAGGAGAAGTTTGTTTGGATCATGGTTTCAGAGGTTTCAATCCATGGTTAGCTGACTTCATTGCTCTGGGCCTAAGGGGAGGCAGAACATGGTGGAAGGGCATGACAGGGGGAGGGGAGGGAGCTGGGGGTGAGAGAGAGAGAGAGAGAGAGAGAGAGAGAGAGAGAGAGAGAGAGAGAGAGAGACACGGAGGGAGGGAGGGAGGGAGGGAGGGGGAGTCAGGGGAAGGGGAGTCAGGGGAGAGAGAGGACACATGCACACACACAGGAGGAACCAGGGACACCTTCAGCCACACCCCACCTGCCTATGGTTACTAAGCAGTTCTTTCAAATTATTAATCTATCAAATAGATTAAGCCATTGATGAGACTGAAGCTTTCATAATCTAACAACGTCATTCTAACCATTCCTGCACTCTCTCACATGAGTCTTCTGCAGTGACACCTCATATCCAAACCATAACATTATATATCTCCAAAAACTGACATCAGGGACTCAAACAGATATCTCTATAACAATAGCTGGAGCAGCTTTTTTCACAATAGCCAAAAGGTGGAAACAACTCTAGTGTCCATTAATAGTCGAAAGGATAAGGAAGATGTAGTATATACATACAATGGAATATTGTTTTTAATTTTACTTATTTATTTTTATGTGGTGCTGAGGATCGAACCCAGGGCCTTGCACGTGCTAGGGGAGCACTCTACTGCTGAGCCATAACCCCAGCCCCACAATGGAATATCATACTGCTATAAAAATGAGTGACATTCTGGTACAAACTGCAACAGGAATGAACCTTGAAAATTTTATGCTAAGTAAAATAAGATACAAAAGGACTGTTTATATGAGGTTATCTAGAATAGGCAAATTCTTAGCAAGAGAAAATACTAGAGATTATCAGGTGGTGTGGGGTGAAGGATTATGGTTACCTACCTGTCCTCCCACCCTACCCTAAATGATCCCACCACCAAAACTCCTCCCATGACCTGGCCCTGCCCCCTGCCAGCCAAAAGCAATTAACTCCTCCCATGGCCTGGCTCTGCTAAGGCTACATCTAAAACCCAGACTCTCCTGGTGGCCCAAGGCCATTTTGCTCCTGAAGATGTGTCCCTCTGGTGCTGAATAAAACATTGCTGGTCCATGAGGTTTGCCTCCATTTTTTCTTTTTGTATTCCCTTCCAGGTGCTTTCAACTATATCATGCCATTTCCGGATTTTCTATTCTGTCCCATTGATCTCTGTGTTTATCCTTCATTCCAGTCGTGTTTTCTTTTTTTTTTTTTTTTTAATATTTATTTATTTATTTATTTTTCGGTGGACACAACATCTTTGTTTGTATGTGGTGCTGAGGATCGAACCCGGGCTGCACGCATGCCAGGCGAGCGCGCTACCACTTGAGCCACATCCCCAGCCCCCCAGTCGTGTTTTCTGGGAGCATGTAGTAATGATTGACATTTGATAGAGTGATTTCTCCTATTTCATTTCTCTTTTTCAGAATTGTTTTAGCTATTTTTTTTTGTACCAGGAATTGAACCTAGGGGTACTTAATCAGCCTTGTTTTAGCTATTCATATATATATATATATATATATATATATATATATATATATACATTTTTTTTGCCTTTCTATATGAATTTTAGAATAATTTTGTGTATACTAACAAAATATCTTGCTGGGATTTTGACAAAAATTAAAACTGTGTATTAATTAGGAGACAGCTGACTAATCTTTACCCTGTTGATTTCTCTAATTCATTAACATAAAGTATCTCTCCATATTTAGATCCTATTTGATTTTTAAAATATTCCACTATTTTAATGCAATCCCAGACATTATACAATTTAACTTGTAAATATTAAAGAGATCTGGTCCCCTGCCCTTACTTACTTCTCTGGGGTATTTATTTTTTTTAAATTTATTTATCATTGGCACGTTATAATCACATAGAAGAGTGGGATTCATTATGCCACATGTGTACATGCACATAATCTTTGGGGGTATTTTAAAAGCAATGGCCTCTCTGGGGAAATAAAACTGATTTCTTCTAAAAGTCACTACTTTTCTCAGTCTTTTACTTATCCAATCTCAAGTGGGGACTCAGCAACTTACAAAATGATTGCTCATCTAAGCAAACCTTAAAAGCCAATTTCAACATGAAATTCCCTGTACTCCTACTTGTCATCTTCTCTCCAGCCTCCAGCAGAGGGTGTGGAATCCAGGAGGTGTTTCCTGAGAGTCTCACGACTTGCATAAGTGGTGCGGGGAAGAGGAGGCACACATGAAGTGGAGGTGGCAGTGGGTGAAGAACCCCAGGACGGAAGCCACCTGTCTGCCAAGACTCCTCAAGCTCCTTTCATACAAATGCACTTCTTTGGAGGTTCACACACAGCTAACTTACAAGAAGGCATTAAAAAGAATTACCATGGGCTCCACAGTACTTGCAGGTGAATAAATTAGTGAACACCACGTGGTCTGGTCAATGCAAAAGTCAGTCTTGATACTGGATTTTTAATTCTTTTGCAGGAAGACAGGTTGGCTGTCTCTGATCTATTCTGAAATTCTAACAATGTTCGGACAGTAGCACAGACATGAATTCTGGATTCTAGTAAAAAAAAAATCAGTGGGGATGCCTTTACCCCTGAATAACAGCAGCTAAATAATTCTATTAACATTCATAAGAGAAGGTGGGCAGTTCTGTCCATGAAGTTATACAATCCCTTGGGAATCTCCTCAGTTCCTCATTCTTTCCTGCGCTGACCTATAGCTGGAAGTCAGTGGCTCTCAAAGTGTGGTCCCTAGACCAGTAGCATTTGGGAACAGGTTAGAGATGCAAATTCTCTGGATCTCCACCAAGGATTGCCAAATGGGAGACTTTGGAGTGAGTCATGATAGTGCAGGTGAGGGCAGTTTTGAGCTGTAGAATTAGGGTCCATTTTCAGGATGGGCCATTGCATGGACTTCTCACTACAAGTTTTTGATGGGAGCAGAGAATGAAATGACATGCATATTCTACAGATGAGGAAGCTGGGCCCCAGAGAGGTAAAGCTCCTTCCCTCAAATTACACAGCTCACAAGGAACCAAATGTCGAGGGCCAGCCAGAACTCTGGACTGTTATGGATAGATGGTTTACACAGTTTGTCTTCTGAAAGCAAGACTGCTGATGGTGAATCCAACAGTCAATCTGACGAAAGCTTGTGCTTACTGTAGAGGAACAGGCAGCCCAGGCAGCGGCCAATCATCCATTCATACCTCCAGCTGGAACCCAACACAGCACCAACCTCCAGCTCTGAGCCCTTACAGCCTGGTCCTAAAGCGAGCAGTGAGTCCCCAGAAAGGAGGGAGAGGGTGTCCTGTGTTGTGGGGCCTACCCACACCGTCCTCAATGCCAGTCCATCCTTAGGACTAGCCTCTCCTCACTTGCTCTTGTTGGCCCTGGGGTCTTCGCTGATGAGTTCGCATGCCCCTTCTGCTCTATCTAAATCCTTTCCAGTGTTTGGTGTGTTTTTTTTACTAATGGATTTTATTTTTAGGACAATTTTAGATTTGCAGAACAATGCAGCAAGATAGCACAATGTCCATATACCCTGTACCCTGTTTCCCATATTATTAAGTTCTGACATCAGTATGGTACATTTGTCACAATGAATGAGTGGATACTGACAAATAATTATTAACTGATGTCCAATGTTCTCTGTCTTTTTTTTTTTTTTTTTTGTTCCAGGATCCCATCCAAGATTCCATACTACATGTAGCTCAAGATTTTTGATTTTGGTTGCTCAAAAATTTTGCCTATGTAAGCTTTTGAGAGCTTTGGTCATTTGTCAACTAAAACTCTATGGTCTCCATATCACCAAAGTGGAATCCCTCCATACCTCAAGGCTTGACTTGAGGCTTTGAGCTTTGCTCAGCCTTGCTTGGCTCCCAGTTGTCTCAGTGGTGGGAGGAAGATATTTTTCCTGAGAATTTACAATATTACTATTGCACATACCTGATTCAAGCCTACCTGAGAAGGAGATGTTAGTAGGCCCAGAACATTGATAAGGGCCCTAAGGCTCATATGATAAAGTCTCTCAGACAATCAGCAGCAAAAACAGGATGAAAACTGTCCTAGGCTGCCCAGTCCTTGTGGGCCAACTCCCTCATCCAAATACTCACATGGCCTCAGCCTCCCTCCTGCTTTGAGGGTCTCTAGCTGTCCTGGTTTGTTTCCCCTGACCTTCCCTCTCATGCTTATCCCTGTGCACCTGCTTGTTTGGTGATGTGGTGCCACATTATTAAAAGCATGAAGTCCCTGGGAAATCAAAGTGCAGGTCTTCGTGTATAAAAGAGGCTATAGTCCCAACTACTTCAAAGAGCAATTACCTAAGAAAGGTGAGTTATAGTTTGAATCTTTAATGTTCTCAGAAAAATTTGTGTTAACAGTGCAGAAATGTTCAGAAGCGAAATGTTAGATTATGACAGCTGTAACCACATCAGAGGATTAATCCATTTGATGAATTAATAATTTGAACAGACTACAGAGGTGGTGGTAACTGTTGGCGAGTGGGGTGCAGCTGAAGAAAGTAGGTCACTGGGGGCATGGCCTTGGACTATAACTTGTCCCTGGCTCTTCTTGTGCTCACTTGCGTGTGCGCATGCTCACGCTCTCTCTCTCTCTCTCTCTCTCTCTCTCCTTCCTGACTGCCATAAGTTGAGCAGTTACTATTGCACATGCCTGATTCACCATGCTCTTCTGCCATGATGTTCTGCCTCACTTTTGGCCCAGAGCAATGGAGTTGGCCAGTCATGGACTGAGATCTCTAAAACCATGAGCCCCAATAAATTGATTCTTCCTCTAAATTGTTCTTATCAGGTATTTTGGTCACAGCAATGAAAAGTTAACTAACACAATGTAATACATCATGCTTTAGAGTAAGTGAAGCATGATTTTTTTTAAAGTATTTATTTTTTAGTTGTAGTTGGACACATTACTTTATTCCATTCATCTATTTTTATGTGGTACTGAGGATGGAACCCAGGGCCTCGTGCGTGCTAGGTGAGCGCTCTATCACTGAGCCACAATCCCCGCCCTGAAGCATGATTTTTGACATGTGGTAATTTTGTTAGTGAACAGGGTCTGCCAGAGATGTGAACAGCTGTGTGCCTAAGTTTATGCTGCTGCAAAATTCAGGTAATGACTATGATTTTTTTTCACTGAGTAGAACCAGGCTGAAGCAGTATTCTAGATCACAGACTTTTGGAATACAAATCCAAGGAAGGGAATATCTTACCAAATTACACATTTGGCCAAATCAATACAACTCTCTATAATATAATTAAATTATGTCACATCTTGCTTTAATGAACATTTTCAGTATTTCACCTGAATGTTTTACAGTACAATAAATCATGCCATAACTACTTTTTAAAAAAAAATTTTTTTAGTTGTAGATGAACATAATAATTTTAATATTTATTTATTTGTATGCGGTGCTGAGGATCAAACCCAGTGCCTCACACATGTAGGGCAAGCATTCTGCCACTGAGCCACAATCCTAGCCCAATGTCATAACTACTTTAATGATAATTTCATCACAAAATTACTTAAATGCCAAATAAAACACCATGATTGTTCATGGTAGATTATACAGCTGAGCCAATACTTAAAACAAATTAGGTTTTGAGAAAGATGCTGTTAAATGCAATAGGATGATGTACTGTGTCTATGTGTTCCTTTTTTTCCCCCCTTTGAGGTGCTGGGGATAGAACCCAGAACTTCAGGCATATGAGGTAAATGCTCTACTACTAAGCTTATACCTCCATTTCTTAAAGTTGACTCTGCTTCATTCTAAGTTAGGAGCATGCATAAAAAACTTTGAATTTTCACAGTTTAGCTATTAGAATTGTGCTGCTATGAACATTGATATGGCTGTGTCATGTAGTATGCTGTTTTTAAGTTCTTTGGGTATAGACCAAGGAGAGGGATAGCTGGGTCAAATGGTGGTTCCATTCAAAGTTTTCCAAGGTATCTCCATACTGCTTTCCATATTGGCTGCACCAATTTGCAGTCCCACCAGCAATGTATGAGTGTGCCTTTTTCCCTACATCCTCGCCAACACTTATTGCCCTTCAGTAGATGAATGGATTAAAAAATGTGGCATATAAACACAATGGAATATTACTCAGCAATAAAAGAGAATAAAATCATGGCATTTTCAGGTAAATGAATGCAGTTGGAGAAGATAATGCTAAGTGAAGTTAGCCAATCCCCAAAAAACAAATGGCGAATGTTTTCTCTGATATAAGGTGACTGACTCAAAGTGGAATAGGGAGAGGGAGCATGGGAGGAATAGACGAACTCTAGATAGGGCAGAGGGGTGGGAGGGGAAGGGAGGGGGCAGGGGGTTAGTAATGATGGTTGAATGTGATGGATATCATTATCCAAAGTACATGTATGAAAACATGAATTGGTGTGACTATACTTTATATACAGATATGAAAAATTGTGTTCTAATGTGTAATAAGAATTGTGATGCATTCTGCTGTCATGTATTTAAAAAATAAAAGCAATTAAAAAACAATTTTGAATTTTCAGCTTGGAGGCTGACCTTGCCAATACCAGTTTCAAGATGAAGTTGCTTTCCAAATAGTGTTTAGTCTTCACATGCACAGCAGAGCAATCAATGTTAGCTGGTCTCTAAATCCAACACTAGTTCTTGCTGACCTCTTGTTTGGAAGATCTGCGCTTCCCTTCAGTTTGAATAAAAAGTCATACAGCCTTTCTACAGCCTATTATAAAAAATACCTGTCTAAAATATACTTACATATTTTAAATAACAAGTACAAATAAATATACAGGCTCTGCTTCCATGGATTCAACCAACTGCAGATGAAAAACATTTTGGGAAAAAAAAATTACATCCTTGTCATGATTCCCTAAGCAAACAGTAAAATAACTATTTATATAGTGTTTACATTACATCAGGTACTATAAGTCCATCTAAAGGTGATTTGGAGTATACAGGAGAATGTGTGCAGGTTATATGCAAATAC
The DNA here is from genome assembly GCF_021218885.2 of Marmota monax. Taxonomy (NCBI): domain Eukaryota; kingdom Metazoa; phylum Chordata; class Mammalia; order Rodentia; family Sciuridae; genus Marmota; species Marmota monax. The sequence goes on along the minus strand of NW_026693934.1, from coordinate 8,931,429 downwards.
TACAGCATTTTATTTAAAGGATTTGAACATGAATGAGTTTTGGTATTACAGGGGTCCTGGAATCAATCCCATGCTGATACTGAGAGACAACTGTATTGCAAATTGGAGAGTGTTGGGGTAACTCTGCTTTATAGTACTCTATTTTTTTGTGGGTGGGTTACTGGGGATTGAATTCAGGAGTGCTCTATCACTGAGCTACCCCCTCCCCCAGCCCTTTTTATTTATTTTCCTTTTTATTTTTTAGAGTCAGGGTCTTGCTAAGTTGCACAGGTTGGACTGAGTAGCTGGGATCTGCCATTGCACCCATAGAAACTATAGAAGATGACTTCTGAAAACACTTTTATGATGGACAGATACTCTGGTGCTTCCTGCCTCTGAACTGTTTTTCCATTTCTGCATTTAATATTTGAATATATCCTATTTTTCATTAGTCCCTGGTAACTGCTCAGGTGATTCCTTTCATACTGATTATGGTCTCTTGAATCAAAACATTTTTTTTTCCTGCATCTTGAAGACATTGGTTTGTGTATCCATCTCTCATGCTGTACGTGGAAATGAAATATGGGTAGACCTCATTTGTATCATCCTCCTTGCAGTCATTGCATGTGAGTTGTAGCTCTTGCTGCAGGAATACATGAGTTCACAGTGAAAAGCATCCCATTTTTCAGGATTTGTGACTGCCTGTATGATCTACATTTTGTCTGGAAAAGCCAGGCTTGGAGCTACGTTTGGATATTTGGACATTTTTGCCTTGCAGTTGTTGTAATGACTTCCCATGGATGCTCTGAAGCCCTTAACTATTACGTCCCTGCAGTCTGCTATTAGGGTAGCCTAGGTGACCATGAAACAATACCCGCCCCTGCTACTCCAGGTGATTTTGCAGTCCAACTTCCAGCTAGATTCTTCTGCTGAGATGTGTGTTAGGCTAACTCATCTCAGGCCAAGCTCCTGACTTCCCTCCAAAGCTGCTCAGTTTATAGCATTGTGATCTCAAAAACTGTGAACTGTGTTCTTTTACTTGCTTAGAACAAAAATTTTTGGAATTATCTTTGATTCCTCTCTTTTGCAGTTCACATCCATTTCAACCTGCCTTTGCTTTATTATACAGAATCAAGCCAAATCTCATGTTTCTTTAAAATATTTTTTTAGTTGTAGGTGGACACAATAACCTTTATTTTATTTATTTATACGTGGTGCTGAGGATTGAACCCAGAGCCTCACTCACACTAGGTGGATGCTCAACTGGATTTGTGACTGCCTGTATGATCTACATTTTGTCTGGCAAAAAAACAGGTGTGCTAGTGACTGGACCAATTTGTTTTACTATCAAGAAAATAAAATCAAAATCTTTCAGGTTCAGATTTCACAAGTATTTAAACATTTACAACCCTAGACCCTATCTCATGCCTCTACCACCAACCACTGGTGCAGGTCATATGACTGCCCCCTCCTCCATGGAGTGGCACAGAGCCTCTGAGCTGATCTCCCTGTTTTGAGCCTTTGTCCTCCTCCGCATAAGAGCAAGAGCAGTCCTTAGTTAAATAAAATCAGATCACGTTGGAAGATCTCTGCCTCAGATCCGCAAAGGCCCCCATTCAATTGAGTGAGTCACAGTCCTTACCACGGCATCCCAAGCTTGTTTCCTATATGGCCTCATTTCCCCTTTCTGCTCCTGCTCATTCTACTTCAGCTCTGCTAGGCTCCTGACTAATGTGAGTTAACTAATTTTGATGGAAGCTGTAGGAACCATCATTGTGAATATTAATAGCATGCAGTACTGTCCAAAGTGGTTGATACTGAGGCACGTGCTAAAGGGCCTGACATGCAGAGAGCTCCAGTCCTGAGCTATTGCTGGAAATGTGGACTTTCCAGAAATGGCACTTTGTTTTTCTTCTGCTACCATCCCTTTCCTTATCAACACTGACACTGTCATTTTAATAAAATGCACATATCCTTTAAGACAGATGCAACAAATTTGCTCAAGGCTACTTTTCTCTTCTTGTCAAATACTTTCCATAAATTTCCAGGGCATGGGCTTGAACAATTGTGAGACTTAGAATATAATTTAGGGGTGAGTTAGAGGGTTTTAAATTGGGAAAAGAGTGTTGAAAAAAACAGGTGTGCTGGGCTGGGGTTGTGGCTCAGCGGGAGAGCGCTTGCCTCACATGTGTAAGGCACTGGGTTCAATCCTCAGCACCACATAAAAATAAAATAAAGATATTGTGTCCATCTACAACTAAAATTAAAAAAAAAAAACAGGTGTGCTAATGACTGGACCAATTTGTTTTACTATCAAGAAAATGAAATCAAAATCTTTCAGGTTCAGATTTCACAAGTATTTAAATTTGTTCCTTTGTCTTTATAAAAAAGAAACCTCAGCTTGGAAAGCCTTTACTAGATCATAGAGAAAATGGCAACAGAATGGAGATACAAACCTGAGTCTTAGGCCTGTGTAAATTCCAACACACATACCTCTGCTTTACCAATTCTCCCCGACACCCTCTTGTTCTGTAGACAGGTCCAGAATTAACTTGAAAATACTATCCTCTCTGTAAGGATGTGGTTTTTGCTTTCATTCACAGTATACCAAAATGTACAAATAAACAGACCTCAATTATAAAAGTAACACTCCGTCTTACCTATCCTTAACCACACTACCTAGAGGTCAACCAATTCTTAATTTCTCTTGTCAGGGAATGTAAAACAAAAAATAACCCTCTATCACTTAATAAGTAAAATATTTATTTTATTAAGTGTTTCTGGTCATAACGGGATGGCTACTGTAAAACAAATTCTGCACAGATAATTATACCCACTAAATAAATAATATTATATATATAAAATATACATTTATAGACACATTTATAATGTTTGTTATATATACTAAATTTATTTTTTATATCAGATAGTTGGGTATATATATATAAATATATTACTGTAACTCTCTTTTTGGTCCAAACGTTGATAATAATATTACAAAATCAGAGACAAACTAAATGTATATTATTAAAGGACTAGGAAAATAAAATTAAGAGTCATTCACATAATGAAGTCCAGGCAGCCAATTCAAAATGGTAATTTAGACTTCTATTTATTAAAACAGAAAGTCACTAAAAACATACTATTGAATAAAAAGTAGGTTACAAACCAGTGTGTAGGGTGTGACTATTTGTAAGCCATATCAGTACAATATCTGATTATACTGGAGAATGACCTAAGGTGGGCAGAAAGAGGAGGTAATCTAACACTTAGGAAAAATAACCACCACTGAGTGATTTCCCTGTTTTTACAGGCTTCTGTCTGAGTGCAGGTGCCAGGGGGTGACTAAAAGTCAAATAGGAACCTATTTGATCTCATTGACTGAACAATCGAAAACAGATTCTAGGGTGATTGTAGAAGTTAAATGAGGAGGACAATTCCAGAAAACAGAGCTGCAGGGGGAGAGCTGCAGACAAAAAATTCTCTGTAAAACTGCCCAAATCTCTGGCTGACTCATAAATTCCACGTGTTCTTAGCAAAGGATAAAAATCTGAACATAGAATGTGAAATTTTGACTCAGAAACACTAACTTCCTGCTGAGAAAATAAACTCTTCAGAGAAACATAATTAGAGACTGTACAATCTAAATGACTAAGATATAATCCAAATTTATTAATCATATAAAAAAAGAGAAAAATGTGACTGGTACTCTAGAGTAAAATCAATATTTAGATAATACAAATGCAAGAAATAATAGGTAAACTATTATAACCAATACTCCAAAATCTATAGATAAACACGCCTCTAATGCATGACGAGATGAAAATGGCAAGGAAATGGAAACCATAACAAAGAATCAAATGGAAATTCTAGAACTGGGAAATGCATAATCTGAAATAAAACATTCATCAGGTAAGTTTAATGGCAGATTGGAGATATCTGAAGAAAGAAAGCCAGCAAATTTGACAGCACCTTATTAACAACAGAGACTCAAAACAGAGACTGTTGTGATGGGAATGTTCTATTTCTTGATCTGGGTATTGGTTGCATAGCATGTTTTACTTTGTGAAAGTCTACCAAGCCATATATTTATTATTGGCACACTGTTATGTATGTAAGCAAATTATACTTCAAGAAAAGTTTTAAAAGCATAAATATGTTGATCCATTTTTTCTACCTTTAGAACATCATTGTAAGTAAACAAATACTAATAAAATATAAAACCATGTATTTGTAAATATATCAGTCCAAACATTGATGATATATTAAAAAATTAGAGACAAACTAAATGTACATTATTAAAGGATTAGGAAAATAAAATTAAGGGTTATTTATATAATGAAGTCCAGGCAGCCAATTCAAAATGATGATTTAGCTCTCTATTAAAACAGAAAGTCACTAAAAACATACTATTGAATAAAAAATAGGTTACAAACCAGTGTGCAGAGTGTGACTATTTGTTAAAAAAAAAAAAAGACAAGACAAAGGATGAAAGAATACATGCATAGAAGGCTATGTATCAACTTGCTAACAATGTTAGTTTTGGTTGGTGGGATTTTAGTTCAATTTTAAATTTAATTTGAATTTGCTCCTTGGCTTAGGATGTTATATCTTGATAAACCCATTTACAATAATTTGAAAATATTATAAATTAAAAATGTTCAGTTGGTAGAGTGCTTGCCTCACATGTACAAGGCCCTGGGTTCAATCCCCAGCACCACACACACACACAAAATGTACTTAGTGCACCTAACCTTCCCAATATCCTAGTTTAGCAATATATTATACTAGTATATTAGTTGTTTACCCTCATGGATGACTGGAAACTACACTTACTGCCTCTGTCTAGAATCACCAAAGAGGACTGCACTACTATCTGTGGAAAAGATCAAAATCCAAAATTCAAAATATAGTTCCAACTGAATAAGTATTGCATGTGTACTATCTCTTTTCATTTTGCTAGGGATTGAACCTAAGGCCTCATGCATGCTAGGTAAGCATTATACCACTGAGCTGTACCTCCAACCCACAACTGCACTATCTTAAAGTTGAAAAAATTTAAGTTGCACCATCACAAGTCAGGGACTATTTGTGTTATGTCACAACCAGAAAAAGTAATAACCATATTTATATTTTAAAATAAATATTTGTGAAGAAGTAGTAAAAAAATTGAAAAAAATACCCTAGCTTTTAAAAAGTAGAAAGAACAGCTTTAAAAGTTTAATTAAAAGTAATAAATATCTGTTTGCCCCATCCCACTTACTTCCCTGTGATCTTCTCCTTATTCTGAGGGAAAAAAAAGGCAAAGTGCAGAGATATTTCAGTATGTAGTCAAAGACTAATAATAAAAGATTTGGTTACTTTTTTGAGGTGTTCCATTAAGTTGCTTTAGATGTTTCTATATTTTATGTAGACATTAATTGCTATAAACTTCCCTGTTATGGCTTTTGCTACATCCTATAGGGTTTTTTAAAATATTATTTTTAGTTGTAGATGGACACAATACCTTTATTTTATTTTTATGTGGTGCTGAAGATCAGACCCAGTGCTTTACACCTTTAAAAACTAAAAATGAACAACAAATATACCACTTATGGTATGTTTGAAATAATCAATTGAAAACCTGGAACTAAATGGGTTAAGCAGATGGGAAACTGCAGGGCTAAGATCTAGAAGAAATACTAGGGAGGTATATTCAACATCCCAGCCATTTTCTCTTTCAGGCCTTTGCTGATTTCCAACACAGGGACTGAGAAGCAGAGCAGAACAGACCTCGTTGGGCAGGGGGACAATAAGGATTAATAATGTTGCCTACCTTATAGTTTTGTGAGGGCTGAATGACAAGTTCCATGTAAAGGACTAAGAAACTCACATTCCATAGTAATTCTTCCATAAATGTTACCTATCATTCATGTTATTAGTCACCATGACAAACGCATTTAGTCTTTGTTGAATCCTTTCAATCAGAACTTATTCTGCAAGTTTATAGCATTCAGTACATTGCATATCTTGTAATTTAGTGTTAGATGTGTGTCATTGATTCCCTTTCTTGGCTGTGAGATCCCCAAGTGCCTGGACAACCCTGCCTTGGTCCCTAAAACACTTGAAGACCAATTTCACGCCCCATGTTTGAACTCCTTACAAGCAACTCAGTTCTTCTCAGCAGGACCAACTGGCTTACTTTGGCCCCTCTTTATCTCACAGAGTAGCCACTTTTCAGCGGTCCCACCTTTGTTAACATACAGATATCTCACCGATGGATCTCTGACTCAAGTAAATGACTCCTAAAAGTGAAAAATAAAATACTTGGGAATCAACCTAACAAAAGAGGTGAAAGACTTATACAATGAAAACTACAGAACCCTAAAGAGAGAAATAGAAGAAGATCTTAGAAGATGGAAAAATATACCCTGTTCATGGATAGGCAGAACTAACATCATCAAAATGGCGATATTACCAAAAGTTCTCTATAGGTTTAATGCAATGCCAATCAAAATCCCAATGGCATTTCTTGTAGAAATAGAGAAAGCAATCATGAAATTCATATGGAAAAATAAAAGACCCAGAATAGCAAAAACAATGCTAAGCAAGAAGTGTGAATCAGGCGGTATAGCGATACCAGACTTCAAACTATACTACAGAGCAATAGTAACAAAAACAGCATGGTACTGGTACCAAAACAGGCGTGTGGACCAATGGTACAGAATAGAGGACACAGAAACCAATCCACAAAACTACAACTATCTTATATTTGATAAAGGGGCTAAAAGCATGCAATGGAGGAAGGATAGCATCTTCAACAAATGGTGCTGGGAAAACTGGAAATCCATATGCAACAAAATGAAACTGAATCCCTTTCTCTCGCCATGCACAAAAGTGAATTCAAAATGGATCAAGGAACTTGATATCAAATCAGAGACGCGCCGTCTGATAGAAGAAAAAGTTGGCTACGATCTACAGTCGGTGGGGTCGGGCTCCAAATTCCTCAATAGGACACCCATAGCACAAAAGTTAATAACTAGAATCAACAAATGGGACTTACTCAAACTAAGAAGTTTTTTCTCAGCAAAAGAAACAATAAGAGAGGTAAATAGGGAGCCTACATCCTGGGAACAAATCTTTACTCCTCACACTTCAGATAGAGCCCTAATATCCAGAGTATACAAAGAACTCAAAAAATTAGACAATAAGAGAACAAACAACCCAATCAACAAATGGGCCAAGGACCTGAACAGACACTTCACAGAGGAGGACATACAGTCAATCAACAAGTACATGAAAAAATGCTCAACATCTCTAGCTGTCAGAGAAATGCAAATCAAAACCACCCTAAGATACCATCTCACTCCAGTAAGATTGGCAGCAATTAGGAAGTCAAACAACAACAAGTGCTGGCGAGGATGTGGGGAAAAGGGTACACTTGTACATTGCTGGTGGGACTGCAGATTGGTGCAGCCAATTTGGAAAGCAGTATGGAGATTTCTTGGAAAGCTGGGAATGGAGCCACCATTTGACCCAGCTATTCCCCTTCTTGGTCTATTCCCTAAAGACCTAAAAAGAGCATGCTACAGGGACACTGCTACATCGATGTTCATAGCAGCACAGTTCACAATAGCAAGACTGTGGAACCAACCTAGATGCCCTTCAATAGACGAATGGATAAAAAAAATGTGGCATTTATACACAATGGAGTATTACTCTGCATTAAAAAATGACAAAATCATAGAATTTACAGGGAAATGGATGGCATTAGAGCAGATTATGCTAAGTGAAGCTAGCCAATCCCTAAAAAACAAATGCCAAATGTCTTCTTTGATATAAGGAAAGTAACTAAGAACAGAGTAGGGACGAAGAACAGGAGAAGAAGATTAACATTTAACAGGGATGAGAGGTGGGAGGGAAAGGGAGAGAGAAGGTAAATTGCACGGTAATGGAAGGAGACCCTCAGGGTTATACAGTGGAGGGGGTAGAGAGAGAGGAGGGGAGGGGAGGGGAGGGGAGAGGTGGGGAGGGGGGAGGGTGGATGATGGGAAAGGCAGCGGAGCACAACAGACACTAGTATGGCAATTTGTAAATCAATGGATGTGTAACTGATGTGAATCTGCAATCTGTGTATGGGGTGAAGGTGGGAGTTCATAACCCACTAGAATCAAAGTGTGGAATATGATATGTCAAGAAATTTGTAATGTTTTGAACAACCCACAATAAAAAATTAAAAAAAAAAAAAAAAAAAAAAAAAAATAAAAGTGACGTCATCATAGAATAAGGCTACAGCTCTACCCATGTGGGAAAAAGTGGGGGCTCACAGGAGAGGAAGGAGGAGCTGTTCTGCTGTGAGTGTGGGATTCCAAATGAACACTGTCCACACCATTGATCGTTCTCAGTGCCTCACTCTGAGCTGCCCTTCTCCATGATTCCTACCTGGCCATAATGGAAACGACCAAAGTCCCAAAACTCTTTTCAGGCTGGTGGCTACATGGCATAGCACCCCCCACAGGGCAACCACAAAACAATACAGAACCCTTTTGCTGACACTGGACTAAATAAAAAGGTGGAGACATTAAGCTAGAGGACCTCAACTAGAATGTGCATGTCCTCCGGTACACGAGACTTTTCTTCATTCTCCTACTAACACAGAGACCCCGATCTGGGTTCTGTAAGGGTCTGATTGGGATTGAAATGCTGTACACCCTTGGGGGAAGGGCAGAGGTGGTATGTGCATATGGTCTAGGACACATACCAGGAAGGCAGAGACCAAAAAGAGGCCTGGAAGGACAATCAAGGCCAGACTTGAGGGCATGACAAGAAGGAGTGAATTTTGCCACTGAACGGGCTTGGCTATCCCACTTATTTCCCTGTTGCCCTCTACTTATTCTGAGGAAAAAAATGGCAAAGGGCAGAGATGCTTCTGAATGTAGTAAAAGACTAATAAAGATTTGGTTACTTCTTTGAGGTGTTCCATTAAGTTGCTTGAGATGTTTCCATATTTAATGTACACATTAATTGCTATAAACTTCCCTCTTATGGCTTTTGCTACATCCATAGGCTTTTTAAAAGAATATTCCTTTCGTTGTAGATGGACACAATACCTTTATTTTACTTTTATGTGGTGCTGAGGATCGAACCCAGTGCTTTACACGTTTGAGGCAGGCGGTCTATCCCTGAGCCACAGCCTCAGTCCCTACATCCCATAGGTTTTGATATGTTGTGTTGCCATTATCATTTGTCTCAAGAAAAATTTAAATTTCTTCTTATTTCTTCATTGACCCTTTGGTTGTTCAGGAACATGTTGTTCAATTTCCATGGGTTTATGGGTTTCTTCTTGTTATTGATCTCTAGATTTACTGTATTGTGGTCAGAAAAGACATTCGGTATGATTTCAATTTTTAAAAATTCATTGGAACTTGCTTTGTGGACTACTGTATAAGCTACACAGGAGAATATGCAAAGCATTGTTAAGAATAATGTGTATTCTGCAGCTATTGGGTGAAATGTTTTGTAGATGTCTCTTAGGTCTATGTGGCCCCTGGGTCAATGGGTACCAAGGCACAGTTAGAAGGAGTAATAGATTCTGGTGTTCTATTGCAGAGGATGACAATGATAGTTAATAATAATAATGTATATTTGAAACTAGCTAGAAGAGAGAATTTTCATTTTTTTGTATATTTTTTTTTAGTTGTAGTTGGACACAATACCTTTATTTTATTTATTTACTTTTATGTGGTGCTGAGGATTGAACTCAGGGCCTCACATGTGCTACATGAGCACTCTACTGATGAGCCACAACCCCAGCCCCAGAATTTTGAATGTTTCACCATAAACAAAAGATAAATGTTTGAGAAGATATATTAATTACTCTAATTTGATCATTACCAAACATATACATGTATTGAAATATTACATTATATCCAATAAATGTATACAATTATCATATATTAATTAAAAGAAAACTGCTGGGTGTGGTGGTGGTGCACAACTGTAATCCCAGTGACTTGTGAGGCTGAGGCAGGAGGATTCCAAGTTTGAGGTCAGCCTCAGCAACTTAGTTAGTTCGTGACTCAAAATGAAAAATGAAAAATAAAAAGGACTGGAGAAGTAGCTCAGTGGTAAAACATCCTTGGGTTCCATCCAAGGAAGGAAGGAAGGAAGGAAGGAAAGAAGGAAGGAAGGAAAGAGAGAGAGCAGAAATACTTTGATTACAAAGGCGTGCCAGAACTTGAACTACACTGGGCCCTTGTTTCCCCGAGTGGTGAGTCTGGCCCTCCACCAAAGTTGCTCTTTTGGGGTTGTTGAAGGCTTTGGGATTTTAAAAAAACTCTATTTTGGTGAAAACTTCCTGTGAGGGACTCCAGAAATACTTCCAAATTATTATCGCCCAGGTATCCTAGTTTATTTTTAATTAAGCCCATCAATTTAAAAAATGCTTGCTTCCCAGAAGACTGATCTGGAAGCCATCAGCTGACGGAGCTGTGCTGATTTGAACAGCTATGCGAGGCTGTCAGATAGTATTCTTCATCAATGTTAGTGCATTTTGGTATTGTTACAGCAACTGCTGTCACATACCTCCAAAGCAAGACAAACTGCTAGAACAAAAATCAGAAAAGGTTATCCCATCATGAGGGCCTCCAGGGCAGTCAGGCCTCACAGGCTGGCGGGCCATCTTCTTTCTCACTGGCCCAGGATGTCTGGACAGAGTGGCTTCTAGAGTGTTTTCATTCACCCCACTGTGGCAACTCAGCCTAGCACTTCTGGGGACCTAGTGAACTATGTGTTCCCATCAACCAGTGCTTACTGAGTAACTGCCATGGCGAGAACTCTTCTTAAAGGAGCTGCAGAGAATACTGTAGAAATGATGAGACATGGCTCTTATGCTCAAAAAGGGAGAAAGTGGCACCTACTGAGAGGGCATGATGCACCAGGAATTTCATGTGTATCATTTCACTTAAAAGAAAGACAGTTTGAAACAGCAGTTGCCGTTGTTGTGTAAATCAGACATGGAGCTCAGAGCAGTCCTGTTTGATAGCACAACCTGGACCCTGGATACAGAGTACTGTGCATGACAGTCCTTAGCTCCCCAGCCTCCCCATCTTCCCATGCTTCAGGCAATTGATGCTTAAGGAAGAACAACAAATGTTTATCATCAAGGCCATTGTTACCAGCACTGCCTAAACCCTAAACCCTGCAGGACCTCTGAAAGCAGAGACCTCAGCTTGTTGCTCTCTGGCCTCCTATGGTCCCAATCTAGTGTCTTGCACACAGCTGGAGTAATTAGAATGCAGACAGCAAATGCAGTCTTTGGAAGCCATATTTATTCATTCATTAAAATAGTTCTCCATGGGCAACTAGCTACAAAACTTTAGAGCTAAAATGCTCATTCTACCAACTTAGACATGTAAACCGATAATGCTGAAAATCTAATGAGAGGTGTTATAACTGTTTTTTCAGACTGTCCATTCCATCATCCAAGGATGATTTTACAAAGAGCAGAGAACCTTCTCCATAGCTTTATAAGCACCCAATTCCAGGAATAAAGAGACATGAAATGGGGATGGTGTAATCAGAGATGTATAGATGGCATAGTTCCCAAAGTAATTCTCTCAAAAACTTACATTAAGCATTAAAATTTTAAATGTTGAAACATTTTAAGCTCTACTAGCTCTGTGAGGACAGAGGATCATATAAACCTTTTTCACTACTGCATTCCAAGCATCCAGAACAGAGTCTAACAGAGAGTAAATGCTCAGTAAAATAAACAAAACACAAAAGGGTAGAAACTAGAACAGAAGGGTAGACATCATAAAAATTAAGCAAGTGCCAACATTTTCCATATTTGCTACTGACCTCCCAAGACATTCTTACCAGCTCCTTAGTTGCCTCTCTGAAGGCAAATCACTGAGCTATTAAATTGTTCTGTACCATTATCATGCATTTCCTATAATCTTACTAAATATGTATATATTGAAAGGTATATTGTTACAAATAGTGTTATTTGTTTTGTAGATTTCATAACTAACACCATACTACGTGCATCCTCCTGAAGTCTATTTTTCCCACATTTCTTGATTATAAACAGACTCATTTATAGATGGAATAGTTCCCAAACATCAATTGGTACACAGCTGACCCTTCACACACTCCCTGAAGAGTTCATCTAGGATACACAATCATCTTCAGTTTTACGAGGCATTGCCAAATTCATCTCCCAAATGTCTTCATAAATTTATACTACCCACATTTTATAAGAATTCCTGATCCTAAAGTCCACACTTAAAGTATCTGCCCATTTCAATCATTAAGAATACAAGTATACAATAAATACTGGCAAGGATGTGGGGGAAAAGAGATTCATACATTGTTGGTGGGACTGCAAATTGGTACAACCACTTTGGAAAGCAGTATGGAGATTCCTCAGAAAACTTGGAATGGAACCACCATTTGACCCAGTTATCCTACTCCTCGGCAATATATAGGACTTAAAATCAGCATACTATAGTGATGCAGTCACATCAATGTTTACAGCAGCTCAATTCACAATAGCTAAGCTATGGAACCAACCTCGATGCCTTTCAACAGATAAATGGATAAAGAAAATGTGGTACATATATACAATGAAGTATTACTCTGCAATAAAGAAGAATGAAATTATGGCATTTGCCAGTAAATGGATGGAACTGGAGATTATAATGCTAAGTGAAATAAGCCAGTCCCCTAAAACCAAAGGTCAAACGTTCTCTCTGATATATGAATGCTGACTCACAACAGGTAGGGGTCGGGGGAGTGGAGGGTCACCAGATTGGAAAGCAGGGTGAGGGGGAAGGGAGGGGGATGGGAAGGGAAAGACAGTAGAATGAATCAGACATAACTTTCCTATGTTCATATATGAATACACAATCAGTGTAACTCCACATCATGTATGACCACAAAAATGGGAAGTTATACTCCATGTATTTTTGTCAAAATACATTCTACTGTATGTGTAGTTAAAAAGAACAAATAAAGTATTTTTTAAAAGTATCTGCTAATTTGAAGGGTGTGGAATGGTCTCTTTTGTTTCTTTTAATTAACAGTGAGGCTGAGCATTTACCCATATATGTATTATTTCGGGTTCTCTTCTAAGATTAGCCTATTCACATCATATGCCCATTTGGTTTTTCCTTCTTGGTCCTTGAACCCAGGGGTACTTTGAACTACATCCCCAGTCCTTTTCATCTTTTATTTTGAGATAGGATCTTACTAAGTTGCTGAGGGTTTCACTATGTTACTGAGGCTGACCTCAAACTTTCAATCCTCCTGCCTTAGTCTCCTGAGTTGCTGGAATTACAGGCATGCACCACCATGCCTGATCCACGTGCACATTTTTTATGTTATCTGTCTTCCTCTTATTCATCTTTAGAAGTTCTTTATTTGTAATCTTTATACTAATGGCTGGTTTGAATGTGTCCTCCAACGTCCCTGTGTTAGAGACTCAGTTCCCAATGCAACAGTATTGAAAAGTGGGACCTCGAAGAGGGGATTCAGTCCTCCATTAGTCCTGCCCTCATGATAACAGCTATGGTCTGTTGTCACAGGAGCGGGCTAGTTGTTGTGGTTGTGGGTTCTTGATAAAAGGATGAGTTGGCTCCCTTTGTCTCTCTTGTGTGTGCTCTCTTGCCCTGCTGTCTTCTGCCAGGATGACGCAGCAAGAAGGTCCTTGCCAGATAAGAGCCCGTGACCTTGGATGTCCCAGCCTCCGACCGTAGGAAACAGATCTCTGTTCTTTATAAATTACCCATCTCAAGCATTCCCTTACAGCAGTATAAAACCAACTTAGACACTAATCTTTTGCCATTTACGAGACATTATAAATCTATTTCCTAGTCTGTGACTTAGTACACTGAGTCCACTGAAGCCACTAATGCTTTACATTCTGTGAGAAGACCCACCGCTTAGAGAGCCTTTTGAAGAATAGATTTAAATTTAAATGTTTTCAAGCTTATCAATCATTTTTCTTTATATTATCAGGCCTCTTTTTTTTTTTTTTTTTGCAGAGGGGGGTGTTTGCCTTTCCCTACCCAGTTAGCTTATGTATATTAAGGCTAACATTCAATTCTAAATTTAAAAGCTAGATAAAATGAATTAACTTCTGAAAGTGTACATTAAATGGCAAAATTGGCATAAGAGAAAATTGGCATAAGAGAAAATCAACAAAGACTTGGGGTGGATGGAATCACAATGGTGGGAGTGCCTGAAAGAGCCATCACATGGAAAAACAGGAAGCCACAGAGTGGAGAAGGGTTAGTCTTGCTCTTTCAGAGCAACTTGCTCTCATGGGAACTAACAGAGTCCCAAAAGAACTCCCTTCATCTCTTTGGAGAGCACATCCTTAGTGACCTAACTACCTCCCATTAAGTCACACCTCTTGAAGTTCCCACCACTTCAACATCACCACTCTGAAGAACAAGGCCCCAACACATAAGTCCTTGGGGGACAAGCCACATTCAAACCTTAACACATATTAAAAAAATGAAAAGAAAGATAAACTGGGAGGGAAGATTCTCAAAACTCATATATGATAAAGGCAGAATCCAGAAAGATACAAAGTTGTAAAGTTCAATAATAAGAAAACAACCTAATTAAGAAATAGGCAAAAGATCCAAACAGACTCCTCACCAAAAAGATATACAGATGACGACATATAAGCATATGAAATGACCACATCCTCTGACATTAGTGAAATGCAAGTCAAAACAATGAGATACTACTCTACACCTATTGGAATTAACTCCCAAACACTCCAAATGCTGTCAAAAATGTAGAGGAATAGGGACTCACATTTATTGCTGTTGGGAATGCAAAATGGCACAACCACTTCAAAAGACAGTTTAACAAGTTTCTTACAGAACTCCACATACTCTCATATACCATTCAACAATCACACTCTATGGCACTTACCCAGATGAGTTAAAAACATGTCCATAGAAAAATCTGTATACAAATGTATCAAATCTGTATCAGTTTAATTCATAATTATCCAAACTTGGACACAACCAAGATGTCTTTCAACAGGTGAATTGATAAATGAATCATGGTACCTCCAGAAATAAAAAATTATTCAGCAATATAAATAAATTGGGGGACTGGGGTTGTGGCTCATGGTAGAGTGCATGTCTAGCATGTGTCAGGCATTGGGTTCAATTCTCAGCACTGTATATAAATAAAGATCCATTGACAACTAAAAAATATTAAAAAATTGGTTATGCAGCCATGAAAAGGCATGGAAGAAACTCAAATGCACACTGGTAAGTGAAAGAAGTCAATCTAGGAGCTGGGGTTATGGCTCAGCAGTAGAGCACTCACCTAGCACGTACGAGGCCCTGGGTTCAATCCTCAGCACCACATTAAAAAATAAAATAAAATAAAACAAAATAAAGATGTGTGTGTGTGTGTGTGTGTGTGAGAGAGAGAGAGAGAGAGAGAGAGAGAGAGAGAGAGAGAGAGAAATCTGAAAAGGGTATGTCCCACATGATTCCAAATACATGATATTATCAAAAAGGAAAACTATGGAGACCTGTAAAAATCTTAGTGGTTGTTGAAGATTCAGGATGAACAAGTGGAGTCCATGGAAATTTTAGGGCATTGAAACTCCTTGGTCTGATACAATATTGGTGCACAAATGTCATTATATATTGATCAAGTCCAAAAAATGTACAACACAAAGAATAAACACTAATGTAAACTATGGACTTTGTTTAACAACAAGGTATCAATATGAATTCATCAATTGTAACTAGTGCATCACCCTAATGCACAATACTAATAAAAGGGGAAACTGGGTAGGAAGTGTATAGGAACTCTATACTTCGTACTCAGTTTTTCTGTAAACCTAAAACTGCTCAAAAATTAAATTCTATTAATTTAAAAAACAGTAACAATTTTTCACATGTTAAACAGGAAATACACAAACACTGCAATAAATATGGCCTCTACTATGAAAAAGACCTATGATTTGCTTGTATAAGTAGATGTCAGAAGGGCTGTAGCTTATAAGTTACTGTGAAGTGAAAGAACAAAGCCTCTCTGAAACCAGAGGGGAGTTATAACTCCATATGTGGATGACGTAGCTCATAGCACATGCAAAGAACTGAGGTAGCTGGTTGCTGAGGTGTGTGCCTGTGCATTCTCATTCATCTCTGTTTACATTGAATAGCTTTCTTCATTTGTCTAGTATTCCTTGTGTATGAAACTTCACTTAAGCAAACATGTAATCTGCATGACAAACTATTCCTGAATATAGCAATCATTTTGCAACAGATTTGAGTTTCCAAAACAAGCATGAAAGCAGACTAGACCTTTATAAAAACAGAGAATAAGGCATATGTGCACATTACTTAGCTTTGAACTTGTAAAGTTAGGACTAGAACTGATCAATCTGGAAAGAAACTTTCTTTCTTTTTTTAAAGAATATGTTTTTAATCATTGATGGACCTTAATTTAATTTATTTATTTGTACGTGGTGCTAAGAATTGGACCCAGGGCCTCACACATGCCAGGCAAACACTCTACCACTGAGCCACAACCTCAGCCCCAAGAAACTTTCTTAACTTAGTAAAGGTTATCTGCCCAAATTTATAGCACACTCGGATAGAGAAAGTTTAGATGTGTTTACTTTAAACAGGAAACAAGACAGGATGGTAGTTATCCTTGAGACTGTTTACCAGGGAGCTGGAGATTCTAGTTAGAAAAGGAAAAAAAGATCATAACCTAGAAAGGATCTAATCACCTACCTAGTAAAAATACATAATAGAAGCATGACACAAGCTTTAAGAATAAGATAGTTCAGCAAGATGGTGGAAAACAAAGCTTTTCTACACAGGTACTAATACCTTGCTAGAAAATATGATAAAAAGTCAGCATACATAATATCAAAACAAGCCAATCGACAACAAACCCTTACAATAACTAGAATTTAAAAAAAAATGATCAAATACCTCTACAGATAATTCAAAACTCTAATAAAAGTAAACAGAAGATGTTGTGAATATCAGAGAATCCATGCTCTCAGATGAAATAACTTAAGGACATTAATCATCTACCAATAAATCTGCACGTTCAATGAAAGTCTAACAAAAATTTTAGAGTCTTTGAGAAATGTAAAATCTTACTCTACAACGAATAAAGAAAAGATAAAGGGCCAAAAATGGGTAAATTTAAAAAAAAGATGTCAAACAAAGAGTGGACTCCATAGAATTTAAGAACTTATGAAACAAATGGAAAAAAGTACATAATGTAAGAAAAATAAAAGCAGTGAATGATTTATTAAGTGGTAGCATACAGCACAAGCCATAAACCAACAATATTGATTGATGACTAATTTTTATTTAGTAAAAGTTATTATGAGTGAGATTGCAGCTAGATGACAGACTGTGAGAATACATTTGCAAAATTTATATCCAACACGGGAAAATATTTAAAATATAAAAGGAAATGTTTCAAATCAGCAAGAGAAAAGACAGACACCCAAATTTGAATTAGAGAAATGCAAATTAAAATTATGACACATATATATTGGACCTGAGGAAAATTAGAAAGCTGGAATATTCCAGGATTTGGTGATGGTGTGGAGCATAGGAAGTGTTACACTGTTGGTGGCAGGAATACAATTCAATCATTTTGGGAAACTTACCTGGTGGTATTTAATTAAATAAATACAGGTATCCCCCATGGCCCAATCTCTTCCTAAACATGTGTCCCCCAATATCCTCACAGTTCATAGAGGGCCATTCACAGCAGTACATTTTTATTGTTGTTGTTGTAGTAATTGTGAAGTAGACAGTTGAAAACATTCTAGGTATTTATCACCAGAATTAAGGGTAAGATGTGGTAGGTGCACATCACAGACTACTCTGAGAATCAAAGGACTGAAAAATACACAGCAACACAGGAAGATCTTAAAAATGTAAAGATATCAGACTTATGCTTCTGGTAATGGCAGCCAATAATTTAAAAAAATCCCTCAATTAGAAGAACAATTAGAAGAAGTAGACAAAGTATAAAACACATGTGCTTGAAGACACCAGAGAGCTGTGAAGATTCAAAGAACCAAGTTGGGCTATAGAGGAACAGAACCTCAGGTGTTTAAACCAAGTGTTTATGGCTATCTTACTTATAAAAGAGAGATAGGCTGACAGCATGAATAATAATAATACTTTTGATATCTCCAAGGGGCTGTAGGGAAAGGAACTGTATGCAAGAGCTCGAAAGGGGAAGGCATCCCTTTGTGAGGACTCTAAAGGCTACAAGCTGGGAGTATGGATAGATTATAAATAGATAGGCCCTTGGCTCAGCTTTGAGTAATCTGAAATTAGACAGAAGTAACCCTAATTGCCTGTTCCCAGAGTAACTTGGCAGAAGCAAATACAAATCCTCTCTGGAGAAAGAAAATGTCATCCTAAGCCAAAAACTTCTATAAAGTATTCTGCAAATACTCTGTTCATCACTAAATAAAATACAACCAGGCACATGTGGAAGAGAGGTAACATGAACAAAACAAATAACTTCAGTACTTATGGATGCACAGGAATGCCAGATTATGGAGTTACTAGGTACAGATCTTAAAATTAATATGCTTTTAGGTTCAAGAGGTAAAAGACAAGACGAGCTATTTTAGTAGAGAAGTGAAAACTATAAAAAGAAACAAATAGAAGCATTAGAGCTGAAAAAAATCAGTAACTGGAATCAAGACCGCAGTGTGTTCAATGACAAACTGGATACGGTTGAATAGAGAAGACAGGTCAGACAAAAAAATGTTCAGAGTAAAATGCAGAGAGAAAAAATGGCAAGCACAGAGGAGAAGGTGAGAGACACTACAAATTCCCTGAGAAGGTCTACAAATAATTATAGTCTCAAAAGATGAGAGAGGTGGAATTTTCTGGAAGCAATATGTGAAGAAAACAGCTGGGAAATCTCTGAAATAGGTGATATTCAAGCCTGAAGCTCTATGAATCACAAGCTGAGAAAATTAAACCAAATCCACATGTGATCACATTCCCTAACGCTGCTGGAAACCAAACAAGAAGGTATATTACAAATAATCTGAGGAAAAGACAGACTGACATTAAAGGTGCAGAAATGAGAAGAACAACTGATTTTTCAACAGAAACAATGCAAATCAGAACACAATACAGTGACCCTGCTGTACTTTGGATCTTAAAGCTGTGGCACAGTGGGGAGGTGGTAGGACCTTCAGGAGGTAGGGTCTAGCCGGAAGGAAGTTAGGTCACTGGTGGTGTCCCTTGAAAGGAATACTGGGACCTCTCCTCCTAATTGCTTTTTTGCGGATGAGCTGAGCAGCTTCCTCTGTCCACACATTCCCACCATGATGTGGTACCTTATCACAGGCCCCCAAAAAGGCCAAACAACCATGGGATGAAACCTCTGAAACTGTGAGCCAAATGAATCTTTCCTTTTTAAGTTGATTACCTCAAGTATTTTTATAGCAACGGCTCAGTAACAAGATATCTTCAGAGAGACGGCTAAATTCCCCTAAATGAAGGAATTTAGATAAAAGAAAGGCATTTTTCAGACAAAGAAAAACTGGGAAAACTGCAAGAATTCATCACCAGCAGATAAACCTTAAAGGAATTCCTGGGCATGCTTATTCTGGCAGAAAAAGATAAGGATCACAGATAGGAAGGTAGGGATTCTGGAAGAAATGAGAGGAAATAAGAAGGCAAATATATATGAAAATATAAATGAACACTGACTTTACAAAAAAAAAAAATGTCCGGTTAACAGTTAGAAGTGGGTAAATGCGGGCTGGGATTGTGGCTCAGCAGTAGAGCGCTAGCCTAGCAGGGGCGGGACCCAGGTTCGGTTCTCAGCACCACATAAAAATAAAGGCATTGTGTTGTGTCCAACTACACCTAAAAAACAAATATAATATAAATAAATATATAACAAAAGAAGTGGGTAAATGCACTGTCCATGAGGATAGGAAAAGCACCAATTTGCATTTATAAGACAGGGCTCACTGTACAGTATAATCTTTAGGATAAAATAATAGTAACAGTGTAAAATTTTCAAGCTAGCAGAAGTAAAATAATAAAAAGCAAAAAAAAAGAGTCAATCCCAAAAAAGGCAAAAAAGTGAAAAAACAATTCAAAATAGGTGGAAAATTGATTGTTAATATGATAGATTATTTTTTTTTAAAGACAGAGAGAGAAAGAGAATTTTTTAATATTTATTTTTTAGTTTTCGGTGGACACAACATCTTTATTTTGTTTTTATGTGGTGCTGAGGATCGAACTCAGCGCCCCGCGCATACCCAGGGGAGCGCGCCACCGCTTGAGCCACATCCCCAGCCCTTTTTTTTTTTTTTTTTTAAATATTTTTTTAGTTGTCAATGGACCTTTATTTTATTTATTTACATGCGGTGCTGAGACTCAAACCCAGTGCCTCATCCGTGCTAGGCCAGCGCTCTGCCACTGAGCCACCACACCCCAGCCCAGTATGGTAGATTATTAATGGTAGACTTAATACATTACTAATTATATTACTAATTAATACATTACTAATTACACTGAACATAAATGGACCAAATATTCCAATTAAAAGACAAATGTCATCATTTAAAAATCCACTTACTTGCTATTTATGAGACACATCTAAAGCCACAGAAAAGCTAAAAAAGATGTCTAAATAAAAGAAAGCAAGAGCAGTTTTAGGGCTGGGATGTAGCTCAGCAGCAAGGCCCTAGGTTTGATCCCCAGTTCCAAAAACGAAAAGACCAAAAAAAAAAAGAACTCCACCAAAAAACAAACAAAAAAAAAGAGCAGTTTTATTCATAACAAGGTAGACAAATGCCAGAGATGAAGATGAACATTAAGTAATAACGAAGGGTTAATATATAAGAAAGATATAACTTTAAATTTGTATGCCCCTCATAATATAGCCTATAAATACATAATGTAAATAGAAAAATTTTAAATCCTACTGGAATATTTAGGCATATGTCCCCCCTTCAACATGAATAAAATACACATTGTTTGAAAGTATATATGAAACACTGAAAATATTATGGAAGTCAAATATGTTTGAACAAATTTTATAGAATTTTTCCATGGCTTAACAAAAATAAGCCCCAAATTAAGAACAAGAAATTAATTAGAAAATCTCTATGTGTATTTGGATATTAATAAACTTCTCAATAATTATTGGATCAAAAGATAAATTTCAATAGAAATTAGAATTTGTGTGTGTGCACGTGCATGTGTGTGTACATGCTAGGGATTAAACCTAGGTCCATGCACATTCTAAGCATTTTTGCTACCACTGAAGTAACTAATTAGAAAATATATTTTTAAATTTTTATTTGTTAAAATACTTTATTTAAACATTGATGGACTTGTATTTTATTAATTTATTTATATGTGGTGCTGACAATCGAACCCAGTGCCTCACACATTAGGCAAGCACTCTCCCACTGAGTCACAACCCCAGCACTAATTGTAAATTTTTTATTGGTGCATTGTAGCTGTACATAATGATAGAATTTGTTATTACATATTCATACATGTACACGATGTAACAATATAATTTGGCCAATGTCCTTCCCCAGTATTTGTCAACCCTCTCCCCTTCTCCTTTTGAATTTCATGAGACTCCCCCTCTTTTCTTTTTCCTCTCTAGCTTCCACATCTGAGAGAAAACACGACCGTTGACAGTCTAGCTTATTTCACCCAACACAATGGTCTCCGATTCCACCTGTTTTTCCTGCAAATGACATAATTTTATTTTTCTTTATAGCTGAATAAAACTCCATTTTGTATATATACTATATTTTCTTCATCCATTCATCCACTAATGGACACCCAGGCTGGTTCCATAGTTTGGCTATGTGAATTGCACTGCTGTAAACACGGGTATGCATGAATCACTACAGAATGATGACTTAAAACTTCCGGGTAAATACCAAGGAGTGGTATAGCTGGGTCCTATGGTGGTTCCATGCTGAGTTTTTTTTTTTTTTTTTGCGGGGGGAGAAGGAGGGTGTGCTGGGGATGGAACTCAGGGGTACTGGACCACTAGCCATATTCCCAGCCCTATTTTGCATTTTGTTTAGATATATTTTGTTTAGATACAGAGTTTCACTGAGTTACTTTGTGCCTCACTTTTTTTAAAAAATTTTTTATTGTTGGTTATTCAAAACATTACATAGTTCTTGATATATCATATTTCACCCTTTGATTCAAGTGGGTTATGAGCTCCCATTTTTACCCCATATACAGATTGCAGAATCACATCAGTTACACATCCATTGATTTACATATTGCCATACTAGTGTCTGTTGTGTTCTGCTGTGCCTCACTTTTGCTGAGGCTGTCTTTGAACTTGTGATCCGCCTGCCTCAGCCTCCCAAGCGGCAGGGATTACAGATGTGTGCCAACACGCCCGGCCCATGCTTATCAGTCTTTTGAGGAGACTCCATACTGATTTCCATAGTGGTTGCATTAAGTCACAATCTCACCAACAGTATAAAATTGCTCCTTTTTCTCCACATCCTCTCCAGAATTTATTTTTGTTTCTATTCTTGATGGCTGCCATTCTGACTGGTGTGAGATGAAATCTCAGTGTAGTTTTGGTTTCCATTTCCCTAATTGTTAGTGATGTTGAACATTTTTCATATATTTGTTGGCCATTTGTATTTCTTCTGAGAAGTGTCTGTTTTATTCATTTGACCATTTATTAATTGGGTTATTTGGTTTTTTGAGTTCTTTAGGTATTCTAGATATTAATCCTCTGTCAGAAGAGTAGCTAGCAAAAATTTTTCTCCCATTCTGTAGGTTCTCTTTTCACATTCCTAATTGTTTCTTTGATGTGCAGAAGAAGCTTTATAATTCGATGCCATCCCATTTATTAACTCTTGGCGTTATTTCCTGAACTTTAGGGGTCCTGTTGAGAAAGTCATTACCAGTGCCTATACACTGGAGTGTTGTTAACCCTAGGTTTTCTCCTAGGAGTTGCATAGTTTCTGGTCGAATTCCTAGGTCTTTAATCTATTTTGAGTTGGTTTTGGTTCAGGGTGAGAGATAAGGGTCTAGTTTCATTCTTCTACATATGGATGGATAAACAGTTGTCCCAGCACCATTTGTTAAAAAGGCTATCTTTTGCCAAAGTATGTTTTTGGCACCATTGTCAAGGATCAGATGACAGTACCTATATGGGTTTGTCTCTGTACCCTTGGTCAATATCTGTTTTTATGCTAGACAATTTGTTACTGTAGCTCTGTAATATAACTTGAAGTCAAGTATTGTGATCCCTCTAGGATTGCTTTTTTTTTTTTTTGGCTTAGAATTGTTTTGGCTATTCTGGGTCTTTTATTCTTCCAAATTAATTTTAGTACTGTTTTTTCTAGTTCTGTGAACAATGCTATTGGTATTTTGATGGGGATTGTATTGAATCTGTAATTACTTTTGGTAGCATGGTCACATTAGAAAATATTTTGCACTAAATGATAACTTTAAAAACTTCTAAAATGAAAATATATGCTTTAAGTTTGTGTTACAAAAGAGAAAGGGCCTGAATATCTTTATTTTTATCTTATTCTTGAATGATAACTTTTTTGGATAGAGAATTATTATTATAAAGTTGTTATCCCATTATCTCTGACTTCCACTGATACTACCAATAAGTAGCTCTTCAGTCTAATTATTCCCTGTCTCTCTTGCTTTTAATATCTCTACTTTTTTTGTTGGAGGTAAAAGGGATCATAAATCCACTTTTCTACTGACAGTACAACCCTCACAGGGTTTCTGTCTTCTGTATAAGACCTTTAGTGCCATCTACAAGCCTTGGACAGACCCAGACCTAATCTTCTCTTCCCAACTGGATGACAATAACTTTAACTGCTGTTTCCCAAGCTAAATACACATCTCTTCCCTACCCATGGATTCTGCACCTGCAGATTCAACCAGCTAAGGATCAAAGGGATTTAGGGAAAAACTGCATCTGTATTGAAGAAGGGCAATATTTTTTTCTTATCCTCATTCCCTAAACAATACAGTATAACAAGTAATTACTTTGCATTTACACTATATTTGGTATTATAAGTAATTTGGAGATGATTCCAGGTATATGGGAAGATGTGCATAGGTTCTATGCAAATACTATACCACTTGATATAAACGACTTGGGCATCTGCAGATTTTAATCCAAATTAATTTTAGTACTGTTTTATTTCCAGGGGTCCTGGAAATAATTTCCTTGGATACTTAAGGATGATTGTATGTGATCAACTCCAATCTTCAGAACCTCCTAGTACTGTACTTGGGACTTATCTTCCATTTCTATGAATTGAACTATGCAATTAAGGTAATTTTGTTGTACTTTATCTAGCAGGGGAGTTTTTAAAGTTATCTCAGTTTACCATCTTGTAAAACTGGAAGTTGTAATTTTGTCTTTTCCAATGCACAAAATGCAG
Source organism: Marmota monax (assembly GCF_021218885.2). NCBI lineage: Eukaryota > Metazoa > Chordata > Mammalia > Rodentia > Sciuridae > Marmota > Marmota monax. Next base: position 8,906,993 of record NW_026693934.1, on the reverse strand, counting down.
TTGAACTACAGCTCCTGGGGCTGTAAACTTATCAAGAAGCTAATGAGAGAAATTAATTCTTAATTTTTAACAGATAACTCATGGAATCCTGCTCTGTTAAATGTCAGACTGATGAAGTTTTACTTCTTTTTCCCTTTATACCAATACCCAAAACACCTCTATCCACAAATGTTTTACACACATTTAAACAGTTTCCAATACATTTTCACCACAGAGATTAAAAAAAAAAAATAAACAGAATTGGGCTAACTCTAAATTTTGGATACAGTCCATTTTTATTAGAAAAAATATAGAAAATAAAACTGAACTGCTATAAAAAATTTTCTAAAAACCTTCACTTCAGTTACAATCCCAGGATAATTAAGTAATGTGGGCTAATTTACTACACCTTTTCCACCCACAGCTCTGTCATTACAGTTAATGACATGGAATGATGACCTCAGTCTTAGGTCATAACCATCAGTGATGGTCCTTGGGGACAGCCAGAGAAAAGATTAAGCACTGATTAAGCATCCACTAGGTGCCAAATATTAGAAACTCATATTCATAGCTCAGTTAATGGGAGTTATCATTAGTCCTGCTTCACAGATGAGAAAATTAAGACTCTAGATTAGACAACCACTAGAGACTACACTCCATGGCTGTTCACCAGGGCTAGAGCCAAGACTTGATCTCAGCTGAACCGACTTTGAAATGAGGCCACATTGACTACATTACAAAACCTCTTTAAGAATCTGCTGATATTCAATCAGTGAAGAACAAAAGATTAAATCAATGTCTTTAGATATAATTAAAAACTGAGGTGGTGTGGGAAGAAATGATTCAAAGGGTTTAGGATGAAAATACAAAAATATTAAAGCAAGGGGCTGGGGTTGTGGCTCAGCGGTAGAGCGCTCTCCTAGCACATGCGAGGCCCTGGGTTCGATCCTCAGCACCACAAATAAATAAATAAACAAAAATATTATGTCCAACTACAACTAAAAAGTAAATATTTTAAAAAATATATTAAAGCAAAATGGTTCACCATTTAATCCTTGGCAATTCAAAATACTTTTCTCAAAAGAATTTTTCAATTCTCCCGCTTGTGTTTGTAGGACCCCAGCTCATTTCATGTATAAAATTTTCTACTGAATCTGCCAAACTTCCAAAGCTCTGGAAACCCAAAGAACTTTTTGTTTGGTTTGGTTTGGTACTGGGGATTTTATTTGGTTTGGTACTCAGGGGCACTCAACCACTGAGCCACATCCCCACCCCTATTTTGTATTTTATTTAGAGACAGGGTCTCACTGAGTTGCTGAGGCTGGCTTTGAACTCACGATCCTCCTGTCTCAGCCTCCTGAGCTGCTGGGATTACAAGTGTGCATGACCATGCCTGGAGGTGCACTTTGGATCCCAACCTGCACTAGAGGTCAGGAAGCCCCAGGAAGAGGTGTGTGAGAGTGTGCAGGGGAAGAGAATTACCATCCAGGTGGAGTTTGCAAGGCAAGAGCTGTGTTCATGAACTGTCTTTGCCCTGCCCTCAGAGGAGCTGCAGTAGGAGTTACACCCTGGAAATGCATGGCTGTCTCTAGGGCCCAGGACAGACTTGGCTACAGAGTGATCACTCCCCGCCCAGGGGGCCATAAAATTGCTTTCTCCTTTGCTTTTCCTGACTCTCACATCCTTTCAGAGGTCGATAAAGAGCAAACATCTGGTGCTCATGCCAGTGCTCTATGACACTGGGACACAAGGAGGGAAGCCTGTCATAAAAAAGCAGACAGATAAGCCTAGCACACTGCACTGCACACAAATCACATCAGTCGAAGTACCAAATGAAAGTGATAGGAAGGTCTCAGCTGTGTCTATATGCACAGAAAAAAATGTACCTAGAGGGCTATACAGTTGGCCTGCCATATCTGTGGGCTCCGCATTGACAGATTCAATCAATCACAGATCAAAAATATTTGAGAAAAAAAAAACTCCATCTCTACTGAACATGTTCAAACCTGTTTTCTTGTCATTATTCCCTAAACAATGCAGTACAGTGAAGATTTATATCACATTTATGTTATAATGGATGTTATACTAGATGTGATTTAAAATACATGTGATTTTAAAACACATGGGAATATATGTGTAGGTTCTGTGCAAATACTACACCATTTTATGTAAGGGACTTGAGCATCTGAGGATTTGGTATCCTTAGGGGTCCAGGAACCAACCTCTGGCACATAATGAGTGCCAACTGTATGCTAAAATTGTAAGAATGGCTCTAATTGGAAAGAGGAAAGATAGGTAGTTTTTTCCTATTCTTTAATACTTATTCATTCCTCTCCAATTTTTTAACTATAGTCATACTGTTCAATGCTAAAATACAATGTGCTTCTATTAAATGTTTTATAAAATATACTATTTATTATATAGTATATATTACTAACATAAACATACCAAGCTCTAATATGTTATTGAAGACACAATACAAGATAATCCTATTCTACAAAACTATTATCAAAATCTCATTCTGGGATTGGGGCTGTAGCTCAGTGGTAGAGTCATGTATTGGGTATGCATCAAGCCGTGAGTTCAACCCCAGAACAAACAAACAGACAATACGTGTGGGGAGCCATTCTGACACGTGACTGGGCGGCTCCCGTTAAGGGTCTGAGGCGTTCTGGCTGTGTGGGAACTTTCCCGGCCCTTTCCTGATGAAAGAACCCGTCCGTGTAGGGGTGTGACTGACCACTGACCCCGGGGGCCCAATCACTGACCCTGACCTTGGAGTGCAGCCCCCCCTCAACCTTCATTGGATAGAATTATCCCCTGAATTTCTTGTTCCCCAATAAAAGGCTACTCCCTGGCGTGCTCGCTCGCTCTCTCCTGCTAGCCCTGAGTAATCCTTGTTGCCCTACGGGTGGTTCGAGGTTGGAGCCAGAGAGGGGAGCCGTCTGGGACCTGGTCATAGAAAAAGGTAACTGAGTCTGTTTATTTCCATCTCTGCTAGCTAACTTTTATGCCAAGAACCTCATTAATGAAACCAATGCGCAGGCCACTTGGTGGAAATACGTAAGCAAAAAACTCACTCAAACTTGTCAGAAACCTTCAAATTTTATATGCATCTTGACTCAGCAAATGCATTTCCAGAAGTTAAGAAAATAATCATGGAAGAGTACAAATAAGTATGGATGTTGTTTAAAATAGTAAAAAAAAAAAAATGTAAACAACAGCCTGGGTGCTCAGCAACAGAATGTCAAATATCAAATAAAAATATTATGACATTTCCACCAAAGGAACTTTCAGGTAGTCCTGAAAGTAATATTGTTGAGGAATATTTAGTGACATCCACAGAATCCCTCAGTGTATTACTGTGGTGGAGACAGGCCACGAAACCAAACATATGTTGTGAGCTCCATTTGTTAATAAAGTACATATGAACAGAATGAAGATTGCCCAGATATTTACCAAAATGTCAACAGCAATTGTTTTTGAATTGTCAGACTTCAAGTGATATTTTTTCCCTAAAATTTCTATAATGAGCACACATTACTTCTGTAATACTAAAAATCCATAAAAATGAGTTCTTCACATCTCCTAAACATCAGATCCAATCTCATTCTTTGTATCTACATAGTACCACGTCAGAGGTGATCCTAATTTCTAGATGCTCAGACAGGGCCTGAGATGCTTCCAAGAAGGAAACCCTGCCTACTAAAATGTAGCTCTGGAACCGCGAGTTCTGGTCTTCCAAGGTCAGCAGGGAGCTTCCCCTCTGGGCTCTTCCTACAAGAGCCTCCTCAGAGATGCAGAGAAAGGGACTTTTGGTCTCTACTGGGTGAGACTGGCAGCTGTGTAGGCAGATGGCTAGGTTCCATGGGTGCTCACTGGGCAGTCAGAGCTACTCTTCCACAGCAAACTTCATCTGACTTGTTTCTCTATCAGAGATTAATCCATTCATTCAATAAATTTATTATCTACTATGTGCCAGGTAGTAAATTAGGTGCCTTACACACATGGATTCCTCTAATCCTCATTAAAACCCTCATAATCATATCATAATTCTGACTTCACAGATGAGGAATCTGAGTGCAGAAAATTAGGTCACTTGTCAGTTTGTCACAGTAAGAGGCATGGCTGGGATCCAAACCCAGTGTCTGTGTAGCTGTCAAGTCCAAATTTATCTTCGATAACGCTCCATTATCTCCTGCACGGTTATGGTTTGGATATGAGGTGTCCCCCAAAAGTTCCTGTGCTAGTTTGGGAGGTGAAATTATTAGATTATGAAACCTATATCCTAATCAGTGGATTAATCCATTTGATGGATTAGTAATTTGAAAGGACCATGGTATTGAGTGGTAATTGCAGGCAGGTGGGACACAGCTGGAGAAGGTGGGTAGCTGGAGACATGCCCTTGGGCCTCTTGTCCCCCTGGCTCATCTTTCTCTCTGCTTCCTGTATGCCATGAACTGAGCAGCTTTCCTCTGCCACACCATTTGACCATGATGTTCTTCAGGCCCAGATCAATGGAGTTGGCTGACCATGCACTGAACCTCTGAAACTGAGTCCAAATAACCTTTTTCTCCTCTAAGTTGTTCTCATCAGGTATTTTGGTCACAGAGATGAAAAACTAATATATGCTTTCAAAAAATTTAAAAATCAGATTTGATGCTTAGAACACGAATCCATGTCTTCCTCTACATTTCTCAAACTGCTTTTGCATTAAAAGCCCACAGCCAATGTGGCCTTCACAGTTCATAGTGCCCAGGACCCCTCTGAGAAGCAACATTGGAAAGAGGAGGTCATTGAAGAGCGGACAGTATTCATCATCATTTCCACCCTTTTGAGGAGACCCTTCCCTAACCTGGGAATGTTAGGAAGCTCTCTGATTTTGCAAAGCTCTCTTCCTGAGATTTGCACAGATGTGTGTGTGTGGGGGGGCTAGGTAGTGCAGCATGGCCCACAGGCTCTCTGCTTCTTGGGGAGGTACACGGGCTCTAGCATAAAATGAGTTCAGTCCCTGCAATGGGCCACTCTTGGGATCACACAAACAGCTGTGTTCTCAGTCACTGGCGTACCATGGTAGAAAAATAAAAATCAAGTAGGAAGTATAAGTGTTGGGTTAGGAGAGGAATGATAATGTGTTCAATGATTCTCAACCCCTGCTGCATTTCAGTACTGAGAATATGCTTCCCCACAATTTCATCTCTCCTGCCCGTGCAGACCACCTAAAGCCCTGTGAGCCAGGGCACTTTTGATGATATAGGGAGTAAAGAGAAGAAAATGCTTCAAGGCCTGTTGAATGCTAAAGGCAGCAAAAAGGGAAGTCCTTGGAGGGCAGGGAATTGCAAACTAAGATTAAGCCACTTAGTTCCCAAAATTTCCTCTGTATCTCACATGTAGCCCCTTTAAAATCCTACACTATCTTGGGGAGATGGTTGCCATGTGAAATGAAGCAGAGGTGTGAATGAAGTGGAGGCATGGATCTAATTTAGCATATCCTGCTGGTGAGATCTCTGTGCTTTTTGCTGGGCTCCACATGGTTGCTGGTGGAGGGTCCTAGGCTCTGTCCTGTGGCCCCCTGCTGTCTCCTGTTGATAGAACAGCTGCTCTTCCATAGGCGTGTAGTTCAAATCCCAGTCAACTTTCAGCACAGGAGCCTCTTCCCTTTCAAGGCCTCAGCACCCTGTCTGGGCTATGCTTTCTAGCAATCTGTATCTTCTCTGCTTCACATGTATAAATAGCATTTTTAAATGAGACTAGAAGCATTTGAAAATGAAACTAGCTAGACTCACTAAAATGAGAGGAGACGCCTCTAGGAGTGCCATCTGTCTAGCTCACAAAGGGCCTCACACTGTGCAGGATTCAGGTGATTATACATGTTAAGGCAGCCAGGATCCTCCCCCAGGGTCTGGAATTGAGAATGAGAGAGACTTGGCCTCTCTTTGTGGAAAGACTGTCATATCTGACCTTGGACTCTGTGGCTGCCTCAGGTGACTGGGGAAGTTATTGCTTTCCAATGCAGATGAAGGAGGCTGATGCAGAGAAAGGAAAAGACACCCATGTACAACATACACATCCAACACACACACATGGACATTGCCCTCTCCCCCCCACCAACACACATTTCTCTGGTCAGATGAATTTTGAGAGCTCTGTAATGCATATAAGAATATCATAGGCTCTGTGAGACTTAACTTGTACTCTTCAAGCTTATTGGACCCATTAATTCCTTTTTCTACTCAACATCCCTGCTAAGGTTTGGATATGATTCAGATGTGTCCCTGAAGGGCCCACTGTGGTCAAAATGTTGGTTTGCAGGGTGGCACTGTTGGAAGGTGGTAGAAGGCCCTTAGGTCACTGGGGATGTGCCTGTGGCAGAGTGTGTGTGATCTTGGTCTCTCTCTGACTTCCTGCTTGGAGATATAAGCTCTTCCCGCCATGAGCATTCTTGTCATGACGTGCTGCCATCTGCTGCCTTTCCGGGGCCAAATAAATGGGACCACTGACCTTGGGCCTTGAACTACCAAAACTGTAAGCTAAATAAACCTTTTTTCTTCATAAAGTTACCTGCCTTTAGTGTTCACTGTAGTAAAACAAGGCTCCCTACTATAGCCCCTCAAGACTAATGCTCTGGGTTACACACCTAGGATATGCTGGAGCATGACTCTAGTTTCATTTTCACTCATTGCCTTGGGCAACCACTTCATGCATCAACTTGTCATTGTTCTCTGGAGACCTCAGATCAGGGGCTGACAGAATAGAACAAACACCAAAATCAAGCAGACCTGAAATCAAACCTAAGCTACTTAAACAACCAACAGATGAAGTAACCATCACTTGCCAGGCACTTCACTTCTGTGAACTGCCATTCTTCTTACCCATAAAATAAAACTTCAATGAGGATTAAACAGAACAGTCCTCAGTTAAAATGGCAGTTGCCTTGTACCCCTCCCCTTATCCACTTAGCAGTGTCCTCCCACTCCTGACTGCTGAGGGCGCTCTGGTGGGGAAAGAGTTGCCTACATACCAGCATGGAAAGCCAAGATCACTTGAGTAATTACTCCCAAGGCTTTTAAATGTACCCAAGGTGTGTTTTAATCAGGGATGCTAAGACACACAGAGTCAGAAATGACTGTCATGAAGGTCAAAGTTTACACTCAGATCTCTACCAACCAGAGACATGGCCTACATGCAGGATCATACGGGGGAGAAACAGGGTTGATCAGAAGGCAAAAAGAGTCAAGAAGAATGTAGGTGAGAGTCTTTATTGTGGATGCTGTGGGAAGGAAAGGTGAGGTAGGGAACAGTGTAAGATGGGCTAATCTGAATTTCACTGAGCTCTGGGCTGTAGGAGCTGTCCCCAGTGGTGGTTCCCTGGGAGGATTAGGGCAGAGGAACAGTGGCTGAGCACATGAGAGATCTAGAGAAGGTGGCTTGCATTTGAGATGCACTCTGGGTAAATGACTGCCATCTACAGGAATTAGCTAGCCCTGGGAGGGGCAGTCTCTCCAGAGATGGCAAGGCCCCACATTACCAAAGCATCATAAAATACAGGGAAAAAAAATGATGAGCACAAGTAGCTTCCTGTGCCCTTGGAAGAAGGGGGCCTGATCTTCACTGTTGATGAAGTCCCAAGTTATCATTGTGTCCCAAAGTGAACAGGGAACCTTCTTCCCCCAGCCTATCTGTCCTGGACTATGTACCTCAGTGAACATCTCCATTCCCCAGGCACTCAAGTTAACCTCTTGGATGTGGCAGATGCCTCTCTTCTGCTCCTTGGTACAACACTCAGATCCTCTCTTAGGAGGGCTTACTGCCTGGTGCTGCAATGCTGTGACAGACAGGCTTCACTGCTGCCTATTCACTGAGTGGCCTACGTCCAATGGCAGGCTGACAGGGAAGGATAGAGGCGGCTGACTGTCTTGGTCCAAACTGAGGCAACTTTGAAGGGCAATTCTAGCTCACTGGTACCCCGAGAAGTTGGTGAAGGCTGCCACTGGGTCTGCACTGTGGATGAAGAGACTTGTCCCCGGGCCCTCTGTTACTTCCTTCCCCTCCCTCTCATAGCCATCCTGCACTTTAAATTCTGTCTGCGTCTGCTTCCAAGGAACCCCAAACTATGGAACTAATCTGTTACACCAGTGCTGGAAACACCACTTCCTCATCATCTTTGAAGTCAATCTGCTTATCTTTCCCCATTGATAGTGTTTTAGTTTATGGCCACCACTATGTCTAGGTTTAGGTAACCAAAAAGAATAAGGAGTCCAGCTCCTGGCTCCCGATCGTTGTGTGTTATTTTAGGCTTCACCATAGGCAGTATAGATAGATAGATAGATAGATAGATAGATAGATAGATAGATCATACACACACACACACACACACACACACGATACATATAAAGCAAAAGCTTTACTTCCCCAGAACAGATTTGGTGCTCATCCATTGCACTGCAGTCCCTTGGGAAGCTTTGCATGAGGGTTGGGACTCTGGTTCAGTCAGACTTTTACACAGATCTGCAACTCCTAGTACAGGTGCTGCCTCCATGAAGAGGCCTCTTTGTCCAGGGTGTTTGGTCAAGGGCTACTTTCCCCAGGTGACTCTGCAGAGACCTTATCCAGGAGAAGAAAGGAGCTTCAAAGATATTCTTCCCCCCAAATCTCCAGTGCTTTTCCATTTCCATCCCTTCCCCTGCTCGCCACCCAGGACCCTGGGTCCCAGAAACAGCAGGGGCCTTTTGTTCAGAACTTCCTTAGCAGTGCTACAATGCCACTGTCTGTACTGATACATCAGCCCCTGGACTGGTACTGCTTCACTGAGTGGGGGGACAACATTGGGGGAACTGGTGCCTCTTGCTTGCAGTGTTACAGTAAGTGATTAAAGGTGTGGCTGTTACCAGTCATGAACTGAATAATCATAAGCACATATACAATGGGAGTCCCATAAAGATTATAATGGAGCTGAAAAATTCCCATCATACAGTAATGTCATTGTTGTAGTGACATCACAATGTGATGTATCAGTCATGTGTTTACGGTGATGCTGATGTAAACAAACCAGCTGCATGAAAGTCTAGCAACATAATTATGTACAGTGCGTATTGCTTGACACTGATGATAAATGACCAAGTACTGGTTTATGTATTTACCACGCTGTGCTCTTTATCATTATTTCAGAGCATACTCTTTCTACTTATCTATATGTATACAGGTATACTACATATAACTATAAAACAGTGTGCTGTGTTATGTGGCTGCCATATCATATATTTTGTGTTTACCACATTTCTTGAACGCAACATTTTCTCCAGTGCTTGACTTAATCTTATTGTTTTGCTCATCGTGGCCCTAGGAGTTATGTGAGATATGCATGCATATATATATATATATATATATATATATATGTGTGTGTGTGTACATATATATATACACACACATATATGTATATATGTATATATACATATATGTGTGTGTGTGTGTATGTATATATATCTGGTATAGCCTAGGCATAGAGCCTAGATTTTGTAAGGACACACTATGATGTTCACACAACCATGTAATCATCTAACAATGTACTTCTCAGAATGCATCCCTGTCATTAAGTGACACATGACTACTCTTTCATTTTGGCTTGTTGTCTTAAAAGATCACTTCAACACTTGGCAGCTCTGCTCTCTCCAGCTCAGCTCAGTTCTTGATGGACTCATAATTATTCTCTTAATACAGAAGGGACAATGACCTTTTAAAATGAAACTGGTATCCAACATTAACCAAGATTAACTATATTCTGGGCTAAAAAGTTAAGCTTAACAAATTTAAAGCTACTAAATCATATAAAATATGTTCTCTGACTATATTCAAATAAAACTGTTAATCAATGAAAGACGTGAAAAATCTTGAATATTTGGAAATCTAAAAACACATTTAAAAGGGCTGGGGTTATAGCTCAGTGGTGGAGTGCTTGCCAAGTACATGTGAGGTACTGAGTTTGAGTCTCAGCACTACTTATAATAAGTAAAATAAAGTCCATTGACAAGTAAAAAAAATACTTTTAAAACAAAACAAAACAAAAAACATATTTAAACATATCTTTAGAGCTGAGGATATGGTCTTGTGGTCAAGTGCTTACCATGCTTAAGGCCCAGGTTCAGTCCCAGCACTGTTAAGAAATAAAAATTACTAAATAAATAAAAGTAATCTATAGATAAAAAGGAAATCACAAAGAAAATTAAAGTATTTTTAATTGAATAAAAATAAAAATACAACATATCCAAATTTGTAAAATACAGCTAAAGCAATGCATAGAGGAAGATTTATAGCTTTAAATGCTTCTATTACAAAAGAAGAAAGATCTGGAATCAATCATCTATACTTGCACCTTAAGAAAATAGAAGTACAGCAAAAGAAGCCTAAAGAAAGCAGAATATAAGAAGTCATAATGATAAAAGGACTCAGTGAAACTAAAAAAAGAAAAACAACAGAGAAAAAAGTCAATGCAACCAAAGGCTAGTTCTTTGCAAAGTCCAATAAAATTGATAAACTTGTCAGACTAATTTAAAAAAATAGGAAATAAAGAAGGCCCAAATTATGAATAATAGTAATAACAAAACAGACTTTAAGTACTTTAAAGGCATAATACTCTGCATGATCTTATGCTCATAAATTTGATGACTTGGATGAAATGGACAATTTCTTGAAAACTCGACTAATCAATAATCCATAACCTGGATAATTCTATGTATATTAAAGTAACTAAATTCATAGTAAACTATTTCCTAACAACATTTGGGTCTGTCAGGGCAAAAAAAAAAAAAAATCCCAAATCTATAGAAGTGGATGGAAGAGTTCTGACAACATGGACTTCATGTAAGCCCTATGCTGCCAGGAAGCAGAGAAATTCCTTTTTGGGTTCTGAGAGAGGGTTAGCCACAAAGGACTACCTGCCTTCCCAAGTCCTGAGACAGCATGCATTTCTAACCATCTTCAATGACTCCCCCTTAAAAAAAATGAAATTCTGGGCTGGGGATGTGGCTCAAGCCGTAGCGCGCTCACCTGGCATGAGCATGGCGCTGAGTTCGATCCTTAGCACCACATACAAATAAAGATGTTGTGTCCGCCAAAAACTAAAAAATGAATATTAAAAAATTCTCTCTCTCTTTAAAAAGAAAAATGAAATTCCAGTTTTCTCCCTACGTTGTTCTTCATTAATGAACATTATTCCTATAGCAATACCCTGAATAAAATCATCTCCTTAATTTTCCAGTTCATTTTGTCCTTCACAGTCTTGATATGTGGACTTGCATAGGACTGGAGCTCACCTTTGGATCCCTGTTTGCTCCCCTCAGATAAGGGCTGCTCCATTTCTGACTGGGACCTGGGAACAGCACTATGTCCCACTTTTGGCCCTGTGCTCTAGACTCTGATCCAAGAGAATATTTGGTTTTGATTTCTTCATCTGAGTTCTTGGGAAGGCTTCTTTTATTTCATGCTGTGACCATTTGGTGATCTATGTGAACAGATTAATGGTTTATAGAGACCTTTTTCTGTCAAGTGGTTGATAATAGAGAATCTGATTCGTTAGTCTTTTCTATTTGTCTCTTAGTCTATCTTGAGCTCAAATCAATAACTAATTTCATTCCCACTGGGAAGCAGATATCCAGACTGGTGAGTTTTATATTTCTATTTCTGTTTGACCCATGATTGAGATTTTATAACTGAAGCTATAAGCTTTCTCTCTGTGTGACTGCAGGTCTGTAATTCAGAAAAGCCTTTCCCTCTCATTATGTGTGCAATAATCTCCAGATAGTATTACCAAATTTGATACAGTCTCTTAAAGAAGCTCTATTCTGGTTGGCTTTGATGTAAGCAAGTGCTTGGACAAACTGAATATTCGTAAAATTACCACAAGTTAAGGACATTGAACCTCAAAATGCTCTCAATGTGAAAGAAAGTTTTTTTTGGGGGGGTGGGGGTGGGGGGTACTGGACAAAAGGGATGCCGTGCCACTGACATTCCCAGCCCTTGTTTATTTTTGAGACAAAGTCTTGCTAAATTGCTGAGGTTTAGCCTCCCACTGGATTAAGGTGTGCACCACTGCACCCAGCTTAATGGGTTTTCTAATTGAATAAGCTAGCATTTCTTCTACTAAATGTTTAAGATGATAAAGAAATGTTTAATTAAATTGAATCACTATTTTGATGAACTTTAAATAGGTTAAATAAATAACTTGAAAGATAACTTTCAAGATTTTCAAGTAACTTAAAACCTTGGAGTTAATTAATAGATATTGAATAGATAACCTAAATCATTTCAAAGACAAAATACTGAATCTCTGATTACTAAACATACTTTGCTATATATATTTTAAATTTCTATATGATACAGAGAGGGAGAGGCTATACATTGAGTCTATTAATTAATATGTTTATTTTGTCTGTAATCCCAGAAACTTGGGAGAATGAGGCAGGAGGACTGAAGTTCTGAGCCAGCCTCAGCAACTTAGGGGGCCTTTAGCAACTTAGTGAGACTCTGTCTTAAAAAAATATATTAAAAAAAAATAAAAAGGGCTAGGGATGTGGCTCAGTTGCAAAGCACCTCTCAATTCAATCCCCAGTCCAAAAAAATTTAAAAAGGAAATTTTGTCAAGCTCAAAGCTGTTTAGCTTGAATTAACAATTAAAAAAAAAAAAACAACCATACATTTAAGGCTGGGCCTAAGAGTACACACCTATAATCTCAGCTGTGTGGGAAAAATTGAGGCAGGAGGATCTCAACCTAGAGGTCAGTCTGGGAATCTGATTGGGACTCTGTCTCAAAATAAATTAAAAAGGGGCTGGGGTGTAGCTCAGTAGAAGAGCACTTGTCTAGCAAGTGCAAGGCCCTGGGTTCAACCCCTAGTACTACAACAGAAGAGAGGGGGCTATTTTCAAGTATTATACTGTTGCAAAAAGATAGAATTTGGTTTTCTCTGTGTTAAAATGGAAAAAATTCCTAGGATTATTCACCAGCTCTTGAAAAGAGGTTGTAAAAGGTTATCTGTTGCTTTCTGTGTAATTGGTCTAGATATCGGAAATTCTGTGTATTATCAGAACCATTTCCTATGCTTTATGTTGACTTTGTAATATCCTTGATTATTTTTTTAAAAAGTTTCTTACTTAGGAAAGAGCCAAGGATTTTACAATCATGTTAACTTAAAAATACATTATTGTCACTTTGGTTAAATATGTAGCCATGTACTATTCTGTATAACTCACAATCCTACCTAAACTGATGTTCAAATCTCCCAACAACTTTTGATATTCCGCCTTTCAAAGATCAAACACTACATGATAACTTTTGCAAGAAGACCACCTTTGAAATTTCCCAGAAGGCCCCTGGAAAATCCTAATGCATTTGTTCTTTTCACTTTGTAAAAAAATACAAGTGCTACGAATGGTGTGACCCTACTTCGTGTACAACCAGAGAAGTGAAAAATTGTGCTCTATTTGTGTACAATGAATCGAAGAGCATTCTGTCATGTATAACTGATTAGAATAAATAAAAAATTAAATATAAATAAAAAAAACAAGTGCTTAGATATTTTGAGATTTACTTGATTATGCTACTACTGATGGATTGAATGGGAAGAGTTGTCAAATGGGAAGAGATATTCAGCTTTCCCTCGGTTAAATCTGTACGTGTAAAATGTTTATATAAATATTTCAGAAATCATATGCTAGGTGGAAAGTGGACATTCCTGGAGAAATGCTCATGCCACCCTTGTGTGTGATGTATTTCTATTTATCAGAGTCCTTGTGCTTTTCTGCCTGGTATTATACAACAACATGACAGTGTTATCGGTCATAATTTCAATTATTTAAAAAATGTAGACTTTACAACTTGAATCTAGCTTTTTGTAGGCTAGTGGTATTCAATTAAAAGTTCACAACACTTACCTATGAAGTTTTATTAATATACATATGTTTAGGCCTCACTCTAAACTTACTCAACCTCCTTACAGATTTGTTTGTTATATCAATAATATAATTTTGTCAGGATTATTATATGTGATATCTGAAGATGTCTTGCTCTATGCAGATTATGTTCATCTATTTTTATAAATTAAATAAAATACTAATTGTCTTCTTTAAAAAGAGGACTAATCATTGTGTTGATACTGTCTAGAACCTTTTTGGTTGGCTTTATTATCTTGTTCGTTATACTGCAGAAACAAACCAGTTTAGAGTATTCTTATTATAAGCTCAAAATTGTTAGTGACAATATTCTTGTTATGGGCTTCATCAATTTTTTGAAATGATCAGTAATAAATTAATTACAGCTACTTTATACATAATTTTTTTTGTTTGGTTTCATTTTATTCTGATGCTTCAGCTATCAGCTTGAATGCTTTGTCTTCACAAAAAAAAAAAAAAAAAAAAAAGACAGTCTCAATAGCCACACAAAAAGTCAATGCCAGGTACTTTTGAGTGCAGGCTTTGATGACAATGCATAAAAATCTTTGAGACCACAATGACAAGCTAAATCCAGAGTTTCAGAATGAGATGGGCTCAAGAGACTGCTAATCCAAGATGAAGCTGAGCAAAAATTAATTAATTAAAGCCCAATGAACTTTGGTAGGATAACTGTGGCTTTTATTTGGAATATGTTGATATTTTAATGTACCATTTTCTAGATACTTAAGGAACACCTTTTTCTTTTTTTGGGGGGGGGTTATATATATTTAGTATACCATGCTTTTATAAACTAAAACAAAACATTTGAAAATAAAATCTTTTCCCCTGCTTGACCACTCCAGAATATGGAAACTTTTACTATGTATTCTCAGTTTCATAGCAATATAATTATTTTCATAGATTCAATAAGAATCTGTCCTCCTTGTTAACAAGATATCTATTGGAAATACTGGTTATGTAAACAGGCCTTGCCTGTTCATATTCATATTTGAAAAAGATGCTCATTTAAGCAGAATATGAATGGACACTTTTAAGGACCTAAGGTTGACTCCGTAGAGCCAACACTTAAAAAGCCCTCTTGGAAAAACTGCCTAGTACCTGGCTTATGGTGTTCCCAGCTTATAAAAGGAACATTACTTTCTGGCAAGCCCAGCAACTTTAAGATATTTAGGAGGGCTGGGGCTGTAGCTCAGGGGTAAACCTCGCATACATGAGGCACTGGGTTCGATTCTCAACACCACATAAAAATAAATAAAGATATTTTGTGTGTCCATCTATAACTAAAAAAAATTTTTAAGGAAATCTCAGGATTAAAGGAATTCATGAAAATCTGTAGGCACTGAAGGTGATATCTGGTGAGGACTTTTTGGTTTGGCTTCTTAGCTTCTGATGAACAGTGTCTATGATCTGTAAGATCCCACATTGTTAAGATTTCAATTCTCCCAAACGAGATATATAGATTCAAAACAATCTATACCAAAATTGCAAGAGGACATTCTGTAGATATTGACAAGCTAATTATAAAATATACATGGAAAGGTTAAAAAATAGAATAAATAAAACATTACTGAAAAAGAAATTTGGAGGGCTTGCATACCTGCTTTAAAGTTACAATATGGACTTTAAATAGAGTCCAGAAATACACCCATAATATAGGGTTTTTAACAAAGGTACAAAGACGATCAAGGATGTCTTTTAATAATGTCAAGGACGGATGGTCTTTTCAAGAAATGGTGCTGCAAAGCGGGAAATGTACATACAAAAATGAACTGTGACCCTTTCCTCAAACCATACAAAATTAACTCCAAATAGATAAAACAAATCTAAGTATAAAATATAAAACTACTAAGACTTTCAGGGGAAAACACACCAGAAAATCTCTGTAACCTCAGATTAAGTAAAGAGTTCTGAGATGCCACACCAAAAGTATGTCCAAAAGAGGAAAATGATGAATTGGATTCAGTTTTGAAACGATAACCTTTATGCTGCAAAATATACCATTAGAGAATTAAAATACAAGATACACACTGGAAAAAAGGTTTGAAAATTGATTACATGTCTGGAAAAGCACTTATACTCAGAATATATAAAGAACTCTCAAAATGCAACAATAAGAAAATAAGCAATCCAATAACGAAGATTTAGACATTTTAGCAATAAAGATGTACATATGACAAATAAGAAAAAAAGATGCTCAATATCAGAAGTCACTAAGGAAACACAAACTAAAACCAAACGAGATATTACACACTTAATAGAATGGCTTACAAAATCTGGCAATACTGAGTTAATGAGAATATAGGCCAATGGGAACTGTTGTACTTTGTTAGTAGGAATGCAAAACGTACAGCTACTTTGAAAATGAGTTTGTTAGTTTCTTATATAGTTAAGCATACACTTACCATATGACCAGCAATGCACTTCTCCCAAGAGAAATAAAAACTTATGTCCATATAAAGTTTTGTGCACTATTGGTCATAGCAGCATTATTTGCAATAGCGATAGCCAAAAACTGGAAACCATCCTTCAACTAGTGAATGGATAAACTGTGGTACATCTATTTAACAGAATACTATTTAGTAATTAAAAGGAAAAGAAAACTACTGATAAAGGCAAAAACATGGATGAAAGTTCAATGCATTACACTAGGTAAAAGAAGCCAGATTCAAAAGGCAACACATGATGAAATTCCATTACTATGACCTTTTGGAATAGTCAAGTCCACAGGGATGGAGAATAGATTAGCAAGGAACTGGAGGGGGAGGAAAGGAGTTCATTACAAAGAGCGGCACTCACTTTCTGGAGTTATGAATCTATTTTGTAGTTTGAGATGGTTGTAGTTAACATGACTACATATCATCTGTCAAAACTTTTAGAATTTTACACCCCAAAGTGTGCCTTTTGCTTATATAACATTAAAAATAAATCATTATAAAGAAAGAGCAAGCAAGCAATGTGCCACATCAACTTTCTGCTTAGAAAACCTTTCCGTGGCTCCTAGGATCATGATTAGTCTGAGTTACTGGGTATGGAGGTGTAGCCTGATCTTCCTTTGTGATGTTTCCCCTTTCACTGTGCTCATTTTACCATGCTACCTGCAACTGCTATACCCCCAAATCACCTGTGATACCCTAGCACCGGTGCTCAGCACCACAGGCTTCTTTCCTCTGTAATCCTTATGCATCTGTACACATCGGTCTTCTCTCTTAAAGTGCTCTCTACTCCTTAATACAGCAAAATGCATCCCTAGGCCATACCTCCTTCTGCCAAAGTGTTTCTCTGGACTAGCCCCATAATAGATTCTATGCAGGGAAGTTTTGGGAATAGTCAAACCCTACACATTCCAAGAACTGACCCTTGACCAAATCATAGGAGATTACTTTGGAGTCCTTGGGATATCTTGTTTTTGTACAGCTGGGTCCTTGGGCCCTGCCAGATACTTTATGCAAACAATGTGGTTTATGGTGGGGGCCTTGAGCTACCCTGTTTCAGTGTGACGTCTTGAGGGATGGAGACTGAGTCAGTCTGGTGGGTGCTACATGCTTAAATAACTATCCTCCAATAAAAAACCTGGTTACCTAAGCTTGGGGAACTTTGCTGGGTGGCAATTCTTCACATGTTGTCACAAGGTATTGCTATGTGAATTAAGCATAGTTTGTGTGAATGCAGGGGAGGGGCACGCCTACAAGTTTGGGCCTGGTATCTCCCAAATCCTGCCCTTCATGTCTTGTCCCTTTCCTGATTTTTAATCTGTATCTTTTCACTGTAATAAAGCAGAACCAAGAGGGTGACAGCATTGTCAAGCTCTGTGAGTCCTTCTAGCAAACCATAGGGTGAAAGTGGCTTGAGCACCCCTGACACATCATCCTGCTGGGTTTACCTCCATCAGAACACTTGTCATAATGGATTGTCACTGCCTGTTTCTCACCATGCTGTGATTTCTTTAACGACAAGAAACCTGTATAATTCATTTATCACTAGTGCCTAGGACTGTGCCTAGAACAGGTATTAAATAAACATCTGAATGAAAGACAGACCTAGTCTGCTCATAAGCCTGATGCCCACCTGAGCCAGATACTTGCCTCAGGGTCTTGTGGAAGAATGTGGAGGTAGCTTGGGTTCTCTCCCAAGAAGAAATCCTAAGACTTTGGCCAGGTAGTGAAAACCATCAACCCCAGAAAGCCCAGACTGGAAATTAAGATTGTCAGATGAAACACCCACAACAGAAATTTTAAAAGCCTTAGCCAAGTAACAGCAGTAACAGCAGGGTGCTAGCTGAGGATTCTGAAGGCTACCATGCTTGGGGGAAAATGAGAACAGTGAGGCAGAAAGAAGGGCCATGGAAATTCCACCCTGTCAACTACATCTCATTTTCTAATTCTGCCTTTCAGGGAAGTTGTCTCCACAGCAGAATGAATGACATTTCAGTGGAAAATGTTGACATTTAAAATTCAAGAAGTCTGTTGGAAATGAGGAGCCTATGGGTCCTACCTGGTTTCCCTGCCTAATTCCCTGCCCTGCCTGTAAACTGCCACCTCGGACCTCAGACCCTTTGTGTTCTTGCTGGGAGCTCCAAAAATGTTTAGCAATAGGCTCCACCACAAAAATCACACAACAATAATTAAGTTTTTCTAAGGATCCCTTACTGGTAATTTTCAGTCTTCCTTAAGAGATAAACACAGTTCAATTAAACACACAGGTGCTTCGTCATAGAGCCTGAAGTCCACTCAAACAGGAAAACAATACGCCACAAATGCCAACTCAGTGGGGAGTGCCCAGCCCAAATCAATACCTTGGACTGAGTCATGGGATTTTAGGTTATTGGAAAAGACGTCAGACCATTGATTTTAATTTCCTTGCTTTGCAAATGGAGAAACTGGCACATCCCCATTTGTGACTGCTGAATAACAACAGTGAGCATGTGATTAGCCACAACACTATTTCTGTATGACAACCAAACCGGCACACTGACCTTCCTCACTAGACCTGGAACAGCCACTCCACACCTAGCAACATGTCCCCATCAAGTCACATCAAGCCTGGCTTGAAGCTTTCTTCAAACATGGTCTCATGGGCAATCGTAAGCGAGTTACAGCCCTTCTCAATCTGTTTTCATAGTAGATTATCAGTCCTGTACCTGGCATATAGAAAATGCTCAGTAAATGTTCATTTCCCTTTCCTCTTCCCACTAAGTTTTCCTCTCTAGTAGCCTTTTCCAACCAGACCTCCTCATTTGAACCACAAATCCAGAGAGAATTATTGGAGTGCTTTTCTCAATGCCTCCCAATGATGGCAAAAAGCTCGTAGCACTGTAGAAGAGAAGAAAGTAATTTGTTGTTTTCTATGGCTGTCTTAGGGCATCAGGGTTAATTCTGTTCAGGAATCCAACTGAGAAAGGTGATGGCTTCGTGGACTTACACGGTTCTACAGCAAACTTGCCAGTATCCTTTTACACATCTAGTACTGATCACTGTTCTTGAGAGTCCAACCAACAGGCAAGGAGGGGTTAGTGAGATGGGAGTAGGGCAGAGAAGATGAGGAGGTGATTTAAAAGGCCTCCTCCTTGTGCTTCCATAGCTGATTGCTGCCCAACACTCATGGAGCACAGTGTGCTGCCTACACACCTAGTAATACTGAGCCCATCTGGAGTAATCCTGTGAGGAGCATGCCATTCACTACCAGGTCTCACACCGTGTTGCTTTAAACCTTGCCCTGTGGTTAAAGGGTCAGCTCTTAGGCTCTTAAGGAACAGACTTCTAGACTTCATTACTCACCTACTACCCCCACCAACCCTCAACAAACGCATACCCTAAATATTCATGAGAATGTCCCTGATATATCTGAAGATCATTCAGGCTGCCTCAGTGCCCCTGGGCTGGTATGAGGAGTTCCTGGATTCCAGGGTTGCTTAATAAACCTGAATCTCTGCCATCTTCAACTGTCTCACTGATACACATTTCCTGGGACCTAAAGAAAAAATGCAAGGGCACTCATTGAGACCCTTTGGGCTGGGTTTACAGTTGCTGAGATGGTATCACACAGGTCTTCTAACTCTAGAAGTCAAAGGAAAACCTTTGGGGCAAAAGATAGGGATAGGTAACTTTGTTGGTTCTATTTAAGCACCTGAGAGGAGAGAAAGGAGTTTCTAGGGAAGTCCCAAGAGATGAGAAGGAATCACAGCTGTGGAACAATGAAAGACTTTTAAGTTGGAGACAAGAGCCAGATTACTCAACTTTTCTGAATTTTATGTGTCTGCTTTGGAAGAAAGAAGATGGGAGTCATGTAACACTCAATGCAGAAGTGAGCATGTCTTTTTCTTTCTTTTTCCAAATCCTGTATTCAAGGTACTCTCAAAACCCTGCCACAGCTCTCTTTCAACATGCCTGTGTTCCATCCTGAGCCCACCTGCATGCCCCTCCACTCCTCTCTGGCTTTTAAGTTCTGATCTAACACACTATCTCACCCGCATACCTGTGTGGGGCCCTGCAACTTTTATAGGCTGGATCCCTAACTCCATACAGAAGCACTACAGGTGCACCACCTCCCTGATTTCTGGGCAACAACTGTCTTCTCAGCACCCATTGCAAAGGCTCAAAATGTTTGTAGATTGTTTGCAAAAAGTGCAGCAACTAATCAAGGGTAGCTGATCACTGCTCATAAGACCACTCTGGACTATCTCACTCTTTATTTAAGGCTGAAGTCTTGTCTCCAACAGCACCCAGATTTGGTCCTCCTGGCAGACAGAGGAGCAAGCATATGGTTCCAGGAGACACCCAAGCAATTCCATCTCAGAAAACCACTCCTGTTCCAAGGGGCACAAGATGAACCCCTTCTGGGCTGGGCCACTCCATCCTGGGGCCAGGACCAGGCACACTCCAGCTAGAAGGTGCAGTCTAACCCTTCGCTGTTAGATTCTCTCTCATCTTCCCACCCTTAGAGAGGTCAAATTGCTGCAGTTCACAAAACCAGATATGTGCCTAGTCAAGAACGGTTTAGGCAAGGAAAACTGCCTATCCAGGGACCAAATGCTAGTCTCGCCTTAAAAACTCAGTTTCCCAGTTAACCACAGGCCTGTTACCAGAGCCAGCAGGGTCCCCGCTGTAACAAGTGCTCCACCTCTGGAAGTGAGTCAAAGGGGCAGGTGGGAGGGATGGTTAAGACAACTAGGAAAAAGAGAAATCAGAAGGGCAAAGCAATGGAAAGGAAGGGACCAGGTGGCAGAAAGGAGAAATAGAGAAAGCAAGGGAGGAAAAGAGACAGTCGCGGGGGCGGGGTAGGGAAGGACGAAGGAGTTCAAGAGGACCGACGCCCGGAGCGGAGGGCGCCGACGGCGCGGAGGGCGGCGGCGCCCTTACCGGCGGTGGCGGAGCGCAGGCTCTCCAAGCTCCAGGAGCGGGACAGGGCGCCGCGCATGCCCCCGCTGCCGCCGCGGCCGCCGCACACCACGCCGCTGCTGTCTGAGTCGGAACCTGGGGACAGCCCAGCGCTGCTGCTGCTGCTAGTGCCGAGATCGCCGCTTGTCTGCCCGCTGGACTCGCTGGGGCATTGCTGCGCCCTCGTGCAGGTGGGCCCGAGCTCCAACCAAAGGCTCGGAGGAGGCTGGGCTGGGGGCGGCGGCGCGGCGGCGGCGGGGCTGCCGGGCGAAGGGGCGCGCGAACCCCGGCCAGGGCCAAGGCCGGCGCCGCCGTCGGAGGGCGAGGGGCGTGCAGGCAGCCGCGCGGCGTCCTCGGCCCCATCCCCGCCGCCGCGCGGTCGCTGCTCCGGGCCGGCTGACATCATGGGGCTCCGCTAAGGAGGTTCCCGGCCGGCCGCTGCCCGCTTGGGCTCTGCGGCCGCGGCGGCCGGGACCCTCTGCAAGCGCGGGGCGCGCGGCTCGAGGAACGGTGAAGCGCCCACCCGGCAGGGCGAGGCGCATCCGTTCGCCGCCCGCTCCTGGTCGGCCCCGCGGGCGCTGAGCCGCGGCTGCGACCCCTGCGCGGGTCGCGGGCCCGGGCGGCACGCGCTCACGCACGCGCGCACGCAGACCAGGAGCGGCGGCGGGCGCGGGCGCGGCGCACCGGGACCCAGAGCGGCCCTGGGTCCCCACGGGGTTGCGCAGCTGCCGCCAGGATTGACGTTCGTGTGTTAGGACACGGTCATTCTCAAGAGTGGACACGTGGTGGTGAGTAGAGCTGGAGGTTTTCTCCGCAAGAATTACATCTCCGTTTTGGTGAGAGGCGCAGGCAGGAGGCCGCGCTCAGTCCCAGGCAGAGACTTCGGCCGCCAGCACCGCACTCTGGGACCGGGAAAACACGCCCCGCCCCGCCCCTAGCCCGGCTCGCACCCGGTCAGTGGGGACTATCACCCTTGATCTCCCTAACAGCTGGTGGCCAGGGTCGTGCCCTACCCAGAGAGTATGGGCTGGCAGGTTGGTTTGCGTGTTTATGGGGTTGTAAAAAGTAGAGTCAAAGCACACGTTACAATATGCATGGAAAAGTCCAGTGCCAGGAACAAAAATTTGGGGGCCTAAAGGCTCATGACAAGGTGTCACAGATTACAGGTGTTTCTTTTGGGAGGGGAGGAAAGCTTCACCGATGTTCCCTTGACTATCTCAGACACTCCTGAGCCTTCTGTAGGTTCGTCGTGCCTACGTGGTGAGATACCTCCAAAGCAACAATCAACAAGTCATTATATGAAATACTAAATCTAGGAGGTGAAAAACAGCGGAAGACTTGGTGTTACTTTGGAGGTTGAGATGTGTGAGAGAAGTCTTAATAGAGGCCCATCAAGGCTGCTGACCACCTGTCCCCCATGATGGACAGACACACGCGCACACTCTAAGCCTTGGGAGTTAGTTCAAGTGTAAAGTGCCATAGGTATTACCAGTAGTGAGGATGACATAAGAGGCATGCAGAGCCATCATGGGGTGGACCCTTGAAAAGTGAGCATTTTTTTCCCCTTTTCTCCACTTGGGGTTCATTTCCCATAGCCTATCTCCATCCCTAAGCCATAGGTGCTCTTACCTCTGTACCATAAGGAACCCTGCATCTTCATAGATACTGTCCTCCTCTGCCCTAGCAACTCAGAGGGCTGGAGCAATAGCAACCAGAGTTCTAGGTAAATTACACCTGCCCAAGACAATACATTGTTGTTGGGTGTTCAGTTGATGGGCACTGGATGATGCCTTGACCGAATCTGTACATTAAAGCCCACTCTCTTTTTCCTGTTTATTTTACTCCTCTAGGGGGAGTGTGTGTGCCTTTTCTCCTTTCCTGGCCTCTCCATATCAGCATTCACACTTTCTGTCCCTGCTGCCATTCTTTCCTGACTTTGGGAAGAACAGTTCTTCCCCTACCTCCTCCTCCTCTTTTTTTTTTTTTCAATGAATCAAATGTATGAACGATGATATGTCATGAGCTTTGTAATGTTTTGAACAACCAATTAAAAAAAATTTAAAAAAAAGAAAAAAAAAGATTTTTTTTTTAGTTGTAGATGGACACAATATCTTTATTTTAAAAAATTCCTTTATTTTGTTTATTTATTTTTATGTGGTGCTGAGAATTGAGCCCAGTGCCTCACACGGGCAAGGCAAGAACTCTGCCACTGAGTCACAATCCCTGCCCAATATCTTTATTTTTATTTATTTATTTTTTATGTGGTGCCGAGGATCATGCATGCAAGGCCAATGCCCTACCACTGAGCCACAACCCCGGCCCCACTACCTTCTTCTTGAATGCAGGCTCTTTTACATGGAGGGTCATCATTTGTGTTCTCCTATGGGTGTCCTTTGAAGCCTGCATGCCAAGCCTTTGTGAGTGGGATGAACTTCACAGGAAGGGGTGGCCAATGCCAGTACTCCCCACCTAGCTGCAGGGCTTGAGGGTTCTACATTAAAATAAGCATCAGAATTGTCCATTTCTGATACTCTGCTGCTACCACTACCATTCTGTACGTTCAAAAGGAGGACAGCTTGAGTCTCATTCACTGAACAACCCAAGGAAACTCTAAAATTTGTCATATGTCACTTTCCTCTTCCAGTCCCCTCAGAAGTTACTTTCCCTCCCTGGAAGACCCACAAGATCCTATGTGTTATGACCCAACTGATTTTTCTACCTTCTGTCAGCTCTCTGTGCTATAGCTGCAATGGCCACCTTGATGTTTCTCCTTGCTATAGGGTCTTTGCGGTTCCTTTCACCTGGAATACTTTTCTTTTTGCTTTTTATGGTATTGGCTCCTTCTCAACTTTAAGATCTCAGGAAATGTCTCTACTCAGTAACTCTTCATTTATTTATTCCTGGCACTTATGACTATTGGTCAGCAGCCTGTTTTTTGCTCTTTATCTACACCCCTGTAGATAATGTCTGTGGTGAGGCTGGTGATGACTTACTCGCCACAATGTCCCCACAGTGTGTAGATAGAGTACCTCACCACTCCATGAGCAGCTGTGTAGGGATGAATGTGGCCTGGACCTGGGCAGGAGGCCAGCTGGACAGGAAAGGGAAGATTCTCACTCTTTTAGGTCAGGACTTTAAGAAGACTGAGGTGTGCTCTTGAGTGGAGGGTGCAGGGGTACTGTGTCTGGATGGCAGCAGCCTGAGTGGATCTAGCCTGTGTGAAACACTGAGTGGCATGCCTTCAGTGAGTCCATTTCCCTTTCCAATCTTCCCAAGTCTTCAGTAAATTTCAATCAGATATTCTGTGCTAGATGTACTTCAGGGACAGAATCCCCTGGATTCTGGGACAAATCCCCATTTGAGCTCCACTATGAAAAAGAGATATGTGTTTCCCAAGATCACAGTGATGATAAAGGCTAAAATAAACTAATGCTTCCTATCCTGGAGGTGCAAGGGATCATGGGGGACAAAGGGATAGCAAGACTTAACCACAGGAAGATTCCTATACCACATATTCTTTGTATATACTGTACATACACACATCCTAGCAATGTCTGAAATATTAGCATATATCAAGTATATGCTGAAAATATTGAACACATATGCTACTGACATGAGAACTTTATCTGCTAGTTGAATTTAATTAAAGCATGGGATAAACAAAGTCACCCACCCAGGAAGTGGTGAAATTAGTTCCAATACTCATCATCCATGCTTTGGACCACTATGTAACTGTTAATTCCCTGCCTCCTTATTTTTAGGACTCCCAGACATTTCTTGCTAGAATATTGGAATCACAGGCAAGTGACACTGTGAACATACTACATGTAGAGAACAGTGCTAGTTTCTGGAGTTAAAATGAGGGAAATAATAGACTAGATTTAGATAAATATGACTTATATAAGCATAATTGTCCAATATCTCTTCCAAGAGTCTTACTGAAATGATTGACAGGTTGTAAAAACAGGGAAACTGAGACAGACTCAGTTTCACAGTGATACTAGTGAAAAGTATTAAAAACACAACCATTTAATAATTTTCTGAAATGGTCCTAAAAGTGCATATCAAATAAAGAAACATCTATTCAAGAAAATCGATGACAATGCAGTAAGAAAGGTGAGAATCTATGGCATTTGAATCAAGACTGTAGCTAAAGGAGGAAGAGACTCCATTTCAGACTGCTGTAGACAATAAAATAGAGCTACCTCTCCTTCCAGATACCAGCCAGGTCTTTCCTTTCTAAGGAGCAGGACACAAGCATTTCTCACCATACTCCCATTTCTCTCCTGTTACTGAAGTTCTCCTGCATGAGAGTGGTTGAGCAGCAGCAAGGATTGGTTCCTTTTTTTGGCTCACTGAGAATACTGTGTCTGGGGTACCTTTTCTCCCTGCTAGAAGTGGTGGTTCTATGACAGGAGAGGCAAGCTGAGAGGGCTACGAGTACTACTTCCTTTCCCAAGGGCTCTGAGTATCACTCAAGAGAGAAGCTTGTTATTGCCCTGACCCCAGTATCCAGAGTCCTGGTTTAAAGATTTTGCCCAGGAGGAAAAGCAGACTATGAAAAAGAGCACCTAATTTCTTCCCAAAGGAACTACCTTATTTGTGACAGAGCATGGAGAAGTTTCAACCTAAAGGTGTTTTCAGGAACAGTGGAGGTTAAATGAAAGGAACTGGGAGGTGATTCATGGATCTAATGAAGATCCAGCCCAGACTGTAAACCCACTAGTTTTCATGACAGAACTGAAATCAAGACAGTTGGGAGGAGCCCTCCTGACATTAGACAAATAAATACCCAACACTGACCTCGAAAATATTCTTCCAAATTAGTCAGAATTTGATTGGAGAAGTTTGTAGAGAAATTTATTCCCTTAGGAAAATATTGAAAATAATAAAGCAACCAGCTCTTAATTAGTAGAATTTCACAACTGGGTATGCTCACAGAAATAATGGGAGAGAGCCCTGGCAAAGCCACTGTCATTCAAGGATGACCATGGGAATCCCCAAACTGCACTTTCCTAAGGCATCAGGGGCTTAGCACTATGGGAACAAAAATGAATGCCATCAGCAGAATACAACAGACATTAGTATGGCAATATGTAAATCAATGGATGTGTAACTGATGTGATTCTGCAATCTGTATATGGGGTAAAAATGGGAGCTCATAACCCACTTGAATCAAATTGTGAAATATGATATATCAAGAACTATGTAATGTTTTGAACAGCCAACAATAAAAAATTAAAAAAAAAAAATGAATGCCATGGAAACAATTTACCCAGATACTAAACAAGCAAATCACAAGAGCAAGGCAGGTGAGCAAGCAGTACTCAGAGTTGCTATACAGCATACAATCGAAAATGTCCACTTTCCAAACAAAAATTTTGAAGAACCTACTGACCTATACACTGGAAAAAAAAGCAGGCCATAGATACTGCCAGTAAGTGTGACCATATGTCATACTGATCATAAAAAAAAAATTCAAAGTAACCATTATAAAGATGTCTGGAGAACTAAAACAAACCATGATTAAAAGGAGAAAGCGTTAATGACAGTGTTGCATCAAATAGAATACCAAAACACAGCCATAAATTATTAAAAAGCACCGAATCGAAACTCTAGTGGTAAAAAGCCCAATATCTGAAATCAACTCATGGAAAAGGTTCAAGAATATTTTGAGCAGGTGGAAGAAAGAATTAGTAAACTGAAAAACAGACTAATAGAGATTATGCAAACCAAAGAGAGAAAACCATAAAGAAATGAACAGAGACTTGGAGAAATGTGGGACATCATTCAGGGCACCAACGGAAGTATAATGGGAATACCAGAAAGAAAGGAGAAGAAAAAGATATTTAAAAAGTAATGGCTAAAAACTTCCAAGATGTATTGAAAAACAATAATGTACACATCCAGGAAGCTAAAGAATTCCCAAGATAAATACAGAGCTCACAGACAGACATGGTAAAAGTGCTGAAAGAAAAGGGGAAAAATCTTGAAAGTTGCAAAGAGGAGCAACAAGCCACTTATAAGTGCTCCTTCTTCAAAAAGACAATAGCTGAGCTCTTAGCAGAAACTACTGAAGTCAAGTGACAAATAGTGTGTTAAAAGTACAAAAAGAAAAGAAAAAAAAAACCTTGTCAACTAAGAATCCTTTATGCAGCACAGCTTTCTTTAAAAGATGAAGGGTAAATACTTTCCTGGATCAAAATAGAGAATTTGCTAGCAGACACCAATTTACAGGAAATGCTAAAGAGAGTTCAGCAGACTGAAAGCAAGTGACTACTGGCCAATTTACCCAGAGGGTAATCTGAATCCAAATTACACAGAAAGGGCACCACTGAAGGTAGTTTTGCAGTTACAAAAGATACTATCATTTCCTGTTTCCTTTCTTTTTTTAGGTGATTTCAGAAGCAACTGTATAAAATAATATGTATGTAATTTATTATTGGGCTGATATATAGAAATGGAATATATATGGCATTTGTCTTCTAATAATGCATAAAGGGAGTGGTGAGAGAAAAGCTGTTAGTGCTAAGAAAACAGGGACAATAATCATTTTCACAATGCACTGTTGGGTCTGTAACATCAGTAGATACAAAGTGTATAACAGTAATATCACAGAAAGGAGGAAAAGGAATAGACCTATACAGAAATAAAATTTTTAATAATATTGAAATTAAGCTACTATATATCTGAAGTTAATTATAAGTTATACATATGCCAAATCCTAGAGCAACTACTAAAAAATTTCAAATACTGAAAGAATCACAAGCGAAATTAAAATACCACATTAGGAATATTTTCTTAGTGTCAAAAAATGTGATAAAAGAGGAATAGAGGAACAAAATAAGACCTATTTAAAAAATAAGATCATCCCATTTTGGGGGAGTCATTAGATTATATAGGGCGTTAGAGTCGAGTCCCAGTGATTAAACCCAGGTGGCTTTATAAGAAGAGGGAGAGAGACCAGAAACATGTGCACCTGAGTGTCCTTGCTGTCTTTTTGATACTAGGGATTGAACCCAGGGGCATTCTACCCCTGAGCTATATCCTTTGCCCTTTTTAAAATTTTAATTTTGAGACAGAGTCTCACTGAATTGCTGAGGCTGGCCTCAAACTTGCAATCCACTTGCCTCAGCTTCCTGAGTCACTGGGATTACGGGTATGCACTACTGCACCTGGCTCCTATTTCTTTCTTTGTGATACTCTGTCCCACTTCAGAACTCCGCCAGCAAGAAGTCATCACCAGATGTGGACATTGTGCCTCCAAAACAGTGAGCCCATTAAATTTATTTTTAAAATTTCCCTTCCTGGAGACCCTCATTGTTATACAACATACATGTATGAAGATGTGAGAAAAAATAGCGTTACCCTAGATGAGGTAGAGAGAAGTGATGGGAGGGGAGGGGAGGGGATGGGGAGATAGGAAGGATAGTAGAATGAAACAGATATTATTATTACTGTGTGTATATATGTGACTGCATGACGAATGTGATTCTATAACCTGTATACTCAGAAAAATGAGAAATTATATCCCATCTGATTCAAATGTATGTCATGGTCTTTGTACTATCATGAGTAACTAATTAAAACAAATAAACAAATTATCCTTCCTCAGGTGTTTTGTTCTAGCAATTTAAAAAGGACTAATAAATGATTTAAAAAAATAGTCTTTACCACAAATAGTGCTGGGACAACTGGATAACTACATGTCCAAGAAAGAAGGTAGACTCTTTCCTAACACCATACTCAAAAGATAGCTCAAAATAGATGAAAGATCTAAATGTAAGACTAAAAATATAAAACTCTTAGGAGAACACAAAGGGGTAAATCTTCTGTGAACTTGAACTTGGCAAAGTATTCTAAGGTAGGAAACCAAAAGCATAAGCAATGAAAGAAAAAATAGATAAATTGGACTTCATCAAAATGTAAAATAAAAAAAATTGTGTTTCAACAGATGCCAAGAAAGTGAAAAGACAACTCACAGAATGGGATAAATATTTACAAATCATGTATCTGATAAGGATCTTGTACTCAGAATATATCTAAGAAAGCCTACAACTCAATTAAAAAGAAAACTTAATTTGAAAATGAGTAAATGATTTAAATATACAGTTCTCTAAAAAAGATTTAAAAATGGTCAATAAGCACATAAAGATGATGGACACCAACAGTCATCAGGAAAATGCAAATTAAATTACAATGGAGAAAAAACCCACAATGCGATACAACTTAATAGTATGGCTAGAGTCAAAAGTCAGACAACAAGTATTGATGAGGATGTGGAGAAATTACACTGGTGGTGTGAATGTGAAGTGGAGCAGCTGCTTTGGAGAACAGTCTGGCACTTCCTGAAATTATTCAACATAGAGTTTCCATCTGGCCCAACATTTCCACTCGGAGGTACATAACCCAAGAGAAATGAAAACATGTCTACACTGAAGTTTGTATACAAATGCTATTGCAGCACTGTTCATGAGAGTCAAAAGATGGAAACAATTCAAATGTTCATCAACTGATGCATGAAGAAAATTGTGGTATAGCTATACAATGGAATATTATTCAGCCATAGAAAGGATTGAAATACTGATACAGCTGTATCCGTGTGGATGAACCTTGAAAACATGCTAAATGAAAAAAGCTGGTTACAAAAGACCATATCCTATATGGTTCTGTTTATGCAAATTCAAAATAAGGAATCTATATGGACAGAAAGTAGACTGATGGTTCCTTGCAGTAGGAACAGAGGTGGGTGGAGATCCAGGAGTTTTGAGAAGAGGCAACAACTAAAGTTACAGGGTTTATTATGAAGTGCCGAAAATGTTTTTAAAAGACTGGCAATGATCACACACATCTGTGAATATACCAAAAACCACTGAGTTGTACAGTTTATTTTTTTTAATTGTGTACTGGAGGTTTAACCTGGGGGCACTTTACCATGAACCACATGCTCAACCATTTTGATTTTTTTTTTTTTTTTGAGACAAAGTCTCGCTAAGTTGCTTAGGGCCTTGCTAAATTTCACCCTCCTGTTTCAGAGTCCTGAGTCTCTGGAATTACATATGTGACCACTGCACCCAAAGAGTTGTACACTTTAAATGGAAGTGAAATGTATCTCAATAAAGCTGTTAAAAATCCAGGAAAATCCTTTACTAGCAGAGAAGTTGGGGACGGGTATCAGCCACAAGACACAACAAAGATATACTGGACTTGGAGAAAGAGGAGATGTGAAATAATTTTATGACCCAAAAGCAACAGAAAAATTCCTGGGTAAAACCTTGCAGACCCTTCCAAAGGGGTGAACTCCAGAGCCACAGCGGCATCATGTGACGCTTTGTGCATGTGCCACCCTAAGGACTCACAGAGTCACTTCTGGTCCTGATGGCTCCCCTGGTGGGAATGGACGTGCTAGAGTTTATGCTGTACAACATCTTGCAGTGCAGAAGGCAGCAGTTCCCACATCAGGCCAATTCTTGGCTACCTCTTCAAACATGGAGAAGAAATTCTGATAAGAGTCTTTCCAGGGGCTGAAGGTATAGCTCAGTTGTACAGCCCTTGCCTAGCAAGCTCAATCCTGGGTTTGGTCCCCAGCACCCCCAAAAATCAAAACAAAAAGTCCTTCCAGGAGTGCTTACAGTTCTCTTATTTTTTTAGGTGACTGAGCTCACCTAAAAAGGTGGAAGGAACTGGTTTCTTGTTTTTATGTGCATACATTACAGGAAAGTTTAGCTTTTCATGTCCCACTGCAGCTGTGTTGGGAGAATCCGAACTTGTAACAGTTTCTGAAAGAATGTTATTTCTATGGCTACTGGACAATAAGCCACTGATAGTGAAGAATGAGCAAATAGAAGAATTTCTCCTACTAAAAAATTCTGCCAATCAAAAGAATAGCAGATGAGTTTGGAAAAGAACTGAAAGCCATAAACAGGAGGGAAAAAAAAAAAACTACAAAATTCCTGATTTTCTGTTCTTATCCTTCAAGGGAAAATTGGAAAGACTGTATGGAGATTAAAAATGACCACTGAATCACAAGCTCTAATGAAGGCAATGAATACAGATGAGTTAAAACCAGAAAAGCAAAGTAGAAGATAAAATGTAGAAATAATTCCAGAACTGAAAAGAAAAAGAATTGGGGTGTAGGGGGGAAAGATGCAAGGTGCTGGGTGCATAAATTGGAAATATAATTTATATAAAGTAGAAATTTCAGAAGTTGGGAAGAAAACAGTTGAGAAGAAGCAATAAAGAAAGAAAATTTCCCCAAACTAAATATAGAGACCCCTCACTAGTCCCTCATACTAATCTTGTGAGATAGGAAGATGGGAATTTTCATTCCTTCATGATAAAAAAGAATCTGGGATAACAGAGAAATGGGGGATGGGCCCACCCTTCTTACCCTGATGTCAAGTGTGGCCAGTCAGAGCCCTGATCTCTGACTTCAGCAGTTCTCTAAAATTTTAAACCTTAGTAACACATGTTGGGTTATGTGTTACTAAGGTTTAAAATTTTATCAGCAATAAATTCATCTTTCATTTAATTCAAATGATGCTCTGAAATGATAGGGCTATAATATTATGAAACCCTGAATCTGTAAGAACATGCATTAGACTTAAAGGGTCAAAATCAGCTTTGAGGATAGATTATCTCCAGAAAAAAGCGAATCTCTCCCATGATCGTCCCTTCCACAATCCTCTCAATAATTCCACGGCTTAATGAAGGGCTCATGTGAGAAAATCTCTTCTCTCTAGAAATGATTCTTTAAGCAATTGCCAAGTAATTTTTCATGACTTTTCTGGCTGTGAGTTTAAGATCACAGCCATATGTGGGAAAGAGGAGCAGTCCACATGCAGCCTCAGCATGTACCCTTGCTGACAGAAAACGGTCATGTCCACCAGCTAATCTGGAATGCCAGCTCTGCCAGGAACGAGCACACCGTGTGCACTGAGGCAGACTGAGGCTCAAGATCAGGATCTGCCTCAGAGCAGACTCCTTGGCACGGCATGTGCCAAATGCTAATGCTTGGACTAACTACAGCTTGCCCCTCTCATCTTCTAACTTTGCTCTTTAGCTCCCAAAGCAGCAACTATTGACCTATTTTTTACTCCCCAAGCCTGGACAAATTACATGTTTGATAGGTATAACTATTGTTTTTTTCAACTCTGCTTTGGTTTTATTCTTGCTCACCTGTCTTAAACACCAGAATTGGTCCCTTCCTTCAGTTAGCTAAATGCATCTAGCATTTTAGGGTTGCTGATAATAACCCGTACCTTAAATGCATTTTAAGGTTGCCGATAATAACCTGTATCTGCTCAGGACCAGAGACGCAACATCTAGCCCTTGGCCAGGATCCTTTGAACATCTCTTAGTATGCCCAGCTCTCTTGGGTTAGGGCTAAGAAAAGTGGTACCTGTGTATGAAGAGGCCTCATTCTGGCTCTCATCTGGGGCCCACTTCCCTTGTGACACAAAAAGCCCTCCCTTTTGTGGACATATATTGTGATGTGATGCTGTTTGCTATAGTTTTGGGAAAGAAATTCATGGAGGTGGTGTAAAATTCAAGGGAGAGATTACTGGTCCTCAGATGGGAAAGCACCCAAATTCCATCATTGGATTAGAGAAAAGTCACTACATGATTATTTATTCTGCAGGTTTATCCTGCTATAATAAATACCAAGGCTTAGTCAATAGCTTTGCTCAAAATAAACTAACAGAGCCAGGCTTGGGAGCTCCATCATCGAATCTGCCCCAACCTAAGAATTCTCTTTCTGTAGGTACCACCTACTCCTTCCTAACTGCTAGACAAGTAGACACAACCATCAAAACACTCATTCTTGTCCTTCTTGCCAGAACACCTAAATATATAATGAGAAAGAGAGACGTGCAGCTCACCGGTGTCAGGTATATGCTCTGGCCAACCCAGGTGGTTCAGTCCCATTGGGGCACTCTGGGAGAGCAGATGGCTTCTTCTAGGGAGATGCAGAGACTCTGGAGAGGTGATAATTGTCTTCCTCCAACACTGGAAGAGGAGGAAAGAGGCAGAGGGTAAATAAACAAAACAGATGGTAGGCTGTCATTGCCACCTCCAATTGCCCAGGACCTTTCCTGTGAGCAGAGCCCCAGCCAAAATGTGCACAGTTCCAGAAGGTGCCGTTCACACCAAAATCCACCAGGAAAGCTTTTCCTGGAGTATGAACTATGTAACGTACATAGCCAGGTGTGCAACCTTGGCAGGAAAGGCTGCCATTCAGGAACTTGAAAGGAGGGCTGTTGATAAGGGCTTCAGGCATCTACATCACCCCCAGCAGTTAGCTAACAGCCTGATATTTTTCCCCAAAGCAAAACTGTTAGTTTCAGCCAAGGTCTATCCTTTTGGGGGGCAGTTGACTAAAATGTAATTCAAGAAGGCTTTGATATCTCAGACAGTAAGGATCAATGTTACCTGGGGTCTTGGGAAGGGAAAGATATTGTCCTTTCCTGTATCTCTTCATTGTCTGAGAAGATAATAGCCACCTCCCCACCTTTGTTACCTTCTAATAAGGTTATTGTAGTATCTTAAAAATCATGGTATGTATGCAAATAAATGCTTCCTTTTTGTCTTTTTGATTTATATCCCTTGTACACTTAAGCAAACAGTAATGCAGGAAGCATAAATATACAAAGGTTAGGATGGGGCATTGCATTCCACCCCATCGCTTCCATTTGAATGCCACTGAAGACCTTGGGCAGAATATACGAGTCAGCTATCAGAGAAAATCAATGGTAGCAGAGAGCCTGGGGAAGGAAGCCAGGTTTGGAGGTTACCCCAATCCTGTAGAGAAGTGAGTTTCCTATTTTGTTGTTCTTGTGTATCCTCCTGCCTGAATTCGGCAGCGCTTAAAACTGAACATAGGCAAAATGGCCTCCAAAGAAGCCCTGTCTGATCTGAAGAGGAAAGGGAGGTGCCTGAAGGTATGAGGGGATGGGGGAAATCCTGTGTATTCTGATGGTGTTTTCTTTCAACCCAACCCCAGAGGCAATCCAATTATAGTAATAAGATTCAGGCTCCAGACAGGCATCTGAAACCGGGAGGGAGAAGAATCCTCTCTGACCAGAGAGCTGTCATCCTAAGGCATGGGGGAGACCCTTGTCTCTTTTTAATTCGTCCTCCTGCCACTTGGCTCCAAAGGAAGAGTTGCAGGAAATGCATGGCAGAGTGGGAAAGTGAAAGCCCAGATTACTAGAAAAAAGACCAGGAAGGTGACATGATAACAACACCTTGACACTTTTTTAGTATTTCTGTAAATTCAGCCTAGTTTTGGTCAGGGCAAAGGCAGGGAATGGAACTACAAACCACAGGGGGAAAAGTTTTTTAATATTCAGACAATGAGAAAAACTGAATATGACTGCTTTATGTCCACCTCCAGATGGTTCCTGACCAAGGATGGTTCAATTTTGGATTTTTTGACTTTAAATAGGGCACAAATGATACACATTCCACAGAAACTTTACTTTGAATTTTGAATTTGGATCTTTTCTTAGGCTAGCAATATGTGGTACCATACTCTTCAGCAATGCTGGGCAGGGGCAGTGGCAGTCAGCTGCAGCTCCCAGTCAGCCATGTGAACACAAAAGGGAAAAACCAACAGACTACGGCATTCTGTGTTGCTGAGCTATGATGTACGATAGGTTAGGAGGATTAAGTGCACTTCTGACTTACGATGGATTTATCAGGACATGACCCCATCACAGGTAGAAGAGCAACTGTCTCCCACACCATCTTCCTGGAGCATTAGGAAGCATTTTCAAATTAGTCATTTCTTTTTTTTTTAAATTTTAAAAATTTTTTAGTTGTAGTTGGACACAATACCTTTATTTGTTTTTATGTGGTGCTGAGGATCGAACCCAGGGCCTCGCACTTGCTAGGAGAGCACGCTACCACTGAGCCACAACGCCAGCCCAAATTAGTCATTTCTTATTTTTTGTGCTACCTGTGTTCTAGAATTCTTCACAAACACTGAATTAGAAAATATTGAACTGTTGCTCCTAGGTGAAACAGTTCCTGTGGGTCTCTGGTCACATTTTATTTTTGAAGGGTGCTGGGGATTGAACCCAGGGCCTTGTGCATGCTAAGCATGTACTCTACCACTGAGTCACACACCAGCCTTTGGTCACATTTTTGTCAAACAAAATGCTATCTGCATTATCTAGGTTCATTTGTCAATAGCCTTGTAAAATAAACCAGTCTCATCAACATTTAAAACTTGATTTTCCACATAGAACTTGTCTTGTAACCAGGTTTTTGAATTAATATATATATTTTTTTACCGTATTCACAGGTTTTCTTTTAACCGCTGAATGACTCAACCAAGTGGAGAACTTACAGTAAAAAGAAAACACAACTACCTTGGAAATCTGAGAATCATATATTTGGTTTCTCTTCCCACCTAAATTTTGCTTTGTACCTTCTTTAAGAACTTTAAAAAAAAATTAGGTATTGATAAATTATAGTTGTATATATTTATGAGGTACAAAGTGATGTTACAATTTACATTTACACAGAATGTAGAATGATTAAATCAAGCTAATTAACCTGTCCATCACCTCAAATATTTAACATTTTTGTGATGAGAACATTTGAGATGTTCTTAGTGATGGATATTGAAATGTACAATACTCTATTATTCATCCTGTTATGCGATAAATCTAAAAAACAAGTCAAAGTTACTTTTCCTCTCTTATTGATGCTTTGTACCCTTTGATTAACATTTTCCCACTCCCTCCAACCCTACCTTTTCCGGTAACCACTATTTTATTCTCTGCTTCTATGAACTTCATTGTTTTAGATTGCACATGTAAGTGGTGTTTGCTTTTCTGCATTTGACTTATTTCACTTAGCGTAACGTTCTCCATTTTATCCATGATCTTGCAAATAACAAAAAAATTTCTTCCTTTTCTACAGCTGAATAGAATTCCATTATGTGTATGTACCATGTTTTCTTTATCCATTCATGTGTTTCTTTCCATTTTTTGACTACTATGAATAGTGTTGCAATGAACACAGGAGTATAGACGTGTCTCCAACATACTGATTTCAAATCTTTAGGGTAAATACTGAGAAGCGGGATTGCTGGATCATATGGTGTTTCTATGTTTAGTTTTTTGGAAAATGTTTTCCATAATGGCTATAGCTAATTTACATCCTCATCATCAGTATGCAAGGATTTCCATTTCTTCATATCCTTTCAATACTTCCTATCTTTCGACAATAATAAAACAAAACAGAAAACAGGGAGAATGTGAGGACTTGCAACCCTTGTCTACTGCTGGAAAAAAAAATCAAATAGAATGCTGGTGGGACTGCAATTGGTGCAGCCAATATGGAAAGCAGTATGGAGATTCCTTGGAAAACTGGGAATGGAGCCACCATTTGACCCAGCTATCCCTCTCCTCAGTCTATACCCCAAGGACTTAAAAACAGCATACTACATGGACACAGCCACATCAATGTTTATAGCAGCACAATTCACAATAGCTAAACTGTGGAACCAAGATGCCCTTCAGTAGATGAATGGATTAAAAAATGTGGCATATGTATACAATGGAATTTTACTCAACAATAAAAGAGAATAAAATCATGGCATCTGTAGGTAAATGGATGGCACTGGAGAAGATAATGCTAAGTGAAGTTAGCCAATCCCAAAAAAACAAATGGCGAATGTTTTCTCTGATATAAGGAGGCTGACTCATAGTGGGGTGGGGAGGGGGAACATGGGAGGAATAAATGAACTCTAGATAGGGCAGAAGGGTGGGAAGGAAAGGGAGCGGGCAGGGGATTAGCAAGGATGGTGGAATGTGATGGACATCATTATCCAAAGTACATGTGTGAAGACATGAATTGGTGTGAACATACTTTATATACAAACAGAGATATGAAAATTGTGTTCTATATGTGTAATAAGAATTGTGATGCATTCTGCTGTCATGTATTTAAAAAATAAAAGGAATTTTAAAAAATCAAATAGAGTGGTGGGTGGAAAACAGCTTGGTGATTTCTCTAAGTTAATCACAGAATTATGATATGACCTGGTAATTCTACTCCCAGATATATACCACAGTACAGAAAACATGTCTTCAAACAAAAGTTTTTATACTAGTCTTAGAAACACTATTAATAATGGACAAAAGGTACAAACAAACCAAATGTCTATTAATGGTGATGAATGAAAATGAAACAAATATGTCTCTCTAGTGGACTATGATTTAGCTACAAAAACTATTAAGTACTGATATATGCTAAGACATAGATGAACTGTAAAAACATACTAAGTGAAAAAAAAAAAAAAACAAGACACAAAAGGTCACGTATGGTGTGAGTCCATTTCTTTGAAATATCCAAAATGGGTAAATCCTTAGGGACAGAAGGCAGATTAATGCTTGTCAGGGCTTGGGGAGGAGAAATGGGTAGTGACTGCCTAATAGATGCAGTGTTTCCTTTTAGAGTAATGAAATGCCTTTGACCCAGATAGAGGTGATGCTCACAAACAAATGTTACTGAATTGTTCACTGTAACATGGTAAATTTTTATGTGAATTACATCTCAGTAAAAAAAGCTGGTACTCAAGGATGAGGAGAGACTCCGATGTATACTTCACAAGTACTGGATAATAAAAAAATTGCTATTGTATAAAGGGAAAGAATAAGACACAGAGTTAGAGTTGACTAAAGGTAAGATGTCAAGACTACAGTCACTTTTAATAGGCTGTAAGTTTTATGCAAACTATCATGGTGTCAGAAGGTCACTATGGACCAAAAAAAATGGGACAGTGTATCTGCATTTTATTAATTTAATTAAGACTCTTATCAAAATGTCATGCTCCTTTTTTGAATGCTTGAGTTCATGGTCATACTGTGCCCAACAGTATGTGACACAGGAGGCCTCTCACTAAATGGTAATTGCCATGGTGAGATCCTTGAGGGCAAGGACCCCCTCCTCCTCCCTGCCTTCTGGTCCTGCACAGGGCTGGCCACAGGAAGGGACACACATGGAGGATGAAGAGGGAACCCTGACCTTGGTGGTTGTAGGGAACATGTCTCTGTGAAGTGTCTCTTGCACTGGATCTAGAATGTCTCCAAAGACCTACGTGGTCCTCAGCTTGGTGTTACGAGAGGTGTGGGAGCATTTAAAAGGTGAGGCCTCGTGGGAGGTTTTAGGTTACTGGAGGAATGGCCTTAAAGGGGACTGTAGGACTCCCGTTTCTTTTTCTGTTTGGCCACCCTGATAATGAATAGGCTTCCTCTCTCATGTACTCCCACCATGATGTATTATGCTGCCATAGGTCCAAAACAATGGGCCAATTGGTCGTGGACTGAAACCTCCAAACCATTGAGCCAAAATAAACCTTCCTATTTTGTAAGCTGCTTGATGTCAGGTATCTGTTATAGTAACAGAAATCCGATTGACACATTCAGGTTCATGTTAGGTGGAGCCCCATTAGTGTGCTATCATCCAGTGGCTCAAGGGTGACAAGTTCAGTGCAGGTCAGAGTCAGGAAATGGCAGGCTACTACAGAGGCTGAGGGGACAGCAGGCCAGATGAGAGGATGCCTGGCTTACCTGGACTTTGTCTGGGTGCGCTATTCCTGTGCATGTCTTCCTTCTAGCCTGTATCTGCTTCTCCAGCTTCTTTCTCTGTGTCTTCTCCAGCCATAGGTCATCTAAACTGATGTGTGAGTGCTTTGCAACCCTTCTGGGCTGTGAAAAGGTCTCCCTGAGGATATCCTCTACAGAGATGGAGGGGAGGGTCCATGTCACCATCTCAGTGGTGAAGAATGGCCTCTGAGCTGGCTCCACGTGAAAAGCTTTCTGACCAGGAGAATAACTGAGCTTCTCACCTGCTGGTTCTTCCCATGACATGTGATTCTGGAGAGCAGAGGAGAAAGTATCAGAGATCAGAGCAAGAACATCTCAACTGGGGACACTTTCCTTTCTCTGCCCAGTTTCTTTTGGATAGAACACTATGTTTGGTTAATTCTCAGAATACTGATTCCAGTGAAATATTTTGTTCATAAAATATTGAAAATATGAAGATCAGGAACAAATCTTGTTTCTATTAAAATGTCTTCTTTCAAGGCTATTTCAAACAACTCAGTCTTCTGCTTTGCTTAAAGGCTTAAGTCTTGAAAGCAATTACTGAAGTTAGCATGCTCATTAGAAATACTTTTCGAAGGTCACCAGTTGTGGCCAAAGCTCTTACTTAAACAGTGTCCTCAGAGAAGAAAATTTAAGGAGCATATTCCAGACATTCATTGCTTGGTCTTGTTTGACACTAACATAGACTGAAGTGTGTGCATAGCCTCACCTCCCCCAAGCTGTCAACCCTGTCCCAGTTCATGATAATGAACTCAGGCACCCTCACCATTTCAAAATAAAACTTGTCTACACAGCAGAACAGCTAAACTTTATGTTGACATCTCCAGCATTTCTGTTCTTTGGAATCAACCCTTTTCCTAAGTCTAACCACTCTCCATCCTTACCCCAGGAGATATCTCCTTCATAGCAACAGCCTCTATAAAATGCCATCCCCAAAAACTTGGTGCATATTCTCTGGTGGAAACTCAGGTGGAATTTCTTTTAACTATTTAAAGAGTATGCCTTTAAAAAAGTATGTAAGTAAGTAGGTAGATAGATAAACAGGAAAATAGAGGAAGGAGGAGGAAAAGGCAGAGAAGGAGGAAGAGAAGGAGGGGGAGTGGAGAGGGAAGATGGATGGATGAATGAATAATTGTCACATAATGGTTTGGGGCACAGTCTGGGGACTGGGACCTTTTCAAGTTCTACAGATGATTATAACATAGAGCCAAGATTGAGAACCACTGATCTAATGTGTTTTTCTTCAGCATCCAAACATTGCTCTATGTTTAAAACGTACTTTATCCTAGTTTTCTCTCCCTAACTCCCCTATAGGCAATAAACTACTAGTTTATTATCCCCACCCAAAAATGGGGAATCAAAGCTCAGAGAGCAATGTTACTTATCTGAGGACACACAGCTCTGTGTGTAATTACTCTTTTGATTCTAGATCCCACATCTGTTCATCAGTCTATATGGTACACATTCCTGATGTTTCAGGTGGAAGTCACATCTATATAGCTCAGTCCCACCCAAAGTAATCAATACTAATTGAACATATTCTTTTGTTTTTCTTAATTTTTTTATCTTTTAAAAAAAAGTTATACATGACAGGAGAATGTATTTTGACATATCATACATACATGGAGTATAACTTCCCATTATTGTGGTTGTACATGATGTGGAATTACAGTTTGTATATTTACATGTGAACATACGAAAGTTGTGTCCAATTCATTCTTCTGTAAATGAGCATGTTCTTATGTACATCTCCCTGTTGTGCATTTTATGTACCCTATATACGAAATTTGGGTCCTCCTAAAGCCATTCAGAGAGTAAGCACCAGAAAGCCATGTGCAAGGAATGCCAACCACCCTCGGGCTAGGATGTCTACACCATTCATCTCACTACCACCAGCAATAAGCTCACTTCAAACTAGAAGAAAACTTACTACTTGGACTTTTTTTTTTTTTTTCCGGTACCGGGTATTGAACTCAGGGGTGCTTGACCACTGAGCCACATCCCCAGTCCTACTTTGTATTTTATTTGGAGACAGGGTCTCACTGAGTTGCTTAGTGCCTGGCAGTTGTTGAGGCTGACTTTGAACTTGTGATCCTCCTGCCTTGACCTCACGAGCCACTGGGATTATAGGTGTGCACCACCACACCCGGCCAGTTTTATTGCTTTTTATTTCCACAAAAATTATATAATCAGCTTGACAGTTTCTACAAAGAACAACTTCTGAAATGAGCGCTGGGATTTCAGGGTAAAGGTGTTTCTGACGTGAAATAAATGAAGAATCTCACAACAAGCATCAGGAAGGAAAAAAGAACAATATAAAAAGTAAAAATTTGGGTAAATGCAACATATATTCTATCTCCCCTCTTGAGATATCTAAATTATTTTTGATGTTGAAGCAAAATTATTACATTGTTTGATGTGGTTCTCAGTGTCATGAAGGAAGTATTTAAGAAAATTATAATCGGGGAAATGGAGGGATTTAAATCAAGATAAAGTCTCTATACTTCACTTAAATTGGCAAAATTTCAACATCAGTGGACTGTGCTAAGTTGTGTATATACAATATAATTCTTAGAGCAGGCCCTAAAACATATCTCTAAAAACATATACACTATAAATACCACTGATACATAAAAATGGAATTCTGAAAAATATCCAAATAACCTCCAGGACATCAAGAAAAAGAACACATCAATATTTACTTTAAATAGAAATGGTGAATAGACCGATTAAAAACAGAGAAGGGCAGAGTGCAGTAAAAAACATGACCTAACTATTCTGCCAATAAGAAACTCATTTCAAATATAATAGTTATAGATAGATTGAAAGTGAAAGGCTGGAACAAGAGATACCATATAAACAAAATGACAAAGCTCAAGTACAACAGGAACAAAAATAGAGGAAACAAATTTCTAGTATCAGGAATGAAATGGGAGAAATGCTCAGACCACGCAGACATTAAAGCAACTATACAAGATAACTGGAAATTCCTCTACATGTTTGAAAACTTAGGTAGAAAGAAAGAAATCCTCAAAAAGTGCAAACCACAGAACTCACCCAATATGAAATAGCTAATTTAATACTTATATCAAAGGATTTGATTTTGTAATTAAAGACGCCCCCCAAAGAAATCTGGCTTAGATGATTACCATTACAAATTTCTACAAAATTAAGAAAAAAAAAAAAACCCACAATGTTCTACATAATCTCTTCAAGAAAACAGAAGAGGAACACGTTCCAACTAATTATGTGAGGCTAACATGGACATACATGTAAAAACCCTTTAAATACCAGCTAGAAAGAATTGAACTATTAAAAATTGTATGTATCACAGCCAAGTGGAGTTTATGTAATATTGAAAACCAGTCAGTGTGATATGCTTAATAACAGGTCAAAGAAAAATCATGATCTTGTTAAGTGTTACAGGAAAAGCATTTAACAAAATCCAATACCTATTCATGAGTTAAAAAAAAAAAACTGTGAACAAACAAGAAAGACAGGATTTATTAATCTTGATAAAGAATATCTACAAAACCCTACAGCAAACATCATACCTAACAGGGAATGCATTCCCTCTAAGACTGGGGA
Source organism: Marmota monax (assembly GCF_021218885.2). NCBI lineage: Eukaryota > Metazoa > Chordata > Mammalia > Rodentia > Sciuridae > Marmota > Marmota monax. The sequence goes on along the minus strand of NW_026693934.1, from coordinate 8,864,490 downwards.
CAAGGAAAGGATGTCTGCTCCCAACCCTGCTCTTCAATATGGTATTTGACTTTTTAGCCTTTGCAATAAAATAAGAAGAGAAGAGAAAAGAAAAGGTCTACATTGCAAAGTAAGAGAGAAAACTGTTCCTTTTGTGGATAACATGATTGTCTATATAGATAATCCTAAGAACTATTCAAAAGAATTCATAGAATTCTTAAGTGAGTTCAGCAAGGTCACAGGATACAAGATAAATTGTATCTCTATACATTAGCAATAAGTATGCATAAGCCAAAATTTAAAATATAATACCATTTACAGTCATTTCAAAATTATGAAATAAGAATAAATCAAACAAAACATTTCCACAACTCATAAGCTGAAAACTGCAAAACACTGAAAAAAAAATCAAAGCTAACTAAATGGAGAGACATTGTTTTCATGGATTGGAAAACTCAACATAGTAAAGATGTCCATTATCTCTCAATTGATATACTAATTTAACTCAATTCCTATCAAAATATGAACAATAGTATTGATATAGATTTTCTAAAATATATATGGAAATGCAAAGGAATTAGAATAAAGTCATTTTGAGAAAGAAAACAGGGGAATCACTCTACTCAATTTTAAGACATACAGTAATAAATACTGTGGAATTGGAGAAATGCTAGACACATAGATCAATTCAAGAAAATTAAAAAGTAAGGTTGAGTGCAGTGGTGCACCTCTGTAATCCCAGTGACTTAGGAGGCTGAGGTAGGAGGATCGTGAGTGGGAAGACAGTCACAGTAACTTAGCAAGACCCTCTCTCAAAATAAAAAAGGCTAGGGGTATAGCTCAGTGACAAAGTGTCCCTGGGTTCAATTTCCAACATACATTCATGTGTGCATGTAAACACACACACGCACACACAATAACCAATAAATAGAGCCACATAAATTCTGGTAGGTGATCTGTGACAGAGAAGTACAAGCAGTTCATTGGAGGAAGGAGAGTCTTCTCCATAAACGGTGCTGAAGCAATTGAATATTTACAGGCAGAGAAATGTACCTCATCCTAAACTTTAAATCTTAATAAAAAAAAGACTAGCTCAAAATAAAATCATTTAATGTAAAAATGGAAGAAAACATAGGAGAAATGTTTGGGACCTAGGGGTTGGTGAGAATTCTTAGACATTGCCCCAAAACATGTTCCATAAAAAGAAAAAACTAAAAAATTGGACTTCTTCAAAATTAAAAAGTTGTCCTTGTTAAAAGAATGAAAAGACAACCTGCAGACAGGAGCTTGTCCAGGTACTTTCTCTAGTACTTAAAAATCACATAACTGATAAAGGATTTGAATATAGATATAAAAGAACTTTAAAAACTCAACTGTTAAACAGTAACAATGCAATTAGAAAATAGGCAAAACACAGGGAGAGAGATTTCAATGAAGAAGGTGTACGTATGGCAAATAAGAACATGAAAAAATGTTCAACACCACAAGCTCTTAGAGAAATGCAAATTAAGACCAAAATGAGATATCAGTACACATTTATTAGAGTGGGTAAAATGAAAGACTGAGATAATCCAAATGCTGATGAAGATGCAGAGAACGGGACCTCCCTTTCACTGATGATGGAAATATGAAATGATACAGCCTCTATGGAAAATGCTTTGACAGTTTCTTTTATAACTGAACATACACTTGCCCTATGACCTGAAAATCGTACTGCTGGGCATTTTCCCTAGAGAAATGAAAAAGTCTGTCCACCCCAAAACCTGGGCATGCATGTTCATGGGAGCGTTATTTGTGATAGTTCAAACCTGAACACAGCACAGATGCCCTGCAGGGGGCACTTGGTGATGCTGTACCATGGGATACTATTCAGAAACAGAAAGGAACTACTGACACAATAGCAACTCAGGGGAAGTTCAAGGGACTTATGCTGAGTAAGCAAAATGATCTCATGGGGCTGGGGATATAGCTCTGTTAGTAGAGTGCTTGCCTCGCATGCACAAGGCCCTGGGTTCAGTCCCCAGCAACACACACACACACACACACACACACACACACAAAGAAAACTCAAAAAACACATTTTTTAAATGACAGAATCATAGATTAGTGAGTGGTCAGGGCAGGAGAGGGAGGGTGTGATGGCATCTAGCAGAAGGGTGATAGAACTGTCTCGCTTATGATGGTCATTATGTGAATCTGTGCATGGGAGAAAACAGCAGCAACATGGATATGGTTTAAGCATCCCTAATATGAAAATCCAGAATCCAAATATTTCACCCACCCACCCCCACCAAATTGAAATCTGAAACACTATGTTTCCAGGCTTTTTTTTTTTTTTTTTTTTTGGTACTGGGGATTAAACTCAGAGGCACTCAACCACTGAGCCACATCCCCAATCCTATTTTGTATTTCATTTAGAGACAGAGTCTCACTAAGTTGCTTAGTGCCTCGCCATTGCTGAGGCTGGCTTTGAATTCATGATCCTTCTCTCCACAACACCACATGACACCCCCCCCCCCCCCCCCAATCCACTGGGATTACAGGTGTGTGCCACACAGAGCCCGGCCCAGGCATTTGGGATAAATTAAGATACTCAAGTCATTCACACATTCTACCCATGTCAATCCACTGGCTTTGATATTTTTCTGTAGTCGTAGGAGACTAGTTCCCAGGAGATTTTTCTGTAAGTCTTATATGGCAAGTGTAAGGTTCAGGGAAGGGAGTTTCTACATGCACGTGATTACAAGACTATTGAGAAAATATAGACTGTCATTCACTAGGATGTAGACACCAGTTAGTGGGGACTACAGTGGAATGCTGAGGAAACGAAGAGGGGACAGGGATAGCATTTATGACAAAACAACCTAAGTGACATCCTGTTCATATCAAATTGTGTGTTTTTGTTTAAGCATGTATATATAAAAGGAACTTCTTATAAAATGATAGATACCAAATGTTATGCTGATTACCAGATAATAGAAGGTTTCCATGAAATTTTAAAATATTTTCTGTTTTTTAATGGTTCTAGAACTCCTTAAAATGAGTACATATTACTCTCATAATCAGAAAAATCTATTTTTATTATTGAAAAATTTACAAGAAAAGTGAACAATGAAAAAGTAAAAGTGGGGCTGGGATTGTGGCTCAGTGGTAGAGCACGCGTGAGGCCCTGGGTTCGATCCTCAGCACCACATAAAAATGAGTAGATAAAATAAAGGTATTGTGTTCAACTACTTCTAAACAATATTTTTTTTTAAAAAAAGAAAAAGTAAAAGGGGTGAAAGTAAATTGAAGAAATGGAAAGGAAACCAGCCTTGTGCACAAGGAGCTCAAGCATCCTGAGCAATGTAATCCAGTCACAGGAGACCTAACCTATCCCCTTGAGATGGGCATTAATCCTTTCTGAAGGTGGCACTTCCAGTCACCTAATTACCTCCCACCAGGTCCCACCTCTTCCCCAAAACTAAAACAAAAAATGAAGATGGAATGTAGAAAAGATAAGAATATTAGCGCCTCATTCAAGAACAATCTCTAACTAACAGGAGTTTCAGAGAAGAAGGATAGAAGGAAAATGCACATTTTCCCTGGTTAGGAGTCTCTAGTTTGCGAGGACACCTTGAATGTTTAGCACATATATATATTTTTTAATTCTAATTTGTTATATACGACAGCAGAATGCATTACAATTCGTGTTATACATATAGAGCACAATTTTTCATATCTCTGGTTGTACACAAAGTAGAGTTGCACCATTTGTGTCTTCATATTTAGGGTAATGATGTCCATCTCATTCCATCCCCATGATCTTTCCTACCCCCACGGCCCCTCTCTTCCCTTCCCTCCCCTTTTCGAGAGTTTACCTAATCCTCCCATGTCCCCTCACCCTCCCCCCATTATGAATCAGCATCCTTATATCAGAGAAAACATTTGGCATTTGTTTTTTGGGGGTTGGCTAACTTCACTTAGCATTATATTCTCCAACTCCATCCATTTATCTGCAAATGCCATGATTTTATTCTCTATTAATGCTGAATAGTATTTCATTGTGTATATATACCACATTTTCTTTAATCCATTCATCAACTAATGGGCATCTAAGTTGGTTCCACAGTAGCACAATAAATTAAAAAAAAAAACCCTCACATTTCATTATCACTACAAAATCTGAGAAAACCAGGGATAAAAGAGAGGCCTTTAAAAGCTTCTAAAGTTAAAAAAAAAAAAAGTCATGGACTGCTTGCTCACAGCTGTGTTTAATTCTAGAAGATGGTGGAGAAATGCTGCTATGGTGTGGATGTAGTTTGTCCCCAAGGGTGCATATGCTGGAAGCTTGGTTTCTAATGTAATGGTGTTGAGGTGCTAGAACCTCTAAGAGGTGGGACCTGGTGGGAAGTAATTAAGTGACTGGAAGTGCCACCTTCAGAAAGGATTAATGCCCATCTCAAGGGGATAGGTTAGGTCTCCTGTGACTGGATTACATTGCTCAGGATGCTTGAGCTCCTTGTGCACAAGGCTGGTTTCCTTTCCATTTCTCCACCAGGTTGTGAGGCAGCTAGGTACCCCAATGGATGCCAGTATCATGAATCATGCTGGGTAAATTTCTTAGCTTCAAGTATTCTATTATTGCAATATAAACAGAGAAACACAAATACCTTCAAGACTTTGAAGGATGATTTTATCAGAATTCTACATGAAACCCAATTGTCAGATATAAAGATCTTTAAAAAACACATGCAAGACATGCAAGGACTCAAACATACCTCTTATGTACCTTTTTCTTAGGATGCTATTGGGGAATGTGCTTGAACACAATGAAGCAGTGAATGGAGACTAAGGAAGACACAGTATTGAAGAAACAAGAAATCAGGGAAGAATATTTGCACAAAACTCCTGGAGAACAATTGGTCCAAATTACAGCAGAAGGTCAGAGGGTTCTGGGAAGAGGGTCTCTTGGAGAAAGGGAAGACCTAACGGATACTGCCATGTTTGAACATTTGTAAAGTGGCTTATAATCATGTGATAAAGAGGTAAATCCAATTTAAGGATAGAGGTACAGAAAATCACATAGGAAAATCCAACAGTTATTAAAAAGCAAAAGAGGGGCTGGGGTTGTGGCTCAGTGATAGAGCGCTCGCCTAGCATGTGCGAGGCCCTGGGTTCGATTCTCAGCACCATATAAAAATAAATAAACAAAATAAAGGTATTGTGTACAACTAAAAAATAAATTTAAAAAAAAGCAAAATAAATGTCATGATTGTCCACTACTTGGCTTTACAGAGAAAATATTTGGTACACAAAGTGATATAAACATTTGTTACTGACTTAACCATATACTGGGAAAAATATATTATGAGGATAAAATGGACAGAGGAAATTTTGGACTTGGAGACGGACTAGATTACAAAATGTCAAACCTTCATCCATCACCACTGGAAGTTAATATTTTCAAACAATAAATCAAAACAGTGGTTTAAAATTACTATTTAAACCTTGGTTATCTGGGAAGGGTTTACCGTTTTTTGTTTTTGTTTTTTTTTCCTGTAGGCATTTTCTAATGCCTCACCACTCCTTTTGAGGAGGAGGACCTGAAGCTTTCACACCCAAGCCCAAGTTCATGAGAAACACAGAACCTCAGTTCCCTGCACAACAGAACCAGAATTGCATTTCACCAGATCCCAGGGGATTTAAAGGCACTTTAAATTTAGAAGCATTATTCTACTGCCATTTGGTTTTACAACTATGTGCATGCATAATTTTGGTAAATGTTTTAAAGTAAAGACCAAATCAAGGGCAGGGGCAGTTTAAGGCATTCTGGGAGCTTATTAGAAGGGTATTCAAGTTAGTGTTATTGTTTTTAATGGCAAAAAATTGTAAACAACCTAAATGTTCAAAACAATACAGAACTAGTTAACATTATGGTCATACTTATGAATAAATTCATGCAACCATCAAACTAATTATATAAATTAGTTTATTTCTAATTAAACTTTTTGGATAAAATCGTACATAAATGTGCAGTTGTAAAAGATAACAGAGAATCAGCATACCTTGTGGTTATTTATATGTGTGTATGTATATTTAGTTCTGTTAACTCTATCCTGTATCTACCACCACAGTTAAGAAAAGCTTCATCATCATAGCCTACCTGTGGTGCCCTCTTCTAACCACACCCACCTTCTGATTTTGAGAATGTTATATAAATAGAATCATACACTATGTGATCTCTGGGATGGGCTTCTTTTTTTTCTCACCCTGTCTAACTATCTTGAGATTCATCCAGATTTGTTGTGTGTATAAGATATTTCATTATTTGTTCATGCTGAGTACTATTTCATGGTATAGATGTGCCAATTTGTTTATCCATCCATCCACTGAAGGACATATGGGTTGTTTCCAGTGTGGTGCTATTATGAATAAAAATGGCTACAGATATTTACAATAGATCTATGTATAAACTAAATCTTATTTCCCTGAGGTAAATGCCCCAGAGTGAAGTTGCTGGGTCATTTGGTTAACACTGGTTTACTATTATAAGAAACTGCCAGCTCTTTCCCCAGAGTACCTGTACTGTTTTACATCCCCACCAGAAATACACAGATTCCTTTCTCTGAATCCTTGCCACTGTTTGGGGTTGTCATTAGTTATTTATTTTAACAATTCAATTTTTAAAAAAAATTTTAAAAACCTCTTGTCATATGATTATCTGCAGTCTACATCTCCTCTTTTATAAATGTCTTTTGCCTATCTTCTAATTGGATTGTTTTATTTTTGTTGTTGAGTTTTGAGTGTTCTTTACATAGTTTAGGTACTATCCTATTATTGAATATATGGTTTGCAAATAAATTCTTCTAGCTTTTCTTTCATTCTCCTACCAGGCTCCTTTTAGAATAAAAGTTGTTTTTCTTTTAAAGTGGTGAAGTCCTTTGGGGGAAAGAAACTGTTCCATGTCTTGATTATGGTTATGATTTCATGACTATATATTTTTCAGAACTCATCCAACTGTCCAATCTAAGATGGTAAATTTGGCTAATACAAATTACACTTAGAAAAACCTAACATCTAAAAATTAATAAAGAAATCCATTCATTAGTAAATTAATCAAATTACTTAAATCAGCTGATACTTTTTTTTCAAATTATAAAAATTGAAATTATTTAAAAAATGTCCAATAAAAATTTGGTATTTGTCATGATAAAAAAAATAAAGTGGTGAAGTTCACTTTATTCATTTTCCACTTATGAATATGCTTTGGAGATGTCATGTCTAAAAGCTCTTTATCATGCTCCAGATCCCAAATGTTTTCTCTTCTAAAAGTTTTAGAATGTCATAGCATTTTATATTTTGTTCTGTGCTTAGTTGTAACTTTTGAGGTAATTTTTTAATGAAGTGGGAGATTTAGGTCAAGATTTTTCTTTCTGCTTACAGGTGTCCAAATGCTCCAATGTTATTTGTTGAAAAGACTGTCCTTCCTCCGTTGAATTGACTGTGCACTTAAAAGCAGTTTTGTACATTTGGATGGGTCAATTTTGAGAGGCATCTATTCTTTTCCATTGATTTATGTGTCTGTCCCTTCCCCAAAAACATTCTGCTTTGACTAACTACTAAATAGGCCTTAAATTAATATTTGGTAGAGATTCTGCTCACTTTTTCTTTTATAAAATTGTTTTAGCTATTCCAGGGCCTGTGCCTCTCCACATAAATTTTAGAATACTAAAATGGATTTTTAAAGGCTAGAATATGTTCACAATGTGTTCTCTCTCCCCTCTCCACCTTTCTCCATTAAGATCTCTAAGTAGAAATAACCCTTGGATCCTTACTGTTGAAGTCAGAGAAGGCTAAGTGTGGAGAACAGGAAAGCTATCTAGCATTCATTCATCAAGTTGATTGACATTATACATAGCAGAGACCTATGAGACCACCTAGTCCAACCCTTGATAGATAGGAAGCTGAGTCCCAGTGTGGGCTCACTTCATGGATAGGGTCAGGAAGTGACAGAGTGGGCATTAAAGCACTCCCTGCTCTTCTCCAATTCTGCTGCTGACCTCACCCAGTCATAGTTATTTCTATCCTGTCCCCTTCTTGATCTTAGACTCCTTTATAAGCGCTCATAGCAAGAGGCAAAAATGCAAGTATATGCCTACAGAAGATCCAGAGCCTGCTTCCCCTGGAATCAAAGGCTCCCCTGCTCCCAAACCTGAAATTCTAAGGGGAAGAAATCTCTAACTGCAAACAGCATCCTGAGGACTGCATGGTGCTGATCTGTCACATAAATATGCACCAAAATGTCAAGGTCTTGCAGTTTTGAGGTGAAACTGTGGAGGGCTAAATTCTATGGCAACCTGTGAGGGAAAAATCTTGTCAAGATGGTATCTAGGCAGGTACGGTGACTGTAATCCTAGGGACTGAGGCAGGAGGATTTCAAGTTCTAGGCCAGCCTGGGCAACTTAGCAAGATCCTGTCTCAAAATAAAAAGGGCGGGAATGTAGCTCAGTGGTAATGTTCCCCAGTATCAGAAAAAAAGAATAATAATGCATGTAAAGGGTAATGGAGGAGCTGCTTGCCTAGCATATACAAGGCCTAGCATATACTACCCCCTAACGCCCCTAAAAATCCAAGCCACCAATGGGGATGGATGAGACAATTTTTCCACTTCACTGAAATGCTGGGCTGGGCCTTAATCAGCCCACCTGTATATGTACCTCAGCACTGCAGGCTCGGTTCAAATGTCAGAACCCAGACTTCCAAGTTTAGGGAGCCCCACCCTCAGACCACTTCACACTGTATCCCATTAATCTTTGCAATTTTTAAAGTACACTCTTAGTTTACTATAGTCCTTATCAATATCTGAAATGGTCCCATTTGCTCACTTATTTACTGTCCCACTCACCACCCCTGACTTGAGGACAGAGTTCTTTCTGTATTATTTAACACTGTAACCACAGGACCAAGAATATCACCTGGTGCATTGGTGATGAGTAAACAGTGATCAAATTAAAGAGTAGCAAGGCACAAAGCCCTGACTGAGTTAAAAGATAAGCCATGTAGACTGCAGCATATATTTGTAGTAGATTTAGCCAACAATGGAATTGCATCCAGAATATATACCATTGGTAAGAAAAAGATGACCCCCACAGACAAATGGACAAGAGACGAGGACAGATATGTCCCATAAGAAAGGATCTATAGCATCAACAGCAGGGGTTTGATCCCCTGCACCATAGGTCAATAAATGTATAAAAGGTTTCTAGCCTCTTTAGAGATATGGAAATGCAAATTGAGACCATAAGGAGTGGCTGAAATTAAAATGACTGACACTATCAATTAAGTGTTAATGAGAATGTGAAGCAAAGGAAAATTCCAATAAAAGAGTGTAAATTTATATAATCACTTTGGAAAAATAACTTGACAGTCAGAATGGCTGTCATCAAGAATACAAAAACAATAAATGCTGGTGAGGAAGTGGGGGGAAAGGAACCCTTATACACTGTTGGTAGAAATGTAAATTTGTGCAGCCACTATGGAAATCAATATGGAAGTGCCTCAAAAAGACTAAAAGTAGAACTACCATATGATCCAGCTATACTATTCCTTAGTATATAGCAGAAGGAGTTAATATCAGCATACTATCTACCTGCACACCCATGTTTACTGTGGCACAATTCACAATAGCTAAGTTTTGGAATCAGCCAAGGTGCCCATCAACAATGAATGATAAGGAAAATGTTGTTTATATACACTATGTTATAAAACTACAAGGAAGTTTGAAGAAATGTCATCTTTAAGAGTATGGATGGGACAGGAGATCATAATGTTAAGTAAAATAAGTCAAACACAGAAATACAAGTATCACGTTTCCCCTATATATATGAAATCGAAGAGGGGGAAAGATGTGAAAGTAGCAGAGAAACTATTACAGAAAAGGAATGGGATGGGGTGGAGGAGGACAATGAGGGGTAGATATGAGTAAAGTATGTTATTTGCATGTATGAATATGGCACAATAAAACCCATTATTCTGTATAATTAAAGTGCAATAATAAAAATGATAATTTGACAGTATCTAGTAAAGCTGAAGGTAGGTGTCCCCCAAGGATCCAATAGGAAGGCAGGGACATGTGCCCAGGTGGCCTAGGCTGGAGGCAATCCCCAAGTCCATTAACAAATGACTGAGAAATTTAGCACTGTGTTATGCTGAATCAGAGCAATCCTATGTAATGATGAAAATGAAAGGGCTTTAGATACACAGCACACAGGATGAGTCTTAACGTCATTAGAGCAAAAGAAGACAGACAAAATAGCATGAGTAAGGCCTGAAGGAATGCATGAAGTTTCATTTAGATACAGCTCAAAAACAGGCCCCAAACACCCTACACTGTTTCAGGTACAAAATTAGAAGGTAAAATTATAACAAAAGGTGGTATATACCATAAAATTTTGCTTATGGGTTAGGGCCACAGAGGAAGAATTCAGTTTTGAATAGGAAGCTGGGTGGGTAGTATGATGTTTCTTAACCTGGATGAAAGTTACTCTGTATTTCTTTATACCAATATGTGTCTACACATTTACCTTATTGTTTTCTGTATGACTTCTTTGTTTCTCAACCTAAAAGCACTTTAAGAAACAAATTGCAGTGTGTAAAATCATGGAAAATTAAAACCTCTACAGATGGTACAATCACTACCCTGTTAAATATGTAAAACTTATTTATAGAAAAAAAGCTGGCAAGATATTAAGAATGGTTATTTTAAGATATTGAAATCAAAGCACTGCTGTTCCTTAAGACCACTGTGGAAAAAAGAAACAAAAAACGGGAATGCTCACCAAAGTCCAAATCACAGCCTGCTCTCCCAGGAGCATCCACAAGATGGAGCAGTCTTATCTCCAAGTGGAGTTTCCCGTTCCCTTGCTGCCCAAAGTTCAACTGGTGACAGCCAAATTTTCAGTCTCTCTCCTTCCCTTTCTCTAACTTCTTTTTCCCTGTGCACCTGCTCTTCTCTCTCTCTTTTTTTTTTTTTTGGTTCTGATGGACAAACACGCCAGGCCTTCATCTTCTAAGATTTGAAAGGGGTAGAGGAATAGGAACCAAAATTTATTGAGTGCTTGCTTCATGTGCTCTCTTTGCTGTGCCCTTCATTCACCATTTCACTGCTTGTTGAAATGGAAGTTGTCCAGGTGTTTGTCTGAGATGCAGCCAACTCACTCCAGCCTATACATGAGCACTGCTGAACACAGGGATAGCCTCTGGAATGTGTTTTCCTCATCAGGTGTGTGTGTGTGCTCATGTGTTATGTGCACATATATCCACACAGACATATATGTGTCTTATCAGCTTGTTATTAAAGTACTATAGTCTTGTTTGACTACTTTCTTGTGCTTGATTTTATTCTGAAAGAGCTAACACTGTAATGTCTTTTCATTTTTAATTCAAGTTCTCTACATATTTCAGATAATTAAAACTTTTAAATGTCAATAAGCAACTAAATTGGAGGGGTGTCAGGAAAATGGACACCTGTATACTGCTATTGCTAACTTCCACTATCATTTAGGAAAGTAAACTGAAATCTATAAAAAACATATGTACTCTTTGTGTAATCTCTTATATCCTATAGAAATCAAAACATTTATACCTAAGGACACATGCTCAAGGATGCTCAGATTTATGTATAACTGTCCCAAACTAAAAATTAACTCAATAGAAGAATAATTAAATACTGCATAGTCATATTATGAAATGTTATACAATTTCTAAATAAAGAGCAATGTATATCAATTACTGGAAGGCCTGCTGTATTATTAAGCAAACAAGAAAGATGCAGTGTAATATGTGTATGTGACCCCGTGGTATAATGTCCTTCCTCAAAACTCCCCTTTAACTCCTATCTAGTACATAATAAAGATAAGATGTTAGCATACAGTGATGGTCAACTTTAGCCATCAACTTGATTGGATTAAAGAATACCTAAAGAATTGGTAAGGCATTATTTCTGTATGTCTATGAGGGTGTTTCCAGAGAGATTGGCATGTGAATTTGAGTGAATAAAATGGGGGAAGATCCAGCCTCAGTTTGGGCTGCAGGCTGGAGAGAACAAAAACAGAAAAAGGGAGAACTGTTTTCTCTCTACTTCTCTCTCCATCTCTCTCTTTCTTTCTGTTGGAGCTAGGATACATTCTTCTCTTGACTGTGAACATCAGACCTCCAAGCTCTCTGGTCTTTGAACTCCAGGACTTTCACCAGCTGGTTACCCTGTCCTCACTTACCTCATCTCAAGTCTTTGGTTGGGACTGAGAGGATCATTTGCTTTCCTAGTTCTCAGACTTTCAGACCTGGATGAGTCACACTACCAACATCCCAGGGTGCCAACTTGCAGAGAGTCTGTCCTGGGACTTCTCAGCCTCCATAATCGCATGAACCAGTCCCGTTATAATAAATCTTGACATCTTCCTCTCTATAACCTATTGGTTCTATTTCTATGTAGAACCCTGACTAATAACATAGGTAGTAACAGTGTTTCCTTCGTGGAATGAGATTGGAGGGTTTGCTGGGTACCCTTTCCCTTCTACATCTGTATTGTTTGACTTCTTTAAAAAACTTCAGTAATGGCAATTTTAAAAAATAAGTAACCCCAAAGGGGAGACCTTTAAGGTCAACTTCTTAATTCCTTACAATGAACAACTAGGCTCAGTAAGGTGAAGCAATATTCAATTGGTAGTGACTGCTATTGAATGTCTGCTGAATACGTCCCATGTCCTTGGAATCACTGCTGTGAAACCCTCCTGACCCAGCTCCTCCCTTCCCAGCAGCCTACCAGGTCTAAAGGCACTCTGTTCGAGCTATAGGAGTGCTCTCTGGGCCAGGAAACCCACTGGAGCCTGGAGCACTTTGGGTAGCTAACACCTGCAAAAGGGAAATCCCTACCCTCCTGTACTGCTGGTGTTTTCCTGCAGAATGTTAGGAGCCTGGGTGGGCACAGTGGGAAAGATCTTAGCACACTCTGTGGGAGACCAACCTCCACTAAGTTAACTCCCCTGCTGGGCGATGTGCGTCAGGCACCCATGCTGCTAGACTGCCCTGATCTTCTAGGGTTCAAGTGACTTGTGTCTTCCTGCCCAGGCTTATCTTCCTACAGCCCCATGGATGGAGTTATGCTCACCTGTTCCTTTGTAATATAACCCCTTGCCCTATTTAGGATACAATCTTCCATGGATGTGCCTTGTGTGTGTCCCCTTCTCTTACATCTGGTGTGGCCGAACCAGATGTCAGTCAACCTGCTGACAGTGGACATCATAAAGATAGACTCCTCAGACCCCTGAAACCTGACCCCTTGCCTCATTTGAATAGCTTCTCCTCAATAAAAGGGGTCAGCGCATGCTCTCGTTCTCTCTCTCTCTCTCTCTTTCTGCGGACCTTAAAGGTCAGAGGAGCCGTCACAGCCATCCCAAAGAAAAAGGTACTTGTGTCTCTTGTGTGGTTATTTTGCGCAGCCCAATTAGCCCAGTTCAACTGGAGTGACCCCTGAGCCTTTTAGTCACGAGAACAGAAACCCGGCAACACTCCATGCACTCGTGTTGCTGGCCTCACCCATGCCACTTTGTCTAAGGCATAAAGGAAGGCTAACTTTCATAGTCCAGAAAGTACTCGCTTTCTGGAATTTTCAGAAAGCTCCCTTCTTCTAAGGATAGTCAGACTCCTGAGAAATCCCACCCTTGTATGTCCCTTCCTATGCTTGACCCAGCACCATGCTACTTTCTCCTGGGTGGGAGGAAGCATTTACTTTGAGGAGCAGACCATTTAATTTTTCTAGAAATTTCAGATGCACCAACAATTCCTATCTCACTCTTTATAACAACATAAGTGCAATTGGATCAGGTATAAGATAAAAGTAAAAAAACAAAAACAAACAAACAAAAAAAAACCAAAACATTACACCACTGGTAGACAACACAGAGAACTTTTTTTTTTTTTTTAAATGTCCATTAGGATAAAAGCCTGCACCAACCACCCAGTAGAAAGTGGACAAACATTACAAATAGGCAGTTGAGAGAAAAGGAAATTCAGATGGCTTGAATTATACAGGAAAAAAAGAAACAAAATAAAATGATGGTGAAATACCAATTCCCACTTGTTGGTTTGGCAAATTTCAAGAAGTTGATCACTCACCCCATGAACTGGATGGGTGAGGGTCATCCAGTCCTTCTACTTTGTCTCTGCCCTCACTCTGGGAAGTAGCCCTTCTCCATTATGACTTTTTGTAAAAAAAGAAATTTCTCCATGTTGTTTTCTAGTACTTTAATGGATTTTTAATTGTATCTGATCCAACTGGATTTCCCTTCTTTTACCTTAAGAGGTAAATAAATGGGTTGGTGCCATTCACAGATCACTCACCTCACTCCCAGGAAGGTCTCTGAGGGACGGTGCTGTGCCCAGGCCATGGTGATGCTGGCTTCTTCTCCCACTCTCTTCCTTCTGGTCATCCTGGTTTAGTGTCTGCAGGGAAAGTAGGAGGCTTTTCCGGGTCTTGGGAGTCCTAGGCCTTTCAGGAGTCTCTGAATAGCTGTCCACTTCACTGTAGTTTCCAAGGGAAACCATGGAGATGGCGCTAGTTCTGCCGGGATAGCGGAGATTGGCCCTTTGCGCACCGGGCCTAGGACTCCGGGGCTTGGGGCTCATGGGTCTGCAGGGCATGCCTTGGTTTTCATAGGCCAAGCAACAGGCAGAGTTGCAGGGAAGGGTGTGGCCGATGCCCACCTGCTGGGCTCCAGGGCTTGGGGGACATGAAAGCCAGGACTCTTCAGGGAAGATACTGGAAGGGAGGTACCTGCTGCCTTCCTGGGGGACTGTGCATTTGATGGTTGGTTCACTTTTCCTCCTGTGTTCTGGGGAGACTAAATTGCTGGGTGACAAAGGTGCCGTGGGATGTGAGGGGGTCCAGCGATCCCTAAAAACATAGATTTCTGTGTCCTCTGTCCACTCCTCACAGTGGCTGCTGGTCACTGGTGGGGAAGGGCAGATGGGATCCAGGGTTTCTGGTCCTGGAAGCACACTGACCAAGGATGACCTTTTGGGGCCTTCCACGTCTTTGCTTTTCAGAAATGCAAGCCAGGAGGGCTGGCGTGGCCTGCTCTTTTCCTTTTCGCCCTTGAGAGAACCCGGAGAACACTCTTCGGCATTCTCTTTGTCTAAAACTTTTGACTCGAAAAAACTCGAAAAGGTCTTATGAGCTAAGGCCAGCCTCGCTCTGAGTGTTCGCTCTGGTGTCTTGAGTCTCTTTGTGTTGCAGCTTTCTGAAGAAGGTCTGTTACAAAGGTCGCCTGGTGTCCCCACAGGTCTCGCTTCTCCTAGCTCTGCGGCCCCTGCGGCCCCTTCGCTTCCGCGCAGGAGGATGGTCTCAGGAGAAGTGGAAATACCCACATGGCGCGGAGGTGTTGCAGCCCAACTGGGAGCATCTGCAGTAGTCTCAGCCTGCAGTTCCTCTGTGGCTAAAGAATCCCTGGTCTGGCTTTCCATAGTCAGGGCCAGGGCACCTGGTATGGCCTTTCCAGGGCTCTCTGTAGCCAAGGTCTTGCCTTTCCTGAAAGAGCTCACCTTGAGAAACGTCAGGCGTTTCGCGGGTTCCTGAGAGATCTTGCGGAGCCGGCGGCGGGGCGGTTCAGGACGCTGGAGCCCTGGGGTGCAGCTGGAGGCCTGGGAACAGGGACACTTCTCCACATCTCCAGCGGCCTCCAGGTCCCCTTCTGTGAAGACTGCCATGCTCTCCAAAACCTTCTCTCTGGGCTCCTCTTGCTTAAGTTCCGGGCTTGGTGGTCCCTGGCTCCTTGTAGGCTGGACGACCATGAGGTGGTGGGAGCCCCCATGTCCAGTGATTGGGCTCTTCCCAGACAGATTCTCTTCTGGAGATTCTGTCTCTACCGGATCAGCTCTGGAGATCAAAACTCTCCCAACCTCTGAGCCTTGAGCCAGATGTTGAAGAGCTCTATCACTGGTTGCTGATGTGGAAACTGCTGGCAAGTCACACTCATTATGGCAAATTGGTGTTTTCCAGCCCCTGGGAGGCTCACAGGGGGTCGTGCCAGCATTTAGGGAAAATTCTACTCTGTTTTCTAGAACATCAAGGGTATGTGATTCAGGAAGCAGGCCCTCTTTCCTCCTGGTGGCCTGCTGACCTTTCTGCTCCACAGCTATAATGATAAGGGTGCCCCTATCCCTAGAGTCTACTCCTGTTTGAGGTTCCTCCTGTAGGTGCCTGGGGCCATCCTCCAGCCCTTGGTCACACTCCTCATCTTCAGGGTCGCAGTGAGACACAGTGGCTTCTGGGAATTCGGAACTACCCTGCAAGTCATTTTTCTTGCATTTGATGTCTAGAATCATCACCTCTTGGGCCTCTTTTGCAATGTCTATTGCACTTGATTTCAGGGTGGTCTGTGGGGCATCTGAGCTAGCACTCCCTTCCCAGGAGCCCAGAAAGTGTCTATTCCACACCTGTGTCCCACCACTGCTACAGTGAGGTGGGGAGTTGGCTCTAGTTGGCAGTCTTTTCTCACTGAGAACAGACTTTGATGTGTAATTACTGGTTTGGTTTCCTGCCTGTACCAAAATGTCCTGCAGGTGTTTTTGTTTATTGCTCACGTCAGCAGGGCTTGGCGTGGAGCGAGTGCCTTGGGGTTCCTCAAGTCTGCTTTCTGGGCTGTGTCCCAGCTTGTACTCAGTGGGCCCAGGCCCTTCCTCTTGGCTGCCAAGCTTCACCAATTCTGAAGTGAGGCATGAACTGGCTGGGCATAACCTAGCATCCTGTCCCAACTGGTTTTCCTGTGGGAGACCTGCAGATGGTGTATCCTGAGAAGCCCTTTTCAAGCTATAACCACTGGATCTGTTATGATCCTGCAAATTGCTTTGAGAAGCTGGAAGTAAATCAGATAGCTGGGTGGGGGCAGGGGAAAGGGTGTTTTGTGTCCTTGAGTCTTCTTCTGGTTCTGTCCCTTCCTTCAGATGGGTCCCAACCTTTACATAGTTCCGCCTCACAGGATCCCCAGCGTAACTTAAGGGAAACCTTTCTATGGAATGGGCCTTGACCAGTGTGCTCATGTGCTGACCCCAGTGCCCTGTGGATGCCCTGCCCTTATCACCAATATCTTCTGGGGCACTTTGGTGATGCTTGGCATTTAAGGGGAAAGATGTCCCCAAAGAAGGCTGGCAGGAGGCATTCAAGTAGGGCTGGGCCCAGAGCAACTCTGCATCCACTTTGGGGCCCGAAGTACTTCCGTTCTTTATCCTGACCCCAAGGGGGATTGTGTTGTCCAGTGGGCCTATATGAGGTAGCACAGGTACCCTGGCCCTGCTCTGGATATGTGGCCAGCTCCTACCTAGTTCACAGTACTGGACAAAGTAGGGCCAGATCGTAGGGATGTCCAGATAGCTCTCAGACCTGGATTTCTGAGAAGCAACAGGGGGCTCCCAACAGTTTTGAATAGTCACACTCTGTACAGGTTGGGGACTGCTGTTGTCAGTGACACCTTGCAAGCAGCACTCTGCCAGCAAAAACTCTTGGTCCAGACTGGTCACACAGTCCCAGAGGGGTTTTTCCTCCTTGTCCCCAGCAACTATGGCCAAGGTGTGCACCTCATTTTTGTAAGATTCTTCCTTTAAGCCAGGGGACAAATCTAGTTCTTTCTTTGCATCAAGCTCAAAGACGCAAGTCGAATGTTGCTCCTGAAGAGATCTAGTTGCTGGGACATCAGGACACCGCCAACCTGCTTCTCTGTCAACAGAGACACCACTTGAAGGGAAGAAGATTCCGGCTGTGAGGTCAGGGGGCAGGGACTCTGTGTCAGAGGCACTTTCGAAGGGGTCGGTTTTTGTGTCTGATCGACTTTCACTCTGGTGGGACAGAGTCTCAAAGTCATCGTGGTCCGTTTCCTGGCTCCATCCTTGCTCCTCTGGTTCTGCAGGGGATAGGGGGAGCTGATTATCTTCAATCTCACCTTCAACTGGCAGGGGTGTGTCTGGCTCTGGAGTCTGGAAAGACAAGAAGAGAAGAATCAGAGATGAAGCCTGAGGACATCTGCACACATGTTTACACCATGCCTACCTTCACGGAAGGAGGAAGGCTTAGAAACATCTCATTAGTTTCCCAAGTGCCCCTAGGAAGGGAGGTATGTATGAAGAGCCACCTTTTATTAACATAGAAAACAAGTGATGAAGCCAAAGCCAAACCATAGGTAAAAATGTAGCACATAGTTTAAACAACCCTATTAAAAATCAGAATAGACTGAAGGAGCATGAGCCGTCTCAATAAATATAAATATATTGTATGAGTCATGGGGGAGAAGAATATTTAAGCCTAAATTTCCAGCAAGAAGGAACAAATTAATATGTTTGCATTGTGTTCTGTCTGTTCTAATGTAACCAGCTGGCTTACAAAGTTCTCCCACTTAAAACTGTTTTCTGATTTGGTTTCTACAGAAGCAAAAAACCTTGGGAACTAATGAGACTGCAAACACATTTTGAGATGTTAGAAATGCCCAAAGCAGCTTTGAAAAGTAGAGAACTGTGCAAGAACTTTGCAGAATTTCCTTCCCTGGTCACACATTTCTTAATCAACTTTTTGAGATATGAATTTTTTTTCTTCTTTTCTTTTTTTTTTTTTTTTTTGGTACTGGGGATTGAACTCAGGGGCACTCAACCATGGAGCCACATCCCCAGCCCTATTTTGTATTTTATTTAGAGATAGGGTCTCACTGAGTTGCTTAGTGTCTCGCCTTTGCTGAGGCTGGCTTTGAACTCACAATCCTTCTGTCTCAGCCTCTTGAGCTGCTGGATTTACAGGTGTGCGCCACCACACCTGGCTGAGGTATGAATTTCTGTATTTCCAAAATATTTCACAAAGCAGAAAGGATTTGTCAAAACAGATCCAATTTTGACAAATGTGTACATCTGTGTACTACCAATGTGAAGAATATCTATTTCCATTTTCCTCCCCCAAGTCCCTACCCCTTAACCTAGCCAATTCCTCACCCACCCCACTGCCTACCTCATCAATGACCTGCTTCCTACCACAATCTATATATGCCTGCTTCGGAGTTTCACATGGACACTATGTTTGGAGGCCTGGATTCCTTCTCTCAGGCATGATGGCTGTAGCCTGTCTCAGCACATACATGACTTCAATTAGGAGATAATGCTATGTACAACATTCAATTACGAACCTCCCCCAAATCTCCCAGGCCAGAAGTGGGGCAAGCACTGAGCCCTCTTACAGCCAAGACTCCTCCCAAATTTTGTGCTTTTCCAAGCATAGTTTTCCAGGACTTGTCATATGAGATTTCTCCAAGTAAAATTGCTTTCAATCCATCTTAACTCAGAGAAGGAAAATAAACACTGAAGTGTATGAAGTGTGAGGTTATTAATTAAGGGGCAAGGTGGGAAATCAGGAATAATATGATAATATGGTTTCAAATGTGTGAGAATCAGGAAGGACTTGGGAACAGAAAAGGAAACATTAAAAACCAAACCATTTGTACAGGAGGGCTGTGTAGTTGTTATGGGGTGTTCAAGAGAGAGAAGTGAGGGAAGCTAGGCTCTGCCAGGGGTCCGCTGCAGGAACTTTCCTGTGATCTCTGTGCACAGACTTGATCCTATATACCTCCCAAGTCAGGGTGAGAACAAGTGAGATGCAGTGTGAACACACCTCAGCACACACAGAAAACTGTGCAACAGGCAAAGTTTGTTTTGTTGCTGATGAAAAAACTGATAAGCCACTAGAGTGCTCATGCTAAGTGGCTTCTGCCTTTGAGAGCACTTCACACCTCTCATCTTGTCACATAGGTCATCTCTACAAGGACTGACCTTCTGTCTGTGGGACATCAGGGTGGTCCTTTCAACAATGCGGTAGCTTGATGTCACCTTTATAGATGCCTGTTGGCAACAGTACTCATACCCTGCAGGCCCAGAGAAGAGTGTAGAAATCACCACTTAGTACTTATATCTTAAGCTACATAAGATATATGTAGCTTGATGATGGCAGAATTAAAATTTGTCAATTGTCATTGTCCTACAACTTCCAGGAACAGTAGGAGCAATCATCTCATGGGAGCTGAATCGTACCCCCTCTACGATCACAGGTCTAATACACACCCTGCATCCTGGGAAGCCCCCTCATGTGGTAAGAGCTTCTCCAGAGCAGAACCAGAATGGAGAGGATGATCAACCAGAACACAGTTTGATCAAGACTCTTGTCCTCTGCCCCAATTCTTCCTCCCCTTAAACCTTCAGATCATGTCAATACCCCAAGACAGGGCTGAGATGCTGGATCTCATTTTGCCTCCTCCACGTGGCCTTATTAAAGTTCTTTTCCTGCTTCTCAGCATTACTGTTTCTGTTTGGTCCTTGGAGCCAGTGGCTTGACCTGGTTTTTTGGGATCCTGAAGCCAAGACTCTGGTAAGAATACTGATGAAGGTTTTTACTTTATTATCCCTAATATCCTCTTGCCTCACCTGTACCCCCCCACCCCAATCTTTATCTGTTTTCTATCACCATAGATCAAATTCACATTTTCTAAAATTTCATATGAAGCCATATAGCATGTATTATTTTTTGTTGGTCTTTTTCACTCTGCACTATTATTTTGAGATTTAGCTATGTTGTTGTATGGGTCAGTATCCATTCCTCTGCTGATGGACATCTGAGTTGTTCCTCCTTTTTTGGCTTTTCAAATAAAGCTGTAATGAACCTTTGTGCACAAGTCATTGTATGGACATGTGTGCTTTCATTTTTCTTGGAAAACACTGGGGAGTGGAAATGATGACGTTAGTGGTAGGGGTATATGTTTAACTGCTTAAGAAACTATTAGTGGGGCTGGGGTTGTGGCTCAGTGACAGAGTGCTTGCCTAGCATGTGGGAGGCACTGGGTTCAATCCTCAGCAACACATAAAAATGAAATAAAGGTATGTGTCCATCTACAACCAAAAACTATTTAAAAAAAAAAGAAAGAAAGAAACTACAAGTGGTTCTCTGTTCTCTCTTCACTCCCCCAGCTGCTCCATATTCTCAACACCTGGTGTGGCCAGTCTTATTCAGTGTAATAATTCTAGTGATTTGAAGTGGTGTATTCCTATAGTCTTAATTTGCATTTTCCTTATGATATAGGACATTGAACGTCTTTTTATATGCTTTGTTCTCATCTGGACATCTTCCTTGGTGAAGTTTCTATTCAATATTCTGCCCACTTTAAAAACTGAATTGTGTTTGTAAGTCTTTTGTTGGATATGTTTTGCCAACAATTTCTTCCCATCTATGGCTTGCCTTTTCATTTAATTACCAATGCCTTTTGAAGAGACCAAAGGTTTTTATTTTGATGAAGCCCAATTTTTGTATGTCAGTATGTGTGTGTTTGTTTGTGTGTCTGTGTGCGCGAGCGTGTTGGATTTAAAAAAACTCTTTCTAATCAAGGTCACTAAAATTTTTTTTAATCATTCCTTGTAGACTATGTTATGCAAAATAATACCCCTCTCACCAAAAGAGATTCATGTCCTGATTCCTGGGACCTGTGAATACTACCTATTATGGTAAAAGGGACTTTGCAAGTGGGATTAGGTTGAAGATTTCGAGATTATCCTGGATTGTCTGTGTGCATCTTTATACAGGAAAAACAGAAGAGTCAGAGAAGTAGATATGGCCAGAGTATGTGGTTAGTGGATTTATTTACTTAGTTATTTACTTATAATTAATTAATTATATTTTTTTGTTACCAGGAATTGATTGAACCCAGGGGGTCTAAACCACTGAGTCAAACCCCCAGCCCTTTTTTACTTTTTGAGACAGGGCTTCACTAAGTTGCTTAGAGCCACACTAAGTTGCTGAGGTTAGACTCAAACCTCAATTCTCTTGCCTCAGCTTCCCGAGCCTCTGGGATTATAGGCATATACCACCATGCCTGGCCATTTTTTATTGTTTAAATTTCATTTCATTTAAAAATTTTCATTGGTGTATTATAATTATACACAATAGTGGGATTTGTTGTTACTGCTAAAAGGTCAATGCTCCCTAATTTTAACTACAGAGTCAATGTAATCTTAATCAAAACTGCAGCAAATTTGCTTATATACATCAACTGACTCTAAAATTTTTATGGAGGGACAAAGAAACTAGAGTAGCTAAAACAATTTTTAAAAAGAACAAAGCTTGAACATCCTTAAGATTTACTGTAAAGCAACAGTAATTAAAGCAACTTGGAATCAATGAAAGGAGAGACAGATGGATTGTTAGAACATAAAAAAGAACCCCAAAATAGACCCACAGTGGATTTTTGACAAGGGTGCAAAGGCAAATCAATGAAGAAAGAATAGTCTTGTTAAGAAAGAGTGTTAGAATAACTGCATATCAGCATGCAAAAGGAATTAACACATAACTCACTCATATAAAAATGATTCAAATCTGATTATAAATTGAAGGATAAAACTTATAGAAAGGAGCATAGGAAAAGGAAGTATCAAGAACATGAAGAAAGAGCCTACATACGGGAGAAAATCTTGCTACCTGTACCTCAGATAGAACATTAATCTCTAGGATATATAAAGAACTCAAAAAACTTAACACTAAAAAAAAAAAAAACAAAAAAAAAACCAATCAATAAATAGGCTAAGGAACTGAACAGACACTTCACAGAAAAAGAAATATGAATGGTCAACAAATATATAAAAAGATGTTTATCATCTCTATCAATTAGAGAAATACAAATCAAAACTGCACTGAGATTTCATCTCACTCTAGACAGAATGGCAATCATCAAGAATACAAGTAACAATGCAAATGTTGGCGAGGATGTGGGGGAAAAGGTACACTCATACATTGCTGGTGGGACTGCAAATTGGTACAACCACTCTGGAAAGCAGTATGGAGATTCCTCACAAAACCTGGAATGGAACCACCTTTGACCCAGTTATCCCACTCCTTGGCATATACCCAAATGACTTAAAATCAGCATACTATAGTGACATGGCCACATCAATGTTCATAACAGCTCAATTCACAACAGCTAAGATATGGAACCAACCTAGGTGCCCTTCAGATAAAGAAAATGTGATACATATACGCAATGTTCAGCCATAAAGAATGAAATTATAGCATTTTCCAGTAAATGAATGGAACTGGAGACTAACATGCTAAGTGAAATAAGCCAGTTCCCCGAAACTAAAGGCCAAATGTTCCGTCTGATGTGCGGGTGCTGACTCACAATAGGCTGGGGGAGGAGTGGAGGTTCACCCAATTGGACAGGGGGAATTGAGGAAAGGTAGGGGGATGGGAATGGGAAAGATAGTAGAAAGAATCAGACATAACTGTCCTATGTTCATTTATGAATACACAACCAGTGTAACTCCACATCATGTATGACCACAGAAATGTATGTGTGTCAAAATACATTCTACTGTCATGTGTAACTAAAAAGAACAAATACAAAAATTAAAGAATAGAGCATAGGATATTTTATGCATAATTGAATTTGACAAATGATATTTTTAGATGTAATGCCTAAATAATAACCTTTAAAAGAAAAATACATAAATTGAACTTTATCTAAAATTAAAAACTTTTTCATACAAATAACACTGTCAAGAGAATGGAAAGATAACCACAAACTGGAAGAAAATATTTGTGAATTACATACCTTATAAAGGTTTTTTTTATCCAGAAAATAGAAAGAATTTTCAATATTCAATAGTAAGAAAACAAATAACCTAACTTAAAAATGGGAAAAAAAGATCTGAATAGACATATTTACCAAAGATGATATCTGAATGACCCAAAAGCAGGTAAAAAAATGTTTAACATCATTAGTCATTAGGGAACTAAAAATTAAAACCATGAGATAGCACTATATACCTATTAATTAGAAAAACTTACTAAACATAATGGCAATATCAAATTTTGATAACATAAAGTAACTGGAACTCTTACATGCTATTGGTGCATATGAAAAATTGAATAGGTACTTTGAAAAAGTTTCACAATTTATAATAAAACATACACTTACCGTAGTATCAAAGAAACCTATTTTTAGATATTTACCCAAGTACACTGAAAAAATTCTGTCCATACAAAAACCTACATGTAAACTTTTATAGCAATTCTACTCCTATTGTCTCCAAACTGAAAATAACCTAGCCAATAATGAATAGACAAATGAACAATGAAATACTATTAGCAAAAAAAAGAATAAATTGTGATCATGTGATAACTTGAAAGAATTAGAAATGCATTTTGCAAAGTGAAAGAAGACAAACTCGAGAGCTGTGTATTATAGGATTATAGATTTTTTAAAAAATATTTTTTAGTTGTATATGAACAAAATATCTTTATTTTACTTATTTTTAATGTGGTGCTAAGGATCTAATCCAGTGTCTCACATGTGCTAGGCGAGCGCTCTGCCACTGAACCACAACACCAGCCCTATAGATTTTTTTTTTCATCGCTGGGGATAGAACCAGGGATTTCACACATGCCAGGCACGTGCTCTGCGACTGAGCAATATCCATAGCCCATAAGGGAATTTTTGAAGTGAAAGAACTTCTATGTGTGGTACTGTGGTATAAATATATGATTCCATGGATCTGTCAAAATCTACTGAACTGCTTACCACCAGGAGTGATTTTTTACTCTATACAAAATAAACACACACATCAGAATATTGAGGGAACTCAATGGAATATAGACTATGACAAATGACTCTACCTGCATCAAAACAAATGATGCAATCATGCTGAAGGGGCTGGGGAACAAAGAAGTGGACCTAAGTAATTTTAGAAAATGTTATGTTGACTGGATACTGTAAGGCCGAAGACAAAAAGAGCATGTACTTTAGGTGGCAAATATCTTACAGGGATATGGTTAAGTGATCTGAATCTACTTTACTTGCATATTTGCATTCAATAAATAAAAAAAAATACATTGAAGATAATGAGAACCAGCCTTCTGACTACAGAGAAAGAAGTTACAAATAAAGGCTTAATGGTACAATGAACTCATACTTCAAAGTATGGATACTTTAATATGTGTACACCAGCATGTACCCATGCATGCATGCACACACACACACCCAAATAGGCAGACACAGAAACAAATATAAATATAAATATATGCATACATACTTACTTGCTGTGTCTGTTGGGGCAATGAAGATGCTTAAAGCCTAAATTTTGGTTTCCAAGTTCCATTCTAAGCTTTGTGCAGTGGCAGTAGCATAGCCAATAAGGTGCAATTATTGCTAATTGAAAAATTTCCTAAATTCCGTTCTATAATGCAAGGAGCCAGGTTTTCCTTGAAAGAGTGATTGATACCAAGACTTGGGCAGGGAAATACCAGATGAGTCTGGAACATACTGTAGTGCCAAAAAGTAGGGATGTGCTCAGGAAGAAAGAAAAATGATAAGAATATATCAAAAGATAGGTGACTGTATGACCAATGTGATTCTGCAACCTGTACAATCAGAAAAATGTGAAATTATACCCCATTTGATTCAAATGTATGAACTGTCAAGATCATTGCACTGTCATGTGTAACTAATAAAAAAAAAGTAAAAAAAAAAGAATATATCAAAAGACAGAGAAGGTCACTGGAAAGAACTGATAGCCTACGATGGAATCATGTGGTAGCGAAATAAATAACCAGGGCTAGGGTGTGGCTCAGCGATAGAGCACTTGCTTTGCAAGCGTGAGGTACTGGCTTTGATCCTCAGCACCACATAAAAATAAATAGATAAAACAAAGATATTGTGTCCATCTACAACTAAAAAAAAAATTTAAAAATAACCACATATTATAACCCTGAAAATAAAATAACCATTTGTATGAATAAATAAAAACTGAGAGAAACCTCTTCACACAATTAATCTATATTAAAGGAATGAGATAGAAAATCAACACTAGACCAGTACAGTAAGAGTTGCTATAGAGTAGATCTACCAATGAGTGTTAAAATTATGTATAAAGAGCAATTTAAAGGTTCATACTCTCCTGTAGTTGGGATCTGGAGCATGTGTTAAAAGGTTTGGTCACCAGTCTGTGGTGCTATTGGGAGATAGTGGACGTTTAGGAGGTGGGGCCTTGTGAAAGGAAGTTAGGTCGTTGGGGGTGTGCTCTTGAAGGGAACATTGGGACCCCAGCCCCTTTCTGTTTCTCTCTGTTTCCTGGCCACCATGAGGTAAGCAGCAACTCTGATATACATGAAATACTGGGCTGATACAAGCTCAACAGCAATTGGGCCAGGCAGCCATGGAATGAAACCTCTGAAACTGTGAGCCAAAATAAAATTTTCCTCCTTCTCAATTGACCTCAAGTACATTGTCACAGTGGTGGAAAGCTAACATACTCTGACAGAGTAATCTCATCTGAGAAATTGTCATGTGAGGAAGGATTATGCAGTGTGACACATTCACTGAAGTGTTATTTGCCAAACAGTGGTAGAGGGATAACTTGTGATGAACAACAGGCACATTATTAAGCCAATTACGTTGACTGCTATACATACTCAATGTAAAATCAGACAACAGGGATGGCTGGAATGTGGTTTGTCCACATCAAAACCCATGCTGAGGTTTGGTTCCCAATGTGGCAGGGTTGGGAGGTGGGGTCCAGTGAGAAATGTTTGGATCACAGGGTTAGAGTCCTTATGAATTAATGTTTTTCTCATAGGAGTGGGACAACTATATCAGAAGTTTGGTACCCGTTTCTCTCTTTGTACATGCCTGTCTTGTCTTCACCTTTTCACCGTGTAGGGAGCAGCACAAAGCCCTTTCCAGAAGCTGAGTAGATGGAGCTGCCCAATCTTGAACTTTCAGCCTCCAGAACTGTAAGCTAAATAAGCCTCTTTACTATGTACCGAAAATTACAAAATACTGATGTAAAAAAATAAAACACAAAAGTAAGAAAACTTTGAGGTCTGATGAAGGATACTTTCAAAAGCCTATATAGGAAATATCACATTCAATTAACCTTTAAAGTACCTTTTCAAGTTAAGAAATAAGACAACGATGATCATTCTGACAATTTGGACATTGTTCTAAAGATCCCAAAAGAGAGAGAAAAGCAATAAAATATATAAAAACTGCAAAGGAAAAAAATGAAAGAGTCATCATCCATAGAAAGTCCCACAGAAATTCCCTAAGAACCTTCAGGTAAATTACAGGCATGAAAAGATCAATATTATCAACTGCACTTCTACAATTGTTTTCTATCCAAGAATGGTTAGAAGGTTCAATTGAAAAGAGACATATTTATAAAAGTAGCAAAAAATATACCTCAGTACCTAAGAATATATTTCAAAACATATCTAAGATATTCATGGAAAAAATACTTTATCATAAAGTTTCAATTTCAATTTAAAACTTTATTGAAAAGCATTTTAAAAAGACTTCTGGTTCCATCAAAGATGGAGTGACTCCAATCCTCTCTTATCCTCTCCCTTACAATAAACTATAGACAAAACACAACAGACAAGCACAGGAGGTCTCTGAAAGCGGGGGAGAGAGTGACAGCCACTTTACTGATGCCAAGACTTAAAGAAGATGTGAATCCCTCTGGTTTCCTCACTATCTCCCACATACTAGAGAACCTTCAAGCCTGTACCAAGAACAGGCTTGCACAATAATGCCTAAAGAGAGACTCTTCCTCCCTAGTCAAAAGACCTGGAAAAGGGTGACACAATGGAGTGCTGTTTTGGCAATACCTACCCCATTCCAGTCAAACAGCAACCAAAACTGCACAACCCTTCCCTTGGTCCTAGGAGAACCAAAAGCCCAGTTGACAGAATAGTCCCCTTGCCTCCAGGAAGCAGGCAGTGACAGCACTACCCTGATGCCCTCTTCTGGGGGCACTGCCTCAACAGGTGGAGTCAAGGACCTCACCAGGGAACATGTCCCCTGTTCTGTTGGGTGGTGGTTGATGGTGTTCCGATTTCCCAGCCTGAGGAGTGTCAAGGATTTAGAGACAGCTAAGCTTCCTTGCCCCCTCAGTAGCCATCAGGTTTAATGAGATAGTATGAGGAGTTAAAAACCACGTGCTTCCCTAACGTGCCCCACTGTGCCCCCGCCCAACCTCTCCCTTCACCATCAATGAGAAGGGGGAAATGGGTGGGGGAGCTGGCTGGCTCTCTGCTTGCCCTTCTTCTCCCCTCCTCTCCTCTGTAGTCCTGGTGGCCCAACTGGGGTCTGTGCTTCCACCCTTCCCTGCAGCAACAAAGCAGTGTGAGTCACCCTCCTTCCCCACTTCCCTCTTCACTTCCAGGCAAGGTGGCAGTGTGCGTCAGTGCTCCATTTTTATTGGGGTGGTGTCCTCGGGGGCCCAGTGGGAAGTTCAGTGACACACCCAACCTGCTCTAGCAGTACCCCTCAACTGGGGACTTCTTGCTAAGGAAAAAAGAAGGTTAAATAAGATCCAGAGTCTTAGACTATAATGTCCTGGATATAATTGGAAGTCACTGATGAAACTAAGAACCAAGAAAATCACTACATGAACAAGAAAAGACAATCAACAATACCTACTAAAGAGATGACTCAAAAGTTGGGATTACCTGACAAAAGCAACCATCATAAAAATACTTCCATAAGCAATTATAATTTTCCTTGAAGCTAATGAAAATACAGGAAATATCGGCAATAAAAAATATTTCCACCCCCCCCCCAAATGGAAATCATAAAACTGAAAACTATAAAGAGATAATAAGAACTTGCTGAATGGACTCAGTAGTGGTGTAGAGACAACATAAGAGAACTGGTGAAATTGAAGACAAATTAATAGAATATACTCAATCTGAAAAATAGAAAGAAAATAGGTGGTAACAATATTAACAGAGTTTCAGGAACTTGTGAGAAAAATATTCAATAATGTAACATCTGGAATTTGACCAAAGATACAAAGAAGCTGAGCAAATTCCAAATAAAACAAAAAGACAGAACCCCATGCTGAGACAGAGCATAATTAAACTTATGAAAACTAAAGACATGGAAAAAAAATCCTGAAAGCAGTCAAAGAAAAATGATGTCATTTTTAAAATATGGAATACAATTTCAATAACTGGATTTCTCATCTCAAACTATGGAGGCAAGAACAAAGTGGGTATTTTTCAAATGGTGAATGAAAAAAAAATTCAATATCCAGCAAAGTTTGCAGAACTAACAGAATTTGCACTGCCAATTGCAAATTCTACATCCAATGAAAATATCCTTCAAGAGTATATAGGAAATGAAGGCACTAGAGAAGACATATAAATGGAAAGATGTGATCTGCTTATGAGTCTTAGCATTTTGACTATGCCCAGAAATCCCTAGGCAACTGATTCATGATTTGTGATGAGTTAGTAATGCTATGAGCCATCTACCCATTCCTCTGCATGCTAGGATTTCAGAATTTCAGTACAGATATGGAACCCAAAATTGAAGTCACTCAGAGTGAACGACCCTTCAGCAAAGTTTGATTCTTCTACTGGACCAATATTCTTGTTTTTTAATATCTATAAGCTAGACATTTTTCAGGGGGTAAAGTTTCCCTAAGAATTCTATCTTTTCTACAGAGCCAGATGAGTTTCTACAAATACCAGAAGATTCACAGGATCTCATCATCCTTTAGACATACATAACAATTATACATACATAACACTATATAACCTAAAATATATACCAGTGCAGGTGTTAAGGTTTGGATTTTGAAAGCCTTCCTTTCCCAAACTCATGTGCTGGCAATGAAGCAATATTCAGAGGTGAAAAGATGAAGGTTATGATCTCATCAGTGGATTAATCCAATTGATGGATTACGAACGTGAATGGACATACTAATTGGTGGTGTAAATAATAGTTAGGTGGGGCTTGGCTGGAGGAAGTGGGTCACTGGGGATGTGGCCTCAGTAACTACATAGTCCCTTGGCCACTTCCTGCCTCTCTGCTCCTTGGCTGTCAAGAGTTTTGCAGCTTTCCTCTGCTATGCCCTCTGTCAGGTTGCTTTATCATACATACTCTGTCTCTATGCATTCTTTGATGAAAAGGTCTATTTCTAGTCATTGTTTAATCCTGAACCCATCGTGGCTAGCACATAGAATGCATTAAGAAAACACTCAATGGATGGATTCATGAATTGAGTGTTATACTCTTTCAAATTCCAAATAATGCAAATATTATACATTATTGCCTGAAATTACATAGACTCAGGAAATTCTTGTTTGATGAATAAGTAAATTCATCCATAGACATCAAGAGTCTTAAGGATTACAGTTTTTATTTCGTTATCATATTTCAACTCTCATCGACTGGTCATGGCTACCAAATGCATTGTGGAGCAGTTTTCTAAGATCACTTTTGGGATGAGATGAAATGAGTACCATTCTTACTCGGCAAGATCTGTCAGGGTGAGGGAAGAAGGAATTTTAGCCTTCACTCTAATTAAAATGATGCACAAAGTGGGAAAAAACATTGCTTATGTGGATTTACATTGACGCTTTCTTGAAAGTCTGTTTTATTGAAAACATGTTTCATTTTTTCCCAGGTCATCTTGTTAAGGATACAGCTAAGTAGAGATATTAAGAACAAGAACTTTGAGCTCCATAGTCCTGGTGTCTGATGCTGCCCTAGAGTTCTCTACTCAGCACTACCTCCTATTTCCTTTCCTCCATCATCAACCCAGCAACCCACTCCTTGCAGTCCTCCTAGCTCAACTCCACAATTCTTCTCTTATTTTAAAATGTACTCATTTACTATCTTCTGGTGCATCTGTGCTCCATACTGGGATCTGAGCTCAGCACTGGGGATATTCAGACTGATGATGGCCAAATCACACCTCCCTATGGTAACCCTGTCCTTGGGAAAGGATGTAACCTCTCATTTTGGTCCCTCACAGCCTGTAGTAACCGTCCGAAATGGTGTGCATGATGACCCCAGAGACAGTGTGTCTGGCATACTACTGTTGTGTCCCACAAAAGTTGGCTATTCCCACATCTACCATCACTGCCAGAATAAAATTTGAAAGCTCTGTCATGTTCCTGGTCCAGCTAGGGGGTCTCAGCTATAATAATATCTTAATGCCTATGGACAGGAAGGAAATATAGATAAAATGAAACAATTACTTTATAAATCACAGAAAATACATTTCCCCTATTTATACTACATTGAAATATTAATCTCAGCACGGGCATGCAGAAACCTGTATTCTGCCTGGACTTGTATATTTCTTGTAGCACATTTACCATACAGTAAATCTAGAGAATCATTTGGTTGCTTAAACTTAAAAAAAACAAACACAGCTAAAATAGGTCTATTATATTTGGCAGTGTCCAAACTTCACACTCATTATCTCATTTGATCCTGCCAATTGCTTTATGTATTATCATTATCCCTTATTTTTAATTAGTAATAGCACTGTGTTTTAGAAAAATTCAGACTCTGTTGTCAGAAAGTCACCACCTAGCTGTGTGTTTGTGGTGAGGTGAACCTCAGATTCCCCAGGATAAACACCTATGAACCATTGCAGCTTCCCAGAAGGACACATCCTGCTCCAGGGGGATGGATTCCTTTGTGATTCTGGAATCCACAGTCCAAACAGGAGCTTCCAGAAAGCATCACAGATCCTGAGTTGTAAGCCAAATTGGGACCTGGCAATTTCACTGATCCAAATGCTGTTTTGTTTCACAGGGGACAAAGGCACATGCATTTTACTGAAGATGCTAATGTTTAAAAACAAACAAAAAACCCCCAGCAGTCTCAGGCCACCTTCCTGCCCCTTCCATCTGGCTGCCCCCCACTGCCTGGGGGTTGGCTGAGTCAGACAATGGGGCCCTGGGTGGACTGGGGCGCCACTGCACAAAGGAAGCAGACAGTACTTTCCAACAAGTGAGCCACAGATCAAGAAACCAACAGTTTTCTGACTGAAGGAAAAAAGAGACCTTAAGAATGAGTTGAGTCGAAAGCTTAGTACATGGCATATGTGAGTCAGAAAATGAGTAAGAAGTTCAATTAAAACTTAGAAATCCGGCACTGGGGCTACGGCCACTGTGCGTCTCCAAAGGAAATCTTAAACTTGACCATTGCAGAAATGCCGCAATTCTGCACTCAGCTCAGGAAAGGAACATGTACAGATCTACTCTCCAGTTGACAAAACATGAAAAAAATGCAAAAAGGTCTGTTTGTTACTTCTGATGGAAAAAAGATGAGATTACTTGCTTAAGCTGATGAAATGAGTCTCAGAACAACATGGAAATGGAGCTTCTATGAAGGGTCTTGGAATGGTTAACTTCAAAGAAAAGGGCAACAAGAGACACGAAGGCAGAAGAATTATTCTTATGGGTTCTGAAACCACTAAAACTTCAGAATCAGGGACCTTCTATTCTCAAGACCAGATTCTTCAAGCCACAGGAAATATCATACTGGCCTTTCATCTGCTGTGTGGTGAGCTGGACCCAATTCTTTCTGGCAGATCTACATTCAGACCCTCCCCAGCGAATGACACTCCCTAATACTGTAAAGAAGTTCAGTGACCTCAGTCAGCACAAGCTGTACACATCCTCAGCCACTGCAAAAGCATGTCGACAGTATGCCTATTTCTGTAAAGTCACCCAGGGCCCACAGGTCCATTTCTGAATGTCTCTGACTTAATCACTGTCCAGCATTAAGACAAGAAGCAGTTGTTTCTGAGTTACTAAAGTCGCTAAGCTATCTGAAAACAAAAGTGGAATTTTAAAAGCTATAAAGTGTATCTAATACAAAAAGTTTTTTTTTTTTTTTTTGGTGGGGGGTGTTGGGGATTGAACCCAGGGCCTTGTGCATGTGAGGCAGGTACTCTACTAACTGAGCTATTTCCCCAGCCGAGAAAAGGTATTTCGTGTGTGAAATTTTCAGCAAAATAAAATCAGTTTTATTTATCTTATATTTTGTAAATTGCAACATGATGATTTATATTTTTCCAAGTATACCGTGTATTATATTTCATTAGTTCTAAGTAAAAGTATCATTAAAAGAAAAAGCCATGTCCAATGATGCAGAAGCAGCAGACTGCAAGGGAACTGTTCTCATTCTGGTAGAATTGGAAGATAGGAACTAACATTTATGGGGTTAACTGTGGGAAGGGAACCTTATTCTCCTCTTTCATTGAAACCCCACAGGAACTACATTCATTGAATCTTCCCTAGGCTGATGATCAGGGCCAATGAACTAAAATAATAGTTACTATTACATGCTGGGCACTTTACCTGTGTTGTTTAATTCTTACCACCCTGATGATCATTATGCCTACTCAGGCTTAGCTTCCACTGACCCAAAAGAGAGTCCCTGGC
Organism: Marmota monax; assembly: GCF_021218885.2. Classification (NCBI taxonomy): domain Eukaryota; kingdom Metazoa; phylum Chordata; class Mammalia; order Rodentia; family Sciuridae; genus Marmota; species Marmota monax. Next base: position 8,831,213 of record NW_026693934.1, on the reverse strand, counting down.
ATAGCAGCTGCTACGATGGTGTCATAAGGACACAGGTCACTCTATATGCTCGCTGCCAGGTGTTCCATTCTTCAGGGCATCTTCTAGACTGCAGCTCATGCTTAAGAGGCCTCCTCTTAGACCTTTCTGCAGCCTTGGGTTCTATTTGTTTGCCAAATATACACCTCAGTTGGTGTTATGGTGTAGAAACAGTTGGAGTGTATCCCCAAAGCTGCCTGTGTTGGAAGTTTGGTTCTGGCGTGGCAATATGGAAGGTGGTGGAGTCTTTAAGTAAGGCTTAAAGATTAATTGATCTTAAGTAAGGTTTACTGAGTTCTTGGGTCACTGGAGGAGGAAGCTGCCATCAGAAAGTACTGTGGGACCTCAGTGTCACTGGAATCCTGTTTGGCAATATGATCTTACTCCCACATGTGCTCCCGTCATTGCCCTCCATCATGAGGTGAGGCAGCCAAGGGGGACCCTTGCCATAGCCTGCCCCATAATGTTTGCACTTTTAGCCTCTAAAATGATGAGCTAAATAAACTTTTCTTTATAAAGTTAACTTATCTCAGGTACTTTGTTATAGTGATTAAAACCAGGCCAAAACACTTGGTAAGTGATGAATTGTTCTCAAGTATCATTAGTAGAGTAAAAAAATGCAAAAATTGCCAGTACCAGTACAGCCTGTGTAACAGAAAGAAAAAGAAAAGAAAAAAAAAAAACCCCTCAGATCCATACACTGATGTTTACTTGCTATGGGACAGTCAATTATCCATTCTGGACTTCATATGTGCAATCTGCAAAATGGACTAGCATTCTCATATCATATTGTCTCATATGATGGCTATTTAAGTGCCTGGAACATATTGTGTGCACAGTATAAAACAGTTTCCTTTCCATTCCATGTACAGTCCACATGCTACATAGTCTCTCAATAGTCAATGTCCCTAAGCCATTTCTGTTTTATGTTAGGATTCCAGCAAACAGGAGGCTCTTTCACCTATTCTACAAGAAACCTCTTCTATTCCCCAGAATGGACGGCTCTAGAACAACACAGTGTTTACAGTAATGTGGCATTATAAGTGTTTTAGTAGAAGAAAAAGAACCAAAGGTCATTTATTGACATTTATATAAGAGGTATCACATGCTATACAGTACCGTAGATTAAAAACTAATCAAAAAGTCTACGTACAAATCAAAACATGGTAATCAAATTTATTTTCAATAAATGGTACTGTAACTATAACTATATGCAAAATAAAGACAATACAAAACCAAAAACAAAGCAAAAAAAAAAACCCCTGACATCATATCATACATAAAATTAACTCAAAGTTGATCATACAATTAAATGTTAGGACTGAGCCATAAAAGTCTTATGAAGAAAAATAGAAGGAAATATTTATGTATTATTTAGATTAAGAAAATAGGAAGTAAAAAGCTCAAACCATGAAAAAGAAAAAGTGACAATTGGAATTTGTCTCCACTGAAAAAATCTAGCTGCTTAAATAATACTGTTAAGGCCAGATGAAGTGGCGCATGCCAGTAATCCCAGTGCCTTGGGAGGCTGAGGCAGGAGGATTGGGAGTTCAAAGCCAGTCTCAGCACTGGTGAGGCACTAAGCAACTCAGTGAGACCCTGTCTCTAAAAAAGATACAAAATAGGGCTGGGGATGTGGCTCAGTAGTCAAGTGCCCCTGAGTTCAATCCCCGGTACTCCCCACCCCTCCCAAAAAAATACTGTTAAGGAAAGGAAAAAAAAAGTCAACAAACTGGAAGAAAACATTTGAAAAAACATGTATCTGACAAGGAATTGTTTATAAGAACTCTTATGTCTCAGTAATAAGGAAAAAATGAGCAAAAAATTTGAATAGATTATCAAAGACGATACACAGAGGTAAATAAGCACGTGAATAGTGCTCAATCATTAATCATTAGGGAAATAGAAATTAAAACCACACTGAGATACCTCTTCATAACTACTAATATCACTAAGAAGCAAAACAAAACAAAACAAAACAACCCCAAAACCTGAGAATACCAAGCCATGGGAGGATGTGTGGCTAATGAAACTCTAATACTCTGTTGATGGGTTGTCCCATGGCACAATCATGGGGAAACAGTTGTTTCTTATAAAGTTCAACATACACTTACAAGTGACTCAGCAACACTACTCATAGGCATTTATTGAAAAAAGGCAAAACATGTCCAAATAAAGATTTGTAAGCAGATGTTTAGAACAGAAGTAGTCACAGTGGCCAAACTGGCAACAACCCATCAACTGGTGCTTGGTAAACACCTGGTGTCACGCAGAGGAAACAACATACTCCACAGCCAGGAAATAGGACTGAACTTCTCATGCCTACAATGCCAGTTGAATTGCCAGAGCATTATATACATGAAAAAAAGCCTAACAGCAAACCCTCTGCAGTGTCCCTCTGATTCCATTTCTTGAGATTCTAGAAAAAAGAGAAGCCCCAAATGTCAGGGAGCAGAGCAGGGTTGCTAGGTGGGATAGGGGAATTTACTAGGTAGGGGCAAAGGGGAACCTTCTCAGGTAACAGAAAAATTCTGATGACAGTGGTGATAGTTATGCAACTGTACACATTTGTCAAACCGCATCCGCTGTTCACTTAAAAAGTGGTGAATTCTATTGGATGTAAATGATATACCAGTAAGTTAATAAAACAAAATTCATGCTGTATTCTCTAGAGAATAACCAGGAGAAGAATCATAGAAGAAGTTAATGGTGGGAGGGGGGCAGAAAATCTCCTGATTGCATAAGCAAGGATCAAAGTTAATCTGCCTAAGAGGAAGGACTGCCCAACCTCATGCTCCAGAAGAAGCCATCCAATGGGGACCAAGGAACAAGAAGCCAAATCCTGACTGGACAGTATTAGTAAGGAAGCCTCACCAGTTCTTCCTTTTCAAAATACAGTGTTTTCTTTCTTTCTTTTTTTAATTAAAAAGACAATACATATAGGACCGGGTGCATAGCTTAGTGGTAGAGAATGAACAAAATCTCAAGTTAGATCCCCAATAACAAATACACACACGCACACGCACACATGCACATACACACACAGAGTGCAAAATGTGTGTCATTATTATGGAAACAATCTTGAAATGAAGAAGGACATGAAGTAACAGTAAAACTCGTCTCCATCGTATCTTTCCCCACAAACTGTCAGAGGTAGGGCCACACCCCCGAGCTGCGCTGAATTCTCATTTGGAAATATTCTTTTCAGGTGTCTCAGTGATTTTTTTTTAGTAAGAAAGTCCCAGAAGCAGCTACTGGATTTAGTCTGCAATCCAGGGACTCAGGATTCATTAAATAGTCCTCCGTCTTATTCATAAAACCCCCAATCTAATGTCCTCCAGGGATCTTATCTACAGTGAATGAACCCTCCCTGATTGCTGTTTTTCTAGGCAGCAGAGACTATTCCGAGAGGTAATGTTGTTACATACAAAAGGGACAGGCACATGCATAAATATCTTCAGTTACTTTCTGTTTAAGTTTAAATTTAGGTTAGCTTGCTAACAGCTTTTACAGAAAGCAACCATGTCCATGGCAAGCTGACACTTATGTCTTCACTCTATAACATTCAGGTCCAGGTTCAAATTCTGAAACTCTATCTACTGATCAGCAGCAACCACAGTCCCCAGTGGGCATGGCTGGCCCACTTCTTTCACATCCAGTGGATCAAGGCAGGTCCCATAATAAGACCATCTCAATTCTAAACTTACTCTATACCAGCCTACCCCAAAACATCCTCTGCCAGACACAAGACCAGTCTGCCCTCTTAAAATTACCTGTGGCCTTTCTCATTTGTTTCTTCCAGCTGTCCTGGAGTATGAGAAAACTGAGGTATGGCCTTCTGATGTACAGCGGCTTCTCAGAGATCTAGAGGGCATGCCTGGACAGGGAGGGAGGCCAGGTGAAGTCTGGAAAGAGCCCCAGGCATTTGCAATGTGACACGTGACACACACACGCTGGTTTAGTTCATTCTGGCTGAGCTGATTCACCAGGTGAGGCCACAGCATCTTCATCTGATGCACACAAATGGAGGTTCTGGCTCTCTTCCCTTAACTCCATCTCTTGGCCCTTTGGGATTGTCCCCCCAGGCAAAGCAGGGAGGAGATACTCCCTTCCCACCCTGCAAAAATACGCTGGTTGGCTGGCAGACAAAGCAGCAGGGCCATGATCTCTTCCCTCACTGTGCCAGAACGTAGCAGAAGAGACAAGATTGGCACCTAACAAATGATTAGAAAACTGGGAGGCAGTTTCCAGTTAGATGGAACGTATTCATTCTGCACAATTTAAGAATTTATTAAAACATTTACTTACTGCATATCTACTATGCACCGGGTTCTATATTATAGGCAATGAGAATATGAAGATAGAAGCTAGTTTTAAAGATGATAAGGAAGCAGAAAATGAAAAGATCCTGTGATGGGCACCAGGATAGCTGAATTTATGTGACCTCTCCACTCAGGCAAGTCAAGACCAGACAGGAAATGTGTTTCTAGGGGAAGGGATGCGTGAGATAAATTTGGGGGGGGGTTGTATTTTTTTATTGGAACATTATAGTTATATACAGTAGTTGAGTCCCTTTTGACAAAATCACACATGCATGGAGTTTGATTCAATTGCCATTCCCCACCTTTTCCCTTCTCTCCTCCCTCCTCCATTCTCCTTCCTTTACTGGTCTTCATTCACTGGTTTATGTATTTATTTATTTATTTATTTTTAATTGGTACTTTCTACATAAAGGTGAAATTCCCTGTGGTATATTTATATATACATATAACAGGATTTCGTTAAATTCATTCCTTATTTCCTTTCCTTCCCTTCCCCTCCCTCTCCCTCTCCTCCTCCTACTCCTCTGATCTTCCCTATATCTTTATTGTATCCAATCCCCTTTCTCTGCCTTCTTTCTCTTATTTTAATCTAGCTTCCACAGACAAAAGAAAATATCTGACCCTTGATTTTCTGAGTCTGGCTTATTTTGCTTAGCATAATGTTCTTTACATCTATCCATTTACTGGCAAATGCCATAATTTCTTTCTTCTTTATGGTTGAGTAAAACTCCATTGTGTATATATACCACATTTTCTTGATCCACTCAACTATTGGCAGGCATATGCGATGACTCCATAATTTGGCTATTGTGAATTGTGCTGCAGTAAACATTGTTATGGCTGTATTGCTCATGTATGCTGATTTTAGTTCTTCTGGGTAAATACCAAGGAGTGGGATAGCTGGATCATATGGAGGTTCAATTCCTAGTTTGTTTATTTGTTGTACCAGGGATTGAACTCAGGGGCACTTGACCACTGAGCCACATCCCCAGACAGGGTCTCACTGAGTTGCTTAGTGCCTTGGCTTTTGCTGAAGCTGGCTTTGAACAGGTAATCCTCCTGCCTCAGCTTCCTGAGCCACTGAGATTGCAGGTGTGAGCCACTGTGTTGGGCTTGCTAATATACTTTCAAGGAATTTTGCATTTATGTTCATTAGGGATATTGGTCTTTAGTTTTCTTTCCTTGATGTGTCTTCATCTGGTTTTGATATCAATATTTTACTGGCTGATCATAGATTGTTTGAGGAAGTATTCCCTTTCAATTTCACGGAATAATTTGAGAAAGACTGGTGTTAGCTCTTCTTTAAAGGTCTGGTAGAACTTAGCTGAGAATCTATTTGGTTCTGGGCTTTTCTTTTTGGAATGCTTTTAATTGCTGTTTCAATTTCATTACTTGATATTGGTCTGCTTAGGTTTTCTCTATCTTCCTAGTTAATTTTGGGCAGGTAATATTTATCTAGAAATTTGTTGATGTCTTCTAGATTTTCCAGTTTTCTGGAGTATAAATTTTCAAAATATTTTCTAATGATTCTCTGAAATTCTGAATTCAGAATATCTCCTTTTCCATCTCTAATTTTGTTTATTTGAGACTTCTTTTTGGTTAGTTTGTCTAAGGGTTTATCAATTTTATGTATGTTTTCGAAGAATGAACTCTTTGTTGCACTGAGCCTGTGTATTGTCTTTTTATTCTCAGTTTCATTAATTTCAGCTGTGATCTATATTTCCTGTCTTCTACTAATTTTGGAATTGGTTCCTTCTTTCTTTTCTAAGGCCTTGAGGTAGATTATAAGTTTATTTATATAAGCTTATATATATATAAGCATATATATATATAATTATATATATAATTTGGAATCTATTTTTTAACGTAGGTACTCAAGATGATAAATTTTCCTCTTAGACCCACTTTTATGCTATCCCAGAGATTTTGACATGTTGTATCTTTGTTCTCGTTTGTTTTGAATAATTTCTTAGAGCTAAATTTTAAAAGAGGAGTAAAAGTCAGGCAGGCAGAGAGGAAACACAGTAGGTAGATATGCTGTGTTAAGGATGTGCTTATAGGAGAAAATATAGCATGGATTGAAGAGTGCTTTGGCACACATGGACACATGTGCCTGGGGAGGAGATATCTTTGGTCCTTATGTGGGACCAGGAAGAGCTAGCTTGAATGCTGGAATGGGTCCATCATGGCTCTTGTTCTCCATTTCCACCATTGAGTTGTGTGCTATTGGTAAAAGCCTGGAAATGCTGAGACTCAATTTATTTTTTCCTGAAGGGAATGGATTAGCAAGGGTCACAGTTGATCGTTTTTATTTTATCCTACAGGATAGGCTTGGTAAATCTGGGAGATGAACCTATCACAGAGCTTAAGTGATTTTCTCAAAGACACACAGCTAACTTTAGAGGCCAAGATTAGGATGTCTTCACCTGTGTCTCCTCCACACAGGGGCTTCACATCCACACAGGGATCAGATACAGGGAAGCACCAATGAGTCCTTGCTAGATGGCCGGCTAGATGACCTGGCTGTGCTACCTCCTCTTGCAAGGCTTTGGCACCAATCCTGAAAGCCACTCACCAGTCCATTGAAGCCCACCTGTCTCAAGAAGCCTTCCCAGCTATTATGGTTTAGATATGAGATGTCCCCCAAAAGCTCATGTGTAAGATAATGCATGAAGGTTTAGAGGTGAAATCATTGGGTTATGATAGACTTAACCTAGTTATTGCATTAATTCATTGAAAGGATCAATTGGGTGGTAACTGTAGGCAGGCAGCATGTGGTTAGAGGAGGTGGGCCAAAAAATAAATAAATAAATAAATAAAATAAAATGAGAAGGTATCTACTATTAGTTTCCTATGGGAAAAAAAAAAAAGAAGAGGAGGTGGGCCACTGGAGGACTGCACTTGAGGTATATATTTTGTCCCTGGTGAGCCAACCTTAGTGTCTCTGCTTCCTGATTGTTATATCCTGAGCTTCTGCCCTCTGTCACACCTTTCCACCATGATTTTCTGCCTCTCCTCAGGTACAAAGCAATGGAGTTGGCCACCTATAGACTAAGATCTCTGAAACTGTGATGAAATAAATTTTCTCTTCTAAAATTTTCCTTGTCCGGTCTTTTGGTCACAGTAATGAAAATGCTGACTAAAACACCAGCCATGGGTGGGCATAGGCTTTACAGCTTACCTTTGCAGCCATCTGTCATGTCCCAGAAAGCCAGTTCTCAGGCCTTCCCTCCCCACCAAGATGGCCCCAGGTGATCCTCAGAACCGCAGTTGTGCACATAATCCTCCACCATGAGCAGGGGTGGAACATGAGGACCTGACCCTTTTGGTGGGAAGAAGCCCAAGGTTGATTTTCACATCTGCCACTTTTCCTTCTTTATTTGCCAACATAGTTTTATGCTCCAAATGAATAATTATGTCTCTTTCAAGCTCCCATGTCTCATAGGTTTTACTGACTTGGAAGGTCTATACTTGTTTGCTGTGGTTTGCACCCCCTGAAACTCATATTGAAATTTAATCCTCATCATGAGATAATAAGTGGTGGGACCTGGCAGAATCTTTCAGAGGGGATTAGGGTTCTGTTCTCATGAATACATTAATCCATTCATGCAATTAATGGATTAAGGGGCTATGGTCTAGTTTGAGAGTGGGTCTCTTATAAAAGCCAATTTGTCTAGATGTTATGTGTTCCCTGCCTATTGCCATGTGATGCCCTACTCTGTTTTGGGGACTTGACCAGTATGTAGGCCATCACCAGATGTTGATATTGACTTTGGAGCAGAATAATCAGCCTTTTTCTTTATAGTTTCCCTAGTCTGTGGTACGGTATTATTAGCAACAGAAAATAGACTATGACACTATTGGACAGAATGCAGAAGCAGCCAAGAAAATTCATTTACTAAGGTCAGTTGATTGATAGCAAAACCACATATGACCAGCAATGGTAAAAGCCTGTGAAAGGGACACAACCAAGAGGAGTTATAGGCTCTCTCCAATGGTTCTGATTTGGGCAAGAGCCACATCCTGCCAATATGCACCCGAGAAGTCAGAATTCTATCTTTTCCATGTCTGTATCCCCTGTGCTTAGAACCTGCTCTTACATGTAGCTTCTCAGTGAACACTGGAAGGAAGGAAGGAATGGCATGATACAGGTTGTCTTGCTTATGCACACCATACATACTGCCATTTAAACTAATGTTTTTGTCTCATTCTTTATGAAATAAAAGGGCAATGAAAGAAGATATGTTAAAGGCTTACTTACTATTAGTCACTGCCGTAGATGAGGCTCACCACTGCTTCTTGGGGAGGCTGAGGATGTGGCCCCATAATCAGAACATGGAGATGTGCTGCTCCAAGAGATGTGCTCTTCCCATGAAGTCTTTATACCATCAGAATGAAAACTGAGTGCTCTGAAGAAATATTATTCTAAATATGTCTGATCCCATTTATAAATTAGAAGAATATATTAAGGGAATGAATACTGAGCAGGACAAAAAAGAGATGTACACTATATCCTGTTATAAGCTGATCATCTTTAGATAACTATATAAGTAGATGACAATCTGCAGTCCATGGGCCAAGTCCAGCCTAATACCTGTTTTTGTAAATAAATTCTATGTGAACACAGTCATGTCCGTTTGTTTTTGTCTTCTCTATGGCTCCTTTGGCTACCTTTGGGTGGAATTGGGCCTCAAATTCCTGAGGTCCAAATCCATAATGTGATTGTATTTAGAGATAGGATCTTTAATGAGGTAATTAAGGTTATATGAAATCATAAGGGTGGGGCCCTCATCTGATAGGATTGGTGTCCCTATAAGACAAGGAAGAGACACTAGAAACGTGCACACAGAGGGAAGGTCACAAGAGGACATAATGCGAAGGTGGAATCCATAAATCGGGGGAAAAGAAGACCTTACTTAGAAACCAACCCTGCTAAAATCCTAATCTCAGACTCCCAACCTAAATTATAGTTTAGCAAAATTTACTCATTATTGTTAAGATATCAACTTTCTCCAAATTGATCTAAAGTTCCAGTGCAATCCCAATCAGAATTCTAAGGCTTTTCGTAGAAGCTGTAATGGGATTCTAAAATCTATAGGTAAATGCAAATACCTTAGAGTACCTGAAACAGTCTTGAAAAAGAACAAATTTGGGGTTCTACACAGCCTGATTTCAAGATTTTCAAGGATATAAAGCTACAAGAATCAACACAGTATGATATTGATTTAAGGGTACTAAATAGCTCAATAGAATCATAAAGATCTATAACATAGACCTTTTGTTGGTGTCAAAGTAATTCATTGGGGGAAAGCATATTCTTTTCCACCAATGGTGCTGAACACACCATACAGAATATACACATAAAAAAACCCCAAAAGTTTAACAAAAGTGACTCAAGAAGAAATACAAACTGTGAGTAGTCCAATAACAATCAAAGGAATTCTATCAATACTAGAATCCTTTGCACAGAGGAAACAAAATCAATTTTTGCCAGATATTCAAGGGGTAAGAGTAAGTAATAAAAATCTTACTAAATCTCTTTCAGAAAATTTTTTTTTTCAAAAAGGTAGCACTGGTTAATTTGTTCTATAAGGTTAGTATGTCCTCGATCTCAAAACCTGGCAAAACCAATAATACGAAAGAAAAATGCAAACCAATCTCATCTAGGAACAAAGATGCAGACATCTAAAACAAAGCATCATCAAACCACATCAGTCACCAAAGAAGAAAAAAGTGCATAATGACTAAATTGAGTGCATATCAAGACAGAAAGATCAGTTAAATGAAAGGAAAGCTATGCTGGTAACTCACTCTATTCATAGAGTAAAAGGAAATGTCATGCGTCATGAGTGCACCAAGAGGTGCAAACAGAAAAGCTCAATAAAAGTACCCATTCTAGACGCAGGAGAGCCTTCCAGAGATTTCTGGTGTGCTGGCAAAGCTCTGTTTTTTGACTCACGGGTGATTACATGGGCATCTCCTTTATTACCATATGTTAGTACAAGAGGCCATGCAGTTTTGGGAAGAAGAAAAAAGAGAATGCTATAGTTTAAATGTATCCCCTCCAAAAGCATGTACTAGAAATGTAATTGCCATTTTAATAGTATTAAGAGGTGGGATCTTTTCTTTATTTTTTTTTTTTTTTGGTTTTAGATGGATATAATACCTTCTTATTTTATTTATTTATTTTTATGTGGTGCTGAGGATTGAACCCAGTGCTTCACACATGCTAGGCAAGCACTCTACCACTGAGCCACAACCAAGAGGTGGGATCTTTAGAAAGGTACATGAGGGCTCTGAACTCATGAATGGATTCATGTGGTTATAACAGGAGTGGATTCCTTATTGCAGAAGAGGGCTGACTGACTCCTAGATTATATCCCCGCACCCCTCACTCCTTGAAGATTTTCTTTTTTTCTAAATAAACAATAAATCTATTGGAAGCTTATTGGCTTACTCATGGTATAGAAGGAGGAACCGCATACCCAGGTTTTGAGAGGGTCTTGAACCAGAAAAACCTAGATCTTAGTACTAAGAATTTGCATGTTTTCTCTTTAGACTGTAGCTAGCAGATGATCAGTTTAAACTGCAACATTCCCTTGTCAGAATTTGCTGGACACATCACAGATAATATTACACATCTTGAGTCAGGGAAGGGATCCCACAATTAACAGGTCACCAGAATGGGGAAAATTAGAGGAATAAAATTAAGGGAATGAATACTGAGCAGGACAAAAAAGAGATATATACTATCTCCTATAAAAGGAACTTTCCATAGATCTTTGCATGTAAAATATTCACATCCAGTTACAGTGGGGAAAACTAACACAGTACACCAAAAAGATCTCCAAGTGGTCACATCTTTAGAAATGTCATACACATGACAAACACAAAGGAAATGAGTTGTGATGAACCCCACCCCAACACACTTCTTTGTTTTGTGGTGCTAGGAATAGAACCCAGGGCTTCACACAAGCTAGGGAAGCACTCTACCACCGAGCTACATCACCAGTCTTACTTACTTACTTACTTATTTATTTTGAGACAAGGTCTCACTAAATTGCCCAGGCTGGCCTCTGTCGAACTTGTGGTCCTCCTGCCTCGGCCTCCAGAGTAGCTAAGATTTTCATTTCTGGCTCACCATCATCTCTCTCCAACACTAATCTTGCTCTAATTCTTGATAATTTCAACATCCTTCTACATAATTCTCTGTGTCAAGCTCTGTGTTGAATGCTTTACAAATAACATCTCATTTAATTCTCACAAAGACCCATTTCTCAAAGGAGGAAACAGCCTTAGAAAAAGTAAGCAGCTGGCCGAACATAAAACTGTTATTTAGAGGTGAAGCTGGGATTCAAGCTGCTTCTGTGTTATGCTGTGTTACTCCCTCTATTAGGGAAATAGCCACTATTTCTTAAAAGTAAACAGGAACTGCAAAGATAAATGAAAGAGAGGGCCTGGGATATTCTCTGAACTTTTCTCAGTGTCCCTGGCTTTCTTTCACATATCCAATTCAAATTCTTGCCTTCTATTATTAGTTATTTCTTTTGACTGCATTGAAACTTGTTGGCACACAAGGATCCCTATAATCCAGCAAGGTAGGTCTAGGTTGGCAGGCAGATGGACATGGGTGCAAATTCTAGTTTCACCATGAATGAGCTTCCATAAACTTAGCAAATGGCATAACCTCCTTCAGCCTGTATTGGGGGCTATAGAGGTTTATGCTGAAGGTATATATTAGAGAAACAGGCTTGTGTGGACCCAGTTTCCAGATCTGTTACCAGCCAGGACTCTAAGCCTGTTAAGTAAATGTCAGGTTTCTCATCTGCCAAGAGTTCTCACAGGAAGCTGGGAGATTGTGTAGTTACACAGCCTAAGAAACTCTGCCCAAGCACTCTTCACAATGGCCACGACATGGAATCTACCTGAATGCCCATCAAGAAATGAATAGATAAGGAAAATGTGGTTCAAAGACACAAGGGAATAGTATCGCACCTTAAAAAGGAGGAAATCCTGTTATTTTTAACAACATGGATGAACCTAAAGGGCATTATGTTAAGAGAAATAAACTAGGCACAGAAAGACAAATACCACAGAATCTCACTTAAATGTGAGATCTAAATCTAAAAAAAGATTGAACTAATAGAAATAGAGAATAAAATGGTGGTTAGATTTGGGGGGGAGCGGAGGTTGAATGATGTTTGTCAAAGAACACAAAATTTCAGTTAGACATAAGAAACAAGTTCAACAGATCTGCATACCACAATGACTATTTGATAACAATATATTATACTTGAAAATTACTAGCAAGATAAATTTCGAGTGTTTTCATTACAAAAATAATGATGAGTATGTAAGGTGATTATTATGTTAATTAGCTTGATTTAGCCATTTAACATATAGAGACATATTCTACATATATGCCATATATATAGACATATAGCAAAGCATTATGTTGTACACCATAAACACTTACAATTTTTATGTGTTTATTTTTTATAGCACAGTAATGAAAAATAAATACATCTCCCATAAAAGGGACAGATATTCCATACAGAAGAATTCCCAATTAAAAAAAGGAAAGCTCAATAAAGAGTATATACTCAAAAACTTTCCTGACCTGCTGTGAGGACTTTATGAGTTAACATACCTAAGCTATTGAACTTGGACAATGTAGTTTCCTCCCTTGTCCCCTCTCTCCCGGCCTCATTCCCTATCAGTCTCTCCCAGGTGCACAGTCTTCAGCCACACCCCATTCTTCAACTTTGCTCCAACATGCCTCTGTGCACTTGCCTGACCTGGATCCTCTACCTAGAACCTCTACCCTTCCATTCCTATGCTGCCTTACTTGGGCATTCATTAATGCCCAGTTCAAAAACTACTTCTTCTCTCATGTGTTCCCCTGATGCCCCAAAGTTACTGTGTACCTGTCTGTCCTGCCAGAGCAATGTGTGTGCCTCTGCTGTGAACCTAATATACGTCAGTCATTAACAGTCTGTGAGTGTCCTGAGGACAGAGACCACGTTTCATTTTTGTTTGTATGTTTATCCCCATATTTATCTCCTTGGCATGTATTAAACTGCATTCAATTCAATTGAACATGCAAAGGAATGAAAACATTGTGGAGAAAGGAAATCCACCATGGTCCCTGAGAATCCCTGCACTTTAAGCTAACAATGCATAAGTTAGTTCCATCTCTGCTCATTTCTCAGAGATGTGTTGGCAAAGAACAATACTGAAGGATGAGGTAATGTCTCCTTCCTGGACAAAGAGTTGGCTTGCTATAAAGGAAGGGATTGCCCAAGCTCAGTGACCCTCAGCTGTGATACAAACTTATTGTCCACCCAGCAGAATCCAGTGAGCCCTCTGTGCTGACTAAGTAGGATTCAGGAGGTATAAACAAGCATAAATAGGATGCTCTTGCCACTTGTTGCACTATGAATAATCAAGTCCTTTGTTTCTGGTCCAGGAGTCTCATGTCTTCTGACAGCACTCACGAAACAGTACTAGGATGGTTTGTTATCTTAGAAGTCAACAAACTATAGACTGTGGACTTACATCTAACCTATGACCTGTTTTTGTTCAGCCAATGAGTTAGAATATTTTTAAATACTTTTTAAAATACTTTTTAAGAGTTGCAAAAAATGATAAAAATAAATAAATGTCAGAGACCTTATGATGCCCACAAAGCCCAGAATATTTATGATTTCATTTTCAAGAGGAAATGTTTTCAACTCCTATATTATTTTGTGAGAAGGGTAAAATGAATCTGAGTCTCTGACAAGTTCCAATTCTTCAGTTAACTTCCTGAGATAAGGAATGTCACCTCTTCCCCTGCATTCCACAGCCCCAAGGACAGGGTTTTACCATCCTATGGGATATATCTTAGCAAGTATAGGATGCACACAGATATTAAAGAATAAGATCTGGGCTGGAAACTGAGATGGGGTTGGGTAAGTTCATTTTATGTTGCTTTAATGAAATACCTAAGGCTGGATGTTTTATAAATAAAAAAAGTTTTATTTATCTCACTGTTCTGGAGGCCCAAGAGCATGGTTCTGACCTCTTCTTGGCTCTGGTGATGGGCTTCAGCAGGAGTGAAAGGCAAGACAGAGAGCCAGAGAACAATCCTGCTATAACAATCCTCTCGTGAGAACTAACCACGGTTTCCAAGAGAACTATGTTAACTCTTTCTGAGGGCAATTCCCCAATGACCTCCCAAGAAGCCCTACTTCTTTAAGGTGCCGGCACCTCTCTTGTTGCCTCACTGGGGGGCCACATTTGGGGCCATGCAGCGTGAACCCTTGGGGGCCATTCTCAAACCATAGTGCATAGAACGGGGTCATCACTATGCAGGAAAAGCCATGTGAATGAGGTGATCTAGAGTTGTGTGGAGAGTAACAACAGAAGTTTGGTGGAAGAGCCTGAAATGATTACAAGATGGAGAGAAGAAATGCAGCCTGTGAAGGAAACAGGACAGAGAGTGAAAGAGAATGCAAATCAGAACATTTTGCATTTGCAAGTCATTACCGAGAGTGATGTCAGCAAAACAGCAGATTAGGAAACTCCAAGCTCTCATTTAACAACAGAAATGTCACACAACCAACCAGAGCTCTGCCAGCTTTGCTGGATATCTGGAAAACAATCAAAAGTTTCAGCCATCAAGCAAATGTTTGATCAAGAAGTCATTTTGAAAAGGTAGGAAAGTTCAACGGTGTTTTTGCCTTGCTCCTCCCCCACCCTCAACCATAGGGTGCTCTTAGTCTTGAGCGGTGACCGCTCAGGTCCTTGTTCCTCTACTAAAATTGGAGGGGAAAAAAGAGACCTTGCCTTCAAGAATATGTATATGTGCATGTGTGTTTTAACATGTCTGGGGGATACATGAAGGACTGTCTCAATCTCCCTGTCGGGTATAAGTCAGAACACAAATAGGGACAGTTATTGGCATCAAATCTGCCATGTTAGGTTAGAAGCCATTTTATCTAGGGACTCCTAAGTTTAGATTTAGGGCCAATTTATCTAGGGATTCTGAGGCAATGCTGCGTAGCCTCCCATGTGCCTAAGAACATCCCAGCCGATGATGCAATCTTTAATCATGCTTGTGAAGTTCCTCTCGTAGGCTATAAAGCTGCTCTGTGAGTGCTGACACGCTGCTGCTCTCCTCGGAGGAGACAGACTTGTTGGTGTCCTTTCAAAAGTGACGGTCTTTTTTTTTAATATTTATTTTTTAGTTTTAGGTGGATACAATACCTTTATGTGGTGCTGAGGAGTGAACGCAGTGCCTTACGCATGCTAGCTGAGCACTCTACCACTGAGCCACAACCCCGGCCCCGACAGTCAATGTTCTTAATGCAACTAGGGGACAACAAGTCCAAGGATGCCTGAGGCAAGAGATTCTGGTGGAGACAGAAAATAGACCATTAAAGCCTAGAAGGAAAAGCTATGGTGAGAGGCTTTTAAAAAAAAATCAGGGAATTCAAAAGCAACTGCATATACGGGAGAATTTAGAAAATCACTCATGCCCAGTCAAGATACATGCACAGAAAACATCTCAAACCAGAGCTAATCCCTATGCTCAGAACCCAAAGGAAGCTGCAACAGTGGTACCCTTTATGTTTTAAATATAGCCTTTGTTCCCTGACACAGTGACCTTTTTCTTTTGGTGACTTATTTATAATATTTTTTTTCAGTTGTAGATGGACACAATACCTTTCTTCATTTACTTATCTATACTTGGTGCTGAGGATGGAACCCAGGGCCTCACACATGCTAGGCGAGCACTCTACACTAAGCCCCAGCCCCAGCCCCAGCCCCAGCCCTGGCAATTTATTTTAAAAGGACCTGTTTCTTTCTCTTCTTCTCTCTCCTCATCCCTAATCTCTCCTGCTCCCTAATCTCAAGGCAAACAGGATTACCTTTCTTCCCCACCCTAGGCAGAGTTATCTGTCCCTGAGTACACACTCACCACAGGAATGAAGTAATTCAGACTTCGGGGATGGTACCAGAAGATCTCAGAAATGACTCTCTCAAATTAACAATGAATTACAACTCTGGACAGAGAACACACGGAATACAGCCTTTGAATCATCTCTTTAAAAAGCCCCTGTTCCTGCCAATGGGCAAAATCAGACTCTAGGACAGGAGTCTTCCTGTGCTCTCCTTTACTAATAAAGTAATAAATCTTCTTTTTCCTTTTTCTCAAAACCATGTCCTTGTTATTAGATTGGCATCAGGGATAAGAACCAAGTTTTCAGTAATACATTCTTTGCCAAAATATTAGCTGGGCACAGCGGTGTATGTATGTAGTCCTAGTTATTTCGGAGGCCGAGGCAGGAGGATTGCTTGAGCCCAGCAGTTCAAGACAAGCCTGGGCAACACAGCAAGACTCTATCTAAAAAAGTGTGTGTGTGTGTGTGTGTGTGTGTGTGTGTGTGTGTGTTAGCTGAACATATGTTAGCTGAACATTTGCCAAAAGAACAGAGGTTTCCAGATGTACAAATGACAAGGAAGAGACTCAAACTACTGTCACCTCCAACAAGCAAGCAAATTAATTACCTAAAAAAGGAAATCATGGAGAAAGGCAAAAATCTGATTTCCAGAGTCAGTACATTATAATAACCAAATGCCCATTTTCAACAAAAAAAAATTATAAAGCGTGTATAAAAAATAAATAATAAAATTTAAAAAATTAGAAAATATAGTTCATTCAAAGAAACAAAACAAATTGAGAGAAAACATCCTTAAGGAAGCCCAGACTTCAGTCTTATTAGATAAGACTTTGAAACAACTGTTTTAGGGGGGGACAGACTATTTTAAGTTCAAGGTTGCTTATCGGTTGGCAGGTCTGATCAGGCCTAATCAGGAATTTGAGGAAAAGTCTCTGGTCTCACTAGGAGTACTGAAACTTGAGAATTGAAAGGAAATTGATAAAATAGGGCTGGGGATGTGGCTCAGTGGTTGAGTGCCCCTGAGTTCAATACCTGGTACCCCCGCCCCCCCGCAAAAAAAAGAGTGAAATATTTTATCCAATCTCTACTTCCCTTATTAAAGGCAAGGAAATAAGCCCAGCAATGATGATTGCTATAACAGAATCTGGTCTTCTACAACTTAAATTTTCTAATTCTCTATCTTATTTTGTCTATATAAATTTATATAAATTATATATAAATATGAGTAAATTCTAACCCATGTGAATATCATAAAGTCTTATGAATTTTAGTATAGGTCAACTTGGGAAGCCTACTTGGACAGTATTTTGCTTCGTAAGTATGATAACCTTAAGAGATGTCACTCAAGTTAGAAACTAAGTAGACTGTCATAGTAATCCTAATTAGGACCCTGGCTCAGTTTGCTAGTCATGCTTCCCTGTCAGAGGACATAAGCTTTTGTGAAATATTTAGGCTGATACACATTCTGTATAAAAACACTGTGAACTACAAGTAGAAGATCAATTTTTAAAAGCACTTAAAACACAGAACAAAGATATAGAATGTATGTTCACTTATAGGGAAATAATTTATGTTCATTATATAAACATGTAATAGAATTAAAGGATTAGTTGTCTCATAATCTGATCAGGAAGGGAGAAAGAAACATGAATTTATAACAATGTGTTATTTAATATCTGTAATTTTAATATTTAAAATATTCTGACAGCCAGGCTGCCAGAGTAGTCTTATTCATAAAAATTACACTACAATAATGTGGGGTAAATTTACAGTCTCTTTTGTTTTATAGTAATTATTTCATAATTCAGGTGAATTTGCAATTAAGTCACTTATAGTAAAAACTTTATGATAAATATTTGCTCAATGATAAACATCTCAATGATAGACAAGACGCATCGGAATGATACCACAGCCTGCCTTTATGAAAGCTGCCACGCCAACAACATGAGTACTTTGTATGTGTACTAACATTGCTAATTTTCACATCTGCTTCAGCTATAGAACCACAATTTTTGGAATCATTTGTTGTGGTGCTTCCTCCAAATGAAATATTTGTGTTATCAGAATCCACTGGATTAATTTTCCTAAATATTGGAATTATTGATCTGCTGACAAAACTTATTGGTGTCTGACTACAAGTTGTAGCAACCATTTAATAAAATTCTTAGAGAACTGTACAGATACAAAGGAATTTACATAATCCTAAAACATTTTTAGGGCTAATTGTTAATAGATAATTTTATCATTTTGAGATACCAAGAAATGAATCCCTACGTTGCATCTTTTTGGTTCAACTTTCCTTACCATGTCTACAACTATTGTCAATATAACTTTACTTATTAGTAGACTTCATTTGTTCTTAGTAGCAATTAATAATAAGTCTTCCACTGTTATAAGAATCAAACAGTAATATCTATTTCTGCCAAATTTAGACATCTTATTTTCAGAGAATTGATGAATTTGCTTAAAGCAAATTGTCTATTTGTTTCCATATACAGATTTGCTGCTATTTATTTTTATGTTTGTATACTGCAGTATATTGTTGATTTTAGAAGTTTTGAGTCACCACTACTTTAAGTCATCCAAATAAGTGGTCAGCTAGAAGTAATATTTGCTTGGGTACAATCTGTTTGCATTGGTTACACATGATTCAGTGCATAAATAAGTAAACAAATCTTTTAATTTGAAAGTGAAACATTTTAGCAATCTTACAAGTTAAAGATTATAATTTTATGGAATAGAGCAAACATTTAATTTCCTGAAACCTTTTAAAGTCTCCAGTACAAGAATGGAAATGTTTGAAAGCCTTGTTAAGCTCATAATACTTTCAGTTCAACACTGTAGAGTTTTCCATCTATTTTTGTGTAAACAATACTGAATTTTTTTCTATGAACAAAAAGTGGAAAATGTCAATTTCTTTAATTGTTTAAAAGAGGTAAAATGATAGTTGTATATCTTTCAAGCTATAATGAAAATGAATGCGTCTTTCAAATACTATTAGAATTATGATGATTTCAGATAAGAGAAAACGTGGGTAAAAAAATTAAATAAAACCAGGAAAACAACATCTGAACAAAATGAGACTATCAACAAAGGGACAGAAATTATAAATAATAGCCAAACAAAATTCTGGAGATGAAAAAAATATAATAACTGAAATGAAAACTTAACTATAGAGATTAAACAAAAGAGTTGAGCAGGCAGAAGAAAGAATCAGTGAGTACGAATATAGGACAATGGAAACTATAGAGCATAATTATAGAGCACAAATAATAAAGAATGAAGAAAAGTGAACAGAGCTTGAAAGATTTATGGGATGACATCAAGTGGGACAATATATTTGGGGAGTCCAGGAAGAAAAAAGAAAGAGAAAGAGACAGAAAAACTATTTGAAGAAATAATGGCTGGAAACTTCCTAGATTTGGTGAAAGAACTAAATCTACAAATTTAGAAAGTGCAAAAGACTCTAAATAGAATAAACCCCATGACACATCCACATCAAGACACATGATAATCAGACTGACAAAGAGAGAACCTTGAAAGCAATAAGAGTGAAGTGGGAATGGACAAGAGATCCCCCATAATATTATCAACCATGCTAATCAGGGAAAAATTGAAATAATAATTCAAAGTGCTGAACTGGGGAAAAGCCTTATCAACCAAGAATTCTGTATCTGGAAAAACTGTCCTTCAAGAAGTCAGGTCACCAGCTCCGCCACACTGCACACCTGCTCCAACCCGGGCAGCAGCCCTTGGAAAGTTCACCTAGGTGTGGAAGGTAAGGATTAGAGAGATGAGTTCACCCTGTCAGGGAATAAGCTGGGGACCCTAGCCTCAGGAACAGCCCTGGCAGCCCTCCACCCACCACCCAGAGGTTCACTCCCTTGAAGCCCAAGGTGAAAGTGCAGGCATGCACAAACACCTGCTTGGAACAGCACCTGGATGTGCTCACTCCACTACTGTGCTGTCCCTGGCCTCAGCGACCAGCATCCCCCAGGTGGTGACTGGTCCAAACTGAGATGTTCTGGGGCCTATAAAATTCACACTGGGTCTGCCATCCCAGCAACTAGGGAGGCTCAGGCAGGAGCCTCCCAAAAAAAAAATTAAGTAAATATGAATATATAAAGATTTCTGATAAAGCTAAACACATGGATAAATATGAAAGCCAGTGTTACTGTAATCCTGATTTTAACTACACTTATAGTGTTCTATAGGATTCAAAAGACAAAAGCATAAAAATTTTGAATCTGTTATTGTGCACACGATGTTCAAAAACACAATTCGTGACATTGAAACATAAAGGGGTATGGATGAAGAACTATTGGAGTACAGTTTTAAAAATACAATCACTTTGGTGTCAATTTATATATTTTTTTTATTTTTAATTTTTTATTGTGGGTTGTTCAAAACATTACAAATTTCTTGACATATCATATTCCACACTTTGATTCAAGTGGGTTATGAACTCCCACCTTCACCCCATACACAGATTGCAGAATCACATCAGTTACACATCCATTGATTTACAAATTGCCATACTAGTGTCTGTTGTGCTCCGCTGCCTTTCCCATCATCCACCCTCCCCCCTCCCCCCTCCCCTCCCCTCCTCTCTCTCTACCCCCTCCACTGTATAACCCTGAGGGTCTCCTTCCATTACCATGCAATTTCCCTTCTCTCTCCCTTTCCCTCCCACCTCTCATCCCTGTTAAATGTTAATCTTCTTCTCCTGCTCTTCGTCCCTACTCTGATCTTAGTTACTCTCCTTATATCAAAGAAGACATTTGGCATTTGTTTTTTAGGGATTGGCTAGCTTCACTTAGCATAATCTGCTCTAATGCCATCCATTTCCCTGTAAATTCTATGATTTTGTCATTTTTTAATGCAGAGTAATACTCCATTGTGTATAAATGCCACATTTTTTTTATCCATTCGTCTATTGAAGGGCATCTAGGTTGGTTCCACAGTCTTGCTATTGTGAACTGTGCTGCTATGAACATCGATGTAGCAGTGTCCCTGTAGCATGCTCTTTTTAGGTCTTTAGGGAATAGACCAAGAAGGGGAATAGCTGGGTCAAATGGTGGCTCCATTCCCAGCTTTCCAAGAAATCTCCATACTACTTTCCAAATTGGCTGCACCAATCTGCAGTCCCACCAGCAATGTACAAGTGTACCCTTTTCCCCACATCCTCGCCAGCACTTGTTGTTGTTTGACTTCATAATGGCTGCCAATCTTACTGGAGTGAGATGGTATCTTAGGGTGGTTTTGATTTGCATTTCTCTGACAGCTAGAGATGTTGAGCATTTTTTCATGTACTTGTTGATTGACTGTATGTCCTCCTCTGAGAAGTGTCTGTTCAGGTCCTTGGCCCATTTGTTGATTGGGTTGTTTGTTCTCTTATTGTCTAATTTTTTGAGTTCTTTGTATACTCTGGATATTAGGGCTCTATCTGAAGTGTGAGGAGTAAAGATTTGTTCCCAGGGTGTAGGCTCCCTATTTACCTCTCTTATTGTTTCTTTTGCTGAGAAAAACCTTTTTAGTTTGAGTAAGTCCCATTTGTTGATTCTAGTTATTAACTTTTGTGCTATGGGTGTCCTATTGAGGAATTTGGAGCCCGACCCCACAGTATGTAGATCGTAGCCAACTTTTTCTTCTATCAGACGGCGCGTCTCTGATTTGATATCAAGCTCCTTGATCCATTTTGAATTCACTTTTGTGCATGGCGAGAGAAAGGGATTCAGTTTCATTTTGTTGCATATGGATTTCCAGTTTTCCCAGCACCATTTGTTGAAGATGCTATCCTTCCTCCATTGCATGCTTTTAGCCCCTTTATCAAATATAAGATAGTTGTAGTTTTGTGGATTGGTTTCTGTGTCCTCTATTCTGTACCATTGGTCCACCCGCCTGTTTTGGTACCAGTACCATGCTGTTTTTGTTACTATTGCTCTGTAGTATAGTTTGAAGTCTGGTATCGCTATACCGCCTGATTCACACTTCCTGCTTAGCATTGTTTTTGCTATTCTGGGTCTTTTATTTTTCCATATGAATTTCATGATTGCTTTCTCTATTTCTACAAGAAATGCCGTTGGGATTTTGATTGGCATTGCATTAAACCTATAGAGAACTTTTGGTAATATCGCCATTTTGATGATGTTAGTTCTGCCTATCCATGAACAGGGTATATTTTTCCATCTTCTAAGATCTTCTTCTATTTCTCTCTTTAGGGTTCTGTAGTTTTCATTGTATAAGTCTTTCACCTCTTTTGTTAGGTTGATTCCCAAGTATTTTATTTTTTTTGAAGATATTTTGAATGGAGTGGTTGTCCTCATTTCCATTTCAGAGGATTTGTCGCTGATATACAGGAATGCCTTTGATTTATGTGTGTTGATTTTATATCCTGCCACTTTGCTGAATTCATTTATTAGCTCTAATAGTTTCTTTGTAGAGCCTTTTGGGTCTGCTAGGTATAGAATCATATCATCTGCAAATAGTGATAATTTAAGTTCTTCTTTTCCTATTTTTATGCCTTTAATTTCTTTCGTCTGTCAAATTGCTCTGGCCAGTGTTTTGAGAACTATGTTGAACAGAAGTGGAGAGAGAGGGCATCCCTGTCTTGTTCCAGATTTTAGAGGGAATGCCTTCAGTTTTTCTCCATTCAGAATGATGCTAGCCTGAGGCTTAGCATAGATTGCTTTTACAATATTGAGGTATGTTCCTGTTATCCCTAGTTTTTCTATAGTTTTGAACATAAAGGGATGCTGTACTTTGTCGAATGCTTTTTCCGCATCTATCGAGATGATCATCTGGTTCTTATTTTTAAGTCTATTGATGTGGTGAATAACATTTATTGATTTCTGTATATTGAACCAGCCTTGCATCCCAGGAATGAATCCTACTTGATCATGGTGTACAATTTTTTTGATATGTTTTTGTATCCGATTCGCCAGAATTTTATTGAGGATTTTTGCATCTAGGTTCATTAGAGACATTGGTCTGTAGTTTTCTTTCTTTGAAGTGTCTTTGTCTGGTTTAGGTATCAGGGTGATGTTGGCCTCATAGAATGAATTTGGAAGTTCTCCCTCCTTTTCTATTTCCTGAAGTAGCTTGAAAAGTATTGGTATTAGTTCTTCTTTAAAGGTTTTGTAAAATTCTGCTGTATACCCATCCGGTCCTGGGCTTTTCTTAGTTGGTAGTCTTTTTATGGTTTCTTCTATTTCCTCAATTGATATTGGTCTGTTTAGATTTTCTATATCCTCCTGACTCAATCTGGGCAGATCATATGACTTAAGAAATTTATCTATGCCTTCACTATCTTCTAATTTATTGGAGTATAAGGATTCAAAATAGTTTTTGATTATCTTCTGTATTTCTGAAGTGTCTGTTGTGATATTGCCTTTTTCATCCCATATGCTAGTAATTTGAGTTCTCTCTCTTCTTCTCTTCGCTAGCATCGCTAAGGGTCTGTTGATTTTGTTTATTTTTTCAAAGAACCAACTTTTAGTTTTGTCAATTTTTTCAATTGTTTCTTTTGTTTCGATTTCATTAATTTCAGCTCTGATTTTAATTATTTCTTGCCTTCTACTTCTTTTGCTGTTGTTTTGCTCTTCTTTTTCTAGGATTTTGAGATGAAGTATGAGATCATTTATTTGTTGGTTTTTTCTTTTTTTAAGGAATGAACTCCAAGCAATGAATTTTCCTCTTAGAACTGCTTTCAATGTGTCCCATAGATTCCGATATGTTGTGTCTGTGTTTTCATTTATCTCTAAGAATTTTTTAATTTCCTCCTTGATGTCTTCTATAACCCATTGATCATTCAGTAACCTATTGTTCATTCTCCAAGTGATGTATGCTTTTTCCTTCCTTCTTTTATCGTTGATTTTCAGTTTCATTCCATTATGATCAGATAAGATGCATGGTATTATCTCTACTCCTTTATATTGTCTAAGAGTTGCCCTGTGACATAATATATGATCTATTTTTGAGAAGGATCCATGTGCTGCTGAGAAAAAAGTGTAACTGCTTGATGTTGGGTGGTATACTCTATATATGTCAATTAGGTCTAGGTTATTAATAGTGTTATTGAGTTCTATAGTTTCCTTATTCAACTTTTGTTTGGAAGATCTGTCCAGTGGCGAGAGAGGTGTGTTGAAGTCTCCCATGATTATGGTGTGGTGGTCTATTAGACTCTTGAACTTGAGAAGAGTTTGTTTGACGAACATAGCTGCACCATTGTTTGGGGCATAAATATTTATGATTGTTATGTCTTGTTGGTGTATGGTTCCCTTAAGCAGTATGTAGTGTCCCTCTTTATCCCTTTTGATTAACTTTGGCTTGAAATCTATTTTATTTGATATGAGTATGGACACTCCTGCTTGTTTCCGAAGTCCATATGAGTGATATGATTTTTCCCAACCTTTCACCTTCAGCCTATGTATGTCTTTTCCTATCAAATGCGTCTCCTGTAGGCAGCATATTGTTGGGTCTTGTTTTGTGATCCATTCTACTAGCCTGTGTCTCTTAATTGGTGAGTTTAAGCCATTAACATTTAGGGTTATTATTGAGATATGGGTTGTTCTTCCAGCCATATTTGTTTATTTCTGTTACTAAACATGGTTTGTTTTCCTCTTTGATTATTTTCCCCCCCTTTACTGTCCTACCTCCCACTGTTGGTTTTCATTGTTATTTTCCATTTCCTCTTCCTGTAATGCTTTGGCGAGGATGTTTTGAAGAGATGGTTCTCTAGCTGCGAATTCTTTAAACTTTTGTTTATCGTGGAATGTTTTAATTTCATCTTCCATCCTGAAGCTTAATTTCGCTGGATACACAATTCTTGGTTGGAACCCATTTTCTTTCAGTGTTTGAAATATGTTATTCCAGGATCTTCTAGCTTTCAGAGTCTGTGTTGAAAGATCAGCTGTTATCCTGATTGGCTTACCCCTAAATGTAATCTGCTTCCTTTCTCTTGTAGCTTTTAAAATTCTCTCCTTATTCTGTATGTTGGGCATCTTCATTATAATGTGTCTAGGTGTGGATCTCTTATGATTTTGCACAATCGGCGTCCTGTAGGCTTCTAGGATTTGGGATTCTGTCTCATTCTTCAAGTCTGGGAAGTTTTCTCGTATTATTTCATTGAATAGACTGCTCATTCCTTTGGTTTGGAGCTCTGTACCTTCCTGTATCCCAATGACTCTTAAGTTTGGTCTCTTAATGTTATCCCATATTTCTTGGATGTTCTGCTCATGGTTTCTTAACAGTCTTGCTGAGCTGTCTATGTTCTTTTCCAGTTGAAATACTTTGTCTTCATTGTCTGATGTTCTATCTTCTAAGTGTTCTACTCTGCTGGTAGTATTCTCCATTGAGTTTTTAAGTTGGTTTGTTGCTTCCTGCATTTCTAGGATTTCTGTTTGTTTGTTTTTTATAACCTCTATCTCCCTGTATAGTTGATCCTTTGCTTCCTGGATTTGTTTGCGTAATTCATTGTCGAAGTGATCTTTCATTTTCTGATTTTGCTGTCTAATGTCTTCCTGGATACTCCAGATCATCTGAAGCATGTATATCCTGAATTCTTTATCTGACATTCCATCTGCTGCAGCTGTTACCTCTTCTAAAGTTGCGTTGACCTGCATTGCTTGTGGTCCTTTCTTTCCTTGTCTTTTCATACTGCTTGCGTATCTTTCCTGCAGGAGCGGGCGGCGGCTCTGCTCTCTCCTTATTCCAATTGGGGTGTCGTGGCTACCACGCCGGCAGGTCACTGGGCCTGTTCTGGGTGCTGGCGGCGGCTCTGTTCTGCCCCTACTCCAATTGGGGTGACAAGTGTACCACGCCGGCAGGCCACCGGGCCTGATCCGCCGGTCGGTTGCAGGTTTGCCTACCCTGCAGGCGCGGGCGGCGGCTCTACTCTGCCCCTACTCCAAATGGGGTGACGTGTCTGTCGTACCGGCAGGCCACTGGGCCTGTCCCGCTGGTGGGTCGCAGATCTGCCCACCTTTCGGGCACGGGTGGAGGCTCTGCTCTGCCCCTACTCCAATTGGGGTGTCGTGACTACCCCGCCTGCAGGATGCTGGGCCTGTTCCTGGCACGGGCGGCGACTCTGCTCTGCCCCTACTCCAATTAGGGTGGTGTGTGTACCACGCCGGCAGGCTCCTGGGCCTGATCCGCCGGTCTGTTGCAGGTCTGCCTACCTTGGAGGCGCGGGCGGCGGATCTGCCCTGCCCCTCCTACCACGCCTGCGGACCCCTGGGCCTGATCTGCAGGTTGGTCACAGGTCTGCTCACCCTGCGGGCACGGGTGGCGGTTCCGCTCCGCCCCCACTCCAGTTGGGGTCACGTGACCACCACACCGGCAGGGCCTGATCCGGGCGTGGGAGAAGGATCTGCTCTGCCCCTACTCCAGTTGGGGTGACGTGTGTACCACACTGGCAGGCCACTGGGCCTGACCCGCCAGGCTGTCACAGGTCTGTTTACCTTGCAAGCGCGAACGGCGGCTCTGCCCTGCCCCTCCTACCACGCCCATGTACCACTGGGTCGCAGGTCTGCCCACCTTGCGGGTGCGGGTGGCGGCTCTGCTCCGCCCCCTCTCCAATTGGGGTCACGCGGTCACCACGCTGGCGAGCCGCTGGGCCTGCTCCGGGTGCTGGCGGCGGCCCGGCTCCCTCAATTTATATTTGATAATTACAACGTTAGATGTTATTTTTAGTTCCCATGGTAAACAGACAAAATATCCATAGGACAGCCACAAAAGGAAACAAAAAGTTTCATAATGTGTCATTAAAAAAAAAAAAGCCAGCTGAATACAAAAGGAGGCAGTAATTGGGAAAGTGAGAGTCAATAAAGCTGAGACAGAAAACAAATAGCAAAATGGCTAGGCCCCTTCCTATCAGTAATTACTTTAAATGTAAATGGTTTAAATTCACTAATCAAAATGTAGTGGTTGGCATAATTGTTTTAAAAAAACAAACTACATAATCTAAACACACTGACTATAAAAGATTCATTTTGGATTTAAAGATACAAACAATTTGAAAGTGAAAGTATAGAAAAAATTATTACATGAAAACACTAACCAGAAGAGAGCTGGGATGACTATACTAATGTCAGACAAAATAGACTTTAAGTGGGGGAAAAAATGTTACAGAGACAATATAGACTGATGAAAGGGTCAATTCATTCACCAAAATAATATAACATCTATTAATATATGTGCATGAAAATCGGAGCCTCAAAATATATGAAACAATCCCTGACAGAACTGAAAGAAGAAACAGAGAGCTCTGCATCAATAATCAAAGACTGCAGTGGTTGAACAACCAGACAGAAGATTGATAAGTGAATAAAGGAATTGAATAACACAACATACAGATTAGACCTAACAGACAGAGAAGTACAGCATAGTACACATTATTCTCAAGTGTTTGTGCAATATTCAAATAGACCATACATTAGACCATAAAAGCAAGACTTAATATAAAAAAGATTGCAATCATAAAAGGTGTTTTTCCTATAGCAATGCAGTGAAGGCAGGAATCAACAACAGAAGGAAAGCTGGAAAATGCACAAGCCTGGGGAAATTACCCTTAAAGAGAATGCTGGATAAGAGTATGTTAAAGAGTATGTTAACATATTCAGAATATGTTAACGTTACTCTTAAAGAAAAGCCCAGGACCAGATGGCTTCACTGGTGAATTCTACCAAACCTACATGAATTAACACCAATATTTCTCAAATTCTTCAAGAAACTAAAGAGGAGGAAACACTCCCTAACTCATTTATGAAGCCATTATTACCTTGATACCTGGACAAAGAAAATACAAAGGAAAAAAAAACAAAACTACAGGCCAATATCCCTAATGAACATCAATGCAAGATGTTAATAAAATATTAGTATACCGAAATCAGTGGCTTATTAAATGGATTATATATCATGGCCAAGTGAGATTTATTCCCAGAAGTAATAGTGGCTCAATGCATAAAAATCAGTTAATGCAGAATACCACAATACTAGAAGTAAGGAAAACACACACACACACACACACACTCACACACACACAATCATCTTAACTGATGCAGAAAAGGCATTGGACAAACTTACACATCTTTTCTTGAAAGGAAAAAAAAACTCTCAATAAGCCAGGAATAGAAGAAAACGTGCTTAAGATGACAAAAGCCATACATGAAACCCATGGCTAACATCATATTCAAAAAAGAATAAAAGCTTTTCCCCTTGGTCAGGAATAAGTCAAGGTACAGCTTCTTCAGGATTTTCAACACATAAGATCAAATCATCTGCAAATAGAGATAATTTTACTTCTTCCTTTTCAATTTAAATGCCTCTACTATTCTTTGTGCCCATTTACTCACTCTGAGACTTCTAGTACTATGTTGCATAAAATGTTACGTTAAGAGTAGCATTCTTTATGTGGAAAAAGCAGTAATGCTTGCCTTTGGTCAGCTTTTGATTATATTGTTAGGTAAAGATATGTTAATGATTGCTGTGTCTTCTCAGAAAATTGACTCCTTTATCACTATGTAATGCCTTCAATACACCGGCCTTGACTTGTCAACAAAGTTTTAGATATAACATTGAAAGCACAGTCTACAAACAATAACAACAAAAATCTGATAACACGGGCTTTGTGAAAAATTAAAAACTCTTATTCCATCAAAGATACATGGTTAAAGGTGAAAGGACAAGCCACAGACTGTGAGAAAACATCTGCAAAATGCATATCTAATAAAGGACTTGTCTCCAAAATATACTATGAGTTCTTAAAATTGAAAACGAAAATGAATAACCCAATTAAAAAGTAGACAAAAGATCTGAGGAGATAACTCGTCAAGAAATTATACAGATAACAGAGAAGGTGAAAATATGCTTCACATCATACATCACTGGGGAACTGCAAACCAAAGCAACAATGAAATACCACTATATACCTATTAGCAAGGTCAGAATCCAAAGTACTGACAGCACCAATTGCTGAAAAAGAGGTGGTCTTACTGGAATTGTCAGTCATTCCTGGTGGAAATGCAAAATAGCACATCCACTTTGAGAGACAATTTCTTACAAAACTGGACATACTCTTACCACATGATCAAGTAATTGTCCTGCTTGGTATTTATGTATACTATGACATATTATCAATAAAAAGGAACACATTAATAACGTATACACAACTCGGATCAATCTCCAGAGACTTATGTTGAGTGGAAAATCCAAATCCCCAAATGTTGCATACTGTGTAGATCCATTGGTACACTATTTGGGCAATGACAAGACTGTAGAAATGGAGGGCAGATTCGTGTTTGTCAGTGGTTAAAGATGAGAGTTGATGTGGCTATAAAAGGACAACACAGGGATCTTTGTTGAGATAGAAAGGCACTGTATCTTGACTGTGTCCATGTCATTATCCTAGTTGTGATGTTGTGCCACAGTTTTGTAAAATGCCACTATTGGGGAAACTGGGTGAAAAGTGTATTAGTTCTTTGAATTATTTCCTATAACTGCATGTAACTCTATAATTATATGCTCCCAAAATATGGCTTAATTATAAAAACAATCATATTCTCACCTTGAATCATAAACATATCTCTTATGGAAGTGTGAGTAGATTTTGTTTCTATCTGCCATGTAAGAAAGAAAAGGCATTGAAAAATTAAGAGATCTGAGGTCACTCAGGCAGAGGTGAACTATGCCAAGGACATTCAGGGCTGAGGAAGGGCTGGCCATGTCAGAAGCATGGCCTAAGGACAGAGGGCTGGTCAGCTCTGGGCTCTGAGCCAGCCTGCACCCACCAGGATTCCTTCACCTGTTTTCTCAAGACTGAGGAGAAAACAAGAGGGCGAACTGCCGGTACTGCCACCTAGTGGCTTGTCTCCTGAAAATGAGAAAGAGGAAGAAAACCACAGGTCTGCATGCGGTGAGCCTCTGGCTTGGCAGCTGGAGAGAACCTGCAGAATAAGGTAACTTGCTGGAATCGAACATTAATGAGCTGTTCTCTAATTTGTAAAAGGAGAAGACCAAGAATGGAACTGTGCTTCTGGGCCAGAGGACAGAGGCGGACAAAAATGTCACCATCTCTAATGAATCTGTACGGCTGATTGCAAAGAAGGTTTCTGTGGGTGTTCACTGCTCAAGGAATGCTCCAGGTGCAACCTATCACCAGCAAGCAATCCACAAGAGTAGTCATTTCACTGCAAAGCCGCCTTGAGGGGGTCAGAGTTCTCTGGGGAGGCAGCAGTCCCACCTTGTAACATACCTGCCTTCAAGTGCTCTATCACCCACTCCCACCCCAGTGTTACCTTATCTGGCTTCTACTGTCCTTCCAGTTGGGGTTCATTTCTTTGACCATGAGAGGTGGCCTGTTATACTGAAAAGAAGATTCTAACTGAAATTAGACACGTGACAGAGCCAGGCACAGTGGCGCATGCCTGTAATCCCAGCAGCTCGGGAGGCTGAGACAGGAGGGTCGCAAGTTCAACGCCAGTCTCAGCAAAGGCGAGGTGCTAAGCCACTCTGTCTCTAAATACAACTCAAAAATGGACTGGGGATGTGGCTCAGTAGTCAAGTGCTCCTGAGTCCAATCCCCCGTTTAAAAAAAGAAAAGAAAAGAAAGAAAGAAATTAGTTAATATAGATAGTACTACCATTAGTAGCTAAGTAAAAAATACCCAGTGGCAACGTCTGAGTCTTGTTTTCATCTTTCATAAGACAGAAATGAGGATGGTGATATTATTTGTCAAACCTATAAGACTTCATGCTGCAGGCTGGCCCCCACGGTGAGCCAGCTCTTCCTCCTCCATCTGACTTGGAGTCTTGTGAGCTTTGAAGTGTTTGCAGACCAGCACTGAGTGCTTGTGTGTGTGCTCCCAGTGGAGTGTGTGAGTAAGCACAGGTACATGTGGGCTGGGCTGGGCACAGGTAGACAAGGAAGTAGGCACCCCCTTGCCCACTCCACACAGGCCTGACTCTGTCCCCTAAACGGCATGGAGGCTCTGCCAGGCATTGTTGCTCCTGAGTTACACACATGGAACTGACGTCCTGGCCCTCTTTCTTTCTTCTCTGCTCCTTTGTACCCCTCCTTGTGCAGTCCACAATCCCAAAATAATAGGGAAATTCTTCCCACTCCCGAGGAGCTGGCAGGAAAACAATCTCCTTTCTAGTGACTCCATTAGAAACCGCATTAAAAGTCTTGCATAAGTAGACAAAAGAACTTGCCTGAAGTAAGATTTGCAATTGTACCCAGTGGTCATGGGGGAAGGAACGCATAATTGGCAGGATTCAGCTCCAAGAAGGAGGTACAGAGAGCTGGTAAATGGCAGAAAATAAGCCCTGAAAAGAGACCTGGTAGAGACTGGGGCACCTAGACTGTGCAGACAGAAGGGCCTAGGTATGCAAGGGCCAAGTTTTTCAAGATGATATTCATTTTAAAATTCTATTGTCATGTGTTCTGGAGTCAAAAAGCAAGGCTTATAAACCTATGGGGACATGCCAAAGGAAGGAAGAGTGTATATATACACTCTGCTCTGAAGCTTGAGATCTGTTTGATAACCAGCTAGTCTGCCTCACCAACAAGGTAAACTGCTTGACGCAGGAATTTTTAGAAAGCTAAGCCTATTCCCTGAAAATGAAGGAATTACTAGTGGTTCCCCAGCAAGGCTCACTACCAATCCTTCTCTAAACCGTACCTAGTGCTGGGAGGCACGCGTGTTCTATTTTACAGATCGGTGGTTGGTATTCCATTAAGCTAAGAACTTACTTGTGGTTACACCTCTGACAGCAGATGCTTCTGATCTGAGATCATACACGACCAACTAACTCACTCCACAGCCACTTTGTTTCTTGAGTCTTTGGTGGGGGGGTAAGAATTTACCTCCAAGCCAGGGAGCCAAAGTCTCTCCATTTTTCTTGAACCATTAGCCAGAGAGAGGAAGAGTGTTTGGTTTTTATTAATGAGAGGTCAGAGGTTCATCCCAGGATCCAGAATTGTGGGCCTAAATTTCCTGTGTTGCTAGCATGAATAGCAGCATGGGATTTAGAAAATGTATCATACGAACGGACAGATATCCAGACAACTTTGGGAAAATCTATAAAATTAAATGGATTTTTCTTCTTGTAGATTTAACAAAGCCTTTGTGTATTAATAGGTATTTTAAAGTTCCAAGTGTAGAAAACGGGTTTAGAGCCTCTTGTACAGGCAGGGGTGGAGCTGGGAAAGCTGGCCTGTGCCCCAGCTCTGCCATCCCATGACCCCACAGTGAAGTGACTGGACGACTCCTGTCCTGCTGATATCCCATGGCTACAGGCATGCTTTGGGAAGGCCCTTTGCTCACTCTAATGCTTGCTATGGCTTTTCCCAGAGTCAGTACTTCTGCAGAGGAAGTACTGAAAGAAAGTACTAAAAGGTACTAAAAAAAGTACTTTTTACTGAAAGAAAGTACTGAAAAGTACTGAAGTCCTGAAAGTCTCAGCTCCTCTCTGATACTAGACCAACAAGCGTAGAACTGAAGGTTCAATGGTGGCATGCATTTGGCTATTTTTTTTTTCTCCCACTCCATGGGACAGAAGACTGTGGTCCACCCCTGGCTACATCCCTGATGGTGAATGACTCTGGGGAGGTTGTTTAATTCTCAGAACTTCACTCAACATACACGGTTCTGAGTGGTTGACGTTGGAATGCGCACAGGAAAATAAAGACTTTTCAAATACAAAGCTTTGAGGGGAAGGAACCCCTTCCCTGCTCCCCGTCCTGGACAGCAGCCTGGCTGCTAGTAGCACTGGTGCGCTCTCCCCAAGGCTGAGCAGTTTCCACACCTACCGCTGCACACTCAATGCCTATTTCTGCTTTTCAAGCTCAACATGCCCTGCCCTCAGTCTTAAATGCACCCTTCTTCTGACCACCCAATCCTTCCAGAAACTCTGCCCTACGCTTGGGGCTGAGTTCCGACTCTTTCTTTATTTCCTTATACCCTGCGTCAACATTCACCTACCTGGTCTGGGTAGGATATGCCACCAGAGGGAAAAGTAGAATTAGCCTGGTGCATCCCCCTCCCTCCAGCAGTTGGAGTATCTCACTGTGAAGCCTTTACACGGAGCAGCAAAGGACGAAGATTGTTCTCAGAGGCAGGGAGACTTCTGCATGCCCCCAAATTCCTCTTGATGAATGTGCCCAGAAAGGCAAATAACAAAGTTTCTCAGTTGCTGCCAGGCAACCTGAGGGCTCAGTGGGTCCTGGATGCCACTCTGGGTTGTTGCCAAGGGGCCTCTCTCAGCTCCTCTGTGTGTGTATACGTGGCTGATATCCAAGAAGCAGCACCATCCCCAGCCTGAGCCTCTGGTCTCCGAGGTTAACTAGCAAAAAACACAAAACCATTCTCTCTACCCCTTTTCCTCTAGGGTTTGACTGAATAAGACAGGGCTATTCCCTGGAACTGAGGAAGGGCTCTGTGTGAATGCAAATGCCTCAGCTCAGTGAGCTGGCTGGACTGCCACGTGACTGCATCCTCAGAGCTCCCCGACTGCCTGGCTTCCTTCCCCACTTTCACTTCTCTCTAGCTGTAAAGGTCATTGTTCCCCCAGCAGCTTCTATGCTCTTTCTAATTCCAGACACAGCCCTAAGTCTTCCCTAATGTGTTGGCCGTGACCAAACACCCACCACCAGCCCCCTCTTCAGACTAGGGACCCAACTGCCCACCAGGATTCTCAAGCTTATCCCAGGATAACTCTCCATTAAAAAAAAAAATTGTTCTTTTTAATTATATGACAGCAGAATGTATTTTGCCATATTAAACATATAGGGAGTATAACTTCCCATTCTTATAGTTGTATATGATGTGGAGTTACACTGGTTGTGTATTCATATGTGAACGTAGAAAAGTTATTTCCCTTCATTTGCCTTTCCTATTTCCACACCGTTTTCCCTTCGTTTCCCTTTGTCTAATCCAAGAAACTTCTTTTCTTCCCTCCTCTACCCCCGTATTGTATGTTAGCGTCTGCATATCAAAGAGAATATTCGGCCTTTGGTTTTGGGAGACTGGTTTATTTCACTTGTCATGATAATCTCCAGCTCCATCCATTTACTGCCCAGTGCCATAATTTCAACTGTCCTTCATGGCTGAGTAACATTCCATTGGGTATATGTACCACATTTTCCTTATCCATTCATCTGTTGAAGGGCACCTAGGTTGGTTCCACAGCTTGGCTATTGTGAATTGAGCTGCTATCAACATTGATATGGCTGCATCACCATTGTATGCTGCTTTTAAGTCCTTTGGGTATATGCCGAGGAATGGGATAACTGGGTCAAATGGTGGTTCTATTCCAAGTTTTCTGAGGAATCTCCCTACAGCTTTCCAGAGTGGTTGCTTTCTAGTTTGCAATCCCACCAGCAATGATAACTCTCTATTTGGGCAAAAACAGCACCATCCCCCTAGCTGTTGGAGGCAGAAACCCAGGCCCTTCTTGTCCATCCATATGATATCTGGCTCTAAATTCTCTAGATCACACTTCTGGGGAGAGCTCTAAGTATGTTCTCTCATCTATCCTCACTGCCCTGAATCAGTGGTACCTTCCCATCACTGTCTAGATTGTTTTTGCAGCTTCTAAATAACTCTGCAGACCTCTAAGCCTTTACTTCCCTGGCTCTCTCTATTGCCAGACAGATCCTCCTAAGGCTTGAATTTGACAGTTTATCACATCACCTCCTCTGCATGACATCTGTGAAATGCCCTCTGTGGTTGGCTAAATGATGACCCCCAGAATGCTCATGTCCTAAGTTGCAGAACCTGTGTTACTTTTTATGGTAAAGGGAATTTGTAGATGTGACTGAGGATCTCAACACGGGAGATTAGCTTGCATTATCCAGGTGGGCCTGATGCAGTCACAGGGGTCCCCAGGAGAGAATGAAGGAGTCAGAGCAAGAGAAGATGATGTGTCGTTGGAAGCAGAGAATGAAGAGATGCCTTTGAAGACAGAGGAGGCCATAGCCAAGGACGAACAGAGACCACTAGAAGCTGGACAGGCAGGAAATGGGTTCTCCCCTCAAAGCCTCCAGAAAGAACTAGACCTACAGATGCTTTGCCTTTAGTCAGGGAGTACAAGGTCTTCAGGCCACTGGAGGTGTGTCCCTGGAGGGAACAGTGGGGCTCACCCCTTCTTCTTTTGTGTCCCAACCAGGAGGTGAGCAGATTTGCTCTACCACATACTCTTGCAGTGATGCGTCACCACAGGCCCAAAAGCAATGGGGCCAATTGATTCTGGACAGAAACCTCTAAAACTGTAAGCCAAAATAAACTTCACCTGGTTATAAGTCTACTTTCACAGGTGCTCGTCTCAGTGAGAGAAAGCTGCTGGGCACAGTGGTGTATGCCTGCAATCCCATTGACTAGGGAGGCTGAGTCAGGAGGGTCACAAGTTCAAGGCCAGTCTCAGCAAGTCTGAGGCCAGGCTAGGCAACTTAGTGACACCCTCTCTCAAAATAAAATTTTGAAAAGGGCCGGGGATTATATCCCCAGTGGTAAGGCACCCCTGAATTTAATCCCTAATGCTCCCCCATCCAAATGGAAAGCTGATTAATGCAGGAACCATATATAGCCCACAATCCCACTCTTAGATGTTTACCCTAGAGAAATGAGAACGAAAATAGGTATGGTTTTGTAATTTCAGTGTGTGTGTGTGTGTGTGTGTGTTCTGAATTCTTGATGCCGTTCTCCTTCCCTGATTCTAAATTCCAACTGCTTCTTTCTCTTGTTCATGTCTCCATCAAAACTTTGGTTTATTCTGTAAAGAGTCATCTGATTAGTCACGGCATGTCAGTGTTTATGAGTCAATAGTTCCCTTCTCTGAGGAGAAGGATTGCATTTTCTGGTATATCTCAGACTGGGAAAGGCAAGATTTTGTATTCTAGAATAAAAGCACTAGACATCAGAATAATGGAGCTCTAAAGGGAGAGACTTTAGGAAGCATTAAGCCTTACATTATTTTGTACCTTGTGTTTCCTATTATGTAAGTGACCAGTATACTTACAGGCATGTGTTGCTTAATGACAAAGATATATTCTCAGAAAACCATCATTCCACAATTGCATATTTGTGCAAACATCATAAAATGTATTAACACAAACCTAGGTGGTATAGGTCAGTCACTCAGTGTGGCCTTTTGATGCAATCAAGAGATGCAGTAAATGCAAGATACATGAGGCCTCTGCTGATATCACACAGCAGACTGTTTGTACAGTAAACCTTAAAAAATAAGTAAAACAATGATAGAAGTATAGTACAGAAAATACATAAATCAGTTTGTTTATCATCATTATCAAGTACATAACCAAGTATCATTGTATTGCTATATTTACATAGGACTGACATTGTAGTAGGTTTCTTTCCATCAACATCACCACCAACACCTGAGTAACACATTGTGCTGTGATTTCATGATAGCTATGATGTCACTCCGTAAAAGGAATTTTTCAGCTCCATTATAATCTTATGGGACCACCAATGTATATGTGGTTTGTCATGGACAATAATGTGATGTGTAACTGCATTTATAAGGCTGGTCTCAGGTGCAGTGAGGGCCCTTTGCTGTCAGTAGGTCCGAACTTCATAAGCCAGACCCTACAGAAAAGTGTTCTTATGCATTCCTAAAAAGGTTTCTCTGTTCAGTGGACCTAGAAGCACACAGAATAGGAAAAGGTCCAGAATTTTAGTTCACAACAGAATGTGGTTGCCAGAGAGCTCATGCTGTCTTAGGACGCATCCACTGACATGATTACACAGAAAAAGAACAGGATAGAAGTCTCGTAGTCTTCAGGCTGGTCAGACCACTCCAATCCAGTCTCAGGTGGACAGGTGGGTCCCATCACAGCCTAGTTATCAGGAGGAGAAAGAATCTCAAGATGCTGAGGAATGAGGAACAATTAGGAAACTGAGCTTGTTTATCCCTAAGAGGGACAAAACGGCTATGAGGCAGGAAAAAAATATCTTTGACTTTATTAACTATGACATGGAAGAGAAATTAAACTTGTTCTGGAAGTATCAGAGGAGAGAAAAAAGATCAACAGATGACAGTTATCACAAGTGATCATGAGTACAGGATTTGGAACTATGATTTGGGGCATTTTACTTGATACTTAAGGGTCAGTCTTCCATCTGGAAGATAATGATGATGACAAGCAGCAGGGTAATGACACTACCCATCTCATGTTCATTTTGTGCTGCTATAACAGAATACCACAGAAATTTATCGGGTCATGGTTCTGGAGGCTGAAAATTCAAAAATGAGGAACCACATTTGGCAAAGGCCTTCTCGATGTATCATCTCTTGAGAGAGAGGGAGACAGGAAAATAGAGGGACAGAAAGAGAGAGGGGGAGAGAGAGGGGGAGAGAGAGGGAGAGGGAGAGAGAGAGAGAGAGAGAGAGAGAGAGAGAGAGAGAGAGTGAGTTAGCTCACAGCCTCAAGCCCTCTCACAATAGGTATTCATTCATTCACAAGAGCTGCTGTGCACTCCTAAACACCCTGCCCCCCAGTTAGGTCTCACCACCTCATACAGATGCATTGGGGATTAAGTTCCCAGCACATGCTTTTCTGGGGGTCATAATCAAATTCTAGCAGAGAAGAACGGCTTGAGATAGTATTTCTGATATTAAACTCTATTTAATACAAGGAATGACCTCCCAGTGTTTAGAACTGCCAGCATCTCCTGGGTGGGTGGGTTCAGAAGGCAGGAGGTCATATAGGGATAAACAATTAGGCCACGTGGCTTCCACAATTCTTTGTGTGCAGACAATTCTCTAAATCCCCATCAAAGGCTCAAAGCAAATTTTCTCCTCTTCTGAGATGCGTGTAATCACTGCCCTAACTCTGCCTGAAATCTTCAAAATCCTAAACTGTGGTGGTAAATTCATAAGGAAACCCTTGTTTCTATCACAAGCGCCTCCCATGAGAACAAGGAGCAGGACTTCTGTCTTACAGCATTGTTTTGAGATTTGCAGGTAGCAAAGACGTTCAGGAAGTACTGGCTAGTTAGTTGACAGGTTCCACTCCCAGGACACAAAGCCATTCTGTGTCGTTGTATCAAAGGGAAGGTACTTCCTCCAGCTGCCATCACTAACTCACTTTTTAAAAAAGATTTATTAAACTATAATTCATATGCCATACAAATTACCCACTCCAAGTAGCTGAATGTTTTTGATAAATTCACAGCGTTGAGCAACCATAATCTACTTTGAGAACACTTTTGTTACCCGCAGAAGAAACACCATACTTCCTAGCATTCACTCCCCACTCTCCCACAAGATATAGGCCTGCAGCCCTAGGGCAACTGCTAATCATTTCTGTAGATTTATCTACCCTGAGAATTTCCAGTCAATGGAATCATATGCATTGTGAATGGCTCCTGTCACTAGGCAAAATTACTGTAATTGGAGTGACATCCAGATTTAATTTTTCTTCTGTTACTTTTGTTGTTGGTTGTCATATCTAAGACACTGTGGCTTAACTCAAGTTACAAAGATTTACTACTGTTTTCTTTTTTGTTTTTGTTGTTCTTTTTCAAAATTGTTTTGGCTCTTCATGAGATTCCATATGAATTTTAGGATGGGTTTTTAATGTTTTTTTTAATCAGTGCACTATAGTTATACATAATATTGGGGTTCATTTGGACATAATCATACATGCATACGATTCCAGGGTAGGTGTATTAATTTGTAGTCCCACCAACAAAGTATGAGTGTACCTTTCCCCCCCCCCACATCCTTGCCCACATTTGTTATCATTTGTATTATTGATGATTGCCATTCTGATAAGAGTGAGATGAATTCTCAATGTAGTTTTGATTTGCATTTTCCTGACTGGTAAGGATATCAAACATTCAAACATTCTTTAAAATATTTGTTAGCCACTTGTATTTCTTCTTTTGAGAAGGTCTTTTATCCATTTATTGACTCTGTGTGTGTGTGTGTGTGTTTTGAATTCTTGATGTGTTCTGGATATTAATGCCCTGCTGGAGAAACAGGCTGGCAAAGATCTTCTTCCATTCTATTTCTTGATATTCTTGTTTCTTGCAGAAGCTTTTTAATTTGATGCCATTCCACTTATTGATTCTTATTTCTTCAGTTGTAGGGATCATATTAAGGAAATTGATACCTACACCAATATGTTGGAATGTTGAGTCTATGTTTTCTTCCAGTGGTTGCAAAATTTTTGGTCTAATCCTGGATCTTTGATTCATTTCAATTTGACTTTTGTACAAAGTGAAAGACAGGGACCTAGTTTTATTCTTCTACATATGGATATACAGTTTTCCCAGCACTGTTCATTTAAAAGGCTATATTTTCTTCAACCTGTTT
Source organism: Marmota monax (assembly GCF_021218885.2). Classification (NCBI taxonomy): domain Eukaryota; kingdom Metazoa; phylum Chordata; class Mammalia; order Rodentia; family Sciuridae; genus Marmota; species Marmota monax. The sequence goes on along the minus strand of NW_026693934.1, from coordinate 8,791,586 downwards.
TTGGCACTACTGCCAACTATCAGACGACTATCTATCTGGATTTGTCTCTGTATCTTCTTTTCTAATCTATTCATCTTCATTCCTGTTTTGATGCCAATACCATGGTACTTTTGTTGCTATACCTCATAGTATAATTTGATATCACTATTCTTGCTCAGGGTTGCTTTTGCTACTGTCTTTTATACTTCCCAATTTTAGGACTGTTTTTTGTTTGTTTGTTTTAGTTCTGTGAAGAATGTCATTAGTATTTTGATAGGGATTGCACTGAATCTAATTGCTTTTGGTAGTATGGCCATTTTTTTAAAAAAAATATTTTTTTAGTTGTAGATGAACCCAATATCTATCTATCTTTATGTATGTATCTATCTATCTATCTATCTATCTTATCGTGCTGAGCATGGAACCCAGTGCCTCACACGAGCAAGGCAAGTGCTCTACCACTGAGCTACAGCCTCAGCCCCAATATGGCCATTTTGGCAATATTAATTCTGCCTATCCAAGTACATGGGAGATCTTTCCATCTTATAAGGTCTGCTTCAATTTCTTGGTTCAGAGTTCTATAGTTTTCACTGTAGAGGTCTTTTACCTCCTTGGTTATAATTACTCCCGTGTGTGTGTGTGTGTGTGTGTGTGTGTTTAGGTTATTGTGAATGTGATAGTTTTGCTGATTTATTTCTCAGCAGATTTATTATTGGAGTATAGGAAAGCCATTGATTTATGTATGCTGATCTTGTATCCTGCTGTTTTGCTAAATTTATTTATCAGCTCTAGAAGTCTTCTGGTGGAGTTTTTTGGTTCTTCTAGATACAGGGTCATGTCATAGGATGTGTTTTTCTATTTCTGCTAAGATTTTAATAGGAATTATACTGGATCACTTTGAATAGTGTTGACTTTTTAACAATATTGTCTTCTAGTCCACAAACACAGGACTAGTGTGTCTTGTTAAATTTCTTTTAACCAAGTTTTGTCATTTTCAGTGTACAAATTTTTCTCATGTGTACAATCTCCTTGGTTAAGTTTATTCCTAAGAATTTTGTTCTTTTTGATACTATTATAAATGGAATTTTTCTTAATTTTCTTTTCAAATTGTTCTTTCTCCTTTCAATGTACATGTTACTTACACTTTTTCTAAAGCCCGATTTGTCTGCATCCCAAAAGTTTCATATGTTATATTTTGTTTTCATTCATCTAAATTTTTTTCTAATTTTCCTTGTGATTTCTTCTTTGACCCATTGATGAGTCAGGAGTATCTTAATTTCCATATATTTGTGAATTTCCCAAATTTCCATCAGTTGTTGATTTTTTAATTTAATTCCATTTTAAATTTAATTCCATTTTAATTGGAATTAAATTTTGATTGTTTTACAGCTTTAGGCTTATTTTATGGCTGAGTACATGTTCTATTCTAGAGAATGTTCCGTTTGTGCTTAAGAAAAAAATATGTAGAAGATCCTGATGAGCTAAGGTGAATATTTTTGTTGGGTGGACCATTCTATAGACGTCTGCTAGGGCCAATTGCTTTAAAGTATTGTTCAAGTCTTCTGTATCCTTGTGGATCTTCTGTTTAGTTGTCCTATCAATTAACAAAAATGTGATGTTGAAGTACTTAATTATTATTGTCAATTTGTTTATTTCTCCTTTCAATTCCACCTATTGTTGTTTAAAGTATTTGGGGGTTCTGTTAGTACAGCATATGTGGTTATGTGGTCAGGATGGATCAACACTTTGGTCATAGTAAGATGTTTTCTGTATCTGTAGTAAAATTTTACCTTAAAATCTACTTAGGCTGATATTTGTATAGTCCCTACAATTCATACTGTTTTTATGGTATATTTTTCTAACCTTAACTTTTTAACACATTTGTTTCTTTAAAGTGTTTCCTATAAAGAGTATATCAAATATGGTTTTTTAAAAATCCATTCTTACGATCTCTGCCATAGATCGGATTGTTAAAAGCATTCACATTTAACATTATCATTGGAATGGTTATATTTAAGATCTACCATTTGATTTTTGTTGTATGTCATATATTTGTTGTGTCTCTATTCTTTTGACTTTAGTGAATATTTTTTAGTGTGACATTTTAATTATTTTAATGTTTTTTTTTTTTTTACTATAAGTTATTTTCTTAGTTTTTGTTCTGGAGCTTAAAATATTCATCTTATCTCATCAGGATCTACTTCATGTTTACACTAATTCCAGTGAGATATAAAACTTTACTCCTATATATCTCTGATCTCTTCTTTTTTTCTTCTATTAATATTGTAACTATTGTGTCTCTCTAGGTTACAAACCTATCAGTTTATTGATTTACACGCTTAATTTTTTTAAAGAAGCTAAGAGAAGAAGGAAGAACAGTGTATCTTTAGAGTTTATTATATTAGCCTTCTTATTTGCCATTTCTGAATTCTTTTCATTTCTTCCTATGGATTTCAACTTGCTCCTGGTAAACTCCAATACATCTTTGCCTCAAATCACTTTTGTGCTGTGACTATCAGATATATTGCATTTCAATTTATCACAGGCCCACCAATACAACAATATACTGGTTATTTTCTGCAAAATAAATGGTTAAGAGGACAAAGAAGAAAAACTATGCGATTGTACTGTCTTTTATAATTACCTAAATAACTACCTTGACTCACAGTTTGAACGTGTCCCCTAGAAGTTCATTTGTTGGAATTTAATCTGAAAATTCATATGCTGATTATATTTGCAGGTGGGGCCTTCAGAAGGTCATTATGATTAGGTAAGGTCATAAGGGTGGGGCCCCATGATGGGATTAATGGTTTTATGAGAAACCTGCATGTTTCTGCTCTTTGAGTGGTTCCCTCTACCAGGTGACAACACAGCTGGTGGGTTAATATTGGCCCTACCTCCAGAACCGTAACAAATAAATTTCTTTCTTTTCATATTACTTAGTCTGTGGCATTCCAGTATGGACTTCCTATTTACCTCTGTTTATCCATGTGGATCTGAATCATTATTTTATGTTGTGGCTTGTTTTCAGCCTGAAGAATTTCCTTTAGTTTTTTTTTTTTTTTTAATAAAGCAGATATGCTAACAACAAATTCTTCCCACTTTTACATATATGGGAATGCCTTAATCTACTTTCTCCTCTCCTTCTTTTTCTCCCATTACTCATATGATGGTCCACTTAATGGTGTCCAACATTTCTCTGAGTGTGCTAATTTTTCTTCATTTTTTTCCCTCTGATCTTCAGATTGCGTAATCTTTATTGATCTATCTTCAAGTTTACTGTTTCTTCCATGAGCTCAAATTTATTGTAGATCCCCTCTAGTGAATCTGTCATTTTGGCTATTGTATTTTTTTAATTCCAGAGTTTCCATTTGGTTAATTTTTATATTTTCTACATCATTATCAATATTATATATTTGATGAGACTCTGTTATATCTGCCTGAAATACTTAATGTGGTTTTCCTTACTTCTCCAAATGTATTTATAATGGCTGCTTTAAAGCCTTGGTCTGTTGACACCACCATCAATGCCCTTTCAAAGGAGTTCCCAGGGCTGGGGATAGAGCTCAGCTGGTAGAGAGCTTGCCTCACATGTATAAGGTGTTGGGTTCAATCCCCAGCACCAGACACACACACCCACACACATACACGTTCCTATTACTTGCTTTTATTCCCTCTGTATGGGTCACACTTTCCTATTCATTTACATGTCTTCTTTTTCTGTTTTGCTATTTTTCTTGTTGAAAAATAGGCATTCCAGACAACACACTGTAGGAACTGATACTAATATGCCCCAGTGGTTGTCAATGTTGTTGTTTGTTTGGTTAATTGTTTGTTTAAACTTGTGGTGCCATTTGCTTGTTTACTCAAGCAAGCAATAAAGAATAAAGCTCAACATGGACTACTTGGATTACTCAAACTCTGCACATTCTAAAGAAAAGACTGGCCTGTGACTGTCTCCTGAAAAATCTCCTCTGAGCCCTCAAAAATTCTGTGTGAGAAGAGTGGTTTTTGTATGCCAGTGGTTTTTGTATATCAGTTTGACCTCTGTGGACTGGAGTCTGAATAGCTAAGGTCATTCATGCAGGTACTCTTACCTGTGTGACTGACTCCAATAAATTCCTGGGCACCAAGGCTCAGGTGAACTTCCTTGGTTACAACACTTCACATGTGCTATTATTTGCTTGTACATCATTGCTGGAGAATTAAGTACTGTGTGCAGTACTTAATTTACTGGAGTCAGTCACACAGGTAAGAGTACCTGCATGAATGATCTTAGCTATTGGACTTCTCCCAGCTTCTCCATTGGGAAAAGGCACCTGGAAGCTTGGACCTGGTCTCTCCTGGACTCCACTTAATGTATCTTTTCCCTTTGATGTTTTAAATCCATATATTTTCACTGTCATAAACCTTAACTGTGAATATAACAGCTTTTCTGAGACTTGTGAGTCCAGTGAATTATTTAGCTTGATGGTGGTCTTGGTGCCCCCAACTCATGAAGTCACTAGTTTCCTCATAATTTCTTACCACAGTTTTTGGCAATATACCCATAAGTATGGTGTTCTTCACTTTCTGTTCCAAACAAAAAAAGCTACAAGTTCCCCATGGCCTGCCTTTCTCCCTGGGAAGAATCTCTGTGCTTCAGGTTCATCCCTCCCTCCATGGAATGAGTGTGTGCTGTCTATTCTGCATGCCAGAGCATGAACCCCAGGACCTCTGTGTCTATCAACTTCTAAGAGCAGCAACTTCTTTTGTCTTTGGCTGTTCCAGGTGTTGCTGGTACAGTCCTCCCTTCTGCAGCAGGAATGAGACACAGTGAAAGGGTGGAATTTGTGAGCAGTACCCTTTCAACCTGTGCCACTGCAGATTCCTAAGCACCTGGAACAGGGCTTATAGTTTCAACACTAGCGCAGCTTATAGCTTGTGTAGAGATCCTTAGTTATAGCATGAAATTGCAGGTCACATTACATAGATAGATAGATAGACAGATAGATATAGATAGATAGATATAAACTTGTTACATTATTTAGCTGAGTAGTATATAGATAGATAGATAGACAGATAGATATAGATAGATAGATATAAACTTGTTATATTATTTAGCTGAGTAGTATATAGGTAGTCTGTGACTTATAATGGTTCTACTTACAATTTGTCAACTTTATGATGGTGCAAAAATGATACATGTCCAGTAGATAGTGCACTTCCAATTTCTAATTTTGATCTTTTCCCAGACTAGTGATATACCATCCAACCTGTCTCACAATGACTGGACAGTGGCAGAGGCAGGTAGCTGTAGCTCCCGGTCAGCCCAGTGATCACAGGAAAAACAACTGACACTCTACACGTGCTGTATTGCTAAGCTAGGTTAGGTGCATTCAATGCATTTTCAACTTACAATGAGTTTATAAGTCCATAACTTCATCATAAGTGAACATCTGATTTGGAACATTTTTTCATGTCACTCAACATTTTACAACATGATTTTATTAAACAATTTTTGTGGTTTCATCCTTCCAGTAACCCTATGAGGTGATGGGACAGAGAACATTCCATTTGACAGATGAGAGGCCTGAGACCTCTATCCTTCAGGGTAAGTGACCAGCCCAGAATCACATAGCTAGGAACTGGAAAGGCAAGAGTTGGAATGTAGGTGTCCTAACACCTGTCATCTCTGTCTGTCTTTCATGGCTAACTAAGCTCCCTCTTTTATTCCTCTGGCCAATGTCCTCCATCCAGTTCAGCTCCTGGCCCACACCACATGGCCCTACCATTCCTAGACTATTGATAGGGTTGGGTAGACCTAAGTGAAGATACTGCTCACATACTCCACCCTCTCACCATGTCTCACTCCTGCTGTAGAAGGGTGCCATCAACCCCTGGGATGGCCAATGACAAAAGAAGTTGCTGCTATTAGAAGTTGACAGACACAGGCCATGTACCAGGGCCATGACTGGGTGACACACTAGAGTAGTAGACCTGGGGAGCAGGGATATGCATTTTTCTAACATGTCACTGTGAAATAGGTAGCTTGAGACTGGTCTTGGCACTTTGTAGAGTCACATGTAACTGACAGCTGGAAAGGAAGGGAAAGACGCCTCCTTTAATCTGACCATGGTGCTCATAAAATCTGAATGACGGCCATGAAGCAGGCAGGACATTCCAGATAAGATGACTGAGATCGGCTGTGGTGTGCTCAGAGTGGCACATCTCCTTAATAGTAGAAGGTGAGACTGGAGCTTCTTATGCTCAGCCCTGCTCTGTCCACTACCTGTTATTCTGAATTTGCTGCCACCACAGATTCATCACTTGCTACATGCACATTAACATCAGATTTTCCACTGTTGTATGAGATTCCCTTTAGCAGTCCCCAAATTAGGCCTTGGGATAGGTGTGGGGGAGTCCAGGAGTCCCTGTGGTGCAATATGAAGGTATCTCAGTGTGAATGGCCTCTGGAATCCAAAGGCCAAACATACATGGCTTTGGTGCCCTAACATGGCCTTGGTGAATCACACTGGTGGCCCTGACCCCAAGCCACTAGAACAAAGCAATTTTTCCTTAAGACTACCAAAGCTGTCCTGGTGGCAGGTCCATTACAGTTTGCTCTAAGCCTAGGCAGAGTGACAGACCTTTTGAATTTGTTCTCTTGGCTGCCAAACCTTTTCCTGCCAAGCCTGGGCTCTGCTCCTGGGCTCATAGAGGCCATATCTTATGGAGCAGTGTCTTCTGTGTCCACCAGCCTGTGCCTCAGGTATCAACATAACCCGCATTTGACTTCTATGTCCCAACTCTCCACTGCCCACGGGAAACATCTGTGTCATCTCAGCTTCCAGATGTATCTCTTCCATGGCCAGACTCCCATCTCGTGTTCCTCGCCTGAGGTGACCACTGCTTCCAACACACATCCTACTGATCCCCTGCCTTCTGGCATGTTGTTCTCATTCTCTCTGCTAGGTTCATCCTTCAGGAGCCCATGAGGGTACTGCCTCATCCAACCTGGAAGTTCTATAGGCAAACTGCACCCCTGATATGGTGCTCCTTAAACTGCTGCATATGGTCTGCTAACTGTCCATCTCCCTGGCTCCCTGAGTCTCCCCTCTTCCCTCTGTTGGAGTTGAGTTTCTCCTCTCCTAGACTCCCAAGTCTGACCATTTCTTGGTTGTACTCCTGACTGCACAGAGGAGGTTGTTGCTGCTGCTGAGGCCCACCTGTCTCTACCATAAGTTCATAGGCTCTTCAGAGGGCTCAGGCTCCCTAGCTCCTCTGGGTATCTAGCCCAGCACAAGGCTTGCCATGTACAGAATGGGTGCTTGACAAACTCATAAGAAAATAAAAGTTGTGAAGTTGGAAGGATTTTTCTCTTCCATTATGAAAATGATACCTGTAACAACAGCCTAGCTATGGATAAAGTGCTTGCCATATGCCCTATGTCATTTAGACATGATATATTCCTAAAATGAGGCAAGTCTGATAGTTTTTACTTTGCAGATAAGGAAACTGAAGCTCAGAACAGCTAAGCCACTTGTCCAAACTGCTAGGTGATGGTGTCTGAATTTAGACCAGGGCTTCCTGCCTCCCAATTTCAGCGTAAACACATATTAACTCTGATGTCCCATTTGAGCCTTATAGAAGCCCCAGGACAGGCAGAGCAAGTCACAGCACTCCTGCATTTCCCATTAGGTGTCTGCAGAAGCCCTGAAAAGGTTAGAGAGCTGTTCTAGCTCAGGGAAGAGTAAGGAATGACATCCACCAGAAGATTGCAGTCCCCATGTGCAGTTCTGGGGATACTACCTTGCTTCTTTGTGTGACCCATAACATGCTGAGCTCTGACCTGCTGCTTTGCATTCACCCTAAAGGTTCCCAGCCTTCTCTTGAGCATTCAAGAATTCATCTTGCATTCTCTTAAGCTAGAGTTAGCATGGAACAGCCTCACCCAGGTCAAGCAGCATGCCACAGGGCCTAATAGGACAAGCCAGGGAGAGGGTTGCTGCTTTCTGTAGAACAGCAAAGGAGACACTCCCCAGTCTGAAGAAACCATGCTTGGCTTTGGTGGAGAGTATTTTCTTATGCACACTATTTCTTAGCCAGGAGAAGGAGAAGTGTGGGCTCCTTTATCTGAGAAATCTGAGCAGTCTGAGAATGATCCTGCACCCTTTACTGATCAAACAAGATCTGGCCCAGGAACCAGCACAGGCTCCTTCCCAATAGCTGGGCCCCACCCCAGCAGGCATAATGCTTGTCACCAGCTACAGATGCATTCTGATTAGTATCCTCTCTGCCATGCATTTCCAGGTCACAGTCCTCCCCATCCCCCATGCCACCAGGGCAGGAAAGGCACTTGCTGTTCTCTAGACACAGAGAAATCAGTCTGTCCCAGAGCCAGGAGTCCTTCTCCATGTGCAAACAAACACTTCTGCAACTCATACCCCATGTGACCATACCACAGCCTGGGGAAAGGGGGGGGGGGGGCCGGGCGAGGCACACAGCTGGGAGGTGCCTCCTGCTGTGCAGCAGAACAAACCTATGCAGAGGAAGCTCATGAACTGCTAATGTGGAAACCACGATGCCCTATAGGACCTGAAACCCATCTGGTTCTGCACAGAGGCAGAAGCCTCTTTCTCTAAGCATGCATGCCCTACACAGGCACATGTATGACAGAGGACTGGGAGAGCCCCAGACATCATCAGAAGGAGTCTCACCAGAAAGCCCAGACTGGGGGAGAAGACTTGATACTGACTGGTTCCATTACTTCCTACATGGCTCTGCTCACCTCTCGTGAATTTCAATCCTCTTGTCTACAGCGTACGGCCTCCGTTATAAGGGTGGTTTGACAATAATGTCACGAGATGAAGACACCTCCCTGCCTGCCCACTGTACCCCTGGGGTTCTGTTCCAGAACCCCACTAAACCCTGTAATCCATCATGATCCTACTTACAACTGGATCTGGTGCACCACCCAGGGCGGGAGCCCAGGTGTCCTTCTGCAGAGAGATATTGGGTAAATTTGGAGGGATGTGGAGTTGGGAATTTGAGAAACAACCATTTGTATGGTGATTGCAGACCGTGAACCAACTGGGAGGGTCCCAGCACTTGGCTTATAGAAGGCAGAAGAGTAGAGTAGTCTCCCAGAGAAAGGCAGTGACCTTCAGATGTCCACCCAGCTACAGATACAGAGCAGCTCTTTGTCACCTGAGGGGTCCTGAGAGGTGACCCATTGCATGAAGAGTGCCAGGGACAAAGCAGACAAACACTAGCCAGATGGCTCCCTCCCTCCATGAGACATACAAATAAGCCTAATATCACATTCTAAGAAAATGTGATACAGTGGTTTGGGGCCAGAGTCGGGGGGGGGGGTCTCTATGAGAATATCTGGGGAATCAGATCCTTTTTTCCAGCTATCCCTGCAAGTTACCTGAGGATGCCCTGGAAGGGTAAGCTGTTTCGAGAATGCCCAACAGGCTAGACTGACTTGGCCTGGCAGTAAAAGAGCCTCCTGGGTGGGATCCAGGACTGGGGCATCCCCAGGATGTCACACACTGTGTTTTCCAACCATGTGTGCCATTTGTGACTATCTTGTTCCCTGGATATGAAGTCAATGATGGCTTTTGAGGGGCAAAAATAAATCACCTTGTTAAATGTATATGTCAATTATAAATCCACCTTGATTTCAAGAGCATTAAACTAATTTTTAAAAAGGGTCTTAGATTCCAGGATGTCCCTGGCTGGAGTCCCAGGGGCACCAAAATGATCAGCCATCACACTGCCAGCTCTCTTTCATGGCTGAGAAAGAGAAACAATCATTCCTGGTGCTAGTTCTTATGAGCAGGGGGACTCAACCGTTGTCCACAGGCTGCATGGGCCTCCAAAATCATAGGCAGAAGGCACATGCCACAAAGTGGGGAACATTTTCAACATAAAGGTTCAGAGCCTTTGCTGAATTATCAGAAGGCCACTGAACTTTTATACTCAGAAGAGTTCAGGCCACCTATTCAGAGGCACCTGTAGATTTGCGTGTTGGTCTCACCTGCATCTGCCTAGAGTCAAACAGGACTCTGAACATTCCTGTGTGTTGGAATGAATGAACGGAACTTTTGGGTTCAAGTCAGTATCCTGGGGCTGAGTACAAGATGTTTTGGACTGGACCCAGGCCCCAGGAGTTGCTGTCCTCCAGTTACTATGAGAACTTAAGATGAGAATAAGCCCCTCGTACTCACATCTGAGCAGACAAACAAGCACATTATTCAGGCCACAAAGGACCCAAGGCTCCTGTGTTTCCTGCTCTGAGCTAAGGTCACTCACTGCCTGACCACTTACAACGTTAGCCTCAATTCCTTCCAAAGGCCTTCTAAAGAAAAATGTTTGCCTGCCCCGGGGGAGTAGCTTAGTGTCAGAGCGCTTCCCTAGCCTGTGCAAGGCCCCATTTTCTATATATATATTTAGTTGTAGATAGTTACAATATCTTTATTTTTATTTATTTATTTTCATGTGGTGCTGGGGATCGAACCCAGGGTCTCACGCGTGTGAGGCAAGCACTCTACACTGAGCTACAACCCCAGCCCAAGGCCCCGTTTTCAATCCCCAGCATTGCAAAAAAATAAAAAGATGCCTGATCACAGAATTGTTCCTCCTTCCCGAGGAGCAATCCAGAGCAAAGCCCTTTAAGTCCTCCTTTGCCAGACCCAAATCCTGTCAAAGTCCTTTCTCACTACCCCTCTGAGCTGTCTGTAATTTGCCTCTTGTGCATCTCCTGATGGCACAAGTCACCACCCCAGAAGGCTGATTCCTGCTGGTCACTCACTGAGAGGCGGGAACCGGCCTAGGGAGGCAGAGAGGGAGGACGGACTCAAGTTGTACAGCCACATGAGGCAGGGAAGCAGGGCCTTATCCTGTCTTGCCTGGGCACTGGCAGCTTCCAGGAGCCCAACACTTGAAATGAGTTGACCTGCAGGTACAGAGGTCTCAGGAAACCATCACCCAGGCTGCAAAAGGGCCCAGGCCCCACAGCCCTCACACGTCAGCCAGAAATGACACACACTGGTGATGCACAGACATGCCTGTTTTGTTGTTGTTGTTGTTTAAATATTTTTTAGTTCTCAATGGATCTTTATTTTATTTATTTCTATGCAGTGCTGAGAATCGAAACCAGTGCCTCACACATGCTAGGCAAATGCTCTGCCTCTGAGCCACAGTCCTAGCCCCCATGCCTGGTTTCAGTGACGTCTCATACCAAATGCCCAGTTGAGGAAGCCAGAACTGTCTCTTCTTGGTTGGAGATGGGAGTCTCCATTTTGCTGCCATCTGCTGCCCCCTGATCATCCTGGTTCCTGTACACATGGCACTCAAGGAGGGAGTAAAGAGAGTGAGGGGCCTGATTTGGGAGTAGGAGGGGCTCTCTGAGAGGATCTGGCCCAGGGATGTTAGGCCAGGTCTTTCAGGGATACAGCCACCTCCCTGGATAGAGATGAGCTGGCTTGATGAAGACAATAAATTGTACATAGAGAAAGCACAACATAATGGCTTTGACATGTGTATACACCAAGAAATTTTCACAGTCATCAAGACAATGAATTTCTGCCACCTCTTGTCCTTACCCTCCTGTCCCTACCTGCCCTTATGTCACTACAGGTTTGCATGGATGGTCTAGAACTTTTGATCACACCGCATAATCAAATCGCTTGTCTGCTCCTCTCACTTGGCCTGGCTCCCTGGAGATCCACCCAGGTCAGCAAGCATAACTGTGCTCATTCTTTCCTGTCACTGAGCAAGCATATGAATGCACCACCCTCTGAGCTGTTTCCAGGTTTTTTTTTCACAATATTTAATATCCACGATGAGGAAAATCCCAACCCCACAGGATCCACTGGCTTCACAACCCACAAGACCCACTTCCCCCACCGACTGCACTTTGGGGCTCCGGGGCTCTGGGATGTCCTGCCAGTCAAAGCAGGACTGTGGAAAACACTTCTGTAGTTATGCCAAGGTGGGTGGCACCTCACTGGCCAAGCTCCAACTCCGCTGATTGTAGACAAAACATTTGTTTTGGGGAAGAAAAAAAAAAGAGATGGGGTGAGAGAGTGTTCGGAGACAGCTCATGTTGCTAGGTGCTCTCCCGGTGCACTGCATACTGTCTGTCATGGTTTGGATTTAGGTGTCCCTCGGAAACTCTGGTGTTAACACAGGGATGTTTGAAAGTGAAATGACTGGACTGTGAAAGTGGTGACCTAATAAGTCCACGCTAGTCTGAATGGAGCAATTGGGAGATAACTGTAGGAGGAGAGGTGTGGCTGGACGATGTGGGCCACTGCCAGTGTGCCCTGAAAGGGTTTATCTTCCTTGTGGCCCCTTCCCTTCCTCTCTCTCTGCTTCTTGGCTGTCACGAGGTGACCAGCACTCCTCCACCATGCCCTTCCACCATGATCTGCCTATTTAGGGGCCTGGAGCAAGGGACTTGACTTGCCACGGACTAACCTCTGAAATCATGAGCCCCAATTTTTTCTCCTCTAAGTTGCTATATGTGATATTTTGGTCAGTAATGAAAAAGCGGATTAACACAATTTTTCTTGGTTTTATTTTCTCATTTAACATTCATATGCCCCTGAGGGTGGAGGGGCTAAATGAAGGAACCAAAGAGTACAGAGCTCTATGGGACAGCAGAGCCTCCAGGTGGCTGTCACCAATACAAAGAGACCTAGGGAGGGCAGCTTCCAGACGCAAGCCTTGTTCCAAAGAACCACTTCTCAAGTTCAGGAAAGCTTTACTTCATGGCCACAAGCTGTGGAAGTCAGTCTATTTGGTACAAACATGGCTGATGCCCAAGGTATTTCAAGCTGGTGCCAAGGGAACAGTGACTATAGGGGTTGTTGCATCCAGCCACCCAGACTGTGTCCAAGGGCCAGGAAACAAGTGTTCCTTTTATCCCATATGCCTTTTATAATTGTTCACTTTATACCATTTCTTGTTTATTCCAGTTGTTTTACTATATGGGCTGATTTTTAAATTACATAATCTACACACAAAAGCAAAAAAAAAGTCTATATATAAGTTCTGAATTAATAATAAAATGAACACCCATGAATCTACCTCCCAAAGTTAAGTATGGCTAAGTTCTGAATTAGTACACTAATTGGTTATTAAGCACCAGGGAAACAGTTTTCCTCCTGGGGTGGGATTTTCCTGCGCTGGCACGTGGGGTTTGATGCATCTAGCTCTAGTGTCATTGTTTATACCACGTCACGTGTGAGAGTAAGATGGAAAAGTGAGGAACTTGGGGAAAATGGAAATCAGAATGTGCAGTTATGGAGTCCTCTGAAAATAGTAAGTAGAAATATCAGTAACTGGACTTTTAAAAATGGGACATTTAAATGTGTATATAATGCACTTAATTTAATTGACAATTCTAAATCAGAGCCCTCCTGTGACCAAAGGTGGCAAGCCTCAAAGATGACATTAAGAAGGGGCCAAAAGAGGAAAGGAGGCATCAGGGGAGTTTTCCTGGAGGAGGTTTACCTGTGTCCTGAAGAAGAAACAGGGCCAGGAAACCAGGGGACTGTAACAGAGGCACCTGGCATAATCTGTGAGTATGAGTGGGGGAACTATCCCCCATGATCTGTGACACACAAATTACCATGAGGGCTCTCAGAGCCTCAAAGGGAGCACCACCCCATCCCTAGAGGCCTGGAACCACTACCCCAGGAAGATCCAGGAGCCAGGCATACAGCCAGAATGGGCAGCATCATGAAAACCTCATAAACTTACAACTGGCAGAAGGGGAGAGAAAATGGCCTATTTCAGAGTTGAGAAAGTCCATTAGAGCTCCTAAAAGTCAGAGCACTTCCGAGCCAGGGAGGTAGTTTTACATAGCAAGAGAAGCAAACATAACACTTGGAGCCAGCAACTCCTAGAGGAGACCATGAGCAAATTCAGGGGGTTCCAGAATCTCCCGGGACCACAAACAGGAGCTGGTTGGCCCAAAAAGAGATAGCTGAGTGTGCAGCCAGCAGCAGGGACTATTGAAGTCACAGGATTACAGCCAAGGGGAGATCAGCAGCAGCACAGAGCTCAGCCCAACCTTGCAAAGATTTCAGGAATCTACGTCTTTAGAACCATCAATCCCAAGTGGCTGGTCAGGTGCTCTGCATTAAGGGGCCCTCAAGGATCTGGCCTGGCATTCACAGGCTCAGGGCAGATTTCCCAGAGTCAAACCCTGGCCCTGTCTTTACAGAGCTCACAGCCCAGAGGGAGAAAACGGCCTTCAGAGATGGAGTCACAGCCCAGCTCACAGGTGGTGTCTGAGTAAAGTACACTGAATGGATAGACAATGTGGCCAGGTCAGGGAAGACCTCAAGTTAGCAGAAGAAGCAGAGGGTGGGTCTGCCACCAAAACACATAGGTGCTGTGCCCAAGACTGGAGACCTGTGATAGGCAGGGTGGAGGAAGCCCTGGAGCCTCTGAGCAGCAAAATGGCCAAGGAAGGCAGGGTCCAGGTCGGCAGAAGATGAGGCAGTGCAGAGCCCTTGGCAAGCAGCTGGGTCCTGTGCCCTGTTACCCAGGGAGTCCAGCCTTTGTAGGATTTCAGCACACAGTCTCTCCAAAATTCAGGATCTTTGTGGCCTTGGGTCTCTGTGCCAATCTTCACCCAGAGGTGTTCAAACATGTAGGTGGTCCCTTGGCAAATGACCCAGGACCCTGGGGTTTAGACCCCCTTCCATGCCCCCAGACCAAGAGGCAGAGTGAATCCTGGAGGGACTTTTCATTCATTGCATGCTGTGCGTGGCCATTTGCTGCTCTGCTGTCCAGCATCTGAAGAGTTGTCCCAAATAGGTGAAGAGGGGACCCCAAAACTGAGAATCTGGGCCTCACCCATCTTGGATATAGAAAGGAGAAAAATATCCTGTTGCTGTACCCTCTGGCAGCTCAGCCAAGCCCCAGCCAGGACTAGGGTTAAAGAGGGATCAGGGAGTGTTGTTAGGAAGGGCGGGGGAGCCTCATGCCCAGGAACAGTCCCAGGGACCTCTAGAGCAACAGGTTCAACTCTGCTTCACCCCTCTTAACCTCTGCCAAATTGGGGGCCCATGAGCTCCCCCAAACCCTGCCAAGACAGTTAATTTTTTTCCATTTAACTGGAGCCCATTTCTGTCTTTTGCAACCAAGATCCTTCACTAGTGAAGAACCTGGTACCAAGATGATTACAGATAACAAGTTCACAGAAAAGGGTGGTGCAAGGCTGGGGTTGGTTATGTCACCTGGTTGAAGCCAAAGGCAGTGAAAATATATTGAATGTTGAGAAATGGAACTCTGACATCTCATCGCATGCATGGCAAGTCTCTAATTAAATCATCAACCATGGCCAAGTGCATACTAGATGCTTTAAAGGACAAATGACTCTTGCTACAAAACCCAAATGAAAGTCATGAGGAATTCATGGGCCATGGGGCAAGATCATTGCTTCTAAGTGCCCCTGGTCAGTGAAAGAGAAAAAATAACACTCAGTCCCTGAATACTGGCTCAAAGGCTCTCTATGATCACACATAAAGTATCTCTTCTTTCCTGCAGCCCCAGGCCTGATACACCCATGAACCAAAAGTAGTCTGAGTTCACCAGACTGTGGACTGGTGAATCTAAGGCCAGGTGGATGGACTGTTAACCTGATACCTGAGGAAAAGTCAAGGCATTGTTTGGGAAAGAGTGGGATACCTCACCTTGGGGACCGGGATCTGTTAGAAGATTCACAATCTCACTGAGATCCTCTTTCTGAGAACTTTAAGAGCTTGTTATCGTCTCCCTGTATGTCACCCTGTAAAGTGAGGTTGGTTCTCCTTCTGCCCACCCCACCTCCACAGGCTCAGCATGGTTGTGAGAACCAAATGCAAGTGAAACCATCAGAGAAATGGCTCACACTTCAGAAAATTATGACGGTGCCAATCCTCGACAAATGGGATCCTGAAAGTGTCTGCTCAAGGGAAGGACATCTCTCCAGGTCAGGGCAAATGCTGATATGGTGCATCCATCCATTCTGGAGTCAACAGGTAGGATGCATCCGAGCCAATGATCTCCCAGTTGATTAAAACCTCAGCTTGAGAGTGGTCCCATGAAAGGAAACTAAAAGGCCAATGTTTCCTAAAAGGAATCCAAATACCTGGAGTGATACAACGTTGATATAGATTGATAAAAGCAACCTGCTCACCACCCCCTAACTATGTCCCCAGGAGAGCCAAAAAGTTATGCCCAAGGGACTGAGAAATACTTTTGTGAGGAGAATGTCAACATCTTGGAAAACTGCTGCAGATATCGATTTGTTTCAGCTGATGTGCTGATGGGAGACCACCCTTCAGGAGGAATTACACACGTGGGTATGTGGAATTGGTGTGACAGAGGATGAGAATCAGTATCCAAATGTCAGAGGCTAGAGAGCTACCGGAATGTTCTGATACTGGGGTGCTCTGGTATTAGGGAAACACTCATAAAGTCACTAAAAATGATGGAAAATGCCAGTGGAATCCTATTTGATATGAGTAACATTGATAAAACCATTATTTTAAAAATTTTAAACTATTCTTATAGATAGTCTCTATAATATCTTAAAATAATGCCTGGCATACAGTAGGTGTTCAATTAATATTTGTTAAATGAATTCCATTGCTTTTGCCCAATTACAAGAATTGACTCAATAGACTCAAAAAGCACCTTGAATGAAGAGGAGGGTGGCACTAGAGTTTGGATCTGGAAATGTTCCCCAAATGCCCACGTGTTAAAAGCATAGTTCCCAGCTTCCAATAGGAAGGTGGTGGGAACGTTGGGAGTTGGGGTTAAATGGGAGGTTTTAGGTCACTGGGAGTGTGCTCTTTGTGGAGATTATGGAAACCAGGTCTCCTTCCTCTTTCTCTCTCTCTTATGACCCAGCCAAGAATTAAGCAGCTTTGTTCCACCACGTGCCTCCACCATGATGTGCTGCCTCACTATGGGCCCCAAAGCAATGACGCCCACCAACCCCAGAGTGAAACTCAGAAATCATGACGCTTCTCTCTTCATAAGTTGATTATCTCAGATATTTTGTTACAGTAATAGAAAGCTAATACAGTTGGCCACTTGCAATGACGCCATAAGCATATACTCTAAATCTTTCTAAGGCTCCTGTATGGAGAAGTACCTAGACCTCTAAGAAATTATTGAACAGTGATTCTGAGCTAACATTAATTCCTAGAGGCTCAGGTGTCACTAGTTTTCCACCAGGGGTGAAAGCTTACTGGAGATGGTAACATGTCAGATCATAAATGGAGTTATGCCCTGCATCCACTTCACGGTAGCCAACTGAAATTCCAAACTTGCCATAGGGTAATTTTCCCAATTGCTGAGTGTACAGTTAAGAAAGACGTATGCAGTAACTGACAGAAATTCTACTCTGATTCCCTAATCCATGATATGGATACTTCTATGGTAGGAAAGGCAAATTGGAAGTCCTCTTAACAGCCTCTCTGCTCCCCAGTAGTGACTCATTAGCAATATTTCATCCATGGTGAAATTGCCACCAACCTAGGAGGGAGCTCTTTGCTGCACTCTATTTAACTTGCCACTTGTCCTAGGTTAAGTTATGGGATTCTCCCATCACCTGTGTGACCTCCTGAAGTAAAACCTGCTAGGATCCTTGGCACTAGAAAAGCTATTGATTTGGTGAAGACTACCTGAGTGTGTGCCTGTGTGTGTTTGTGTATTCATGTGTGTGTGTGTGTGTGTGTGTGTGTGTGTGTTTCCTACCCCATATTCAGGGCTCAACCAAAGTAGGTTGCTATCCTCATAACAGGATCCACAAGAAAACCTTTACTACCTTGCTTCAGCTCACTGATTCTGTACCATCATTTGACCAGGAGAGACCTTGACCTATCTATTCCAAAGGATCTCATACTGGTCCACTGGTCTATAAGCCTTAAAGGAAAGCAAGTAGCAAAATATCCAAATTTACATAATCAGGGGTACCAGATGTGGGACAAATATGGAATTCAGGTGCCTGGAACACTCTGATTTATCCCCTTGAAAGTGAAAGTTATGCTGGGCTGTGATGACCACACAATGCCAGGTAAGCCTCTGGAGTTTTAAGACACATTTCCTTCTTGAGTGTGATGCTCCAGCTCATTTTCTGGGTGACTCCAAAGGCAGTTTGGTCTGTGTGGGGCCTATGGCAATTGTGAGTTCTTTGTCTGGCCCACCCTTACTGGGAGGGACTCTCTCACATGTCTGTCATGCCCTAAGGATCCCAGTGCCTGATCCCACAGCAGATATGGTCGTTGTGCAGAGTCTGTGGAAGTTCCACCAGAAATCACGCTCTGTTGTTTGAAACACCTTACCAACACTCTGAGGTCCCCAGGGTGAAGCTGTCATTCTTTGACCCAGCTATGTGCCCAACATCAGTTGGTCCCTACAAGACCAGATCAGGAGGCCCCAGGAAGTGATTGGAAGAGGTGGTTTCCTTCACCTCCCACATGACTAGCATCTGAGGAAGCAGAAGTATGTCCTGCACAAGGTGGCTCTGCAAGATATACCTGCACAGCCAGAAGTGGACTGCTGGGGCACTCAGCTCCTCCCAAAGGAGATCCTCTGAGAGGCACATCTGATCATCCCCTGGGTGTACGTGGAGTGGTTAGGGACATAATATGCAGAAAGACCTTGCAAAACAGGTATAGAATGTGAGAACAGCATGTCCGTGTGAATGCTTTCCCAGCCCCACCTCAACCCCCACTCCAGGAACTATGCAGTCCAGGGGCGGGCAAGGTGGATATCTAGGGATGTTCAGCAGCCTTTCCAGAGCCACATTCTTTCTGCTCCGTGATCTCCAGTCGGGGCATCTGATTCTGCGCCACTGACCCCTCCTCATCTAAAAGTCCTGTTGCCCACACTGCTGTGAATGAAAAAGAACCTAGTCCTGGGTTCACCTTTTATAAACATATGCATGCTGTGTAATAAGATCATCACCTGAAAGGTGTGGAATGATGGGTCACATTTTCAAATACGAAGATAAATACTGAAGTAGTGTACAGTATATCAGCGACAGAATCAGAATTTCAAGGTGGTCTGTAAGCTTGGAGTCAAAGCTCGGACAAAACCCCACATATCCTGTGATCCCAAGCACAAGTTCCTAGGCCACCTTCCTCTCTGCTCTCTCTCTACTCTCCCAATATTTGAATACATACAATTATCCCTAGGGGTGAGAGCTGATTCACTAGCTGCCCTACCCTACCAGGCCAGCTGCAAGAGGCAGAGGGCAGGACTTCTGCAAATCCAGCCCTGGGTTACCTGGCTTCTTGCTGCCTTCCCCAGAGCTCAGGGCCAGAAAACTGTGCAACTTTAAGGCTTCCTCCCCTGGGACCTGTTCTGATGAGATCTGGCAGCGCTCCCCTGCCTGTTCACGTAGCTGGTCCAGCAGTCTGCCCATCCCCACCCTCCCAAGTTGCTCACCTGGAGAGGTGGAGCTTCATACCGTGCAGCTGACCACCCCTCTACCAGTGCCCTGCAGCCCACTGCCCACCTTTAGGTCCCTGGGAGCGCGGGTGAGGTAAAGGCGTCCCAGGCGAATGGTCCCCACCGTCTGGCGCGGAGTCACCCAGCACTGGAGTCTTAACAGCCCCACTCCCGGGTTTCCACTACCTTTCCACCAATAAGACACTTATTTCTCAAAATGGTGCTCCAACCCCGCCTTTCCCTCGGGTACTTTCAGCCCAAGTAATAATAACAATAGCAACCACTTCCTGGGCACCTCATGGGCCAGGAACCCGCCGCGTTTCTGAAGCCGGCGGTCCAGGGTGAGTCGCCCAGGCCGCGAGGGTCTCGAGCCAACCCGAGGAAGAAGGCGCGGGGGAGGCGGCCAGGACTCTTGCCCCAGCCGAGGCTCGCCCCGGGCCGCAGTCCAGCCAACTTCCGACGGGATACCTCTCCCTACCCAGGTCCTGGTGGCCACACTCCGGCAGGATGCCACCTCGGGACCTACGTTCGGAAAGTTGGGGTGTGGAGAGCGCCGCAGGTCCCTCCCACCTCCGCCGGTGCCCAGCGCACCGCTCGGAGAGCAGCGGCGAGCGCGCCGGGTGGCTTTCTCCCCGAGCCTTGCCGGACGCCGCAAGCCAGACTGAGGCTCCCGGGACGCGGTTCTCACCTTGAAGAAGCTCCGAAGGAAGTGCACTAAGTTGAGCATGGTGGCCGCAGGGGCGCCTGAACCCACCCGCAGCACCCAGAGCTGCGCGGCCGAGCCCCAGCTTGGGGAACCCCGCCTCGCGCCCCGCCCCCGCTCCGTGGCCAGCCTCAGACCGCCGGTAAGCCCCGCCTCCCGAACCCAGCCACTGCCAGCACGTGCGAACCCCCGGGGACGCGGCCGGCGGATAACCCTGGAGCTGTCCACCCACAAGGTCCAGGAGTCCGCGGGAAAGTCCCCGCTCCCACTCCCGAAGTATGCCCGGACTGGGGACCAGGTGAATAGGCACTTTGCAGGTCCATACAGAAATGACACACTAGCGTGTGTGCATCTCCACCCTCGGATTCCCTTGGCGTGTCCGCTGCACCTGAGTCCCGTGACTCAGTGTGCCCCTGGTCTCCTGATGGGAGGGGCACCCCACCGCCCCCTTTTTTTTTTTCTGACCGAGAGCTTTGTTTGTCAAGTTTGAACTTTCAGAGGTCAGTCTGTCCATTTTCATTTACTAGTTGAGAAAGTAGAGGACCAAAAAGGTTCAGCACCTTGTCAGCATTCATACATCTAGTGTGGAAGATTGGGAACTAGACTACCTGCAAACTAATTCTTGACCCAGAGCACCCTCTTGCCCCTCTCCCTATTTTTCCAGATCTGTTCTGGGACATACCCTGTGAGTGGAGAATTCAGGAACTGCAGAGTTGCTTTCTGCTAAGGGGGAAAAGGGAAGTCCTGGTTATTAAGTGCTGGATTTAAGGAGATGGGGCCTTCCCAAGACACACACACTCTGGATGGTCTGTAGAGCCGTACTATTTTTATGAGAAAAAAAAAAAGCTTTAATTTTAATTTACTTTAACATAAAAATCCTAAGTTCAATAATAGTACTAATAATGAATTGTATTCATCTTCATATAAATACAGTCATAAAATATGCCTTTAATTATATTTTTATGCAGGAAAGGATCAGGACTTCGAAGTGCCAAGGGCTTATCTGCATCTTACATTACTGAATGTAATTACTGAAGGGGTCCCATGGGAGGTCCCATGGGAGCTGAGCATCTGCCCAGTCTGGCTTTGCTTAACCCTGCCCAAACATGCACCCCTCACCCAAGTCAGGTCCCCACTGAAAGCTGTTTCTGGTCAGCAGCACCTGTCTAGGGTTGCCTAGTAGAGTATGTCCCCCCACCCCCCCACAGCCTCTGTTTCTCCATGCGACTCCAAGTCCATGATTTTACTAGAAACACCTCCCTGAGGCACATGACAGTGGGACCAATAGTGTGGGATTTGATTCTGGACTCCTGGCTGGGCTCCATATCCCTTGTACCATTAGTCACCAGCCTTAAATCTACCTTTTTAACATAGAGAAGAGCGCTGCCTGGTTCAGTCTCTGTAGAGAGCCACTGGGAAATTAAACCTCATAGGTGCCTCACAAGAATTAAGTCCCTCTTCTTGGAAGGTGAAATGTGTTAACCTACTCCAGAAGCAGGAGAAGGGGCCATGTGAGAATTCACAAATCCTCAGCCACAGGTTCCACTGTTATCTGGATGCTTGTATATGACCAGTAAATTGGTTATGTACCACAAGTTCTCAGATTTGAGTGGCATCAGAAACCCCTGGAAGGTATATTAGACCTTAGACTGCCAGGCCACCCAAGTTTTTGGTTCCAGCTGACCTCAGTACTTTGCTCCCAGACCATACTTGCAGAAGCCCTGGCCCAGGGATTGGGGCTTGGGCCAGCCTCACAATTTAGCTGATGGGCAGACTCCAAGTAGGAGGATAACCATCCCCAGTAGTTCCAATTCTGTTTACCAGGTACCTACTATGTCCCAATGTAACAACTTTCTTGCCATGACTTTGTCTTTCAACAGTCCTGGGGGAAATGAGAATATCAAGTGCTCAAGGGAAAGTAAGTCAAATGTGTTTTTAAGTCTAACTTTTCCTTCTGGAGAACACAATTTTAGGATGACTTGACTACATTGTGATATTGTTCTCTCTTTTGCCATTCAAAAATAAAAGGCAGACCTATTAGCTTTGCTGAAGGATTTGTGCAACAGTGTTTCTGGTCAACTGAATCCACTGAGTTTAACTACTATCCCAACTTCATGCCTAGCACATACTGGAATTAAACAGGTTCTGCAGTATGGGAGATGATTGGAGAGAAGATGATGCGGTAGATGCCTAACAAGCAAGAAAGTTCAGAGCAAACAGCACTCACAGGAGCTCTGAGCTTCACTGCATATACTTTTCTGTGTCCAGAGTCCTCAGGCATACATATAGATGGACCCATGCCACTAGCTGGGGTCTGGATCACAAAGCACAGAAACGTCCCCGGCTGACAAGGTGAATATATGTTTGGAAGAATGTGAAGTAGGTCACAAATCCATAGGCAAGTGAAAGAATGCTGACTCCAAGGACAGGCAGGAACCAGCCAAGCCAGTAAAAGTGTCTGCCACTGAGAATCTACCAGAGAAACTCCCCCTCAGGAGGCTGAGGATGCTGCTCTGCTCCTAGGCTTTGACCTCCTGCAGCCTCTGCCAGCAACCCCTGGTGCCTCTATCAGTTCTTAAGATACAAAGTCTAGAATCATCACTTTTATGAATCTCTTTTTAATGAGGACTTGGGACAATTTGAGATGCACCATGGGCACTTGCAGACATATTTGTGGTCCTAAAATGATGATATATGGGAAGGGCAGGAAGGAATTAGGGATGCCACTGGGAAGCCCACACAGGGTGCCTCTAAGGGCCATCAGAGGAAGGAAACTGACACATGCTCTGCTCTGTGTTAAGAACCATTATGGGTGCCTTGTACCTTGACATAAAAAATTTCCCTGCAGATGAATCAGCCAGGTAGTAATGCACCTATGAAGAACTCAGCAGAGAGTTGTGGGAGTTGTATTTGCTGAACTCAAAGTCCCTGAGGACTTGGTGTATCCATGAATAGTTTCAATCAAGTATGCATGGGAATGGCCAACAGGGCCCAGAGTCTGAGACGCTCACCTCACAGGCCACCAGCCACCTCTGAAAGTGTTCATCTGGCTACCCTACCCTTCCCACTCCTTCTGCCCTTGCCCAGTGCCAGAGCTTCAGGGCAAGTGCCTCCTCCACTGTAGGCAGTTCCTGTACTCGGCTCACTACCTCTCCTAGAGATGAGCATCAGTGCTGCTCACAGGTGAGGAGTGGGCAACATGCCCTGCCTGTGGCTCACCATCCCTCTTTCTGTCTCTCTCTGTCCCTCTAGGGCCCTGTGTCCTTGGCAATCTCCTGTCTCCTGCTCAGGCAGAGGCAGGACCATGCACACACTTTCCAAGAGGCACAGCAGACAGGCTGTACAGAGCTGAGGGAGACCTGAAACAGTGAGTAAAACATAATGACCAGTGAAAGAAGGGTCAGCTCCTCCACAAATCACAAGGCTCTTGTATGGAATAGACAGGAAGCATGAGGTATATTTCTCTTTATCACTTGAGGAAATCAAGGTTCAGAAAGATAAAGCACTGCTCAGTGCAACTGGAGGCCACACACCTCCTGGAGGCCACAGGAGTTGTGTGGCCTCCAGTTGCACTGAGCAGAGCTGGATCTGATGGCCAGGGATGAACAAATTCTGTCATATTTAGGGTGCAGTCAGGGCCTGGGGTGCAAGGTTGAGGCAGAGGCTCAAGATCTTTGTTTGCGAAGCTTCTCAAAAGGCATTGAATAGAGCTGGAACTTGGGGAGAAAGGATTCAGGCTGGGAGTATCCCAAGAGCCTTCTGCTGGACTCTGGCCTGGCTCTACCCTGAGAAAAGCAGACCTGGGAAGATCATCCTTGGAGATTCCCATGAGGGTGGTGGTCTCTGAAGAACCTGTTATGTCTGTCTCCGTTGATGCCTCTTGTGTCTGGAGGTGCTGGGGACACTTTGACTGAAAGGGACTTAAAGGCATAGAAAGTGGGGGCCAGAAGAGCTCAGGCCAGGTAGGACAACCCAGGGATCCACAGAGTTGGCATTGGAGACCATCTGCCGGGAGAGATTCGGGATTCCCTGCCTCTCCCCACAAGTCACAGACTTAGTGAAAAATGGAGGCAGGATTCAAACCCAGACCCAGGCTGTACTCATGTTCCTTAATAACAGACCACTTTTCTAGGGGGATGGTGTAGAAATGGACTCTATCTTCGCCCACACCAACAGATCCCTTCCTGCACTCACTGAGAAGACAGACTGACACCACTCAAAGTGCAACCTGGCACACAGGAGAAGAGGCAGGGTAGTCCTCTCCTGACAGGATCCCTCAGGCTCCTGAGGCGCAGCTACGATCCCTGCCTTGTTTGTCCTCATCTCCCCTTCTGCATTTGAGCAAGGGTAAGAATGACCCGTATAAGGCTGCCGGCTAGGGTAAAGTAGGAAGTGTCAGCCCAAAGCCTCATCAGCTACTCCCCTGAACCTCAGTGTTCTGATCTATGAAAGGTGCTGAGGATAGAACCAGCTCTCAAGGCTCAATGTTCAATGTCAAGATTGTGCAGTTCCTTTATTCCTCACCTCAAAGGGGACCAGCTGTTTTTTCCTAACAGTCAATACACTTTGACTTTTTATTATCTTAATATCATTTTATTGGTGCATTAAATTTTATATAACAATGGGCTTTGTTGTTACATATTCATACATGTATAATTTGATCATATTCATACATTCATACATAACATAATTTGATCAACGTTATCCCCCAGTCCTCCCTTCTCCCTTCTTTTCTCCTTCCTCCAGGGGAAGCACATAATACATGCATATGAGTTTCAGGTATGGGGAGCAATCTGGCTGTCCTGTGCTCAGAGGACTCTTGCAAATAAATCAACTAACAGAAAATTACAGAATAGATTAAGTGCCATTAAGACAAAAAGTTCAGGGGCGATGAAGAGAAAAATGATTTAAAAGATCAGAGAAATTCTTTCTGAGCACTAGAGACTAAGAAGGGTCCTGAAGTTCTAGGGGATGAGGGTCCTTATATGGGGAGGGTTCAGGGGAGGTAAGGGCAAAGGCTCTGGGGCCATAGCAAGTTTGGGGGGAGCAGAAAGAAACCATAGTAGCTGTACCTCCAGGAGCATAGATAAAAGGTGAAAGTGGAAAAGATGGGGTGGGAGATGAGGCTGATGAGCAAGCTCCCTAGAAACAGGGAGGAAGGGCACGGATTTTCCTAAGGACTGTGAGTAGCCACTGGGCTAGGGACAGAGGAGGCAAACCTTTGAGATGGGTCAGTAGGTCTCAGGGAGGAGGGTGGCTGGAGAAGAGACTTGGCAATGGGGGTGACCAGGAGGGATTTGAGGTAAATTTTGAAGATACATCCAAAAGGAAGTGCTAGTAGATTGGGTATGAGGCTTTGGGAAAAGGAGGAATCTGGTGGTTTTTCTGTGTGTGTGTGTGTGTGTGTGTTTTGTCTTTTGTTGTCATTTGCCTGGTTAAGTAGAAGGATGATAGCCTCCTTAGATGATAGAAACGCTGGGGCAGTTTCCATTTGGATGGACATGAAGGATAGAAACCCACTTTTGAACACATGAAGTTTGGGGTGCCTATTCTGGGTCCAGTACCAAGGAACCCAGAAGGCACAGGAGCAGGAGAACGGCCCTCAACATGCTTGCAATACAGTGGGTGACCAAGGATTGTGGTGGTACAGGGGCAGCAAGGGACAAGGGGGACTGCAGCTCCATGGCAGGTGCTGGAGGTCTGAGTGGAAGTAGCCCAGGAGCCTCACCCTGTCTCCAGGGCCAGAACCAAGGACCCAATGTAGCCTCAGCCTTAGGGTCCTTGAGATTGACCGACACAGCAGACGTTCATGGCCATAGTCTCCCCGCCTGATGATGCTCACTGCTGGGAGCACTTTGCTGGTCACAATCTCTGCTCCCTGAATGTCCCTGCCCCTTACCCCTGGCCCAGATCTCCCTGTGTCAGGACCATCCCCTGCCCAGTGTCCACGTTTCACTCTCACTATCCCCTGAGATGCAGCCTCGCCTGCCTATAGGGAGGGGCCCTGTTGCTTTGGTCCAGAGGAACCCCAGTGCCCCCCACAGCTCTGACTCAGTTCCTCTTGCAGTGTTGTCCATGATGGGCCTGAGCCATGGTCACAC
Source organism: Marmota monax (assembly GCF_021218885.2). Taxonomy (NCBI): domain Eukaryota; kingdom Metazoa; phylum Chordata; class Mammalia; order Rodentia; family Sciuridae; genus Marmota; species Marmota monax. The sequence continues at coordinate 8,765,354 of NW_026693934.1, read as the reverse complement.
TCAGTCTGAGGCCCCAGAGCTGCCCCTGGGTCTGCAGCTAGCTGAGCAGATAGAAGGTGGGGACCCTGTTCTCTCCCAAGCTCTCAGAGCCAGTGAATGCTGACATCAGCAACATTCTTGCTACTGGGATTAGCAATCTTCTTTTTTGTTTTTGTTTTTTTCCTTAGCAATGCTATCTTTAATGAGGTCCCAACCTGCTACCCGACAAGACCTCAGAATACAGAGGTCCTCAGGAAACTGTGTAGGTGGAGCAGGGGCCCCCAAGGGCACAGGGAAGGCTGCTACCCAGAGGAGGAAGGGGTGACATCAGAGAAGTTTATTCTTATATGGGTCTTTCCTAAGCGGACAGCCTCTCAAGCCTCTCAGTCTGATGCACAGTGGACAGAGGCCTGAAGCAGCTGTGGTTGATTCTGAAGGCCTCCGTGAAGCCTTGGTGACCAGGGTTCCTTTGGAACCCCATGTGTCAATCATCAATGACCCTTTTTGTGGGTGGTGCTACCTGTGAGGACACCCATTATGACTGGCTGTGTTCTGGGGTCTGGTCATCTCTGTAGCACAGTGGGGGTGGGGGCCTCCAGTTCTCTGATCTTACATGCTCTCGGACCCATTGTAGGACATATATTCAACCAGATTCCTGAATGAACAGGAGCCACATCTGCTCTGAGGACAGAGCCAGTAGGTACCCCAGAGGCCTTCCTGGAAGAGGTGGTTTTCACCCACACAAATGCACGTTGCAGGCGCACCCATGCAAGACACAGGCTCCTGGTCTGCACACCCAGCACTTCTGCATCTCTAAGTAACTGATGGCTCTGTGCATCCTGAATTAAACTGAAAAGTGCCTCTAGGGCATCTCTCGGTGGACAGGTGCCAGGAGGCCTGCCTCTGAGGACCTTGCCTCTCACCCTACAGGTCACCAGTCTCTCTGTTAGGGAGGGTGTATATTTCGAACTCAATTCTGCAGAGGGACTTTCTGTATCCCCCTTCCCAGACAAGAGAGCGGGAGCTGTGCCTTGTCCTCAGGCATCCGGCTCCAGGGTAGAGTTGCAGGCTGGATCTTTAGGGAGCAGAACAGGTCATATCCCCCTACACACATGGTCACTGTGTCCCAGAGAAAGTTGGGCTGGGCCACAGTGGGTTGGGACCACACAATGCTCTGGGTGGGGGCCATGGCTCTGGCCCCCTAGGGCAGGGCTTGTTGTCACCAGGGTGAAGTTGGAGCACTGTGAACTTTGAGGAGTGGAGGATTCAACAACAATGCGACTGGCTCAGTGCATTAACAAGCAGCTCTCTCCCACCTCTCCCCCCAAGTCTGAGAAAGGCTCAAATGAGCCTCTGTATAGCTCTATGAGGTCATGACTCACGGACTGTGTTCTATGCAGGGCAAAGAATGGCATCTGCAGAGTCTCTGGCCAGCACCATGGATTGTTTATCACAAAGGGAAAGAAAAGAAAAAGGAATGAAAAGGAAGAAAGGAAGGAAGAATGAGCCCGCAGAGTCTTTATTTGAGAACAACAGGGACCTTCTTTTCTGTCTCTGCTGTTGGAAGCCCCTACAACCAGGAACAGAATGGGGGTGTCTCGGGGACCCCCCACACCTCTGCTGTCACCATATGGGTCCTGCCTGCAGTTCCCCTCTGAGAAGTCCCTGGGGTCAGAACCTTGATGGAGGTGTAATGAGAGAACTAGACCAGACCCTGGGTTGGGGAGGGATCTAGAGATGGTAAAGGGCTGAGGAGAGACTTTGGGGGGAGCCAGGCTGAGATCAGCGTGCCCCTTGAGAGGCAGAGAGATGGCGTCTGCTGGAGCCTGGATGTGCAGGACAGTCATCCTCAGCCCTAGCTCCCTCACCCGCTCCCTGCCTCTGCACCCCCTCCCATCCCTCACTGTTGATCCCAGGAGGCTGGAATGAGTCCTGGAAGGGGCCACTCCTCTGTCTCCCCCCACCTCTCCACTCCTGGAGCAGGGGCTGCTGGCAGGATATTTTTTGTCACAGCTGAGCCCAGCAACTTCCAGAGTTAAGAGGCAATGATAAAGCAATTTCATTGTGGTGCACCCCCGTAATCCCAGTGTCTCGGGAGTCTGAGGCAGGAAGAATCACAAGTTCGAGACCAGCCTCAGCAACTTAGCGAGGCCCTAGGCAACTTAGCAAAACCTTGTCTCAAAATAAAAAAAAAATAAAAAGGGCTGGGGATGTGACTTGGTGGTTAAGCATCCCTGGGTTCCATCCCTGATTCCATCTCCCCCTCACAAAAAGAAAAGAAGATTCCATTAAGCCCTGTGATTCAGGGGAGCTTCCTGACTCCTCCTGTTGAAGTGAGGCTCCGACAGCCAACTTGGGAAGCAGGGAGCAGTGTTCAGATCACACAACTCCTCTACCAGTGTTAGCCACGTCACACTGATTCTGCCACTGTCCCTACGTGCTGCATGATTGATGTTCCAGGAGGGGGTGAGGTGCTCCTCTGCCACCCTGGCACCTAACACAAGTGCAGACTGTAAACCAAGAAGCAAGAGATGCTGAGTTTGGAGCAGATGCTGAGGGCTACAGGGGCAGGGGTATAAGGTGGGCTCTGGGCGCTTGAAGGACTGAAAGGAGAGCGGTGAGCAGCAGCAAGGTGGTGGCCACTAAGAAGGAAGGGCCAGGGCAGCAGATGAAGTTGAGCTGATCCCATTCCAGCAGGTCCCCTGTCAGACTCCACCTTATAGGAGAGGAACCAGAGCAGGGGCTGGGAAGCTGTGAGCAGGGGCTGTGGGCAGCCTTGGAGCCTGGGGCCAAGCTGGGGCAGAAGGAGGACGGCTAGGGCCGGAAGGCGCCAGTCTCCAGGGTGATGCTGATCTCAAAGAGAAACACTAGAATGCACTTTTGTGTGTAGCAGATGGTGGGGTTGGGGGGGGGGGGTTGTTCCCAGGGGAGAGAGGGGTAGAGAGAGGAGACATCAGCAGGAAAGAAAGGGGCCATAAAACATGGCAAAGATGCCCACCTTGTACCCTCACTAGGCAACAAATAGCTTTGATTCCGAGTCCAGGTCAGGGGGTTGCATGCTTTGAACAGGAGGCTCTGGAGCCTGAGAGAGGCATCCCATTCAGGGTGGAAAAGCCCTGCCACGCCTGTCTGGATGCATGTTGGCAGGCTAGGCGAGGTGATTCCCACGGCAGGGCCGTATCTCTCCTCTTTTAGGGGCAAGAGAACACCAGGTATAGTTGGAGGGAAGAATGAATCAGAGGCAGATTTGAAGTCCTCTGGGCCACAGCTTCTCCACCGTGGGTCTGCCAGGCTCTGAACTCTGTCTCCCATCCCAGGTGCAGGCCTGGCCCCCAAAGGAGTCATCAGCTGCCTGGGCACCACCCACCTCTAGGCCTGGCCCTGGCTCCATGCACAGTCTTTGAGATGGGGCAACCTGGGTTTCGGTGAGGTCACACTGCAGCTAGGGGCACTTGTACACGCTGGCAACCACACAGAGATGTTTTGTGAAAGGAAGGACCAAGGAGCCTGTGGAGAGGTGCAAGAACCCTTGGGAAATCATCCGGATTTCACTTTGGAATCTAGTCAAGGACTCACACTGGGTTCAGGTGGTCTTCCCCTTCTCCCTTCTAGGATAGGCTACAGGCTGAGTGCTTTCATGCAAACAGCAGGTCCTCTCCTAAAAGGGACCCTGGGGACCTCTAGGCTGGGGATGCACTGGTAGCTTTGCAGTATAGCCCTCCGCCCCGCCCTGGTGTCCTCATTGGATCCCCCAACATGAGGTGACTTCAACCACCCCACCCAGACATACTCCACCTCTGTGGCTCATGGAGCCGGTGGGATGACACTGGGCCCCTGTGCCAGGGATCCAGACCAAGCCTGCTCCCTACAATGGGGAATGCAGGGAGAAATCTATTCACAATACAGGCCATGCCTGGCTCCTGGCCACTCAAATCGTGTGCTATGTGAGACGCCTTTACAGAGAGGCGCAGGGTGTGTGTGTGTGTGTGTGTGTGTGTGTGTGTGTGTGTGTGACTCCTGCTTACACCCAGGATAGCAGAATTCATGCAGAACAAAAAGACTCAGTGAGGGCCCATCACAGGAGGGGCTTGGGTGACTCATTCTCCCATAGGCAGCAGGAAACCAAGAAGAGGTTTAGGAGCTTCTTCTGCACAGTATGCTTTTGTGTCTTTGTGAACCAATTTTCATTCACAGAAAGCAATTGCAGCTTTCAAAATAGGAAGTCGTTTAGCAAATGTGTGTGTATTGGCCAGAATCTTCTGGTTTCCAATGAAGAAACAGCTGGGTGGACGTGCTGTGAAATGCCCAGGATATCTTGTCCTTGTGCATGTATGCAGGCCCCCAAGGGTTGCCCTGGGATTCTGGCTGCAGAATCCACAGAGTGGGATATGCTGGGGCGCTGGCCAGTCCTATGGGCCTACTGAAAGCTGCTCTCCCCTGTGCCCAGATGCTGGGTGCTTGCTGTAAGCCAGCGGCAGTGCAGGCATATCATGCAGTCTGTGGCCCGTTTCATAGATGTGGAAACAGAGGCTCAAAAGTCATTCCTTTAAATGCCTGGGTGGCAGAGTTAGGACCCCAACTGCATGAAGAGAGGATGGGGCATGTTCTGGACCCCCTGGACTCAAGGTGAAGTGTGGTGGGGAAAGGGGATGCAGCTGAGTCAGAGGGATCTGGCCTGGCCTCAGTGTCTATGTGGTGAGAAGCTTGGCAGAACTGAGTGACTAGAGGAAAGGCCCATGTCAGGTTCCTCCTCTACTCAGAAAATCTGCCAGGCAGAGCTCAGGGGTGTGCCTCCCACCCCAAGTCTCCATGGACCTGGGGAAGGCCCAGCCTCTATGGGTTTCTCATATGGAACCTTCAGGCCATAGGCCTTCTGCATGCCTCAGAATGTCCTCCAGAGGCCAGGGGAATGGCACAGATGTGACTGAGCAAACATGAAATAGGACATCCAGGTTTGATCTCCCTGGGCTGCCTGATTTGATCATCTTTCACATGGCCAGGACATGGCAGCACCAGGACTTAAACTGAGACCAGTGTGACTCCCAGTGGCCCTACTTGGTGGCAGAGACTGATGGGAAGGACACCCAGCCTAGGTACTGGGGCAGCAGACACTGGCTCAGAGATAGAGGAAAGACCTGAGAATCCTACTTGACTGTACCCACACAGATGTCACCTGGAAATGAGCTGATATCCACAAGCCCTCGTTCAGCAGCGGGGATTTGCAGTCCCTGTACAGGCATAGTGCAGAACCTGCTCAGAGCAGGCTGGCTGCAGAGGGATTTTTCTCTTGTTCCTCCATAGCCAGACCCCAATTTCTACCTGGTTAAGATAACACAGCAGACCATCAAAGGCTTGCTCCAGGCTGGTTGTCAATGAATTCCTGCTCAGGTGTCAGCTAATGGCCTTCAGGGCCATTCCCAATCCCACCTGCTACTGGGTAGCTGCAGTCTCCAGACAACAGACTCCACACTGTTCCAGGCACACAGGTTCCATGGCGACCATCTCACCACTTAAGCCAGGACCCACCACTGGCAGGAAGCGCAACGGCACTCAAAACCTGGTGTGATTGCATACGTGTGTGGCTGTGGATTGGGCCTTATGCCTCATTACCAAATCCAGGAGGCTTAGGGAGGTAAGGAGCCCTGTTAAGTTGTTGCACTGGGACTACAGCAAACCTAGAGTGTTCTGGAAACCAGGCCATGGGTCCCCTAATTAGTACCTGTTAATTCTTTATTAAGACATAATTTTAATGAGGATCTATGACATTCAATTTTTCAATAATACAGGGAATTCCTACCTCCCTTTCCTCCCTTTCTCCTCCCTCCCTCATTCCCTGCTAACTGGAGGCCCCAGTCCAAGGGCAAAGAGCAGAGCCTTGCTCTCTGATTGCCCAGTTCCACAAGCATGTTAGGACAAGTGCTTACTGTAAAGCCTGTATGATAAATGATCTGAGTGTTCGGCTCACTCTGCTTGGGTAACGTTCACCTGTCAGTGGGTGGGACACACACAGCCCAGCAGGCTCCAACACACCAGAGGCCTCAGCCCTGCCCCTGACTTGAGCCAGACTCAGCTGCACGTCATACCCTCCCCTGGGCCACCCCACCCTGGCTTGAGCCAGTGCAGTGTGTCTTCTCAGTCCTCCTCTGCATCCTGCCCCAGACCCCTAGGCCCTCTGGACCTCTCTGATTCACCTGTTTTATGCTCCTTGTGATCTAACTGCTCCATCCTGGTGATTTAACTCATGGCAGTCAGATTGGGGCCCAGTTCCGCATATAAACAGAGGGTGCTGAGGTTCAGGGGACTCCCCACATACCCACGAGGAGTATTTCCAACACAAGCAGTCATTCAGGTGAACAATATTGCCAACCTAGATTTGGGATCTCCCATTAATCCTGTTAGACTTTACCTTGTGGATCAGACCTCAGCTTGAGAACCACAGGGCCTGGGCTCTCAGAACCACAGGGCCATTTAATAATCCATTCTGGGATATGGCCCCAAGATGCTTCAACTGAATTGTCAACTCTTACAAGCAGGAGTTTTTCTCCCTGGTACAGCTGAGAGGTGCTCAAGAGCAGGCATTTAATTTCTCTCCACTTGTTTAATTTCAGTTACACAATGATGTTAAGAGCTTGGATTAGGGACATGCTACCTGATGAATTCTAGCTCTGACATACATTTACTGTGTGAACTGGAGCAAGTTGCTTAACCTCTCTGTGCTGCAGTTTCCTTCAGCAATATCTGCCTTCTAGGGCTGCTGTGAGGGTTAAAATAGACATTGGATTTAAGGCTCATGCTATTTCACATGTTCCATGTGGAATCTAAAAAGTCAAACAGTAACCGAGTAGCGTGGTGGTTACCATGGGTTGGGGATTTGGGGAGCTGCTGGTCAATGGGTACAAGATTACAGTTATAAGAAATACATTCTGGAGACTTGCAGTACAGTATGGGGACTATAATTAAAAATGGTATATTGTATACTTGAAATATGCTAAGAGGGTAGATCTTAATTGTTCCCACCATCCCAAAAAAGATAACTACATAAGGTGATATTTATGTTTACTCTCTTTATTGGAGGGAGAGATAATGGGGATGAACTCAGGGGCATTCTATCACTGAGCCACATCCCCAGCCCTATTTTGCTTTTTATTTAGAGACAGGGTCTCACTAAGTTGCTTAGCACCTTGCTTTTGCTGAGGCTGGATTTGAACTCATGACTCTCCTGCCTCAGCCTCCGGAGGCATTGGGTCACTGTGCCCGGTTGTTAACTATCTTGATTGCGATGATCATGTCACAATGTATTTTTGTGTCAAATCTTCACATTGTACAAGTTAATTATATGCAATTTTACTCGTCAATGTGAATCTCAGTAAAGCTAGTGGTTGAGGGGGAGTCCTAATTCCAAATATGTTGACTGCACTAGTACTTAATTCCATCCATCTTTTCCTCAGTCCCCAGCAGAGCACAGTATTACTGCCTGTGCAGACGGAAGAGGTCCCTTGAGCTGTTCATAGCCCTCACTAAGGACCCGGATGGAGGACTCAGTCCAACTGAAACAGTGAAGGAGGCTCCTTCCCCATCCCGGGAGCCACCTTTTGGCCAGCACCTTCCAAACACTGAGGTGATGCCTGTTCAGCCTCCAAGAAACTCAAGCTGTGCTCCACGCTGAGTGTGCTTTGTTAGATGGCTGGTGTGGGGAGCAAATTTGTCATGGCCGGCAGTGGCACCAGGCCAGACTCTCTTTCCTGCTAAAGGGAGCTGGCATCCAGTTGGGATGTTTCCTTTCACTCTCAGTAAGGCCTGCTAGTCCTGCAGCTCTCCGGGAAGAGCATTGTATTTTCTGGGCTGGGCGGACTTTTTGCTAGTGCCAGCTGGTGAGCAGGAGGAGGAAAGGGCAATAATGACTTTATTATGTGTGTGGTTTGAATCTTAAATGTCTCCTGAAGGCCATGTGCTGTAGCCTTTGTGGCCAGCCTGTGGTGCGACTGGGGAGTGGTCAATCTTTAGGAGGTGGAACCTAGTGGAAGTCACTTAGGTCACTGGAGGTGTGCCCTTGAGGTGGACATTGTGACCCCATCCCTTCCTGTCTTTCTCTTTGTTTTCTGGCCACCATGAAGTGAGCAGTTTCCTTTGCCATGTAGCCCCCACCATGATGTTACGCTTTTTCACAGGTCCAAAGGCAAGAGGGCCAACCAACCATGGACTGAAATCTCTGAAACGATGAGCCAAAAAAAAAAAAATTTTCCTCCTTTAAGCTGATTATCTCAGGCACTTTATCACAGCAATGGAGAGTTGACTAACACATTCATTGTTGCACTGATTGAAATTGGCTTATTTGGGAAACTTGGCTGTTATCTTAACCCTATGTTTTTTTTTTTTTTAAGTGGTGATAAATAAATTAGCTTCAGCTTGGTGATGTGGAACTTTGATGTGTGTGAGTGACTGCATTTTGATTTTTAGCCTGGTCTGCTGAGACCAGGAGCAGGAGGCTAGTCCACAACAGTGGGCTCATGGCTACGGATGTAACTTGGTGGTGAAGACCTTGCTGTGGAGCATGCACAAGGCATTGGGTTCTAGCCACAGCGCTGAAAGCAAAACAAAAACATCTGATGGAAATGATGACCTCCTGACCTGGACTGGAAGCCTTGCCTAGGTCCAGGTTTGTGCTCTGGGCTCAGCCCTGGCACAGCCCAGGGAACCACAGGCTAGAGGAGGCAAGTGCTGGCGGGGGGTGCACAGGGGCTGTGCTCACAGGGCACCCAGAAGTACACTGCAGAAGGTGGGTGGGTGGGGGTTGTGGGACCTGGCTGAGAGCTGTGACAGGGTCATATGGAGGAGGCGAAGGAGCTCTGCGGGGACAGAAGGCCCCTTGGCATTGCCCTAGTTTCCCAAAAGTGTCCCTTTTGCTGGAGCTTTGGTCTGGATTGGCTATTCCTGAAAAACACCCCATGTGACCTGTGCTGGCTCAATGCAGCCCTCAGAGAAGGGTCTCCTCCCCCATCATTTTCAGGCTAACACTCAGGAAAGTCAGGGCCAGTAAGGCCCCTCCTGTACTGGACAAAGGCTAGATGTGCAGGGGTGGAGTGAGGGGTCTGTCTCCATGGGAATGTGTTTCAAATGAAAGTGAGGGTCCCCTTCGCCAGACCCTGAATCTTGGCTCTGGGTACCCCATTTTTAGCACCTGCTGCCAATCAGATGACATCATATTATTGCACACACATATGCTGGTCCCAGAAGTGCTCTGGCTGTGTTAGACATTCTGACTTCAATCAAGGGCAGCCCTGGGCAGGGGCTGACCCATTTATACTCTCTTCTCACCATCCCCTGCCCTTCAGAAGCACTGGCTTCTCCAACACACCCAATTGGCTCCTGCCTCTGGCCCTTTGCACCTGCTGTTCCCTCTGATGAATAGTCTCCCCCCAAATTGCTGCAGGGTATCTCCCTTTTGTCTTTTAGGACCTAACTCTAATGTCCCTGGACCTTCCTGGGCCACCCATCCAGTGTCTTTGTCTTCTCCCACAACACATTATTTTTCTACAAAATTATCTTCAAAATTATCCCATGTACTTGTTCTGTCTTGATCATCTAGAAAAGTATAATACTAGAACAAACTAGTTAGTACTATAGTTAATACTACAACAAACCCTCACTCACTTATTATTTGGCTTTGTGACAACTTTGTCATTTGCCCTCTTTGCCTCAGAGGTTTTTGTTTAAAGAAATAAAGGCCAATAAGTTAAGTCCTCCCTCCCATGCACCTCTCCCTAATCTTATTACCCTCCCTCCCATTCTTTCCTCCTCAAAAGTAAACATATTCTGATTTGGGGATTATTTGTTCCATGTTGGCTTTTATGTTTTTAGTATATAACCCATAAAAAGGTATACTCATGCTTTATAGGAATTTTTAAAATATATACATATAGGCTTGGTATAGCTCAGTGGTAGACATATACTTAGCATGTTCAAGGCCCAAGTTTGATCCTCTAGCACAGAAACAAAACAAAACAGAAAACATTGCTTTATTCTCTAATTAAAATCCTGCCCCTTAGTGTTTTTACTAATAATTTGTTTTTTTAATGCATGTAGATGATGATAGCTCTAGTTCATTTTATTTTTGCTATTGTGTAATCTTTCATCTTAGCGATGTAGCATTATTTGTTTATTCTTGCTCCCACTGATGGAAACTTAGGTCATTTCTAATTGTTCTACAGATGTTACTAGCACATGATTTCCTTCTACATGCAGTTTTCTCTAGGAGAGGATCTACGTGAAATTACTAATCATGTTTACATATGCTTTAACTCAATTAGATGTTGACAAATTGCCCAAGTTTCCCTAAATGTTTGTGACAGTCCCAGGAGTGGTATTATGAGAGGGTTCTCTACAACCTCTGCAAATCTCAGTTCAAATAAAATATTTTTAAATATATACCCAACTAATGGGTGTTTAACAGAAATGTTCTGTTAAAATTTGAGTTTATAAGATTACTTGTGAGTTGTTCACCTCTAGTGCATTGATCAACCATTCTAGCTTCATTTTTGCACATTTTTACAGTGGATAATTTGTCTATTTTCTGGCAAATCTGTAGCCATATTATGGATAGCATCACTATCAGTTATTTGTATTGCAACTCTACTCACAGTCTGTTATGGTTTGGATCTTTAATATTCACTGAAGAGTTCATATTTTGAAATCATGGTCCCCAATTATAACAAGGTTCAGAGGTGGGGCTTTTAGGCAATAATTATTTCATAGGGGTTGTAACCTCATTAGTGAATTAATCGATTTGATGGATTAATAATTTGAATGGACTACTGGGTGGTCACTGTAGGCCGATGGGGTATGACTAGAGGAGGAAGGTAACAGGATAAAATAACCTGTTGTCAATAACTGATATATAAAGATTTCACGTTACTCTTTACATTGGGATGGAAATTTAAATGTAATTTTGGAAAGTAATAAGGACAGCCTGATTTGTTTAAAGGTTGACATTTTGCCACTTTTTCTACAACAAGGAAGTTGAAGGCTCTCTTGGCCTTTCTATTTGATTCATGTTTCAGATGTAATATTGTGTTACACTAACAGGTATTCAGATACACTCAGTAAACAATATATGAGAACTTTGTAGAATATTTTAAAAGAGGCAAAGATTTGGTTCAAAAATATGAAACTTTCCATAAGATTTGTCAAGAGGCCCAGTCTCACCTGAGACGAGGCTCAGCCTCTCACTCTACTCCATGTTAAATAAGACTTAAGCTTATTTAAAGTTATGCTCAAAAGTTAGATTTTTGTTGTAAAGATTACTCTGATCTCAAAGTAAACAGAGAATATAATACTAAGTAAGTAAAGGATTGAGTGAATTATAAAAGGTATTTAAGATTGTAGAAGAGTTTTAAAAGAAAACAGGTGGCGGTCAGCACACTGGGCACATTTTATAGAATTTCCCTTAACCTCATGTTCTACCAGTCACATCTATCTGCTCCATCAATGAGATGTCAGAGAAGCAGTTGTAACAGATTGTGAAAGAAATTGTATGTACTGCAAGGCCACTGGGCTTTACCCTAAGCAATACAGACCATGATCTGTATAGACAGACACACACACACACACACACACACACACATACACACACAGTTTTTATTCTGTGTGAATCTATATATCTGAGTTTTTTGAGATATGATTCATATCCATATAACTACCCCCCTTTAAAGCTTATAATTTGGAATTGGGGTTATAGCTCAATGGTAGAGGACTCACCTAGGATGCACAGGGCACTGGGTTCCATCCCTAGCACTGAAAAATAACTAATAGTTTACTATTTAAAGGTTTTTATATTTATTTTGGGGGTACTGGAGATTGAACCCAGGGGCACTTAGCCACTGAGCCATATTCCTAACATGTTCTTTTTTTAAATTTTAATTTTGAGATAGGGTCTCACTAAGTTGCTCAGAGCCTCACTAAAATGCTGAGGCTAGCTTTGAACTTGTGGTCCACCTGCCTCAGCCTCTTGAGCCACTGGGATTACAGGCGTGCCCCACCGTGCCTGGTCTTCAAGGGTTTTTAGTGTATTCACAGAATAGCACAACCATCACCATTACCACTGTCTTACTTTCAGCACTCCCCAAAGAACCCCGTACTTTCCTCTCCTCAGATCCTGACAACCACTCATATTTTTGGTATCTGTGAATTTTTCAGTTCTGGATAAGTCACATAAGTGGAATTAAACACTGTGTGATCTTCTGTGTCTGGCTTCCTTCACTTAGCATAATGATTTCAAAGTTTATCAGTATTGTAGCTTCTGTCTGGACTTGATTTCTTTTTATTGCTGAATAATATTCCATTGTTTGGATATACACATTTTGTTTATCTATTCATCAGCTCATGGACATTTGGGTGGTTTCTACCTTTGGGCCATTATGACTAATACTGTTATGAATATTTGTGGACAAGTTTTTGCATGGACATGTCCTCATTTTCCTGGGGCTCATACCCAGGAGTTGCTGGCCATTTGGTGTCTGTATTTAATATTTTGAGGAACTACTGACATCCAGGTGTGATCTGCAGAGGGAAGATTTGTTCTTAACCAAGTTCATGGTGGGCTTGTGCTTTAAGATTAAGGCCAGTGAAGGGGGCTGTCAGAGTAAACCCCTGAGAAACAAAAGTGTGAGCTGAGAGACCCCAGGAAAAATAAATGCTCCAGAATCTTTCAGAAAACCATCTAGGAAATGTGGATTATGATTCTTTCTTTCCCACCTCAAATTCCCTAATTAATTCCACAGGAAACAGAGGCTCACCATCACCATTGATGCATCCTCAGGGTACAGAGAAGGGAGGTGGGTGGGTGGATCTTGGGTGTGTGTTAGGGAAGCAGGGAGAAGTCTGAGAAAGTCCTCAGGAAGGTCCATTCTCCTCCCTCAGGGGGATTCTTCTACCAGAGAACCAAGTTGTTCTTGGAGAGCTCCTGAGCCCTCCTCTCACAAGCATGATGGGGGCAGTTTGTGGGTGGGGCTTGCCCCACACCATACTTCTTCTGGCTGCCTTTCTGCTCTCCTCCTCTTTCCCAGGTCTCAGCTTTGTTCAGGCCCCTGGCAATTGGGGTCTTGTGCAAACTGGGGATTGCCGGTTGGACACCTTCACATTCAGGTTCCATCAAACCCTGTCTACTTGAGAGAGTTGAATGTTTTTTTACATGCAGCCATCTAATCATACGGAAGACCGTTTGCGTGTGCACACGTGTGTGTGTGTGTGTGTGTGTGTGTGTCTTACTTAAATGTGAGAGTAAGTTTGAGGACTTTGAGGGAAGGGTGAGGGGGACTTACATACCAATCAAGGAAGCCCAGCTTCTTGTTCCCTGTGTCAAAGAGTTTGTGCTCACAAAAGACCCTCTCTCATCACTTGCCCGGCTAGGGTGTGGACCAGCCTCCTCCACGGCTGTCTGTGCGGCCCTGCCTCACCTGGGCTGCTAGCCAGTGCAGGCTGAGGTGGGTGTGTCGGGGTGTAGCCACGGTCTGGCTTACTGCTCTGTCTCTGGATCCTTCCTTAGAGCCTGACTAGACCTGTCCTTCCCAGAGACCACAGCCTTTTCTTCCACCTACCTTGTAAGATTTGTACAACGCCCCCAGGACTTCCTCTGGTCCTTAGCATGAAACACCTTATGAAGTGGTGTTCCCCACAGACAGCACCATTGTCCCCCAAACTCTCCCCGCCCTAACCCTGACTGCATGCTGAGAATTCCAGCCTTAGGGATTTTTATCCATAGATCCTTGAAGGATTTGAGGCCCTCCAGACACTAGAGGGAAGTGGAAAGCTCTGTAGCATAAAGGTCCAGTAGATGGTGGACATCTACTTCCTCCTTGTGTGTCCTTGGGCAGGTAAGTCACTTAAGTTCTTTTAAAACGAGGTGATAAGACCTGCTATCTGACATAGTTAGTTGTTGTGAGAATCAAATGAGGATAAATAGGCATCCAACAAAGTGTCTAGCACACATAGGTGTTTGAGGCTGGGTATTCCCTCCTCACTGAACATAGAGCCCCTGGGAAGGGTGACACCAGCCCTGTGCTGTCAAGCAACAGAAGATGATGTGATAAAGCAGGAGAGGGAGGTGCTGTGGCAGAGGACGGAGTGCAAATGAAGACAAGATTTGTCCTCATAAAGAGACACAAGAGAATTTAAGAGACAGCTGTCTGTTTCTATGCTTGTTCATTTATTTATTTTTATACTTTCAATTAATTAAAATTACTGGCTACCTAGTGATATGCCAGGCCTAGCAGTAGGGTGGGGACCCAGAAGATCACTGGGTTTTCCTGGGGTCAAACCCAACAGTGGTTACATCTTAAAACCAAGTACACATGTAATTCCAGAAGCATCTGCAAATAATCTAGTCCCTGCTTATCTGCAGGGGATACATTTCAAGACCCCAAGTGGATGTCTGAAACTACAGACAGCACTGAACTCTGTGTACACTAAGGTTTCTCCCATATCCCTTGCAGCATTGCTGCATAGTACTGAAGTTTATCCGTTCTTCTAGCTTTTATGCCCTGGTACCTCCTTTGCATTTCTGCTGTTTCACTTTGGGAACATTTTGAAATAAAATATGAGTTACTTGAACACAAGCTCCATGATACCAATATTGTTAAGCTGATAACAAAGATGGTTACTAAGTGACTAACGGGAGGGTAGAGTATAACAATATGGATATGTTGGTCAAAGGATGGTTCATATCTGGGCAGAACAGAGCCGGGTGGCCCAAGATTCCATCTTGCTACTCAGAATGACATGATATTTAAAACTTATGTGTTGTTTATTACTGGAATCTTCTATTTAATATTTTCAGACTGTGATCAATTACAGATAACTTAAAACAACAGAAAGTGAAACCAACAATATGGTGGGATAGCTGGAATGTATATTTTACTGATGTTTTCATGAGGAAACAGAAGAGTAGGCTATATCACACAGGAAAAGCAAAATTTATAGATATCATTTTAAATAAATCACTCTCTGGTGCTGTTACAGCTCTTTCTTTACCGCCTCCTCCTCCTGTCTCCTCCTATCCCATTGATTTCCATTTTCTGGGTCTCAGTATTTATACCCTGCCCCTCTTAAGCAGCTTTTTGGAGATATAATTAACATGCCACACAATTTGCCTTTTAAAGGCGTATGATTCAATGGTGTTTAGTGTATTCAGAGCTTTGTGACTATCTCACAAAAGCCTTTTCCTGGTGTATGAAAATAGGATGTGAGAGACAGAAGATGCCAGAAGACAAAAAATAAAATAAAATAAAAGAGGCAGAAAGATTCAGGTGTGTACAAAGTGCTATTTGTTAGGGACCTACAGACTGAAGTGTGTCTTGGATAGTGAAAGATGAGAGGATTCCTGCATTCTGTGGCAGGAGGAGGGGGCTTATATGGAAACTAGACAAAGGTGGTCTGTGGCTCACCAGACTGTATCTAGGCTTCCTCAAAAACTATTAATATATCAACTATTAAGAAATAGTCTGCTGCTGGGGCTCGGGATGTGGCTCAAGTGGTAGCGTGCTCACCTGGCACACGTGAGGCACTGGGTTTGATCCTCGGCACCACATAAAAATAAAATAAAGATATTGTGTCCATCTAAAACTAAAAAAATATTTAAAAAGAAAAGAAATAGTCTGCTGGGAGCAATGGCACACACCTGTTATTCCCAGTGGCTCAGGAGTTTGAGGCAAAAAGATTCTAAATTCAAAGCCAGCCTCAGCAACTTTAGAGAGGTCCTAAGCAACTTAGTGAGACCCTGTCACACACACACACACACAAAAAAAAAGGTCTGGGAATGAAAGAAAGAAAAGAAGGAAGAGAAAAAGAAATAATCTGCCTATTGGTGCTGCTGGCACTAAACACTGGACTGATTAATGACTTTATGTGCCTCATAAAATGTGAATATGTGCCATGATCACCTGGCAGACAAAATGGCAGCTACAACCAAGATGGCTATGATGATGTCAAGGTGGATCTCTGCATGCAGCCATTATCATTATCCAATTTTAGAACATTTTCATAACCTCCCCAAACCCCTTGAAATTTAATACTCATTAATAGGTTCTGCAATCTTACCTGCTCCTTCTAGTGCTAAGAAACCACCAATGTACATTCTGTCTCTATCGATTGGACTATTCTGGACATTTCATATAAATGGGATAATTAAATGTTGTCATTTTAAAGTTTTCAATTTTATGGTAAAAAGTATGTACTTAAAATATTATCATGTTAACCATTTTAAAGTTAAAGCTCAGTAGTATTAACTGTATTTATATTGTTGTTGTAAGAGATTTTTTTGAAACTTTTCACTTTGGAAAATTGAAACTCTATTGCCATTCAGCAACTTCCTGTTGCCCCCCCAATCCCAACCCCTGGCAATCAACATTCTGTTTCCTGTTTCTATGAGTTTGACTACTCTAGAGTACCTCATATAATAGGTGTCTTTTTTGTGATTGAATTATTTCACATCACATAATGTCCTCAAGGTTTATACATGTTGAAGTATGTAGTGTGTGACAGTATTTTCTTCTCTTTTAAGAGTCTGAATAATATTCATGTATATTTATGTATGTGTGTGTGTATATATATATATATATATATATATATATATCACATTTACTTTATTCATTTATTTGTCAATGGAATTTAGGTTTCAGTCACCTGTTGGTTAGTGGATAAGCTGCTATGAACATGGTGTTCAGATATCTTTTTGAAGTCCTGCTATCAAGTATATTCTCAGAAGCTAGCTGATTTATATGGTATAATTCTATTTTTAATTTCTTTGAGGAATCTCCATACTGTTTTCCATAATTGCTACATCATTTTACATTCCCACCAACTATGAATAAGAATCTCAATTTCTTCACATACTTAACAATACTTGTTTTATGTTTTTTCCCTTTAATTGTATTTATCCTAATGTGTATGAAATAGTATCTCCTTATAGTGTTTATTTGCATTTCCCTAATGATTAGTGATGATCTTTTCATATATTTATAGATCACTTGAATGTATTTCTTCTCTGTAGAATATCTATTTAGAGTTCTTTGTCCATTGTTGAATTGGATTGTTTTTTTGTTATTGTTGTTGTTGTTGAGTTGTAGAAATTTTTTAAAATACGCCTTCTGGGTATCAATCTTGTATCAGGTATGTGATCTGCAAATATTTTCTCCTATTCCATGGGTTGCCTTTCACTCTGTTGGTACTATATTTTGATGTACAAAAGCTCTTCATTTTTGCAAACAAAACAAGAACCAAAAACAAGAAAAAAAAAGCTTTTAGTTTTGATGAAGTTTAATTTATCCACCATTTCTTTTGTTGTTTGTTTTTATGGTGTCATTTCCAAAAATAATAATAATAATAATTACTAGATTCAATGTCATGAAGATTTTTCCCCTATATTTTCTTCTAGGACTTTTGTAGTTTTAAGTTAAATGCCTTATGTTTAGGTATTTAATCTATTTTGAGTGATTTTTCTATTTGGAGTAAGGTCAGAGTTCAACTTCATTCTTTGGTGTGTGGAGATCTAGGGGGCCACAAGTGCAGGCTGGGAGACAGTGTCAGAGTAGAGGGAGTGGGGACAATGAGCATTTGGGCCACTGTTTAGTGTGGCTTCCTTGTGCCACAGGGCCTGATCACATAATATGACTTCTGTTTGATTATGGAGTGCACCTGTACATGCTCACCTTCAGGGCTGTGTGGATCAGATACCTCCCAGTTCCTGATGGGCAGCTCAGGTCACATGGAAACTTGGTCAAGCATTCACTTTCCACTAGGGACCATTGGAAGGACAAGAGCTGTCCCTCAAAACGAAAATAGTTGTGGATGGTGGCTCTTAAATCCTAAAGGCCTTCCCTGTGACTTGCCTATGGGGGCCTGCCAAAGGATCCAACACATCATCCCTGTTCACCAGTGACACCTCAAATACCTTTAGATCTGCTGGATCATATGGTCTAAGTGGCAGAGCAGTTTATATAGCAGTCTGGACCTATTGTGAATCCTTTTATTGTTCAGGTCCCACTCAAAACTAGCAAACTAGCAAATTTTCAAGTTACTTGGCAAACGGGCTAGAGAAACGCAACCAAATGAGGAGTTCATTGGCTCCAAAATCCATATAGTCATTAGGCCTCTCTCTTGGTTGTAAGAGGAGCCAGATGAAAAAACGTATCTATCCTTCATCAAACTTATCTATCCTTCACCTTAGAAGGGATATCTTGGTATGCCCTATACTATTGGACCCCTTAGAAATTTAAGTGAGGTAGAAGATCCTTGAAATTTAGTCAGATTTCTTTCCCATTCCCTGACTTGCAAATGTCTTCAGCAATGAGTACAGGTGGTTGCTACTCCTCCCTCACTGGGTGAAAGCAGCATAATGTAATGAACTAGCATGGATACCATGTGGAAGGGAAAGGTAATCAAGATCCCGGGAGACTAAAATTGTGACATAGGCCTATAAAGTTGATGTACCCTGAGGTGGGACAGTGAAGATGTATCACTGGCCTAGCCAGCAAAAAGGCAACTGTTCCTTGGTGGGCCTTATGGACAGGGACGGAAGAAAGGTATCTGTTAGATCAACAGCTGCATACCAGGTATTAGGACAAGTGTTAATTCACCTAAACCATAAAACAATACCTGGTACAGTGAACATAATGAGAATTATTACTAATCATTACTATCATTCTCCGGGAACCACCTGTCTTCTGCACAGGTCAAATAGGGGAGTCGAATGGGGATATGTGGAAATCATCACCCCAAGCATCTTTCAAGTCTTGATGGCAGCACTAACTTCTGAAATCCTTCCAGGGATACAGTATTTGTTGTATTTACTGTTTTCCCAGGTATAAGCAGTTCTAATGTTTTCCGCTTGGTCTTTCCCATCATAATATCCCTCATTTAACAAGTCAGAAACCCAATGTAAAGACTTTGACAACTGCTAGGTAGGTCTATTCTAAGTATGCATTCTGGAACTAAAGAAATAACTACAGGATGGGTTCAGAGGCCAACCAGAGCCAATGTGAGATGGACCTGAGCTACCCCTACTTTGATTGCCTGACCTCCGTGAGCCCATATTCTGTCTGGAGGACCACAAGTGATGTTTTGGGACTCCTGGAATCAATGTCAGCTCAGAGTCATTGTCCAATAGCCCCTCAAGTTCTGATTGTGTTCTTTCCCTTAATGCACAGTCCCTTTGGTAAGTCTCCATGTCCCTGAGCATAAGGGGAACAGTATAAATGTTCTGTAGTGTACCTGAGTCATTACTTAAGGGCCACTAGCCTTCACTTCATTCAGTGGGTTCTGTGTCTCTAAATTGGCTCAAGTATGAAATTGAGGGGCCATGACTCTTTGGCTTTATGATTTTAGTTAGACTTTTGTTCATTTGACCTGTAAGTTTTATGCTTCTACATATCAAGTAAGAATTTAGTAGGCTTCTTATCTATTTCACTTCTAGGACCACCCAAATTAACTACTCAACACCACATGTCTGTGCAAAGCAGATTATTCTGATTGTTGCTTTGCTTCAACTGTCCATTATGGTAACCATGGCTTCTCTCACTCTGGGATCTAACTTCTACCATAGCATTTAAGTCTTCCAATTGAGCAACTGTACTTCATATGGAGAACCAATTTGCCTACAGGGAAGAGTAATCACAGAATTCTTTAAGGATGCTGAGTGTCCCCTCACAAATTTCTTAAAAGTATTGGTGAAAGATATGTCTTCTGGACCCTCCCCATGTGGTCTTAAATGACAAATCCATTCTAATCTCCTTTAGGCTCTGAATTCCATATGCTATATTAAACTAGGGGAGATTGGGCATCTTCAACTCACTGAGATGATTCACGCTGTGGCCAACCAACCAAACTCTTAGAGCACTTTCTAATTCCTGAGCTACAACATTAAATGCATATCAATAGGTAAAGCCTGATATTGCTTTATGTTCCTTCCACCATTATCCCACACCCTCCATATTCATTCCTATACGTGTTCTCTGGATTTATACTTGTATAAATTAGAGAACTCAAGGGGTTCTTCTGAAGTATTGTTCACCTCCCCATGAATTGTTGCCCTTTACCCTATGTCAGCTGAGACATGAGTGTAGTTTTAGGCTAGAAGAAGAGAGGGTTGGTGGGGATGGGTCTTGAGAAGAATCAGCATGGAAACTGCTTCAGTGGAGACCATGACCAATTCATGAGAGGGTTAATCCCTTCAGATGTCATTGGAGTGTGGATGCCACTATCACTGGGGATGTGGATGTTGCTGCCACTGGGGATGAAGGATGGTTTTACTGGGTGTGGGGAGACTCTTCGGCCCACAAAGAAGATTCATAAGAACTGAGGAGCTCAATGTCTCCAGCTACATCAGGATCTTCTCACACATTCTTATCCCATTTAAAGGATCCCAATTTTTCCCAATCTTCTTTTTCAAGATTATTTTGGCTGGGCTGGGGTTGTGGCTCAGCAATAGAGCATTTGCTTAGCACATGCAAGGCCCTGGGTTCGATCCTTAGCACCACATAAAAATAAATAAATAAAATATATTGTGTCCAACTACAACTAAAAAATAAATATTAAAAAAGATTGTTTTGGCTATTATGGATTTTTTTTTCTTTTTGGATTTCACATAAGTGGAATCACACAATATTTGCCCTTTTTTTGTCTGGTTTCTATCATTTAGTATCATGTTGTAAAAGTTCATCCAGCTGTAGTATGTGTCCAAATTGCCTTTCTTTTTATGGCTTACTGATATTCCATATACTAAATCCTATTTGACTATTCATGTATTGATACACTTGGGTTTTTTCCACCTTTTGGAAATTATGAATAATAATGCAATGAATATTGGCTTACAAATATATAAGTGTCTGTTTTTAATTCTTTGAGGTATATATACCGAAGAGTGGAGTTGATGGGTTGTATAGTAGTTCTCTGTTTTACGTTTTTTTGGACCTATAAAACTATTTTCCACAGAGGTTGCACCATTTTTACCCCCATCAGCAATTTTTTCATATTCCTGACAATACTTACTTTAAAAATATAGATATAGCTATTGTAGTAGGGGGGGAAGGGGCACCTCATTGTGTTTTTGATTTGCATTTCTCTATTAAGTAATCATGTGGAGCATGCTTGGGTATGCTTTTTGCTTATTTATTCTTTGGAGAAATATCTATATCAACCCTTCACCTATTTTTAAGTTGGGTTGCCTTTCTGTTGTAATTGAGTTGTAAATTCTTAAATGTATTCTGGATATTAAACTTTTAGACATATAATTGGTAAATATTCTGTTACATTCTGACAGTTGTCTTTTAACCTTCTTGATAATGTTCTTTGGTGCATAAAAGTTTTTAATTTTGATAAAGTCCAGTTCATTTATTTTCTGTGTTGTTCATGCTTTTGGTGGCACACAAAATTACCAAATCCAAGGTCAGAGATTTATCCCACTTTTTTCTCCTAAGTGCTTTATGATTTTAGCTTCTATATTTATGTCATTATTTTTTATTCCAATTTGAATTAATTTTTTTGTACATGGTGAGAGGCATGAGGTCCAACCTCATTCATTGACATGTGGAAATCCAGTTGTCCTAGCACTATTTGATGAAGATACTATTTTCTCCCCATTGAGTGGATTTGATCCCATTATTGAAAGTCAGTTCGTCATAGATGTATAAATTCTTTTCTGGGCTCTCAGCTCATTGGTCTGTATGTTTATCTTTTGCAGTACCACACTATTTTAATCACAGTAGCTCTGTAGTAAGTTTTGAAATTGGGATGTGTGAGTCCTCTTTGTTCTTTTTGCCAAAGTTGTTTTGACTATTCAGGGCCTTTGAAATTTCATGTGAATTTGAGTTGTAATTTTGATAGGAATTGTGTTGAATCTAAAGATCACTTTAGACAGTAATACCATGAACATGAATGTCTTTACATTTATTTAGGTCTTATAAAATTAATTCAGCAGTGTTTTGTAGTTCTTCACATACAAGTCTTTCATCTCCTTGAAAGGAAAGGCAAATGTTCTAGTGCTTATTATACTAGTTCTGGTGCTTATTATACTCAGCTTTCCTGTATGTTGAAAACTATGATAAAAAATTGTAAATCAAACAAACATAAAAGGCAGTGAAGTTTAAATTGAAATATCAATGTGTGTGTTTCATTATTTGATCAAAGCCCATCACTCCTATCTGCCTAGGCTAGACCAGAAAGGAAATGGGATCTTTTCCTTCTTGTCTGTCAAGAATCCACTTAAACTAGGCCCATGCAGCTAAGGTGAGGTGCAGGTCATGCACAGTGACAAGACAAAGTCTAGGCCCTTTTGTTTAGCAGACCCTGTAGGGATTCTTTCTTGGATGTCCAATGTTGGCTTTCACAATGGCCCTGACATGAATGGGGTGAGGCTCTAGGGAGGAGACATCTGTAGTCTTCTTTGGAAATATACAGGGACCGCCCCTTTATACCTTTCTTAAGTTGCATTCCACACTTGCTGGCTGACTTTTTGCTTCTCCTCTGCTTCTAGCCTTGCTGTGCCTCCTGCGGCCTCTCTTGGCAGACCATCCTCTTAGGCAGGGTCCTTTCTGGATAACTCCCACCTGATATTTTGGGGGTCAGCATCACTTGGCCTTGGAAACTCACACATTCTTGTTGTCCACAGTCTGCACATGCAGGATCTCCTTGCCCAGCACTCCGGCTGCCAGACCTTTGTCCCCATCTTCCCTGCTTTTCCAGCAGGGTTTTCCCCATCTTCATCCTCAGATCCCAGATGTTGTCCATCTCTCTTGAGGAGGATGCTACATGTCTGTTTGCTTACATCAAGGATAGGCTTGTGAGTATAGGTGTCCAGCAGGTCTCCATGCAGCCCTGGGAGCCTGTCTCCCAGGGATAGTCCTTTTTGTAGGGCCATGGGGGAGAGGCTGGCTCTGGAAAAGCCTGGAGATAGATGGAAATGGGTGAGAGTGTGTCCTCTGCCAAAACTCAGACAAAAGTCCCATTTTGTTTGTCACCCTCTTTTAAAGATGTGGACATTCAGAATGTTTTCTTTTAAAGTAAGGTTCTGTCCCTGGCAGGAACAAAGCAAGATTTTCACTTCAAGTCTCCCAATTCTTATGATCCTGTCCCACAAGGCAGAGTGGGTGGGTGGGTAGCAACCTTGTTGATCATATCTCTGTCCCAAATAAGGTTCCTGAGGAGGGAAGGAATAGGACCCTTCCAGGATGAGTGTACTAGTGCTGGAGGATCGTCTCGTCCTCCCCACCCCTACTCCTACCCCTACCCCAGGCCTCAAGTGACATCCCACCTGGATGACCTCTCCTGCTCAAAAGAATTTCCCCAGTCTCACGACTACGCTTATTGGTCCTGGGCGGGGGTCGCTGGGGGTCTTCAATTTCCTGCACCTGCATTCTGAGATTGCTAGATTTTAGATTGTGGGGTTATTAGTTGGAGTGGCTCATTGGGCAGAGTAGGCTGTTGAAAGGCACACGTCTTTCACAAAACAATAGAACATGTAAGTTCCTGTTCTATCCAGCAAGGTCATCCCCAGCCCTAGGGCCAGAGTGAGGTGGGAACCGGGGTGAATCAGCGACAAAAGGCTACATCTGGCCTCCACCCTCCCACCCCTTCCGGGGCACTCCGCCTACTGTTAAATTAATCTGTCTCCTTCACTTATAGTAGACCACAGCTCCCTCGTGGGGCTCTCAGAGAAATAGCATGTTGTCTTTAGGAACCCGCTTCTCCCAGGGATGACTGTGGAAGACCAGAATGTGTAGAGCATAACAGGGGAGTCTGTCCTTATAGACTGGAGGCTGCTGTTCAGCTTGCTGGACGGAAGGATTCTGACCACCTATGCCAAGGAATGACCTTGGGTTGCTTAAGCAACAGGGGAACCCTCGGCGCCCAGCAGCCAAAAGTGCCTTATCGCGAGCGGCCGCCAGGGGACGCAGTGAGCGGCCCGACCTGCGGGTAGAGGCGACAGCCTGGCTTGCAGGGTTGAGGGTCAGCGAATTCAGTCCTGTATCCTGCCACGCTCGCTCATGAACCCCTACCCACTAGGAAAGCAGATCCCAGACCTCGGTGAGATTTTTTAAAAAAGCCCATGAGAGAGACCGTATCTCTGGTAAGCCAGTGGCTGCTGAAGCGCAAGTCCTCGGTGACTCCATTACTCTGCACAACGAGGCTGGGACCATGCCAAGGGACGACCAATCAATTCCTCGCTGGCTGGGTTTCTTATGCCAGCACTATAAACAAACAAACAAATACAAAATAATAATAAAATGAAGAAACCCACAGTGCCCCTCTCCTTGTTTGGGGCCTTATGATCACAGCCTGGGAAACTGTCTACACCTGGCTCAGGGCCTGGGGTTGCTGCCAGTGTCAATAAAGGCTGCTGGAAACTAGTGCTAGAAGTCTGGAGTTCTGATGCTTGGTGATGAGAAGAGACAGGACTTCCATGGGCACTCCTCAGCAATGCACCCGACCTTTATGCAGATCACTGTGAGTCTTTGCAGAAGACACACACTACCCAACTTGGCAGAGCTAGAAAGTGGTAGCTCCTGGGCTCAGCACCTCACGCGATGGTGAGTTCAGAGTAATCTTCAGGACATAATGAATTTCTAATCCTGCAAAGTCTGGGGCTCTGCAGATCCAATTCACCACCCCTCCACCAAGTTCTTGATCATGTTGGGACAAGGGACTAGCTGGCCATCAGCAAATCACCTGGGTAGCCCTGTGCTAGGTGTAGACATATTACTGAGTCCTAGAGATGTCCTTATCGGCCCCACTCCTGGCAAAAGAAAGCAGACCCGTTTTTTTTCTTCCTGGAACAGAAGCATGTTGTCTAAAGTGGAGTTTTCTAAAAAGTCAGGCTTGAATTCAAGAAGAGGATCTGCTACAGCTGGGGTCCCAGGTAAGAGGCAGCAAGAGGCCCACTTCCCATCTGTCCTACTCAGTTCATTCAGCCTGGGGTGGTCTTGGCATAAAATTCAGCTTTCTATGGAGAGTGCTACACAACCCTATGAAGCCTTTCAAAGAAGTCTATGACTTGAGTTAGAAGGGCAGGTGATCCTGGCTGCCCAGCAGAAAGGCAAATCAATTAAAATCTGCCTTTCTCAGGGATGAGAAGCTGGACAGAAGATGGATGGTCTTTGCCAGCTACCTGGTGCATGCACAAGATTATGGTGTAAGAGAATACAGAACATGCCGAGCTGAAGATTGCCAGTCAGAGAAAGAGAAGGGCTAGCACACCTGCAAACGTGGTAATGAAGAAGCCTGCTATAGAATGACAGGGTTTTGAGGCAGACTTAGATGTGAAGCTTTGCTCTGTCCATAATCTCATCACAATCTGGGTGTTTCAGTTTCCTTATATGTAACACCAGATCTGAATTCCGGCACCATGCTCATTTGAGAAAAGGGCACACCCAGCCCAAGTCTGACAAGAATAGAACATCTTGTGCCTGCCTTACTCTGTAATACATGACCAGTGTAACTCCACACCATGTACAACCACAAGAATGGGATCCTAATTTCTAAGAATAAGTTATACTCATGAATGTGTAGTATGACAAAATACACTCTACTCATGCATATCTAAAAAGAACACAAAAATGCTAAAAAAAAAAATTGGAAACTGATAAAAGACCCAGAATAGGAGAAGTGATTGTGGGACATGATAAGAATGGAATAGGACACCATGGGGAACTATATACATCAAAGGTATACCTAATGCCTCTAACAGTGGAGAGAAGTGTCCGAGACTTTAAAAGCTGAGTGAGAAAACAGGTTGCATAAGAATACCTACAGAATGATTCATATGTGGAAAATACTAAGACTATAAGCCACAGATACTGTATATCCTTTAGTGATTAATCTACATCAAGCCAAAGTGTAAAGGAATGCACTAGACTAGTAATAAATAAGAAATTCAGGATAGTAGTTGCCTCTGGGTGCAACAAGGTACAGGCAATTGGGAGAGGTACATGGAGCACTGTTATTTCTTGAGTGGTGGACACTTGAGCATCCCTTGTATAGTCTTTCTATGCTTTAGTATCTTTTAAAGACTACCAAATAAATTTTTTAAACATTTAATCTCATTTTATGCAAACTCTATTGGTTCTTTGCATGGAGATTTAAACAGCTGGTCAGCCCACTCACCCCTGGTGGGCTTCAGGAACATGCAGGCACCACACCTTCAGAGTAGCAGGAATGGGGCTGGCCACATTTCACTGTCTTCCTTTGTTGCTACTGCCCAGTCTGCTCTGAACTGAGCTCCTTGTGACTTCTTGGTCCTGCTGTTCCTGTCCCAGTCTTTCTGCCACAATCTACCTTTCCTGTCCCTGCATTCAGGGTCCTTGTGCTCATCCTTAAAAATGCCTCCTGGGAACTTCTGCCCTTCAGGGGCCCTAAGATTTCTCTGTGCACTCTGGTACTCAATCAATTTCTTCCCTGTGTGTCACTATGTGAGGATCTTCCCCTGGGCTTGAGTCCTCTGAGATCAAGGACTATCTAGAATTGATTTTCTGTGTCACAAGCTCCTGACATAGTTGCTGGCACAGAGAAGGCACTCACTATACACCAGGTATTAAGAGGAGTTTAGAAAAAACTTTTTGTGGTTTTGCAGTTGAATCCAGCGATGCTCTTCTACTGAAGTACTCCAGCCCTTGTTTTTTTTTTTTTTGTTTTTGTTTTTGTTTTTAAATTTTGAGAAAGGGTCTCACTAAATTGCATAAACTGGATTGGAATTTGTAATCCTGCTTCAACTTCCCAAACTGCTGGGATTATAGGTGTGTGCCATCATACCCAGATAATTAAAGTGTTTAAAAAAAAAAAAACCTCAAACTTGTGTTTTGATTATTTACATTATAAACTGAATGGATTCCTCATCTTCTCAGTATTGAACAATATGGGAAAGGACACAAGAGACCAGTCCTCATCCCCTAGAATGGAGAATGCTGAAGGCAGGATGGGGGTAACATAAAAAGATAAAAGTCCCAACTAAAACAAGGCAAAGGGCTGGGGACGCAGCTCAGTGGCAGGGTACTTGTCTAGTATGAGGAAGTCCCAGGTCCAATCCCCAGTTCTGGGGAAAAAAGGCAAATATTTGAATAGATATTTCTTCAGGTTATCACTAAGCACATGTAAGGCACTCACTATTTTTGAATCATTAGCAAAATGCAAATCAAAACCACACTGAAAGTCTACTTTATATCCAGTAGGATGACTTGAATAGCAAGTGTTGAGGAGGATGTGGAAAAATTGGAATCTACATATGCTGCTGGTGGGAATGCACAATGTTGAAGCTGTTTTAGAAAACCCTTTGGTAGTTCCTGAAAATGTGAAATATAGAATTAACATTTGGCCCTGTGATTGCACTACCAGGTTATTTTATTTTATTCTTTTATCTTATTTAACAGACTCTAATATAGTACTTGCTATAAGTCAGGCAGTTTTAAGAAACTTACAAATATTAATTCAAGGATCAATTTAAATTTACAATGTTACTAGAAGAACCGATTTAAGATTTGATCTTGATTTATTTTATTTTTTTCTGTCATGATAAAGTTCATAAATTGGCTGGATGGTTTGCTACAAAGGGTGAGGGAGTCCTTGGTGATAATGATTAGTATTGCATTCAGACTCACGTCCTATGACCTGTGACTTGTATTCTTGAGTCACTATCTAATAACTATGGAAAATGACATCAACTAAATGTAAGTTATCAACTATGCTTATCTTAGGAAACTGAATTTGCTCACCAAATGTTCTTCAATTAATATACTATCACCTTAGTGTTCTTGTTATAATTTCTTCCTTCTTAGTACAAATTGTACAGATACTCTTGCTGCTTACGAAAAGGACATTGAGGTTTTTCTCCCTAGCTGTCCCTTTAAAATAACAATAAATTAGTGTTTGTAGATACTCATTGTAAAAATGCAATACTCCATGTCATTCTTTATTCTTCTCATGCTTGGAAACATACATGAAAACACCTTCAGAAATGAACTTGTGTGAACAGATAAGATGCTGCCTTAGAACTGAGTTTTCTTCTAAACACTTTTTCCTTCTTTTTCATTTTTTTGCAGTGCTGGTGATTGGACCTGAGGCCTTGCCATGTTAAGCCGACATTCTACCCTTCTATCCCCTCCCTCCCTCCCTCCCTTCCTTCCTTCCTTCCTTCCTTTCTCTTTCTTTTTTCTCTCCACCCTCTTTCTTTCTCTCTTTCCCTTTCTTTCTTCCTCCCTCCCTAGCTCCCCGCCTTCTTTCTCTTTCTCTGTCTTTTGTTCTTTCTTGTTATTGAGGATTAAACTCGTGGGTAACTTTACCACTGAGTTCCATCCCCAGCCCCTTTTGAAAATTTCGGTTTTGAGACAGGGTGTTGCTCAGTTGTTGAGGCTGGTCTCAAACTTGCAATCCTCAGCTTCCTGAGTAGCTGGGATTATAGATATGTACCACCAGGTCCAACCGTTCTGCCCACTTTCTATCAAGAGTTCCAACCCTGCATTACTTTCCTGCAGGCTCCGTCTCTTTGCCACCTGTAACAAGGGGTGGGGGGGGGGCTTCCCTCAGCCCTCACCGAAATGGATCTGAGGAGGTACTCAAAAGGAAAATGGGATCTCAACTCAGCCTGGAAGTTGCTTGATTTACACCACAAAAAATGGAATCTCAGGTATTTGTTCAGCAAAAGAGGGACAGATAGTGATTGTTCAAGGAAGCAAGATACATACTCAAGGGAGAAGGAGTATGAGGTATGCTTTGGGGGTCTCAAGCTTCTTCTTTTAAAGAAACTTTGTAAATGGTGAACACTAGAAGCATATGGATATAGCATCAGCCTAACGAGCTGGTTTCCTTTCATGGATCACAGATGTGCAATAGTGGTCTGGTGCTCAGAATCTTGAGGTTGACCTTATTTAGTTAATAAGCACTTGAACTGTACCCATACCATGGGTCTTCAGCACTCTCCCTCTAGGCTTCTTTTAATTAGTCTAAAAATACATTCTGTCTATATATACAAGATATATAGACATGAATTAACTGGACATAGAGTAGTCTAAGATTTATTGGTCCTTAAAAGAATTTGAGGCCTGGAGAAAACAGGCCTAGGTAAAGAAGGTGAGAAAGTTCATGGAGTTTTTAGCTTCATAACTGATATACACTTTTTTTTTTTTTGGCAGTACTGGGGATTGAACCTAGGGCTTTGTACATGCAAGGCAAGCACTCTACCAACTGAGTTATATCTCCAGCCCTTATAATGGATGTACACTTTTGGTTTTAAAATGTTAATATTAAATATTATAATAATTCTTGAGATAAAAGAGTGTTTGGATCTCTATTTAAAAATGGGGAACAAAAAATCAAAGGCTGAATGTTCTCTCTGATAAGTAGATGCTGATCCATAAGGGGGTGGGGGGTATGGGAAAAATGGAGGAACTTTGGGCAAAGGAGAGGGAAGGGTGGGGATGGAGTATGGGAGCAGGAAAAATGGTGGAATGAGATGGACATCATTATTCTAGGTACATGTATGACTGCACATATGGTGCGATGCTACATCGTGTACAATCAGAAACGAAAAGTTGTGTTGCAATCCTGTACAATGAATCAAAATACATTCTGCTATCATATGTACCTAATTAAAATAAATACATTAATTAATTTTAAAAGTTTGGTTCTATCAATTCTTGCCTCATAAATTTTGACGCTCTACTATTAAACGCCTTATTAGGATTGCTGCATTTTCTTGGAGGATTAACTCCTTTATAATTATCCAATGATCCTTTTCATCTCCAGTGATCTTCCTGTTTTTAAGTCCGCTTCCTCTGAAATCAATATAGCTACTACCCTGTGTTCTTTTGTTTAACGTCAGCATGGCATATCTTTCTCTGTACTTTCTTTAACTTTTAACCTGTCTCAAATATATTTCAAGTGGGTTTCATACAGACAGCATGCAGGAATCCATTAAGGTGTTCTAATCCAATCTCAGGATCTTTTTCTTTTATCTGATGTTTATATCTAAAGTAACTGTTGATAAAACATCTACCATTTTATAAAGTGTATATGCTCACTGTATTTTTTCTCTGTAACAAATATAATTTGTTACTTTTTTGTATTTATAATAAGTACAATTTGATGGCATCTTGAAATTACATCTCATGTGAATCTCAGCTATCTAATAACAGAGTTTGGTGGATTGGCACTACTGTTACCCACGCCACTTACCCATTTGCTGCAAACACCAACTACAATATAGTAACCAACTATATTGATACTATCATTGCTTTAAGCAGATAGTTGTCTTTCAAATGAGTGAGAAAAATAAAAATAAAATAATTTATTTTACCCTATTGTATTCCTTTTCAGATGCTCTACTTTTATGGAGGTCCAAGTGTTAAACCTGTATCGTTTTCATTCTGTCTAAAGAACTTATTTGAACATTTATTTCATGGTTTCTGATGAAAAGTTCACCATAATTCTTATTCTTGATCCTCTGTAGTTGAAGTGTCCACTCCCAATAACCCCTGTGAGTTTTAAAAAATGTTCTCTTTGGTTTCTCTGCCATCTGAATATATGATATGACAGGTAGGGGGCGTGTGTGTGCGTGTGTGTGTGTGTGTGTGTGTGTGTGTGTATTTGGCAATTATCCTGTTTGATATTCCCTGAGTTTACTAGATGATGTGGTTTGTAGTCTTGTCTACTAGATCTTGTCTACAAGTCTTATCTACTAGATCTGTGGTTTGTAGTCTTATCGTTCATTTTAGATATTTCTCAATCACAATTTCCTTAACACTTTTAATGCCTCATGTTTTCTGGTATTTGAATTATGTTACACCTTTTGATCTGTTTCACAGTTGTTGGGTATTCTATTCTTCCTCACTTATGCTCCACCTTCCTCTCCCTTGCCCAGTTAATTTTCTCTTTGTATTTCCATTTTGGAAGTTTGAATTGTCTCTTTTCAAATTCACTGACTTTTTTTTGCTTTCTGTTTTTTATTATGGTAAATATACATAACAAAATTTACCACTATGACCATTTTAAGTGTACAATTGAGCAGCACTAAGTACATTCATAATTTTGGCAAACTGTTACCACTATCCATTTCCAGAACTTTTTCATCATCCCCAATAAAAACTATATCCATTAAAAAATAATTCATCATTCTGTCCTTCCCATGAGCCCCTGGTAACTTCTAGTTCACTTTCTGTCTTTATGTAGTTACATATTTCAGATACATCATTTAAGTGGAATGATACAATATTTTTCCTTTTGTGTCTGCCTTGTTTCACTTACCAGAGTGTTTTCAAGGTTCAGACATGTCACAGCATATATCAGAATTTTATTGTATATTTAAGGCTGTATACTATTTCATTGTATTATTATGCCACATTTTATTTATTCAGTTAATGAACTCCTGTGTTGTTGCCACTTTGTGGCTATTGTGAGTAATGCTGTAGTGATGAGTAGTGCAAAAATTATATATTTGAATTTGCACTTGGAGTTCTTTTGTGTATATACTTAGTGGAAATGATGTGTTTTTTGAGGAACTGCTAAACTGTTTTCTACTAAGGCTGTACTATTTTACATTCCCACCAGGAATGCACGAAGGGTCTGATCTCTTTATATACCTACCAATGCTTTTCCTATTTTCTTCTTTAATAGTTGTCCTACTGGGGATGATATGGTATCTCATTATAGTTTTGATTTGCATTTCTCTAATGATTATGAATGCTGATCATCTTTTCAGGTGCTCATAAGGCATTTGTGTATCTTCTTTGGAGAATTGTGTATTGTAGTCCTTTGACTTTTTACCCCTATTTAGTACCAGGGATTAAACCCTGGGGTGCTCAGCCACTAAGCCACATCCCCCAACCTTTTAAATTTTTATTTTAAGCCAGGATCTCACTAGGTTGCTTAGGGCCTTGCTAAATTGCTGAAGCTGGCTTTGAACTTCTGCCTCAGCCTCCCTAACTGTGGGGATTACAGGCATGCGTCAGTGTCCCCAGCCCTTTGTCTATTTTTTTAAATTAAATTGCCTTGCTGTTGGATTGCAGTAATTCTTTATGTACTCTGTATTTTGCAATTTTGGTGAATTAATTTATTTTCACTAGCATTTTTTTTTTTGTGTGTGAAGTTTAAGGGACTTCTGTGTATAAAATCATGTCATCTAGGAAGAGAAATAATTTTACTTTTGCCTTTCCAGTTTAGATACACTTAATTTCTTTTCCTTGCCTAATTGTTGTGGCTAAAACTGCTATACCATGTTGAGTAGAAGTCATGAAGTGAGTATTATCTTGCTCCTGATCTTAGGGGAAAGGTTTTAATCATTTACTACAGAGGACTCTGGTAATTGTGGATTTTTAAATTCCCTTTATCATGTTGAAAAAGTTTCTTTTTGTTCCTAATTTACTGAGTATTTTATCACTTAAAGGTGTTGGATTTTGTCAATTTTTCTGCATTGATTAAGATGATCATGTGGATTTCCCCCTTCATCCTACTGACATGCTGTTACAGTCCAATTCTTCAATGTTTCCACATCTTTGCACTTCAGGATTAAAACTCACTTGGTGTGTTTGCTAGTATTTTTGTTTAGGATTTTTACACCTATGTATTCAGAAGGGATATCGGTGTGTAGTTTCCTGTGTTTTTATCTTGTCTTGCTTTGGTATCATAGCAATTCTGTTTCATCGGATGAATTAGGAAGTGTTCTTTTCTTCTTCTTCCTCCTCCTCTTTCCCCTCCTCCTCTTCTTTTTGGAATAGATTGAAGATAGATTTAAATCTTCTTTAAATGCTTGGGGAGTTGGGTGCAGAGACTTGGGTGGCTGAGGAAAGAGGGTGCAGAGACTTGAGAGGCCAGCCTCAGCAATTAAGTAAGACCCTATCTCAAAATAAAAAATAAAAAGGATTGGGAACATAGCTCAGTGGTGAAGTGCTCCTAGGTTCAATCTCCAGTATTGCCCTATACAAAATAAGACAAAAAAAAAAAAAACAGTTTGGGGAGTTCACCAGTAAAGCCATCCTGTCCTGGGCTTTCGTTATTGTTGTTGAGAGATTTAGAATTACTGATCCAATCTTCATAATGATAGGTCTTTTCAGATTTTATATTTTATTGTGATTAATTTTGGTGGATGTGTGTTCTAGAAATTTGTCCATTTCACGTAGCTCATTCAATTTGTTGGCACACAAGCCTTCATAGCATGTTCTTGTAATCCTTTTTATATCTGTAAAACTGGTATTAATGTTTCTACTTTCATTTATAAGTTGAGTCTTTCCTTTTTTGTTCTCAATCTAGTTAAAGGCTTGTCAATTTAGTCAATCTTTTCAAAATACCAACTTTTGATTTTGTTGATTTTTCTTTATTATTTTTCTATTATCTATTTTTATTTATCTCCACTCTAATCATTATTATTTCTATCTTTATGCTAGCTTTGGGTTAGCTTTCTCTTTTTTCCAGATTCTTAAGGTGTAAAGTTGGGTTATTGATTTGAAATTTCTTCTTCTTCTTCTTCTTCTTTAGAGAGAGAGAGAGAGAGAGAGAGAGAGAGAGAATTTTTTAATATTTATTTTTTAGTTTTTGGTGGACACAGCATTTTTATTGTATTTTTTATATGGTGCTGAGGATCGAACCCAACAACCTGCGCATGCTAGGCGAGCGCGTTACCGCTTGAGCCACATCCCCAGCCCCTCTTCTTTTTTAGTGAATGCATTATGGCTGTGTATTTCCTTATTCACATTGCTTGTTTTGCTCCCAGAAATTTTGGTATGTTGTGTTTTCATTTTCATGTATCTCAAGGTATTTTAAAACACAGCTTACTGATTCTTTACTACTTTGAGTCTACTGATGAGTTTATCACAATTATTCCTCATTTCTGAGATGATTTTAATATAACATTTTCTTTTGATTTTTTTCCCTTAGACCTTTGTTAGCGTACATTAATCACCTATTCTTACATGTTGTCTACTTTTTCAATTAGTGCCCCTAATGTATAAATCTTAGTTATTTTATACTCCCTATCTGATAATTCATTTATCTTTGTCATATATGAATCCGGTTCTGATGATTGCTTTGTCTCTTCACACATTTTTTTTCTTTTGCCTTGTAGCAGTGTTAAATAAACATCACAGGAGGCCACTCTTTTGTACTAAGCTCCAACAGACCAGACTAAAAACCAAAATGGAGTGATTCATGCTAAAGTTGCCTGACACCAAATGGAAACTAAGCTGTTACCCAACCTTCAGAGAAATCAGGAAAGAAAGAAAACACTTGAATTTTCCAAACAGGTTAGTTTCACTGGACCTAATAATGAAGCTCTCTCTCTCTAATCCTTTCATAAACACAGAGAAAGGTAACCTGAAGTAACCTGATATTAACCAATCTATTGTTTTCCTATTATTCTGTCGATCTGTCTCTGCCTTATGAGGAAAGTCATTTTGAAATGCCCAATCCTTTTTCTGTTCTTCATTTCTGCATTCTCAGCCTTTCTCCACCTAACCTAGGATAAAACCAAATTCTTCTGTTCAGATCATTGGAATACTCACACTATTTTATGGAATGAAGTGTTGCCTGATTCTAGAGTCAAAACTAAAGCCAATTAAGATCATGAAACTGCTGTAATTTTGTCCTTTGAAACGTTGCTTTGTAAATTGCTGTCCAAAGCCAAGCATTTATATAGGATAACAGGTACAGAGTCCAATAGGTTATTATGGTCGTTGTATTATTATTATTATTATGCGATGGTAGAGATAGAACCTTGGACCTCACACTTGGCTCTACCACTAAGCCAGACCCCCAGCCCTATCAAAAGCTCCCAATGTAAGGATGTATGTTAATCTGGCAGGCAACTAGACTGTCAGCACGTCATAGCCACAGATACCAGAGGCTTCCAATTACTCAAGTGAGCTTATTTTTCCCTCTTTCTTTTCTTTTTCTTTCCTTTGTTTTGTGCTCAGAGTATGTTCTTGTAGACCTTTTAGCTATAACCTACGGTTCTCATCATGGGAGCCTTGTTGGTGTGGTGGCAGCGTAAGAGCATGGTGGGGGACTGTCCCCCTCTGATCTTTTTTTTTTTTTTTAAACAACAGAAATTTATTTTTTTCACATTTCTGTATTCTGGAAGGAGTTAGCAGAATTGGTTTCTCAATTCTTTCTCACCATGTTTCCCTGTATTTTCACAGAGCCTTTTCTGTGTGTCTGTCCTAATGTTCCCTTCTTATAAGAAAAAAACCAGTCATATTGCATTAGGGTCCACCCTAATTTTCCTCATTTTAATTTAATTACCTCTTCAAATAATCTGTCTGCAAACATGGTCACATTCTGAGGTACTAGAGGTTAAGGTCTCCCCTCTGATCTTCAACTCAGTCATCATTCTTTTAGTTGCTGTGCTTGGGGGGGAGGGGTGGGATTAAACTTTGAGTCTGGTTCCTTTTCGGTGTTTCCAGTCCATTTTTGTG
Source organism: Marmota monax (assembly GCF_021218885.2). Taxonomy (NCBI): domain Eukaryota; kingdom Metazoa; phylum Chordata; class Mammalia; order Rodentia; family Sciuridae; genus Marmota; species Marmota monax. The sequence goes on along the minus strand of NW_026693934.1, from coordinate 8,729,943 downwards.
GAGCCTTGACCCTTTTTGACTATTGCTTGAGCTGTTGATTTTCCTTAGGTGGGACAGGAAGGCTAGAGAGGTCTGGAGGGATGGGCTCTTTCCTTCAGCCTTGAGGTTTCAGCATAGCCCTAGGGAGCCCCTCTTCTTCAATGGAGGCTTTTGTTAGGGACAAGGGGTCCCAGTTTTCCCAATGCCCTCCCTTCTACCATCCCCATCAGGGCCATGAAGGGATCTTTCTGTGATCCTCATTCTAAAAAATGTGGACTGGTTCTTGGAAGAAAATCCCCTCGAACTTTTGGTCCCCTTTATCACCCAAGCCCCAGCTTCCCACTCAGTCTGCAAAAACATGTCAAAATTTCTATTCAGGTGTTCCTGCCAGTTCTAGGTATCACTAGACTTCCCTCCAGGCTATAGATCTTGGCCCCAGTACTTCTCTGGATATGTGCTTGGATCTGGGGGTGGTGGGGTGGGGGGTGGCCCTGTGATCTCAGTTCTCTGATAGGTCAAGGGAAGTCAATGATATTCAGTTTGTCCAACTTTTTCTTATTAAAGGATAGGATGATGATATCTAAGGTCTTTACCTGTAATAATAACAGCAATAACAATAGAAATCACTCCTCCCTCGACCATGGAGTTTGAATGTGAATGTGGAGTTCAGGCATTAACGTCAGGTCGGGCAGTTGGCGGTGGAGCGGAGACGTGGGAACAGAAAGCTCTGTTCATTATAAACATACCTACTTGCACTGTTACTATGAGTTCTGTTTTCACAATTTTGCAGAGGACTTTAGAGAATAGAGAATTAAGAGTAAATGAAGCTTCGTTTATAATAACAAATATGGGAAACAACTCTAATGTTCAACAACTGGAGAGAGTTTCAAGTAACTGTCACCTATGAGACTGCCCTGCAGTTGTTCAGAGGAATAGGGGGAGGTTTCCAAGGCCGAGGAGGAAGTCCTGAGCAGAAAAAAAAGAAAGAAAAGATCAAAGGTCACATGCATTTATGTCATGGGCCAGAAAAGTTCTGAGGACACACACCAGAATTTGAGAAGGAAGGAAGAAGAGGGTGCCCTTTGCCTGAACTGGTTGCAATAAACGTGAATTAATTTTGTAACAACAGAGGGCAAAGGAAGGAAAGATGGAAAATTGATTTTCACTCACAGTTTTCCCTTCTGTGCCTTTTGACTTTTCATCCCATGTATTTATTCCCAATATAGAAAATAAATAGAAAACCAGGGAGGGTAAGAAGCACACTCCCTGGCAGCTTGCAGGATCTCGCCTCACCACTTCTTTTCTAGTCTTCCCACTCTCTAGCTTCATCCTAATGTGGCCTGCCACACTCCCACTGCCATTCCAGCCTCACCCAGCCTGTCCCAGCTTCCCAGTGCACCCCGGCCGTCCCTTGCCACCCCTAATGTGCAACCCTAGACAAGTCACTCAGGCTCTGTGGGAGAGCTGGGCGTTATTTCTCCAGTTTTTATTTCACAGAGAGAAAACCTGTGATAACTTCTACAGCTGTATGTGAACAAAGATGGTTAGAAATGATCAGAAGGCCGGTGCGGTCTCACACACCTGTGATCCCAGCAACTCCAGAGCCCGAGGCAGGAAGATCACAATTTCAAGACCAGCCTCGGCCATCCTTGGCACTTACTGAGACTCTATCTCAAAATAAATAAAAGTAAAAAGTGGAAAGAGAGAGAGAGAGAGAGAGAGAGAATAGCTCAGTAATAGAATGCCCTTGGTTTAGTTTCAGGAGAGAGAGAGACAGAGAGATAGATATAGAGATAGAGAGGGGGAGGAGGAGGAGGAGGAGGAGGAGGAGGAGGAGAAAAAAAGAAAGAATGAAAGAAATGACCAGAGAGTTCTGAAAATGCCCACCCAGGCCTCTTCCATTCCCAGCACAAGATCAGACACCTTAGCTGACACCAAAGTCCCTCTTTCTTCTCATTGGGTCACCCTAAGGCCTGTGGAGTCTGGCTAGGCTGGCCCTTCTTGGACTTCTCTTACCGGGGAGGGCAGCCTGAGTGGAGTGTGGGGAGAGAAATTACCTGAAGTGAGGTCATACTAACCTCTTCCATCCTTCCAGCAAGTTGCTCGCGGGCCATTTTGGGGACCCCTGCCTGAGATGGCTGAATAAGAATCTCTGAAGAGCTGGGGTTGTTTAAACCCCTTCCCAGGTGCAGAGCTACTGGGCCTTTTGGTTCCTCCCAGGTAGGCATGACCCTGGTTCTGTGTTTCCTTAGCTCTGCTGCTGGGTCACTGCAGACCAAACCTTGCCATGGCTTTGGGTCCTTGGGTGCCCATTGGTTCCCCATCCCTGCTAATTCTAGGCCCCCTTTCTGGGCTGGATGGCCTTGGTTCCTGTCCTTTCAAATACTCTTAGGTTCTTCCCAGTCACCACAAGTGACTATGACTCAAAGTCCTGATGAGGAATCACTATCCCCTGCCATGAGAAAGGCATTTGGCTCTCAAGAAAAGTCATGTTTAAACTTACTCTGTTTCTCTCCCTACACGGATCATGGTCAACAAGAAATGAGAAAAGCATATTCACATATTCAACATTTTGACGCTTCATTCTTTCAACACATATTTACTGAGCACTCACTCTGTCAGATACAATACAAAGCCAGATACAATACAAAGGCTATGATTGAGGGAGGGTGGACTCTCCCTCGGGTCTCAGCCTGCTTCCAGAAAGATGGGGGAAGGCTCTGAGGTGGGCTTTTGCTGTGAGAATTCAGCAAGAGATTCCAGAGCCTGCCAAAGAGCAGGGCTTTTGGAACCAGGAGTGGCATGGTAACCTGACCAACCCCACACGCTATCTGTTATGTGTCCATGGGCAAGTCACAGGGACTCTGCATCTGTGTCGAGATCTGAAAAGGATAAGAATTGCATTTTTAGGATGACGCAGGGTTCGGGCAGACTGATCCCCACATAAACCTGCTCGCAGCCAGGCTCATTAACGTTGTGATCATGTGTGTGGGGCCTGGAAGGACGATTCAGATGTGGCTGTGCAGGAGAGGTGGCCTTAAACCTCCCCCTTGTCCCAGATCTGGATGGGCCCAATCAAGAGCAGTTCTGTACCTTTTTAAACCTGCAGTATCCAGCCTACATCCTGCACACAGCATGTCTCAGAGAGCTGCTGAAGGAAGGCCACAGAATTTCTAGACTGAAATCAAATGTCAGACATTCAGGAGAGGCACCATCTCTGTTCTACCTTATGGGACTGCAGTCTTTGTATGAAATTCCTCCTCTGTCTTCTTCCCACAGTTGGGACTGGTTCATCTCTCTTCCCTACCCATGGAAGCTCTTCATGAAAGGTGATTTCTCTTACAGTTTGTCTACAATCTGATCCACCCACTTTCCCCTGGAAACAAATTTCACAGCTGCCTGTGGTGCCCCATCCTTTGCCTCTGACTGCAGTGTTTTGGCTGAGATGGAAGTTAATCCTGTAGAAAGCAAGTGGGTCGTCTGTCCTTGCACCTGCTTCCCTGACACTGGGCCAGAACGGACAACTGCCCTTCCTGGGGACACCAGCTGTCTTCTCCCTTCATGGTTCTGAATGTTTTTGTGCTGTGGCCTTTGGAGTGGGGGCACAACCCATTCCAAGGCAAGTTTTCCTGAAAGAGGGAATGGGGATGCTGAGAGTGTGGAGGGGGCAGAGAGAAAGGCCTTTGCCACTCAAATGTAGAATTGCAGATTTGGGAAGAAAAAAAATGGGCTTCTTCTCAAAGAGCATTTGGCTTTTTTGGCTCTCCATGACTTGGAGAGTGCAAGTTGAAGGAAATCATTACTCACACAGGTTAATTTGTCACAGAAAATCCAGTAACACCCATCAGCAAGGGTTGGCAAGTTTTGGCTAGCCCTGGCAGTGTTGCATAATAATGCAGGACCTTGGCTGATTCAGGGCTCTTGCTGGGATGGGACTGGTTTGGCTTCATAGTCCCTAGCACAAGCCTTTTAATGTTCACTCACCCCCATCTGTTTCCTGCTCCAGGCCTTGAAGCTCACCCTTTTCTCATACCCATGCAGAAACATAGGCTCTCTTAGCCTCCTCTCATTTTACAGTGTGGACCATTTTTTTTTTTCCCATTGGTCCCAAGTCTGAACTCCTCTCTGACATACTGCATGAGGAGCAGCTAGGTGTTCACAGTTTTGAGTTGTCCTTGACTTTGGATTCAGGCACGAATGCCTCCACATGAAAATCCACCCCTCCCCCCATTTGACTAAGTCCTGCCCCTTCCCCCCAACACAGTCCTCCAATTTCAGACAAAAGATGGAAATTTGGTTCCTTGGTTCTCCTGAATATGACTGTAAAGATGCAGCTCCTGAGGAGGGTGAGCTTGTTTTACAGATGGGGCTCCATCATGGTTTGCCTGGAAGCCCCAACTTCCAACTAGCCTCAAGGGAGGCCTTCTTGGGTCAGGAGACGGTGGCGGCATGTGAGGACACTTGCAGAGGAGCCCACCTACCGCTGACTGTTCAAAGTGAGGCCCAGGATTTCTGGGGGATATCCCCGGGGATTCCGCCCAGCAGTAGGGCCTGAGGGAGATTCAGAGTCCAGCTGACCCCTGTGTCCTCCTGCCTGTGCCACAGCCCTGGGACTGAGCTGCAGTGACTGGCCCTCCACCGAGGCACAGGTCTGGGCACCCAGTCTGGTGGGTTCCAATTTGAGCTGGCTCAGGTTCAGGATGAGGCCTTGACACCTCTGGTCCTGTGGGCTGTTCTGGATGGGAAGGCCACAGACAGCTACCCCATTGGGAGAACTGCTGGTCTGTTTCTGCTGCAGAAGGTCAGGGCCCCAGGCTGGAGACTGCCTGAAGGGTCCACTGCCTATGTCCTGCCTTGGAGGCTGGCTGTCTGGGTGGATCTGCAAGGCTGCCACACGGGCCACATAGCCAGCCAAGGTGGGCCCTACATCCAGAGCACTTCCCCCGGGACCTGGCCTCCATGGCCCTTGAGAATTCCTCAGGTTCTCAGGTGGCCTGGGTTCCTTCTGTGAGCCAGGCCAGGCAGTGGAGTTGGGAGCCTTGCCTTTACTGGAAATGTCTCTTGTAGAGGCTGAAGACCCCACAGAGGAGATCAAGCCATTAGGGTAGCCTTGTGTCTCTTCCTCTAGAGAGGAGTTCTTGGAGGGGGTGCCAGTCCCCCTTACAGTCTCCCCTGGGACACTACTCTCTTTGACAAGCAGGCCTTTAGTGCCTGGGTGAGCCCACAGCTGCTGTCTGCTAGGTGCTGAGCACACTGTGGCCCTGCCTGCATCTGAGGCCTGTTCCCCGCTGCCCTCTAGCTTCTCTGCCGGTCCTCTAGGGGCCCTCTGTGGACCAGATGAGGTTGCAGGCTCCCCAGGGGCAGGGGCTGGGGCAGGTGGAGCTCGGCGAAGCCAGTTGACAATGCCCATGGTGATAGCGAGCTCTGTGTCACAGAGCTTTAGCAGGCACTCCTTGCCCTTCCAAGAGCTTTGCAGGAAGCCCTGGCTAAGCAAGTCAGGGCCTGGTGCTGGGGCCAGGTTCTCCTCAGCCCCCACATGGAAGCTACACATGGACAGTGGTGTCCCCAAGGCTGGTCCTGACAGACTCTCAGACACACACAAGTCATCGTCCAGGCTTGGGCCGACAGGGGCCTCACTGGGGTCATAGAAGAGCTCATAAAGGGCATCCCCACTGTAACTGTCCCTAGGGAAGGCAGCTGCAGGTGTTCCTGGGCTTGGGGCCTCTTTCTTATCCTCCTCAAGGCCAGGGGAGAAGGAGTCATAATAACCTTCATCACTCGTAGACACAGATTCTGGCTGCTCACTTTTGGGGGTGCCTGTGTCTACGGAGCTGGCTTTGGAGCCACTTGGGGGGCCCCTGCAGGGAAACAGGGGCAACTCTGCCAACCCAGTTACATCCAGCCTGGGTTGGTCTGTGTTTGTCCCCTGAGGACCCACCAGCCACGGGCCTAGCAGGGCACGCTGCTGCTGCCTCACAGAGCGATTCACACTGTCCCAGAACCTGGTGAAATCCAACACCTCATTCTGGGCAGGTGATGCCAGCTGTTCCACACTGTCTTGGGAAGGGCCTCTGGGATCCTTGCTTTCCAAGGCTTGGGACACCCGACCTGGGCTCTCGGGGCCTTCACTCAGCTCCAGGGGTGGCAATGAGCTCTCATCTGCAAAGATCTCCCCGCAGCCTGTGAGTGAGTCAAAGCTCTTCAGGGAGGCTACATCCTCGCACAGGGCACTGCAGAGGTCGAAGGGTGAGTCAGGCAGGAACTCACTGTCAGACAGGTCCTGGCACAGGTCGTCCAGCCCCAGCCCCTCGCCCTGGGAAAAGAAGGTTTTCCCTCTCTGCCTTGCAGCATCCGATGGGTCCCCCGGGGAGGACAGGCTCTTCCCTTTGGCTGCCAGTGAGGCCAAGTTCTCTGTCTTGTTTCTGCGGATGTGGAATAGGTTCCGGAAGCACTTCTTGGGCCGTTTCAGAGAAATCCTCTTCCTTGGGATACTCTTGGCCACAGCTGGCACAAAGGGCATCTGGGGCACAAAGTGGCGGTAGTCAATCATGCGCTGGCTGCCAGAGGGCCCTGGGAAGCTTGTGCTACCCACCAGCTGTCCTGGGGTGGTTGCTGCCTTGCTGGCCCCTGGAACACTCTCATGAGTCTTGCTCTTCCGTACCAATTTTAAGGTGGCTTGACCTCCTTCAGGGTCAGTCTGTGCCCCTTTGTTGAGGCACCGATCATACCCTTGGATGCTGGAGCTGGCTTCAGAACCCTTCTCACAATGTGGTCTCTGCTGCCCTCCCAACGAGACTGACCAGGGACCTGCATCCTCCCTGGCTACAGCAGTGGCTGCAGGGTCTGGGGGTTTCTCATGGGAAATCTGCAAGCTGGATTTGATGAAGGTCTTTCCCCTCTTCAGCTCCATGCTTCCAGTGACCCCGGCAACTGTGGAGGAAAGCAGGTGGTACTCAGTATCAGAGACTGGAAGGTATCAAAGACCTCTTCCCACCCCTGTCACACGACTTGCTCAACAGCAGAGGCCTGGGTCCCAGTGGGTCCTCCATGGTGGTGGGGGAGAGGGGAATGGAACAGCCTCATCCTCATGCACCACTTTTGTTTTTATAGACAACTGATGCCCTGAGCAGTTAAGTCACATGCCTAAAGGCACACTGTAGGAGTAAAAATGACAGCTGCTGACCTGTGACCTGGTGCATGCTGTATTCGTGAGCCCTCAACTCCCTTAAACACCTTTTCAGCTCATCTGGTCAATTTAACCTCCCATTTCTAGGCTTGAATTATCAATAATAGTTCACCCTCACCAGATCCCTGCCTTTCAGAGTGGATGGAGCAGAGGATCCAATCAAGTAAGCTGCCTCCTTCATCTACTAAGAGAGATGCACCGGCCTGCCTCCCAGGGCTGAGACAGCTGCCCCTCCAGGACCAGAAACCTTTCAGTGGAGGCAAGACTCAATCTACACAGAGGTCATGGGGCAAGACACAGCCTGCAGAGCTCTAAGACAGAGGGGAGAGAGAACCTCACAGTAGGAGGCAGTGTGGAACCTGGTGAAGGTCAACTGGGAAACACAGAGTATGATAGGCAGTATCACCTTTTATGCACACTTACTGACAGATATTGGTGTCTGTAGTGTCATCCAGAGAAGGTTTCTCATGTCCAGGCTGAGTTCCATGGGAAAGGCACTGGGGTCTGCCCTGGGGGTGGAAGTGGGGTAAGGTAGCAAGAGTGCTCAAGACTTGCTTGTCCTGGCACAGCTGGGGTATCTGGCCTTATCCTGAGGTCAATGAAGTGCCACAATGATCTTCTAATGAGTGGGTGGATCTGGACGGAGGATACAATAAATGGGAGAGATGACTGTCAAGAAAAAGTTCAAATGAGCTGAGGATGGGGACTATAGTAGATATCATTGTGAGGGTGAAGTTATTAGGTCTTCCAAAGAAAGAAACACCAGGATTCAGCAACCACATGGAGAAAGAGAATCTGGCAGGAAGTCATGAATACTGAGGGCCCGAATTCATGCCAAGAGAATGGGATGGAACAAGGTGGGGAAAGTCAAGGAAGGAGGTAGGGCAGGAACAGAGTGAGGGTGGGAAAGAGACCTGTGCCAGGAGCTGGCTTGTGGGAGAGGAGCAAAGATCTAGTTTTCACATGCTGCTCTTGGGGTAAGTTTGAAGACTCCCCAAGCTCCAGCAAGTGGGGTGCAAAACCAAAGAGCACAATCTGAGAACCTCCTGAGTTCTTGTCTCCCACACCATCATGGCTTCTGCTTTCACCTGAAACACTGAAACACACTCTCCCTACCCACTGCCCCCTTACCCACTTTCCTTGGTGGTGAGTGACCTGAGGGTTGTCCACTGTCAGTCTGGCCAAAGAGATGCTGGAAGAGAAAGCTTGTGACTGGCTTCTTTGACTTTCCATGAGGACAGCTCCAGGGGTGGCTCTGCATTCACTTGCCCCAGCTCCCAGTTTGTGAGGAGAACTGCAGCAGGCAGAATGCACATGGCCAATGGAGCCTATATACCTGTAGACCCACTCCCAAAGAAGTTGTAGAGTGCCTATTGGACAGCACTCCTTGACCTTTGAAGCCCTAAAATGCTTCTGCATGAGTGATGGGTGACCAGAGGGGTTGTCTTCTAACCCACTGGGCAAAGCTGTATGCTGCCAAGGCTCACAGAGACAAGATGATAGGCCTCCACCTGCTTCCACTTGTGGGTAGTGCTTCCTCCCCTCTGAGGGGCACCTAGGACTTTTGGCTGGAGGATGAGAGAAAGAGTAGGCATCATGCCCAGGAGCACTGCAAAACTCAGGCTTGTCATCAGCTGCATCTTGGCCTTTGGTGGCGGCAACCTGGATACTAGGACCATGCCTCAAGCTGTCATTTTGGCTTTTCTGCCTGCTGCCAGGTGGTGCATGCCCAACGCTTTCTTACCCTGCAGCTGCAAACCCTTCACACATTCTTTTGCAGCCTAAATAAGGCCTCCCCCAGCTCTGACACGCTTTGCTGCACACCACACAGTGCTTACTCTGGTGTCAGATGACCCACACTTGAGTCTTGGTCACATTCACTTCATCAGGCACAGAGCTTGGTCCTTCACCTTAGAAAGGACATACTATTAAAAATTAAAACCCCCATTTTATAAAGAATAAATTCAGGTTCAGAAAAATCAATAGATTGGCTAAGTTCACATACGTGGTAAGTGACAGAACTGGGATTGAACCTGATGTCCTATGAACCAACAGTTCAGATTCTCTTTTGTGAGAAATCTAAAGTAGAAAAATAAATGTGTTCTCATGAGGAGTTTTGGAAAACACAACGAAAGTGAAGATTCCAGGTAACAATGGTAGCTCACAGAAATTTAGAAAAATTATGATTTAAGGTAATATAACTTTGATGGCAAGAAATTTTGGAGATACTCATTCCAAGATCTTTGTTTTACTTATCATTTTTCTATGTTTTAGAAAAATCCTTTGTTTACCACACCCTTGGAAATAACTTCATCCAGGCTACAATGAAAATTATTTCACTGTGTGCAGAATTCTGCAACTGCAAGAATTAAAATGGTTTGATGGAGATCTCTATAAATAAACTACCGGTTTCTCAGTTCTCAGAACAATTAACTGATTTTAAATGATGAACTGTTGGAAATTTCACTCTATTCTGCACTTGGAAAATGATCCTTAAAATAGCTGTCATTGACTATCAATAACTGGGCTCGATGTGACTAATATTGACAATGCTACTTTTGAGTTTTCTTAGCAATCTGCACATAAATAGCACGACAAGTACAGAGGTACAGAACAATGAATTGGAAACAGCAGTACAGAAACATCACATGGACTCTATTATGTATTCACTGTGGTCAGTTTCTGCATTAAAATATTTTATCAAGCCTGTCTCTTTGGAAAGTGTAGCCTGCATATTATGTGGGTGAAAACTCCCTGGCTAGAGGCTGTCTGAGCAGTCAGCTCCCATGACAGTTCTCAGGGGCAGACTGGGATCTATGTAGACATCCAGATGCTGGCACTGTCACTGCCTGAGGGCAAAGGCCAAATGTGTCTAGATTCTCAGTTGCAAAAATGCACACTCTGCTTTGTAACCCTGTGGCTAAAGACCTGTTAGTGGAAGCTTACCAGGAAACATGACAGGTCCTCCCCCACCATGTGCCACATCTCTTTCCCCAAAAGGGAAAGCACGTTGTCCCTCCCTTTCCAGTCTGCACTACTCAGCAACCACTTATTACTCATTCTGGTGCTTCGTCTTGTTCCCCAACAAGACTGACTTTCTTTAAGGCCTAGAACTCCAGCTCTAGTAGACTGTAAGCTATTATTTAAGTGAAATATTTTATATATTTATGATACCTTAACCATATTTTACATCTAAGTTTCCTAAATAAAATTCAGGGTCTGAAATTTGTGGGGTAATTTTTAATTCTATAAAAACAGTTTATGTGTATCATTTTCTAAGATAAGTCTTGGTGACACCAAATCCCTAGGATAAGTCTCTCATCTCTAAGACAAACTTGCAAAAAATCTATGATAACAGAAACCACATAGTGTATTTATTTAACCAATTCTGTTTCAGGGATGTGATATTTACACCAACACCAAGAAGATGGCAGAAGACAACCAGGCAAAAGACGTGGAAAAGCATATTCTAGTCAGAGGAAACATACTATAAAAAGGCCCCAACAAACAAAGAAAGGAGTCTATTTAAGGATCTAAAAATGTTCCTAGTGACCAGAACAGCAACTCAGTGGAATAAGGCCAGGAGACTGGCAAGACAGACCACACCTGGTTTATGGTTTGAGGAAAGATCTTGCTCTTTTTTTTAATATTTATTTTTTAGTTCTAGGTGGACATAATATCTTTATTTATTTATTTATTTATTTATTTTTGCTGTTGTTTATGTGGTGCTGAGAATCGAACCCAGTGCCTCACACATGCTAGGTGAGCACGCTACCACTTGAGCCACATCCCCAGCCCCTGAACGGTCTTGCTCTTAATCTATTGAGTCATGAGGAACCACCCATCAAGAGCAAGTGACAGGGCCAATTTTCAGTTTTTACAGATGACTTCAGTTGCAGGTAAAAAACGGAAAGTCGAGCAAGAAAGAAGCCAAGGAGATGTGTTAGGAGCCAGACCAGAGCTCAGCAGAGAAAAGATGATGGCAGAGATTCCCATATCTGTACCAGACATACAGCACACACAAAGATGTGGATTTACTGCAAAATGAGCACCCGAAGTGATTCTGCTGTCCAATTTTCTGCATGATGTCTAACTTCAGTTCAGCTTACTAGGCTATTCTTTTGCCTTTGAGAGGGTAATGCTGTGCATTTCTTTCCTTTCTTTCTTTTTTCTTTTTTAAATATGACAGTGGTTGGGTACTTGGTTTCATGGAACAAAATAAAAATCTCGGAGGAACATACATGCAGCAGAAGCATTTTAAGATAAAAAATGTTTGGCTAGTAGTTTTGGTATTTGCTATGCCTTATCCTGTACCGCCCCCAGTATCCAGGAAAGTCACAGCAGTGAAATACAAAGACAGGTGTATGGTAATAAGAAAGAGCAGACCTAGGAAGGGAGCGCTGCCCAGGGACTCCTTGAAAATTGGGGTATGGGTGGAGGCTATGGGGCAGTAGTTTATTTCTGTAATAGGCTGCCTTGTCATTGGATGGATGGAGTGAAGGCCATTGTGAGAAGGGAAAGCTCTTGTTTTCTGGGGTGGGGGTAGGGTGGGGAATAAAGCAGAAATAGAATCCGCGGTAAAAACATCACCAAGGCACCCCACCCCCACGTTGGGGAGACAAAGGGCCTTTTGATGGGGCGAAGGTCCCAGCCCACCTCTGAGGGAGCCCCTGGGCGTTCCTCATCTGCTCGGATCCAGAGAAGATGGGCCTCTACAACCTTATCCGTTCTTCCCTTGCACATGCACCCGGAGAGAGAGAATTTCTTTCATTCCCGAACCTAAAAGGGTCACCACCCTCAGACCCCAGGCCCTGCACCATCCGCGTTAAGCACCGCAGGATGGAGAGGAGTGCCCACCCTGGTCCCTCCGCACATCGCTGTAGAGAATGTACAAAATTTACCAAATTATCCTCCACCCCCAAATCCACATATGTAGGACAGGGACCGACCGATGCAGACTCTCAGGATCCCGGCGACTTACCGCTGGGGCCCTGGAGTGTCGCAGGGCGCGGCGGTCCCAGCACCCGCGCGGTGTGCTAGCCGAGTCGCGCGCTCAGTACCACGGTCAGCTCCCGGCGCAGCGCGCAGCCGCGGGGCGGCAGGAAGCCGAGCACCAGCGCCCACCAGCCACTGCTGGAGGTGATCTGCCGAGGCGCTGGGGACCGGCACGCAAGGGTTAAACAGCCCCAGGGCGACAGGAGGGGGCGGGGCCCGACTGGGAGCCCGTAGCACGCAGAAGACCCGCTCAGTGGTGGGCGAGGTGACGCTGGTAGGGCCAGGGTGGGGGCTGGTCCCGGAGGGCCACCGCCTCAGTGCGCCGCTGCACCGACCTCGCCCTGTCTCGCTTTGTGTTTCTTCCCCTGTCTCTGAAGGTGTCTCAGTCTCTGTGTCTCTGCCTCTGGGTTGTGGCTTTGCATCCCTCTATCCTCCGCACGGCGCCCCGCCTACTCCCAACTCCTTGGAGACCACAGGTGTGGGCACCTCTCACCCTGCTGCCCCGAGCTCCTGCGGACCCCTAACCCTCTTGGAAGGGCCCCGCCATACCGAGTCCTCCTTAGGATTCGGAGCGGGATCGTGAGAAGTGGTAGGCCAGTTTGGAGAGGCAAGGTGGAGTCTTCTAGAATCTTCTTTACGTGCCTGTAGTGGACCTGGTTATTATTAATGAGAATGAAAGGCGCTTCCCCTATAGGTACTTACTATATCGGGGCTGCTGGTGCTGTGCCCTGTCGCAATCTTGGGGGAGGGGGAAAATGCTGTGGCGACCCCTTCCCTGCAGAGCTGAGGATGAGGGTCCGCAGGCTGAGTCAGTACTAGGGACAGTGTGGCAGTCAGGGATAAAGTAGAGAGTAAGGAACTCCAGGACTGCTCGATGCTAGCTAGCGCCAGGAGCATGGGCGCAGGGATGAGGGGTGGGAAGGCTGGAGGGTGCACTGCTGGTGCTGGGGAGGTGCTCATCCCCACAGGAGAAGTGAGTGTAGGCAAAGAGAGGTGGTTCCAGCATAGGCTTGGGCTGAGGCCAAAAGTAGAGCATTAGAGACTTTCTTACTCTAGGGCTCTGATAGTTGTCTATGACACCTTTCCTTGAGCCTAGAGGGCTCCCTCCATGTCCCTTTGTCCAAACAACACTGGACACAAGGTGCACCCCCCCACCCCGGTTTGAACTGGTTTGATGGTCATAACCTATTAGCCTTCTCTGTAATTAGTCAAGAGAGTCAAGAGCTGGACCCCACCCTGAGCTCCTCCAGGATGACCGCGACCACTTTCTTCAATTTCTTGGAGTAGAAGCTTCTTTCTACCCTGTAACTAATTCAGCGGGTACTCTGTGTACCTCCTCTCTCTCTCTCTCTCTCTCTCTCTCTCTCTCTCTCTCTCTAACACACACACACACACACACACACACACACACACACACTTTGAGATCCTGGCTCTTCTGGCAGTTTTAGCCATTAAGGTCTCCTCCATCATTTCTTCACCTATTGAGGTAAAGGTGAATCTCTCTTCTTGCCCCACACATTGGGAATCAAGGATAGTACTCCATCAGTCCACAGTCCTGTAAAATTAATAAGCATCATCCTCTTGGGGGAGCAGGTACCAGGGATTAAACTCGGGGATACTTGACCACTGAGCCACATCCCCAGACCTATTTTGTATTTTATTTAGAGACTGGGTCTCACTGAGTTAGCACCTTGCTTTTGTTGAGGTGGGCTTTGAATATCCTCCTGCCTCAGCTTCCCCAGCCACTGGGATTACTGGCATGCATCATGGTTCCCTGCAGCTATCAGCTTTTTGTTATGCTCTCCATTCTTCTGCATTTAAGGACCTTTTATGTTTCTTAAAATTTGAGAATGATTAATTATGGACTTTAGCTTCTCAACTAGGTAACAATTGCTATTCTCTCTTACTCAAATTGCCACTCTTTGGCCAGTGAGAGCTATTGTAAGCCATCTATATTGTCCCTTTCAAAGAGTTTGAAATTATTCTTTCTTAGGATAACAGGAAAATATATTTTTAAAATTATTTCTTTCCCAAAGACATGGGGTCAGATCTTCTCCAAGAACCTTTGGAAAGATCTTTTACACCTATTTCTCAGTTCAGACATTACAGAATGATTTTTTTCTGAAACATTGTTCTAAGGTAAATTTCATTTTGTTATTTGTACAATACATTGACTTAGGTTTCTCCTCATTGTTTTTGAGCTGTGGCTGCAACCCTTGTCTTTCCTGGCACTGGCTTCCTAGTTATTTGATTGCAACCAAGGGCTTCTGATATTTGACCTTGCTTTCTGGGGTCAGGCATCATCTACTCCAAATGTAATTTTTTAAAAAAATATTTATTTTTTGTAGTTGAACACAATATCTTTATTTTCATGTGGTGCTGAGTATCAAACCCAGGGCCTTGCTAGTCAAGTATTCTACCACTGAGCCACAACTCCAGCCCCCCAATTGTAATTTTTTAATTTTTAAAATTTTTTTAGTTGTACATGGATACGATATTTTTATTCTATTTATTTATTTTTATGTGGTGCTGAGGATTAAACCCAGTGCCTCACATGTGTGAGGCAAGCAACTGAACCACAACTTCAGCCCAGTAATTTTTTTTTTTTTTTGATAGGGACCCTGGCCAATGAGCATGGAGCACCACCCACATCCCATAAAAAGCATCCACATGTACAAAATTGTTTCCTGATTACTAGGAGAACTCACACAAGTCTCTTGCCTCTTCCTACTCCTTCCCTTAAAGCATTTGTTGACCCCATTTTGTTAAGATTTTATTATCTTCTTTATACCAATGTGTCTGCCCTGTAGTCCATCCACTGATCCATTCATCCACTCAATCAACAAAGATCCATTTAATGACTATTACATTCCAGGCATTCTGCTCAGCACTGGGGAAAAAACAGATATTAAGCTCTGCCTTCAGGGAGCTTATATTCTTTCTGAGGGAGATAGACAATAAATAAAATAAGTTCGTTATTTATAAGGAAATTAGTGGTTAAACTATGGAGAAAAATAAAGCAGAGTAAGGTACTAAGAAATCATCAGACATAAGCAAGACTTGAGAATGTTTATGATGGTATTTAGACTGCTAGTAATTGTTAAATGAATTGGAACATTCAAATAGTGAGAAATGGTGAAGTCATTGAAAATATGTTGGACACCATATTTTTTTTAACCTGGCAAAATATTCATGGAAAGTTTCTAAGTAAAAATTCTAGGCTGGGGTTGTGGCTCAGTGGTAGAGTGCTTGTCTAGCCTGTGTGAGACACTGGGTTTGATTCTCAGCACCATGTATAAGCAAGTAAATAAATAAAGGTCCATCAATAACTAATGAAAATATATTTTTAAAAATATCCTGTTTGTATGTGTTTTCTTTTAATATTTATTTTTTAGTTCTCGGCGGACACAACATCTTTGTTTGTATGTGGTGCTGAGGATCGAACCTGGGCGGCACACATGCCAGGCGAGTGCGCTATCGCTGAGCCACATCCCAGCCCTGTATGTGTTTTTTGCACATACAATCTGGTTTTAATTCTATAAAATAAATCCAGTATATTTATCAAAATGTCTTAAAGGACAAACACTAATAGTATAAAATGATTGTATTTGGGTGGGAAATTATGAGTAAGTTTGAGTTTTTTTCTAAGTTCTTATTAAATAAACATGGTGGGTATAAAAATACCAGCACAGACACATACACACAGGGGTACAGACACACACACACACACACACACACACACACACATACACACATACACACACGTACTACATACATATGTATATCTGACAAACTTTTTTAAAAAAAATTTAGTTATAGATGGACACAATACTCTCATTTTATGTATTTTTATGTGGTGCTGAGGAGTGAAATGAACCCAGTGCCTCATATGTCTGAGACAAGCACTCCACCACTGAGCTACAACCCAGCCCCTTGACAAACATTTTTTGATAGATAAATTTAACGTGGGAATGCCTGTAAGTGTATTTCTGCCGTATTACAATATACTTAAAATTACCCATGTCTTCAAATTTCTGATTCCTTTTCTGCTCTCTGTTGACTGCCTGTTTTTCCTAACACTGTGAAATTAATGCAGTTAGCCTTTAGAAGCATCTCACTTGCATATGCCCCATTTAAATTTCACTTTTGTACCTGATTTTGTTGTAGTGATTTTATTTTGTAAACTTAAATAACTTTTAGGCAGCACAAATACTGTGTCTGCCCTTTTCCTTACTAATTACCATTACTTTTTTTTGGAGGGGGAGGCAATACTGGGGACTGGACTCAGGGGCACTTGACCACTGAGCCACATCCCCAGCCCTACTTTGTATTTTATTTAGAGACAGGGTCTCACTGAGTTGCTGAGAGCTTTTTTTTTTCTTTTTCTGAGGCTGGCTTTGAACTTGTGATCCTCCTGCCTCAGCCTCCTGAGCCACTGGGATTACAAGTGTGCACAAACATGCTCGGCTCAGTTACTTTTACCTTTAAAGACATATTGATTTTTTTTTTTTTAGAAAAATCTGAAGTTAACCACTCTCCTTCCCTCCCTGAAAAGGCAAAAGCCTTCACGTGCATTGACTTCTTCCCTATTGGGTTCCCTTGCCTTTCATGATCTTGTTCCTATTATTTTAACTGCACCTTATTTAAAAAAAAAGAGAGAGAATATTTTAATATATATTTTTTTAGTTTTTCGGTGGACACAACATCTTTATTTTAAGGTGGTGCTAAGGATTGAACCCAGCGCCCTGTGGAAGCAAGGCGAACGCGTTACCACTTAAGCCACATCCCCAGCCCTTAACTGAGGATCGAACCCAGGGTGTTGCACGTGCTAGGCAAGTGTTCTAGGCACAACTCCAGCCCTCCAATTGTAAATTTTAAAAATTTTTTATTTTTAAATCACTATTGATACCGGTGATGAGAATCAATCAGGGCTGAGTCCCTTTCACCCAGATGATGAAGACTGAGCACCGGAGAAATGCCAGGGCAAATGTAAAAAGCAAGTTTTATTTAAAGATTAGAACAGAGTGTTAGGTTGGTTTGAGGTGGCTAAGGGAACAAAGAACCAGGCAACCCACATGCTAAAGAACAACCAATCAGGTGCCGACAGACAAGAGACAGCAGTGATGGTGCTGCATAACACCTGTCAATCAGCGGGGTCTCCTGACCAATCCTGGAAGGACACGGATCTCAGCAAGATCACCAACCATAGCAGGACCAGGGACCCTAAAAACCTTACTTTCCTGTCCCAAGCCCTCCCTTCCTGACCGAAGCCCAATAAAATTCCAAGCCAGTGAACCTGGGTGCGATTCTCCCAGGTTGCTCTATTGGACTGCTTTTAATCTGTCTCCTTTTGGTCACCAGTGCCTGACCTTACATAGAGATAGACTTCTCCACAGAGAAGGAGGCCCAGAGCTGGGAGTCTGAGGAAGTGGGGGTGTCCTGCCCTTTTTATACATTTTAGATTTCCTTTGTTCTCATGCTCTCCTCCTCCCCCAATCCTATCTTCATGACTAGTGATCCAAAAGGTGGGCCAGGAAAGGAAGGGAACTGCCCAGGGGGCATTCATTCATTAACACCTCCTTGTAGGGTGGATCAATTCCCTGGAGGCAGGTCACCTTGGCAAAGGTGGAGGAGTGGGAAGTGTCCTGAAGGTATTAGCATTTCATTTCCTCCTGAATCAGCCACCATCTTTCTGTCCAGTCATTTATTTATGTTTAAAAAATATTTTTTTAAAAAAATTTATTTGTTCTAATTAGTTATACATGTCAGTAGAATGCATTTTGACACATCATGCAGAAATGGAGTATAACTTCTCATTCTTCTGGTGGTGCATGATGTAGAATTACACAGGCTATGTAATCATATGTGCACATAGAATAATAATGTCTGATTCATTCTACAGCCATTCCTATCCCCAAACTCCCTCCCCTCCCCTCCCCTCCCCTCCCCTCCCCTAACTCCCCTTGTAAGGGACCGGTGAACGACAGAGGAAGAGACCACCAAGAGACCAGCTCATGCAACCACAAAAGGGGGTTTATTGAGGATCCAGCATGCTGGGGCTCCGTGCTCACTCAAGAAGGGAGAGCGGCCAAGAGCCCCGAGCAGGGGTTAAGCAGTGCTTAAGTATACTTTTTGGGGAGGGCGGGGGCTTTGCATACATCAGAGCAAATCATCATGAGGCACGGGAAAATCAAACAACAAATCTCGAACATGATTAGTACATTCATTGGTGGGAACAGGTCGGGAGGGGGTGATAGGTTAGTCCTAAAGCGGGGTACACATTTAAACTGATTGGTTTGGGCCCTGAATGCCTACGTGCCAAACTGCACAGGGCCCAGGTTATTTAACAACTAAATGGTCAGGGGGAATATCTACTGGGCAGTCCCGTGAATTGTCCTAACAGCTATAGGAATTTCAGGTTTTGAGTGTAGCATAGGAACTTAACAATACCTGGTCTTTTACATTTTAACTCAGGCTTTGCAGCTTAGAAGCTTTACAATGCCTGGTCTTTAACTTCAATTTATTTTATCCTTTCACCCTCTGTCTAGTCCTAAGTACCTCTATTTTCCCCCATCCTTTGTTATGAATTAGCATCCACATATCAGAGAAAACATTTGGCCTTTTGTTCTTTGGGGCTGGCTTATTTCACTTAGCATAATTCTACAGTTCCATCCATTTACTGGCAAATGCCATAATTTCATTCTTCTTTAAGGCTGAGTAATATTCCATTGTGTATATATACCACATTTTTTAAATCCATTTGTTACCGCTGTTGGCCGCATCCAAGGCAGACAGGGATTCGGGACACTGTGTACTCATGCCAATTGCTTTCCGGGCCCAGACAGAAAAGTTGGAAGCGGCTTTGGCAGAACCCAACATGCCTGCTCTGTACCGAACAGGTGATTGATAGCTGCCTAGGCCAGGAAACCTCTCACCCGAGTCTTGAAGAGTGGCAGCTGCACTAATTGCGTTTAAGTAGCCATCGGGTGCCCACCTTACCCTCCAGAAAGAAAGAGAGAGAAAGATGCACCTCAAACAGACATGGGGTGCGTGCACTTACCTCGGTGTAGAATCTCGGTCTGGGACCTCCAATATGTTACTGCTGTTGGCCAGTGAAGAGTCCTTGCTTCCCCAATGTTGAAGAATAACACCAGAAAAGCACACGCTGAGGCAAGGTCAGAGTAGAAATTAGAAGTTTATTAAAGGACAGCAGAAAAGACTTCTCCCGGAGGAAGAAGGGGACCCAAGAGGTGGAATCCGGTTGGCGGGCAAATGTGTTCCCCTTTTTATAGGTTTGGTGATGGAATGCAAGGGGGAAGGGTTAGGACACAGGTGGGCCAAACGGGCAGGAAGGACTTAATTATCACCTTTTGGGATGGGCTTATCACTTCTTTGGGATGGGCTATCTCCAAATCTGTTGGGGGCTGTTTCCTGGGCTCCATTAACATTTCTTTGGGGTGGACTTTGGCCTAGGGCCTTTTCGGGACTTCATTAACATTCCATGAGTTGTCCTGCATTTCTCGGAATCATTGTCAGCATGGCCTCCATTTTAGATTTCACTCGATATTAGACCTCGGGTTTACCTAACTACACTGACTACCTAATTTTAAATCTGGCTTCACATTCATCTGTTGAAGGGCACCTAGCTTGGTTCCAGTTTAGCTAATGTTATAAACATTGATGTAACTGAATCACTGTAGTGTGCTGAATTTAAGTCCTTTGACTTAAATCTACATTGGCTGTCTTTTTGTTCCCTGGTCTCGCTGTCATTTATTTATACTTTGGGCCAAGCAACTTTTCTCTTCCTCTTCTTTCTTTTTCAACCATTTTCTTGAACTCAGTGGACCCTCAATAAACCTTGGTTTATGAATGAATGAAAATACAATCCTGCACCATCTGTGACATGTGCCTGCACATAATCCCACTGGGCCCCAATACAGACCACTGAAAGAAGAGCCAATGTCTTCCCAAACACCTAGATGCTGGTGGCTGAGTGGACATCTGATATCCTGACCATGTCTTGATCTAAACTCTCCTTGACTGTTTTTCTCTGAAGGAGCCACCCTCTTTCAGGAGTCTTTGTGAGTAACAGGATCGGTAATAGACCTTAGTTCAGGCTTTTTTTTTTTTTCAAATGTAAAGGCCACTCTATGAAAATAACCAGAAACATTTCAGCTAAGCCTTTGTCCCAGAGTGGCAGGAAAACAGAAGTGGGAGTGGACTTGAATGTTCAAACCCAAGGGCTAAAAGGACATGCCAACTAGGAGGTCATGGGCTAAACCAATAACATTGGTACTTTTCCAATACATGTTTAGCATAGGTTTTGACCAATAGCCTTGGTATTTTTCCAAGATCTGATTACCATAGCTCCTGATCAATGCCCTCACTATATAAACTCCTAGATTACTGCACTTAGTGTGGCAACAACCCCTATTGGGTCCCTTTTTGCCCTGAGGGAGTTTGTTTCTTTTCTTCGCATTTAAACAAAACCTGCTATTTTATGCTCACTCTTCCTCATCTGTGGATTTCATTCTTCAAATTCATAAGAAAAGAACTTGGAAAGCAGGCACGGGCAGGCGACTGAAATCTGCTGCAACACTAAGCAGCAGAGGCTTAAAATCCAGTTTCATTTGCACAGGAAACAGGCTGAGTCCTGGCTACCATGACTTTGGGGCCATGACTGCAGGGAGCAAAAGAAGACTTTCCTTGTGAAGAAGGACCTCTACAGGGCTTGTTCAGAGGGGGAAGGGTGCCCAATCCTCCTTAGACACCATCCTCCTGGGGTTTCTCCAGAAGTGGACCCTGAGGAGATAAGTGCTAATCATTTATTTGGGATGTGATGGCAGGTAGCCCTGATAGTGGGTGGGGCTGAATGGCAGTTGATACAAGAATTTGCTCTCAAGCCATTAGCAACTGTAAGGGGCTGGTCCTCAGTTTTACTGCAAACTTGGAGAGATCGTCTAGAACATTCCTCAGAGTTCTCCACAGCAGGGGAAAGGGACACAGATTTTAGCATCCTTCATTATGGAGGGCTCCATCCAGAGCCTGTAAGTGTTGGGCTCTGCTAGCTTGTTCAGCAATGAACTGAGGCTGCTCCTGTGCCCCCCAGAAGGTCTGAACAGGGACACCTACCACACCTGGAACCTGATCAGGTAGCTTGCTCATCTTCTGGACAATATGTAGCTGATTCTTTGTAAGTGGCTCATCTTTCCTCTCGGTTGCCTTTCACTCCCTGGTAATGTGTCTTTATGCATATTTCTTCTTACTTATCCCCTTTTAAGCTCAATTGGGTCCTGAATCTGAGGCTGTTCACCCTCAAATGTTTGCAGAAGTATTCTCAGATTTTATTTCAGATGTTGCTTTTTCCTATTCTCTCTATTGTTCCCTCTGAAATCTGATTCTGTTAGATCCATTCTCTCCTTTCTCCTAACTTTCCATCTTTCCTAATTTTTTTAAAATTATTTTTCAGTTGGATTCTACATCATTTCTTTAGATCTACTTTTCACTTAATTAATTTTTGTGATCTTTTTTTCTTTCCATCAAGTTTCAAACAGCAGCTACTATGTAATTCATTCCTAGAAGTTTCTTTGGTTTTCCTGCCTGGACCTACACCAAATCTGCATGATAATTTTAATACTCTTTTTTGTTTAATTTTTAGCTGTAGATGAAAGCAATATCTTTATTTTTAGTTATTTATTTATTTTTATGTGGTGCTGAGGATTGAACCCAGGGCCTCACAAGTCCAAGGCAAGCGCTCTACCACTAAGCCACAACCCCAGCCCCTATGCTCTTTTTTTGATTTTCAAGATTTCTGAGATTTTTTTTCTTAAACCCTTTAAACTTACCTTACGCTTTGTGCTTGCTCTGAAGTCTGGGGCAATTCTGCAGTCGACTTTCCTCCCTGATTCTCCACCATGTTACACTATTTCATTGTGTTTTGAGATTTTTATTTTTTTTTTAATTTTATTTATTTATTTATTTATTTTTACAGTAAACTGGCACAGTATGTCTCTTGAACTTTATGGGAATTTCTTGAAGCTTTAATTGAGGTTCACTGTCTTCAGGAAGTATTTTAAGCGATTTTTTCCCCATTTTCTGAGGGCTCTGATAAGTTCGGATCACATCTATTTGTTTAAAACTTATTAAATTCTGTGACTGAGTTTTTGAGGTTTTTTTTTTCTGATTTAAGGCTGAATTTTCACACAATAGTTGAGTTTTGGTCTTGAATTGTCTTGTGTTTCTTTTTTGTTTTGTTTTTCCCTTTCCATCCATTGCCAAGTTCAAAACAGTCTTTGACTCCCTCAGCAAAGAGGGCTTTTATCTTGTTCACCCTTAGGTCTTGGTATGGTTTGGGTGTTTGTGTCCCTCCTAAATTCATGTCAAAACTTAATCTTCAAGGGTGCTTACCTAGCACATGTGAGGCCCTGGGTTCAATCCTCAGCACTATATAAAAATAAATAAATAAAATAAAGGTATTGTGTCCAACTACAACTAAAAAATAAATATTAAAAAAATGAAAAAAAGAGAACCCACTTAATCTTCAATGCAATAGTATTAAGAAGTGGGCTACTAGGAGGTAGTTATAAAAGAGGCTTCACACAGCTTTCTTTGTCCTCTGTGTCTTTCCCTTCTTTCTGTCATGTAAAATTATGGCATTTCTCCCAAAGACCTGGGACTGCAGGTATGTGCCACATATCCAGGCTAAGCTGTGCTTCTAGGCCACAGAGCCCTTCAGAGAGTTGGAATGGATAATTGGAAGGTGGTCTGTTGTAGTAGCTGCCCCACTGACCTAAGGGAGACTTGATTCCCCTCCGGGAATTAGAACATGGCTACAGACTCTTGTTATTTGAAATCCTCCTTTAAATATGAAATCAAACTAATGACTTGCACAAGATAATTAATGTAATTTGTTCATAATAGAATGGTATAGAGTTTGGGTTAGTTGTCAGGATTTTTAACCTATTTATGTTTGGCAAAATTTTTATGTAACATTTTAATTAATTAGTTGTCAAAATGTATAGATTTGTTATATACAGCATGTTATTTTGAAATATGTACATCTGGTTCTCTGTATTATGGGTTTCACATCCATGGAGTCAACCAATTGAAGATTGAAAATATTTGAAAAAAAAATTCCAGAAAGATCCAAAGAGAAAACTTTAATTTGCCAAATGCAATTCTGAATCTGTGAATAAAGTAATGTATAGGCATTGTATTGGGTATTGTAAATAGTCTAGAGGTGATTTAAAGTATTGGGGAGGATACCTGTAGGTTATATGCAACTACTATGAATTTTTATATAAAAGACTTGAGAATCCAAGGATTATTGTCTCTGAGGGAGATACTGGAATGGATCTGGCAGGGATACCAAGTACAGATTGGTGTAAACTATGTAATAGCTACATCAAGCTCATTAACAAGCATTATTTCCCTTGTTTATCCTTATCTTGGGGATGACTCTTCCTTCTTTCCCTACTTTGTGGTAATATCTTTGCATAAGTCCTTTGCTAGTTCCTTTGTGAATAAATTCTCCCAGATCAGCTGCTGGAAGGAGGCTCTGCTGGAAGGAGAGAGCTCTGGAGCTGTCCTCCAGGCCACCTGGATTCTTCATTTCACATGTGAGGGGGTCATTCTGTTGACCCTCTTCTTTTCCTCAGCTTCAGATCTGCACTCAAAGGCAGCTCAGGGTATAGAGCTCCCTCTCACCTCACCAAAATCCAGTCTTTTCCTAACACATATGGCTTCTCTTTGTGACTTCATATGCAGCTCATCACCCTCCCTTCCCAAGAAATCCCAGGAAGCTCCACTGCCATCCTGAGTTGCAGTTTCTGTGGGTACTAACAGACTCCCTTGGATTTGCCATTCTCACTGTGCCCTGATTCCAGGAAACTGTGTTCTGCTGGCTGTCTTTGAAGCTGTGATGACTACCCTCATGTTCTTTCCCCTCTCTCGTTAGAGTGCCTGTGTCCAGCAGTCCTCCTTTCTATTGTGTGATTCAGAATTACAAATATCTCTTCAATTTTTCAAAAGTATCTGAGTCTGTACCTCCTTTTCCTGATTGGCTTTGGATACTTAGAGAAGTGGGAAGTGATAGACCCAACCTGATCTTTTCTTAAAATTGGGAGCCATCTCGCCACAAAGCCATGAAAAGATAATTTCGGCTTTACTATAAATTACTGCAGATTCTGAACCTGCTTAGAATGCCTGCCCATGCCTTGAACTCACCCATGCCTGGCTCTCTGACAAGATAGCAGCCCTCTCTGAAACTTTAGTGACACCTCATAAATATTGGCCTTCCCTGGCCAGACAACGACCCTCTCTGAGGCTCTAATGGTTCTCATAAATTCTGATGTTGGGGCCAGCAAAAAATGTAAACTACCATTAGTGTGATGCTTGTCAGAGTTCTGTTATCTGTAACTCCCCTTTGTGTAACTTTCTGGGCTATAAAGCTGGGCTGCAGGAAAAGCTGGGGTGCTGTCTTGTTCCCGCTGTTTTGGGAGGGAGAGGCAGCCCGGCCGGTCGAAATAATAAGCTTGCTTTAATTTGATTTTAATTGGAGTCAGTGGTCTTTTCTTGCGTCCTGGTCTAACAGAAGCACTCCAACATTTTAGAAATAGAGGTTTTCAAAAGTTTGAGCAGGAAATAACTGCTGAAACCTGTGCACTATTAGATGGGCCTTCTTGGTTGAATTTTGTAGGTAGAATTATGTTTCTTCCATCATAGTTTCTTCCATCATATTCTTATTTGTGGAATGGGGGTGAAGTGGCACCCCCTTTCTCCACAGAAAAGCCCTCCTCCCGTGGCTGATTTTAGGGAATGCCAGCAAAAGAGTCCAATGTAGATAAACTTCCTATTTTTGTGTCGCCCTGTTTATTTGGCCACTGGCCGAGAAGATACCAGCACTCCAGGTGCTGGACACCCCCTTACTAGTTTTTCACAAACATATCCAGTATAGTACTTTGTAGAAATGTGCAAATAAGGCCTCTGGCCTTGAGCTGGGCTTCAAAGAGATGTCTACATTTTTAAGATAAGTTACAATTGGGCTCCATGGTAACAGCTGGCAGGGGGAGGAAAGAAAGGGAAGAAGAAGCTCTCCCCTTCTCAGGTGTTGTCCTTGAAGAGTTAACTTGCCCAGAACAGTGAAAGAAAAATCTGCTTTTATGTGAACTTCTGCAGACTGTGAACTTCTGAGCCCCTCCCCTTACATTTTGGGTATAAAACTCTGAAACTCCCTGAACTCAGGGTTCAGGGGATTGATTGATTACAACAAAAGCTGTGCCCTCTGGACCTGGCTGCAGCCAAATAAAACTGTTTCCTGCTATCTTTGGTGCCTTGCCTCGTTTGTCCCTACAACAGGGGAAACAATGATACCTGATTTATAGGATCACTGAGAGAAAATGTGGTCACTAAATCTAGTGTGTAGTTAAGTGCTCAATTAGTGCCTCTTGGTGTTATAGTTCATTGCCTTCACAATAACCTTGTGAGACATATTATCTAGCACTTGAAAGGTGAGGAAACAGAGGCCCAGAGTTGAATGACTTGATTAAAATAATTAGCATAACTTGTTTAGAGCACAGCAGAATCTAGAATCCAAATATTTTATCATTGCACCCCAAACCTATGTTTCTACCTCACTATTCCCTGAGAACTGTCAGGCTATCTCTAAAAAATATGCAGACAATCTTGTTTGTATCTCCAGGACTCAGATTATGCCACTTAAGCCTGTTCATTGGTAAGATTTGTAATGTGATTTGCAAACTTTAGAGGAAATCGTTTCCCATAGAGACACTGAGTTGTCCATCCTGGCAAGAGATTTTTCCCACATATAGTATTCATAAGGAGAAAGAGACAGGAATTGTAGACTCTGGGTAAAACCAATCCTGTTCTAACAAAGACACCTAAAAATGTCTTTGAGTAGGAGGGATGAGTTCGCTTTTATTAATTTTATTTTGTTAAATCCATACTGATAATTTAACTAATATTTACATTATGATTATGCAAATATTGGTCACTGATTACCTCAGCAGTATCTATGATTCCTTCCTCATAAAACTATTCATTATTCCTGTGTTAATCATTGCTTCTTTTTTGTTTAATTTTCCAGTGTATCCTTCGTTACTCAGACTCTAATGACTGTGTAAACAACCTCCCCATGTATTTTCTGCATGGTCAAATGCATTCCTAGTCTATCAATTTCTTCCTTTCTTTTTCTTTTTTGGGTGTCTCTTCTCCCACCCCCAGGGGCCTGGTTTTCTTTAGCCCTGCAGTACAGCCCATGTCCTAGGGTTTCTCTTCTCCATCGTCTGGGGGATTCTATATCTACCATGTTGGATTATTTCCCTCTTCTTGGTTAATTCATTGGCTTTGTTTTAATCTCCATTCCAATAGCTTCCTTAGCTAAATTTTTTGAAACCTTGAATGTCTAAGATGTTGTATTTTATGTTCAGAATTGACTAATAGTTTGACTCGGTGTTAACTTCTAGGGGGAATAATTTTCCCTTTGAATTATAAAGGTGTTGCTCCTATTTGTTCCATTTTCAGGTCCTTGGTCACTTATTTACTTTTATTTCTTTCTGGAAAGTTTTAGCATTATTCCTGCTGTTCTGATATGCATTGGTAATATTACTTGATGAAGTTTTTTTTTTTTTTTTCATTTATTGTGCTGAACACTCAGTGGGTCCTTTTTTATTTTAAAATTTTTTTTGGTGCTGGTAATGGAACCTCGGGCCTCATGCGTGCTGGGTAAGCACTCTGCTACTGAGCCACACCTCCAACCTTCTTTAATCTGAAAATCAAATTTTGAGAAATTTTATTGAACGTTTTATAATAAATCCTTTCTTCTCTTCCTCTGGAACTCCTAGTTTTAGGGGACAGACAGACAAGGATGGTGGGAACGTGAGGTTAAGAGATTAATTTTATAAAATGGGCCCACTATGCTGACCTTCACATGCTCTCATTTCTAAGAAGCAATTTATCTGAAGCCCTGCCTAGCCTAAAGGGACAGAATAATGTCCCATTTCTCACCAAACCACCTGTTAACTGTAGGAGAAATGAAGGCCCAAAATGTTGATAAGAGGAATCCAGTTACCCTGAAAGGGAAGACTTTTGTAACCAGATCCTGTGATAAGGATAGTTTCCCCTAACCATAAAATCTGTAAGAAGGTATGGTTAAGAATCCAGTTAGAGGGCTGGGATTGTGGCTCAGAGGTAAAGCGCTTGCCTAGCATGTGAGAGGCACTGGGTTCGATCCTTAGCACCACATGAAAATAAAATAAAGATACTGTGTCCACCTATAACTAAAAAATAAATATATTAAAAAAAAAAAAAAAGAATCCAGTTAGAACTGCTCAGCACAGGGCAAGATAACCTAGAGTTGCCATGGCAATGGGGACCTAAAAGTCTGACGTCATCTTTCTGTCAGTTAAAAATCAAGAGGTGGACCTGGGTGGGACTCTCTGGAAACTTCTCTGGGGTCCCCCCAAAAAGCTGGAGGTACATTGTCCCTGTTCTGAGATGACTTACTCTCTCCCTTGAGAGTGTCCCCTTTCCCTTTTCCTATCCCTTCAATAAACGCATTCCCATTACTCTGAGTGACATACATGTCTGAAATCTTTCTGACTTGATGGCAAGAATCAGGGTTTGAAGGATGGGTCTTTGTGCTGCCTCAATTTCTCAGAAGGCTCCAGCCCCATAACACTAGTATTATAAGTTGTATTTCCTGAATTTGTCTTCTAATTTTATTATTTTTCTCTATTTGGTAGGTTGTTTTTTTTTTTTCATATTTATCTTTCAGGCTTATTTGAATATATCATTTCTCTTGTAGTTCTTTGTTTCTAGGAGTTTCTAACAGACGTTATGGGTGTTTCTGACACTGTTTGTTCCCCTTCTTAAAGCATCTCTTCCTCTCACATCATGGAGTCTATATTTTCTGTTTGTTCTGTTGTATAATTCAAGTTTCTTTATGTTCCTGTACCCTCTTATGTTCCTGGCACCCTCCAGTTCACTCAGCCTCCTTAAGTAACTTCCTACTTTCTCTGAAGTACTTCTGTTCTCTGTATTGCACTTTGGAAGCTTCCCCCCAATATTTCCCTAATTGTTCCTGGGACTTAGTATTATTTAAGGGTGAGGCATTGGAGGTGTGTGAGTTGTTGTGTATCAGTAGTCCTTGTCAACTGCTGGGCACCTGGGACGGGGTGATTGTGCAGCATCGAGGCTGGCCGATACCCACACACTCCACATGTTCCACTCAATGTCTGGCTCCTTCAGTTTCTTTTTCTTTTTTTTTTTTTTTTTTTGAAAGGAGATTTGCTTTTATTATTATTTTTTTTAATTTTTATTGTTGGTTGTTCATCTTTCAGTTTCTTCAGAGAAGAATCCTTCAGTTTCTTGTTTTATGGAGTCAGTGGGCTCCCAGCAGCCTGGTGGGAGAGTGGGTTGCGGTCTCAGCACCACAATGTTCTTTGAGCAGCCACCTGTGTGGGCCTGGGGCTTCACACCTGCTCAGATAAGTGGAGTGTCCTAGAGTGGGCGCCTCTGGGGCTCCTCACACAGGTGGTGACCCTGGTTATCCCACTCAGAATCCAGCCCCAGCCTCTCTCACCTCCAGCAGGATGGATCTGGGTCTTTGTTGTCTTCCTCTCACTGTTTTTGCTTCTGTTTGGGCTCAGGTCTGGCCCTGCTGAAGGACTTCCTACCCCTCATCTGCTTACCTCTCTTCCAACAAACCGTTGGCCTCTCCTATCTGTTGTTCTCTCCCTCTCCCTCCCTCCCTCTCTCCCTCTCTCTCTCTCCCCACCCCATCTCTTTTTTTTTTTGTGGGTTCATCTGTTGTGTAAGTCTGCAATGGCATTTCTCTGGTGTTTATGAAGAATGCAGAGGTAAGGGCTGGGGTTGTAGTTCAGAGGTAGAGCGTTCATCCAGCACTCATGAGGCACTGAGTTCGATCCTCAGCACCACATAAAAATAAAAAAAATAAATAAAGGTATTGTGTCCACCTAAAACTAAATATATATATATATATATATATATATAAAGAATGCAGAGGTAAACTGAGTATTAGATCTACCACTCTAATTAAGAATGTGTTATGAGTGTGTCTCTCTCTTCCCCTGGAAGAATGTGGCATCTTTCTCATCTGTCCCCCTGGGCAGCAAGGAAATGCTATGAAGCTGGGCCACTGAGACACCTTCCTCTGGAGAGATTGAAACCTGGCACATCTGGCCCCAGGGCACACAGTGCTGCCTGGGAAAAGGCCCCATAAGCTAAGGGATTTGAACTAGTCTTGCCTAATGTCACCTGCCAGGTTCTTGTGTGACTTTCCTGGAGAGCAGACATCCGGGGCACAGCACCTCATCTGCAGCCCAGAAAGGACCTTCTGTCCCACCAAGTGGTGAGGAGCAGGCATAAGGCTGGTAGGAGGCTTGTCATCATGAGCCTTAGCTCTGGGACCCTCTCAATCTGTTTCCAGCCTTTGGGGTTCAGCCTGAAATGTGGGCTACACCACCCATGTTACAAGGCACCTCAATTCTAGTGTTCCGCAGGCTGGACAGGAGACACCAAAGGTGGGGGCTCCTGGAGCACTGCAGCTTCCCCAGGTAAGTGCTCTTTTCCCTCTGTCCCCTTGCTGGTCTTGAGAGAACAAACACTCTGTTTAGTCCACTCTGGTCCATTCAATTTTCAGGAGCAGATAACTGTTTTCAAGTGTCCTTTTGATCCCTTCCAGAATCAGCACCTCATGGTAAAGCCCATGTGCCTTCTTATCTCTCTTCCTGTGTTTGTTCAGGCTCATGGTCCATCTGTTACCCTGCAGATCTCTGGCAACGGGTACAGTCCTGGTCGTTGTCAGGAAAGAGCAAGAAGTTCTCTGAGGACTTAGGCCCCTAAATCAAACTAAGAAAGGCGTTTATTTTCCCATATTTGCACTTTCCAAGGACAGATCTTTTCTAGGAAGGAGTCCTGGTTTCCTGTCACCTTTGCTGAGCCAGGTGGTAGCCCCTGATCTGAGCCAAGAGGTCAGTAGGTGGTGACCTCTTGGAATTTGCTTCCTGAAGCCTGGCCTTGTGCCAGCTAGGTCTGGACTACCGGGACTGCACTGGGACTTTGTTCCCTACAGACTCCAGCCATATCCCATGCAGTGGCATATTAAGAAGCCCAGCTCCAGGGAGGAAGAGATGGAACAGTGTGTCTCTGTGCTGAATTTGCTCACGGGTTAGGGGCACAGGTGCTTTTAAAGAGCTCAGGCTTCTTTTAGAGACAAGATTAGTTATCAAAAGGCAAAATTGGGGAGGTAGTTCAGTGGTAGAGTGTTCAACTAGTATGCACGAGGCTCTGGGTTTAATTTCTAACACCACAAGGAAAAGAAAAACCTACCGAGAGGCAGATGAGAAGTCACCTGTTGCCTGCCTTGTGGGCACCAGATGTGGGGGCTGGCTGCAGGGCTCAGAGAAATTTGAGGAAGTATAGAAAGACCCAAGGAGGCTGAGGTTGGCAGAGCACAGCCCTGCAGGCAGGTAGTTGGCATGACAAAGGCATTGGGCAGCTAGGAATCTGGTGTTTTGGGGGAGTGTACAGCATGGCTTCTCTCATGGAGGGTTATCTTATGCAGATAATCCATTTTATCCATGTGTGGGCAATTACATTTTCTAGGGATGGATTTTAGTCCCTCCTCAGATGTTTTCTATTGAAAACACAAGGTCAAACATTTGGTCTGGATTTTTTCTCTTTATTTTCTCATAAAAATAGGTAGGAAGGAAAGGGAGAATAAGGAAGAGAAGAGGGGGGTAATGAACTTGTTCATTTCTGGCTGGTCATCACTTGCTTAGGAATGCATGTGATTAGTCTCAACTCACATTTCCATTTTCTGAAATACCTCTGAACTACCATAGCTTGGAATTGATCTGCCACCTAAGGCTCATTCACCCCAAGGGACACGAACATGTCCTTATCTTTGGGTTATACAGGTACAGGGCCAGTGGGTTCTTCAGTCTTTCACAAAACAATCTGAAGCCCACTGGCCCTGGTGAGAGTGAAGGCCTTGGGGACAGGGTGGTAGAAGCAAGGCTTGTGTCTTGTGCATCTCATTCTGGCATCGCCTGGCTAGTTTGCACCTTCCCACTCTGTCCAGTTTGTCACTTTTACATGGTTACAGGAATACAGTGTCCTTACTTCTTCTCTGAGAGTGAAGATACAAACCCAGTACGGCTCAGAGACCCCTTCAAGGCAGTGGAAAGCCACGATGTCTGGAGTAAATTAGCTGTCTGGAGAGTCGTTGACTGTTGTTTAAATCTGGAAACTCACCCAAAAGCTCATGTGTTAAAGGCTTGGTCCCCAGGGTGATGTGATAATTGGGATGTGGTGGGATCTTCAAGAGGCAGGGCCTAGTAAGAGGTCTTAGGTCACTGGGGACATATCCTTGAATGGAATATTGGGACCATAGTTTTTCCCTTTTCCTCTTTCACTTCCTAGACATGAGATAAATGTCTAGGATGGGTCTCTGTTGGCCCAAAGCCATGGACCAATCAATCATGGACAGAAAACCTCCCAAACTGTGAGCCAAAATAAACCTTTCCTCTTTATAAGTTGATCATCACAGGTATGCTGTTATAATCTCAAAAGCTGATGAAAATAATAATTAAAAAATAAAAACTACAATCCATACAATCGTAGCTGGTCCCAGGATGAGAGATGACATGAGTCATCTCCCTCATCTTTTACCCCTTCCAGATTCTTTCACCCTTGGCCAGCATGACCATGGCTGGTCCTGCTGTTTGCCAGGTGGAGGATGATTATGGTTAAGTATGAGAAGCAAATCACAAAGGTCTAGATGTTAAGAGTTTGGTCCCCAGGGTGACACCATTGGGAGGTGGTAGAACCTTTGGGAGACCAGTCCTGGTGAAAGGTTCTCAGGGCATTGGGGGTGCCCTGAAAAGATATTGTGGGGTCCCACTCTTTCAGTCCTTCTGCTTTCTGACTTGAGTGTGACTGCTTGCTCCAATGATAAGCTACCCTTTCTAGAAGCCCAAACTCATGCCCCTCTCTCTGCTCAGTCTTGGTTCAAACCTTTAAATTCTGAGCTACATAACCCCTTTCTCTTTATTAATTAATTGCTTCAGGTATTTCACTGTAGTAATTAAAAACTAATATAGGAGATGACCCAGACTTCCATCTCTGAAGGATCTGAGACCTTGCTTTTCTCATCTGTCAGAGGGCTATATGCTCAATCTCTCTGTGTTCCTGTTTTTCCTGGGTGTCTTTTATAAACAGCATGTATTTGGCTTTATTTATTTATTTTTATTCAGCTTGAGAATATTCAGTTTTTAATTGGAGCATTTAGTCCATTTTCATTTGCTGGAATTAGTATTATTTTATTTTTATATATATTTCAACCCTAAATATCCTTTCATTTTTGGCTGTATAAGATCTGTATTATTTATCTTTCTGGTTTCCTTTGTTCCTTCCTGTGCTTCATGCACCTTGAAGGACACCTGGGTTCAAGACTGCATCTTAGTTCAGCACTTCTTGTTCAGGTTTTTGGTAAAGAATTTTATTCATTTTTTAAAAATGAAATTGCCTTTATTTCACTTTTTAAAGAATATCCCTTTTTAATATCCCTTTAGGTGTTGATGGATAATACTTTTATTTTGTTTTTTTATGTGGTGCTGAAGATCGAACCAAGTGCCTCACATGTGCGAGGTGAACACTCTCACCACTGAGCTACAACTCCAGCCCTATTTCACTTTTTACCATTTAAAAGAATGTGTTTCTGTAATTTTTAAGTGTAATATGTTGTTTTATTTCTATTTATTTTCTTTGGTTTCCATAGGCCATCTTTAACCTGAGTTGACTTCTTTTTGAAAATCCTACTTAGTATTTCTTTCGATGTGGTTTCTCTCTCAATTTCTTACTTCTCCTGGAATTCCAGATGTAGATATATGTGTTTATTTTTTTACGCTGTCACATGTATCTCCCACACCCTTCCTACATTTTCCATCTTCTCCCTTCACTGTGCCTCAATCTGAATATGTTCTGCGGTCTACCTGATAGGTCCTTTTAATTTTACCTGTGCTCCTCTAGCATGCCCCTTGCTCCTGTTGTATAAATACCAATTAAATCAGTCATGTGTCTGTGGCCGTGCCCCCATAATTGCCCTTGAGTAACCCTAGTTGGATTTTCCTTCATAGTTTCTCCACATACTGTAAACAAAGTAATTAGATCACCAGAGGTGTGCCTGATGACTTTGATATTACCTTGAGATAAATCAGATATGTTCCAGCTTGGATGAAGTTATTTTTGTCCAGACTACATGATAAACCCCAACTTACGATCCAGATCAAAAGAATCCACCTGGTCTTGCCGCCACCTATGACAGTAACCCCTCAATAAATTGATCTTTCTTAAATCCTGGATCTTCCTGCCTCTTTCTTTGGTCTCCTGTTACCTTGGGCCTGTTTTTCATACTGCAGAACCAGTTTGTCCTTCCTGGGATCTGAAATGAGAGCCCAGCATGTTCCTCAGGGTTCTTCCCCTTGGCAGTACTTACACTTCAATTTCTGTCGATCTGCGGCTGTGGCTATAGTAAATCCTGATCAGTTATTTTCCTCTAGCTATTAGCTTTTTTTGCATAGTTTCTTGGAGTCCTTCCTACCAGCGCAAGCTTGGAAATTAGACCACACCTTGAAGAGAAGGAGTATGCACACGTGGGGGTTCCTGTCTGTCTGCGATATCGGCCCTCCCACCCCCTTCCCAGTCATGCTGTGTTTTTGAGCTTCAAGCTCTGTTTCTCATGGGCCATTACACCCAGAGGGGAAGAGCCAGACTAAATATGGAATACAACTCATGAGTTTTATTGTTTTAAATACTTTCTCCCTTAATTTCTGCCTGCTTTGACCACTCTCTCCAATGCATTCTATACTTGTTTTATAGAATTTGTCCAGCTTTTATCAATTCCATAATGTGAGAATAGATATAAGCTATCCCTATGTGAAGTCAACAATTTCTCTTGGTAATTTTTTTAAAATGTAAATTCATATTAGATGCCTCAGTTATTTACTGGATGCATTACATTCTAATTTATGAGTGCATTACACTTTATTTAGGTTTTTCTCTTGTGGAGGGAGATTGGCTATTCTCAGTATTTTACTACAGTAAATATCCTTGGATATATTTAATTTATAAACGTACAAATTAAATAGAAATAACTAGGAGGGGAATCCCTGAGCAGGGGTGTGGAGGAAAATGCTCGTATGGTGCAGTAATCCTGTGTGCTTCAGTTTCCTGACCTGTAAAACGGGCAAGGTCATAGAGATCTATTGCATAGAATTATCACTATGTGTATTTAAAATGTCATTGTTTATTAAAAATCGTGCTCTCTGGAGGTTTGAGCAATTTATATTCTCACAAGCATTGTTTATCATACTCTTAACAACAGTTAGTGTTCTTACATATCCTGAATTTTTAGCAAGTCAAGAAGTGAGAAATTACTGGGTGTGGTGGTATAGCCCTATAATCCTAGAGGCTCAGTCAGAAGGATCACAGTTCAAAGTCAGCCTCAGCAACTTAGCAAGGCCCTAAGCAACTTAGTCAGACCCTGTCTCAATATAAAATATAAAAAGGGCTGGGTAGTGGCTCAATGTTTAAGCACCACAGCACTGGGACCAGTTTGTCCTGGATTCTATCCCTGGTATCAAAAAGAAAGAAACAAAAAAAAAGAAAAAGAAAAAGTGAAAAATGGCATATGGCTGTCATTTTATTTCCTACTTCCACTACTTGAGTGTGTTAGTTAGCTTTCCATTACGTGACAAAATACCCAAGATAATCATCTTATAAGGAAGAAAGGTTTATTTTGGCTCAGTCTGTGGTCAGTTGGCACATTGTTTTTTGGGCCTGTGGTGAGGCAGCACATCATGGTAGAAGTACATGGCAGAAGGGACTGTCCATTTCATTTTCTTAGAGGGCAAACCTAGAATGACTTTTCCTCTTGGTAGGCCCCACCTCCAAGAGGTTCCACCCCCTCCCTATAGCACCGCAGCCTGGTGGCAAAGCCTTTAACACATGTGCCTTTGAGGGACATTCAAGATCCAAACTACAGCAACGGGTGAGATCCATCACCTTTTCATGTGTTTGTGAGCCACAGCCATTGCCCTTTATGTGGACTTTGTGTGTGTGTGTTCTTTGATAATTTTTAATTGAGTGCTATGATTTGGATATTAAATGTCCCCTAAAGGTCCATGTGATAAAGGCTTGGTCCCCAGAGTGGCTCTATTGGGAAGTGATGAAACTTTGAAGAGATGGAACCTAGTGGCAGGTCCTTTGGTCTTTGGAGGGGATTGTGGGGTCCCAGTCTCCTTCTCTCTTGTTCTCCCTGCCTTATGATGTACGTGGTTTTGCTCCCCTTTGTGCTAGCCATTATTGCCACCCAGCATCCTGAGGCAATGGGGTGACTTGAAATGAGCCTTTTTTGATATTAGTAGCACACATTTGACAAAATTTTTGGATTAGTCTGTTTGTTTCCCTTATGATACTTTTCTCTGTAAAATGTTATCCGTTTTATATAGATAAATGAACATTTCATTGTAACATTCGTGTGTTCTAGATCCTATTTAGAAAGTCTTCCACGCCTTGAGAGTATAACAAAATACAGCTTTTTATGACTTTAATTTTATGTTTAAATATTTGATTAATCTAGGATTTGTTTTTATCTGATAGTTTCCCAGGTGTCATAAGCTGATTGACTGAATAATACATTATTTCCCAGTTATGTGGAATGACTTCATTATCTCTTTCTCTTTCTCTCTATCCATCCAACTATCTTTCTCTCAATCATCTATGATCTATCTCCCCATCTGTCCAAATATCTACCCATCTTTTTCTATAAATCATTTTCTGTCATCTATTATCCTCTATCTATTATCTATATATCCGTGTGTCTATGTTTTATCTAATTTTGTTAATCAGGAACCAATAAGAAAAACAAAACCCTATTAGTCATTTTAATCAAAAGAATCGGATGTATGGAATTGTTTGAACATGTTTAAACACGTGGGAAGGGATCCTGAGAGAGATAATGACCTTAAGGAAGCAGCTGTTCCCCCAAAGACTATGGGACAAAGGGGAGCACTTGGAGTTACCAGAACATAGAGGCACAGAGAAGAGCTTTGTGTCACTGAGACTCAGACCTCTGAGAAAGGAGCGTTGCCCAGAGGATGCTGGTACTTGTGAGGGCCCATCAGGAGAAAATATCTGAAAGAGTGTGTGGCATTGTGAAATAAATATTTGGCTTTTCTCCTTATTTCTGGCATATAACTCTGAAAATCCTTGGAATCTTCAAGGTGATGAGTCTTTTTGGTATGCTAATGACCTGACGGATGGCTGGCCATGCCCACTAGACCAAGGCAGGATTAGGGCTTGGATTTTTATCCTACCCCCCCACTCCTGCCAATCTCTGAGGAAGTGGCTATAACTGAAATTTGAGTTGATCACCAGTGGTCAAGGATTTAATCAATCATGCCTGTGTAATGAAGCCTTCAATAAAGCCCTAGAAGAAGAGGGTTCAGAGAGCTTCTGGATGGACACCTGAACACATGGAGTTTCCTGTCGCAGAGAAGGTATGGCAGCTCCATAGTCCTTCCCCACACCTTGCCATGCACCACTCTTCATCCGTATTCTTTGTAATGTCCTTTACAATAAATCAGTAAACTCGTTTCCTTGAGTTTCATGAGCTGCTTTAGTTAACTAATTGAACCTGAAGAGGGGATCTTGGAAACCTGGATTTTTAGCTAGTAGGTCAGAATCACAGGTAAATCAACCTGAGGCTTTCAATTAACATCTGATTAAATGGTTCCTCCAGATAGATAGTGTCACTCTATCAGGTAGAATTAGAAGACACTCAGCAGGTATATGGGGAAAACCCCACACACCTGATATCAGAGCCTGTTGTGAGAGTACAGTGAGAAAAATGGAGTTTATTCTCTCCACCCAGGGTAGAAACTAGACCCAACTGTTTCTGCTGAAGGGAAGAGCAACATAAAGCAACATGGAGCAAGACATGAAGCATCAGGGTCTTGTCACCCCTCAGGCTTTCCAGTCTCTTTCAAATGAATGATGCCTTTTGGCAAAGCCAGGCAGGATACTAGCTGATAAAGGAGAATTTGCAGAACTCTAGTCTCACCCTTACAAAGAGAGTATGAAGGGCAGTTTTTGCAGAACAATAGCTTAATAACCTGAATGACAGATGCTTTAGAAATATTTCAGAACTTTAAATTTCATTCCATGCCTCCGACCAGCATCACGTTTTCTATACATCTGGTAGGGCTAGCTCCCATTCATTACTCTTCTTTTCAGAATAATCCATTTGCCTGCCTGTCTGCCTTCCCCTCTCCCTTTCTCTTCCCTCCCTCTCTTCCTTCGTCTTTTCCTTCCTTTTCTCCTTGGTGCTGGGAGTTCAACCCAGGCCTTATGCATGCTAAGCATACTCTCTACCATTGAGCTATACCCTCCAGCCCAATTTTATTTTTCTAAGAGTAATAATGCTACTAGTGTTGATTTGGCTTGTGTTCATTAACAAATTTCTGGCGAGAATTATCCTGTTGATCATGTAGAGTATTTAGGCCAGTGCTTCCTAGAAATTTAATCCTTCTTTTGCTATTATTTAAAGCCCCAACTTGTAACAAATCTGCTTTCTAGTACCAAATTCTGTATAAATCCATGTCTTGAGTCACAGCAACAGAATCCTTGACTGGTTTAAGCAGAGAAAAAGTGTCCTGAAAGATGCTGGAAGGCTCAGAATGATCAGGAGGCCTGCATAACCACAACCCAGGCCACACCACAGTACCGTCCTTAGTGTTGGTCAGGTAAGACTGTAGCATGGAGGAGATGGTCTTTGCTGCATAGGAAGGTACTGTTTCACTGACCACCATGGCTGACACTGGCTCCTGATTCCAGGTCTGAGGGGGGCATCTCACCAGCCACACTCAGGTTGCACTCAGGTTTCCCAGTAAAACTACCTGCTAGTGAAAGGAAGGCTGTATCTGGTTGTAGCACCAGGAACGTGAGGAGAGATCAGAACTCTGCTCTCTGGTGGCTACCGATGGCTGCTATGGGCCAAGACGCTGTCAAATGAGCCTGAAGTCTTGTACCAACAACATCCAAACCTTTCCTTCCGTAGATAGGTGACTATGATACATGCTCACCCTTGGAGCAGTGACAGTTCCCTGATGATATGGTTTGAAGATGTTCCCTTAAAAGTTTATTTGTTGGGCTGGGGCTGTGGCTCCATGGTGAAGCACTTGCCTAGCATGTGTGAGGCACTGGGTTCGATCCTTAGCACCACATATAATTAAATAAAATAAAGGTCCATTGACAACTAAAAAAATATTTTAAATAAAAGTTTATTTGTTGGAAATTCATATATTAATGGCAATTGGAGGTAATTAGGATTAGATAATATCCTGAGGAAGGAGCCCCCATGATGGTATCAGTGACTTTATAAAAAGAAGAAGAGAGACTCATGATATTATGTTTGCTCTGTCTCACCATGTGATATCCTCAGCCATGTTATGATGCAGTCAATAAGTTCCTCTCCAGATGCTAAGCAGATGCCAGCACATTTTCTTGGATTTTCAACCTCCAGAACCATGAGGCAGATAAACATTTTTTCTTTTTAAAATAATCTGGTGTCCTGTATTTTGTTATAGCAACAGCAAAAGACTAAGACACCTTAGAAATCTCATATGATTGATGTGGCTGGCTCCTGATCAGGAACGAAGAGGAACAGCCTGGGTATCAAGCATGGGGCAACCACCCTGACATCACCTAACTGTGGCCCTCTCAAACCAGCAAGTTACATGATTAGGAGTTGTGGAACCAGCAGGCTAGCTCCTCAGTGAATAAATGAGGGACACTTCTCATTTGCAGAAGTGTCATGAAAAAACTGGAGGAGAGGCTAACAGTCATAGAGTTTATTAATTTTTTCATTTGGAACAAGCTGCACATTAAACAGTGTATATAAAATCTGTGTGATTTTAAACAAAAAAACTCCTTGAGTTACAGAGGATTTACATCCTGATAAACCCATGACAAGTTAAAAATATTATAGGTCAAAATGCAGTTAATCCACCTGACCTACCACACATCATAACTTAGCAACACAGCACACTGTAGAGTGTCCATAGTTTCCCTTCATGATTATGCGGCTGACTGGGAGCTGTGGCTTGCTGTGCTGCCCAGCTTCCCAAGAGAAGATCACACCTTTAGCTCAGAAAAAAATCCATATGCAAACTTTGAAGGAAGGTTCTACTGAGTGTGTAATTACTTTTACACAATCATAAAGTCAAAAACTTTTAAGTGAAACCACAATGAGTCTAGGACTATATATACAACAAATGGAATAAGGGTGTGCACACACCATCCTGCTTAAGAAACTAATTAGCCATAGCTGAGGACCTTCTGTTTTCCCTTCCCAATCATATCTTCCTTCCTTCCACATAAATCACTGCTTCACTGAATTTTGTGTTAATTATTCCCGCCCCCCTCTCTCATTGAACTCTTTCTCTATTATACCAGTCAATTCAGGCTGCCAGAAGAAAATACCATAGATCAGGTGGCTTAACAACAGAATATTGTTGTTGTTTTTTCCACAGTTCTGGGAGCTGAAAGTCCAAGGTGAAGGTGCTGGTAGAATTAGTTCCTACTGAGGCTTCTCTTCCTGGCTTCCAAATGGCTGTCTTTTCACTGATGTGTCCCCACATGGTGAAGAGAGAGTTCTCTTTTCTTCATATAAGGCCACCAAATCAGGTCAGGTAGGACTCTATTCTTATGACCTCATTTAATATCAGTTACCTTCTAAAGTCTCTATCACAGTCATTTTTGGGGTTAGAGCGTTCACATATGGTTTTGGGGAGCATGATACTCACCATTTAATACATCCAGCCCATTGCATGTATCACCAAACAACATGTCTAATCTTCCACTGTCTTTGTATTTTATATTAATGAAACTAGAAAGCATATACTTCTGTGACTTGGTTTTTACCAACAATATGCTTATGAGATTTATCCATATTGATGTGTACAACTGTATTCATTTTTAGTGCTGTGTAGTATTTCATTGTGTGAACATTCCATAATGCATTTGCTCATTCTTGTATGTCATTTGGATTATTTCCCATTCTTAGTTAATTGTACTGCTAGGAACATGGAGTACATGAACAAGCGTTTCTCTTACTGAAGTAAGGGCATCTTCAATCTTGCTATTTTTCCAAAGTGATTACAGATTCCAAAGGAGCCCTAACATTTCTCTTCCCTGTATCCTTTTTCCTTGCAATATGACTTTGGGTCCCTCCCATTAAGAGATAGAGCTTATTGTTTTCTTCCTTGGACCAGATGTTGCTGAGTTTAATCCAGAATGCAGCAGAAGAAATGCCATGCCAGTTCCAAAGTGCTGGGCATTTCTACTCTCTCGAAAACTTGCCACTGCATGTGAATGGCTAGGGTTAACCTGCTGGTAGGTGCAACATCATGGGGAGCAGAAAAGCAGACCACCCAGGCCACTGAATTAGTTTCTTATTGGTGCTGCAACAAATTACCAAACCCTTAGTGGTCTAAAACAACATCAATACATTACCTTAAAGTTCTGAGGATCAGAAGTAAAGTAGAATCTTGGCTGTGTTCCACCTAAGTCTCGAGGGTAGAAGCTGCTTCCTTGCTTTTTCCGCTGCGTGGAGGCTGCCAGCATTCTCTAGCTGACGATTCTTTCTCCATCTTCAAAGCCAGCAGTGCAGCGTCTTCCCATCGTGTCTCCCCACCAATCGCTGTCTAACCTGGCATCTATCGTCATCACGTATCTCTCTCTCACCTCCTACCTTCCTTCTCTTCCTTGTAGGATCCTTAATTTAATCAGATCTGTCAAGCCCCGGGGGAGGCACAGCCAATGGCTAATTGATACATAACCTGAGGTTCTTTTTTCGATTTCTTACTTTAGATCGTAGTTTGTTTATTTTGAACCATTTTTTTCTTCTTGAGGAAAACATATATAAACACATATTTTCTTCTAAATTCTGTTGGCTGCAAATCACACATTTTGACATGTAACGTTTTAGTTATTCAATTATAATTTTCATTATTAATTACTCTTTGATCTACAATTGCTGGGAAAAAAATGTGTTTTTAACCATTGCACATGTGATTGTGGTCATGCACCATACAGAAACTGCCAGCCCAGAAAAGGCAGTGAAATAGCCTCTTAAAGATATGGTTAAGGCACATGATCAGGTGGTGGTGGGTGTACAGAATAGAAGTACTTTGGATTAAACAAA
This sequence comes from Marmota monax, assembly GCF_021218885.2. Lineage (NCBI taxonomy): Eukaryota > Metazoa > Chordata > Mammalia > Rodentia > Sciuridae > Marmota > Marmota monax. Next base: position 8,688,475 of record NW_026693934.1, on the reverse strand, counting down.
GGTGAATGAAGGAAAGGGAGGAATGGGAATAGGAAAGATAGTAGAACGAATCAGAGTTAACTTTCCTATGTTCATGTATGAATACACAACCAGTGAAACACCACATCATGTACAACCACAAGAATGGGAAGTTATACTCCATGTATGTATAGTAGGTCAAAATATACTGTCAATTATATCTAAAAAAAAAAAAAATAAAAATTTTTAAAAAATAAATAAAGATATGGTTAAGGCATTGGATTGGAAATGGTACCCTGCACAGAATGGGGAACTATCCTTTGGGATATGGAACACGGGTCTGGTAACTAACAAACAAACGTTAGAATGATCCCACTGTCACTCCCAGTGACCCATTGGGGAAACTATGATTCTCATTGCCACAACTTTAGACTCTGTGGGTCTAATGTTCCTGGTTCTACCAAGCAACATAGTAAAAAAGTTCCTGAGGGCTGGGTGCAATGGCTCACGCCTGTAATCCCAGTGGCTCAGGAGGCTGAGGCAGGAGGATCACAAGCTCAAAGGCAGCCTCAGCAACTTAGCAAGGCCCTAAGCAACTCAGTGAGACTCTGTCTCTAAATGAAATATAAAAAAAGGGCTGAGGATAATGGCTCAGTGGTTAAGCAACTCCTGGGTTCAATCCCCAGTACCAAAAAAATAAACAAACAAACAAAAAATCTCAATCTGTTTTCCAAAGTTGCTGTACAATTTATAGTACATTCTCACTCAAAATTAGAATTCTTCACCAATATATGATATTATAAAACTTTTAAAAGTTTGTTAAATATGGTGAGCATTCAGGAGCATTTCACTGTTCCAATTAGTATCTGTTTAGTAATTATGATAAGAACACTTCTCAATATTTAACCATTTGGATTTCCTCTATTGTGATATGCATAATCAATTTGCCTATTTTTCTACTAGGTTTTCTGCCTTTTTTCTTACCAATTTTAAATAGTTATTTACATATTTGTTTGTTTGTTTTTTGTGGTGCTGGGGATTAAACCCAGGGCCTTCTGCATGTAAGGCAATTAAATAGTTCTTTACATATTTGAAAACAAGTTCTTTGTTTTTGTTAGTTGGATATAAAGGGTATAAATATCTTCTCCCAGTCTGTTGCTTATATTTTTATTCTTTTTTAAAATATATTTTTAGTTGTTGATAGAACTTTATTTTATTTATTTATATGTGGTGCTGAGATTCGAACCCAGTGCCTCACACATGCCAGGCAAGTGCTCTACCACTGAGCCACAGCCCCAGTCCACTCTATTTTTAGTCTTTTAATGGTATTTGTTGGTAAACAGAAGTATTTTAATAAAATCAAATTTACTAGTTTTGCTTTCATAAATGTGGTTTTATATTTTCAAGTATATTTTATCTAATTACCTTTTCGTTATTTATTTCTAATTTAATTGTACTGAACTCAGATAATGTGATCTGCACAAGACTCAAATCTTTGAAATTTACTTCCAACTTGCTTTATGGAGTAACATATTGGCAATTTCCTTAATGATTCCAGGCAGGCTTAACTATATATACCAAGTGCCAAGTGCCATATTTTAAATTTGTCCACTAGGTTAAGCTTGTCAAATGTGTTGTTCAAAATTCTACTTGCTTATTTATTTTGCCTGTTGGATCTATCAGTTAGGGAGAGAGTAGTCTTGAAATTTTTCTCTATGTAGGTTGGTTCATTAATTCCCCCTCAAATATGTGTCAAATTTTTTCTTATACATTTTAGCACTCTTATAATGTGTGATAATTTTCGATATTTTAACAAATTGAGACTTACGTAATTTTATAGCAACCCTTTTTACTGTTAAAGCTTTGCTGTAAAGTTTATTTTCTCTTCAGTTAGCTTTCATTTAGTGAGCATTGCTTTCTATATCTTTTCTTTTCCTCCTTCTCCCCTTCCTTCTTTCCTTCTCTTCTTCTCTCCCTCCTTCCTCCCTCCCTCCCTCCCTTCCTTCCTTCCTTCCTCTCTTTTTGTTTTTAATTGCTGTACTGGGGATTGAACTCAGAGACATTTTACCATTGAGCTACTTCCCTGCCTTTTTAATTTATTTTCTTTCTCATCAAGCTGCTGAGGTCAGCCTGAAATTTTTGATCCTCCTCCCGAGTAGCCAGGATTACAAGTACAAACCACCCTATTTCTCTTTCTATATTTCCAATCAATATTTTTTACTTCCAAACATTTTCTGTCGTTTGTTTAAGGTAACCTCTTATAAATGGTATACCTCTGGTTTAAAAGAAAACTGACAATATTGGTCTTCTCTCTATCAAATTTTAGTCCATTTAAATTTGTTGTGCTAGTTCATTTAAATTAGTTTGGATTTTATCATATTCTTTTAGGTTTTTTATTTGTCTTTTCTCTGTGTTTTCTTTTCTTCCTTCTTTGGGGTTTTTTGTCTTTTCTTTCACTCATTTCATTTGTTCCTTAGAGTATTTAGAAAATGACCTTCTTTTCATCTTGTTTATTCTTGACTACCTTAGACATTTTGACATGCATGCTTATCCAGTATTAGGTTAATACTTCAACATCCCCCTGAAGATGGTCAGAACCTTAAAATGCTTTAGGTACAATTATACATTTCCAACACATGTGCTGCTGTCACGCAACAGCTTCATTTTTTCCAACATTAAATTAGATATTTTAAAAAATATTTATTTTTTAATTGTAGATGGAACAGCATCCTTTATTTCACTTATTTTTTTTATATGGTGCTGAGGATCGAACCCAGTGCCTCACGTATGCAAGGCGAATGCGCTACCACTTGAGCCACATCCCCAGCCCTAGATATTTTAATTACTATTTACAGATCTGGATTTTTAGACTTACGTACAAGGTTTCCCATGGTTCTCTCACTATTTATTTTTTTATTTATTCTGTGGTATTAGGGACTGAACCCAGGGGTGCCTAGTCACTAAGCCACATCCCCAGCCCCATCCTCTTTTTATTTTTTTGAGACAGGTCTTGCTACACTGCAAGTGGGTCAGGCCTCACTAAGCTGCCGAGGCCAGTTTTCATACATTTCAAACTTTCCATCTGGAATAATTTTCTTCCACCAAAAATCCATCCTTTAAAGTTCCCTATGTATTGTTAGGAATATTATCTTTCAGGTTTTGTGTCCATCCTGGCCTTTATTTGGGGCTCTGAAAAGATTGTTTCCTGTATACAAAATTCTAGGTCAATGCTTATTTTCTCTCAGCACATTGACAATATTATTTCTGTTGTTTCAGGCTTCTACTTCTTTTTGAGAAGTTAGCTGCCAGTTTAATTGCTGTTTCCTTATTGTTTGTCTCTGCCAGCTTTAGATATGTTGTTTTTGTACTTGGTTTTCTGCAATTTTGTGTGATGTGCGCCTCGGGTGCTTGTCATTTATCTTATTTGTAACTGGTTGGATTTCTCGGAGGGGAGGTTTGATATTTCAGCAATTCTGAAAACTTAACCAGGTATGGTGGCAGAAAGATTGAGGCAGGAGAAATCCAAGTTCCAGGCCAGCTTCAGCAACTCAGCAACACCTTATCTCAAAAAAAAAAAAAAAAAAAATCTCAAAAATAAAAAAGGCTGGGTTGTGGCTTAATGGTAAAGTGTTCCCGGGTTCAATTTCCAGGACTGCAAGCAAAACAAAACAAATCCTGAAAATTTATCAGCTATCATATCTTCCAATATTTCCTCTTCACAATTTTCTCTGTTATATACCCAGATTGGATGTATATTTATCTTTTCCATTCTAACTTCAATTGTCTCTTAATCTCTCTTTTATATTTTAGGTTATTTATCTGGACATATCCCCTTGTTTGCAATTTTTTCTCTAGTTGTATCTAATGCATCATTTAATCTGGATTAACTCCAATCATTTTTTACAATTCTAATTATTTTACTCTTATTTCTAGAAATTCTATTTATTTTCCAAATTGAAAAGTTTTTCTCTGCTCATATTTTCATGGCATTTTTATATCTTAGAAAATATTGAAAATATTTTTTTTTAATATTTTTTTGTTGTCAATGGACCTTTATTTTATTTTTTTATAAGCAGTGCTGAGAATTGAACCCAGTGCTTCACACATGCAGGGCAATGCTCTGCCACTGAGCCACAACTCCAGCCCCTGAACATTTTTATATTAACCCACCATCCAAGAATTCAAGGAGCTGTGGTACATGCCATGACCTTGTGTCTTCTTGCTCTTGTTCACTGTACCGTATTTCCCCATATGGTTCTGTAAGGTGTAGCTATCTATGACCCATTTCATGGAGTTTCTTTGTCAGAGTTGAAGCTCAGATCTGGCAGAAGGCCCACACAACCACAGAAGGAGGTTTCTCAAGCAGGACTAGATTTTGAAAGGGCAAGAGATAAATAAATAAAATATATTTGAAACTCTGCTATAACCTGCCTTGAAGGATGAGTTCTGCTTAAAAATTCTCAAGGAATTTTCTTCCTCTGCCCAGAACAATGTCAAGGAAGGATGATCTCTTGCTTCTATCATTTGTAATGGTTAGTTTAATTTATCTTTATTCTAAGAGAGTGATCTTTAGAGGTTCCAGCTTCATCGTGGTGTCTCTATCACACTTCCACTGAGGTAGGTGGTGAGCTTTCTAGTTTCCCTCCCTCATCCTGAACAACTGCCCATGTAGGGCCCAGGGACCCAAGCAGGAGTCAGAAGATTAGCTTTCCTACCTCCCAGCTTCCAGCTTTCATAAGGTTTTGGTGTCTGTGTGTTTGTCACCTGGATTCTTCCTCAGTGGCCAGTGGTCGTAGATGGTGTGGAGAGAGCCGTGGGAGGGAACAGATCAAAGCCTGACCCCACTTGGACCAGAACCTGGCTGGATCACCTTTACTTGCTTTCATTTTCAAGTAAGCTCTTGTTGTCACTATAATAGAGTGTTCCCTCCTTAACAACTGTTGAAATATTAAAACATCAGCTGAGGCCACCCTAAAGGCTTTAGGATGCACTCAACATACAATATTTCACTCTAGCCTGCAAGATTGTGGACCTTGTAGTTCTGGAAAATGGTAAAAATGTCTCCATGCCTCCTGGGTGAGAAGTGGTTTCGGACCACCCCTAGCAGCTGGCGGTAGCGAACCATGTACAGGTATGGGAGCATGGCACGGGGCAGCATCATGAGCACCTCACTGTTGGCTGCCAGGAGCCATGCATGGGTGCTGGAACCAATGTGGTGGTACTTGGTCAGCATGATGTCCAGGGAGAATACCACCCCTGTGCCTACATACAGTGTGATCAGCACCATGTGGATTAGCAGGGTACCCCTGGCCCGGGAATAGCCTTGTGTGCAGATGCCTGAAGGCCTGACCTCTGCATAAATCTTCCAGAAGCAGTAGATAATGAGAGCTGTGCACAGAAAGAGAATGCACACTATGGAGGTGTGGATGACAGTGACCAAGGTGCCACGGCTCTGCTCAGTGCCCAGGCCTAGTGGCAGGATGCAGGAGGTGTCTTGTTTCTCCAGACTGGCATCCTGCTGCTTGCTAAACCAAAGGAGAAATGTGGGGAAGATGCAGGCCACCAGCCAGATGAGGGCCACTGTCTTCCTGGTAGCTCTGCCAGACACAAAGGAGAGGTAGCGCAGAGGATGAGTAACAGCCAGGTAGGTGTGCAGCACGGTGGCTGTGAAGGACAGGATGGTGCTAGTATAGGAAGCAAAGACAGCATCCCTTAGGATGCCGCAGACGATGCGGCCCAGCTCCCAGCCACTCAGGTTGCTGGAGGAGATGAGTGTATGCAAGAAAATGTAGGCAAGATCTGAGACCAGGATGTTGGCCAGCAGCAGGTACTGGGGCTGATGCCTCAGCCTCTGGCTCCGCAGGATGGTCACCAGCATCAGGGGGCTCAGGGCCAGTGTGGCCACCATCAGTAGACTGGAGGGAAGGAAGAGCCAGCGCAGCCCAGAGATGGGTACTCTAATGTCTCTGAAGCCCTGGGAGGTGTTACTGGCTGCCTGGGGAGTGCAGAGTGTCTTGCTGAAGAGCTGGACTGGACCTGGCCAGGTCGTAGTGGCCAGGGGGCAGGATGCCAGCATAATTCTTTGCAGGTTGGGCTAATTGTGTAGCAGGTTGTTGGTTCTGCACTTGCCCAGAGTATTGATCCACCCTTCAGGGATCCTGAGGGGACCCCTCCTTTGCAGAGATGCTGGGCTGGGGCAGACTCTAGAAATGACTGTTCAACAAATACGAAAACAACAGTGCAAAATGTAGCTCACACATGGCTCCTTTGCTCAGGAATGCCTCTGCAACTGTGGGCATGGATTCACATGCTGGAATTCATCCCACAGGTGTGGGGGATGTTGAGTCCCATCTTGACGTCCCCCCCACACCTGTCTGGTTGGCTTGCAGGCACCGTGTAATGAGTGCTCGCCACAGTGGATTGGATTCAGCGCTGCCCTGCCAGAGGAAAGGAACAGCCATCAGGGAACCAAAATTGCAGGGCTGTGGATCCACCTGACCTCTGACCTGCTGAGGGCTCAGGAAATGAGGCCAGGCTGGAGAGGCCTGGGCACATTGACATTTTGCCTTATAGAACACTGGGGCCCTGTCACTTTTGGGGGGACAGCAGGAAGGTGTAGCCATGTGCATGTGTGTTTCCACACCCCTTCTACACAGGGCTCCATGTGGGAGCAATCTGCAGGCACAAAGTCTCAGAAGACTTGTGTGGGGTTTCTGTGTGGTGAGAACTTCCTTGCCACTGGGGAGGAAGAAGGAGGCCCAGCCGGCAGAGATCTCAGAACACCTAGTGAGAAGGAGAGGGAGGCTGGAAGAGGTAAGTGGGTGGCAGGCTTCTGGGAAAGTGGGACAAATCGAGTTAGATGATGTACACAGTGGAGAGCAATTAGAGGAGGCCCATGGCTGGGGTGGCAAGGAGAAGGGACCCAGTTCAAGTCACATGAGTAGGCACCCCTCCCCTCTCTCCTTTCTCTCTCTCCCTGTTTCTGTCTCAGTGCTGGCTGCAGGGTCTGGAGAAGCTTTGCTCACCTTTCTAAGTTAGTTTCCTTTTCTGTGAAACATGAATACTGTCAATACTGACAGCATAGAAACATTGCAAAAAGTCCAGAGGCATTTTTATTAATATATTTTTTAAATTGGCATAAGTATGTATATAGTAATTACTATATAATTATATAGTGATTATATAATAGGACATTAAGGTACCCATCTCCAGGCTGCACTGACTCTTCCTTCCCTCCAGTCTACTGACGGCGGCCACACTGGCCCTGAGCCCCCTGATTCTGGTAACTATCCTGCAGAGCCAAAGGCTGAGGCATCAGCCCCACTACCTCCTGCTGGTCACCAGGGGTACTGTGTGGCATTTAAATCCATGTATGTGAAGTGTAATGATCAGAGTATTTGGCATTTCCATTACCTCAAACATTTATCATTACTGTGTGTGTGTGTGGGGGGGAACATTTAGAATCTTATTCGTCAATTTGAAATATTCAATCAAATGTTACCCATTGTAGTTTCCTTTCTGTGCTATAGAGTCTTGGAAGCTATTCCTGCTGTCTAGCTGCAATCCTGTCCCCATTAACCATCCTCTCTCCATTGTTCCTGTCACCAAACTCTTCCCAGGCTCTGATAAGCACTATTCTCTTTTTCTTTGAGATCAACTTCAGTTTCAACATCACAGACTTAGAGGCACCGTACAGATGGAGGGAAATGTCTAATAAATATTAGCCCCCCCCTCACAATACCCTTTGAGGCTTCAGACTCCCTTGTCCTCACCTTAGACCTGGCCATATTATGCCCCTGAGACCTTCACTCCAACACTCACCACAAGTCCTGGCACACTGACTGCTCTATGGGGCAGCAGCCACAAGGGAACAAGGAGAATGTTCTTCTTGAGAACAAGCAGAAGATTCTTAAGGTCAGAAGAGAGCAGGAATTTTAGCCCCTGCAGCGTGTGAGAGGCCCTGCCTCACAACACTAATACTTCTTGGACCAGACTGGAGTTTGATACACCAGAACATGCCTGATCCATGAGCCATGGGCCCTTAGACCTTGTGAGTTGTACACCTCCTGCCCATCTACTCTTTCTCAACGTGCTGTAGCATTCTCCTCCATGGACTTCGGAGTAAATATGGCTCCACCTATAGTAACTAGCTGTGTGATTTGGACCAATTACTTCACCTCTCTGGGTCTCTGTGTCCCCATCTAGGGCCTGTGATGGCAACACACCTGTCTTGCAGGGCTGCAACCCATCACTCATAGGAGCTGGTGTTCTTTGGGAGGCAGCCTCTTTCTTAAATGTACTCCATAGACTGATTGTACTTTCAAATCTCTAGGACACAGTGAAATGATGTAGCAAGGAGAGGCTGAGACATTAGAAGTTCACACACTTGGAGAACCCAGGGAACCTGATCCAAGACTTGTTCTTCTCATCTCAGACAGCCTTGCTGCAACAGATTCCCTTCAGAATCTATGATGGCAGAGGGAAGACTGTCTTTCTGCCCCAGTTTCCTGACTTGCACACCCTAGGGTGTCCCTTAATACTTCTATGAATTGTTTTGCAGGTCTAACTGGCCCTAGGATCTGGAGAGGGAGCAGGGCCTTTCCCAACATACACTGGGCCAATGCCCTGGGGGTAGTGGAGCTGAGGTCTGGGTCAGTGTTGCCCTCTGCTGTCTTTGAATGCAGATTTCCTGGGAGAAGGAAACCTGTTAATTGACAAACCATCCATAAAATTGTGACTGTGTGCTATATCCTTCTGATAACTGGCGGCAGGTGATAAGCCACAGCTCCATGGAAACCGGAAGAGCATAATTCCCATGCTGAATGAGCTACTGCTAGGTGTAATAAAGAAAGAGACCTGCCTTCCGTTGAGGATCACTTTATGACCACAGCTGTACATAAAAAAATCTCTTAGCAGAGTGAGGGTGCTGCCCTTGGGGAACATAGTTAGGTCTCACCTTCCCTGAGTGTCGCTGCTCAGGTTGCCTGTCCTCCTAAATTGTGGAGTAGCATAGATGTGGGATCACCCAGGGCCAACCTTGCTTGGACAGGCTGAATGTGTCCTAGAGTAATGGGGTGGGATTGGGGGTGGGGTCAGATGGCAGTGGCACTGCCTTTCTGGGGTTGATTTTCCCCAACCTTTAACTAGTCTGCTCTACTCGCACTCAGCCTTGCCATCATTGTGGGTGCTAAAGGAGGCCAAGTGTATTGTGACACAAGGTAGGTATACTGCACACACCGGTGACTGACATCCCTTTGGAAATCCAATCTCCACTATTCATGTCCCCTCAAAGCCTGAGCATCCCTGCCTTCCAAGAAGTTAAAAGTAAGCAGAACTGTGGGAGGGCTTGTTGCAAACATGTACAAACCACAGACTGGGCAAATCCTAAAGTGCCCCCTGCCCCAGATAAGGTAATAGTGACTCCACATGAACTCATCATGGAGCACCTACTGCATGCAGGCACTGGGCACATGATCTCACAGCAACTTCATGCCGTTCTGTGAATGATGGGCTGATAGGCAGCAGGGGGGAAACTGAGACCCAGGGAGGTTGAGTGCCTTGCTTAAGAGAATTGTAAGAAGAATTGCAAGAGAATTGTAAGAAGTCAGCTTTCCTGAACATACAGAATCCCTGTGGCTATGTCACCCAGATTGGCAGTGGGACAGGAGCTACTCACTGTGGCATCAGAGAGAGGCTCAGGGAGTCGGGAAGTGGGCAGCAGGCAGTGGCAAGATGGTTGAGAATCCCCCAGTAGGACCTCTGTTCATACAGCTGCTCCCACAGGCGGCTAGCAACCAGGACTCTCAGGTATGACAGGATGATCTAAACAAGGGCTTTTGGTCACCTGGCAGCAATACAATGTCCCTCATCAACTGGCCATGTCACCTGACCAAGCTTCAGGATTGAGACAGGGAAGAAAATCTCCACCCCCTGGGCCCTTATCATTGCCTGTCTGGATGCATGTAGACATGGCAGGGGTGAAGCTGAGGGAACTAATATGGCAACTACTGGGAGCCAGGCACCTTCATACAAACCACTCCATCCTCAGGAAACCTGCTGAAGACAAGGAAATTGAGATGCATGTTGGGTCAATTAATTTTTCCAAGGCTACCTGGTATGTAAACATCAAAAGCTGGTATTATGGTTTGAATGTGAGCTCATGAGTGAGACAATGCAAGAAGGTTTAGAGGTGAAATGATTGGGTTCTGAGAGCCTTCACCCAATCAGTGAATTGATTCCCTCGTGGGATTAACTGAGTGGTGACTGAAGGCAGGTAGGGTGTGGCTGGAGGAGGTGAGTCATTGGGGGTGTTGCTTTGGGGTACATATTTTGCATCCGGCAAGTGGAGTTTCTCTCTGCGTTCTGATCACCATATGAGCTGTTTCCCTCCACCACACTCTTCCACCATGATGTTCTGCACCACCTCAAGTTCTGAGGAAAGGAGCTGGCTGTTTGTGGACTGAGACCTCTGAAACTGTGAGCCCCCAAATGAACTTTTCCTCCTCCATAATAGTTTTAGTCACAGCAGGAAGAAAAGTTGACTAAAACAGCCAGGTTGAATAATCCTTGCTATTCATGAGGCTGAGGCAGGAGGTTCCCAAGTTTGAGGCCAAACTGGGCAACTCAGGAGGACCCTGTGTAAACTAACAAACAAACAAACGACAGGTCTAGATGTGTCTCGCTCCAAATCCTCTGTTATCTTCAACTTCACTCCATCTGTTTCCTGGGTGATCTTCCTGCCTCTGTCTTTGGAAGGCATTGGCACCAAACCCTTCATCATTGTTACCATTTCCACCAGCATCTCAGTGTTGCCATTACTGCCATGTCTTCATCACTGTCATGGTCACCTTTTCCTATCCTCATCACCATCACCTCCTCCTCATGATCATCAACATCATCATCATCATCGTCCGCACCACCATCACCTCCTCGCATGTTGCTGATAACCAACAAAACTCTCCACTGGTTTATCATTGCTCTTGAGACTAAAAAAAAATCAATATCACACACACACACACACACACACACAAAATGAAGATCACTATACTTTGGGTCTGAAATGTCCCACAAATGCCCATGCATTAAAGGTTTGATCCTTAGCTTGTGGCACAATTGGGAGGTAGTGAAACCTTTAATATTTGGGGCCTAGTTGGCAGAACTTAGGTCATTTAGGGTGTGTCCTTGATGGTGATATTAGGACCCTTCCTCTCTCTTTGCTTCTCAGCTGCCGTGACATGAGCTGACCTCCACCATGCACTGCTGCTTAAAGAAATAGGGCCAAGTAATCGTGCACTGAAACCTCTGACATCACAAATCAAAATAAACCTCTTGTCTTTTTATGTTGATCACCTCAGGTAATTTTTCACAGTGACAGAAATCTGACTAACACAAAGATCTTTCTTGTAACGCACAAGATCCAATTCAGCCTCTCCTCATATCTCCCTCCCTCTTTTGGGCTGGCTTTGAACTTGCAGTCCTCCTATTTCAGCCTCTGGAGCCGCTGGGATTACAGGTGTGTGTCGCCGCGCCCAGCTAGCACTTTTTTTTTTTTAAAGGCAGGTGTCAGCAATATTTTATTGATTATTTTAATTAATTTATTCATCTATTTTAATTAAGTATATATAACAGCATTTTGATTCATTGTACACACTTGCAGCACAACTTTTTATTTCTCTGGTTGTACACAATGCAGCGTCACACATATGTGCACTCATACCTGTACCTAGGGTAATGATGTCCATCTCATTCCACGATCTTTCCTGCCCCCATGCTCCCTCCCCTCCCCTATGCCCCATCAAAGTTCCTTCATTTTCCCTATGCCTCCCCCACTGTGGCTCAGCATCCACTTATCAGAGAGAACATTTGGTTTTGGGGGATTGACTTACTTTGCTTAGCATGATATTCTCCAACTCCATCTATTTGCCTGCAAATGCTATAATTTTATTCTCTTTTAATGCTGAGTAATATACCATTGTTTCTTTATCCATTCATCTATTGAAGGGCATCTAGGTTGCTTCAACAATTTAGCTATTATGAATTTAGCTGCTATAAACATTGATGTGACTGTGTTACTATGGTAGGCTGATTTTAAGTCCTTTGGGTATAAACCAAGGAGTGGGATAGCTGGGTCAAATGGTGGTTCCATTCCAAGTTTTCTAAGGAATCTCCATACTGCTTTCCAGATTGATTGCATCAATTTGTGGTTCCCACCGTCAATGTACAAGTGTGCCTTTTCCCTCACATCCTTGTCAGCACTTATTGTTGTTTGTATTCTTGCTAACTGCCATTCTGACTGGCATGAGATGAAATCTTAGAATAGTTTTGGTTTGAATTTCTCTAATTGCTAGAGATGTTGAACATTTTTTTATATATTTGTTGATTGATTTTTTATCTTCTTCTGAGAAGTGTGTATTCTGCTCCTTAGCCCATTTATTGATTGGGTTGTTTGTTTTTTTGGTGTTAATTTTTTTGAGTTCTTTATATATCCTGGAGATTAGTGCTCTATATGATGTACGGTTAGCATTTTTTTTATTAACACTATGGACTATCCTAACAGATGCTCACGGATGCACTACACAAATGTTAACAAATGTTCATGTTTTGCCATATTTGCTTCCAATCATTTTTAATATAAAATTTTATTTTATATAATATTTCACCTTAAAATATTTTATATAATCATATTTATTTATATGATAAAATATATTACTATATGTTTAAATAACAAAACATTTCACATACACTATCCTCTGGTCTATTTCCTTCCTCAGAGGCATCTTCTACCATGGATTATCCGTATATTCTTTGCACCCATTTTTCATAAATTCAGTGCAAATATGTGATTCCCAAAATGTCTATTGCATTGATCTCTATGTTTGGTATTTTAGTCACTTCATCTGCTACTTGCGCTTTTCACACAGTACCCTCTCTTCCAAATCAATGTTGTCAAACACAGATCTAGTTCATTCTATGAAAATGCTCTATAGCATTCTGTTCTTTGCCTATCCCCCACTTACTTGCCTTCCTGATGGGTGTTGGTTCCATTTCTAGAATCACAATCAGAAAAACTGTAATAATGCTAAATCAAGTATCTGTATGTGTACCTGTGATGTTTCTCTAGCAGTATGCTTTTTCATGAAGAATCACAACATCATCTGTGTAAGCTGCACTGAGTGGCCCTCCCTAGTATTAATCCTACAATCCCCAGGAAGTGTAAGAGAGTCATGACCAAGTGACAGGGCAGCCTGAGTGGGAGCTGGACTCACATCAGCTGAGGTGAGTTTCCTTCCATTTATTTAGGTACTATCTTAGAAAGAGGCTGCACCTTGGAGAAGGGACTCTTGATATTGAGAAAGCTGCAGATTCCTGGATTGATCTAGATGTGTTATAGGTAACATGAGGAGCCAGCTGTGTTTCCCCTGCCCAGCCTAGTGGTAGGACAGCCATGTGTTGACTCTGTCCCTGGAGCACCAGCAGGTCATGATGCCAGCAAGAGTGGACAGCACCCCTCCTCCGGGCATCCTCACCTGCTGCTTCCTGGAACCTACTCATCTAGGCAACACTGAAGATTTCTTTATATATTGTTGAGACAGGGGAGAGGTCTTTAGCATCCAACATCAAAGACCTGTGTACCTCCAACAACAGCAAAGAAAATTTTCCTTTTTCAGACAATGTGCAGGTAGGTGTAGGGGTTACCTTTCATTTTTCTAATGGAATGAACATCTGAAGGCCTCATTCAGTCACACCACCCCCAGAACCAGAGGGGAGGATCAGCACAGAGGCATTGATGGAACCATCTCCTCTCATCCCTGCCCTACTCTCAGATCCTTCCCAATCCTATACAGCATCTTACAGGAATGCAAGGAGATCGCTTCCTTTCTGTCTTCTTTGTCACCATGGTTGGGGATGAGGGGACTAACAGAGGCCTCAGGACATCACATCCAAGCTGGACAGGGGGTAGTCCATTCTGACAGGTCTATGACACAAACAAAAGTCAGATGCAGGCTCTGTCTCAAGGAATTTTGCAGAGCAGCTGGAAGAGTGAGAAAGATGTACAGCAAGTCAACAGAGGAAAAAAGTCTCTCCAAAGACCCACAAAATACCAAAGGGATTCTCAGAGAGAAAAAACTTCAATCGATAAGGGAAGAGGAGAAAGATTCCCAAGGGGTCTGGGATGGTGCTGAAGGTGGGAAGGATGTAGAGACCATAAGAAAACTGAAGCTGAGGATGGTGGAAAGAGTGGGTACCCGTCCAAGGTTTTGGAGCCATGACTTTAGGTCCTGGTTTAAGTAGGCGAGTGGATTAAGGCGATAGCAAATAGGTTTGTGTTGCCACCTAGTGGCAAAGCTTGGAGCATCTTATTCCTGGAAACCTGACTGAGCAGGAAAATGTAGAGAATGGAGACATGCAGGTCTGCCCTTACCTGACTTTGGGTGAGTGCAGGCACTCAGCCAGCAGAGACTGTGCAAAGACTGTGTGGACAGTGGTACCTGGTGTGGCTCTAATGCCTGCAGACTGGGGCCAGGCTGGCATTGACCCTGCCTGCAGGTCACTTTGCTCTGGGTGATGCTGGCTCCTCTCTGTGAAGTGGGGATAAGTCCAGCTATTCCAAAGGCAGCCGTGGGACTTCAGGGTGCAGCTCTTTCCAAACACCCACAGCCTGCCCAGCACCCTGCCTTTATTCACAGCACCACAGGTGATGGACACGAGACTCCATCCATACCCTTGTCCTCTATGGGCCTACTGATGTTCAATGTCCAGACTGAACACCATTGATCTTCTGCACCCTCTTTGGATCGCTTGGAGTGGGTGCAGATGCAGGTAGTCATTAGGGCTGTGACCCACCAGGAGCAGGACATCTGAGGACGCCCTCGCAGCAGCCCAGATGGTGGATAGCAGATCCCGACACTCCAGCCTCTCCAAAGTTCATTTCCTTTCCCAGATTTCCCTGAAGATATTTTCCCCAAAGTGCTGTGCTTTGTCCTGAGACCACCTGCCTGGTTTGTCCTGGCCCCGCCCAGCTGTCACTCTTGCCTCCTTGGAACCCCACTTGTCCCCACACAGGTTCCTCTTCTGATCATGTTTCTTGCCTCCCCATTCTGTTCACTCCTTCCAGATTCCATATAAAATATCCATATCTCTGACCATATTAGAGAGACACATATTACCTTTTTCTTCAGTTTTTAAAAAATTGTGGTTAAAAATACATAATATAAATTTACCATTTTGACCCCTTTTAAGGGTACTGTTCAGTGCTATTAAATGAGCTCAAAAGCAGGTTATATCCCAGAGCCTTCAGTGAACCTGCAGCCAGCAGATACATTGGATGTAAGATCCTGAATAAGACCAAGTTGAACCATGCCATAAATTTCCGATGTTTTAAATCACTAGGTTTATGATTTGTTACACAGCATCTTAGTCAGCTCCCTGTTACTTTAGATTATCAGTTTATAAAGATAAAATGCTTAATTTGACTAACAGTTTTGAAGGTTTAAGTTCATAGTTGGTTGACCCTGTTACTTTTGGGTCTGTGGTAAGGACAGCACATCATGGTGGCAGCACATTGCAAAACCCTTTAGCTCATGGCTGGGAATCAAAAGAGACAAGGAGGAAGAGGTGAGGTTCCTTCAAGGGCACACCACCAGTGAACTAAGACCTCCCACTAATACTGTGCTGCCTCAGGTCCAAAAGGGACATGAACTGAAATTCAGTTCACGCAAACATGAATTAAAATTCTCTGAAACAACAAGCCAAAATACACGTTTTGCCTTTTTATATTGATTACCTTAGGTATGTGTTATAGTGACACAAAGTTGACTAACACAAAAAAGAATAGAAATTTTGATTCTGGGAATAGAGTGTTTCCATAAAAATACAGTAGACTCCCTTATCCATGGGACATATGTTCCCATATGTCCCATGGATATGTCCTAGTGGATGCTAGAAATCTACATCTCTGCCCTTTGCTTTTCTTTTATTTATTTATATATTTTATTTTATTTTATTAGCTATACATGACAGTACAATGATCTTGACATTTCATACATTTGAATCAAATGGAGTATAATTTCTCATTTTTCTTATTGTACAGGTTGCAGAATCACATTGGTCATACAGTCACGTATATACATACAGCAATAATATAGTCTATTTTATTCTGCTGCCCTTCCTCTCCCCACTTCCTCTCCCCTCCCCTCCCATCACTTCTCTCTACCCAATCTAAGGTGACACACTTCTTTTTTTTTTCCTCCTCACAACATCATACATGTATTCTGTATAATGATGAAGGTCTCCTTCCATCTTCCGTGCAATTCCCCTTCTCCTGCCCTTTGCTTTTCTGAACTTCTAATTTGATTCTTCTTTAGTTCAAACTTATTTGTTATGTACCACTGCACCCTTCTTGCACAAGGGGGCCTAGGAATTTTTTTCAACATGCTCAGCTACCCAGACACTCGGAGCCTGCTGCAGTCAGTGTCTCCGGAGGCTTGGCTACAGTTCAAGATGGCAGCAGACCTTGGAGTTAATCATGTGGTCCTGGTTTTATAGGAATGCAGGATGCTGTAGTTAAGAGGGTCATGGAAGCTTCTACCAAGATTTCCAAGGAAGGCCTTGGATACCAGGCAAGGTGTAGTAGGGTCAGAGTCCCTGGGGGCACCCCCTGAGAAGGCCAACTGTAAAGACTTGAGATGGAAATCAAAGCTGTAGTGGAGACCCCTGAGATTGAGAAATGCCAGTAATGTGGGATATTGTCCTAGGAAAGCTGCAAGAATTATGCAGAGACAAGCCAATAGAAAGGCTACTTGGGCTGCAACCAACAACACCACAGGGGCAGAGCTACACAAGCCCTTTGGAGAGAACAACATGATACCTGTGCCTCAGATGCCTGACATGGAGGATAAGGATAAAATTTTTTAAAGCTTCAAGAGAACAATGACTAGAAACATTTAGAGAAAAACCAATTTGAATTTCAACTGATTTCTCATTACATCTCTTTCAACACTGATGAGATCATCTGAACAAAAACTAAGTAGATTCTATAGAACTAAAAAATACAATATATAATTTGGACCTAATAGACATCTTTAAAATATTTCATCCATCCATGACTGAATTTACTTCCTTCTCAGAAGCACATGGAACATTTTCTAAAATATACACAAATAAATCACAAAGAAAATTTTAGCAAACAAACAAACAAAAAAAATAGACATGATACCTTGCATTCTATCATATCATGATGGAATGAAATTAGAAATTAATGATAAGATAAAAAATAGAAAACACTCTAACATCTGGAGATTAAATAATACACTCTTGAATGATAAATAGCAGGGGAATTGGGAGAGAAATAAAAAAATACTTAAAGGAAAATGAGAACAGGAAATAACATATCAAAATCTTTGGGACAGTGTGAAGGCAGTTCTAAGAGTAGAGTTCATAGCATTAAGCTCATACATTAAAAGTATGGAATAATAATAGATAATCTAACACTACATCTCTAGGCTTCAGAAAAAGAAGAACAAAACAATACCAAAATCAGTAGAAGACAGGGAATTATTAAAATCAGAGCCAAAATCAATGAAATTGAGATCTTAAAAAAAATATAAAAGATCAATGAAACAAAGAATAAGACAAAGAATAATATTTTTTGAAAGAATAAACAAACTGATAAACATCAGGCCAAATTAACTAAAAGAAAGAGAGAAAAAACACAAATTATCAAGATCCAAGATGAAAAAGGAAATATCACCATAGATACTACTGAAATCCAAAGGATGATCAGAAACTATGATACTCAGAAAGTGTATACTCCAATAGACTAGAAAATCTTGAAGATATGAACAAATTCCTAGAGACCCACCCAAGAGGATAGAAAATTTAAACAGATCAGTTTCTACTCATGAAGTTGAAGCAGCCATCAAAAGCCTTCCAACAAAGAAAAGCCCAGGACCAGAATTGATTCTCAGCTGAGTTCTACTAACCTTTAAAAAAGAATACAAATCCTTTTCAAATTATTCCTTCAAATAGAAAAGGATAGGACTCTTCCAAACTCATTCTTTGAAGCCAGTATCACCCTGATACCCAAACCAGACAAAGACACATCAAGGAAAGAAAACTTCAGACTAATATCCTTGATGAACATGGATGCAAAAATTCTTAATAAAATATTGGCAAACTACATAAAAAAACACATAAAAATCATTGCACCGTGATCAAGTGGGATTCATACCAGGGATGCAAGATTGGTTAACATACAGAAATCAATAAATGTAATTCATCACATAAATAGACTTAAAGACCAGAATCACATGATTATCTCAATAGATGCAGAGAAAGTACTGGACTGCATCCATTAATGCTTAAAACAATAGAAAAACTTAGGGATAGAAAGAACTTAACATTATAAAGGATATACATGATAAACCCAAGGCCAATATTATTCTGAAGGGAGAAAAACTGAAAGCATTTCCTCTAAAAATAGGAATGAGACAAGGATGCCCACTTTCACCACTCCTATGCAACCTTACACTCGAAATTCTAGCCACAGCAATTAAACAAGAGAAGAAAATTAAAGGAATATGAAAAGGAAAAGAAGAGTTCTAACTATCTCTATTTGCTGACGACATGATTCCATATTTAGAAGACCCCCAAAATTCCACCAGAAGACTTCTAGAGCTCATAAATGAATTCAACACAGGATCAGGACAAAAAATCAACACCCAGAAATCAATTGAGTTCCTATTCTCCAATAATGAATCTGCCAAAAAAATATTAGGAAAACTACCCCATTCATAATGAACTAAAAATAAAACAAAATTTGGGAATCAATCTAACAAGAAGGGTGAAGGACATCTACCATGAAAACTATACAATACCAAAGAAAGAAATTTAAGACCTTAGCAGATGGAAAACCTCCCACGTTCTTAGATAGGCAGAATTAATATTATCAAAATGACTATCCTACCAAAGCTCTCTAAGACTCAATGTGATTCTCATCAAAATGCCAATGATGTTCTTCACAGAAAGAGAAAAATCAGTCATGAAATTCATTTTGGAAAAATAAACGACCCAGAATAGCCAAAGCAATCATTGGTGAGAAAAGTGAAGCAGGAGGTATCTAATAATGGATCTCAAATTATACTACAGAGTTATAGTAACAAAACCAGACTGACAGTAAAAAGTGGGCAAACATTTTGTGCAGGTTGCACATTCCTTATCAAATTTCTCAAAACACAAAAAATTCAGTGCTTTTTTAATAAATATGAAACATATATTTTTAGTTTTTTGAGATTACTTCTGCCAAAAAGAGTTATTGTAAAAACAAAGTGCTGTCAGAAAAATAAAATAGTTAACAGATTTTCATTATACAAAAAAAAGAAAAGATCATAAACAAAAAGTGCTGGTGAGGAGGTGGAGAGAAAGGAACACTTATATATTGTTGATGAGACTGAAAATTTATTCCCTAATTATTCCCAACAAATTATTAAGGAATAAAATAAACCATATTGTATATTTGTAACAGTATGAATCCCACTTTTTTTATAGTTCTAACACACCAACAAGAAAGTACTTATGAGATGGTGGAATGTGATGATCATTATTATCCAAAGTTACATGTATGAAGACATGAATTGGTGTGAATATACTTTGTATACAACCAGAGATATGAAAAATTGTGCTGTATATATGTAATAAAAATTGTAATGCATTCCTCTGTCACATATAAATGAAAAAATTATGTTGAATTTAATAAATTAGAAAGGAAATTTAATAAAATTAAAAAGTTTTTTTTAAAAAGTACTTATGAATAAATATAAGGAAGACCTGAAAAGTAGAAAAAGGAAAACAGAGAGAGAAAGGAGAAATACTGGGGAACCAATTAGAGTAAATTACATTATGTGCATATATGAATGTCACAATGGACCCCAATATTATGTATAATTACAATGCACTAGTAAAAACATAAATATAATCATGAAAAATTAAAAATCAATAAATGGGATGGCATCAAATTAAAAACTTCCTCACAGCAAAGGAAACAATCAAGAATGTGAACAGGGAGCCTACAGAATGGGAAAAAATCTTTGTCACCTGCATTTCAGATAGGGCATTAATCTCCAGGATATACAATAAGCTCAAAAAACTTAACACCAAAATAACCAACTAACCCAATGGGCTAAGGAACTAATCAGACACTTCTCAAATGACAACAAATATCTGGAAAAGATGTTCTACATCTCTAGCAATTAGAGAAATGCAAATTAAAACCACACTGAGATTTCATCTCTCTTCAGTCAAAATGGCAATTATCAAGAATACAAGGAACAATTAGTATTGGCGAGGATATGGGGAAAAGGGAGTCCTCATACTTTGCCGGTGGATCTGCAAATTAGTACAATCATTCTGAAAAGCAGTATGGAGATTCCTCAAAAAATTAGGAATGGAACAACCATATGACCCAGCTATCCTACTCCTTGGTATATATCCAAAGATTTAAAATCAGCATACTAAGAGCCAAGCACTGTGGTGTATGCCTGTAATTCCAGCAGCTCAGGAGGCTGAGGCAGGAGTATCACAAGTTCAAAGGCAGCCTCAGCAACGGTGAGGTGCTTAGCAACTCAGTGAGACCCTGTCACTAAATAAAATACAAAATAGGGCTAGGGATGTGGCTCAGTGATCGAGTGCCCCTGAGTTAAATCCCTGGTACTCTCCAAAATAATAAATAAATAAATAAAATCAGTACACTATAATGTCATATTCATATCACTTTTTAAGGCAGCACAGATCACAATAGGTAATATATGGAGCTAACTTAGGTGTCCTTCAACAGATGAATGCATCAAGCAAATGTGGTACATATACACAATGAAGTTTTATTCAACCAAAAAGAAAAATGAAATTATGGCATTTGTTGATAGATGAATGGGTCCAGAGAATATCATGCTGAGATGAAATAAGCCAATCCTCCAAACCCAAAGGTTGAATGTTTTCTCTGATATGTGGAAACTAATCCAAAATACGGTAGGGAGGGGGGATAAAAACAAAAAATAGAAGTAAGATCAGAGGAGTAGACAAAGGGGAATGAAAGGAAGAGAGGAGGGATGGGATAGGGAAAGTCAGTGGAATGAATCTGACCTAACTTTCACATGTATACGCTACAGTGAGTCTCACCATCATCTACATTTACAAGACACTAATTTTAAAAACAACAACTATAAGTAAGTGGTAGAAAGATCAGTACAGTAGAGAAAAGGAGTAGAAGGAGGGAGGGGATGGGGAAATCCTGGGGATTGAATTAGAATAAATTATATTCCTTGCTTTTTAAATTATGTCATAGTATATGCTATTATCATGTATAACTGAAAAACGAACCAAAAAAAAAAAATTAGAAAAAAATGAGATGATTCACATCCTGGGTGGAATGGAGCAGGATGGTGTGATATTTCATATTTCATATTTAGGAATTGTTTATTTCTGCAATTTTCCATTTAATATTTTTGGACCAGAGTTGATCATAAGAAACTATGGAAAGCAAAACCCAGGAGAAGAGAACTACTTACCTAAAAACACTTCAATGACTTTGGAATTAGGCAGTGGGTGGAAGTTGCAAGAAAAAAGAAAAAGGAACCAGTAGGCTGGGCATGGATGCACACACCTGTAATCCCAGAAACTCCAGAGGCCAAGGCAGGAGGATCACAACTTTAGGCCAGACTGGTCAATTTAGCAAGACTTAGTATCAAAAGAAAATAGAGGGGAAAAAAAAAAAAAAAAAAAAAGGAAGGTGGCTAGGAATGTAGCTCAGTGGTACAGCAGTTATCTAACTTGCACAAAGCCCTGAATTGGAAATATTTCAAGAATTGTACTCAAGAACTGTATTTAATAGATTACTGCTGGGGAAACTCATCCACACCGAATTTAGAGGATTTTGAGGAGGACATTGTGGACTGATGAGGTGGTGATTTTTAGGTGTGGACGATGACATTTTTGCATTTTGAGTGGACGTTATATTGGGATGGGACTCGTGGAAATTTGGGTGGAAAAACGTGGTGAGTGTATTTTGCATTGGGGAGGAAGTCAAATGGAGGTGAGAGGGAGGGGCCCTGTAACACCCTGTCTCTCCCTTCAATCTGGGGCCTCCCAGTGATCTTTGTCTCCTGCAACCCTGGGGCTCTTGCACTTTCGGCTTGCCACTTCTCGCACTGGGCAGCCATTGGTGAGGTCTGGTCCCTGGAACCCCTGGACAGACCCAGGCGGTTTGCCAGCGAGCTGTTTGCTACAGGAGCGCGCGCTGTCTGATTCATCCGCGAAGCAGATGTGAACCGACCACATGGCGAGTACCGGGATCAAACTATCTGGCGAAGGCAGGCAGGGGCCCTGTATGCTGGCTACTCTCCTGTTCTGCCTGTGTCTGCAGCCACTGCATGCCCAAAACACCATGCCCAACCTATCAGAGGGTAAGCGGGCAGATGCAAGGGGTGGCCTCAGAGGGGCCAGGCGCTAGTCGTCTTTCAGCAGAACTCATATCCCTTCTCCCGACCCCTGACATTTCCTAGGATAACCTCAGCCAGGCCAAATCTAGCTATAGGAGTCCTGAAAGTAGGCAGCCAGGAGGCCTCTGAACCAGGAGAGGGGACAATGGGAGGGGGACTGAGAAGGCCTGGGAAAGGGGAATATTAAAAGGGTGCCTTGTTTCCCTTATAGTTTTTCTGCAATGAATTTCATGTCAGTTCATGGGCCAAGGGCCTGCATTAGCTTTTCTGGGTGTTATCACACCTTCTCTTTAACCAGCAGAGGTGTGAGGTCACAGTCAAGCAACCTAAGCCCTGAACAGTAACATCCCTTCTGTCAGTTTTCAGTTTGTCTTCAAATAGGGCTGTGCTCCTTAGGTGAAAAAGATCTGAGCCCAGTTCAGGACCCACCACCCTCCCTGGACCTCTGCTCTGTGCTTACTTTTTCCATGAGATGCAGCATCAGGCTGATACCCCCCCCCCCCCGCCGGAACCCATGCGTGTCACTTCATCCTGGGCCTTGGATATTCCTACCTGGGAAATGAGAGGAGGGGACATGGTGTCCCCTAGGTGCTGTTGAAGTTGATATGTGGGGGCATCAAGGGCTGGTATTCTGAATGCAGATACTTCATGTCTGGAATTGTCTCCGCAGTATGTGGCAGGACCAGATTTACAGGGAAGATCTTTGGTGGTCAGAATGCAGAACCTGAACAGTGGCCATGGCAGGCCAGTGTATTTCTCAATGGCACATATGTCTGTGGAGCTGCCCTCATTGACAGCAACTGGGTGGCCTCTGCAGCCCACTGCTTCCAAAGGTGCAATTTCCCTCTGTGGGGCCCCAGCCATTAGGAAGGGACTGCAGGAGGGAGGCACAAGGTGGGCAGGATAGAAGAGACTTTCCTATTTAGGCTTTATTCTAGGATAGTTTGCTGCCATCAGATGTCCCTGTGCTGTTGCTCTGCCTTTGGCCCAATGTGCCCTCTACCTGGAATGCCATCCCTGCTTGTTTGTGGGCATCTTTCAGGCAGAGGCCTTGGACTTCATCTTACACCCTAAGGATGCCCTGCACTCCCCACCCCCACTTCCACTTTGGTAAACCCACCAAGATGATGTAGTTGTCACCATGACATGCACATTGCTTTTATTTTTATTTTTTTAAATATATTTTTAATTGTAGATGGACATGATATTTATTTACTTATGTGGTGCTGAGGGTTGAACCCAGGGCCTCACGCGCGCAAGGCAAGTGCTCTACCACTGAGCTACAACCCGGCCCACATGTTACTTTTAAATAGCTAACTAGAAATTAATTCACTCTGGTTGTGATTACCAATAAATACTGGAAATTAGACTTGAGTTCAAAAATGACCACCCCTACTCTTTATTTTCCATAAACACTAGGGATAAAAATCTCATCCCTCTCAGGATGGACTTTGTAGTCTGTGTCCTACCCACCCCTAGACAGTGTCTGCAGATGTCATCAGACCTTAGTTAACTCTTGTGCAAATGGTAGTGACTGTGAACTTATCCCTGGCCACACGTGTAGAACAGGTCCACGTGTTAGAATGCTAGTCCCAGGTCCCTGTTTCCCAGGGCAGGTGGATTGGGGTTAGCCCACATAGACAGATGTCTTGCCTCCTCTAGCCAGGGCTCTCCATAAGCTATTCAGGGCACACCTTCTGTGGAGTCTTTCGCCCAGGTCCTAGCAACCTGCACATTCCACTACATTCCTCTCTGGAGTTGTCCTGGGACCCTGTTTAACCAACACCAGGGGTTCCTGCTGCTCCTGTAGTGATATGTACCTAGGAAGAGCTGAGGGTAGTATAAGGCATAAGTAAATAGTTTCTGCCCTGAGAGAGTGAGGCAGGTCATCAGGAGGCTGACTCACTCTGTGACCAGAGAGAAAAAGGAGGACACCACAGTTCATCCCAGAAGTCAGAGCTGTAGGAGTAGCTGACTGTGAGATCCCAACTGGGTTCCATTCTTATATTCAGCACCTAGGAGTACCAAGCCCACATGGGAGATGTGGAGATGCAAGACCCACCTTGAAAGTGAGACACAAGCCCAACTTCCACATTAGACCCTAAGGACATGTCAGGGGGGGGGCACCATGGTTCCATCCAGTGTGAAAGCATGGAACTGGAGGGTCTTTTGGAGAGAAGGATCCAGGCATGAGGAGTCTGGGTAGGGGCACCACACAAGTGTGTCATGTGGGCTGGAAGGTCACTGGGGTTTCAAAAACAAGAAGTTTCCATGTATTCCTCCTTTTCCTTCACTACGACTTGTCGAGTGCCTGTGCCCAGGTTGGAGCCAGCCAGCTTGTAGAGAGGATGATGTGAGGATTGGAGGGAGGGGTCATGCTGGCCTAGGAAGTGGGGACTTTGAGAAGTCTGTTGGGCCATAAGAGGGTTTGATCAGGGATGAATATGCGACACATCTCTTCCCCTCCAAGATGAAGGAGCGCAACTTGATGTACCCTATATGTTTCTTTCTAGCAATAAGGTCCTCTGCTCCTTGGATTCTGGGGCATGCTGGAAAAGCCATTAGAAGCCTTCAAAGGACTAATATCCTAGGGCTGTGGGCAGAATCAAACTTACCTCAAGAGAAGGGCTATCCCGGTATTAGAAAAGGAGGCCAGAGAAACTTCTGAAATGATGGGGTGAGGCTGGTTGTCTGCCAGGTGGGTGGACAGTCGGAGCCAGGGTGCCCGTGCAGCACTCAGAGCATCTGCCTCCCGACAGGTCCCAGAACCCAGATGACTACTGGATCCTGCTAGGGTACAACCGGATGACCGATCCCAGTAACTACAGCATGCAGATGGCAGTGAGCCAGCTCATTGTCCACCCAGACTTCGACAAGCATCACTTTTTAGGGAGTGACATCACCTTGATGAAGCTGCACGTGCCTGTGAATTTCAACTCCCACGTCCTGCCTGCCTGTCTCCCTGAGAGCTCCACAAAGCCGGACCCTAAGAGTTCCTGCTGGATAAGTGGCTGGGGGATGACAGTTGATGAAACTGATCATGCAGGCAAGCAAAAGAGGGCAAGGGGTGGGGAGACCATTGTAGGCTCTTCCTGTCCTTCTAAAACTTCACAGATTCCTCAGTCTACTGTGAAAACAAAACAAAACAAAACAAACGAAAAAACAAGAAGGAAAACAAAAAAAACCTCTTGCTTTCAGAATCAGAAACTTGAGCTCTTTGACTCCAGAGCCATTCTCATTTCCAGGGCTCTGAACAGCCAGACTCCAAGGTTCTGATTTATCTTTCATGGCTATGGAAAGTGTTGAGTATCCATAAGAAAAGGACCTGTATCTGGCTAAGACCAGCTGGGGCATTTATGGCTGAAGGACATTTACCTCTCTGAACCTCACTGCTCATCGTTGAGTGCAAGCAAAACTTGCCTATTCTGCCAGTTTCCTCAGGTTCCACATCTGTGGACTCAAACAATGGTGGATCCAAATCATTGATGGGCCAGCCACGGTGGCCCATGCCTATAATCTCAGTGGCTCAGAAGGCTAAAACAGGAGAATCATGAGTTCAAAACCAACTTCAGCAATTTAGTGAAACCCAGTCTCTAAATAAAAATTTAAAAGAGGCTAGGGTATGGCTCAAATACTCCTGGTTTCAATCCCCCCTACACACACACACACACACACACACACACACACACAAAATGGTGGGAGAAGAATGGGGGTTAGGTAATATGTATTTTCATTATTCTATAAACAATATAGTATAACAACTGTTTACATAGAACTTACATTGTGTTAGGTATTACAAATAATCTAGGGATGATTTAGAGCATAACAAAGTATTAGTTCTATGCATATACTATACCTTTTTTTAATAAAGGACTTGAGCATTTGAAATTTTGGTATGGGGTCCCTGCAGATATGAAGGACGACTGTGTAGAGTTTTTTCTTGTTGTTGTTGTTTTGTTTTTTGTTTTTTGGTACTGGGGATTGAACTCAGGGACTCCTGGAACACTGAACTACATGTCTAGCCCTATTTTGTATTTTATTTAGAGATAGGGTCTCACTGAGTTGCTTAGTGCCTCGCCATTGCTGAGGCTGCCTTTGAACTTGCAATCCTCTTGCCTTAGCCTCCCGAGCCGCTGGGATTGCAGGCATGCACCACCATGCTCGGCTGACTGTGTAGTTTTAGGTTGAGAGGGAGAATGTCAAGCAAAGATTTTTACATGCTTTTGATCTAGGAAAATATACTGGTGAGTGAAAAAAAAAAAGCAAAATGTAAATTTGGCGTGATTCATGGGGTTACTATCTGGAAGAACATCTCTGCATAGGCTTTGGAGACAGGAACTTCTTTGAGGTTGAGGTCAGAATCATCATCCCTGGTCTTGGTCTCAAATGTCAATCATGAGAATAGCTAACACTTCAACATTTCCAAGGTCCCCCTGCTGGGATGTATTGTCGCTTTCCAAGAACCACTCGCAAGGCAAGGAGGATCTCCAAAATGGGTCTAGATAATAGTTGGAGCACGAAGGGAAGTCATGGGCTGGGGCAACCACGAGGGCACAGAGTAGCTGACATCAGTGGGCCCTCAGTGTCCTTTCTTCAGGCCCTCGCCTGACCACAGTTGCTTGGCCTGAACTCAGGTCTGGGATTTGCCACCCATCAGGGCCTTAGATAGCAAGCACTGTGCCATGTAAGCCATCATCCTAGCATTGTGCTCCTAAGTGGGGACCCCAGGCCACATGTGTGAGTGACAACTGGAAATAGAATCCAGTTGTCCAAGTCCACTTGCTCCTTGAGATGGGGCCGGTCTTATTGGCACCCGTGAAACATGCCACTGCTGCATCTTAGTCAGACTGAGAGTCCCAGTTCCCATCTTTGCTGCCTCCAGTACTGTCTCCACAGCAGCCAGAAGAATTGTTTCTGAAACATAAGTAAATGTTTCTATTATTTTGAAGTGTGCTTGGGATAAAATCCCAATTCCACAGACTGGTGAGGAAGACGCTGCCTGTTCTGGGCCCTGCTATGATTGTGTCTCATCTTTTCAAGTCCCTGCTCTTGGGCCTTTGCAGTCACACTGACCTCTGTCCTGGTCCTTTCCACACAGACCCCTTACCACAGCTCTTGAGAACACCTTTTCTCCTGGTCTTGCCTTCAACTGGGAGGCCTTCCCAGCCCCTGCCAGCTAGAGTGGGCACCCTCCATCAGCAAGCAGGCAGGAGAGGGAGTTGGCTTTGCCCTGGGCTGCACCTCACATCTGAATCCTCTCCCACAGAATCACTGCCACCTGCTATAACGCTTCAGGAGGCAGAGGTCAGTCTCTTAGACAATGAGGACTGTAACGCCTATTATAGATATTCAGACCCCAACGCAACTGGCTCAAAATCTGTTGGTGTATTTGACGACATGGTGTGTGCTGGGGACCCCATGAATGGAACATCCATCTGCCGGGTAAGTGAACCAACTCATAGTCTCCAGCTGGACTCAGCCACCTCTCTGCTGCTGTGTTCCCTCCCCCTGGGTCTTCTTTGTACCTAGAGCCCCTAAAGAGCACCGTTAATATCCCATCCATTTTCTTTGTATCTTTTTAAAAATGTTGTCAAAGTGTAGCATGGAGAAAAGAGGAGATATAACTTGAACAGCTTGATGAATTTTTAGAAAGGGATATATTCATATAGCAGCACCCACAGGGTCCCACTCATTGCCCCTTCCTGTCATTAACTCCTCCAGAATAGCCCCCTCCTAGTTTATAAGGTGCTATGGCTTTGTTCTTAAACTTAACCTGAATGCAAATCAGATGTGATGAGGGCTTTTGCCTGGTCTCTTTTAGTCACTAATATGCTAATGACATTTATCCATTCCACTGTGTAAGCACACATATCTACTTATCCCTTCTCGTATTGGTGGAATTGGGGGCAGTTTCCATTTGGGCTCTCTGTGAATGTCATTGCTGTGAACATCCTGTGTGTGTGAGCTTTAGGTCCCCATTTTGATTGGAGATCACCCTGGTAGTGGATTGTTATTTCATGATTGTGTCCATTTATACTCCCATCAGCAGTGACTGAGAGTTCAATTTGCTGCACGTTGCTTGCCAGTACTCTGGATCATCCACTGTTTTCATTTTAACCACTGTATGTGATTTTTGATCTGCACCTGATAACTAATGAAGATAAATATTCTTATATGTCTATTACAAACTATTTTTCATATATTATTGCCTTTTTGTGAAGTGTGGGGGTCATCTGTCGTTTGTATTGAATCATAGGATCTCTTTATATATATTGTGGATATGGGTCCATCATTGGATGCACATATTATGAATGTTTTCTCTGTGTAAACTTTCCATTTTATAGTGAGGAAATTAAAGAGAGGACGTGGACAGCACTCTAAGGATGCATGGCCATTAAGTTAAGCTTGGAGAGTCTCTGACCCCCTTGAGAGTTGTGTTCCCCCCACTCCTGCAGCCTCCCCTCCCTCTCTTGTGCTTTCCCTCTTGCTCTTGCTCTTTCCTGGCTGGCCCTGCAGCTCAGAAGTATTCCTCACATGCTCACTTCCTGACCCCACAACCTCCTCCTGTTACTCAGTCCTCACTTCTGTCTGTCACACGCTGCAAGAGGGCCCCTCCTGTCTCCCCTGCACTCTTCACCCCTCCTCTGGACACCAGGACCCAACCTTTTCTCAATGGTCAGCCTGCTGCTCTTGCCTTGCATTTGAACCTGGATGAAGAGGGGATCAGACATGGAAAATCCTGTGTGCTGACCATTTCCCACCAGACACTGCCCCCCTCCTTTCTTCCACAGCTGTATCCTGAAGAGTTCCAGAGCCCTGCTGCTGGTCTGGCCCCAGCAGCCCCAGAACATCCTTTCAGAATCTGCACACAGTCCCTTCACCTCCCTGCTGAGAATTTCCGTGTCCTTGCCTGTCTCTCACCACACTCAGGCCTCACTGCTCCTCCAGTCTCCTCAGAGAAGCTCTCTGATGGTCCAGTTAGTATAGACCTTCTGGGACTCTTCCTGTTGCCTGTGTGGCCCCCTTTCCACATGTTATATGTGCAGGTGTGTGGACATGTGGTCTTGTCACATCAAGCACCGCTTGCATAGAGACTCCCCAGGGGGTATTATTCAACAGACAGCTGGAAGGCAATATGTTTCTTTGAGCTCCTGTTTTTGGCTTGTGAGATAAAGCCATTTCACCTGTGATTTTAAAAAGGGACCTTCCCTTCTGGGGCCCTGCCATATTTAACATTACCGAGCATTCTTCTGAAGACCCTGGAACTCTGTGTGTTTCCAACTGAGCCCCAGACCGGGCCAAGCAGCACCTCTTTTACCCTTAGCACATTCAACAGCTTGGCATTTTCTAAAGAAGCTCAGTTAAGGAAATGAAGATATGCTAGAGACCTATTAAGTCAAAGACAAAGGCATAGATGCCTTGCTGGACAGAGGATTTAACCAAAGTCCCTGGGCCAGGCCTCCAGGCCAGCCACCCAGCCACCCCATGGACCTCAAAGCCATCTCCCATGTGGATGAAAAGGTGGAGGGCACACTGTGGCTCCTAGCATCCCCCAGTGCTTCTCATAGGTCTGTGACTGTCAGCTGTGGAATGGGTCTCTAGGGTCCTGGCCTGGAGATATTGATCCAGGAGGTTTATCCTGTACCCGGATTTTATTTATTTATTTGGGTACTAGAGATTGAACTCAGAGACACTTGACCACTGAGCCACACCCCTAGCCCTATTTTGTATTTTATTTTGAGATAGGGTCTGACTGAGTTGCTTAGCACCTCACCATTTGTGAGGCTGGCTTTGAACTTGTGATCCTCCTGTCTCAGCCTCCTGAACCACTGGGATTACAGGCGTGCACTACTGCGCCCGGCCATCTGTACCTGGATTTTAAAAAATTACCTCTGTGGTTCTGATGAACATGACTCTGAAGATGTTTCTTAATGGTAGAGCTCCTCCGAGTTTAATCTCTAGTACCGAAAAAAAAAAAAAAAGAAAAGAAAAATTATCAGGGTGTGGTTGGGTGTACGGGCATGAGAAAGCCCAGAGCAGGATCCTGGGATAAGCAGCAGCAACAGAGATTTTTGTCACTCCTAGGCTCTCAGGAACAAGAAAAGGGAGAGCCTTGGAGAGAAGGGTCCTTTGGAGTTGCAAAGACAGCCAGGAGACCTCTCGTGTCCACCTTGTCCTCTTCATACTGGGTAATGCATATTTCTGCCTGTCTTGGTCCTACTACCCATGTCCTTTGTCTTTCTCCTCAGGGAGATTCTGGGGGTCCCCTTGTCTGCCCGCTGGGCGGTGTTTGGTACCTGTTTGGACTGACCAGCTGGAGCGCAGAATGCCGTTTTCCCGTTGGTCCCAGTGTCTTCACCAATCTCAGCTACTTCGCTGACTGGATCAAGCAGCACCAGAAGGAGGCTCCCACCCCCAGCAGCATCATGGCCTCATCTACACAAAAGCAGCCTGCTCTGAGCCCTGTCCTGAAGCCCAGGATGACTGTGCTGCTGTCTGCTCAGTTCCTCCTGCTGTGGCTGAGTTTGGTCAGTGCTCAGTGACAGGCTCCCAGCATGTCCACGCCCAGCTTTCCTCCACAAGGCCCCTGGCTGAGCTCTGCACTGTCCTTCCATGCTTCCATCTCTGGGCTGTCCTGTCCATCTAAGGCCCAGGCCTGATGAAATAAAAACAACCCAAGGAACTTCTGGCTCCTGTTTTGAACCTGTCAGTGCCATACCTCATGCCCTGCTGGGCTTCAAGGTACTTAGTGGTAGAGGGCCTCACTCCTCCCTAGGAAGGGACAGCTGAGGGGACACCCAGGGGACTGGGCTGGCCATATGTGAGTTTTGTCACTGTCTTCAGGCCCCAGTCTTGCCCTCAAGGGTATGTGGTTTTCTAGAAGGAGCCACAGTGCAGGGGTTGGAACCCCAGTATGTGGGGGAAGTTCTCATGATCCTGGAGCTGGATGATTTGCCCCGGTTGAGTATGAGCAAGTGTCTTCCAGGCCCACAGGTCACGGAGGCTCTTCTGGAGAAGTTTCAAGTAAAAGGCAAAGGGCCCTGAGATCTGTGTCTTGGGTCAGCAATCTTGGGAGCCCTGTTGCCCCTGTACCCACCACCTCCCCTCCCCATATCTCCATCAGCCTGGGCCCCAGTGCCTGTGGGCTTGCTTCAGCTTGTGTGTTTGAGGCTTAGAAGGCCCAGGACTTGCTGGCCTAGCACTCAGCTGGCCCCTGGAGCACTGGCCACCCACAGTTCCCATTGCCACTTATCTTCCACCCAGGGTGGCTCATGCCGCCTGGCCTGGTGTTCACCCACACGCAAACTTCAGCCTTGTCCCTTAACAGGCATGTTCCCGTGGGAAGCTTGGGGTTATCTGATTGCCCAAGTCCCTCAGGCCTCCTCTAACAGTGCAGGCAGGCTCCCACACCTAGTGTTCTCTGCAGACCTACTGGATCACAGCTTTAGCCCCACTCCCCGCTACCTGGGATCCACCTCAGCACTCACTTCTATTAGCCAGGTGCAATCTATTTTTACAGATCTGGATGGTTCAGTTACTTGTCTGAGGTCATGTAGGTAGTAACCTGAGGAGGATTTCACACCAAGATCTGGAGAAAGACCACAAGAGTTTGTTCTTCCCACTAGAGGCCACAGGCCCTGTCTGACTTTTCCTTGGAGGCCACATTTTAGAGGAATCAGCTGCCCTGCCCCACTGTGGTTGGTTGAAAGGGAGGTTCCCAGCGTGGAGAACACATCTTCAGGACTGGTGAGCCAGGGTCTAGGGGTATCCCTTGCATGACTTTCACCAAAGGTATGGACTTTGTAGAGAGTACACTTAAGTTGGTATATTTTCAGAGTGCTTATTTACTGAAGAACCAATGTTTGTCTGGATGCAGTGACACATGCTTATAATCCCTGCAACATGGGAGACTGGGACAGGAGATCACAAGTTAGAGCCTACACTGCACAATTTAGGAGACCCTTCTCAAAATAAAAAATAAAAAGGTCTGGAGATGTTTCTTAATGGTAGAGCTCCTCTGGGTTTAATCTCTAGTACTGGAGAAAAGAAAAGAAAAATTATCAGGGTATGGTTGGGTGTAAGGGCATGAGAAAGCCCAGAGCAGGATCCTGGTATAAGCAACAGCAATAGAGATTTTTGTCACTCCTAGGCTCTCAGGAACAAGAAAGGGAGCGCCTTGGAGAGAAGGGGCCTGTGGAGTTGCAAACACAGCCAGGCATGGTAGCACTCACCTGTAATCCCAGTGATGTGGAGGCTAAAGCAGGAGCATCAGGAATTCAAGGTGGGTTGGCGGGGGCATAGGCACTAGGAATATAACAGATATAAAGCACACCTGGGTTCTAGTCTCAGCACCATAAATAAATATCAATAAAATGAAAACAACTCTGAAGTCAAATGACTCAAATATAAATTAAAAACAAAGATAATGCATAAACAAGTAAATAATAATCTAAAAATTAATTATCAGAATAAAATTCTTAGGCATAAAAGATCAGTAAAAACAAAGTAACACAGAGATGAAATAGTTTTAAAAGATGCATATAATCAAAAATAACTTTAAAGCTAACTGAATCAGAAAGCACACACCATTTAAAGGGAATAAATAGATTTTGGTGAAACAGTGGCAGCAATTCCCTCTGAGCTGTTATATAGTTCCCCCTCTGCTGAGGGGCAGACTCAAGGCAGGACACAGTTGCAGGATTTCTGTTCTCGCATCTAAAAGGCTCAGGGGTTACTCCAGTTGAACTGGGCTAACTGGGCTGCACAAAATAACCACATGAGAGACACAAATACCCTTTTCTTTGGGGTTGCTGTGATGGCTCCTCTGACCTTAAGGGTCTGCAGAAAGAGGAGAGAGGGAGAGCATGTGCTGACCCCTTTATTGAGAAGAAGCTATTCAAATGAGGCAAAAGGGGTCAGGTTTCAGGGGGCTGAGTCTATCTTCATGATGTCCACTGTCAGCAAGTTCACTGACACCTGGGTAGGCCACACCCAAGGGCACAGTAAGAGAAGGGGACACACACAAGGCACTTCCATGGAAGATTCTATCCTTAACAGGAAAAGGAGTTATATTACAAAGGAACAGGTGAGCATAGCTTCACCCATTGGGCTGTAGCAAGACATACCCATGCACGAGACACTGACCCTCGAACCCAAGAAGGGTGGGGAAAGCTCTGCCACATTTCTGCAGCTGAGCACCTCAACACCCAGCCGGGGAGTGTGACTCAGTCACGTGTAAGGTTGGTCTCCCACACACAGTCACAGTAGTGGTCATGAGAGAAGAGACCTTAAGAAAGTAGGGAGAAACATAGAGCCAGGAAATCTTCAGAAAAGAAACCAATTGTGTGTTTTAGCATTTCACAGGAGAGAAGGCAGTCCATGCAAAGTTAGAAAAATTACATAAATCATATTCTCTCTATGAGTTCAAGAAAATAAATATCATGTAAAAAAAATTAGCCCAGTACAGTGGGGCACACATGTAATCCTAGACTCAGGAGGCTGAAGCAGGAGGATTACAAGTTTGAGGCCAGCATGGGTGACAAAATAAAACAGTAAAAAGGGCTGTAACTGTAGCTCAGGAGTGTCCTTGGGGTCAATCCCCAGTACCTAAAAGAGAAAAAAAATTATTGGTTTTACCATAACCAAAATTATTGGTTTTACCATAATGAAATGATAATTGCTTTAGGAGATGAATATGCTTCTCCTGGTTTAAAAGTGACATTATCCAGTGTATATATGCATTGAAACATCATTTTACCCCATTATGTGTACAATTTTATGTTTTTATATCCCAGTTAAAAGATGAATTTAATTACTAGGCAAAAATTCATCAACTAATTAAGTAAAATTTACCCAAAGAGTGAAAAAGGAAAAAATTTAATGCAGAACAATGGTGGGGGGGAGGGGAGGAATAACTGCAGAATAACACCATTGCAGAAAATGAAAGCACTTCTTCTCAATACACTTTGTGTACTACAATGTATTTCTTTCAAAAACAAGGTGTAAGGCATTAAGAAACGATAGAAACCAGGTGCTTTAATTCCAATGACGTGGGAGGCTGAGGCAGGAGGATTGCCGGTTCAAGGCTAGCCTCGGCAACTTAACAAGAACCTGTCTCAAAACAAAAATAAAAATACTGGGAGTGTAGCTCAGTGATAGAGTCTGCTAGGTTAAACCCTTATTACCTTAAAAAAAATATTGAGAGAAAGAAGAAAAGAATGTGTAAGATATTAACTGACATCATCGACCAATTAGAAAAACTTAGGGAAAAAGTGAAAACTGAGTCATGAATAAGAAACATTTGAAGGATTACTTCAGAGAGCTGGTATGTTAGGATACTAACTTAGCATAGAGGAAGCTCCGGGTTCCTTCCCTTGCATGGTATAGGAGAGGGGAAGAATTGAAAATGAAGAAAAATTACTCCATAAATGAATTGCATATTAAAGGAAACTAAGGGACAAGGGGTGCTTTATGAGAAACAGAAGGTGGAAAAGAAGAAAATATTTTTTTAAAAAATTAAGCAAGAGGCTATAAAGTTTTGAGAGGAAATGTCAAAACTTATAGATAAGCACAGATGAGAAAGACAAAAACAAAGCAAAGACACAAAGAGTTTGAATGTCCCCCAAAAGCCCACGCATGAGAGAATGCAAGAAGGCTTAGAGGTGAAATGATTGGGTTTATGAGAGCCTTGACCCAATCAGTGACTTAATCCCTGATGGGATTAACTGAGTGGTGACTGAAGGTGGGGAGGGTGTGGCTGGAGGAGGTGGGTCATTGGGGGCCTGCCTTGGAGGGATACGTTTTGCATCTGGCAAGTGGAGTCTCTCTCTCTCTCTCTCCCCTGCCCAATCATCATGTGAGCCTCTTCCCTCTACCACACTCTTCCACCCTGATGTTCTGCCTCATCTTGAGCCCCAAGGAATGAAGCCGGTTGTCTATGGACTGAGCCCTCTGAAACCCTGAGTCGCCACATAAACTTTTCCTCCTCTGATATTGTTCTTGTGAGGCCTTTCAGTCACAGCAGCAAAAAAAAAAAAGCTGACTGAAACAACACGGGAGCAGCAATGGGGACACAGAAGGTATCGGCTTTCTCATTCCCCTCCCATCGACTCCACACCCATGTCTCTCTGGTTTTCTTCCTCATCAGCTTTTACTTACTGGATCCCTTCTCTTAAGTTTATTCTATTATTTTTTTTTAGAGTATTTTATTTATTTATTTATTTTTTTAATTTTTATTGTTGGTTGTTCAAAACATTACATAGTTCTTTGCCGCAGTCTGGCTGGGCACAAAATCACGAGCCACTCAAGCAGGAACAAAGTTTATTTTTTGAAACTGCCGCCAATGTCCAGTACCGCAGGGGAAGATTTTTTTTCCACCCACGCGGCCTACGCGGCCTCCTCCCGGACCCGCAGAGAGCGCTCCTCCCCCGGAACTCCCTCCTACTGTACTTCCCCAACCAATGGGAACTCTCCAGGAGTCCCGTAGCGGGCCTAGGTGAACAGCAGGAATCCAATATCCATATGAATGCAAATCTTAACATAATCATATCATCTCAATGGCTAGCTGGCGTCACCTTTCGACCAAAAATGCCATGCATCAAATACTTGGCTCTTAGCAGTTCTTGATATATCATATTTCACACTTTGATTCAAGTGGGTTATGAACTCCCATTTTTACCCTGTATACAGATTGCAGAATCACATCAGTTACACATCCATTGATTTACATGTTCTCTTAAGTTTATGATGGAGAATTTCTGGAGCCAGAGCAGATGATCCACTCTGCACGTCCAGGCTCACTCCATGCAGGAAACCACTAAGCAAGGGGGTGCTCAAGTCAGAGCCAGGCTTCATGGGACTTCTCCAGCAGAGTGGGGCCTGGATCTTCTGACCCCCAACCCATCTCTCTGTGTCTGCTCCTGAGGATGACATGAAGTTGTTTAGGGACAACAGTCCCTTATTAGGTACCTAGCAGCCCCCCCAGGGGAACATCTGTGAGGGTGGACATGTTCTCACTTTGCCAGCACAGCAGCCACTGGCACTGAGGGCTGTTGAGCATGCTAATGGGGGCTGAGTGACTACATGTTTTATTTCATTTTGATTCATTGACACAAATACCTCATGTGCCCTCTGGGAGGAGACAAGGAGGGCATCTCCTTTCCTGACCTTGCAGCACAGATACCAGGGCCAGGCATTGTGAAGTCCTGAAGACATTTGAATAGTAAGGTCAATTTCTGGCTCCTACAGGGATTTCCACTATAGGAAATCTCAGGAGCCACTAAGCAGAGATACAGTGCAGGCTGGGTAAGCCCTATGTTGGACACAGCCAGAGCAGAGGGGAGGGGGCCTTCTCTGTCATCAATAACTGTGGATGAGAGTCTCAAAAGCCACCTAGCTTAAAGTGGGTCCCATAGTCTGGACATGTAATTGGAGGGGGGGGTCCATCTCACAACTGAGCTATGCCCTATTTCAGGGGTGGGTTCAGCAGATGTATGCAAGAGCTAAGTATATTGGGATGAGCAATGAGGAAGAAAGACATCAGCCCTTGCAAGGCTTATCCTGGGATAGGATTCCTGCCCCTATGATGATACCGACAGAAAATCTGCATCTGGGAATCCCAAGACCATTTCAGAGAAACTCTCAAGCTGATGCATTCTGAACTCCAAAGGAAGCAGCAACATCCTCTGACCCCTACCTCCCACGGCCATGCTTATCCTGACCTCAGAGTCCCTCACCCTTTCCTTCCATCACAAACTGGGATGTCCTAGCCAAAGCTACCCTGGTTGCAGGAGGACACCAGTATTTGTGAGCCAGACAATTCTCCTCCAATTATGTCCACAGGAGGACTGGTTATCAGGCAATATACAGAAGCAGGTAAAGAGTAAAAGTGGTTTCTGTCCCAGCCTAGGAGAGAACCAGGCTCAGAACCCGACAGTCCCATCCCAACCCTGCAGCCTGTCCCCACCCACCCATCTCCTGGTCAGTTTCTAGAGAAACAGAGACCTGCCCTTTCCACCTCTCACCAACTTCTGTCAAGGAGATTGGCAGAGTTACAGGGGCATGTCTGGAGTGTGATTCAAGTGAACAGAGAAGACAGCAAACCAGGAAGGAAGCTCTTCTCTCCAGACTTGTAGAGCCCCTGGCCACCTCATGCTCACTCAGAGGAAACACAAACATCATACTCACAGGCAAAGCAGGGCCCAGAAGATAATGCTACCCTGATTCTTCTGATGGAGGGAGTCCTCCAGCTCCATGGCCTGGGTGCCTAGTGTCTTCCTCTGACCTTCTAAATCTTTTTCCTCTTAGGATTGTGTCCAAAGACAGATGCTGGTCTCTCTCATGGAGCCTACCAGGGCCATCTCTTGAGTTGTCCTACATGACAGACATTCTACTCAAACACGATGCTTTCACACTGATGCATGTGACCCTAAAAAGAAGCTCAAACTATAATTTGTCCCATCCTAAACCTGCGTACCCTGCCTCTCCCTATTTTTCTCACAGAAACCTCATTGAGTCTCTTGTCAGGAACTGGAGATGTAGTTCAGTGATAGAGTGTGTACATAGCCTGGGTTCCATCCTCAGCACCAAAATATAGCTCTTATGTATGTTTTCCTCTCACTCCTAATGATGACCCTGGTGGCACTGCATGGAATGCTGTGCCTCTTATTACCAAGGATCCATGAGTATTAAAACTTCTTCCAGCGCTGAGCACAGTGGCACATACCTATAATCCCAGCAGCTCAGGAAGCAGAGGCAGGAGGATCACTTGTTCAAAGCAAGCCTCAGCAAGGTAGCAAGAACTTGCCTCAAAATTTAAAAATTAATAAAGGTCTGGTGATGTTGCTCAGTGATTAATTATCTCTGGGTTCAATCCCTGGTACAAAAAAAGAAAAGAAAAAAATTTTTTAGGACCTAGTGTGCACACTTATAATGAAGTGGCACCCCCTTTCTCCACAGAAAAGTCTTAACTGGGCTTCTCCAGAAATCTTCATCATGGCTGATTTTAGGACTGTCAGCAAAAAGAGTTCAACGTAGATAAACTTCCTATTTTCGCGTCACCTTATTTACTTGGCCACTGGCCGTAAAGATACCAGCACTCCAGGTGCTGGACACCCCCTTACTAGTTTTTCACAAACATGTACCCAGTATAGTAGTTTGTAGAAATGTGCAAATAAGGCCAGTGGCCTTGAGCTGGGCTTCACAGAGATGTCTACATTTTTAAGATAAGTTACAATTGGGCTCCATGGTAACAGCTAGCAGGGAGAAGAAAGAAAGGAGAAAAGAAGTTCTCCCCTTCACAGGTGTAGTTCTTAAAGGGTTAACTTTTTTTTTTTTTTAGAGAGAGAGAGAGAGAGAGAATTTTTTTTAATATTTATTTTTTAGTTTTCGGCGGACACAACATCTTTGTTTGTATGTGGTGCTGAGGATGGAACCCGGGCCACATGCATGCCAGGCGAGCGCGCTACCGCTTGAGCCACATCCCCAGCCCTTGAAGGGTTAACTTGCCCAAAACAGTGAGAGAAAAGCTGCTTTTATGTGAACTTCTGCAGACTGTGAACTTCTGAGGCCCTCCCCTTACATGCTGGGTATAAAACTCTGAAACTACCTGAACTCAGGGTTCAGTGGATTGATTGATTACAGCAAAAGCTGTGCCCTCTAAACCTGGCTGTAGCTAAATAAAACTGTTTCATACTACCTTTGGTGCCTTGCCTCCTCTGTCCCTACAACAATATACATGTGATGCGGGAGGCTGAGGCAGGAGGATAGAGAGTTTGAGACCAGCCTCTGCAACTTAGAGAGAACTTGTACCAAAATAAAAGAATAAAAAGGGCTGAGGGTAGAGCACTCCTAAGTTTAATTCCCAGTACTGCAAATAAATAAATAAATAATTCTTCCAGGCCTTGGGAGACTGAGTGGTAGGGTGCTTGCCTAACTTCCATGAGGCCTTGGGTATTTTGTGTTTTGAGGTTGAGGGGGGTGTTGTTTGTTTGTTTTGGGGGTTACTTATTTACCAATATACTGCAAATATGT
The DNA here is from genome assembly GCF_021218885.2 of Marmota monax. NCBI lineage: Eukaryota > Metazoa > Chordata > Mammalia > Rodentia > Sciuridae > Marmota > Marmota monax. Next base: position 8,648,996 of record NW_026693934.1, on the reverse strand, counting down.
TGGGATTGAACTAGGGATTGAACTCAGGGGTGCTCTACCTCTGAGCTACATCCCCTGCCCTTTATTAAGTTCTTTTCTATTTTGAGACAGGGTCCTGCCAAGTTGCCCTGGCTTGACTTGAACTTGCTATGCTCCTGCCTCAGCCTCTCAGATGCCCTTGGTTTGGTCCCAGCTTTGCAAAAGGATTAAAGGAAAGGAGAATAGGGAGAAAACCCCCAAATTGCATGAAAGGTCAATCCCAGAACTTTCTGCCTGTGTTATATAAAGCTGTGTGTACCAGAGTAGCTTTTGCAGACAGCAAAAACTGCAAATACAGGGCTGGGGTTGTGGCTCAGTGGCAGAACATTTGGCTAGCATGTATGAGGCACTGGGTTCGATTCTCAGCATCACATATAAATAAATGAATAAAATAAAGGTTCATTAACATCTAAAAAAAATTAAAAAACAAAACAACAACAAAAGCAAGCAAACAATAACAACAACAATAACAAACCCCGCAAATATAACCAGAAGCTGGTTTTGAATGTCCCAAGCCAAAAAGAGTCAGTTTGCATCCACACTAGCGGGAAAATCATAAGGTGGCCAAAAGGAACAGGGGACCCCTCAGCTGATAGTCCTTTGCTGTGCTTTTAAGGTAAACTCCATTGCAGGAGCGGGCTGCCCAGTGTGACTGATATAAATTCTACTTCTTCTCTTAGTGTCCCTGAGTGGCTCCCTCAAAGAGAGTACATGTGGGCATGAAGTGACAGATCCTGGTTTTCTAGGAAATTCCAGGGTAAACTGAGCAAACTGAACAGGCAAGGAAGGAGTGGCTTCTATGCACAATCACCACTCGGCTACATCTCCAACCCCCAACAAGAGACTGCATTGTGGTTTCCAGGGGAAAAGCAGGGAGAGACAATAATCCGGGAAGGGAAGGGAGGCCTGTCACTCTCTGTAAGGATGATCAGACCCAGGAGGTGTGAAAAGGCATATCACAGGCACAGAGGCTCAGAAGCACTAGGCCAGGAGGGCTGTCTGCTGTCAACAGCAGGAGACAGGCAGATAAGATCTGGGACAATTCCATGTGAACATTTCAACCCAAGGCCCTGGGTTGCTCTTTTGTCTCAGGAAAGTTGCTCCTTTTTAATAGTCTCCCTGAACACCTGAGGTGCCATTGACAGAAAAACTGAATCTTATTTTCAAATTCTTCAAGCATTACAGAAAAAAACTCCTGGATGAGATTTTATGAACTTTTCAGAGCTGAGTAACAGCTTCCTAAGTAGATGTTATTTGATTAGAAAAATGGGTGGATGAGTAGATATAAATAGATAGATGATAGATAGACTTCTATTTTATTGCATATAATCAATAATTATGGGCTGGGGTGTACCTCAATGGTAGAAGGCTTGCTTAGGAAGAGCAAGGCCCTGGGTTTGACTAAAAAAAAAAAAAAAAAGATTATATTACAAGGATTTATAATTCAGTTCCTAATGTCTATTTAAAGCAAATAAGTGCTTATGCCCTACGTATTCATCCTTATAATGATTAAGTCTTTACCACAATTGCAGCCTCTCAAATGTGGAGCAGTTTTCTTAGTTCAGTTTCCTAAGTGCAGCTATTAAAAAATAAGATGCGTTTCTTTTTCCTCTGGCAATGGTTTTTCAGCACACTTGGAACTGGTGTTAAAAAAGTGTGTGTGGGGGGGCATTTGTTAACACCAATTTTATACATGACAAACATATTCATTGAGGTTCTTTTTTTTTTTAATTGAACTTAGTGGCACTCAATCACTGAGTCACATGCCCAGCCCTATTTTGAATTTTATTTAGAGACAGGGTCTCACTGAGTTGCTAAGCACCTCGCCATTGCTGAAGCTGGCTTTGAACTTGCAATCCCCCCATCTCAGCCTCTCTAGCCTCTGGGATTACAGTTATGCGCCACCTTGCCCGGCTCATAGAGTTTTTAGGATAAATGTGCAAAGTTTTTCACTTGTTTATTCCTATACTTACTAAACTGCAATAGAAGGTACTGCTTAGAAAGTACTTCAAAAAATTTGATGACAACTTTGGGATAAGAAATGATTACTGCCTAGAAATATTTATGTCTCATAACTTGAATAATTATTTTTCTCATGAATCAAGGAACTCTAAGGCAACCTTCTATTAAATTTTACATTGTTTTTGTTTTTTGTTTTTAAATTCTACATTGTTTTACTTTGACACTTATGTGAACATTACATTCAGTTCATTTTTTTTCATAGCCAATAGTTGAAAAGGTCAAAATGCCAATAAATTTATTTACAATATAAAATTTTTAAATACTATAATTCATAGGCTTCTGAGCTAAAGTGGATTTAAGAAGCTGAACAACTTGGTGGAAGTTTCTTCTACTTGAGGCACATGCTCAACAGGGACATTCTGTATAACAGCACCTTCTTGTCTTGACTTTTCCTTTCAATTCAGCTTAGAATTTTTTTTGTGTGTGTATGTGTGTGTGTGTATGTGTGGTGCTGGAGATGGAACCAGGACTAAGCAAGCACTTAGCTAAACCATTAGCTTTACATATTCTAAATGAAGTTCATAAGGTTTATAAAATAGCAGTCTTTTGATCAGTTAATTCATCAATCAGGCTGTATTACCTATTCCAGGGGCTTTCTGAGTTTTGTTTTGTTTTGTTTTGTTTTGTTTTGTTGTTTTTAATGGGCTGGGCCTTATGCATGCTAGGCAAAAGCTCAACCACTGAGTTATATCCCTAGCCCCTTTCATATTTTATTTTCAAATTGTTCTTGCTAAGTTTCCCAGACAGTCCTCAAATTTGTCATCCTTCTACCTCAGTCTCCTGAGTAGTTGAATTACAGGTGTGCACTAACATGCCCAGCTTCTTTTCTGTGAATAACTTGGAATATCTACTTGTTCTCACTCTCCTGATTTCCAGCTGTGGTCTCTGTCCAAATAGGGCAGTTGACCAATCAGTGGGAAGCCAGAGTAGAAGACAAGAGATTCTCAGATACCTTATGACTTGCTAGAAGACAGCACTTTATCCCTCTTTTTGTGTTTCCAAAGTTATTTATACAGTTTAGCATCTGTTTCCTACATGGTGCTGCCAGGAGACCCTTGTTGGGCCTCTTCAAACCAAATCGGTCCCCTTCCTTCCTAGCCTTACTGGGTCTGCAGCTACTGAAGATTCTTCCCTTTATGGGGATGTTGTGATCATCCCAGGAAGGTGCTAATTATAGCTGCAGAAAAGGAGCCATGGGTGCCAGGCTGTCTGCTCCTGCAATTGCTCCCTCTCCCCTGACTTTCTCTATTCAGGGAACATTTTTAGGCAGTTGCTCTTAGTCAAATCCACAGCACAGGAACACACACACACACACACACACACACACATACACATTGGTCTGACAGTGAACAAATGGATGAGATGTGGTATTGGTAAGACACTGGGAATGAGGGCTTCTCAGAGAGTGGCAGTGTCTTTAAAGTCTGTCGGGCCTCTTCATGTACACTCTGAAACTATTAGAGAGGAATTCTGGGTTCAACAAGCCCACACTGTAATATTCATGCATGAACTCAATGCAGAACTTAAAATAAGGCTCAGGAAGCAAGAAAGGCTCTTTCATATTTATTACATAGTACAAATATTCACCTAATGGTTCACTTTGTAGAAGAGTAAGCAATTCTATTATTTACAAGAGAAAATTAAAGAGGATGCCCAAGTCCTGGCTTTCCTACTGGGAACACAGTGGCTCTTGTATCATAATCAAGGTTTAGTCTTCCAAGTCCCAAGAGGGAGCTTCTGTTCACTTAGAGTCTCCTTCACAGACAAGGCACTGCAGGACGGCACAGGACAGCAGGAGGAGAAAACTCAGTAAACTATATGAGCTTGGCCCATTGGCATGTGAGGGGAGAAAGTCTTTCAAATCTGAAAAAGAACAGGGAGAATACACTGTTATACACCTGGTTTAAAGGAATGAAATAGAAATGCTTGTACCTGTTCTTCTAAAGGCACTCTTCTGCCTTGCCCTCCTCACCAGAATCTGACTCTTGGGCCCTGCTTCAGGGCTGGCAGTTTGGGAGGTGGATGGGGGTGTGTGAGGAATCTGTGTTCAATGCCTCCTTGAGAGGAGATCTCACTGGAGCACAGTGTTCAGGGGCAGCCCTGCCAGAACTCAGCTAGGGGAAGTGTGCCATTTAACAATTGGGACCAGTAGAACAGACTTAAAACAATGCAACAAAATAAAACAGCCTTCAAACCATCTGCTGCAAAGATAGTCCAAGTTTTCCCCAGATTAGTTCTAACAATATTGCTTATAAGTAGGAACAGAGTTTATTAAATAGGAGGATGCAGCAATTCCTAAAGTCACAATCATTCATTGGAACATTTCAGGAATGCTGGGTACATCCCTCACATTAAGACATCCAAGGTGGCTACAAAATTTTTTAACTTTTTTTAATCTCTCACTTTGTTGGTCAAAGAACAAACATACAACCAGAGACATGAAAAATTGTGCTCTATATGTGTACTATGAATTGAAATGCATTCTGCTGTCATATATAACAAATTAGAATAAATAAATTAAACAACAACAACTTGAGCATATTCCCCATTTAGTGGTGGAAGCACAGTTGAGTGTGCACAAATTTTATTTTATTATTATTATTATTTTAATATTTATTTTTTTAGTTTTAGGTGGACACATATCTTTTTTTTTAAGAGAGAGAGAGAGAGCGAATTTTTTAAATATTTATTTATTAGTTTTTGGTGGACCCAACATCTTTGTATGTGGTGCTGAGGATCGAACCCGGGCCGCACGCATGCCAGGCGAGCGTGCTACCGCTTGAGCCACATCCCTAGCCCGTGGACACATATCTTTATTTTATTTTTATGTGGTGCTGATATTTGAACCCAGTGCCTCATGCATGCTAGGCAAGCATGCTACCCCTTGAGCCACATCCCCAGCCCCAAATTTGATTTTATTTACATCTTCCCTTCCAGACATGAACAAGACTCACAGACATGATGAAAATCTCTGGAACTTTTAATAAATCTTGCCCATGGCCCACACAGGTGACAGAAAGTGGGTTCCCCTTCGTGGAGTGGACTGGCTGAGAAATATGGCAAAAAAATCACAGGCCACAGAAAATAGATTTAAAGAGTGGGGGCAGGACAGCTCTTCGACTTTAAGGGTGGAGCTTCCATGCTGGAAAGAGAAAGTGAGAGCCTGAATTTGTTTTATTTATATGGGGGAACTTTAAAGCTTTTGCACAGATGTTCTTAGTCAATTAAGGTAGGAGGTGGGCTGTCCAGTTCCCAGTGGGTCACACCCAACTCTGGAGCTAGGAGATCTGTCTTCCTAGCCTAATGAAGACTGAAGTCACGTGTATTGTGTATCCCTTAAGTGGGAGGGACCACAAAATAGCATACAATGCCAGACCAAAATCTCCTTGGCTCAAGGCTGAGTGAAGACGCTAAATAGCTCAGGAGTGGCTTCCCACAGATAAATGTATATACAAGGTCATAGTAAATCATCCATCAGTATCAGAGTTTCCTTTTGAGTAAAACATAAAATAACAGTGGGTCGAAAAATCATTGATCATGATCATTAGGTTCACCTGTTGCCTGTTCATCAACCCCCCTTCACCACCAGGACACAGGAGCATACCTGAGCACCTCCTTCTGCAGCCCCCCTCCACAACAGTCCTCACTCATCTGTACCCTAGGAGTCCCCTTTCTGGTTCTCTGAGCCTGGGACCCCAGCCCTGGGCAGCTGAATGGGAATTTCTGAGGTGGTGGGGCTGGGCAGGAATCTTGGTTAAAATCCTCAGTGGTGATGACCATATGAACCTGCCAACCCCACAGGCAAGTTACCAATTCCATCACATCATTCTCACATCAAGACTGGGGGTGGGTGTCTGGCTGGGCTACTTAGCACATGCCAGCGTGGCTTGCCCCAGACAGGCACAAATAGTGAACCAGTGATATGGACAAGCAGTGGCAGCAGGGGCTCCCCAGACCTGTGCGAAAGTGGGCCACAGTGTGATCTTCCCAGATTCTAGCTCCAGGGACCAAGGTCAGGCCCACTCCAGGACTGAGTGCTACCTCCCTGTATCACTCCACCGTGGATGAGAGTGCCAGATTCCCCAAACAGGGAGCCTACCAGCTGGGTCCAGGTGAGACTGATGTTGACAGGTCCTTACACCTGATCAGAAACTCTTCTGATGAGAAAGGAGTCAGTATTAGGTCCATGATGACCTCCCCTTGGGAGAAGAGAGCAGGCTTCCCTAACAGGAGAATTCAGGCCCCCTTGGCTGTGACTTTAGTCAGCTTTGTGAATCTGTAAAGAGGGTTAGACTAAGATAGCTGCTCAGTTAGGGGTCCCCAGATTGGAGATGTGAACACCATGGAATGTGCTCCCCAGAGGGCCTGAGGTCACTCATGAGTTTATAAAGAAAAATATTAGAATTTCCAATTCTAGATTTATGGAAAAAATTAAAAATATAATTTAATAATATTTACGGTGCTTACTAAAATTGATAAAATCAATGATTTTGCTATTCTCCATCATTTTATGTCACACCAAAAGGAAACTCTTCTACCAATGGATGGTTTATTACTGTGAACTGGGAGTATTATTATATACTTATTGAAAGGTCCTTCTCAGCTGGGTATGGTGGTGCACACCTGTAATCTCAGGAACTCAGGAGGCTGAAGCAGGAGGACCACAAGTTCAAGGTCAGTCTCAGCAATTTAGTGAGACCCTGTCTCAAAATAAAAAAAATAAAAATGGCTGGGGATGTAGCTCAGTGGTAGAGTGGTAGTGGGTTTAATCCCCAGTACAAGAAAATAAAAATAAAGAAGGTACTTCCTAGACTTTAGACATAGCAGAGATCTTTGTCATTATGAGTCTTGTGCATATGTGAAAAGGAAGATATAAATGAAATCAAGTTTGTGTGGGCTCAGCATGGTAACGGTGTCTTCACTGCTGAATGGGGAGTATACTCAAATTATTTTTTTACTAATGAAGTTTTTGAAGACCACAATGAATGAGGATAATATCACCTTTCAATATGAGGGCCAAACCCAGCATTTTTGAAATTCTTCAATTTGTAGCTACCCTAGAATCCCCTGGGAGCCAGAAGGCTTCCTCGCCTGCCCTCAAACCCAGGAAAGCTTGCCCACAGAAATGACACCAGTCACAGATAATATCCTAGGAAGGTAGGACAAAGGCTCAGAGTTGACTGGGTTCTAGGACCTTTAAGGCCATCCTTACGGAATCCGAAAGGCTGAGTCTGGCTAATTTTTGTTAATTTGTTTGTTGGTTATTATTATTAATTTTTTTTGCCAGAAATGCATTTTTTTTTAAAAAAAAATTGAGTTTACAGGGGTTGGGGATGTGGCTCAAGCGGTAACGCGCTCGCCTGGCATGCACGGGGCGCTGGGTTCGATCCTCAGCACCACATAAAATAAAGATGTTGTGTCCACCGAAAACTGAAAAATAAATATTAAAAAATTCTCTCTCTCTCTCTCTCTCTCTCTCTCTCTCTCTCTCTCTCTCAAAAACAATTGAGTTTACAATAAGTAAATATAAAATAAAATTGAGTAGCTTGACTTGGCCCCACCTCACATTTGTGTTACCTATCTATCTCTTGAGTTTGCTACTTCACTGGGCCATTACATAGGTACCAAATTTTAAATTAATACTAAAAAAATCTATTTTAGCATTGGGGATTGAACCTAGGGTCTTGAGCTCCACCATCATCCCTAGAGTATTTGGATTTTTTTTCCTTGTTTTTGCACTGCTAGAGATCATACCACGTCCCCCCTGCATGCCAGACAAGTGCTCTACCATTGAGTTACACCACCAGCCTTTCAATTAGTTCTTGATGCTAATGACAATTTCTTGGTTCTCTGCTTCATAGGTAGCCATCCTGTTGGTCTAATTGAGATGAGCTTGAGCTGGTTTAAGGTCTAAGCAAAGACTCCTTTTATTCTCGAACATCAGTCAGAGTGACCCCTGGAGACCCTCAGCCTGAAAATTTCTGAGTGGGTGGAGTAGCATAATTTTACGTCATATTATCTATTTTCAATCCCTCCCATGCATAGATGTCTTTCCCTACTATTAAAATGATATTGTGAATACAGTTTTTCTTCTATCTATCTCCCATATACTCTTGAAAACATCATAAAAAGCTATTAAAGGATTTAGACCATAGCCACATTTTCAATATGCTAAGCAACACTATCAAAAATATCTCCATTCTGGCCTGGGGTTGTAACTCAGTGGTAGAGCACTTGCCTAGCACGTGTAAAGCACTGGGTTCAATTCTCAGCACTGCATATAAATAAATAAAATAAAGGTCCATCAACAACTAAAAAATATATTTAAAAAAATCTTCATTCTTTTCATATTGAGAATTAGTCTTACATGAATGGCACAGTGGTTAAGAATCAGGTCCTATTTGCTACCTATGGGAGTTAACCTCTCTCTAAGCCTCAGTCTCCTCAAATATAAAAAGGTATAAAATATACTTCATAGGCTGTTATGAGAATTAGATGAGATAATAGGTATAAAGTGCCTGAAACATAAAGAGCTAACAAATGCAGTTATCACCATCATTATCAGTCACATCCTGCCATTTGATCACTATTAGCAGTCATCATCATCACCATTTTAACTTGCCTAGAGCAGAATAGGTCAACCAGCATAATGGTGTTACCCTTTTTTCTGCACCTGACAAACTGCTCTGAAATGAGACTGCACCGTACTATTTTATCCAGTTTTGATGAACAGAAGTCACATTTTCAGAAACTGTTGTGACTATTCTTAGCAGAAAGACAGCAGTCTCAGCCCTAGATGCTTTGAATGATATAAAATAGTGATTAAGATAATACTGGAACCCAGTTCCTGCCCTGATGGCCTTGCATAGAAGCCTGACTCCAGCTATGACCTTCCTCAAATTCCTGCTGAGGAAGCTCTTGCAGGTGGAATCTGACTTCATCTGTGAGGGACCCTGTGTAATTCTGATGCCTGTCCCTAAAATCTATGTCCTTCACTCTCTGATCATAGTAGGAGCAGTTGGTGAATCAGAGGCATGGCCCCAGCAAATGGGACAGACCATAGGAGAGAGAGGACTTTGGGGAAATGTAGCTTGCATGAAAGGGAGGGAGAGATGAATAAGGTGCTAGAATTTCCTCTCCACTTGCAGGTGCAAAACTAGCTGAGGAGAAGGGAGTGAGTGATGGGCCAGGAGGGAATGAGAGCTGTGCCTAGACTCCCTTGACTCCTGGTCCCACTCAGAAGAAAAGAGAGGCGTGAGAAGGTGGGTCAGAAATTGAGCATTCACTGAGTGTGCTTCTCCATTAAGGACCCACCAAGGTCAGAATGAGGAGAAGACAGTAAATAGGGATGAAGGGCTTTCCCTCCTGGTTGTCCTGGCTGTCTTGTTTGAGGGGGAGAGAAGTGGAATTGAGGGGCAGTGCAAATATTAACTGTGTCGCTCCACTGCTGGAAGAGCCCAGTAGTTGACTGAGGTGGAGGGAAGGGCAGGAAAGAGGCTTTGGCCTTAGTCTCCCCTCTGGACACACTGCACAAACTACCCAGGATGACACAAACAGAGGCCCATGACTTGGGTTGAAGGGCAGTGTCTTCACTGACTGTGCTTACCACTGCTCATCCCAGTTAGCACCTGTTGAAAAGCAGTATTGAAAAGAGACAGGGCCCGGGCTATTGGATTGAAACGTGGTGCCACCTCAATTAGCTTTTGCAGCCTGACAAGAGAAAGGGTGCGACTGCCCAAGCCTCCAGAACCAAGGCCTGATCCCTTCTGGTTCCAGTGCCCTCTGGCGGGAAGAGATGGTATTGGCCAGTGTAGGGACATTTTCAGAGATTTATTCAGCTACCCTGACTCCCAGGTTCAACACTGCTTACCAGCTTGTCATCGCTGGAAGCTGCGCGCACAGTAAAGAACGCACATGTTAAACCCAGCAATCCGGACATGAGAAACCTTAAACAAAATTAGTAAATAATAATAATAATAGTTCACTGGGTAAGTTACAATGAGTGTGGTTTTCTTCAGGAATGAATTTAGTTTCTTATTTCTGGGTCGCTTGGCACAGGAAGCTGTTGTTTGAGTCCGTACTCAGGATGAACCACAAAAAAGGCGCAAACGCACAAGTGTGTCAAGAGCAGAAGTCTCGGGTCCTCTTACCACAGCGGCCGAACGTCTGGCGGGGAAGACAATGGAGGGCCCCAAAGACGCACCTGCACAGGCGGCAACCACTGAAGGTCCAGGCTCCATGCACCAGGGCGCCGCAATCGCTGAGGAGGCGGACACCAGGCATCAATGCCTAGGTCCACGCACCCTGCCCGCAGCGCCCCCTCCTGCCCCTTCCTTGGGTCGCGTCCCCCGGTCCCCAGCGCCCACCTGCGTCTCTGGTCGTGCTCGCAGTAGCGGCCGGTGAAGTGGGCTGGGCACACGCAGAAGCTGCCCAGTACACAGGTGCCGCCGTTCCAGCAGCAGCGCTGTCGCAGGGACGCACCTGTGGAGGCGGGGTGGGTGGGTGAGTGGGTGTCGCTCAAGTTTAATCCCAGCGCACAGTGCAGGCGCTGCTCCTGGTCCCGGGGAGAGTTGGCCGAACTCGTGACCGCCCCGTGGAGGCAATAAAGCTTTCCGCTAAGGGTGTTTGCTTGGGCAAACCCTGCTTGTTAATTTAGGGATTAAAAACAAACTACCCGGGGTGCAGGAGGTCAGCAGAGTCCGGTGACACACAGCAAATTGGATTTTTCTCTCTCTTTTCACATGTTAAAGTCAGTGGCTTTACTCGACAGGGATTGAAGAAGACAGGCCTCCCAAGCAGGACCACCCACGGGTGTGGTGACGCCAAACCCAGAGAGGCCCCCTGGGGACGCGGAGACTGGAGCCCCAGAGTATGCGATAAGCCAAACCAGGTCCACTATTATCTTGGTTTGGAACGTTTGTCTTAAACACATTTAAGTCACAGTTCTCTAGACCTGTGGAAAATAACCATTGGAGATCAAATGCAACGTTTTGCCAATGAAATAGTCAAACTTTTAAAGGAGGAAATTTCTCACTAGGAAATATATTTTTGCTTTGCAGTGATTCATAACTTGAACATGCCGAGATGTTCTCTCTGGGGTTTCTTATTTTTATCCCCAATTTATCCCACGGATTTTTATTAGTTTGTTTTGTTCTGTTTTTCGAGACCCTATATATGAGTCCACCGACTTTGGAGAAAAATGTTTCCGGGGTCGGGGACGCCTAAACTTACGCTCTCCATAAGCTCTGGAATAGGGAGAACCCCGCAGCCACCAGTCCTCTTCGCTCCCATTCACCTCCCTGAAAGTACTCAGAGTCCAGTTGAGGGTTGTCTGCTGGAATTTGGGGGCTGCAAAATTTTTTGCTTCTTCTCTGCCACCTTTATGTTTCCTTCTTTGATAACCTTTTCAAAAACATTAAAAATATTAGACCGATAAGGATTGAGAAACATATTTCATGAAATGAAAACTGAGACTATGAATAAAATGCATCTTACTGTTTCCCAAATGGATGCTCTGTAATGCCAAACCCATCATAAAGAGAAGCCTAGAATATTTAAAGAAAAGTATTAAATTTTGAAAGAGTATAAGCAGAACTTCATATTATACATATAAAAATGTAGTACAATCATACATAACTACACAAAATATTTAGCACAGTAAATGTAATCAGTTTGTTACTTGTATATTTTGACTAATGTTATCATAGCTAGAAAGATTTTGAGATTCAAGTGCACACTTCCTTTAATGAGAAGAAACTGTCATGCACGCATTGCAATTTATCCTGAGAATTTTAAACCCTCATCTTGGCTCTAAGATCTAAATGACACTGTTTTACCTGACGTGGTGCCTCCAGGTCATTTTCCCACTGACACGCCTGGTCTCCTGTCATTAATACATTGAAGATCAATTTCCAAGGAAGTTGTGTCTGAGCAGTTTTTGCATTGGAAGGTATCTTTACTCAGAACATAGAATAGGTAAGTATGGAAAACACAGGCATTTCCTTCCCTCTGTCTTGTCTAAGAGAAGCAATGATGAGATCTTTGAGCTCTGCTGTTGAAGCCCAATAGGCGAGGGCCTGCTGTGACATCCAGGAGTCTGAAGGACTGTCCCTCAATGAGTCCTGGCTAGGAGGGGGTGGAGATATGGGCTCACCCCCACCCCCACCCCCAGCAGTATTTGCAATCCTAACTTCAGCAGGGGTGGCCAATCCCTGGGGTAAAACATTGGTGACCAAAGTGACAAACCTTCTATCACTGGAAAACAAAATTAAGACTCTAACACAAATTTAAAAATGGAGATTTTCTATTGCATTCTCCTGTACTGGGAGTTGTGAGAGGGCTCAGCTGGAGAGGAGACATAACCAGTAGCTGGGGTCCCAGAAGTCATGAATTGTGAGCATGAACGTAAAGGAGGACATTTCAATCCCTTACTTCCATAGATGGAAACTTTGCCCAGTTTGGGAACAGCTGTACCCATTTACTACAACACTCCTTTGGGAGAGGTGCTAGTCCTGCTCCCAGGTAAAAGGCAGTAAAACTGACACTTTCTAGAGGCTAATCCTCTTGATAGTTAGATCTTTGAAAAATGCAAAATGCACATATATTATGAGAAACCCACTGGTCATAGCATGCAGAGTCCCCTGTGCACAGGTGAAACTGCTGTACACATTTGTCTGATGAGCCTATCTGAATCCAAGAAGAGAGAGACTTGGATGTCTCACCTGGCACTTTGTAAGTCTCAGTATTTCTAATTGTTTAAACTGAAACTCTGGTTCTTTTATCAGCAATAAAAAGGACACCTTGGAACTCAGTGTGACAAATTGTTGTGTGACTTTAATTTAAAAAAAATTTTTTTTTTGAAAAATCATGTTTCTTCCAAAGTTGAAAGAGTCTTTGACACTATTTGATTTCTTACACATTTAAATGTGAGTCTTATTAAATAGAATGTTAAAAGTAATTTAATTTAATTATATGTAAAAAGTAAGTACATTTTATGACTTTGAATTAACAGAAACTTCTGTATGAACTAAGTGTGTTATGTATTAAAATAAAAATTATTGAAATAAAGGACTGTATTTCTTTATATAAATAAGTTTTAAAATCATCCATGTAACAGAATGCTGTGGAAAACAAATATTTCTGATAATACTAAAGTTTTAAAAAGAAACATCTAAAATCTAATCCCCCCTATTCAACTTTTTTACAGTGGACATTTCCAAACACATACACAATCTGGGAGAATGATCAGTAAACTCAGGTTCACCAATTAAGTATTAGCCTTTGCCAATCTTATGTACCACAATTATTTTCATTGTGGAGTTTAAAAGCACTTGCTTGTTTAAAAGCACTTACCCCAGATGTTGAATTGTTTCATATCTAATAAGGTTTTGAAAATCTGCAATTTATAAATGGAAAATGTAGAAAAAGGAAAGGAAATGTTTGCTTGCAACACAGGTTTGAGTCAGAAAATGAGGGCTGGGGTGTAGCTCAGTGGTACAGGGCTTGTCTGGTGGGTGCAAGGACCTGGCAGGGGGTAGGGGAGAGGGAGAAAGAGAAGAGAGGCAGGCCAGCAACAGAATGTCCCAATTCTGTTTACTTAAGATCAGCTCTGGGGATGGGGCAGGGCTGAGTGCCTGCAGTGATAAAGCTGCTGATAAACTATTTTTCACCATACTGTTACTCCATGCAGAGCTTTGTTGTCCTTTGTTGTCTCATTTGCTCGAAGGTTTTACAAAAAGAGTTTTGCATTTCAGTGCTGAGGAGCTGCCATGTTTGTGATCAACAAAGCCCAGCAAGTAAAGGTTGCCTGGGAACAGCTGGAGTGGGGGAAGGTGGGTCCTTTGCCTTGGGGGAGGTCCTCTCCCTTGTTATCAGTTGTAAACAGATAAGGTAGGAGCCACCAATCCAATCTCCAGTGGATGCCCTGACTCATTAGATGGTGGGAACTGGGACTCTCATGCCAAGAATGGGCACTGTCCCTTGTCATGTTTTCAGCACATCAAACATTCACAGAGGAAGATGCTCTGTAGCAAATTAGGTGTGAAGGAATTCTGTGAGAATTGCTTTAAAGCTGAGGTTGTCCTCATCAGCTACTCACTGGGTTCCATGGGGGAGTGAAAATGTCTTCTCTCCATCCTCCTAGGTGCTTTGGCTTGGCTACTTTTTGTCTCTATAAATTTTTCTTTTCTAGGTATTTCATGTTAATGAAATTATACAATATTTGTCCGTGTGTGTATGTGTGTGTGGCCGGGGGTGGGGTGGGGATTGAACTGGGGACCTCACATTCTAGGAATGTGTTCTACCAAACCTATGCTTGTCCTTTGGCACCTCACTTCTTTCACATAGTGCGATGCTTTTAGGTTGTAGCATGTATTAGAACTTTATGTCTTTTCATAAGTGGAAAATATCTCATCATATGTATATTCTCCATTTTTGTTTATCTGTCATCTGTTCATGGATACTTGGGTTCTTTCTACCTTTGAGTAGAGCAGAGAGGGAAAATGGCCATCTACATACCAATAAGGGAAGACAAAATTTTGATATTGGACTTCCAGCCTCCAGAACCATGAGAAAACAAATTTCTGTTCGTTAAACCACACAGTCTGTGGTATTTTGGCATGGGCATATGAGCTCATACCAAGGTTTTTGGTTTTTTCCTATTAATTTTTTCTTTTTTTGTTGCTGTGGACTGAATTCAAGGCCTGGCTAGTCTAAGCACATACTTTACTACTGAATTATACCTCTAGCCATATTTTTTTTCATTGTTGTTACATATTACGTGTATACATATACACACATAATATATATATACACACATATTATGTGTATTAAGTCATTTTGGTGTGACCAAAATACTTGTGGAGAACAGCTTAGAGTGTTGCTGGAAGCTTGGTCCTTTCCCTGATGCCAATATAATGATGAGGACATGGTTTTGAGGAAAAGGAAAAAGAAGTTTTATTGCTTTGCTAGCAAAGGAGAAACACAAGGGACTCCTGTCCCAGAGGCTATGATTTTGCCCATCAGCAGGAAGAGGGGGCTTTTAAAGAGATGATTCAAAGACTACATTCCACATGCTTTCTGAAGTTGTAATTCACTTGTTAATTTGGAAGATAGTCATTTCTGAGATCTTCCAGTACCATCCCCAAAGTCTGGATTATTTCATTCCTATGGTGGGTATGTACTTAGGGACAGATAACTCTACCTAGGATGGGGAAGAAAGGTAATCCTGTTTCCCCTAAGATTAGGGAGGGGGAGAGATTTGAGAGGAGCAGGGAGAGAGGAAGAGAAAGAAACATGTCCATTTAAAAAAATCAGTTGCAGGGACAGAGCTGCAAGGGTAATATTCAAAGCATAAAGTGGAGCACTGTTACAAGAGGAGGAAAAGTTAATTTGGGTTCATGGTTTTGAAGGTATCAGTCCATGATCAGCTGGCTCCATTGCTGTAGTCAAGAACATCATGGTGGAATGGTGTGGAAGAGGAAAGCTGCTTAGCTCATGGAAACTGGGAAGGAGAGGGAGAGAGGCAGGGCACCAAAGATAGCAGGAAACAGTTTTATTTGGCCGCAGCCAGGTTCAGGGGGCACAGCTTTTGCTGTAATCAATTAATCCCCTGAACCCTGAGTTCAGGGAGTTTCAGAATTTTATACCCAGCATGTAAGGGGAGGGCCTCAGAAGTTCACAGTCTGCAGAAGTTCACATAAAAGCAGCTTTTTCTTTCACTGTTCTGGGCAAGTTAACTCTTCAAGGACAACACCTGAGAAGGGGAGAGCTTCTTCTCCCCTTTCTTTCCTCCCCAGGCCAGCTGTTACCATGGAGCCCATTTGTAACTTATCTTAAAAATGTAGACATCTCTGTGAAGCCCAGCTCAAGGCCAGAGGCCTTGTTTGCACATTTCTTCAAAGTACTATACTGGATATGTTTGTGAAAAACTAGTAAGGGAGTGTCCAGCACCTGGAGTGCTGGTATCTTTTCGGCCAGTGGCCAAGTTAACAGGGTGACACGAAAATAGGAAGTTTATCTACATTGGACTCTTTCGCAGAGACTCTTTTGCTGACAGTCCTAAAATCAGCCATGATGAAGAGGGCTTTTCTGTGGAGAAAGGGGGACAGTCCACGCTCCTGTGCTGGTGGACTAGACCCACTTAAGAACACCTCTCAGCACTTTCCACTTCACTCCTGAATCATTCCTGGTTTCCTATCAGTTGTATAAATATGAATTTCCTTGACCCATTTTTAATTAAATACCTTATTTATCCTGTGTGTTATTTAGCTTTTCATTACTGTGACAAAATACCCAAGACAATCCACTTAGAAGGAGGAAAGGTTTACTATGGTTTTGGAGGATTCAGTCTATAGTTGGTTGGTTCATTACTTTTGGGTCTGTTAGTGGTGGGGTATATCATGGTGGGAGCATATGAAAAATGATGCTCATCTCATAGAGGCAAGAAAGCAAAAGAGGGAAGCAGAAAGGGACCAGGGTTCCAATATCCCCATTATACATCCCAATGACCTAACTACCTCCCAGTAGGAATCCTCTGAAAACAGAGGGAAGACCAGAGGAGCAGAGGAAAGAGATGGAGGAAGAATGAGAGAAGGTAGGAACTGTGGAGTGTAGTTGACAAATGATGTTATATACATGTATATATGAATATATCCAGTGAATTTCACTTTTATGTCTACCTATGTTGCACCAATTGAAAAAAGCAATAAATAAGTAGGAGGAAGATGAGGAGAATAGAGGAAGGGGAACAGAGATGGGAGGAGAGGAGGGAAAGAGGAAGTACTGGAATTGAAATGAAGCAAATTATATTCCATGCATGTAGCATTACGTCAAAATCAACCATGCCATTATGTATAACTATAATGCACCAATAAAACTGTTTCCTGCTATCTTTGGTGCCCTGCCTCGTTTGTCCCTACAACAGGAATAGTAGGGATGGCTCTGTAAACTAAGAAACCATAAATGAGGCCAAAATAAAAGCAAAGACAGTTTATTCAGATGCAGAATAGATCTGAAAATTGGCAAACACTGGCTCAGTTTTGAAACTGGGTGAGGGCCCAATAAACAGCCAAAAGAGCAATCTTTAAGGAAGATAAGTAGGACTGTGGTTAAGTACAGTAGTTGGGAACTGCTGTCAACCAGGGTGGTTATGAATTTTGTAAATTCATTGGAATGACCAAGTTATTTGACCAGCATTTTTAGATATTAAAAATTTCTTACCTCTGGCAGTCAGTTCCTGACATGATGTTTGTATGGCAACTTAATCATGTCAGAAAAATCTCTAAGGTTTAGACAAGGATTTCTGCTCTCTTTTTGACCATCCTGCTGCCATTTTACTTTTTAGTGTTATGAACATATTGTAATGAGGGGCACCCTACAGATTTATTGAATTGAGTAAGTCAAGGCAAATACAAGGTCAGAAGCTGAGCATAGAGATTGGTCAGGAAGTGCTGGAGGCTTTAGCAGAGAGAAGTGAAACCATTAAAGAGTTGTCCTTAGGACAGGGAAAAGAACATTATGTAACTGCTAGCAGCATTAAAGACCATAGTCCACCACACTAGTGAGGGAGAAGCCCCTGTACCCTCTTTGCAAAGTTGAAGCATAGCTCTTTCCTTTACTTTCTTTTTCTTTTCTTTTCTCCTTCCTGCTTTCCTTCCTTCCTTCCTTTTGTGATTGGGATGCAACCCAGGAGTGCTCTACCACTGAACTGCATCTCCAGCACTTTAAAAATTTTGAGACAGGGTTTCACTAAATTACCCAGGATGGCTTTGAGCTTGTGGCCCTCCTGCATATCAGACTCCCTCACTGTAGTTTTAAGTTTGAAAAGAGTCTGAATGTATTCATCATCAGAGTTCTGTCACAGAAACCAGCGAGGAATCCAGGAAATCAGTTAGGATGCTTGGCAGGAAGGTAATAAACGTTGACTTGGAGAATGGGTGGATTTTTGTTAAAACTGGGGTTTAAAAAAAAAAAAAAACCAGGTACAGAAATGGGCCTAGGAGAAGGTTCTGGATGTCAAGAAGAGAATTTGTTAGTCCGTTCAGAGGCAAAGACACACTAAGAGGCTGCTGAGCACCAAACTCAGACTCTCACACGTCCAGTTGTTTTAGATAAAAGCCCAAAGAGGCTTGCGTTCAGCCATTTGATACGGGCTTACTTGCATTCCCCATGTAACTGTACCCAGATCTGTTAGCCATAGATAAGATAAACCTAGGGTCTTCAAAGACCAAAAATCTTTGCTGCCTTTCAGAAATCTCTGACCTAGTGCTGCCCCACTGTGCTTATGAGCTGAGGTCACCTGGACTCTCCCCAGGATTCCATCTACCTCTTTCCCTGGCAAGGGGTGCCCTGCACCATGATCTCTGAAAGGTTTCATGCTATGAAGAACTTTTTTTTTCTTTTTTAAAATTTATAGTATTGTAATTATATGTAATATTTGGGTTCATTTTGACAATATAATACATGCAAGGAATTTGATTTCAATCCAATTTCCCCATCTTTTCCTTCCCCTTTCTTCCTCTTTTATTCTATTGATCTTCCTTTCACTCCTTTATTTATTTTTGACGGGTATTTTCTACATAGAGGTGACATGACCTTTGGCACATTTTTGTATGTATGTAACATGACTTTATTAAGTTTATTACATATTTCTTCCCCTTCCCTGCTTTCCTCCCCTCTTCTTATTATCCTTCTACTCCCCTGATCTTCCCTCTCTCTTCTTCTACCGCCTTCTTTCCCTTGTTTTGGTCTAGTGTCCACATGCAAAAGGGTTTTCTTTTCAACTCTTGATTTTCTAAGTCTGGCTTATTTCACTTAACATGATGTTATGGTTTAGATATTAGGTGTTCCTCCAAAGCTCGTGTGTGTGACAATGCAAGAACATTCAGAGGTGGAATGACTGGGTTATGACAGTCTTGACCCAATCAGTGAATTTATCCCTTGATGGTGATTAATTGAAATTGAAAATGGAAACTGAAGTTGGGGAGGTTGTGGCTGGAGGAGGTGAGTCATTGGGGGCCTGCCTTTGGGGTTTATTTTTAGCTGGTAAGTGGAGTCTCCTCTCTCTCTCTCTCTCTCTCTCTCTCTCTCTCTCTCTCTCTCTCTCTCTGCCTTCTGATCATGATGTGAGCCTCTTCCCTCCACCACACTCTTCCACCATGATGTTCAGTCTCATCTGGAGCCCTAAAGAATGGAGCCTGCTGTCTATCCACTGAGACCTCTGAAACTGTGAGCTCTCAAATTAAACTTTCCTCCTCTAAAATTGTTCTTGTTGGGTGTTCAGTCACAGCAGTAAAAAAGCTGACTAAAGCATGATTTTCTCCATTTCCTTTCATTTACCTGCCAATGCCATAATTTCATTCTTCTAATTTAGGACTGAGTAAAACTCCATTGTGTATATATTCCACAACTACTTGATCCATTCATCTATTGATGAACATCTGGGTTGATTCCATAATTTGACCATTGTGAATTGTGTTGCTATAAACATTAAAGTGACTGTATTGCTATAGTATACTGATTTTAGTTCTTTGGGATAAATACCAAGGAATGAACTAGCTGGGTCATATGGTGGTTCCATTTCCAGCTTTTTGAGGAATCTCCACACTGCTTTCCAGAATAGCTATATTAATTTGTAGTCCCATCAGCAATATATGGGTGTACCTTTTCCCTACATCCTCACCAACATTTATTACTATTCATGCTCTTGATAATTGCCATTCTGACTGGTGTGAAATAAAATCTTAGGGTAGTTTTGATTTCATTTCTCTAATTGCTAGAGGTGTTGAAAATTTTTTTCATGTATTTGTTGGGCATTTGCATTTCTTCTTTAGAAATATTTTTGTTTAATTCCTTTGCCCATTTATTGATTGGGTTATTTGTTTTGTATTGAGTTTTTTGAGTTCTTTATATGTTGTGAAGGAGTAGTTGGCAAAGATTTTCTCCCATTCCACAGGCTTTCTCTTTACTCTGTTGTTTCCTTTGGTGTGCAGAAGTTTTTTTGATTTGATGACATCTCATTTATTGATTCTTAGTTTTATTTCTTGAGCTTTAAGAGTCTTGTTGAGGAAGTCGGTGTCCGCCTCTATATGATGAGTGCTTTCTTTGAGCAGTTGGAAGGTTTCTGGTCTAATTCCTAGGTCTTTGATCTGTTTGATTTGGCTTTTGTGAGGGTGAAAGGATCTAATTTCATTTTTCTACATGTACATATCCAGTGTTCCAAGCACCATTTGTTTAAAAGGTTTTCTTTTCTCCAACATACATTTTTGGCACCTTTGTCAAGAATCAGTTGGCTGAAAATATTTGGGTTTGTCTCTGTATCTTCTTTTCTCTTCCATGGTCTCCATGTCTATTTTTTGCTACTGAAGCTCTGTAGTGTTGAAACTGGAGTTTTGAGATGAGACTAGATTCCTGGCTTCCTCAATTTCCTTCTAGGTACTTGTCTTGCAAATTTTGAAGAATCAAATCCATGGACAATCACAGAAGTGAAGAATAAACAGGGCAGGTTTATTTAAGGGAGAAGAGAGAACTCCCACCATGCATGAGGGGTCCTGATAGTAGGAAAAAAAAAAAAACATTTTGGTGTTGCCAGCCTAGAAACTTACATATGGTTCTGGGCAGAGCATGTAGCAACATGTATGTAAAACAGTATTGTCTTCCTTTCCATCTGGGTCACCCCCACCTTCCTTTCTATAACTTCCATCCAGGTCACCCTCACCTTCCATTTCTCACCTTTGGGATAAAGGAGTTGGCTGGAGGTATTTCCACAGGTAAGCCTCAAGGTTTTTTACATTTGAAAGAAGACTTGATGGTTCTCTTTAGCATCTGCTGGTTAGCTTCCAAGTATTATTTGAGATCAGGTATTGTGATGCCTCAAGCATCACTTTTCTTGTTCAGAGTTGTTTTAGCTATTCTAAGTCTCTCATTCTTCCAAATGAATTTAAGGACTGATTTTTCTAGTTCTGTGAATTAATGTCATTGACACTGTGATAGGTATTGCATTGAATGTGTACATTGCTTTTAGTAGTATGATCATTTTGACAATATTAATTCTGTCCATTCAGGAACATGGGAAGTCTTTTCATCTTTTGAAGACGTCTCTAATTTCTTTCTTCAGTGTTCTGTAGTTCTGATTGTTGAGTTCTTTCACGTCCTTTGTTAGATTAATTCCCAGGTCTTTCTTCCTTCCTTCCTTTCTTTCTTTCTTCCTTTCTTTTAAGGTTATTGTGAAGGTTTTTCTTATTTGTTTCTCAACTGAATTGGAGTGCAGAAAAGCTATTGATTTATGAATGTTGATTTTGTGTCCTATTACTTTGCTAAATTCATTTATCAGCTCTAGAAGTCTTCTAGTGGATTTTTTTTGGATCTTCTAGATATAGGATTATGTTAGCAAATAGAAACAGTTTGAGTATTTCTTTTTCCAGTTTATATCCCTTCACTTTCCTTTTGTTGCCTGATTGATCTGGATACAGTTTCAAGAACTATATTGAACATAAGTGGTGAAAATGAACATCCTTGTCTTGTTCCTGATTTTAGAGGAAAATCTTTCAGTTTTTCTCTGTTCTGTATGATGATTGCTTTGGATTTGTCATATATAGCCTTTACAATGTTGAGTTAAATTCCTTATGAAGGACTTTTCTTTCCTGGCAATCCTGTCAAAACACCACCCAAGTAGCTCTTGCGTGCTGCTGCCACCTTGTGGTCAACTTTGTATCTGTTCAGTGCAGAGATCCCTTAGCACATAAAACTCCATGA
Organism: Marmota monax; assembly: GCF_021218885.2. NCBI lineage: Eukaryota > Metazoa > Chordata > Mammalia > Rodentia > Sciuridae > Marmota > Marmota monax. The sequence goes on along the minus strand of NW_026693934.1, from coordinate 8,627,204 downwards.
ACAGTCCTTGTGAAAACCAATTCACCACAGTGCAAGGGTTTATTATGAGATCTCTATTCTATTCTATTCTATTTATATGCCTATGCTAGTTATTAACACATTGTTTTGATTACTGTAGCTTTGTAGTAAGTTTTGAAATTGGGAAATATTACTCCTCCATCTTTATTTACCTTTTTCAAGATTGGTATGGCTATTCAGAGTCTCTTGATATTCCAGATAAATTTTAGAATGCTATCGTATATTTCTGGAAAAAAAGTGAGGTTTTATAGGAGATTTAGATTTATATTTGAAGGTGAGGATCAAAGTGTCTGGTTATCAGTTTGACTTTCTACATGTATTTGTAAACATCTATAGATATATGAAATGTCCATACAAATATCAGGATGCAATTTTTTATGCTGCCAAAAATAAATAAAGAAAAAGAATACAGTATTTAACAGGTATTGAATCTGTGGATTGCTTTGAATGATATCTTAGTCCATTTTGTGCCCTATAACAGAATACTAAAGAGTCAATGGTTTGTAATGAACAGACATCTATTAATTTATGGTTCTGGAGGCTGGAAAGTCCAAGATGTAAAGGCAGCATCTGGTGAGAGCCCAATTTCTTCATCATTCCATGGCAGAAAGTAGAAGGGTAAGGGCAAGTATGTGTGCATGCATGTGTGCTAGATGGGAGAGGGAGAGGGGGAGGGGAGGGGAGGGGAGGGGGAGGGGAGAGGAAGAGGGAGAAGAAAAAGAAGAGGTTGTTACCCTTTTATAATGGACACAAACCCAGATTAATGACATTAATCCACTCATGAGGCTGGTCCTCATGGCTAATCACTTTTTTTTTTTAATTTTTTAATATTTATTTTTTTTTTAGTTTTCAGCGGACACAACATCTTTGTTTGTATGTGGTGCTGAGGAGCGAACCGAGGCCGCACGCATGCCAGGCGAGCGCGCTACCGCTTGAGCCACATCCCCAGCCCCACTTTTTTTTGTTGTTGTTGTTAAAGAGAGAGTGAGAGAAGGAGAGAGGGAGAGCGAGAGAGAGAATTTTAATATTTAATATTTATTTCTTTGTATGCGGTGCTGAGGATGGAACCCGGGCCGCCCGCACGCATTCCAGCGCGCTACCACTTGAGCCACACCCCCAGCCCAAAAAACCTTGTGGCAGCGGTGGGATTCGAACCCACGCCCCCGAAGAGACTGGAGCCTTAATCCAGCGCCTTAGACCGCTCGGCCACGCTACCTGCTGGCTGGCTAATCGCTTCTTAACGGTCCCACCTTTCAATACTGTTACAACGACAATACAATTTCAACATGTTTTGGGAAGGGGACATTCAAAACATAGTAAGTGGTATTATCACTTCAACAATAAGTTATTTTATTTTATTTTAGTAGTGCTGGGAAATGAACCCAGGGCTTCAAACATGCTAAGCAAGCTCTCTACCACTGAGATATATGCCCATCCTATAACTGATTTTTGTGCATTGATTTTATATTCTGCAACTTTGCAGAATTCATTTATTACCTCTAAAAGCTCTTTTTGGATTGTAAGCTTTTTTCCTTTTTATTTTTATTTTTTGGTGGGATTGGTGTTGAAATCCTGGGCCCTGCGCTTGCGGGGGGGCCCCCCATCACTCTACTGCTGAGCTACAGCCCCAGCTCAACAATTTTTATGTTTTCTATCCACAAGACTATGTAATCTTCAAACAGATAATTTTATTTCCACTTCCTTTGTGTTGCCAATTTTCTCTAACTGCAACTTCAAGCACTGTGTTGAACAGAAATGGCCAAAGCAGGTGGTTAAAATTTCATGAATTTTATTATCAAAACACGTTGAGGGCTGGGGATGTGGCTCAAGCCTTAGCGTGCTCACCTGACATCCGTGTGGCCTGGTTCCATCCTCAGCACCACATACAAACAAAGATGTTGTGTCCGCTGAAAACTAAAAAATAAATATTAAAAACTCTCTCTCTAAAGATGTTGAGTTGTGTTAAATGTTTATATTGTGTCAATTGAGAGGATCATGTAGTGCTTTTCCTTCATTCTATTAATGTGATGAATTACATCAATTGATTTTCATGTTGAGCCACCCATATAGTTGTAGAATGAATCCTACTTATTCGTGAGTTTAAGCCTTTTAATATTCTCCTGAACTCAGTTTGCTGATGCTTTGTTGAAGAATTTTGCCTCTATATTCACAAGAGATATTGGCTTGATGTGTTTTTGTCTGGCTTCAGTATTAGCTTAATGATGGCCTCTTGGAATAGTTAGGAAGTGTTCCCTCCCCTTTGATTATCTGAAAGAGTTTCAGAAATATTAGAATTAATTATTCTTTGAATGTATGGAAGAATTCACGGGGAAAGTCATGGAATTCTCTTTGTTGGAAGGTGTTTGATTACTGATTCAATCTCTGTGTTATAGACTATTCAGATTTTCTATTCCTCCTAAAGTCAGTTTTGGTAGTTCATGTGTGTGTGTGTTTTTTTTTTAAGAGAGAGAGAGAGAGAGAGAGAGAGAGAGAGAGAGAATTTTTAATATTTATTTTATGGTTTTCAGCGGACACAACATCTTTGTTTGTATGTGGTGCTGAGGATCGAACCTGAGCCACACACATACCAGGCGAGCACGCTACCGCTTGAGCCACATCCCCAGCCCCAAAGTTCATGTGTTTTTAAAAATGTGTCCATTCCATCTAAATTATCTAGTTTGTTAATGAACAATTGTTCAGAGCACAATACCTTAAAATCTGTTTTATTTCTATAAGGTTGGTAGTAACTTTCCTTCCCTACCTTTTTCTTTTAGTGCTTTTACGTGTTAAGCACATACCTAAGCACATACTTAGGTATTTGTATCTTCTCTTTTCCCCCCTTTATTAGTATAGCTCAAGGTTTGTCAATTTGTTTTTCTTTTTAAACATCAACTTTTGGTTTTGATTCTGTTTTCCCTCCCTCCCTCCCTTCGTCTCTCTCTCTCTCTCTCTCTCTCTCTCTCTCTCTCTCTCTCTTTTCTTGCTAGTACTAGGACTTGAACCCAGGACACTCTACCACTGAGCTACATTCCTATTTTTAAAATTTATTTTTGAGACAGTGCCTTGCTAAGTTGCCCAGGCTGACCTTTAACTGGCAGCCTCAGCCTCTCAAGTAGCTGAGATTATATGTGTGCACTGTTAACCCATCTTCTCATTGTTTTTTATTCTCTATTTCATTTATATTCATTTTTATCTTTATAATTGCCTTTATTCTGCTAGTTTTGGGTAAAATTTTCTCTTTCTTTCCTACTTTCTTAAATATAAAATTAGATTATTCATTTGTAATGCTTCTACTTTTCTAATGTTGGTATTTATAGCTATAAGTTTCCCTCTGAACTCTGCCTTCACTAGATCCCAAAAGTTTTGGCATAGTGTCTTTTCATTTTATTAATCTCTTAGTATTTTTTGAGTTTCCCTTGGGATGTTTCTGAACTGTTGGTTAAAGGTATAGTATTTAATTTCCATATATTAGCGAATTTTTCAGTTTTTCTTTTGTTATTGATTTCCAGATTCATTACATTGTGGTTGAAGAAGATACTTTTAATCTTTTAAAATTTCATTAAGACTTGTTTTATGACCTAACACGTTATTTATCCTTGACAATGTTCCATGTGTACTTAGAAGAGTGCGTGTTCTGATATTGCTGACTGCAGTGTTCTTTGGTCATGGTCTGGACTAATCAATACAAGTAATAAGTTATAGATTAAAAAACTATAGATTAATAAAATAGCGAGTATAGCCATAATGACTTCGTCTTTACGGTTCCCAGGTGAAACTGTTATATAAGCTGTTTATTTTAAAAAGTATTAAAAAATTGCTTTTCTATGCTTCATACATCTGCAAATGTACTCGAACCCAGGATGTACAACCACAACTGTGCTCGAACCCAGGATGTGGTTGTCTGACCCTGCTCTGCTAACTGCTTTTTTAGTTCCTTGTATCCTGCTCTCTTGCAATTCTCAGATTCCATAGAATGTGGTTTTCTTCCTTAAATATCGGGACCACAGACAACCTGTGGTGCGCTTCTATCAGAAGGGCATGGCAGATGTGTCTCTGGCCAGGAAAATATAGGTAAAATAAAATTCTTTGATTTGTTCCAAATTAGGACTTAGTGTGTTTTCTGAGCAGTCGCACATAATACTTTATGTCTGTCAGTTTGTTATGGTTTGGGATATGAGGTATTGCCTGAAAAGCTAATGTGTCAGTTGATGCAGAAATGTTCAGACGTAAAATGGTTAGATTATGAGAGCTGTAATCTCATCAGTGAATTAATCCACTTAATGGATTAATAGCTTCGATGGACTACTGGGTGATAACTATAGGCAGGTGGGGTATGACTGGAGGAAGATTATATTTTGTCCCTGGCTCCCCTCTCTCTTTCTCTTTCTCCATCTAACTGTCATGAGCTGAGAAGCTTTCCTCTGCCATGATGTTCTGCCTAATCTTGGACTCAGAGCAGTGGAGTCAGCTGACCATTGACCGAACCTCTGAAACTGTGAGCTCAAAATAAACTTTTACTCCTCTAAGTTGTTCTTGTTGGGTATTTTGGTCACAGCAACAAAAAGCTGACAGGTATGTTGGTTTATGGTGGTGTTCAAGTCCTCTGTATCCTTACTGAGCTTCCCTCCAGATGTTCAATACCTTTTGTTGAACATGGTGCGTTAAAACTTTCAACTGTTATTTCATGACTGTCTACTCCGATCATTTCTATGATGGCTTCCTAGGGCTTTGTGTTTTAGTGCTGTGCTTAGAAAATGAATCATGCTTTCCTCTTTTCTCACTCTGCAGACCTCTGTGACCTTGAAAGATGTGTGGATTTCACCAGCAAGCAAGCAATTCTGCAACAGCAAACACCACCTGGGTATCCTCTCATTCAATCCACTTCTGTTCTGATGCTGTCCGTTGATAATGTCAAGTCCCACAGATGGAAGGCTCAGTCCCCAAGACTGCCCTTCTAATTTCACATGCTCACGATAAGCCCCAGATTATTTCACCTTGCTTTGTGACCAAGCAGCTGTAAACCAGGGCTTCCACAGCTCCCTCGTTGGGCCCAGTAAATCTGCTAGAACAGCTCACCGAACTCAGGGAAACACATATTTACATTTGCCAGTTTATTGCAGAGAATCTTATAGATGAAGAGATGTATCATATGATGAGGGGTGGGGGAAGGGGCACCACTTTCCAAGAATATTCATGTGTCCCTCTATCAGGAATCTTTCTGAACCCTATTCTTTTAGGTATTTATGAAGTCTTCATTGCATAGGCATGATTTTGTTAGGAGATGGGGAAGGAAAGAAAGAAAAGATGGGAGAGAGGGTAATATGTTAGAGTCTGTAAACAAGTCAAAATAACACCTGGCATTTTGCCAGGGGAATGTTAGAGTTTGTAAACAAGTCTGGATGGTGCCTGGCAAAATGCCAGAGGGAGTGGTTTGAGAAGTAAGCAAGCCATTAAGTGTAGAGACTCCTGATTGGTTGACTGCTGTATCTAGTTTATGCTAACTAGATAAGCTGTGTGGAATGTATAAATACTGCTCCTGTCCTGCAATAAACGGCTCCCACTCCTGCTGTATCAATGCACACAAGTTGTTCGTCACCCCCCTGTTATTTTGCTGCAGCCGGACTGCGGCAGATGGTGGCCAATACGGGGAACCCCGGGACACTCGGGGGTAAGTGACGAAAAAAAAGCTGCCCGTCCATAGATAGGACGGGAGCAAATCTGCTTGTCCCTAGGCAGATAGGGCGAGAGGAAAAATGGCCATTTCGAGAAAATGGAAAAGATTGATACAGTATGTTTGTGTCTTGTTTTGTCTCAGTGTATTGTATTGTCTTTGTGATGAAAATATGGAAGGGGTGTTAAGTAAATTGATAAGGGAAAGAGGCACCCCAGTGGAACCAAGAGCAATTAGGGCATGTGTTGATGGAAGCCCAGGAACTCTAGTCAGAAAGAAAAAGAAAGTTAAGAAGGATTATCAGGAAAAAAGTTGCAGCAAAAGGCTATTACTAAATACTTTTCGTTACCGGAGGGTGCGTGAATCCACGTGGCGGCTGCCACGTGCGCGAGCTGGTCATGGCGCAACAAGGGCTTTCCAAGCGGCGGCAATCGGCTCTTCCCCGCCCCCCGCCCAGGGAGCAGGACGCCACAGGGAGAGCCCAAATCCAAACCTGTGCCCGGAAGCAGTTTGAGACCGGGACACTCCCCAGGGCCATCTGGGGCTGCCCGGGGACGCTACAGCCGGCAGAAGACGCTACCTGCGTCCCTGATGTTTGGTCACTTTCAATGCCAATAACTAAGCTACAATGGTTCTCCCACACCTGGAAGCTGATGAGTAATGAGCACTATTAATGCTTATTTCAAATACAAAAAAACCTTGAGATAATGTACTAAATTGTTCAGAAGGTTGTTTTCTTAGTAGAATGCTACAGGATTTTCTTTAGCCATCCGGAGTTCCTGCCTTCGTCCCAGTGCCAGTGAAGACGAAGGTGGAAGAATTTCCAGTGTTGCTAAAAACCGGACAAGACTTCGGCTGAGAAAAGGACGAAACTTCAGATCAAGCTAGCTGCCTGCAGAACTTACCTGGACTGTGATTTAAGCTAGCTGCCTGCAGAACTTACCTGAACTGTGATTTAAGCTAGATGCCTGCAGAACTTACCTGGACTATGATTTAACTGGACTGTGAGTTAATCCATTGAGACACTGCTTTACTTGGACTGAGACAACAAACTGTAATCTACAACAAATTGTAACTCGATATCTTTGCAAATGGTGTCATTGCTGGTATAATTTTTCCAAGGGCTTCTTGCATGGAGCCATCAATTGGCTTGGTATTGTGGCATTTTGTATCCTCCCTTTCTGTTTGTAGCAGGTTATTTATGGTGTTTCTGTAAAAACCACTATGGTCGTTATTTAAATTAAACAAAAGGGGGAAATGTTAGAGTCTGTAAACTAGTCAAAATAACACCTGGCATTTTGCCAGGGGAATGTTAGAGTTCGTAAACAAGTCTGGATGGTGCCTGGCAAAATGCCAGAGGGAGTGGTTTGAGAAGTAACAAAAGCGAGCCATTAAGTGTGGAGATTCCTGATTGGTTGACTGCTGTATCTAGTTTATGCTAATTAGATAAGCTGTGTGGAATGTATAAATACTGCTCCTGTCCTGCAATAAACGGCTCCCACTCATGCTGTATCAACGTACACAAGTTGTTCGTCACCCCCCGGTTATTTTGCTGCAGCCGTACTCAGACAGTAATACTCCTAGACCTTCAGCCCACCTAACACTGTGTCTGAAGCCCCTTTCTGTAAGGAGGAAACTGGGTCATCTTAAAGTTAAAGGGAGGAAGCTAGATGACCACAGGAAAATGCAAGTCTCTAAAGGGAAAGTCCCTGATCTTCAGCATACACAATAGCTTGAGAAACTGACCTGAAGTTAAATTGTTGCTAGTTAACATATTAGCCATTGCTGTATGCCACACCTCCATGCATTTTCAGGGAGAAAAAAGGGACATACACTTAGGCAGTAGAGAAAAAATTATGTCAAATTCAGCTGTCATTAAAGGTACCAATCAATTTTAGATCTACCCAAGGAAGAAGGGTGAGAACTAGTAGAATCCAGTAAAATCAAGCTCTTCATTTCATTATGGCACACTCCCAGGTAGAAAGATGAAGTAATATTAGAGTTTCTATGACCCACTGTGACCTGACTTGGGGAGGAAGTTATGAATCAGCAACCATGGATGAAAACTGAAAAATGAATCAAAAAAAATCACAGGTACATCAATGCTCATAATTGCTCTCAAGCCCTAATTCTTGTGCATATATATTTATAATTGTTATAGTTTCTTGATAAATTTGTTCTTTTATCAATATATAATATCCTTTTTGTCTCTTATAGAAATTTTTTACTTTAAGTCTCTATTTTTTTATGTTAACATGAATAGCTCAACTCTGTTTTTAGTGAATATTTGCATGGAATATCTTTTTCCATTTTCTTCCTTTCAACTTATTTGTGTCTTCTAATATAAAATAGGTTTCTTGCAGTTGGATAGTGCTATTTTTAATCCATTTTGCTGATCTCTATCTTTTGATCAGAGTTTATTTACATTTCAAGTAGTCACTGATACGGAAGAACTTGCTTTTGTCATTTGCCATTTGCTTTCTGTATGTGTATACTTTCCTTTTAATCTCTTCTTTCCTCCATTATTGCCTTCTTTCATGTTTAGTTGACTATTTTTGCACTTTAGATTCCCTTCTCCTTTTATAAGTCTTTTTATATATTTTTAATGTATTTATTTGTGGTTAATATGGGAATTACTTTTAACTTTCTAAAATTCATAACAATCTAGTTTGAACTGATATTATTTTATTTTCAATACTTTCCCCCACCCTGCTCCATTATGTCTGTTTTGGTCTGTTTGGGCGGTGTTGGAGATCTAATGTGGGGCCTCAAGCATGCTAGTCTCGTGCTGTACAATTGAGTCACTTTCCTAGTACCTTGTTATATTTTTGTCTAAATAAATCATATCTTTATATACTATATGATCAATAACATGAATTTATATTTAAGACACTTGTTTTTAAGTCTTTTTGTATTAAGTCCAATATCTAGGTTTCCTTAGGGATGGATTCTGTCAATTTTTTGTTGTTGCTTTGAACAGACTACACTGTTCATATTATGCTCTGTCCTTTTTTTTAAATTGCCCATTTAAATATTATAATGTGGGAACTCTGAAAATCAGATTCCTCCCCTTTTTGCTAGGATTCCTTCCTTTCTTTCTCCCTTCCCTTCCTCCTTTCTTCCTTTCTTTCTTTCTTTCTTTCTTTCCTCTGTCCTCTCAGTCTCTCTCCTCTCTCCCTCTCTCCTCCCAACCCCTTTCTCTTTCTTTCTTTTGGTTCAGGGCATTGCACTCACAGGAAATTTACCACTGAGTTACATCCTCATCTCTTTACAAAAATTTTAAATTTTGATACATGGTCTCACTAAATTGCCCAGGATGCTTCAAATTGGAATCCTCCTGCCTCAGCAGTCCTGAATAGCCAGGGTTAAAGGCATGCACCACTATGTCTGACTGCTCAGTGAGTTTTCCAGACAATTTCTGGGGGTTTTCTTTCTTTCTTTCTTTCTCTGTGTGTGTGTGTGTGTGTGTGTGTGTGTGAGTTCATAAAATCTCTGTTCTTTTAGCCTGTTTTCAGCTAGTGTTATGAGAGAGACTTTCTTGAATGTCAGAAGCTGAAGGAGAGGGTGGGTATCTTCTGTGCCCAGCTTGCTGCCTGGGCATTAGAAGCAGAACACCATGTCCAAATGACTCAAGCTGGTATCCAGAAATAACTTAGAGGCATCTCACCCACCAACCTCTTTGCATATAGTAGGGGCCCATGTAGGTGGGGGAGGGGGCCCTAAAGCTTCTATTTCATTAGGCTACCTAAGAAATTCTTTTCTGCCTATACCCTTTACAATTGCAGAATTATTTCCAAACAGCATTCATATATATTAAGCATTTTTAAAAATATAAAGTAAAAGTGAAAAATATAAAGTTAGAGGTGAAGGTTGGGCAGGGTGGCACATGCCTGTAATTCCAGAGGCTGGAGGGTAAGGCAAAAAGATCGAAGGTTCAAAGCTGGCCTCAGCAAAAGTGACGGGCTAAGCAACTCAGTGAGACTCTGTCTCTAGATAAATAGAAAATAGGGCTGGGGATGTGGCTCAGTGGTTGAGTGCCCCTAAGTTCAATCCCCGGTACCCACCCTCCCAAAAATTCATAATTAAATAATTGCCAAGACGGTTTATGTACAGTTTTATTTCTACTTTATTAATTGCCAACTGGGGACAGATTTTGCCAGTCAGAGGACAGGTCATTCAGAAGCTTTTTGGTACCAGAAAGTACCTGATTTGGCTCATAGGAAATCTGGCTGAGCCTGGAACTGGAGCCAGGAGAGAAGGAGCCACCCAGGCCCCATGAAGGAGGTCAAATTCCTGGATGGCTCTTGATCCCAAGGATCCACTTTTGGGGGTTCCAAATAGGCCATGTCCTTTCAGATAAGATATTTTGCCTTTTATATTTATTGTGTAAAACAAAATCATCACCAAATTCAGAAACTTAAACAATAGCACTTCTTATTTAGAGTTTCTCTGAGTTAGGTATCTGGGTGTGGTTTTGGGAGTAGGGGATGCCCCTCCAGAGCCAGGTATCTTTGCAGCCCAGCCCTGCTCTGCTTGTATGTATTGTCTGAGATGTACATTTTACTCTCTGGAAGCCTATTTCTAGTAGGGCCTTTCCACAGACACAAAAGCTAAGGAGGTTGTTTCTCTGTCAGTTAAGTCTGAGTATTCTAAGTGCCATCAAATAGTCCCAACTCAAAGAACTCCTGACCAGGAGACCAATTTTGTTGTTCCAGGGCAGTGCCTGAGCCAAGGCCTGTCCAGAGAACTGGGGGAGGCATGCTGAAGTATGGCCCAGCAGCCTAAGCAGAAGTTCTTTCCTCTGTGTCTTGCTCCTCAAGTGTGCCTAGTGCTTGACGGCTCTCAATCTTTAATGCCAACAACTCTGTCTCACAGACCAGTGTTCTGGGCAGAGGCTGAAAACCACCTAGCCTCAGAAGACTCCCTGGCCACACGAGCAGGTCACGTGGGTTGAATATTCCCCTTTTCTCCTATCTCTGCTTGTTCACCAGGCCTTTCACTCGCTCCCTCACCCCTGCCCCTCACCACGAATTCACCTGGGTGGAACCAGCCCACTTCCAACCCCTATCTCAAAGGTTCACAAGGGCAACTGCTTCCTAACCAGATGGTGCCCTGCCCTCTAACCCTCTAGCTCTTAGTTTCACACATTGGATGTGTAGTCCCTGCAGGTGACAATGTTGAGAGGAGACACAGGGTAAAAGCCACTGAATAAATTCTGTCCAGTGCGCACCCAACCCTCCTAAACAGGAGCAAGGCTGGCAATTTGGACATTCCTATGGCCTCCTCTGTCCTCCTGGCCAGAACCCAGAGGCAGCCTCTTGGGGTCACGGAGATGCTACACAGGATGTGGGCTTATTTACTGCTCTCTTGCGCAAACAACTTCTCTAGTTGTGAATCAAAACCCACAGAAACTGATGATACAAGTTGGAGACTAGCCTTGGCAACTTTAGCTAGACCCTGTCTAAAAATTAAAAAAAAAAAAAAATGGTGGAATGGTGATATAGCTCAGTGGTAGAGGGCCCCCATATTCAGTCCCCAGGAATTATAGAGTGTGAATAAAATGATCAATTAACCATTTCTGCCTAGAGTTACAGACCTCTCCTGCTGTTGCTGCAGTGAAGAGCAAAGATATTCTGCAATTAGCACATTCTAGCTTTGATATAAATGTCAGCAGCCAGGACCTCCATGTTGAACCTGCTGGCCTGCTGGTGATCAGTCCGGAGCAAGTTATCCATGGTCTTAAAATCCTTTGTATTTGCCCCTCCATTTCTCTGAGCTCTGTTCTTCTTTGTGTGTACTGGTTCATGTCCTCTAAGTGAACTCCTGGCTTCTCCTACTTTTCCTCATCGAGAAAACACTGTGCTTTCTAGTCCAACAGACCATAAGTTTTAAATCTTTCTCTTACCCCAAACACTATGTCCTCAATTCCCTATGTGAACTAAAAATATTCATCTTAGAACCCCAGAACTCAGTTTCTTAAATAAAAAAGAGACTTGAGCCTTTTTGCAAAAATGCATGTATTAAAAAAGGTAAGACTTGGAAAAAATGTAGAAATAGTTTATGTTTAAAAATGTATGTGGGAGTTGGAGGAGGAAAGGAAAAGAAGCAGTTGAGAAGGCGAGGGGGAGTGTTAATCATGAATCATATATTTTCTTCTTCCAGCAAATGGTGAAGCCATTCTAGAAATGTATTCATGTGTGTCAAGGGGACACTTAGTCCTGGGGACTTTATTATTATTATTATTATTATTATTATTATTATTATTATTATTATTGCAATGCACCCTCAATTAAAAGCATTTTTCAGACACAAAATGCCCCAAACATCTAAATATGTCTTTTTGAAGCGGGGAGAAGACAAATATAATTTAATGATAATTGTGTGTGAAAAAAACAGGCACTAATGGTGAGCACTGTGCATATGGTTAGTGTTAATTATAAGTTTTCAGAAGTCTGATTATTCTAGCACAACCCAAATCCCTCTCCATTCAAATAGCTCTTGGTCACTTCCTCTTTACCAATTTTCATATTACGTGAAAAGCAGGAAAATACAGTCACTTGGAGAACAATTCTTCAGCATACTTACACTGCTTACTTATGTGGCACATGATTTGATGGAATGAGTGTGCTTATGGGGTTAAGTTCACCTACACAAAATGGTGAAACAAAGTATCTCATAGTTACAAGGTATCAATGCAGCAGCTCCTTCCTCCCCACCACCTTGGGTTGTATTTCTATATTGTAGGAGTGGGATGGGCTTTGCTCAGCTTCAGGGAACAAAGTGCCAAATGCTTTTGTCCCAGGTTCAGGGAAGGAAAATGTGAGATCCCATTTTCCAAATGTCAATACTGGGGAGAGTGTATTCATTCCGTGCACTTTTGGGGATCAGTCAGGCGTCTCACAAAAATTTCTGAATATGACTGCTTTCACTTTCTATTTCTGTTTTTGTTTCTTTCTTTCTCCCCCCCCCCCCCCAGTGTACTGGGGATTGAACTCAGGACCTCACACATGCTAAGCAAGTGCTCTACACTGAGTTACATTCTGAGTTCTTTTTTTTTTTTTAATTTATTATTATTATTTTTTTAGGTGTAGATGGACACAACACAATGCCTTTATTTTTATATGGTGCTGAGGATCGAACCGGGGTCCTGCCCGTGCTAGGTGAGCACTGTACTGCTGAGCCACAATCCCAGCCCCATTCTGAGTCCTTTTAAAAAATTTTGAGACAGGGTCTCACTGAGTTGCCCAGGCTGGCATCAAATTTGTAATCCTTCTGCTTCAGCTGCCTGAAAAGCTGGGATTACAGGCCTGCCATGGCTTGACTGCTTTACTTAAAAGCATCTGTGGGCATGACACATATACATTTGTATCTAGAAATTTGTCTTCTAGATTTTCCAGCTTATTAGAATATAAATTTTTAAAATAGTTTATAATGATCCCCTGGATTTCAGAAATGTCTGTGGTGATATCTTCTTTTTCATCTCTGATCTTGTTGATTTACTTCTTTTCCCTCTTTATCTTGGTTAGTTTGTCTAAGAGTTTGTTAATTTTATTTGTCTTTTCAAAGAGTCAACTCTTCATTACATTGATCCTTTGTATTGTTTTCTTATTCTCAATTTCATTAATTTTGGCTCTGATCTTAACTATTTCCTAACTTCTGGTTTGGAGATTAGTTTGTTCTTCTTTTTCATAAGCTGATAGAGCCATGTTTTAAATGTAGGCACTTACTGTTCTAAATTTTCCTTGTAAAACTACTTTCATATTATCCCAGAAATTTTGATATGGTGTAGTTCCATTCTCATTTATTTCTAAGAATTTCAGATTTTTTTCCCTCTCATTTCTTATATGACCCATTCTTCATTTAAAAGAGAATTGTTGGGCTGGGTCTGTAGCTCAGTGAGGCACTGGGTTCCATTTTAGCACTGCATAAAAATAAACAAATAAAATAAAGGCATTCTGTCTATCTACAGCTACAAAAAAATTTTTAAAAATAAAAGAGTATTGTTAAATCTCTATGTGGTTTCTATTATTTTTCTTACTGTTGATTTATATTTGATTTCATTTTGATCTGATAGGATGCATGAGATTTTATTAATTTTTTGCATTTACTAAGACTTGCACTGTGACCTAGAATATGGTCTATTTTTGGAAAAGGTTCCATGATCTGCTGAGAAGAAATGAAATACAGCTGTTTGGGGATAAAAGTTTTGTAGATGTCTATTAGGTCCATTTGATTTATAGTATTATTTAGGTCAGAAATATTTTTCTTGATTTTATGTTTGGATAACTTGAATATTTGTGATAAGGGTGTATTGAAATCTCCCAGTATTATTGTATTGGGGTCTATCTGGTAATTTAATGTCAAGAAGTTTTTTTTTTTTTTTTTTAGTGTAATTAGGTTTACTGACATTTGGGGCATATATGTTTACTATTGTTATACATTCTTGTTGGATTGTTTTCTTTACCAGTATGTATTTTTGTTCCTTGTCTCTTCTGATAAATTTTTAATTGAAATCTGCTTTGTCAGAAATGAGACTAGCCACTCATGCTTGTTTTCAGATTCCATTTGTATGGTGTACCAATTTCCATTCTTTACCTTTCAGCCTGTAGGTGTCTTTGCCTATGAGATGAGTCTCTTGCAAACAGCATATAGTTGGATCATGTTTTTAAATCCATTTTGCTAATCTATGTTTTTAAATTGGGGAGTTTAGTCCATTGACTTTCACTGTTATTATGGATATGTGTTTGTTGTTTCCTATCTTTTGTGTGTGTGTGTGCTAGATTTAATTCTGTCCTGATTTTCTTTATTTGGCTGCTCTTCTAGTGATCATCTTCTATTTTTGAGCTTTGGAGTTTGTCTATGTGCAGCATATCTTTGAGTTTTCTTTGTAGTGATGGCTTAGTGGTCATAAATTCTTTTAGTTTATTCTGTCATGGAAAGTTTTTATTTGCTCATCAATTTTGAACGATAGCTTTGCTGAATATAGCAGTCTTGGCTAGCAATTATTTTCTTTTAGAGTTTGTAATATCTCATGTCAGGCCCTCCTTGGTTTTAGGGTCTAAGTTGAGAAATTAGAAGTGATTCTTATTAATTTGTCTCTAAATGTAAAATGACATTTTTCTCTCACAGCTTTCAATATTCTTTCATGGTTTTTATGTTACGCATTTTAATTTTGATGTGTCTTGGAGAGGTTCTGTTCTGATCTTGTCTATTTAGAGTCCTATATGCCTCCCATATATGGATGTCTTCCTTATTTCTAATATAACAGGATAAATTGGCTGTTACTATCTTAAGAGACGATATTCTTAATGCCTTTAGTGCTGTGAATGAATTACTGCTGAGCATTTGGTCCCACAATTATGCACGAGGACTGAGTCCTAAAACTGACAATTTGTTTACTGGGCAGAGCTGGGGAGCCTGCAAAGCTTCAGACTGCTTTGTTCTTGCACAGCATGTCCTTATAGGGCACTGTGAGGTCACATCTTAACTATGGCATAACATACTGAAAACAACTAACTTGTTTGCTCGTATTAAGAAAACATTTTCCCTAGTGACAAAACAGGATATGTTCTCATAAAATACCAGGAAACATACACCTAAAGTGTTGTAGGGGACAGACAAGGCAGGGCACTGAAGATAGCAGGAAACAGTTTTATTTGGCTGCAGCCAGGTTCAGAGGGAACAGCTTTTGCTGTAATCAATTAATCCCTGAACCCTGAGTTCAGGTAGTTTCAGAACTTTATATCCAGAGTATAAGGGGAGGGCCTCAGAAGTTCACATAAAAACAGCTTTTTCTCTCACTGTTCTGGGCAAGTTAACCTTTCAAGGACAACACCTGAGAAGGAGAGAGCTTCTTCTCCCCTTTGTTTCTACCACCGCCCTCCCTCCCACCAGCTGTTACCATGGAGCCCAATTGGTAACTTCTCTTATCCTAGAAATGTAGACATCTCTATGAAGCTCCAGCTCAAGGCCAGAGGCCTTGTTAAAGAATCTTTTTTTTTAATCACATTTTTGTATTTGCAAATACACTTCTACAAACTACTATACTGGATAAATGTTTGTGAAAAACTAGTAAGGAGTGTTCAGTACCTGGAGTGCTGATTTTTTCCAGGTCAGTAGCCAAGTAAAATAGAGTAACAGGAAAATAGGAAGTTTACCTATACTGAACTCTTTTGTAGAGACTCTTTCGCTGATAGTCCTAAAATCAATTATGATGAAGATTTCTAGAAAAGATTTAATTAAGATTTTCTGTGGAGGAGGGGGTGCCACTATAAAAGTATGCTGCAGGTAGTACAGTGGGGACATTATTTTTCTACTTAATCAGGGTCATCATGCCCCACAAGAATTAGCCTTGCATGAGAAGTTATTGCTGTCCTGCACATTTAGCATTCCAGCCTCCTTGGCTTTTGCTAATAAACAGGTACTTGGTGTTTGGATTCTTCAGAGTGCATGCTCCAAGACTTTAGGACATCAGGCCCCAACACTTTAGCCTATATCTTCATGTTCTCTTCTATCCCAGTAACTCTTATGTTTGTTCTCTTGATGCTGCCCCAGAATTCTTGCATATTCTGATCAATTTTTTTACTATATTGTCATATACTCCGTCTTCAAGACCTGAAGTTCCATTTTCTATACAATCTAATCTGTTGGTGGTGCTTTCAAATAAATTTTAACGTGATTCATTGTGTCATTCGTGTCCAGGAGTGTGACTGGTTTCTATTCATTATATCTATTTCTTTATTAAAATGGTCTTGTCTTAGCTGTGAGTATTGCTTGGCACTGGGATCTTTATTCTGTGAATAATCACTTTCCAGCCCTCCTTAGAGGAAGGAGGGAACCAGCAATAGCAATGATTTTAACAACAAATGTACAGCCTTAAGATAAATATCCAGTGCCTACTTTGACATTCATACCACTAACTTCCACCTGTATAGGATGGTGGAGTCAGTATTTAACATCAGCCCCAACAATAAAAAAATCATTAACTAGATCAGGTATTACATAGTAGATATCTACTACATCATCCACTTTATTAATAATCACAACAACATGACTGGGTCAAGAATTACATAGGCTATATAATTCTCTTAGTGCAATTTCAATTTTTTAAGTGAAGAAAATAAAGGGTAGAAGGCAAGAGAAAGTTCAAAATATTTAAACAGTGAGCAGAGGATAGATAAGAGATAGGTAGCAGGCAATGGCTATAAAGAAAGAATAAAAAATAAAAATATTAAAAAGAATAAAATAGAAGAGGGAACAGGAAAATTTGGCTATTAGTGGTGAAAGAGAGTGAAGAATGGGCAATAAAAGGGATAAAAACCAAGTTATGAACAAACAAATGTAAAATCAAAACAATTCAAATCCACCTATAGTTATACTCCATCTAGGCAAAACTAAATAATAACAGGTGAAGAAGAAAGTAATTAAAAGAGGGTAATGTATATTATAGAACTTATAATATACATATATTATACATATATTTCAAACTTATTCATGCAGTGAGAACATGCACACTTGCAGAATGGAAAAAAGTTAAAAAATGAACTGTAATAAAATAATAATTTTTGAAAAAAATTTTAAAAATTTAAATTAAGGGCTGGGGATATAGGGGTGGTGCAGAGTTCTAAATTGAAGCTCAGTTGGTAGAGTGCTTGCCTCACACTCACAAGGCCCTGGGTTCAGTCCTCAGAACCACCAAAAAAAAAAAAAATTAACAAAGAGTTAAAATGGAGAGGATAAAGGAAAAAGAGGAAAGAAAAGAATTTAAAAATCTTAATGAGAAATAAAGGGCTTGTTTTTGCTGAGGGATCAAACTATTGGCAAGGATGAATTTTCATTCTTTGTATGTATTTTTAGGCTCTGTAACCCTTGTTAAGGGCTGGGGGTTGTTAAGTCCAAAATCTTTGTGTTCCTCACCTAGCTGCCAGGTATGTGGCTAGGAGCTAATGCTGGTTGTAGTAGTGCTCAGCTTCCTGTCTCCCAGTACAGGGTGGGATAGACTGGTGAATGCTAAGAAATTGTATATTTTTATGATAGGAGTGGTGCAGAGTTCTAAATTGAAAGCTTCAGTATCTGGGGTTTGGTCTTGGCTGACTCTTGGAACTCTGTTGTTGGGTATTTGAGATTTGATCCACACCCCCTGTTGAGGTGAGATCCTGATCTCTGCTGGACCTCTGGGGCACTAGCAACAAAGGGAGGTCTTTCTTCTTGGTGTTCAGAGCCTGTATGCCCTAGATACAATTTTCTTTACACCTATTTCAGTCATGTGGGTCTAGGAACACTCTGGGTGGGGCTCATAATAGGTAGGCACCTGGCAACTTTCTTTATGAGTTCCCTATTTCCTGCCTCTTATTAATGGTTCCTGCACTGGTTACCCTGATTCCCATAGAACTATCTGCTGACAGGCCAAATGATTTTGGTGTCTTTTCACTTAACAACTTACCCCACCAACTCAGGTCCATTATGATCAGCTTCCCTCTCTATTCCACAAGTTCCCCGAGTCAATATTTTTGTTCCACTGTTTATCTCTCTGCTGAAAAACCAGCCTCTACCTCAGAGCAAAGCCTGTCCAAGGAAGGGACATGACCTTAGTCCTTGGAAAAACCCACGGAGCACTCCTAAGCACATTCCCACCCTGCTAAGTTATTTATCTACAAATAACAGGAGAGATCTGCTGTGCCAGGTGTCCCTGACTCAGTCAGGCTAGGTGGGGATCCATAGCAGCCCCCTAGCAGCCACCAATCAGCATGAGACAGGGAAATACCTGGGATGCCAGATGACCCTCCCAGTGGTTTATGGTGGTTAATAACAAGTTGGGAAACCATGTAGTTTAGCACGTACACCCCTCTTGACTCAAACCAATCAGTTCAAATGAATACCCCTTTTGTACTGACGGATCACCCCTACCCAACTTGTTCCCGCCAGTGAATGTGCTAATCATGTTTTAGAGTTGTTATTTGATTTTCCTGCAGTGTGTGATGATTTGCTAAGGGATGCTATGATGTATGTGAAGTCCCTGCCCTCTCCAAAGAATGTATAAAACTGCTGCAAACCCTGGGCTCAGGGCCTCTCAGCGACACCAGTTGCTGTGTGTGCGTGCGGAGGACCGAGCTAGCTCGCAATAAACACCTCTTTGCTGCTTGCATCGATCTTGGGTCTCTGGTGGTCTTTGGGGGTCCCGAATTCGAGCATAACACTGCCTGTGCTTTCCCTCCCCTCAGGAGCTACAGCTGCCATGCCACTGCCAGTCAAGCTGACACATCTCTAACATATTCTTATATTATGTTCAAAGTTTCTGACTTTCTGTGTCTCCATGGTTTCTTTTACTGTTCAGTAGTGAATTTCAATAAGTTCCCTTAGTTACTCACCTTAATGAGAAGCAGTCTTCCCACTTTTTAAATTTTGTTCCATCTTTTGAGTCTCCAAAATTCAAAAACTGAAGTACAATTCCTACTAAATGTGTATTGATTTTGCATGATCACCGTTGTAAAATTGAAAGTGTTAAGTTGAACCTTCCTAACTTGGGAACCATCTGTATACATAAAACACCCACTAGCACCTCACTAGCAGCAGGTTCATAGGAGTAGCAGGCCAGGGTGGGGGAAGGGTGGAAGACAGCATAAGTTTGGCTCTTTTGAGAAAACACAGAAGGGGAGATCATCTTGTGTGATGCAAGTATTCAAATGCAAATTGCTTATTTTGGAAGGCAGAGAATAGTGAAAGGAAAGATATGACTTTATACCAAATCCCATTAGGTGTGACTGATACCTAATCACCCAGGGAAAACTCTGGGAACCCATGAAAAATACACACCTCAGAGTTACCCACCAAATGTAGGAATAGGTATTCACACATCACCCCATCTTGCACTGATGGAAGGCAGCAGGGGGAGGAGAGGAGAGTTCATTTCAATCTACTTCTGTTTCACTAAGACTGCAGCTACTGAAGGCAGGAGGCATCGATGAAGAACAGTGGTGTATGTGGGGACAGAGAAGCTGCAGGGTAGCACCTCAGGGCTCAGGAGCAAGCCTGCCAGTGGTCCAGAGACCCCAGGATTAGAGGAACTGCTCATGGGACTTCTAAAAGAGCATCTTATATTCTTTTATCTTTTCATTTTGAATCATTTTATATATTGATTGATTGAGATAGGATCTGACTATATACCTAAGCTGGCCATCTGGCCTTGAACTCCCTAGCTAAAGCCATCTAACTAGGACTACAAGCATATCCACGTGCTGGGATTGTTTGTTTGTTTGTTTTTCATTTTACAATGTGATTTGGAGATTTGCCCACACCTATGAAGGCATCCTCCCCTTCCTCTTCCTCCTCCCCTCCCCCCACTCCCCCCACTCCTCCTCCTCTTTCTCCTTCTTCCTTTTTTTTTTTTTTAACAGTTTCATAATATTCCATCCTAGCACTTATATAGCCGGGATCCCACTGGGGAATGTTTAAATTATCCCCATTCTTCTGGACTACAGACAGTACTGCAGTAGATAACCTGCTGTAATCATTTTGTCGTCATTTTGAAGTTTTGAGTAGCATGTAAGGTAAACTCTTAGAAATGAAATTTATGTTTCAAAGGATATGGGTTCTTTAAATTTTAACAGACACCATTAAAGTATCTATTAAAAATTTATACACCCAGTGGCCATATATAAAAACACCAGTTTCCTCACTGATATATACATAAATATGTATTTGTGTATATATATATATATAAAATCTTTGTATATATATATTGTATATATAAATATGTATTTGTATATATATTACAAAAAAGGGCTGGGGATGTGGTTCAGTGCCCCTGGTTTCAATCCCTGAGTTGCTGAGAGGCTTGCTAAGTTTCTGAGGCTGTCTTTGAACTCCCAATTCTCCTGTCTCAGCCTCCCGAGAAGCTGGGATGGGCCACCACACCTGGCTCTATGGTTTAATATTTAATTTACATTTAATCTTTGATGCATTTGGAATTTGTTCTTCTGTAAAGTATTATGTAAGGCTCAAATTTTTTCCAAAATTGCTACATAACAATTGTAGAAGCTATGTTGAATAAATTTATTTATTTTTGCCCGCTAAATTTAGAATGAAACGATTGTCAAATATTAGATCTGCTGGATTTTTAAGCAGGAAAATGCATAATCAACTTAACTTTCATTTATTTATGTTTAAAGTGGAGATTTCAATATTATTCCAACTATGTAAAATTCAGTTTTAGCCAGGCATGGTAGTGTATGCCTATAATCCCAGTGATTAGGGAGGCTCAGGCAGGAGGATCACAGGTTCAAGGTCGTCTTAAGCATTTTAGTAAGGTCCTAAGCAATTTAGTGAGACCCTGTCTCAAAAAAAAAAAAAAAAAAAAAAAAAAACTTAAAAAGTGTTGGGGATGTGTCTGAGTGGTTAAGCAACCCTAGGTTCAATCTCTGGTACAAACAAAACAAAATAAAAATAATTTATTCTGGTGATAATTCTTGAAAAATCCAAACATCTGTCTTCATTTATTATTTAGCAGATAATATAGCAGATCCATACTTGCTCTGAAAAATTACATATGTGGCAACCCTATGATAAAGGTCACTTTATTATCCCCATTTCACAGATTAGGAAATTGAGCCAGAGAGAAATTATGACATTTGTTCAAGTTCACACAACTAGAAAGGGATTGAGTTCAAGCTACTGACTACTGTGATACAGGGCCTTTAAGAGTTTATGGTGGGGATGGGGTTGTAGCTCAGTGGTAGTGATTGTTTAGCAACTATGAGGCACTGGGTTCAATCCTCAGCACCACATAAAAATAAATGAATAAAATAAAGGTATTGTGTCCATCTACAACTAAAAAAATATTTTAAAAAGAGTTTATAGAAACATTAAGTGATATCCTGTTCCCTGCAGTTATTACTGGGCTCTGTGAAGTGAGGGGTAACAAAGTTACTTCTATTATGGATTACTGAAGACAAATGAGTCCATCTATGTACATACAAAGCACCCAGTTAGTGCTAGCTATTAGTATTCATTTGAAGATTAGGGTCTTATTTGCCCACAGCCATATATTTCTATACCAAACACTGAGACCATTATTATTATTTTTTTGTGGGGGATACTGGGAATTGAACCCAGGGGCACTTAACCACTGAGCCACATCCCCAGCCCTCTTTACATTTTACTTAGAGACAGTACTCGCTAAGTTGCTTAGGGCTCTGCCAAGTTGTTGAGGCTGGCTTTGAACTTGTGATCCTCCTGCCTCAGTCTCCACAGGCTCTGGGACTACAGGCGTGTGCCACCCTGCCTAGGACTATCATGGTTTTCATGGAATCAATGGTCTCTGTGTTGCTAGATTAGATATGAACTTCAAATTAACAGTCATATTCTCTGAATCTCATTTTCACCTGTAATATGGACCTAAAAGAATATTTTACCTGTAATATGGAGCTAAAATGTTGCTTTAATTTTCAGGGCAGAATTCAGTACTAGAATGCTTGCCTAGCATGATGTATATGGCCTTGGATTTGATCCACAGTAAAACACACACACACACACACAGAGTTTTGAGGACTAAATGGAATAAAACATGGACAGAGTCAGCCTGGTACTTTCCTGTATCCTCTGCCTCTGCATACCTACTAGCTGCTGGGCCTGGGTATGGCTTACTGGAAGAGCACTTTGCCTACCATACATGAGTTCCCAAGTTCAATCCCTGGCACTGCATACATACAAAAAAACCTACTGATAATTTTGTGTTGCTAGGTGTCTTCCTACTTAGTGGGTCACAGGGACACAGTTCTTTCTCTTCAATTTCAGCAGAACTGTTCTTCTTTGTCTTCCCCCTCCCTTGCCTGAGGATTGAACCCAGGGGTACTTTACAGCCAAGCTATATTTTATTTTTAGACAGGGTCTCACTAAGTTGCCCAGGCTAGCTTCAAACTTGTGATCCTCCTGCCTCAGTTTCTAAGTTGCAGTGGATTACAGCTGTGCACCACCACACCTGGCTAGAACCTCTCTTCTTTCTATCCAGAATGAGCAGCTGAGAATTACATACATTTTATTCAGCTCAAACCTAATCCCTAAAAAAAATTAGCACAGTCCTGTCAACTTCAACCCCATAGTTCTGGTTTCTGGCCTCCAGGATAGACTCCAAGAGGCAGCTCTAATTGACCTCTGTTTCCTTTCTGGAGAGAACATGTCTCCTCAATCTGTCAGAGCACCTGCCTTTCAGGACACAACTGCTTTTCCCCTCTAGATCCATTTAAGTAATATTTCTGACTTTGAGGTTGGTCTATGCTTGGCCCTCCTCTGCTACCAGGAACCTGGGACCTCCTTCCTGCCTCTCTCCAACATAATCAGCCCCAACTTCCATCTAAGAGTTTGGACTCATGGTGACACCAGTTTCCTGTGACACTGAAAAACCCCAAAGTTTCTCTGCCCTCCCTGGTTTCTGTTGGTTGTGCTATTTCTTGGGCAGAGATCTTAGAGCACTTAAGTCATTGCAGCAAGCTTTGTAGCCAAGGAAAGCAAACTTCATCCTCCTTTTAGCAACACCCAAAAGGCAAATGGCTTGTGTCGGGACCAAGGTGAACCTGGGAACCCAGAGCCAATTATGGTCTGACATTCATGAAGCACAGCATGAGGATCATGAACTGAGATCCTGATTTGTTGTTTCACTGACTTCTCATAATAACTATGTGAGGGGTGTGTACCTGCCCATCATAGAGGCCTCAGTCTGTGCACAACATGGACGCAAGTCAGCTTTCCAACAGCCTGGTGAGAACAATGTACAAGCAGTGATGGTTAGGAGCCTGGATAAGCCTGATATCAGACAGACACTGACTTGTCTAGGAAGATCACATTGGGGGGGAGGAGCACAGAACAGAATCAGGGTTTTGGAAGAACTATGCATAAATTTAGTCTTATCTTTTTGTCCACCTAGAGATCTGTCTGATTTGAAGTTCTGTCTTTCTGGATGGGGCACTGTTTGACGTTCTGACTAGTGGTTCAGGTGTCTACCTGTCCATCCGGAGATCTTTCTGGATCAGTGGAAGTCTACCTGGGGGTCGGGTTGGCTGTTGTGTTTGTAACTGGAGGTCTGCATGTCTGTCCAGCCAGAGATCTGTTTAAGGGTCAGCTTGATTCTTGTCAAGCTAAGAGTCAGTGTGCCTGGGTTCCATTTTCCAGTGAGGTCTATCTTGGAGGCTCATCAGTATGTCTGGCTAGTGGCAGGTCCTTCTGGCTTGACAGGCTAGAGGTCTGTTTAGCTGACTACAAATGTGTCTGCCAAGCAGCAGTCTACATATGTCTAGTGATCTGGATCAAGAGCTAGGGGTCAGTCTGGTGGGACATCTGACTGGCTGAGATCTGTCTAGATAAGGTCTGATTTCATGGAGGGGTCCATCTATCTGAATATCTGAAGATGTGTGTCTACTCATTTGGGAGTTTTACCTGTCCACCTGGGGGATCAACTGTCTGATCAGTTGGTGTCCATCTAGCTGGGGTCTATCTAGCTGGGGGTCCATCTATCTCTGGCTAAGGGTAGTTTGTCACCTAACTTAAGGGTTCATTCATCAAATGGGAAATCCACTTATCTCATGGGCTGGGAATTCATCTATCTGATATCAGAGAGACTGTCTGCCATAAGCATCTGTTGGTTTGCAGTGTCTACTCAGCTGGCAGTTGGTCTGGATGGTGGAGATGGTGGATGGTGGAGGATCTACCCAAGTTGAGATATATCTCTGAGGGTCCATCTGTTTGGCCAATTGACTGCCTAATGGTTGTGAGTCAGCTTTTGTGTTATGTGACCAAAATACTCACCAAGGAAACTTAGAGTAGAAAAAGTTTATTTAGGGCTCATGTTTTCAGATGTCTCAGTTCACAGATGGCAGACTCCATTGCTCTGGGTCCAATGTGAGGCAACACATCATGGGAAAAGGGAGCAACAGGGGAAAGCTACTCAGCTCATGGCAGGGTCAGGAAGCAGAAAGAAGCAGAGAGAGGAAGGGCCACTGGCAGAACAACCCTTCCAGGGCACACCACCAATGACCCACCTCCTCCAGCCACAGCCCCATCTGTCTACAATTGCAATCTAGTCAGTCTATTCAATCTAAGATGGACTGATTAGATCACAGTTCTTACAATCTAATCAATTTACCTCTGAATATTCCTGCATTAACAGGAGCTTTTGAGGAACATATCATGTCCAAACATAACAAAGGTCCACCCAGTTGCCTGCCCAGCAGGAGCTACATCAATGTGTCTATTGAAACAGGGGTTCTGTGTTGGTGGGGACCGCCTGCCTGCTGGGGATCCATCTGTCTGGAGAGCTGCAAGTCTGGCAAGCTGACTGCGATATTTGTGCATTCGAGGATCTGTCTGTGTGGCTGGTGTTTATCTGACTGGAAATCTGTCCAGCTAGGAGGTTGGTCAGTCAGTTTGTCCACCTAGGGGTTGAGTTAGGGTCTGTCTAGCTGAGATGTCTGTGTATCTGACCAGGCTGGGAACCATTGGCTGTCTAGCTGGTGGAGGGGTCTGTCTTTTAGGGGCTCTGTCTGCTCAGTGGTCTCTTGAGATTCATCTCTCAGGCTGTTGGTTGGTCTCTCTCAGTAGGGTCCATTTGTCCAACAGTGGACTTATCCCACTGAAGGTCTGGCTGTTTTGGGGTCTGATTGGTGATCCATTTGTCTGGGGATCTTCTTGTCTGTCTGGGGTCAGTCTTCTTGGCTGTGGCTAGGCTTGGCTTGGACATGTCTGAATGGCTAGGGATCCATTCACATTTCTCGAGGTGGATCCATCTCTTTGAGTGAAGAAGGCTCAGATACTGAGGATGGGCCACCTATTATGCAGTGAGAGGGGAAGTCTCTGGCAGTCCATCTGTCCATTCTCATCTTCATAACTGGGGGAAATGGGTGGTGGTGGTGCCCATTCCAGGTGTTCTTTTTAGGATCTTCTCAGGGCAGCCTCACTAGGCATTAATTCCTACCTCTGTCACCCAGCCTCAAGTCTTGACTGCTGATCACTGGAGCAAAAATCCTCATATTCCCACCCCAATAAATTTTTATTTGGATCCAGACCCAGCATCCCATCCCCAACATATCCCACAGCAGAGTGGTGGCCAGCAGCAGTTCAAGCACACATGTAGAAACAGGTTGGTATGGATGCAGAGCTCACACCCGGGTCCACTCAGCAGGGGGGTCTCGGGGTCCTTTTGGCCTTCCAATGCGGAGATTGAAGCCTGAGACGGGAAGGGTGCCATAAGGTTTCACAGACACTCTACGGCCTGAAGAAGCAGGCAACTTGTGGAAGGTCCTCCGCAAGTTGGAGGTGTTCCGGTTTTCTGCAGCCACATCCACCGGACACCGATAGCCTGAGCCCCACACCCCATTTCTAAACCCCAAACTTCTGAGGTTCATCCAAAGCTGCAGAGTCCCAGCAAACCAGGTTCTACCAAACTTACCTAGCCCACCAGTCTGAGCTCCCTCTGTCACGTCCTCATAGGCATCAGGCCCAGCAGGGCTTTGATTAGCAGGAACTGTGGGCAGGAAATCCCCCCACAGGTCAGCTCAAGGAATCTCATAGTCCTCCACCTGGCATGGGGACACAGACTTCTAGGTCCCAGGAGGCAATCTGGTGTGTGTGGGGGTGCCTACCTGGAAAGGGTGTGTGCCAAAGGTGTGGCCAGGTTGGGGGGTGGTGGTGACATCCGCCTTTCGGGGACTACTTAGCCAAACAAGATTACACAGCCTGAGGCTGGACTGGGACCCTACAGCTGCTGGCCTGCGGAAGCTTCCGGGATGTCACCAAGAACTAGAAGGGGCGTGGCCAGGGAAACCTTGACGCCAGCTTCGGGGGCGTGGCCACACCGGGTTACTTGGCCAGGGGATGGGGTCCTCCAGGCCCACCCAGTACTGCGGAGCCCAGAAGGATGGGGTCCCGAAAAGGGCAGGTAGGTTTGGACTCTCCCCAAACCCACTATAGTCTTGACTCACCGCGGCCAGGCAGCGAAACCCGCTTGTCCTCTGTTTGTGCCCCGGGACGCTGGGTGCGTGACTTCACCTGGCTGTAGAGTGGCTTCTCCTCGGTGCTGTGCTCTTGCGCCACTGGCCCGGCGCCCGCGGGGGGCCGGCGCTTGTGCACTACAGCATAGGTGTCGGCCATGGGGACAGTAGGGGCCCCGGGCACCGAGATGCTCCTGCAGAGCCGGAGGGTGCAGAGGAAGTGAAACGGCAGCTCGGAGGGAGGGCGGAGGGGTGTGCATGCTCAGCCCAAACCGCGGCTTCCTTCCCGCCGGAGAGGAGGGAAGGGGCGGGTTGGCTCCGAGGCTGAGGGAGGAGTCTTTCGTTTTGTTTGTGTGAGTCGTCGGTCCCTAGCGCCCCGCCGGTAAGTGGGGTAAGTGGGTCGGATTGGTATTGAAGGGTGATCATTTCCGTGTAAATGTTTATTGAGTCAAAATACGAGGTAGTGGCATTTAAGTAAAGCCGGAGGGAAAGCCGAGGGCGAGTTTCGAGGGTGTAGGGTGAAGTTAGCTGCGGAGGTTTAACTGTGCGCACAGCACCCAACAGGAGACTCCAAGTGAATGGCATCCGGAAATATTTGTCAAATTAATTACTGACTTGGACGCAGAGACAACAGTACTGCTTGGATAAAGTGGTCTTCTCGGGGAGGGTTCCCAGAGTTCAGTTCAAAGAAAGGGCCAGCAAATACTTGGTGAACTGAACAGCAAAAAGGGGCTGGTTTTTCAAGAGAGTAAAGGGCTGGCCTTAGAGCCTGAGAAATTGAAAGGGAAGAATAAAGGGATGGCACCAGTACCTGAGCACTCCGCTTGGTGGGCGGGGTAAGGCAAGAAGGGCTGGAGAAGTCCAGAGGGAGAGGGCATCATCATAGAGTGGGACACAGTTCTGGGGCGGAAACAGGAGAGGGGAGTCATGAAGCTTTGGAAGAAAATGGCCAGCATCCTAATGGAGGAGGATCACTATGGATTCTGGAGGTAAGCTTAAGAGGGGACAACCTCCTAAGGGAGCCTGACAGAGGCACATACAGCCATCATAGATAGTGCCTGTTCTTAGAAGGAGTCAGGGGTTTGAGGGTGTTGAGGATGAGCAGGAAGAGATTGGGAATAGGTTCTGTACCTCCTTGAGGTTCTGGTAGTGGGGGCTGGTGGTCTGGAGTGCTGAGTAGAACATCTGAGCCACTGTGTGGTACAGGAACCTGTACTGCTCCTGTTGAGGTGAGGGCCATCAACAAGGGAACACAAGGGGAGGGGAATGGAAACCCAGCCTGTGTCCTTGGGTGTAAAGAGACCGCAGCTCACACCTCTGTCTGGACCGCTGCTGGTCGCTGCTTCCTTATCTCGAGGACCAGGTTGAAGAGGTTGAAGTTAGGTGGAATCATCTAGGGCAGAGAGAGGAGTGTGGTATGAGCTGGGCCTAGTGGATGTGGAGCACGCTGCACACACACAGATGGTCTACCATACCTGGGTCAGGAGCAACTGTCTGACGTAATCAACAATGCACAGGACTCCTGTCCGCCCGCAGCCAGCACTAACAGAAGGAGAATCCGAGCAAGCTCATCAGGATCAACCCAGGTATCTTTTAAAAGGAGCATTTGGGGTTGGGATGAAGGGAGACCCCTGCAGGACCTCTTGATTTACAGAATCCCCAGATTATGATTTCAGAGGAAAAACTTTTTAATCACATATATTTGCTGACCATAAGTTAGCAGGCAGTCTATCCTCAACAAATACTAACAGTTTCAGTCCATGCAGCATGAGCAAGTATGGCCCCAGGTTTTTCAAAACAGATGGAAAGCCAAACTTCCACATCCTGCTCTCCCTGCCTCACCTCCCTCCATCACCAGATCCTCATAGAACCTCATAGAACCCATTTACTAAACCTGCAGTGGACACAGAGAGGCCCCGGGCCACATCCTTGGAGGCGATGGGCTTCCTCCACCATGATAAGTATGTGGTCAGGATTGCTGGGGACCCCACGGTCTGGCCAGGACATATATTGCAGCTGGTGTACAGAACGGGATTCCTGAGATAGGAATAGAAAATAGAAAAAGCATTTATTGGGCATCTACTACTTGCCAGGCCTACTAGAAGTATCTTCCATTTATATCCACCAGATAGGGCTGGGGATGTAGCTCGTGGGGATGTAGCATAGGCAAGACCCTGGTTCCATCCTCAGTACCACAAAGATTTAAAAAAACAAATCATACGATAATAACTGAGGAGTATACTATTGTGAGTGCCCATTTTACAGAGCAGGAAACAGTCCTCCCCATGCAAGAGCCCCTTCACCACTTCTTCCCCTTTCATACCTTCTGGAATGTGACTTGAAGGGTCCTAAGAATGATATCTGCTTTCAACTGTGTCTCCTTTGTCTGAGTATGTGGAGTAAGTGGGAAGAGGAAGAAAAAAGAAGAGGGAGAACAAATGTGCCCCCAAACACATTTATACAAAACATTTTTGATGAGATATTGAATTTAAAACATTTAAAAAAATAATTTAATCCAAACATTCTCCAAAGCTGTCATGAAGGAAACATTTGAGAGAGGGGAGAATGAGGATTACACAAACCCAAACAAGCCTTGCTTTATAGATAACAAGAGATATTTTGGTTCTAAAGCAAAACAGTTTCATTATATTTATTTATTAAGCACTATGTATTTATTAAACATATGTGACTTGAGAGATTGTCCTGAGTTCTTTTGAAATGGTAAAAAAAGGGGCTGGGAATATAGCTCAGTTAGTAGAATGCTTGCCTCACATGCACATTGCCCTGGTTCAAATCCCAGCACCATAAAAAAAAAAAAAGGTTAAAAAAATAGATTTGAGGAACATGACTAGGCACATTTACATTACAGAGACAAATGATCTGAGCCAAAATAATGCTAGGGTTTGGAGTTGCAACTCAGTTTTAGAGTGCTTGCTTAGCATGCTCTAGGACCAGGATTCCATTCCCAGCACTGGGAAGAGAGAGAGAGAAAAAAAAAAAAAAAATGCTTGGGCAACACACATATATTGAGTTTTGATCATTTACATGCTGACACCAGAGCATTCTCTTGAGTATCGCAGAGTGTAAGGTGACTGGGGTAAAATGATTCATCCTTCTGCGCCCAGCCCAAATATTTACCACCTGTGTTTCTTTCTTGAAACCTCCCATAACACCCAAGGCCCATAGAACCCTGTTCCCACTGCTGCCCCAGCTCACCAGGGTGATACAGAAAAACCCAATCTGCAATGGCTTGTGCTCCTGGGCCCAGTAACGCTCACACTTTTTCTGCAAAAGTAAGGGAGGAAGGACAGGAAGTGAGGAGGGGGAGTCAGCTTCAGAGTTCCAGCTGCCACTGAACACCTCAGGTGTTGCTGGTAGAAGTGCAGGCAGCTGCAGCTGAAATGGAGGCTAGCCACAGAGCCATCTCATTAAACATGTGCAGGCCCCATGGAGGTGAGTTGTTGGCCCTGCAGGAGGAAGGCAGTCCAGGATACCCTCCAACTACAAGAGGCTAAAAAGCTAGATGAAATGCATGAGCCATTGTTGTCCATAATTGGTTGCTATGTGTTGCAGGACTGTGGTCGCTAAACAGACTACCTGGAGGCATTACTAGTCAGAAGGACATGAAGAGCCCAGTGATTCCACTGAATTGAAAAGTCAGAGATCATGGCTGAGGTAGATCAAGGTAGAATTTTCAGAACAAAGTTCTGGAAAGAACCATGCAAACAAAAGCAGAAAAAAACAAAAACCTGCTCCAGAAATATGTATAGTCCCCCCCACCTTCAGTCTTTGGCTGAATAATGATCTGAGAATGTATAACCAAGCAAGAAAAACTTCTCATGAAAGAATAAGCATCTGTAGGATGAATATTTCCTAGAGTTCACAATGGGACAGAAGTAATTTACATTCTCTTCAGCCAGAATAGAAAGACCTTCATTCAGTAGGATTCCCAGAAGTAATCACACATTCAAAGCAGAGCCAAATTAGTTCTAGAATAAAGGTTACCCTAGACCTGCCCTAAAAGCTTAAAAACAAACACCAGGGGCTGGAGGTATAGCTCAGTGGTAAAGGGCATGCTTAGCATGTGTGAAGTTCTAGGTTTAATCTCCAGCATCCTCCAAAACTGAAAACCCTTGAATGAAAGAAAGTTAAGTTCTAAAAGAAACTTAACTGCTCTTCTGAAAAAGCAAAATCTTCTTTAAAGGAAGAAAACAGAATCCAACACTTACTTGTGTAAAACTCAATATCAAGCATCTGATAAAAATTTACTTGACATACAAAGAAGCAGGAAAATGAACACCATAACCAGGAGAAAAAAATCAGTCTGACAGAAAGAGGCCCAGAAATAACAGATGAGGAAAGAAGCAAAGACCTTAAAATAGCTATTATAAATGTTATAAATATACTCAAAAGATGAAATGGAAAGCAAACATGATGAAGAATGAAATGAAAAATACAAAAAAAAAATCTAAATGGAACTTCTACAGAGGAAAAATAAAATATAAAAAATGCAGAATTCACTAATAGCAGATTAGACCACAGAAGGAAAAGTTCAGTGAACATGGAAGTATAGCAATAGTAACTATTTGAAATGAAAAAGAGAAGATTGGAGAAAAGTAAATAGAGAATGAGTTCCCTGTGGAAATACACCAAAAGGCCTAATATATGTATGCCTAGAATCCAAAAGGGAAGGAGAGAGGGGAGAACAGGAACTATATTTGAAGAAATAATACCTAAAATTTTTCCAAAATATGATGAAATAATGAACCTACAGATCCAAGAAAGTCAGTAAACTACAAGGACAATACATAAAGCTGTACCAAGGCAGATTATGACTGAATTGCTGAAAAACAGTTATAAAGAGAAAATGTTAAAAGCATCACATAAAAGTGCACTGATGAACAAAGATAAGAATGACAGCAAAATGTTTTCAAAAACATTTTGAAAGCCAGAAGTCAATGGTCTAACATCCTAAAATGCTGGGGGGATAAAAAAACATAAGCAGGGGGAAAACCAAGGGCTGGAGTGTAGCTCAGTGGTAGAGTGCTTGCCTAGCATGTGCAAGGTACAAACAAAATAAAACAATCAAAAAACAAAAACAAACAACAACAAAAAACCCAATAAAACCCAAACAGCTTTTCAGGCTAATAAAAGCTGAGAAAGTTTATTGTAAGTAGAACTGCACTATGAGAGAAAAATTAAAGTTAAGTTCTTCATACAAAAGGAACATGTTGCCAAAATGATATCTAAAATAATAAAGAGCAAAGAAAAAAGGTAGATAAAAGACTAGATGTAAAAAGAAAATGTCATATAGCAAATTAATAAACTATAAAACCCACACATGATCATCTGAATAGATGTTGTGGGGGGAGAATCTGACAAAATTCAGCACCCCTTCATGATAAGAACATGAAAGAAACTAGGAACAGAAAGGAAATTCCTCAATGTGATAAATAACTACAAAAAAAAAAAAAATCCACAGATAACATCATATTTAATGGTGGGAGACTAAAGCATAGGAAGAAGAAAAGTAGCACTTGCTACTTGTATTCAGCTTTGTACTGGAAATTCTATACAGTACAATTAAGAAAAAGAGATGGTGCCTGGGTGGTAGGGGAGGGAGGAAGAAACAAACAAACAAAAGGATGAGTATTGTGATTCCACTTACATTATGCACCTAGAATAGGCAAATTAAGAGGGACAGAAAAAATAGAAGAATAGGCTGGGCATGTAGCTCAATTGGTAGTGTTTGCCTTATATGCACAAGGCCCTGGGTTCAATCTCAAGTACCACCAATAAATAAATAAAAGTTAGAGGAGGCCAGGATCTGGGAGAAGGAGAGTGGGAAGTTGTTTAATAGATATAGAATTTATGTTTGGATACAGAATTTATGTTTGGGATGAAGAACAGGTTCTGGTACTGGATAGTGATTGATGGTTGCCCAACAATGTGCATGTACTTACTGCAATTGAGTTGTACACTTTAAATGGTTAGGGGGCAAATTCTACATGTATTTTACCATGATTTTAAAAAGACACAGTGGGATACCATTTCCTAGGATGGCTATAATAATAATAATAATAAAAAGGGCAAATGGTGAGGATGTGAAGAAATTAGAGACATAATACTTTGCTGGTGGGAAGGTAAATTGATATAGTTATATTATAGGAAATGGTTTGTCACTTCCTCAAAATGTTAAAAATAGAGTTACCATATGACCTAGCAATTCTACCACTTGGTACATATTCAAGAGAGATGAAAATATATGTTTACACAAAGACTTGTATGTAAATGGTTCATGGTAGCATTATTCCTAATAGCCCAAAAGTAGAAATAAATGGCTTATTGGATAAGCAAAATGTGATAGATACACTCAATAGGATATTATTCAGCAATAAAAGGAAGTATTGACACATGCTACAGTATGCATGAATATTAAAAACATGCTAAATGAAATACCAGTAACAAAAGACCACTATATGATTCCATTTGTATGCAATATCAGAGTAGGCAAATCTATACCAGGCCAAAAGTAGATTAGGAGTTGCTTGGGGCTCTAGAGATTGTTAGGAAATGGGCAGTGACTGCTTGTGGGCTGATGAAAATGTTCTAAAATTTCTTATGGGAATGGTTGTGTAATCATCAGGAATATACTAAAAACAATCGTACATTTTAAGTGGGTGAATTGTAACTAAATAAAGTGGTTTAAAAAGGTAATTGAAAGCTAAAACAATAGCACATTGTGGAGTGTATTTCATGTTTAGAATTATCTAGTGTGTTAGAAGTTGTTAAGAACTGTGAAGGAAAATGGCAACTCGGACAATGGGAATGCTGGAGTCTGAAATGGTGTGAGAGTACATGAGGGTCTCACTGAGGAAGTGAAGGCTGGAAGGAGGTGATGGGGAAGAAGGTTCCAGGCAGAGATAATATAATGGTCAAGGCACAAGCCTGAGGTACAGCTGAGCAATAGAGCCAGTGTGGTTTGAGCGAGTGGATAAAGAGAAGTAAAAATAGAGATCACAGCTCTACGAAGGAAATGGTCAGCATAAAGTGTCATGCTCTGTGAGGTGGTATGGGTGGGAAGCCCAGCAGGAGAGGGGTAAACAACACTGTGGGAAATGAGCCCCATGAACAGAAGGAAAAAAGATCAAGGCAAGATTAGAGAGAAGCAGTGGGTTCTCACTGAGTCCCAGTGACATCACTCCCACTGGGTTCTGGATTAGGGAGGAGTTAGTAAGAGTCAAGCACTCTGGGGGCTGAGGACACCTACCCGCCCATTCTCTGTCTCTCGACATGCCATCAGGATCACCTAGACAAAAAGAGTAAACAGAGATGGAGGTGATTTGGGTTAGTGGAAACTCAGAACCTTGTTTTCCTCCCTCAAGCTGACCTTGATCTCAAACTCCCAGACCAGGCGCCAGAAGTCTAGCAGAGTGTGAGGCAGGGGTCCTTGTGTAGCGATGTAGGACTGGTTTCCATCTGCGCCCTGGGAAAGGCCCATTCGCCGTTGAGATTCCACTGCCAACCTCCACCAACCCCAATCTGCCCCCTTTTCTGACCACTATCCTGACCTGGATGAAATTGCCATTGATGTAGTCGCCGTGCCCTTCCTCCTGGAGCAGGGAGAGGATCACGCGCGTCTGATCATCTGCCAGTGGGGGAGGCGAGAAACGTGGAATTGAGGGCGACGCGTGTGTCTAGGCTCAGACAGCCCCTTGGATGAAACCCGCATGCCCCGCCGGGAGCACATTAAGGGCCCACCGTGGCCTGAGGGTGTGTGTGGAGCCACACAGACTCCTCACAGAAGCCCTCCTACGTACATGGCACCACATCTTTGTAGCGGTTCTTCTGTATATTCTCTGGCCGACTGCCAACCTCGGTGGAGCGCACCCCATCAGCCTTCCAGGCAGCTGAGCGCACTCGGATGTCCTGGTGGGAGGCACAGTGAGGCAACAGGGAATGCAGGCAATGGAAAAGAGGAGCCAGGTCAGAGTCCTGGGACAAGAAGACACTTGGAATCCAAGGCAATGGTCTGGGGTGGTGGTGGTGGTGAGGGGGTGGAGGAAGGGTAGTGAGTGCAGACTCCAAGAGGCACAAGCCTAATAATAACAACAGTACAATAATAACAGCAGACCAGAACCCTTCTTTGTGCTAAGCTCTGCTCAGGTCATTTAATCATCACAAGGTCCCTTTGAAGTGGGTGCTGTTATTGCATCCTCACTGTGCAGATAAGAAAGTTAATTCACACATGCCTGAGGGGCTTGCCAAAGGTCCCACCCAGGAGGCTTTGGCAAAGAACCCAGATTTAGCCCCTGCTCACTCAAATCAGTATTTTTATCATGTACTCCCCGCCCCCCCCCCCTTTCTGGTACTGGGGATTGCACCCAGGGGCACTCTACCACCAAGCTACATCCCCAATCCTTTTTATTATTATTTTTTAAATTTTGAGACAGGGTCTCCCTAAGTTACCCAGGCTGGCCTCAAACTTGCAATCCTTTTGCATCAGCCTCTGGAGTCAAAAGGATTACATGTGTGAGCCACTGCACCTGGGTAGTCTGCGTTATGCTGTATTGTAAGCAATAATAATTGGAATGAAATATGTATTATTTAATATAATAAAACAATTTACAATATATGTGAATTGTAATGTACACTATTTATGTAATAAGGTAACTTCTTATTGGTAGATTATCAGGTATTCATAACCATAATGATAATAATACCTTCCAAGCCACCATTGCAAGTGGTCACCTTTCCAAATGCTTTACTTATGCTCATCAGTAATTTAAGCCTTGATGGTCACCATTCTGTAGTGGGCAACGCTAATAGGAATTTCTACTACACAGATGAGAAACCAAGGCCTGGGAGTGCAGAAGTCAGGATTGGGACAAGGATACCCTCACCACCCAGCATTTCACTTTGGGGCCCTCAGCAATGCTCGCTTCATTGACTCTGTAGTGGTTATATACCACATCGATATTATATGTTTATGTATATTTTTATATTTATAAATTATATATTTTACATTTACTCTATTTCTTATATACTACAGAATTTTTACATGTGTAAGTTATTTATATTTATTTATATTTTATACTTACGTCCACTCCTTACTTTATATTTACTCACAAATTCATTGAATATCTTTGGTGTTTATTAGATTTATATTTGTTGTATTGTTTTTTGAAGTTATGTGATGTTTGTTGTGTAAATCACCTTTTTAAAATCACATTTATTTTTATACATTTATATATTACATATTTCTAAATTTGATACATACCATCATATATCAGGTTTGAGTATTTGTACAGTATGTTTCTATGTTTGGTACGTAAGATACATTTTAAATATTTTATTGCCTGTAGTATGCCCATGCCTAGGGTGCTTCTTACTCTAGCGTTAAGCTTTGATTGTATTACCCTTATTGAAATATTTAGAATCTTTTAAGTCGTGACAAAGGCACCTAGGAAGTGGGCCCCAAAGGTTATGCTAGACACTTTTACCTACACTTTTTAATTCTCAGTTTGGTCATTAACGTCCCCACTTCAACAAGGAGGCTGAGACCAGAGGGATCCGAAAAGCCCTGGCTATCGGTGTCCTTCACCCACGTCCTTCATCCACTCCGCGTTAGAGCCTCCCTGTTCCTCTTCCTCCCGTTCCTTGGAATCACAGGGTGACCCAGGTCGTCAGGTGTAGCCTGGGTGTGGGACTTCCAGCGCAGGTGTGCCATCGCCCTCTTCTACTGCACCTGCGTGGCCTGCCCTGCCCAACAGGGGCATTGTTCCCCAAGTGCGACCAGGACACTGGGTCCCGAGTGTGTATGAACCCTCCAAGCGGGCCGTGGACTTTGTTCTCTGGGGACCTGTAGGCAGGGCGAAGACAGCGCGAGAGAGCTAGAGGTGTGAGGGAGAGGAAAACAAGAGACCTCGAGGCAGGGAGACAGCCCAGGACAGCCAGAGCCTACAAAGTGCACAGGACAGACGTGGGGACCGTCCAGGGTAAGGAGCCGAAACGCGCCTCCCAGTTGTACACATTCACCCACTCACACTGAACTCCGCGGCCAGAACCTCCCCCTTCAGGCCGCCCTGTTCCTCCAGCTGCTCCAGAAAGCTCCTCGCCGCGTCCAAATTGTGGCTCATGGCACCGTCCGCCAGCAAGGTCCCGTCCAGTAGATGCGCTCAGCGCTACCAGCTAGTGTAGACACTGAGGGAGGCGGAGGAAGGCTGCCGGGGCTCCGCCTTCGTTGTAACCAACCATTGGAAGACGGGCGACAGCTGGCAAGGCGCACCCAGGAGCCAATGGCACTCGAAACTCGCCCTGTCCCGCCCACAGGCGCCTGAGCTGCTTTGGCTGCTGGAGCCTTAGGTCCTTGAGCGTTGGATTGGTGAGTACAGCTCTAGCGCTTCTCTCCGTTTTTTTTTTTTCTTTTTTGATTGCTGCTTCCGCTGGTTTAGTCGGCACTCTCCTACTGTCACTTCCTCTCCCCCTTGAATTCCGGATCTTCGCCCCTCCTCTGTGACTAGTCAAGTTCTGAGCGGATGAAACCAGGTCTCGGACCAGGTCTCCTGGAAGTCAGGCTGCATTGAGGACCAAAACAGGGTAGTGCAGCAGCCATCAGTAGAGATGGTGGCCGAGATCACGCTACTTCTCCCCACCCCGGGGAACTTTAGCATGGGATGTCCCGCTCAGTGTGCTCCATTTGGGTCCAAAGAAGGTCCGGGTGGGGAGACCGCGAGGAGGAATGATTATCGTACTTTGGAAAAAGCGAGAGGAGATGGAAGTTTCTATATCTGTATTTCCTCAGGTTTTTCCTATTTCGAGACCGGCTGGGAAGGGCTGGAGGACACAAGGATCCAGTTTTAACTTGAGAATCTCTATCCTCACAAACCTGCCAGGGAAACAGAATTGAGGCACTGGAAATGCATTCTAGAGGATAGGAGTTCTCAACCCCTTTAAAAGAGCTGCTTTTTCTGTCGCCACATCAGAAAATGTACAGGATGTATAATCACTGGAAGGTCAGGAGGATGGAGAAATAGCTGCTGTCCCTGTTTCCTAGGTCTTGGAGGGGAGGAAGGAGAGAGTGGTTGGGTGCCAAGGAGCCTGACAAGAACAGGCTTGGGTAGATGGCTTGGGTAGATCTGTCGCTGGGGTTATGGAAATATTTCTAGGGGAGTCATTGGAGGGGGCATCATCAGTGGAGGTCAGTTTGAGGTGGTTGAGGTGTCAAAGTGTCACTGGGACAGGACAAGACACTGAAAGGTCAACAAGGTCATTATTAACAGGTTGTCAATTCAATTCATTACAAATCATGTTTGTCAGGGATGAACAAATATTTTAATTGGTATAGTATAATTATACATAATAGTGGGATTCATTGTGCCATATTCCTATATGCACATAATTTGATCATTCTCATTCCCCAGTACCTTACCTTTCCCTCCTTTCCTTAGGGATTAGCAAACTTTCAAAAGGCCAGATAGGAAGTGGCTTTGCTTTCTCTGTTCTCTTGTCCCAGCTGCTTCCCTCTGCTATGAAAGCAGTCAGATATTTAAATTTAAATTTTTTTTTTTTTTTTTTTTTTTTTGTGGTCTGCAGACTAGTTTGCTGGCTGTGGCTTAAGTGAGAGATCAAAGTGAGTCATCAAACAACTGGAGTTATTCTGCTTATTGTGGGGTCACTGGGAGTCCCCTCCAGTTAGTGTTTAATATTTAGCAATTCCATCTTTTTGAGTGTTCTAATGAGGCCATAGGGTGTTAATTATAATCACTGGAAGGTCAGTGGTTTGTTTGGGGCAAGAAAGTGCCTAGCAATGAAAGTAACTGAGGGACTATTGGGATTTGGAATATTATTTTTAATTACTGAGGATTCAGAAGTTAGACAAGTGATGAACAGTTCCTGCTCAGTATTTGTTAAAAAAATTTTTTTTTAGTTGTAGGTGGACACAATGCCTCTATTTATTTATTTTTATGTGCTGCTGAGAATCAAACCCAGTACCTCACATATACTAGGTGAATGCTCTACCGTCTAGCCACAACCCCAGCCCCTCCTGCTCAATATTAGTGAATGCCAGTGGAATCATTCGTTTCGTGGATGGGCATTGGTTGCTGGTCTCAGTGGGGTGGGACACAATATTGTGAACTTGTAGAAAAAGATTTTCTGGGGGAGTCATGGAGGTGTGAGTTATTTTATGAGCGAGTAACTGAGGTATCATGAAAGGTCTCAGTGGACTATTGTGATATAGATCAGTGGTCACTGAAGACTGGGTGGTGCCTGGAAGGAGTAGCAACAGTGAGGGGTCACTGGCATATCTATGGTGGTAAGCAAGGGACAGGAAGACTGACCTA
The DNA here is from genome assembly GCF_021218885.2 of Marmota monax. NCBI lineage: Eukaryota > Metazoa > Chordata > Mammalia > Rodentia > Sciuridae > Marmota > Marmota monax. The sequence goes on along the minus strand of NW_026693934.1, from coordinate 8,588,196 downwards.
GTGATTGCTGGCTAGTTAGGGATTTTCTGTTCAAATAGGGCTGAGTCTGTTTGCCTGACTGGGAAGCCTTGGCAGGATCTGTCTGTCTAGAAAACTGGATCCTGCTGAGGGTATCATTTTCAGGCCGATGTCTGTCTTACTGGTGGAGAGTAAGTCTTTCTGTCCAGCTGAAGGCCTACTGGGTGGGTCAGCTTTCCACTGAGATAACATCTTTGTCCATTTAGGGGGAGGGGTTCTGTTTTCTGCTTGATTGAGGTCCACCTTTCAATAAACTGGGGAGACATGGTCCATATTTCTTTCTGGCCACAGGTCTATCTGGATGTCCGGTTGATTTTTTTTTTCTCCCACACACCCAGGAATCTCCCCATTTGTCTGGCTATCTGTTCAGCTGGGAGTCTGTTTTCCCTGGGATTTTGCCTGTTCACCCAAAAGTCTGCCTGGTTGGTTGGCTTTCTATTGAGAGAGAGCTTTTTGCCTATCTGGCTGAGGATCTGAGGGACTAGCCAAAAACTGCCTTGTGGCCTGTGAACATTTACTTGTGATATCAGCTGGGTTGGGTGTCTGTCCTTTCTGGTCAGAAGTCCACCTTCACTTCATGACCCCTCTTGTTCAGTCTGTTTGCCCTCTTGATGCTTAACTGTCCCTCCATGCCTTCCCAGCATCCCAGTGTTCCTGGTCTGCTCTCTGTTCAGCTCAGGAAGGGTATGGGAGATGGTAAGATCCCACAGACTTTCCCCAGTAGCCTTGGCCAACCCCACCACTCCTTTCTCCCAGAGGAGTACAGTTTCTTGCTATCAGATTTGCTGCTGCAGGTGGTCCTCCTGTTTCCTGATACTAGCAGTCACCTACAGTGAGAGCTGTTATCACTCTTGAGCTCAGAGTGCTTGCTGCATAGGCCATTCAACAAGCTTAAGACTGGATGCTGGGCTGGGGATGTGGCTCAAGCCGGTAGCGCACTCGCCTGGCATGCACGTGGCCCGGGTTCGATCCTCAGCACCACATACAAACAAAGATGTTGTGTCCGCCGAAAACTAAAAAATAAACATTAAAAAAAAAAAAGACTGGATGCTGGTCAGTGCTCATCTACACCTGCACAATGCTATCAGAAGCCCAACCTGCACTGAAGTTGTAAAGGTAATGAAAAACTATGGTGGAGAAATTTGGCAGGCACATCTTAACTCAGGAAGCTTATGAGGAGATTTGAGATGACTGACGTTCCAAGGTTATGGTTTTTCTCTAGGTTCCTTGTTTGTTAGACTAGAAAAATAAAAGGGGATGGGGCAAAGACAAGTAAAAAAAAATTTCCCACTGCTGTACTTTGTTAAAAACCTCAGGTGGTTAAAGAAGAAATTATGGCATTTGCAGGTAATTGGATGGAGCTGGAGAATATCATGCTAAGTAAGATAAACCAAAACCAAAAAACCAAAGGTGGAATGTCTTCTCTAATAAGTGGATGCTGACCCATAATAGGGGTTGGGTAGGGAAGAATGGAGGAACTTTGGATTGGGAAGGGGAGGGGAAGGAGTATGGGGGTGGGAAGGGCGCTGGAATGAGATAGACATTATTACCCTCTATGCATATATGACCACATTACCGGTGTGACTCGGCACCATGTACAGCCAGAGGATGAGAAGTTGTGCTTTATTTGTGTACAATGTGTCAAAATTCATTCTGTCATATATCACTAATTAGAACAAATTTAAAACAAACCAAAAAACCTCAGGCTGAGTGAACTGTCCCACTGGCCCATCTATAAGTCTAGCATTTAGCAAACCATTTGGAGAACCATCCTCCTTTCCAGTTACAAGCAGGAGTATCTGCATACAGTAGTGCCAGGGAGATTAGTCTCTTTTGTAGTTTTTGCCAGGCTCCTTCAAATCTCCTCAGAGGTTGCAGTTTTCAGTATTCTGAATCCCTCCTGGATACTCCCTGGGTCAGGTATCAGCAGCTCCTGGTTGTGGGAACACAGTCTAAGGAGAAAGCCATCCTACCCTTTTGGCCCCACTGCCAAAACTCCCAACTTCCAGCCATTTGTGAAGGAAGGGGTTCTACCTTTAGGACCTGCCCTGCAATTCTGCTTCAGGAAATGGGGGAAAATCCTTGGGAATTGCACGGCATGTCTTCTCCCCATCTTAAAAAAATGAAATCCTAAAACTGCATTATTATCAACTTTTCCCCAGGCTGGTCACCTCTCTAGGGCAGAACCTGGACATCTGCATTAGCCAGAGTAGGCCCCATATATTTCTCTTAGAGGAAATACATCCAGGCAAAGAAGTGCTACTACATTATTGCTGGAGGCACCCCCAGGGCCTCTGATCTATGCAATTGGCCAGGTACCTGTGACCCTGGCCTGCCCCGAAAAGAAGAGTGTTAAGTGCATTTAGGTGGAAGCCCACTAAACTGGCTGCAGTGAACACCTTACCCCCTATCCTATGTTCTTTCCTAAGACATACTAGAAGGAAATTTTCTGATCTAAGAACATGCCCTTAAGGCTTTTGATATTTAGTTTCAGAAGTCTGTAATCTGAGACTGCTTTGATCTATCAGAGATGGAAAAAGCTGGAACATGGCTGGTAAAGGTATGGGATATTGAAGTTGTAATAAGAACTGAAGAGGAAGATCTTGTATTAGCTCTAAAAACACCTCTACACATTATCTCTTTGATTCAATACAGAGTGCTAGTAATTGGCACAAGGGATTCACTCCAACAGCTGCTCAGTGAGCATCATAGTTTGTAGCACCAAAAGGAAAACTATGGAGATACCCAACAGGGCTACAGTTGTAGAAATTAGGGTATACCAAGAGTAGGATACAATGCTTTTTAAAAATATACATGCTGAACATTTTAGTATACAAGTTGGTTTGGAAATAAGTACATACTTGTAAAATCATTACTACAATCAATGCTGTAAAGAGATCCTCCTGTTCAGCCTCCAAAGTAGCTGGAACTACACCTTGTCCAGCTGTAAGCAACATGATATAGTATTTGACCTTCTGTGTTTGGCCTTATTTGACTTGGTATGATGCTCTTGAAGTTCATGTGTGGTATGTGTATTCCATATTTTCCTTTTCATTTGGCCATTAATGACCTCATTTCTGTATCTTGGCTATTATGAACAATGCTGCAATGAACATGAGATAACCTCTTCCAGATACAGATTTCATTTCTTTTGGATGTATACCCAGAAGTGGGATTGCCAGGTGGAATGGAAATCCTTTTTTTTTAAAAGAGAGAGAGAATTTTTTAATATTTATTTTTTAGTTTTCAGCAGACAAAACATCTTTATTTGTATGTGGTGCTAAGGATCGAACCCAGCGCCACGCGCATGCCAGGCGAGTGCGCTACCGCTTGAGCCACATCCCCAGCCCTGGAATGGTAATTCTAGTTTTAATATTTTAAGAAACCACCATCCTGATTTCCATAAAGGCTGTTCCAGTTTCCATTCCTACCAGCAGTGCACAAGAGTTCCTTTTTCTCTACATCCTTGCCAATTTTTAAAAAAATATAATTACCCTAACAGATGTGAAGTGATATCTCACTGTGGTTTTGATTTGCATTTCCCTGATGATTAGTGGCATTGAGCATTTTTTCATATACCCTTTGGTTATTTATGTCTTTGGAGAAATGTCTATTCAGGTCCGTGGACATTTTCAAAAATTAGGTTGTTTCTTTGCTGTTGAGTCATTTGAGTTCCTTTAAAATCTAATCCAAAGTCTTGATTTTAGGAGATGGGACCCTGGAAAGAGATTAGATCATGAGGATTCTGCACTCATGAATGGGATTAGTACCCTTAAGAAAGAGGTGTGAGGGAGCTTGTTCACAACTTCCACCTTGTGGGGACACAGCTATGAAAAAGCAAGTAGACTCTCACCAGACATTTAATCTGCAGACACCATGGTCTTGAACTTCCCAACCTCCAGGTCTGTAAGCATATAAATTATCCAGTTTATGGCACTGTAGCAGCAAATTGAACTAGGATAATAACCCTTTATCAGATAGATGGTTTATGTGTTTTCTCCCATTTTTAGATGTGGCATTGAGAAAGTTCTTGAGGTAGATATTAAAGAAGCATGTAGAAAGGGCCTTACACTTGTGTATGAACTAAATGTAGAAAGAGCCTTACAACTGTGTATGAACTACATTATCTCCAGAAGGATGGATATCTTCCTGGTGCATTGGGCTTACAAAAAGGAGGGGGATTCTTCTGTTACTGTGGGCAAACATTTACTGGCCAGTGAACTGCTTCCTGAGTTCTATGATTTTCTTTGGAGTGTGGAAGGCACTTGGATTTTTTTCTCTAAGTGTAAAAGCAACATATCTGAAAACATACATTACTGTGCATGGTGGAAAATAAACCACCTTCTTAGTCCTTCTACTTTCAAATCCAGCTCTATGCTCCAGAGATTATTACTATTGGCTTTTTAAAGTACCTGGCCAGATATTTCCTATTCATGATACATAATTGTCCCTCCCTTATCCTTTGGAGATACATTCCAAGACCCTCACTGGATGCCTGAAAGCCCAGATAGTACTGAATGCCATATATAATGTTTTTTTTTCTTTACATGCCTATAATAAAGTTTAGTTTATAAATTAGGCATAGTAAAAGACTGACAACAGTTAAAGCATAACAAAAAATTATGTGAGTATTGTTTTTTTCTTTTCTAAAATATCTCATTGTATGTACCCCTGTTGACCAAGGATAAGAGATAGGAGATTACTGTACTCATATTTTAATTAATTAGTTGGTATTGGGGAGATTGAACTCAGGGGTGCCTAACCACTGAGTCACATCCCCAGCCCCTTTTTCTTTTTTATTTTGAAACTGGGTCTCACTAAGTTGCTGAGGCTGACTTTGAACTCATGATCCTCCTGCCTCAGCCTTCCAAGCTGCTGGGATGACAGGTATGTACTACCATGCTGGGGTTATCATCTTGTACGTTTATTTTTAACTGTCAGTTTTTGCCTTTTTTTTTTTTTAATCTGAGGGATCATGTTTGCACATGATTCTGAACCTTGCCATCTTTCCCTCTAATGATAACACTAGGATGCCACAAGTTGTTTGGGCTTTCAAGTGTGTTGTTATCTGCCTCCTTTTCATCATGTGGTTTCCTGCTTTTATTACTATATGCAATGCAATGTTTCAGGAACATCACTAAACATATGCAAGTATATCTGAAGAATAAATTCCTACAACTGGAATTTATGTTTTTAAAGACATAATTAATAACAACAGAGGTTGTGTTTGTTTTATGAGCACTATTAGCAGATGTCAGCGACTGTTCCCCATATGACTACTTAACCTTTACCAACCTCTAGGCATCAAATGTTTCCCCAGATGATTCTGCATTTCTTTAATTATGATGAAGGTTGTGCATCTTTTCAGACACCTAATGGAATGATGAAAAGAGTTCTGGAGATTGGTTCACAATTTAAGTGTACTTAATACTACTGAACTATATACTTAAAAATGGTTAAAATGGCTATTTTTATGTGGGGTTTTCCACTATTAAAAATAGCTAAATACCTGTTGAATTCAGAAACTTGTGGGGAAAAAAAATTCCTCAATGGCCACCTGTTTGTATTGTGGTATTCTGTTACCGATCACTCTCTCTATGGAAGCAATTGTTCATCTCTGCATTGACTGATTAAGTCTACTAGTTTGGGGGAAATTTCAAACACAAGAGAAGAGAACATGGTATAGTGAGTCTCAGCCAGTATCTCAATGTTGCTTTCACAGACCCAACCACGACCTATTCTACTCCACCACTTTATTTTGAAGCAAATCACAGATTTTACACCATTTTATCCATAAATATTTCCATATTTATCTCTAAAAGGTAAGTGCTTAATAAAAACAACAATACCAAGTCACATCTAAAATTATGAATTTATTCCTTTAAATCATCCCATGTCCAGTTAGTATTCAGGTTTTCATCCATGATTATGGTATATCTGTCTGAACTAGGGTCCAAATTTGGTCTACTCATTGCAATGTTGACAAGTCTCTTTAAGCTTCCTTGAGATATCTACCTGTAAAAAGTTCTAGATGAAGACATGCCAATCTATCAATGGTGTTTGAAAGCCAGAGTTTGGGGAGGGCCTGGGCAACAAAGGGAGAACCTGTCCCTTAAAAACCAAAACCAAATCACCACGAAGAACCTGCCCTGTTTATATTACCAAAAGCAAAATAGAGATTCAGTGTGATTCCCATCAAAATACTAATGACATTCTTTAAAGGACTAGGAAAAACAGTCCCAAAATTCATTTGGAAGAATTAAAGACCCAGAATAGCCAAAGCAATTATCACAATACTGGACTTCAAATTTTACTACAGAAACATCATAACAAAAACAGCATGGTACTGGCATAAAAACAAGACACATAGGGCTGGGGTTGTGGCTCAGTGGCAGAGCACTTGCCTCTCACATGTGAAGCACTGGGTTCGATCCTCAGCACCACATAAAAAAATAAACAAAATAAAGATATTGTGTCCATGTATAACTAAAAAATTTTTTAAAAAGTCAGACACATAGACCAATAGTACAGAATAGAAGACACAGAGACAAGCACGCACACCTATAGTCATCTGACCTTTCACTAAGGTGCCAAAAATGTACATTTAAGACAGCCTTTTTAACAAATGATCCTGGGAAAGATGTTTGTTGGGAGCTGCCACATAGGAGTTGAGCGCCCCCTACCTTTGAGTGATGGAAATGTGGAGACTGACTTCTTCAGCCAGGAGGCAGGTGGATCCCCATTTCCCCTCAGCAGAGAAGCAGAGCTTTGGGTGTGAGCTGCCCCTTGTAACATTACCCCCCTGTCTTATATGGATAGAATGTTCTTTCAGACAGCCTCTCCCAATAAAACCTGGATTCGAGGCTGCTCCCTTTCTTGCCTGATTTGCCTCATTTCTGGGAGCTGGGTCAGAGGGGCCATCACAGAACCCCCCCCCCCCAAAAAAAAAGTATTTCTCTGTCATTATTTCATGCCAACCCAGGAGTGACCCTGACTGGATTAGTTGTGTGTTGCAACAGCTGTTATTTATATTAAAAGAATGAAGACCCTTATCTCTCTCTGTACAAAACTCAACTCAAAATGGATCAAAGACCTTGGAATTAGTCCAAAAAGAAAATGTAGTGTCAACACTCCAGTACACAGGCATAGGCAAGGACTTTTTCAATAGGACCCCTAAAGCTTGGGAAACAATGCCAAAAGTTAATAAATGGATGGCATCAAATTAAAAAGCTTCTGCACAGTAAAGAATTAGTGATATGGAGAACCCACAGGTTTGCCAGCTATTCTTTTGATAGAGGATTAATATCCACAATGTATAAAGAACAAAAAAAATCAAGTAATCTAATTAATAAGTGGGCAAATGAGTTAAACAGACACTTCTCAAAAGAAGAAATACAAATGGCCAACAAATACATGAAAAAATGTTCAACATCATTGGCAATTAGGGAAATGCAAGTACCACTCAGAATGGTATTGATCAAAATACAAACAATAATGGGCTGGGGTAGTGGCTCAGCGGTAGAGTGCTTGCCCAGCACATGCATGGCACTAGGTTCGATCCTCAGCACCACATAAAAATAAATAAATAAGGTAAAATACAAACAATAAATGCTGGAGAGGATGGGAAGAAAAAGAACACTTTTTACACTGTTGGTGGGATTATAAATTAGTACAACCACTATGGAAATCAGTATGGAAGATCCTCAAAAGACTACACAAGGAACCACTGTACAACCTAGCTATACCATTCCTTGGTATTTATCTGTAAGAATCCAAGTCATCATACTACAGTGATACATGCCTATGCATGTTTATAGCAGCACAATTCATAACAGCCAAACTATGGAACCATCCTAGGAGAACCATCAATGGATGAATGGATAAAGAAAATGTGTTATAGGGACACTATGGAGTTTTTGTTCAGCGATAAAAAAATATGTGAATTGCAGGAAAATGGACAGAACTAGAGACCATCGTGTTAAGCGAAATAAGCCAAACTCAGAAAGTGAAGGGTTGGATGTTTTCTCCCAGATGCAGAAGCTAGATAGAAAAAGGGGAAAGAAAAGTGGGGGCAGATCTCATAAAAATCAGAGGGAGATAATAGAGGAAAAGGAACAGGAGGTGGAAAGAGGGAAGGGCTGGGGTGTGACTCTGGCCAGATTACATCGTTATACTGTGTGCACAAATATATGACAAAAAAAATCCCACCATTATGCACAACAATACACCAATAAAAAATGTGGAAAGGAAAAACCCCTACCCAGTACTGGGGAAACTGGAGTGGGAGGAGCCCCAGCAGGGGGTATCCTTGGACAGACCTGGGATGGCTGTGACATGTGGGCTAGAGAAGGGTCCAAAGCTAAAGACCATTAGAGATGAATTATGGGGACATGCAGTGGTAGAATGGTGGCCAGCCCCACAAAAAATATCCCACATCTTAATTCCTAGGACCTGATAATGTGATTGTATTTTTAAATAGGGTCACTGCAGATGTAATTAAGATAGAATCTTGAAATGCAGAGCTTATCTCAGGTCATCCCCTGGCCCCTAAACCTATGACATAGGTCCTTGTAAAAGAGAGAGAGCGATTTGATAAAGAAAAAGGAGGACACATGTGAAGATGAAGGCTAACAATGAAGTGATGAAGCATTGCTTGGCAAACACTAGATGCTAGAGAGCATGTAAAGGATCCCTGCCATTCCTCCAGAACCCCCTGCTAGAGTCCTGGAGGAAGCTGACACCTTGATCTTGGACTTTATCCTTTCAGAGCTGTGAGGGAATAAGTTTCTGTTATTTAAGTCACCTGGTCTATGATATTGTGTCATGGCAGCCAAAGGAAATGAACACAGGACAGCATATTACTCTACTTTTCTATGTGTTTTGAAATTTCTATAACTAACAAAACTTAATGACAAGTTCCTCAGGATACAGCGAAGCTGTGGCAAAGTGGCAGGGGCCTGGTAGAAGGAAATGGATTCTGTAGGTGGGGCTAAGCTGCAGGGGTCCCTCAAGGTCCCATCAGTCTTCCCCCAAACATTGGCCCAAGTTGGTAACCTGCTCCCACTTCTGAAATCCCCTTTCTCACTGGCACCAGGGCCTTTGCACAGTCATCCAGATAACCTCTGCTACCTCACCCCATCACTCAGCTTTTAGGAAAGCTATGAAGAACCATGCCCCCAACCTTTCTCCTGCCCTGCCTGACATGTTTCCTTAGAGGCCCCCTCCCACCTGCCTGAGAAATTTCTTATTGTTATTCCTCTCCTCCCAGTAAACTCAAGTCCATTCTATGTAGGATCTTAACAAGTCTGCTTAAGATCAGGGCCCTTGGGTGCAGAGAGAGAATATGGGCACAGAGAGGTGGCGGTCATAAACTGGGAGAAGCCAATAAGAAAACCTTACCTCCCAGGGCTGCACTGACCCTCCCCATGTGACCTTGGATAATCCTCCCATGGGAGAACTGAAGTGGGCCATTGGTATCACTCTTTCCAGTCAATGGAGGGAAGGTGTCCCACCTGACTGTAGCAGGGGAGAGGTCCCGTTTAACACTGAGCCCAGCCTAGGCCCTCTAAGTCAGGCTCATGCTCACATGGAAGTCAGTGTGTCACCAGTGACAATGTCTCACCCAGCTACCAGTGTCTACTCTATTAGCACTCACAGGGCCCAATTCCCAAGGAGACAGCCACACCAAACCTCCCAGATCAGATCATATTAACCTCCTTGTTGATATAAAGCCTGAGTCCATCCCACAGCTATCAGGTTCTCTACCCAAGGACAGTACATGGGCTTTACCTTTCAAGCTTAGCCTGACAGGATACCAATCCTGACCAGTCAGAGGTAGGTGGAAGGTATAATACAAAGAATTTATTTGGACCCTCCAGCCCACCATAGTCCCACACCTGATTTGAAAGGCCCGTTTGGGACAGACCCCTCTCTCAGGTTCCAAGTCTACATCCTGACTGGAGATCAGGCTCACTCGGTGCTCAGGAAGACCCTCTTGCGTGCAGTGTTGGTATAGGGGTGCCAGCGCCATTCCACATCTGCTGTGGCCTCCTGCTCCAGTGTGCCCAGGCGAATCATATACACTGGATACAGAGGGACAGGACATTATCATCTCAACCAGCCTCTCCTCCTTTACCCCCTCTAAATGTGGGATAAACTTCAAACTCACATTTCATCTCAAATCGAGGCCCAACCTCAGTTAGCTCCACATTGCGATGGTCCACCTTCTTGTAAACATGGTGCCTGAGGAAAAGAATGTGGCAGGAGTGTGAGCTGGAAAATGCTGTGCGTCAGCCATAGTATGAAGGACACAAAGGCCACGATGCCAACCCAGGAAAAGCCCAAAGACCCACCGGAATGAGATATAATCATCCTGGTTTGCAAAGGTGATGACCCGGTGGCTGTCATCTTTGGGCACAGGGAACAAGTAACGGAGGATGTCTGAAACCTGGAGTACAAAGAAGGAAAGCAGCAAATACCTGGCCTGGTCCCCAACTCTTTCCCCAAGGCCCCTAGACTTACCCGCTTGCCCAGCCGGGAGGAGAAGCCATGCGTGATGAGATGAGGCTTGGCCTCTGACACGGTGTCCAGGTCAGGGATGTCATGTCTCATAACCACATTACACAGTGTGAAATAAGCAGTAGGGCCAAATGGCAGGTGGCTGATGATAAGCCCCACTGTGGGAGCCAAACGTGCTGTCAGAAACCCCACCTGCCCTCAGGAGACCTCCAGACCCGTCTCCCTCCCACCAGCCTCACCAGGTGTGCCTCGGTGTTCATGTACAACCAGGAGGTCAGTGACCCCGTTGGCTTTACAGGCTCGCACTAGTGCCCCCACCTCATGCCGACCTCGGTTCATGCGCTGGGCACCCGGGAACACAAGCTTTAACTCCTGCACATGGATCAGAGAGCCCATCAAGAGTCATAGAAGCTGGCAAACATTCCAGGGGGGAATTTTCTATGACTCTTAAATCTTAAGATTAGGGGTGTTAGTCTTCGATGTCCCCCACTCGCTTCCTGCCCACCAATACCTTTGCAAACATCTTCAGGCGGGAACTGGGATCCCGGGAGGTGGTGATCATGACCTTAGGATCCTCGACCCCAGCCCATCGATATTCATCATCTACATGACTGGTCACACCTATTAGGAGTACCAAGGGACAAGAATTCAAAATTTTGGGGGAATAAACTGCTAATCTGGGAACAACTAAATCTGTCTGAGAAATCTTCGATGATGGGAATGCATCACATTCACAAGAGCTAAGAGGTGGCCACTAGCCCACTGGCTACCAAGCACAAGTACAACCGAGGGATGGAATCTTCCATGTTTGCAAAAGTCTAGATTCTGTTGACACACTCATCTGCCTCACAATAAACATCTAAAGTGTTTGCGATTCCTTCCTTGTTTTTGAATAATGCAATACTTGAAACATTTGAGTGGCAATGTCATGTTGGGTGTTAGGGACATTCTCCTGAGCTGGCAGACATTCCAGGGGGGGAGATGATTAGAAAGCAGAAAATAAGTTGACCACTACTGTGTTGTATAAATGGAACTGGAAGCACTTAGGGAAAGCCCCTATAGTGCCATGTATGCAGACACAAGGGCACCTAGGGGACAGTTCCAGGAACAGTTTCCATGGAAACTTTCCTTAGGTGGGCAAGTACCCAGTGTGTCTGAGAAGGTCAGGGAGGCTAGTGAGCAGAGGAGTTGGTTCAGTGTTAGGGAGGGCTATGCTGTATACAGTCACCTTCACCACCAGCATCATCGAACTCCAGGGACCCCTGCAAGGCCAGAGCCTCCCGGCGTAACTCAGTGGGAATCAGGCGGTTTTCTGTAGGGGAAAAACGTGGGCTGAGTGAGACATAAGCAAAAATGCTCTCATTTTATACTCTGCAGCTTACAGGAATGTACAAATTTGATGAAAAAATGTTACTCCTTTCTGAGCAGAGGCAATACAGAATTATTGGGAGAAAGAAAGGCAACAGGTTGGTCTATTTGCCAATCTGTGGTCACAGGGAACTTCATTTTCTATGACTCTTAAATCTCTAAAAGCTTCTTAGAATATTTTATCACAAGCATACAGTCAGATGAAAATTTAAAAATTAATTTTTTTAGGGCTGGGGGTTTAGCAGTAGAGTGCCTGCCCAGCATGCATGAAGTACTCAGTTCTATTGCTAACAATGAAAACGAAATCAACTATTATTAATATTTTTGTGATGCTGGGGAATCTAACTCAGGGTCTTACGCATGCAAGGATGTACTGCTAAGGTACATCCCAGGCCAAAATTAATTTTTTGTTTTTGGTACTGGTGATTGAACCCAGGGCCTTGTGCATGCGAGGCAAGCATTCTACCAACTTAGCTCTATCCCCAGCCCCCCAAAATTAATTTTTTAAAGATACATAAATGTCCTACCTTGTAGGAAGGTAGGCCAGCAACCCTAAAACCCTCAACAATAAATCCACTTATAATGCAGAAAATGCCTCAGCTGGCTTTGGGTCAGAGATTTCCTTTGTGGACTAAGCAGGGCTGGCTGGGGACTGTGCTGTGGAGTACCACCCCCTCCAACTCTGGTGTACAGAATTAAACCTGAGAATACCTGTGTGCCCAGCTCTGCCCTCCAGCTTGCCCTGGAGGCACACTTGCACATGGAAGGGGAAATCCTTTCAGTGCTTAAAGATTAAGATTCTTGTAACCCAATATTGAAGGGAGTAAGAACAAACACCAAGGGGGAGATAATTTATAAGATCATATAAAAAAATTAAAACTTTGAAAGAACTTGCATACTGTAAATAAAGTTAATAAGCTGGTTCAGCATAAATACCAAGTAATTGATACCGACATATGGAAGGAACATTCACAAACCTAACAGGTGATAAACCCAGCCTAATTCCCTCAAGATTGGGAGCTATCTCCTTAATTCCCTCAAGACTGGGAGCTATCTCCTCACAAAGGCATGAAAAGTTAATTTCAGCTTTACTATAAATTACTGCGACTTCTAAAATGCCTACCCATGCCTTGAACTCACCCATGCCTGGTTTTCCCTGACCAGATAACAACCCTCTCTGAAACTTTAGTGGTGCCTCATAAATTCTGATGTTGGGATCTAAATTAACTCCCTAAGTGCTGGACCATGAACCTACTACCTGCCTTTGTGTTATGCTTGTCAAAATCCTGTTATCTGTAAGTTCTCAAGACACCCCACCCCTCTTTTTGCAACTTTCTGTGCTATAAAGCTGCGCTCCTAGCGAGTTGCGGTGCTGTCTTCTATTCCTAAGGGCTTCGGGAGATTCAGCTCCCCAGGAGTTACAATTACAAGCTTGCTTTAATTTGATTTAAATTGGAGTCCGTGGTCTTTTCTTTGCATCATGGTTTAACACAGGAAAGAAAAGAGGGCAGTAAATACTGAAAACGTGCTCGTCCACACTAGCACAAACAATCTAGCATTTTGTTTTACACAGTTGGATTACGCGGTCTTTGAAATGGCTCGTCTTGCCCTGCAGGGACTGGGTAGCTTACCTTCCAGCGCGCGCCGAACTTTCTCCTTCTTCTCCTGGGCCGATCGCTGGGCATCCTCGCGGGCCTTTCGGTACAGGTATTCGCGGCGCAAGCGGGCCTCACGGCGCAGCTGGGGAATACAAGGCTGTCACTGCTTGCCCCCAAACCCCAACACCATAACCACAGCCCTCTGCGAGCCCCCCACCTCTAAAACCGGAGTTCAGACATCGCTCCTACCATCCTGAGCGCCGCTTCCACGTGAGTCGAGAACTTGTGGGCGTGGTCGGCGCGACGGCGGCCTTCACTTCCGCCCTCAACCAAAAAGGTCGCCAGAGGTTTCGTCAGAGTCTATCGTTGTCAGAAGAATGCCCCATTTTAAGATGGCGTAAGAGCGGAAGGGGTCGCAACCAATCAGTTGGAGTCAGGAAGCCGTTAATAAAGATGTCTGCTCCCGGCTTCACCACCCGCTACGCCAATGCACGTTGCCCAGTTTTAAAACGATAAACCGCTAAAACATAATCACAGCTGAAAATAGCCCACCAACTGTAAAAGCGGCAAGACGAATGACTGGGGAGACTCTGGCACTAAGTTTAAAGCCGCTGCTCCCTTAATCAAAATAGTTGTCATACAACTTCGCCTTTTTACATTGCCATGGCGGTAGAGCGGCTTTTAAAGTTCATTCGCTTCGTGAAGTAATTCATAACCCCCTTTATCTCTCGCCGTCCGGTTGGCGGATTCGCTTGAGGAGCTAACCAGAGATACCAATTCATCCATGCAGTTTCCAGGACCGAGCTTGCAGTTAAAAGGCGCCGCAGGGCCTGGAGACCAGAGGCTTCCGGGCTACGGTGGGGAACGCTTCTCAGGGGCGTGTTTAGCGCCCCGATTGGCTGTCCTACCGGCGCAGTTGGCGGTGATTGGGCGACCGGGAAGGAGGTGGTTCCGGGTCGGGGGCCTCAGACCAGTTGAGAGCCACGGGTGGCTGGCCCATGGCGGCGCCCAACCTAAGGGTGGAGTTGGACTCGCTTCTCCTGCAGCTGCTCAGAGACCTGGAGGAGCTGGAAGTGAAGCGGGGGGCGCTGAACGCTCGAGTGGAGGAGGTGGGTGCCTGGGGAAAGGGGGAAGAGCCCACAGGCGTAAACTGGGTCTCACAGCTTTCCTCTCTTCAGGGCTGGCTCTCGCTTGCAAAGGCTCGCTACGCAATGGGTGCCAAGTCTGTAGGGCCCTTGCAGTATGCCTCTCGCATGGAACCCCAGGTCTGTGTGTGTGCCAGGTGAGGAACCTTCGACAGCGGAGGGAGGAGTGCAGGCCCAGGCCAGGGCTCTCAAAGGTCTGTCTCCCCTTGTCCTTCAGTGAGACCCAGAACGGATTCCAGACCTTCAGGGTGGTGAGAGCTGATGCCCAGACTCCAGAGGAGGTGGGGCCCAGAGAGTCAGGTGAGTCCCCTTTCTCCTGTTAGGGACCCTACCCGATATCAAAGACAAAACGCCTCTGAGCTGTAGATCAGAATGTTTTAGTAGTGTGGTTTGGCTTTAGACTTTTATAGGGAGGATTTGAGAAGTTATATAGGTGGGTTGCATTACAGTTGGGGTAGTTTTGCAGTCAGGGGAACTCTCAGCCGAACAGAAAATCTTATTATCTTAACTATTTTGGAGGAATAAGCTTATAATTCTAGTTGACTATTTGAGAGACAAAGAATGGGAAGTTGGGGTGGGGTGGTCCTTCCAGATGTTTCAGCACATTAGGCAAAATGGGTAAGACCAGTGCATGGCTTTGTCAAGGGAAAACAAGATCATTTGTGAGTTTTACTGGGGAGTCATGAGGAAGTGGACAGAGTATCATCTGAATCACAAGAGGAAAGGTGGTGCTATATCTAGGAACATAAAAGGTGGGGATTTCCCAACATTCAGTGTTTTTTAGAATCATGAGCTCAGAGTAAGCTCAACATTGTCATCAAGACAACAAAGTCCTGTAGTAAGACACCATTCACCTTCAACCTTTCTTTTTCCAGCTTTGCGCAGGCGCAAGGGCCCTACCAAAACTCCAGAGCCAGAGCCCTCTGGAGCCCCACAGGACCCCCTGAACTGGTTTGGAATCCTGGTTCCTCACAGTCTGCGGCAGGCCCAAGCCAGCTTCCGGGATGGT
This sequence comes from Marmota monax, assembly GCF_021218885.2. NCBI lineage: Eukaryota > Metazoa > Chordata > Mammalia > Rodentia > Sciuridae > Marmota > Marmota monax. The sequence continues at coordinate 8,572,540 of NW_026693934.1, read as the reverse complement.
AAGTAGATCCTGCCAGTTGGCCATGTGGCCCTGAATTATTTTTCTGGCTCTCTAACCAGAGAGCACTTGAGCAATAACATGTTAGGACTTTGCAGGTTTACTCCATTGCAAACTTTTGTTTCATACCTGTTTTTTCCCCAAAAGGTACTCATTGGCTATTGTCAGTGTAGAATACAGTGGGGAACAAAAGGGACAAAGAGCCTTCATGGAGACTTTATTCTGTGGTGGAGAGAAAGGCAATGTCAAATAAATGAGTAGGCCTTTAATATAATGTCAGTCTGTGAAAACTGTGAAAAAAGTAACACAGAAAGGAGTGGGATAGGAGTGAGCTAAGGCAGCTATTTTATGAAGGATGGCCAGGGAGGGTCTGTCTGAGGAGATGAAGAAAAAGCTGTGTGGGTGATCTGGGGGAACAGAGTTCAATGCAGAGGAATCAGTCAGCACAAAAGCCCTAAGGGAAATATTCTTGGTGCATTGGCAGAAGAACAGAGATGAGCCAGTGGGCTAGAATGGAGTCAATTCAGCATGAGTGCCAGGAATAAGGGCAGGAAGGCCAGGCCCTGGTAATGTAGGCCCTAATGAGGACTTCTGGAACCATGAGGTGGCTCATGGGTAACAGGAATCCTTTAAGATACTGAGTGGAGATAGACTGGAGAACAGTGAGAAGTAGCAGGTGCCAGAAGCATCCAGGAATGAGAAGCCAGTGAAGGTGGGGTAAACAGTGGGAACTTGCACATGTTTTGAGAGGAGAGGCCTTGGCATTTGCTGACAGATTGGATGTATGAATAAGGGAAAGAGAGTTCAGGAGAACCCATGGTCTTCACCCACAACCCTGGGAGGATGGAGCTGGAGTGGGCAGGCGGAGTGGGCAGGCTGCAGGGCAGTAGGCTGTTGTTTAAATCCACAATTTGTTAACACAGATGTGCAGGGTTAAAGCTGAGACGGGATGAGATCTAAAGAAAGCCTGGGAGTGTGAATGGGAGGTGTGGAAGAGGAGACTCTGGAACAGTGCCCAGAAGGTGGGGTGTCCCAGAAACCAAAAGGAGAAAGTTGCTTCCTGGAGGGAGCAGTAAAATAGATGTGTGATCATCCCTGCTGTGAATGGGAGGCTTAAAACTGAGGACTGACTGGAGACTGGGTGATAGGGAGGACTAGATAGCAGAGACATTGGCAAAAGTTACCTAGAGGTGGATCCAGAGTATGGATCACTTTCAGGGACAGAGAAAAAAGGTGGAGGGAGGGAGTGCCATGATGGAAGGAGGAAGGGAATGAGGCCATGGAGAAGGTGTTACCATCCATGAGGTTTTCATTTCTGCTGGATGATAAGGCGGGCAGGGAAGTCTTCTGAAGAGATGACATTTTATCACAGACCTGAAAGAAGTGAGGATATGGGTGTGTGTCCAGTGAGGTCTGGGAGCAGCCAATGATTTGCCATACCAGGAACATTTTAGGAATAGTGTGAAGGCCAGAGAGGCCTGGAATCTTTGCAGTCCCTGGGGAGTCAGGCAGAGCCTTCTGAGTCATGTGTCACACTATCATACCACGGTGACATTTTCTCTTCTTTCCCCCAGGCCTACAGCTAGCTGCAGATATAGCCAGCCTCCAGACCCGTATCAACTGGGGTCGAAGCCAACTCCGGGGGATCCAGGAGAAACTCAAGCAGCTGGAGCCTGGGGCTGCCTGACCGTGTCCACAGAGGCAGGCACTCAGCACAGCTGTTCATGGATGTGGCTGTCTTTTCTCAGGCATTCTTCTTTCATAAATAGTCCCTGCTCCAACCTCCAATCCAGCTAATGCCCTCTCCTTAAAATGTCATTGGTCTTCATATTTTCGACTTTGTTAGGTGTGAAGTTCCAAGTTTTTAATCCTATGTTCACATTGTGAGATATAAACATTTCTTCCCAAACTGAGTAATATGAAAGTCACCTTCTTTGGAACCACTTTTAGGCCCATGTTATCATAGGAAACTCCCACCCCCACCGCAGAGAGCAAGTACAAGGTTGTTCGTGTTAGTGAACAATTGAACGACCTCATAGATGAGCCAACTGCAGTCTCATTCCTGGATGATGAAATACTTCACAAACAGTGGCAGGAAAGGATAAGAGGTAGTGCTTCAGGGTCACCAGATCCTCAGAATTGACTTGGATAGAGGAGAAGATTGTACATGACCAACAGATCAGGACAATATGAGTTAATAAAAATACAAACATCTACCTGAGTGTGATGTGTGCCCCCCTGTTGTCCCATTTACTCAGGAGGCTGAGGCAGGAGATCACTTGAGGCCTTGAGTTTGAGACTAGCCTGGCAACATAATGAGATTCTCTCTCAAAGACAAACACCTGAGTAGACAGGTAGCCCTTAGCAGGATCTAAACCAGGAAGTAAAAAAGGTTTGACCTGGATATGTTTAGGAAGAGACTTGTCTATGTTTCAAAAACCTGCCTTTATCTTACCAGGAGTGAGGCAAAGACATTCTTTATTTTTTGAAGGGCCAGTTGTGTATTTCCTGTTCTGAGAACTCTTGTGTTTCACTTTTCTACTGGTGGTTTATCGTTTTAGCAGTATCTAGGGGTTCTTTTTCTGTTTGTTTTTGTTTTTTGCCAGGGGTGGTGGGGGTATGTAATCCTTTGTTCATAATATGAGATGTAAATATTTCTTCCCAGTTTGTCTTTAACTTTGCTTGTAGTGTTGTTTTTTTTTTAATTGTAAAATAAAACTACATCAACTGTACAGAATAATAGTGAATGACTGATGTGAAAGCTATAGTTACCTTATTCAAGCTCTTACGTTTTTTAAAGTAGAGTTTATCAGCCAGTTATTAGGATTTTGGGTTTGAGGTTGTAATTAATGTGATGATAAGGGAAATATCTGGTATTTCATAAACTTGAGGTTTCAAGTAAATCCTGTGCCCAACTTTTCCACCATGTGCATATGGTGTTAATCCACCTTACTCTGGTCTGAGAGGCCACCTTTTATTTTGCATATGATCAGTGTAAATAGGAATTTTAATTTTGGAGCTTCCATTGTGTTTCATTAACCTAAGTCCATCAGTACACCGGCATTATGCATTTTAATTCTTGAGCCTTTCTACTTAAACGCTGGTAATTGTGTTGGGGAAGGGGATCCACATTTAGCCTCGTTGAGCATGAGTAGCCAGTGAAAAGCCTAATGGAAGAACTCAAATGGAACTGTACTGTGACCCGGGATGGGGTTGTGTAGAGAGAAGTCCTCCCTCCCTCTCTCCGCTCCTTAAGCGGTTATTTTATTTTATTTTTTTAAATCCCGCTATCAACAAGGTGATATCTTGAAGCCAAAGAGAGTACACAAAGAACATATTCAGTTATTACTTTGATCAGTGCTGTTGTAAGGGATGAAACTGCGACCTCTGCTAACACTGCTGAAGACAGCAAAGTGCCATTCATTCGTCCTCCGAGCTTCTGCCTTAAATCCAGCTCGCAGCCAGACAGGGTTGGGGTGGTCGCGAAAGTGGGAGATTCCAACTCCAGCCCAAGTCCTGGCTTCCCGGGCTCACGCAGCCGCAGTCGCGATGAATCTCAGAGGCGGGGCGAACCTGTTAATGCGCAGTTGGTGTGAGAGGTGTGGCAGAGAGGCACACGTAAATGACAGATACGAAACTGGGGAAGGCCCAACCAAGAGTTCCCATATGGTCTAGCGGTTAGGATTCCTGGTTTTCACCCAGGCGGCCCGGGTTCGACTCCCGGTATGGGAACATGTCAAGTGTTTTGCTTAAAAAGTGGCCAAAATTTTGGCTAGACGCCACTGCAACGCCTCAGGTCAGATGGGGAATAGTATTACTCTCCCTTCGGATCTGACGAAAGTGAGACCTTTTGAACTGGGCACTTTCAATCTGTGTTTTGGTCGATGTGATCACTGTCATCTCGTTATAGTTGTCCATCAATAGCTTATTAATTCTATTAGATACATCTACAATATAGATATGAATAATAGTATTCCTGACATATAAATAACTTTTAAAATATTTAAAATTTATTGACAACTTCCGATGTAGAGGGCAGAGTCTTTCAGTCCGCGCTTCCTAGATGCTGTAACCCTCTCTCCTCTTCCACCCCTGGAGTGAAGAGAGAAGAAGGGGAGTGGGTGAGTGGGAAGAGAGATGGGGGGAGGGGGAAGGGAAGGTGGGAGGTTGGAGTGGGAGGAGAAGAGAAGGGGGAGGGAAGAAAGCGGGCGAGGGGAGAGAGGAAAAGGAGCGCGGAGGGGTGCGGGGAGGGGGTTGCGAGCAGATGCTGTAGTGCCCCTGGCTCAGAGGGTGCACCTGGGTCTATAGAGGTAAGTACAGTGAGATCCCCGGAGGCACTGGGGAGCCAGGGGCTGGGAGGAAAAGTCATTAACAATTTTGCTTTCTTTACTTTTGCTGATGTTTTTCAGAACTAGGGATAGAACCCAGGAGTCCTTCTACCATTGAAATATATCCTGAATCACAGCCTCTTCACCGCCCCCCGCCTTTTAATTTTATTTATTTATTTATTTAGGCACAGGGATTGAACCCAGAAGCGCTTTGCCACTGATCCACATCCCCAGCCCGTTTTTATTTTGTATTTTTGAGACAGGATCTTGCTAAGTTGCTTAGGGCCTCACTAAAGCTGCAGAAGGGTGGCTTTGTGATCCTGCTTCAGCTACCCAACCTGCTGGAATCCCGGCTACTCCCCATCCCCCCCACCCCACGCCCCCATTAAAAAATTAAAAAATGAGGCTTGTGTGTGAGTGTGCGCAGGGTGTGGGGGGCGCGCGAGCCTGGGAGGAGGATTTGGAGCTAGTAGGTACTTGCATCACAGCCAGCTCTTGGCGCCCTTGTGTGAGGGACTCGGGGAGCCAGCAGTGCACAGCTGGGAGCGAGGCAGTTGCAACTGCGGGAGGAAGAGGAGGAGGGCTGCAGCGAAGGGGGCGAGCGGGGCCCGCGGAGGAGACGGCAGCCCTGAAGTGCATTTTCCTCTCCAGCGGCCATGTTAATGAGGAAACTTATGCAGAGGGGGGGACAGCCCTGTTCGCCAGCTTCAGGCTTTCCCGGGACTCGGTGTGGGGGCCCCGCCCCACCCCATCGCCCTGCCTCCTCTCCTGTCTCTGCAACCCACAGGATTGGTGGCACTAAGCTCACAATGAAGGATCACCTGCAAGTTAGCAGTCACAGCCACGGACAGATCCAAGATCAGCAACTGTTTGGGGATAACAGTAACTAGAGGGCAGTGCTCACGACATAACCAAATGGGCAAAATGGGCTTGCCAGGGGTGCAGTGCCCCAGCTGGAAAGCATTTACGGATGGCAGGGGAGTTCCACCTCTCTGAAGTCCATGGAAGGCATGGGGAAGGCAAAAGCCACCCCGGTGACTCCTGAACAAGCAGTGAAACAATATATGCAAAATTTAACAGCCTTCGAACACCATGAGATTTTTAGTTACCCTGAAATGGTAACTATTTGGACTTTGGTCCAAATGCAATGAAGCACCAGGGCATGAGAGGTGGACCCAACAATGGTGGCTATAATGACGACCAGAGATTATATGTGCAGGTGCCCCACAATCATGTGACTTACAAGTATAAGATTCTCAAGGTCATTGGAAAGGGGAACTTTGGTCATGTTGTCAAGGCCTAAAATTACAAAGTCCACCAGCATGTGGCCCTGAAGGTGATGCAGAATGAGAAGCCTTTCACCAGTGAAGGAGATCCAAATCCTGGAACACCTGCCCCACCATGAGTGTCATACACAAGTTGGAGAATTTCTTCTTAGGCAACCACATCTGCATGACATTTGAACTGCTGAGTATGAACCTCTGAGTTCATCAACAGGAGTAAATTTCAGGGCTTTAGCCTGCCTTAGGTCTACAAATTAGCAGTGCTTGGATGCTTTGCTCAAAAACAGAATAATTCACTGTGACCTTAAGCCCGAGAACATTTTGTTAAAGCAGCACAGTAGAAGCAGTATTAGAGTGATTGATTTTAGCTCGTTAGGCGCGTCAGTGTGTCTACACATACATCCAGTTGCGTTTTTACCAGGCTCCAGAAGTGATACTCTGGACCAGGTACCCCATGCCCATTGATATGTGGAGCCTAGGCTGCATTTTACAGGGCTCCTGACAGGTTACCCACTCCTACTTGGGGAGGATGAAGGGGACCAAGTGGCCTGTATGACTGAACTGTTGGGTATGCCTTCCCAGAAACTGCTGGATGCCTCCAAATGAGCCAAACATTTTGTGAGCCCCTAGGGTCATCCCCATTACTGCATTGTCACTACTCTGAGATGGTTATGTGGTCCTCAATGGAGGCCGATCCAGGAGGGGGAAGCTGAGGGGCCCACCCCAGAGCAGAGAGTGGGGAAATGCACTGAGGGGATGTGATGACTTGACTTCTAAACAGTGTTTTTAGAATGGAATCTCCTGGGCCAGGCTTTATGGCACCCCTGGCTGAGGAGGAAGTTGCCAAAGCCTCCCACTGGGGAGAAGACATCAGTGAAAAGGATAAATGAGAGCACTGGTGCTGTGGGTTATGTTGATTTCCAAGTTAACTCCACCTTCCAGTTAGGCTTCTAAATCGAGGACTAATTTGGCACAAATGACAGATGCCAATGAGAATATTCAGCAGAGGACAGTGTTGCCAAACACTGTTAGCTGAGCTGGTAACCTGAAAGATATGACATAGCTGAGCCTTATTGAGTTGAAAAGGTGTAGCTCAGAACTGTTTTTTTTTTTTTTTTTTTTTGAGGTACTGCAGAGTAAACCTAGGGGTGCTTTACCACTGAGCTGTTGAATTTATCACAATGGAACCATCATGGTGAAGATTTAAAAAGAATAGAAAAGAAAAGCCCAGGAACTCTGCCAGTTGGCACATTGACATTGTGGACGTTCGTATCTTGTTTGCTTAGTCCAAAGCCTTCAGTTCAGACAAAGGTAGAGGAAGGAGAAGACATATTGATTCAAGTAAAAGAGAAGGTCTTTCAAGTTAGTCAGACAGAGGAAAAGATTCAAGTAAAAGAGAAGGTCTCTCAAGTTAGAGGAAAAGATTCAAGTAAAAAAGAAGGTCTCTCAAGTTAGTCAGACAGAGGAAAAGATTCAAGTAAAAGAGAAGGTCTCTCGAACTAGTCAGACTGAGGAAGAAAGTTTACAGCAGAAAAAGCCATCAGGGGAAAAGTTACAACAGGAGACTGCTACTAACACCTCTATCACCAGAGGGCGTAAGTGTCCAACCAACAGTGCCACCTCCATATGCTGGGAGGCTCCCAACCCCTGCAGTTGATAGTTGGGATCCTGAGACAGGATCTCAAATATTAACATGTCCTGTATTTGAGCAGGCAGGAGGGCAGTTGGGCTCTGAAGGTTTTTCCTGAGGAGCTGTGTGGTTTGGTGTGTGTGGTTCTAAAAATAAAGTTCGTTTCTTTTGACAAGGGGCTCCTGAATTGTGCCCAGCCAGACTGCGGCACTGAGCTACATCTCCAGCCCTTTTTTATTTCATTATTATTATTGTTATTGTATTATTATTATTATTATTATTTACCAGGAATTTAACTCAGGGGCACTCAACCATTGAGCCACATCCTTAGCCCTATTTTGTATTTTATTTAGAGACAGGGTCTCACTGAGTTGTTTAGCACCTTTGCTGAGACTGACTTAGAACTCACAATCTTCCTGGCCCAGCCTCCCAAGCTGCTGGGATTATAGGCACATGTGCCATGGTGATGGCTCACCACTTAATTTTAATGTAAGACAGTTTGTTTTTATAAAATACATGGGGACAATGCTTTAAGTTTTTGTACTTTCTGAAACTGTTTTTGTTTTCTACAAGTACGGTGAGCCTTACAGTATTTAGTGTGACAGAGTAATAATATCAGTCAGGCCACTGATTACTTCATGACTGCCACGTACTTATAGATTGGTCAAAAACATTCACTATGTTTTTATGGTTCATATTATATTCTCCCCCCCACTCTCTTCACACTCCACGTTCATGCACAGGTGTAGCATGTCCTGCTTCTTTTTTCCATAAATTAGTCTGGGGGGTAGTGGTGGTGGGAGGATAATAGTCAGAATGAAAATTATATTCTAAGAAAAAATACATCATAGAGATTTTTTCCTGATGTAATGATCAAACAAATACAAAATAAGATCCCCAAGGTTTAAATTGTCTAGTAAGTATTCTGACATTTTATAAGCTAGCAAGGCAGCATTTTGGTGGCTAAGTAGAAAATGAAACGTGTGTGTCCCTTCAAATTATCTACTCTGATTGGCAAACTGTTTTGTCAGGAAGCCTCCTATTACAAGATTGGCTATGCACCTAATTTTAGAAGTATTTCATGACTGTTCCTCACTTCTCTGTTCTTTGTTCCTCTTTCACAACACATCTGTTATCTGCATTCCACTCGTCTTTTTCCTTTGGCTATATATCCCAGAATGTTAATTCAGAAAGAGACAGCTCAGTTGTGTGATTGTGACCACCACTTTATATTCCAGTTTAAAAAAAAAAGAATAGCAGTCTGGCTACCAAAGGTGGGGATTTCCATAGTTCCAAAGAAGATTTAGTAGGTTTGAGTGAGTTCACACTCTTCAGGTGCCACTGTAAGGTTCTCTTGGCCTGGGAAAGAATCAACTCTCTTAAAAAAAAAAAAAAGCAGGGTTGAAAACCTTCTTGGTGAACAGAAATCATAGTGGCCATTCAGTAAGGCCAGCTTTCACAATGCATTTAAAGGAAGAGAAGTTCAACTTCAAATTAAATGGTTTGACTTATTCTTTGCATGTTTAAAAGAACCACAGGATTTGCATTCTTCTAGGTTATTTTCTTTTGGATTGCACTGATTGTTTTTGTGGGAAAATAATGCTTTACCTGGGAAAGTAACTGTATTTTCTTCCTTTAATAATGATTAATTTAACAGTGAAAATTTCAGTATTTTATCACTATTGTATGAGCAATGATATATATCAATTTCAAGGCACATGGAAAAAAAATTTAGTAGGTGAGATTTAATATAGAAAGATTTCTACCTGTTTGGACAATAGGTTTGGGATAGTATAAATTAGGATAAATAACCTTTTATATGCACAGATATTATACTTTCAATTTTTTTATTCTAATTTGTTATATATAACAGCGAAATGCATTTCAATTCATATTACACAATACAAATTTTCATATCTCTGGTTGTATATAAAGTATATTCATACCATTCGTGTCTTTATACACGTACTTTGGATATCGATGTCCATCTCATTCCACCATCATTTCTAAACCCATGTCCCCTCCCTTTCCCTTCCACTCCTTTGCCCTATCTAGAGTTCGTCTATTCCTTCCATGTTCCCCTTCCCTACCCCACTATGAATCAGCCTCCTTATATCAGAGAAAACATTTGGCATTTGTTTTTTGGGGATTGGCTAATTTCACTTAGCATTATCTTCTCCAACTCCATTCATTTACCTGCAAATGCCATGATTATACTCTCTTTTATTGCTGAGTAATATTTCATTTTTTTATCCATTCATCTACCGAAGGGCATTTTGGTTGGTTCCACAGTTTAGCTATTGTGAACTGTGCTGCTATAAACATTGATGTGGCTGTGTCCCTGTAGAATGCTGTTTTTAAGTCCTTTGGGTATAGACTGAGGAGAGGGATAGCTGGGTCAAATGATGGTTCCATTCCCAGTTTTCCAAGGAATCTCCATGCTTCTTTCTATATTGGCTGCACCAATTTGCAGTCCCACCAGTAATGTATGAGTGTGCCTTTTTCCCCACATCCACATCAACACTTATTGTTGTTTGCATTCTTAATAGCTGCCATTCTGACTGGAGTGAGATGAAGTCTTAGAGTATTGATTATGCACAAATATTATTGAATTGCTTGTAAACTGACTTACAAGTACTTAAAACTTGGTCCCAAGTGAGGCCAAGAAGGTTTCTGGTTCAGTTCTTTTAATATGAATCCTCTCTTACTTTATGATAAAAAAAAAATTGTAGTTTTGAAAAATTTTTTTTTAACTTATTTTGAAGCTTTGCTGGTTGATGGTGGAAAAATATGTTCAGGAAATATTTCAGATATTTTCCAAAAAGAGTAATAAGATTAGCTTATTAATAAGATAGTAATTTTGATATTTGCTTTACTATTTAAAGGTGTCAGTGATAAATTGATTTATATTTCTCTATTTAGAAATTATAGCTTATTTCCCCTAGTCAAATTCTTTAGCTTATTGTACACATTTATGTGTAATCCATGAAAGTACAATATGTCAGTAAGTTGTATTTTAAATAATGCTCATATGATGAAACTTCTAACCAGTGGTTTATAGGACTTAAATACCGTGTATTTATTGAGATTTTTTAGCTTAAAGGCTTAAGAATATAAGACTTGGTTTAGTGACTTTGTAAAACCATGGGTCTTTTAATAATGGTCAGCTTCTTAAAGTTATTAAAATAAATAAAAAACATATAAAGAACATTTTCCCTTTACAATTTTCCTTTTCCATTTCCACTCTCATTTTCACATTGTTGTTCAAATACATAATACTGAGCATGTTATTATTAATTTCCCTATAAAATGATTATACATACAAATTTACACTAAATTATAAAAAACATGTTTGTCTTTTCTCTACCACACAAAATTGGTTCTTATCTTTACTCACAAATGCAACTGGAAACTTTTAAAACAAAGTATAATGTGCAGTGCTATGGACTTTTTTTTTTCCTTCTTCTTACCCAAATACAGTGAAAGTTTCTTTATTCATGAGAGTCACCATGTTTCAGCATTTAGTGACAGAGCTGCTTTAAAAAAAAATTCTGGTTTGATTATATTATAAGAAAAAGAAAAATGTTGCATCTTTGCAATTCAAAAACCTAAAAATTAAAGGGCTAGGCTCCCAGGAGTCTTAGAAACAGTCCTTGGTCTCACAGGTTACCACTGTCTGAGCTGTTGTCACATTTAGGAATAGCACAATGTTGTCTTGTCTTTGGTTGCAGTCTCATTTGGCTCTGTTTCTTGTACCACCAGAGTGTTCATTACCACTTCAGTATATTGCTACAACAATGAAACAACTGTGATGCAAGACCATGTAGAATAAGAGTAGAGGAGAAATTGTGCCCTTAGTGTTAGCAATGTGCCTTATGTTCTGAATGCCATGTTGTAGGGCATGCATTTTTTTGGCCTCTTTAACTCTTTGAATGCTAGGCAGTAAGGATGGAACCCACCTCTGCAAAGATATATTTGTTTTAAATATATCCAATAGAATTATTATCAGGTGTTGAACAAGATAACCATTGGCAAGTTACAAGGGAATTCCTGTGTTAAAGTGTCCTTTGTGGGGTTGCTGGAGTTGTGGCTAAGTGGTAGAGCACTTCCCTAGCACAGGGTGCGGAGGAGGGGAGCTGGGTTCAATCCTCAGCACCACATAAAAATAAATAAATAATTAAAGATATTGTGTCCAACTACAACCAAAAAATAAATAGTAAAAAATAAAAAAAGAAAGATGTCCTTTGTTGTATCTTAACATCAGACTGATCTTTAAAAGTATTTTTTTTTTGTTATGCGAACACTAGACAAAAACCAACTGTATTTGTAAAAGTTTACCTCAAACAATTTGATTTAAAAGTGTGATTAATCTTAGGGCATTTGATATGAAGCAAAGTGCATTCCTTTTATATGTGCCTGGTGTTATGCTCGAATTCGGGACCCCCAAAAGACCACCAGAGACCCAAGATCGATGTAAGCAGCAAAGAGGTGATTATTGCGAGCTAGCTCGGTCCTCCGTGCGCACACAGCAACTGGTGATGCTGAGAGGCCCCGAGCCCAGGGTTTGCAGCAGTTTTATACATTCTTTGGAGAAGGCGGGGACCCCCACGTACATCATAGCATCTCTTAGCAAATCATCACACATCTCAGGAAAATCAAATAACAACTCTAAAACATGATTAGCACATTCACTGGCGGGAACAAGTTGGGTAGGGGTGATTGGTCAGTACAAAAGGGGTATTCATTTGAACTGATTGGTTTAGGCCACGAGGGGTGTACGTGCTGAACTACATGGTTTCCCAGCATGTTATCAACCACCATAAACTACTGGGAGGGTCATCTGGCATCCCAGGTATTTCCCTGTCTCATGCTGATTGGTGGCTGCTAGGGGGTTGCTATGGGTCCCCACCTAGCCTGACTGAGTCAGGGACACCTGGCACAGCAGATCTCTTCTGTTATTTGTAGATAAACAACTTAACAGGGTGGGAATGTGCCTAGGAGTGCTCTGTGGGTCTTTCCAAGGACAAAGGTCATGTCCCTCCCTTGGACAGGCTTTGCTCTGAGGTAGAGGCTGGTTTTTCACCTGGCTCCAGGAAGGATAGCCAGGGATTTTTACAATTTTGATGCAAGGCACTTAAGCCACTTTTAAACTTAATGGGTGATTTGGAGTCATATTAAATGACTCCATCAGAATGTTAGAAAGCATCAGTAACACTTGGCCATATTGGAATCTTAAAATACAAGTGTGATTTATTTTAAAGACAGCATTCATTTTTGTATTTTTTTAATCAAGAATATTTCTGGTAAGCAGGAGAGTTTTTAAAAAATCTGATTTGTTGGTAAAGGTTTTAATATTGCCCAGCAATATTTTGAGACAGGGTCTTGCTAAGTAGCTCTTAAAAAAATAAGTATTTGTGAACTCTTTGTTTCTTAGGGGCTTTTACATCTCTCTGGTATGGGCATAGACAAAATTAATTGTAATTATACTCAGCTCAACTGCTACAGTGATGTCTAGGCAGTGGCTTGTGTTTTTATTGAGCAACAACTGAGACATGACTATAATATTATGTAATTGTGTGTACTGAAAATATGTGAAAGTGGTTGAATGTGAACTGTGTATATACGTTTGTAAAAATTTCTGTAAGATGCTGCTGTTGAAGCCAGATTTAAAGTTAGGTAGTCAGTGCAGTTAGGTAAATCGGGTCTAATACCAAGTGAAATCTAAAATGGAGGCCATGCTGAGAATGATTCCAGGAAACGCAGGACAGCTCATGGAATGTTAATGAAGTCCTGAAAAGGCCCTAGGCCAAAGTCCATCCCAAAGAAGTGTTAATGAAGTCCTTCCTGCTCAGACTACTTCTTTGGCCCACCTGTGTCCCACCCCTCGGGCCTTCCCACCTACATTCCATCACTGAAAGAAACTATAAAATGGAGAGACAACCGCACTTCCATGGATTCCACCTCTTGGGTCCCCTTCTTCCTCCGGGAGAAGTCTTTTCTGCTGTCCTTTAATAAACTTCTAATTTCTACTCTGACCTTGCCTCGGGGTGCTTCTTTGGTGTTATTCTTCAACATTGGGGAAGCAAGGACTCGTCACCAGTCAACAGCGGTAACACTGTCACAACTTCACATGAAATATGTTCTAGTGGATTTTAATCCTGGTGGCCAATTCTATGATACTGTATGTTTTGTACAGCTGATGACAGGAGTAAGACTTCTGTTTAGTGAGTATTTGTTAAATTTTATTGTTGTGGCCAGAGATAATTTCAGAATAAAATTTCAGTGTCCTCCCTTAAAAAATGTATTTGAGACAGGGTTTTGCTAAATTGCCAGGACTGGTGATCCTCCTGCCTCAGCCTCCTGAGCTGCTGACCTAGGTGTCTACACATGTACTGCATTCTCATCAAAAGGAGAACCAAGTTTACAAAGCCCCACTCAGCAGTACCTTCTCAGTTTTTCACTCCTTTTTGCTTGCTACTTCTTTCTGTTAATACAGGAAGATTTCACTCAGGGTTGAGGTCCTGTTTCCAGAGGTGTACTACCCACACTCATTAGATCATTCATTCCTGCCTTCTGTTTGTGAGAAATTATTGCTGCAATTATTAATTTTTAGCACACCAATTAAGATATAATTGTTTCTTGTTGAGCATGTAAAACCCCACAGTTCACCAGGTGCAGAAGTTGCTCCTGGAGCCAGTAACTGGTAGGGAAATGTACAGGGCAATTGACTAATTGCCCTGGACTAATGAGCATACTGGTTTAAGAGATAAGAACTGCTGGGCCAGGTGCAGTTTTTTTTGTTTGTTTGTTTGTTTGTTTGTTTTTTTGCACACCCCTGTAATTACAGCCATTCAGGAAAACTGAGGCAGAGGAATTTTAAATTCCAGCTCAGCCTGAGCTACTTAGCAAGACCCTGTCTCAAAATAAAATGAAAAGGGCTAGGGACGTAGCTCAATGGTGGAACCATATGCCTAGCATGCCCCAGGGGCCCTGGCTTCAACCCTCAGTACCTCAAGACCATAAATAAAAGTTCCCAGGACTGGGAAGACTCAGTTTTAAGTGACCCCCACACTTTCATGGATTTTTGTCTTCAGGAATCCTACCAGTGAGTCAGGGTGATGATTATGAAAAACCCCACCGAAGAGAGGAGGGGAAAAGTAACCACTCTACTTACTTAACCTGGGAAAAGAGAAATACAGGGCTCCAGCCCTTTCTAGCCTTCCAGTTTCATCTAAGGGGAGAAAAGGAAATCTGGAAACAGTTGTGAAGGTCACTGCTCAGGGGTCACAGTCTCACTAAAAGGCTGAGACCATGTGTTTATAGAACACTTCTTTTGCCTCAAATTTTATCACATCCAGGGCTTTTTTTTTTTTTTTCCAAAGCTTTGTTACCAACCATATATAGATCTAATTGTTGCATTAACCTTGAGGGTTTGTCAGGATTGGTAATATTATCTCCTTGTTGTAGGTAAGAACACAGAATTTCACAGACATTAGAATTTGTTGGGTTAAGCACTAATTGGTGCCTCGGAAAACCTCCCGTTAGATAAGGAGTATTTATGTGATAATGAATGAAATGGAGAGGGGAAAGTGGCCACTTCCCTTATCTCCAATCTTTAAGTGAGGATTTAAACAGAGTGACCTTGGTTGTAAAGTAAGGGAAAGTACCTATACATCACTGAAAAGATCCACCTGAGCAGTGGGCATTAGACCTGTCCTATATATTCCCCCTGCTTGTAGGTGAGGTCCAGCTGTTCCTCTCCACTGAGTCCTCCAGGTTCTTTCTTTGGGATCAGTAAACAGTATGCTTGGGGTGTTTGCAACCCTGAAGTTGAGCGGGGTTAAAATAATCAGAGGTCACAGAGATAAAATATTGCCTCATACTATTGATACCGCTGTTGACTGGTGACGAGTTCTTGCTTCCCCAATGTTGAAGAATAACACCAAAGAAGCACGCCGAGGCAAGGTCAGAGTAGAAATTAGAAGTTTATTAAAGGACAGCAGAAAAGACTTCTCCCGGAGGAAGAAGGGGACCCAAGAGGTGGAATCCATGGAAGGGATGTTGTCTCCCCTTTTTATAGTTCTTTCAGTGATGGAATGTAGGTGGGAAGGCCGGAGGGGTGGGACACAGGTGGGCCAAAGAAGTAATCTGGTCAGGAAGGACTTCTGAGTCAGCACCTTTTTGCTGGGGGCTGTTCATTAACATTTCTTTGAGGTGGACTTTGGCCTAGGGCCTTTTCGGGACTTCCATGAGTTGTCCTGTGTTTTCCCAGAGTCATTCTCTGCATGGTCTCCATTTTAGATTTCACTCGATATTAGACCCGATTTATCTAACTACACTGACTACCTAACTTTAAATCTGGCTTCACTGTTGTGAGCATGAGCCAGGATGAGATCTACAGCTTCTATTTCCTCAATTCTAAGACGTCAATCAATACCTGTAAAAGGTACTATGGATTTAAAATCCACCTTGCAGAAGGGGAAAAAGAGAAATGACTGATGTTTCTTTTGAAATCCATTGTAGGTGGAATGTTCAGTTAGGAAATGTTACAATGTGAAGATAAAATGTTCTTAGATTTGAGAAAATGTGGTGATTTTATATAAAATATAGATATGTCTGTGTATTTATGTAATTTATGATATTCCAAATTAAAAAACCTTTTGGTGGCAATTACTTGAAGTCATAAAACCTTCATAAAAATATGAAAACATTATCCAGCAAACAACACTGGCATATTTGGCGGAAAATGAGGTATAGATGATTGGAAACTGCATGAAATTTGAAAAATATCTGCTAAATCTCTATTTAAATTTAGCCTTTTTTCCCCACTTGATCCTAGAAACTAAAAAAATTAATAAAAGTTCATACAAGAGCTCAACATCTTAAACAAATTCCACAAAATGTTATTCTTTCCTTGAGTGATTCTATCATTTTCAAGTAAATACCACAGCCTATAATTTTTGAGACTACTGATGGAAAATAATTCATCCCCAACTAATTCAGCATTCTCAGAATTTGAATATTTTGGACCAATGTTCATTTGCCCTATACCTGCAATTCTTAATCTTGCATGTGCTGAATCCTTCCAAATTCCTTATCTTTATTTGGACTTTAAAACTATAAATCTCAAAGTTTTTTTTCCCAATTACAAAGGCTTTATCAGTTGCCAAACTAAGAAAGATTAGATGATATGGGATATAGGAAATAATGATAGGTAGAAAAGAGATAAACAGGAAAGGAAAGAGAGACCATAGCTTTAAATGTAAAAACTCAATGAACTTCCTCACCTTCACCCCTAGTCCTGTTTTCCTCCAGGCTTGACTTCTTCAAAGGATCCATACATCTTAGAATACTGTAAGTCTAGTTAATTAGTGCTTATGTGCCCTTTTTTTGCATAGGGGTATGTGATGTGATTACATGTCTCTCTCCTTTGAGCTCAAAACCAATTCAAAAATAAAACTAGGAGGTCAGATCAATATCGATAGCTGTTACTCCTCACAAAGATGTTTTGAAAAGTATGACCTGACCCTTTGACCAAAAAAGAATTTTCTAATATTTTCTCCTGCTCTTGACTTTGGAATCTGAACATAAAGAAGGTTGGTCAACAGAATATACACTTACCCAGATGATGCATACAGGGTCTTCACCTGCTTTCCACCTCTCTTGTACGGAGTCCAGGACAAAAAGTGAGATTGTATGTACTTACTGATTACTGACACATTAACCTCTGTAACTGGCAAGCATGGACCAATGGATGTAAGACTTGTACCATCCACCACCTCAATCTCTCCTCCTTCTACCTCTGGGAAAGGGCCAGTTCAAGGTGAAGAATTGGCAGTGTTTCCACTCAGGACTGTTAGAGACTGAAGTTCTTGTCTATATGTAGATAGGAATGTGATGAGAGGGAAAGGAAGTTTCTCTTATCATTAACTTTATTTAATTTACCTAATATATGCTTAAGGTTGTATCTAGAATAATTGACTTTTGGAAAGAAAATTCCCCTCACAATTATTTTACCTTGGACATTTTACTTTTGTGGTTAGAGAAATGATGATGATTTGTGGTTTTTAGTTACATTGAACTAATGCAGAGACTCTCAATATGGAAGTTGAGGGAGTTTCTCTTTCCTTTTTACTGTTTCAGGAGCCATCAGCTGTGTACTTAGTCATTGTGTGGGGCTGACCAGAATGGAGATGAGTCCTCCAGAGGGGTCGCTGTGGTTTATGGACTGTCTGCCATAATTCTTCTATATCTGCTCTAGCATGCAACGAGAGGATAAGAGTGTCAGGCCCTTTCTCATGACTGTAATAACCAGCCTCAGAATTGCTTTCAAGTGTCAATATCAATAGTGCCTGATAGGGGATATTACTCCTTTTGTAACAGAATGAAATTTAACCCCTATCTCTCACCCTGCACAAAACTCAAAGTGGATCCAAGACCTAGGCATTAGATCAGAAACCCTGCACCAACCAAAAGAAAATGCAGGCCCAACACTCCATCATGTTGGCTTAGGAACCGCCTTCCTCAATAAGAAGTGCAAGAAGTAAAATCAAGAATCAAAAACTGAGATGGTATCAAACTAAAAAGCTTCTTCACTGCAAAGGAAACCATCAAGGGCTGGGGATGTGGCTCAAGTGGTAGTGCGCTCACCTGGCATGTGTGCAGCCTGGGTTCGATCCTTAGCACCACATACAAACAAAGATGTTGTGTCCGCCAATAACTAAAAAAAATATATATATTAAAAAAAATTCTCTCTCTCTCTCTCTCTCTCTCTCCTTCTCTCTTAAAAAAAAACAAAGAAAGAAAAAGAAACAATCAAGAACATGAAGAGAGCCTACAGAATGGGGGGACAATCATTGTCACCTGCACCTCAGATAGAACATTAATCTCCAGGATATATAAATAAAGAACTCAAAAACCTAACACCAAACAAAACAAAGCAAAGCAAAACAAAACATAACCCAATCAGAAAATGGCAAAAGAATGCAGAAGAAGAAATACAAATGGTCAACAAATATGTGAAAAAGTGTTCAGCATATCTAGAAATTAGAGAAATGCAAATTAAAACTACGTTGAGATTTCATCTTACTCCACTCAGAATGCCAACAATCAAGAATACAGGGAACAATAAATATTGGCAAGGATGTTGGGGAAAGAGTTACATTCATTCATTGCTGGTAGGACTGCAAATTGGTGCAACCACTCTAGAAAGCAGTATGGAGAATCCTCAGAAAAATTGGAATGGAACCACCATTTGTTCCAGTTATTCCATTCCTTGATATTTACCCAAAGGATTTAAAATCAGCATACTACCAGTGCTGCAGCTACAAAAATGTTTATAGTAGCTCAATTCACAATAGTTAAGCTATGGAGTCAACCTAGGTGCCCTTCAGCAGATGAATAGATAAAGAAAATGTGACCCACACACACACACACATACACACACTGGAATATTACTCAGTCATAAAATATAATGACTATGACATTTGCCTGTAAATGGATGGATCTGGAGACTATTACGAAGCTAAATAAGCCAATTCCCAAAACCCAATAGTCAGATGTTCTCTCTGATATGTGGATGCTAATGCACAACAAGCACAGGGGGAGGGGAAGAATAGAGGTTCAATAGATCAGACAAAGGGGAATGAAGGGAAGGAATAGGAAAGACAATGGAATGAATCTGACTTAACTTTCCTAAGTGTATATATAAATACACCATAGTGAATCTCCACATCATGTACTGGGATCCTAATTAGAATAAGGTGTACTCCATGCTTGTATGAATATGTCAAAACATACTCTACTGTCATGCATAAGTAAAAAGAGAGTAATCACAGAGGGTGCAAGTTAGTTAAGAATATACCAAATGGGTTAGTGCTGCCACCTCGTGGCAAAGCTTGGAGCAACTTATTCCTGGGAAACCTGGCTGAGTAGGAAAATGCAGAGAATGGAAAGGGATGCAGGTCTGCCCTTCGCTGAGTTTGGGTGAGTGCAGACACTCAGCCAGAAAAGACTGTGCAGAGAGCGGTGTGGACAGTGGTAACTGGTGTGGTTCTAATGCCTGCAGACTGGGGCCAGGCTGGCACTGACCCTGCCTGCAGGTCACTTTGCTCTGGGTGATGTGGCTCCTCTCTGTGAAGTGGGGATACGCCCAGCCTATTCCAAGGGCAGCCGTGGGACTTCAGGGTGCAGCTCTTTCCAAACACCCACAGCCTGCCCAGCACCCTGCCTTTATTCACAGCATCACAGGTGATGGACACGAGACTCCATCCATACTCTTGTCCTCTATGGGCCCACTGATGTTCCACATTCAGACTGGACACCACTGATCTTCTGCACCCTGTTTGAAATTGCTTGGAGTGGGTGCAGATGCAGGTAGTCGTTAGGGCTGTGACCCACCAGGAGCAGGACATCTGAGGACGCCCTCGCAGCAGCCTAGATGGTGAACAGCAGATCCCGACACTCCTGTCTCTCCAAAGTTCCTTTCTTTTCCTAGATTTCCCTGAAGACATTTTCGCCAAAATGCTGTGCTTTGTCCTGAGACCACCTGCCTGGTTTGTCCTGGCTCTGCCTAGCTGTCACTCCTGTCTCCTGGAACCCCTCTTGTCCCCACACAGATGCCTCCTCTGAGGCCTTCATCATGTTTCTTGCCTCCCCACTCTGTCCACTCCCTCCAGATTCCATATAAAATTCTCCATATTATCCTCTAAATCTCTGGCCATAATAGGGAGGAACATATTACCTTTTTCTTCAGTTTTTAAAAAGCTGTGGTAAAGTATACATAACATAAATTTACCATTTTGACCCCTTTTAAGTACAGTTCAGTGGCATCCACATTCTTGTGCAACTATTACCACCATCCATCTGCAGAACTTTTTGTTTTTCAAATGGGGTGTCTCTATGTTGCCCAGTCTGGTCTTTAACTCCTGGGCTTACCTGATCCTCCTGCCTCAACCTCCTGAACAGATGGAACTACAGGCATGTGCCACTTTGCCTTGCCACTTCAGAACGTTTTCGTCTTCCCAAACTGAAACTCTGCATCCCTGCAACGTGAACTCCCTTCTCTCAGCCCCTAGCAATGACCATTCTACCTTCTTCTTCTTCTTCTTCTTCTTCTTCTTCTTCTTCTTCTTCTTCTTCTTCTTCTTCTTCTTCTTCTTCTTCTTTTTAAAATTACAGCTTTATGGTTATACATAGTATTTGGGCTCATACTCACACATGCATAGAAATCGATTTGAGTCATAATCCCCTGTTTCCCTCCCCCAATTCTACTTTCTGTCTTTAAGAATCTCACCTCTCTAGATACCTCACATAAGTGGAGTATATGGTGTTTGTCCTTCTCTGTCTGGCTTATTTCACTTAGCATAATGTCTTTAAGTTTCATCTACATTGTAACATGTGTTAGAATTTCACTCCTTTTACAAGGTGTATAATACCCCATTGTATGCAGGTACCATTTTTAGTTTATCCATTTATCTGTGGATGGACAGATTTTAAGATTTATAATTTTCTACTTCTATAGGAAATACTAGGAGGATTTTGATAACGAATGTATTGAATTTATAGACTGCTTTAGGTAAATTTTCACATCTTAAGGATATTGTCTTATAATCCATGAACATAGGATATCTTTCCATTTATGTCTGTTTTATTTAATTTATTTCAGAATGCTTTATAGTTTTCAGTATACAAGTTTTTAGCTTTTTTTTTTTTTTTTGGTACTAGGGATTGAACCCAGGGGTACTTAACCACTGAGACACATCCCCAGTCCTTTTTTATATTTTATTTAGAGACAGGGTCTTTCTGAGTTGCTTAGGGCCTCAATAAGTTGCTGAGGTTGGCTTTGAACACATGATTCTCCTGCCTCAGCCTCCCAAACCACTGGGATTACAGGTACGTGCCACTATGCCCAGTTTACACAATGTCTCTTATGGGGAGAAATGTACAAAGACATACTAGATAGAGGGGCACAGACAATAACCTCTGACACATAAAATTAACTTAAGTATGTATCTAATTAGTACAACGTATATTGATTTCCCCAAACCAATACTGCTGAATAAGAAGCAAAACAGGACATGAATCAAAATGTTACATAAACAAAATGCAAATTCATGGCTATCTGTGCAATGGATTAATGGGATTAGAGGCAAGAATAGATTGGTGGCAAACAACTCTGGATTTATGCAGAATGTGCCAGTAGGTGAGGATTGTCCCTTAGCCAGGCAGAGGATATATATATTTCCTTTCTTAAGTTATTAATGCTCAAATGATTGTATGTGATTGCTTCTTATCCATGAAAAGAAGACAATAATTCAACCAGTTTTACACAAATTTTGTGTTGTCAAAATCCCAAATTTTGTTTTTGTGAATACACATAATTGTTATTTATTTTCATGACTTTTACAGTAAGTCTCTATTATTTCAAATGAATCCAGAATGCTATTTTTAAATTCTTCTCTAAAATTAGTAACTGTGATTACAGCTATGGTTCATTACAATTATCAATTAATTTAGGACTAAATAACCTATGGAGAGAAATCTAGAGCATCATTCATATAAATTTCTGAAGCACACTACAAATGTTCTTTGAAAATTTCCTCTGAAGGTTAAGAAAATATTCAAGGGCAAGAAAAAGAAAGAAAGAAAAGATGGAAAGAAAAACAAACGGATGAGCTAATAAAAAGTTCAGAGAAATAAAAGGATCAAATATTTTTTTGAAGGACAGATAAAAGCATATAGCCTATAGTCATTGTTTCCATGCATTGTTCCATGTACAATCTTGAGAATCTTGTGCCTGTGTTAATTGTTTATTTTACAGTACATTAAAATTGTTGATGCACTTTTCTGCTTCTTTTGCTAGAAATTGAGATTTTTGCATGAAAATCTTGTGTCTGATTAGCAGCATCTGTCTCATAGATAATTGTAATAGGCAGAATTCTAACATAAACCTCTGACAGGAAAAAATATCAGAATGGAATAGCCATGGTATGGGGTGCTTAAAATGGATTTGGAAGGCCATTGTTAATCAGATCTTAGGTAGGTTCACAGCCAAACCTTTGAATTGGACTACAGACATCTCCCGCCCCCTGCCAGATTTGAGTTGACCTTTGAAACATTATTAACTTCCACTGACCTTCTGTACAATGGACCTCTTCCCCAACACTCCATGAAGAATTAGGCTTTACCCAAACCCTTTTTTACAAGCCAGCTTAACTTTTACCAGTACCAACTATAATTCCTGACTGACAAATTATATAATTTATAATCCCCTTCCTTCCTTCCTTCTTTCCTTCGTTTCAGATTGAACTGAACCACTGAGCCACATCCCCAGCCCTATTTTGTATTTATTTAGAGACAGGGTCTCATTGAATTGCTTAACATCTTGCCTTTCCTGAGGCTGGCTTTGATTCATCCTGCCTCAGCTTCCTAGGCTGCTGGGATTACAGGCATGTGCCATCATGCCCAGCCATACCCCTGTATCTTAAAGCTATAAACACAGCTGTAATTTTGCAAATGCTCAAAGCACATTTTCAAGACCACTTGAATCTGTGTTTTCGTAGATTGCAATTCTATTTAGTCCCAAATAAATACATTTTTTTTGTTGTTCTCAACTAGGTTAAATTTATTCTGGTTTGATATCTCAATGACTGACATCACTACATAATTCCTCCCCTTGAGAGCTTGAGAGACTGCAGATATGATGAGCTATGACTCCCATGATTACATATTATATGACCCCCCTTTAAGATGGGGACATTACTGTTTCAGGAAGGGTGATTGTCCTTGGTTTATTGACCTAATCATGTGTGTCGTTTTATTTGGTCTAGATGTCACAGACAAGTGAGAGATCAAAAGCCTAATGAGAATTTAATATTAGGGCTCTTTCTGATGGTGCTACAGGATTAAGTTGTGATATTATGAGAAGGCCTGTGGGAAAAACCATGAGTGGCAGCTAGGAACTGAGAGTGGCTCCCAGTCATTGAACCACAAGTGAATTTTGCCAACAAACTAAATAAGCTTGAAAGCAGATTCTTTCCAAAAGCTTTCAGTGAATCTGCAGCCAGCAGACACATTGAATGTAAGATCCTGAATAGGACCAAATTGAGCCATGCCATAAATTTGTAAGTTTGTTATGTTTTAAGCCACTAGGGTTATGGTGGTGATTTGTTATACAGTATGTTAATCAGCTTCCTGTTACTGTAACAAATACATGAGATAATCAGTTTATAATAATAAAATGTTTATTTTGGCTCACAGTTGTGGAGGTTTTAATCCATGGTTGGTTGGTGGGCAAAACATTTCAACTTAGGGCTGGGAATCAAAAGACAAAAAGAAGAGGTGAGGTTCTTTCAAGGGCATAACATCAGTGAACTAAGACCTCCCACTAGGCCCCACCTTTTAAAATATCACCTCCCAGTAGTGACAAGCTAGGGACTAAAACTTTAACACATGGCCTTCTGGGAGACATTCCAGATCCAAACTATAGTTCACTGTACTAGAAAACGGCTATAGTTTGGACCTAGATTATCCCCTGTGATGAAGATTTGGCCTCCAACTTGTGGGAATCCTTAGGAGGCAAGGTGTATCAGGGGAAGTGAGGTAATTAGGGGTATACCCCTGAGGGCTCGCATGGAATCCTGGCCCCTTCCTTTCTCTCTTTGCTTCTTGGCTGCCATAAGGTGAACCAGCTTTCTCTGCCCTGTGCTCTTAGTATCATGTACTGTGCTGCTGCAAGCCCCAGAGCAACACTACCAAGCAAATATGCAATGAAACCATGAGCCAAAATACACCTTTTGGCTTTTTATGTTGATTACCTCAGATATTTATCACAGTGACATAAAACTGACTAACACAACTTTGGTTCCAGGAATAGAGTATTGCCATAACAAATACAGTAGTTCCCCCCTTACCCATGGGACATATGTTCTAAGAGCCCTAGTGGATGCTTGAAACCTATATTTCTGCCTTTGCTTTTCAGAACTTCTAATCTTATTTCTTTTTAATTCAAACATTGATTATATATCAGTGAAAATATTTAGCTATCTGGTTTCTTCTTGCTGCGTATAGCACAATGTGAGAGGAGATTGATACATGGCAATAACCATATGACTATGGGTTCTCTCTCAAAATGTCATATTGTACTATCACTTTTGCACCTCAAGGAAATGCTTTGCAGCTTCTCTTAGGTATATCTGAATTGCAGCACTAGTACTCTTGCACTTTGGGGCCATTATTAAATAAAAAAGGGCTACTTGAATACAAGCAGTGTGATTTGCAACAATTAATCTGATAGCTGAGATGGCTACTAGTGACTAAGAGGTAGGTAGCATATACAGCATGGATATGCTGCACAAAGAGATGATTCACATCCTCAGTGGTATGGAACAGAACAGCGTGAGATTTCATCAAGCAACTCAGAATAGTGAGCAATTTAAAACTTATGAATTGTTTTTGTTTTTTTTAAGAGAGAGAGAGAACTTTTGATATTTATTTTTTAGTTATCGGCGGACACAACATCTCTTTGTATGTGGTGCTGAGAATCGAACCCAGGCCGCACGCATGCCAGGCGAGCGTGCTACCGCTTGAGCCACATCCCCAGCCCAATTATGAATTGTTTATTTCTGCAATTTTCCATTTAGTATTTTTGGAGCAAAGTTGATTATGAGTAACCGAAACTGTGGAAAGCAAAACCCAGGACATAGGGGAACTACTATACCTAAAAACATGTCAATGACTTTGGAATTGGACAGTGGGTAGAAGTTGCAAGAATTTCAAGAGATGTCATAAAGGAAAACAAACCAACAAACCAACCAACAAACAAACCAGGAGGCTGAGAATGGGGACACACACCTGTAATCCCAGCACTCCAGAAGCTGAGACAGGAGGATTGCAAATTCAAGGCCAGCCTGGGCAATTTAGCAAGACCCTATCTCAAAATCAGAAATAAAAAAGACTGGGGATGTAGTTCATTGGTACAACAGTTTCCTAGCTTGCACAAGGCCCTAGTTTGGAACTATTTCAAGAATTGTGCTCACTGTGTAATCCCAGCTGCTCAAGAGTCTCAGACAGGAGAAGTTTGAGGCCCTATGCAACTTAGTAAAACCCTGCCTCAAAAAAAAAGGAGGGGGGGCGGGGCGCTGAGGATGTAGCTGGATGGTAAACTGCTCCTGGGTTCAATCTCCAGTATTCTCTACCCCCAAAATTGTACTCAAGAGCTGTATCTAACAGACTACTGCTGAGGAAACTCATCTACACTGCTTTAGAGGATTTTGATGATGAGACCATGGACTTTGAACTGATGAGATGATGATTTTTAGGTTTGGATTGGGTCTTTTGGTGAGTGGACGTTACAATAGGATAAGACAGACTCTTGAAAACTTTGGGTTGTAGTAAAATGTATTTCGCATTTGAAAGGAACATGTGTCACTTGAGGTGAGAGGGAGGGGCCCTATGATACCCCGTCTCTTCCATCAATCTGAGGGTTCTCAGTGATGACCATCTCCTGCAAACCTGGGGCTCTGGCACATTTGGCTTGCCACTCCGTATGGGGCAACCATGGGCAAGGTCTGTCCCTAGAGAGCCTAGACTGACCAAGACAGTTTGCCAGCAAGTGCGGTTTGCCAGGGGCACTTGATGGGTCACGCGCGCAGTCTGCTCAGTGCGGTACACCGAAGTGGACCAGCCGAATGGCCGGTGCCGGGGCCAAAAAATCAGGCCTAGGCTAGTGGGGGACCTGTGGGCTGACTGCCCTCATGTACTGCCTGTGCTTCCCGGCACTGCAAGCTCAGGACACCGAGCCCAACCTGTCGAAGAGTAAATGGACAAAGGCCAGGGGCGGACTCAGAGGGGCGCGCCCAGTCACTTACCAGCCAGTTTCATGTTCCTCCCGGCCCTGCCATTTTCCAGGATGACCAGAGCCAGGCTAAGTCTAGCTCTAGGGGCTAGCGTTGGCAATTAGGAAAGGGGGCAGTGAGAGGGGGACTGAGAAGGCCTGGGGAAGGGGGATACACAAAGTGTGTCCCCTCTCCCCTGTTGATTTTTCCCCAGTGGATGACATCTCAATTTAAGGGCCAAGGTCCTGCATGAATTTGTCTAGGTGGGGTACCCACACCGGCTCTTTATCAAGCCAAGCTCGGGACTCACAGCTGCTGTCTTCAAATAGGGCTGTGTTCCTTAGGTAAAGGAAGGTCTGAGAAGTCTTGCCCAGGACCCATTTCCCTCCCTGGACTTCTGCTCTGTGGGGATTTTTCCCATGAGAGGCAGCTTCATGCTGATATGTGCCCCCCTGTCCCCCCGCCCCCCACTCAATGTAAAAATTGCTTGGTCACAAGGGCCATGTCACTTCATCCTGGGCCTTGGGTATTCCTACTTAGCAAATGAGAAGAGGGGCTGTCCCTGAGGTCCTCTTACTATTATATTTGGGGGCACCGAGGGCTGGTGTCGTGAATTTAGGTGCCTCATAGCTGGAATTGTCTCCACAGTATGTGGCAGGAACAAATTATCCCCGAAGATCTTTGGTGGAAAGAGGGCAGGACCTGAACGGTGGCCATGGCAGGCTGCTCTACTTCTCAGAGGCAAATTTATCTGTGGAGCTGCCCTCATTGACAGCAACTGGGTGGCCTCTGCAGCCCACTGCTTCCAAAGGTGCAATTTCCCTCTGTGGGGCCCCAGCCACTAGGAAGAGACTGAAGGAGGGAGGCACAAGGTGGGCAGGATAGAAGAATGAAGATGTCCAGATTTCCCTATCTAGGTTTTATTCTAGGACAGTTTGATGCCATCAGGTGTCCCTGTGCTATTGCCCTACCTTTGGCCCAATGTGCCCTGCCCACTACTGGGAATGCCATCCCTGCTTGTCTGTGTGCTTCTTCCAGGCAGAGGTCTTGGACTTCATCTCACACCCTAAGGATGCCCTGCACTCCCCCTACCCCTTTCCATTTTGGTAAACCCACCAAGATGATGCTACCTGGAAAATAATTTACTCTGGTTGTGATTATCAACAAATACTGGGAAACAGACTTTAGTTCCAAAATGACCATCTCTACTTTTTATTTTTCCATAAACACTAGGGATAAAAATCTCATCCCTCTCAGGGTGGACTTTGTAGTCTGTGTCCTGACTACCCCTAGATAGTGTCAGCAGATGTCATCAGACCTTAGTTAACTCTTGTGCAAATGGTAGTGACTGTGTCCTTGTCCCTGGCCATACATGTAGAACAGGCTCCAGGTGTTAGTCAGAATGCTAGTCCCAGGTCCCTGTTTCCCAGGGCAGGTGGATTGGGGTTAGCCCACATAGTCAGATGTCTTGCCTCCTCTAGCCAGGGCTCTCCACAAGCTATCCAGGGCTCTCCACAAGCTATCCAGGGCACACTTACTGTGGAGTCTTGGATCTGGGTCCTAGCAACCTGAACATTGCACTACACTCCTATCTGGAGTTGTCCTGGGACCCTGTTTAACCTACACTAGGGGTTCTTGCTGTTCCTGTAGTTTTATGTACCTAGGAAGAGCTGAGGGCACCACCATCCCCTAGACCAGTATAAGGGATGAGTAAATAGTTTCTGCCCTGAGAGAGTGAGGCAGATCTTCAGGAGGCTGACTCACTGTGTGACCAGAGAGGAAAAGGAGGACACCACAGTCATCCCAGAAGACAGAGCTGTAGGAGTAGCTGACTGTGAGATCCCAATTGGGTTCTATTCTTATATTCAGCACCTAGGAGTACCAAGCCCACATGGGAGATGTGGAGATGCAAGACCCACCTTGAAAGCGAGGCACAAGCCCAACTTCCACAGTAGACCCTAAGGACATGTCAGGGGGGACACCATGGTTCCATCCAGAGTGAAAGCATGGAACTGGAGGGTCTTTTGGAGAGAAGGATCCAGGCATGAGGAGTCTGGGTAGGGGCACCACACAAGTGTGTCATGTGGGCTGGAAGGTCACTAGGGTTTCAAAAAGAAGTTTCCAAGTATTCCTCCTTTTCCTTCACTACGACTTGTCGAGTGCCTGTGCCCAGGTTGGGAGCCAGCCAGCTTGTAGAGAGGATGATGTGAGGATTGGAGGGAGGGGTCATGCTGGCCTGGCAAGTGGGGACTTTGAGAAGTCTGTTGGGCCATAAGAGGGTTTGATCAGGGATGAAAATGCGACACATCTCTTCCCCTCCAAATGTTTCTTTGCAGCAATAAGATTCTCCGCTCCTTGAATTCTGTAGCATGCTAGAAAAGCTGTTAAAAGCCTTCAAAGGTCTGGTATCCTAAGGTTGTAGACAGAATCAAACTCACCTCAAGAGAAGGGCTATCAGAGTACTAGGAAGGGAGGAGAAAAAAAAAACCTCTGAAATGATGGGGTGAGGTCTGGTTGTCTGCCAGGTGGGTGGGTGGTTAGGGCCAGGGTGCCTGTGCAACACTCAGAGGATCTGCCCCCAGCAGGTCCCAGAACCCAGCTGACTACCGGATCCTGCTAGGGTACAACCAACTGAGCAACCCCAGTAATGTAAGCATGCAGATGACAGTGTACAAGGTCATTGTCCACCCAGACTTCGACAAGCACCATTTTTTAGGGAGTGACATCACCTTGATGCAGCTGCACCAGCCTGTGAAGTTCAGCTCCCACATTCTACCTGCCTGTCTCCCAGAGAGCTCCACAAAGCCGGACTCTACAACAACATGCTGGATAAGTGGCTGGGGGATGATAACTGAAGAAAGTGAGCACCCTGCGTCAACTGACAGGCTGGAGAGAGAGTTGGTTTCGCTTTGGTTAGCACTTCATGTTTGAATTCTTTCCCACAGAATTCCTGCCACCTCCCATGCAACTTCAGGAGGCAGAGCTCAAGCTTGTACCCAGTGATGTCTGTGACTCCTTTTACAGACCTCCCAACCCTGCTGACGCTGGCCCCAAACCTCCTGGTGTACACGAGGACGCATTGTGTGCTGGGGACTATATAAATGAAAGGTCCATCTGCCGAGTAAGTAAGACCAGCTTAGACTCTCCAGCTGAGCTTGGCCACCTCTTTGCTGCTGTGCTGTGTCCCTCCATCTATGTCTTCTGTATACCTAGAGCCCCTATGCACCACTCTATCCCATCCATTTTCTGTAAAAAATGTCAAAATATAGCATGGAGAGAAGAGGAGCTATAACTTGTATTGTTTGATGACTTTTTAGAGATGGATATATTCACATACCAGCACCCAAAGGGTCCTACTCTTGGTGTCTGTCACTAACTCCCCCAGAATGACCCCTTTCTGGCTTCAAGCACCATGGGTTTGTGTTTGGACTTTAGCTGAATACAACATGTAGAATCTAGGCTTTTGCCTGGTTTCATTTACTCAATACTATGTGTGTGACATTTATCCAACCTACTGTGTAAGTGAACAATTTTACTTTTCCATTTTTATGTTCAGAGAATGGACAGTTTTCATTTGGGGTCTTTGTGAATGTCATTGCTGTGAACATCCTAGTGTCTTGTGTGTGTGCTTTAAGTTCACATTTTGATTGGGGGTCGTGCTGGCAGTGGAACCGTTACGTCATGAGGTATGTATGC
Source organism: Marmota monax (assembly GCF_021218885.2). Lineage (NCBI taxonomy): Eukaryota > Metazoa > Chordata > Mammalia > Rodentia > Sciuridae > Marmota > Marmota monax. The sequence continues at coordinate 8,542,770 of NW_026693934.1, read as the reverse complement.
ATTCCTTCTTCTCTTGTGGATATTCCAGCTTTCCAAGCTGGTTGTATCCATTTACATTCCCACCAGCAGTAAATGAGGGTTCAGTTTGCCTCATGTTGCTGCCAGTGCTTTGGATCATACACTGTTTTCATTTTAACCATTGAGTGTGATCTTTTTTATTTTTTATTTTATTTTTTTTAGTTGTAGATGGACACAATGCCTTTATTTTATTCATTTATTTTTATGTGGTGCTGAGGATTGAACCTAGTGCCTCACCTGTGATTGGCAATTGCTGTAACCACTACAGCCCCTGTATGTGATTTTTAATCTGCATTTATCTGGTAACTAATGAAGATAAATATTTTTTAATATGTTTATTGCGAACTTTAAAAAATCTGTTATTGCCTTTTTTGGTGAAGTGTGTCCCTTCCAACTATGGGGGGGGTCATCTGTTTTGTATTGAATCATAGAAGCTCTTTATATATTGTGGATACGAGTCCATCATTGGATGCATGAATTATGAATGTTTGCTCTGTGTAATCTTTCTGTTTAATGGTGGGGAAACTAAAGCCCAGAGAGGAAGTGGACAACACTTTAAGGATCCATGGTCATAGCCAAGCTTGGAGAGGCTCTGACCTCCTTGAGAGCTATGGCCCCCCAGGTGTTGTCCTGCAGCCTCCCCTCCCTCTCTTGTGCTTTCCCTCTTGCTCTTGCTCTTTCCTGGCTGGCCCTGCAGCTCAGAAGTATTCCTCACATGCTCACTTCCTGACCCCACAACCTCCTCCTCTTACTCAGTCCTCACTTCTGTCTGTCACAAGCTGCAGGAGGCCCCTCCTGTCTCCCCTGCACTCTTCACCCCTCCTCTGGACACCAGAACCCAACCTTTTCTCAATGGTCAGCCTGCTGCTCTTGCCTTGCATTTGAACCTGGATGAAGAGGGGATCAGACATGGAAAATCCTGTGTGCTGACCATTTCCTACCAGACACTGTCCCCCCTTCTTCCACAGGTGTATCCTGACCAGTTCCAGAGCCCTGCTGCTGGTCTGGCCCCAGCAGCCCCAGAACATCCTTTCAGAATCTGCACACAGTCCCTTCACCTCCCTGCTGAGAATTTCCATGTCCTTGCCTGTCTCTCACCACACTCAGGCCTCACTGCTCCTCCAGTCTCCTCAGAGAAGCTCTCTGATGGTCCAGTTAGTATAGACCTTCTGGGACTCTTCCTGTTGCCTGTGTGGCCCCCTTTCCACATGTTATATGTGCAGGTGTGTGGACATGTGGACTTGTCACATCAAGCACCTCTTGCATAGAGACTCCCCAGGGGGTATTATTCAACAGACAGCTGGAAGGCAATATGTTTCTTTGAGCTTCTGTTTTTTTTGAGATAAAGCCATTTCACCGGTGACACCAGGAATCTTCCCTTCTAGGGGCCTGGCATATTTATGGTAGCCAGCATTCTTCTGGAGACCCTGGAGCTTCCTGTGGTTCCAGCTGAGCCTAGCAGCACTTCTTTTCCCCCCTCAGCGCATCCAACAGCTTGGCATTTTTCTCAAGAAGCTCAGTCAAGGAATTCAAACTAGAGACCTTATCAAGTCAAAGACAAAGGCCTAGATTCTTTGCTGGACAGAGGATTTTACCAAAGTCCCTGGGCCAGACCTCCAGGCCAGCCACCCAGCCACCCCATGGACCTCAAAGCCATCTCCCATGTAGTTGAAAAGGTGGAGGGCACACTTGTGGCTCCTAGCATCCCCCAGTGCCTTCTCATAGGTCTGTGACTGTCAGCTGTGGAATGGGTCTCTAGGGTCCTGGCCTGGAGATATTGATCCAGGAGGTTTCTCCTGTACCTGGATTTTAAAAAATTTCCCCATGGTTCTGATGAACACTATTCAGACAGTGGAGACCCCTTGTGTCCACCTTGTCCTCTCTGTACTGGGCAATGCTTGTCCCTCTGTGTTGGTCCTACTACCCATGTCCTTTGTCTCTCTCCTTAGGGAGATTCTGGGGGTCCCTTTGTCTGCCCACTGGAAGGTGTTTGGTACCTGTTTGGACTGACAAGTTGGAGCCACATATGTCAATCCCCTGTTGGTCCCAGTGTCTTCACCAATCTCAGCTACTTTGCCGGCTGGATTAAGAAGCACAAGAAGGAGAATCCTGCGCCCGATCCTGGAAAGGCTCCTCCTGTAGAAAAAGCACCTGCTCTGTCCACTGATGTATCTAGTGAAACTGTCCTGAAGCCCAGGATGACTGTGCTGCTGTCTGCTCAGTTCCTCCTGCTGTGGCTGAGTTTGGTCAGTGCTCAGTGACAGGCTCCCAGCATGTCCACGCCCAGCTTTCCTCCACAAGGCCCCTGGCTGAGCTCTGCACTGTCCTTCCATGCTTCCATCTCTGGGCTGTCCTGTCCATCTAAGGCCCAGGCCTGATGAAATAAAAACAACCCAAGGAACTTCTGGCTCCTGTTTTGAACCTGTCAGTGCCATACCTCATGCCCTGCTGGGCTTCAAGGTGCTTAGTGGCAGAAGGCCTCACTCCTCCCTGGGAAGGGACAGGTGAGGGGACACCCAGGAGACTGGGCTGGCCATATGCAAGTTTCGTCACTGTCTTCAGGCCCCAGTCTTGCCTCAAGGGTATGTGGTTTTCTAGAAGGAGCCACAGTGCAGGGGTTGGAACCCCAGTATGTGGGGGAAGTTCTCATGATCCTGGAGCTGGATGATTTGCCCCCATTGAGTATGAGCAAGTGTCTTCCAGGCCCACAGGTCACGGAGGCTCTTCTGGAGAAGTGTCAAGTAAAGGGCAAAGGGCCCTGAGATCTGTGTCTTGGGTCAGCAATCTTGGGAGCCCTGTTGCCCCTGTACCCACCACCTCCCCCTCCCCATATCTCCATCAGCCTGGGCCCCAGTGCCTGTGGGCTTGCTTCAGCTTGTGTGTTTGAGGCTTAGAAGGCCCAGGACTTGCTGGCCTAGCACTCAGCTGGCCCCTGGAGCACTGGCCACCCACAGTTCCCGTTGCCACTTATCTTCCACCCAGGGTGGCTCATGCCGCCTGGCCTGGTGTTCACCCACACACAAACTTCAGCCTTGTCCCTCAACAGGCATGTTCCCGTGGGAAGCTTGGGGTTATCTGATTGCCCAAGTCCCTCAGGCCTCCTCTAACAGTGCAGGCAGGCTCCCACACCTAGTGTTCTCTGCAGACCTACTGGATCACAGCTTTAGCCCCACTCCCCGCTACCTGGGATCCACCTCAGCACTCACTTGTATTAGCCAGGTACAGTCTATTTTTACAGATCTGGAACCCAATGCCTAGGATAGTTCAGTTACTTGTCTGAGGTCACGTAGGTAGTAACCTGAGGAAGATTTCACACCAAGATCTGGAGAAAGACCACAAGAGTTTGTTCTTCCCACTAGTGCAGGTCATTCCCAGAGGCCACAGGCCCTGTCTGACTTTCCCTTGGATCCACATTTTAGAGGCATCAGCTACCCTGCCCCCTGTGCAGTGTAGGAATCCCTCTGGTTGGTCGAAAGGGAGGTTCCCATATACTAAGATGGAGGTCAGCGTGGAAAACACATCTTCAGGACTGGTGAGCCAGGGTCTAGGGGTTTCCCTTGCATGACTTTCACCAAAGTCAACATTTGAGGCTTTCAGGCCTTCCTAAATGCTGCTGGCCCTCTCTCTAAAATCAAGCTTGGATGAGCTGTGGAGGAGAGAAGAAAATGTGGACTTCAGAAACTCACCCAAATCAGAACTTAGAGATGGCTGTTGCTGGGGGTGAGAGTAGGGCAGTGGAGGATGGGCCTCAAGAAGGCTGTTCTCCTATTCCACTCTTACTCCCCACTATGATTTCTTCTAAGGTGTGTGTGTGTGTGTGTGTGTGTGTGTGTGTTGTGTTTTTAGGGATGGAACCCAAGGACTCACATATGCTAAGCAATTGTCCTACCACTGACCTGCATGCCCAGTCTCTCTTCCAAGGCTTTAATTTAAAGCCTTGATTATTGGAGTTGCCCAGAAGGTAACAGGGTACAGGAGAAGGGAAGGGAAGTGCCTTGGTGCCTGGGGCCCTCCCCTTCAGCTCCTCAGGACTTTAGCCTTTTAAAAGCCATGTTACCAGACTGAGAAAAAGAGCAGCTGCCAACCAGGTGAACATGTACACATGTACCACAATCACTACCCACCTCGGAAGTATGATTGAATGGGAAATATCACAGAAACTGTATTGTGCTGACAAAGACAACACATCTTTAATAAGCAGAATAAATATCTTTACGAATATACAAAAACATTATTAGCAATAAGATCTAAGACAAAGAAAAAACACACACAAGAAAAAACAAGTCAAAATATTACATATGAAAATGTCATTGAAATTAACAGTGTAATAAATTGGGAGAATACTAGGATTAATACAGATGAAAGAGGAATGTCATCATGACTTTATATGAATATTATAAGGTATGGCTTTGGAGCTGATACACTTAAGTTGTTATGTTTTCAGAGTACTTATTTGCAAATGAACCAATATTCAGCTAGATGCAGTGATACATGCTTATAATCCCAGCAACTTGGGAGGCCGAAAGAGGAGGATCACAAGTTGAGAACAGACTTGGCAATTTATGGACACCCTATCTCAAAAAAAAAAAAAAAAAAAAAACAAGAGCTGAAGATGTTGCTCAGTTGTAGAGTTTTCCTGGTTTCTATCTCCAGTATTGCAAAAAAGAAAGAAAGAAAGAAAGAAAGAAAGAAAGAAAGAACTAATTATCAGGATATGGTTGGGTATAAGGGCATGAGAAAGCCCAGAGCAGGAGCCTGGTATAAGCAACAGCAACAGTGATATTTGCCACCCCTAGGGACAAGGGAGGGAGAGCAGTAGAGAGAAGGTGGCTTAAGAGTTGCAAAGACAGCTAGACATCATCTGTAATCTTAGTGATTTGGGAGATTGAGGCAGGAGCCTTACAAGTTCAAGATCAGAGTCAGCTACTTAGCAAGAACTTGTTAGCCGAAGAAGATGAGGAGGAGGAAGAAGAAGAGGAGGAGAAGGAGAAGGAGATGTAGGGGGCTGGGAATGTAGAGATGTAGGGGGTTGGGAAGGTAGCTCAAGTGTAAAGAGCCCCTGGGTTCCATTTTTAGTACTATTAATAAATAAATATCAATGAAATGAAATTGAATGACTCAAGTCAAACGATTCAAATATAAATAACACAAAAACAAATATAGTTCATGAATAATGTAAGTAATTATAACCTAAATTTTGGTTATCAGAATAAAATACTTAAACATAAAAAAGTAGAAATAAAGTAATCAGAGATGAAATAATTTAAAATGCACATATAATAAAAAATAACTTTAAAGCTAAACAAATCAGAAAGTATACACCACTGAAAGGGAATAACTAGATTTTGGTGAGACAGTGACAGTTATTCCCTCTGAGCTGTCATAATTTTCTCCTTCTGCTGATGGACAGACTCAATGCAGGATACAGTCACAGTAATGGTCAAGAGAGAGGTGACCCTACAAAAGTGGGGAGAAGGACAGAGCCAGGAAGTCTTCAGAAACAAACTATTGTGTGTCACAGGAGAGAAGTCCATGGAAAATTAGAAAAACTACATAAATCATATTTCTCTCTAGGAATTCAAGAAAATAAATCTCATGAAAAAAATTAGCCCAGTATGTGTTATGCATCTGTAATCCTACAGACTCAGGAATCTGAGGCTACGAGGATCATAAGTTTGAGGCCAGCATGGGCAATAGTTGAGACCCTCTCTCAAAAGTAAAAAGTCAAAAGGGCTGGGGCTGAGATCAGTAGTAAAGTGTCCTTCGGTTCAATCCCTAGTAACCTAAAAGAGAAACAAGTTTCATTATCTATGAAATGATAAATGCCTTAGGAGATGGATATATTTTAATACATTTGAGACATAAGATATAACAGTGGTCTGCATCATGCTTTGAATATTGTACTTGATGCTCTGCCACTGAGACTTATTTTGAATGTGTTTTATCTTCTCCTTCTCTCAAATTAGCAAGTGAATTTTGACACGCCCCCCCCCCCATCCCAATCAGGGCACAACTGGAATGTAGCTTTTGAATGATCTCTTTGAAAACGTTCTTTTTTATATACACAATGGAATATTACTCAGCAATACAAGAGAAAAAAATTGTGGCATTTGCAGGTAAATGGATGGAGTTGGAGAAGATATTGCTAAGTGAAGTTAGCCAATCCCAAAAAACCAAATGCCGAATGTTTTCTCTGTTATAAGGAGCTGATTAATAGTGGGGTAGGGAGAGGGAGCATGGGAGGAATAGACAAACTCTAGATAGGGCAGAGGGGTAGGAGGGGAAGGGAGGGACATGGGTTAGAAATGATGGTGGATTGAGATGGATATCATTATCCAAAGTACATGTATGGTGAACACGAATGGTGTACAACCAGAGATATGAAAAATTGTGCTCTACATGTTTATTATAAATTGTAATGCATTCTGCTGTCATATATAAAAAAACAATAAAAAATCAATCAATCAAACAAACAAACAACAACAATAATAACAACAACAAAACACTCTTTTCCCCCTAATGGGAAGAATCATAGCCCCTGGACAGGATTCCCCTGTGTTTCTCCTTTGGTAGCAAAGCAATAAAACTTTTTTTTCCCTTTTTATTAAAACTGTGTCCTTTTATTGGATTGGCATAGGAACAAGGACTGAGTTTTTGTTAACGAATTGGCAACTTAGAAGGGACCTGAGAGGAGCCCTCACTCTGGCTTTCTTGCGCAGTACTGGCACTCCAAGAAATGCCACTTCCATGCTGATGTGCAAAATGAATTTGTTGAGATCCAACTGCTGAAAAGGTAGAAGCTGGGTGAATTTTCCTTGGGTTGAACTAGAGAATCTATTCCTGTGAGTAAAGGGAGGGACAGAGGAATTGTTCCAGCAGCTGCCAAAGCTCTTTTACTATGGGGAACTATCTTCTACTCTCCCTTGGTCCACTTTGAAAAAAAGAAAACTGAATGAAGTAAGGTTTGTCACTTTAGCCATCTGGTAATCTCCCCCCTCCCACATGCACACAGAGACCCTTGCTTCTACACCTCTGGTTCTCCTTTGTGAGAATGTCTTGTCTTTCTTTGTAAGGACATCTGTAGTTCTACTGATGTAGAAGTCATAGTTAAGGGGGAATAGGGAATTTAGGGGATGTTACTCCTATCTGGTCCATTTAAAAAGTTTCTGTCTGTTGGCCATGGTTTTGGGGATCCTCTATGGTTGTCTCTGTGTTTTTGTTTGTGTCTGTTGCTGGTCTTTAAAACATGGGCAATACTGCATTGATCCATCCTATCAATAGTCTCTTGGGAAAGATGCTGACTGAAAGGACACTTATATAAACCTGTCTAAGAAAAAGGACTGAAAAAGACACTTATATAAACCTGTCTAAGAAAAAGATGATATTTTACTATAACACAATCTAGGCTTTGAATGACTCTCTGAATTATTATGCAATCTTGCAGTTGGAGTAGGTCTGTCAGAGGTAAAATAGTGAAAGAAATTCTGTATACACAGACATTTATTCAGTTGCATAATAAGGAGTCTGAACAGGTATAAATGGAGTTGATGGTGCAAAAAGGCACTGCTTCTTAGTTCTGCCCCAGACAATTGTAAATCATCCACTGTGAGTCAAGGACACCAGTCCTGGGCTGAAGGAAAAAGTCCCAGGAAAGCTGCTTGGGCTATTAAAAAAAAAAAATGGACCAAGAGGAACTTGCCTCAGCCCTGCCTTCTGGCCCCTTTAGGCCCATGGGAATGAGACCCATGTTTAAGAATGAAGCTGTTTGGTACTTCTTCTGGAGGCTGCAGGCATCACTGATTTTTTTCTGAGTTCTTGTCTCATGGGATCAGAAACTAAAATCCATGCATGGTGGCAAAGGGAAAATATAAAAAGAGTAAGATTTGTTTACATGAGAGGAAGAAAGATGGAGTTTCTGTAATGCCAGGGGAAGAGGGAAACTGGTTGAGTGGTTTTTTTTTTTTTTTTTTTTTTTGTGTGTGTGTGTATTTTTTTTACTTGGATGCATCTATCTGGGGACTTGTATGATTTCTGGGTAGGGGCATTGATCAGAGTCCCTGCTAATATGAGACAAAAGAATAAACCACCTAGCAGTGGTCTGCTTTATGCTTTGACTCTATCCTTGCTGGTCTGCCACTGTATCCTGTTTTTAAAATGGACATGTTTCTTTCTCTTCCTCTCCCCCTGCTCCTCCCTAATCTCCCTCCCCCACCCCCAAACCCCAGAGAAACAGGATTACCTTTCTCTCACATTGTTGGCAGATTTATCTGTCCTTGAGTACACACCCATAATAAGAATGAAATAATCCAGACTTTGGGGATGGTACCAAAAGATCTCAGAAATGACTAATTCCCAAATTAACAAGTGAATCACAACTCCAACTGAGAATATGTGGAAGACAGCCTCTGAGTCACCTCTATAAAAGCCCCCTTTTCCAGCTGATGGGCAGAATTAGAGCCTTTGGGACAGGAGTCCCCTGGATTTCTCCTTTGCTAGCAAGGCAATAAACCTTCTTTTTCCTTTTTCTCAAGACCATGTCTTTATTATTGAATTGGTATCAGAAATAAAGACTGAGCTTTGGCAACATATTTGGGGACTTGGATGGGACCCAAGAACAGCCCCATTCTAGCTTTCTTGGGTAGGCTTGTGTTTTTCAAGGAACCCCACTTCAATGCTGAGGATGCAAGGTGCTGGTGAACTTGAGAGCCAACTGTTGGAGAGTTAGAAGATGAGTGAGTTTGCCAAGTTGAACCAGTAGAGATATTCCTATGAGTAAAGGGAGGGACTGAGGGATCATCCAAGCAGGTGTGGAAGCTCTTTTTGCTTTAGGGAACTCCTGCTGTCTCTCTCTGAATGGTACATATTGTTCCATCATAGCCCACTTTGAGAAAAAGGAAACAACTCAGTAAAGTCAGGACACCCTTGGCCATTTGTAAGTCCCCTGGTGTGCATGCCAAGACCATTGATTCCACACATCTGGTTCCTCTTCATGGAAACATCTGGTTCCTCTTCATGGAAATATCTGGTTCCTCTTCATGGAAGCATCTGGTCCCTCTTTATGGGTCCATCTGTGGCCCCACTGGTGTAGGAGTCATGGTTAAGTGGGACCGAGAACCTAGGGATCTTTTTGATCTGTTCTAGTTTCTCATCTGTTCATTGGCCATGGGTTTGGGAATTTACTATGGTTGTTTGTTTTTGTTTTGTTTGTGTCAGTTATTACCCATTTTAAGACATGGCTAATACTGCATTGATCCTATAGGTAATCTGTTGCAAAAGATATTGGCTGGTCAATTTAGAGTTTTCTATCTGTTGGCCATGGGCCATGGTTTTTGGGGCTCCTCTCCAGTTGTCTTTCTCTGTGTTTCTTTTTTGTACAAACTTGCAATTGGAATTGGTCTGTCAGAAGTAAAGTGAATTGAAGAGCCACCTATAGGTATAAGCCTAAGATAATCTTTTATTGTAACCATCTGTCTTTTAAATAGCATTTTGGATTATTATACAATCTTGCATTTGTAGTTGTTCTATCAAAGATAAAGTATATGGAAAATATTTGTATGTGCATGTCTGTCTGTTTCAAATTCCCATCTCTCAACTTTGGTTTCAGTGATCCTCTGATCCTCTCTCATCTTTTTTTTTTTTTTTTAACCTGTTACTGGTCCTTTAAGACATGGGGCATGCTGCATTGATCTTACTGGTAGTCTGTCTCCCTCTCCCTCCCCCCTCCCCCTCCGTTTTAAAATATATTCTTAGTTGTAGTTGGTACAATATCTTTATTTATTTATTTTTATGTGGTGCTGAGGATGGAGCCCAGTATCTCATATGCTCAAGGCAAGTGCTCTACCACTGAGCTACAGCCCAGGCCCCTCTGGGAGTGGAGAGATCTTGGCTAAATAAGCCACCTATAGGTATAAGCCTATCAAAGAGAAAGATGGTTTATAACACAATCTGGCCTTTGAATTGTTTTTCTAGAATATTATACAATCTTGATGTTGAAGTTGGTCTTTCAGGGATAAAGTATATGAAAGAGATTCTGTATGTACATGCATTTATGCAGTTGCATGACAAGGGAGCTGAACTGCCAGGAAGTTGAAGGTACCAAAAGGCACTGCCTCTAGGTGTGTAAGGTAGCAAAAGCCAGAAGAAAGGGTTAAAAAAATTTAAATCTTTTAAGCCCAGTGCAGGCATTCTCAGCACTGTTTCTCAGCTTGGCCCCAGGCATTACCAGATCATCTCACTGTGGTCAAGTACACTAGGTCTTTAAGAAAAAATATTTATTTGCAATATAAACAAAGCCCCGTTGCTAGTTCAGGATCTGAACGGGTAAGGCTGGCTGACTGGCTGGCACAGGGCTGCCATTCGGTTCGGTGGCACTGCTGGGCAGCTCTTGGTCTGACTCGCCATCCGAGCAGGCCCAGTGCTGAGGTGGGCGGCGACCCGCTAAGCGAGGACGGGCTGTCCACATTGGTCTCACAATGCTCCGAGTACTCTGTCTGGAACTTGTTGAAACCACCTTGGAGGTAGTAGGCCTGGCAACCGTCGTCGCATAGCTTCTGCAGGAGCAGTCCGAGCATGGAGGCCGGAGCACCGGGCTCAGGTGGCCGCTCGGCTGTGGCCTCGTCGTAGAGCAGCACAGTGGCCGCTTTGCAACGCGTGGCAAAGCGCTCCTTGTCGTGGTTGGGGATGATAGAACCAATGGGCAGGTTGCCCTTGCGCAGGCGGCGCAACATGAGACCCAGGATGGCCAGGTTGAGGGCCTTCTCAATGTGCGAAGACTCAAGAGCTCTTGGGGTCGGCAATCCCGAAACAGAAGGGACGCGCCGCCGCTCGTCTCCAGCTCCTCCTGCAGCCACTCCGCGCTCCTGCAGGACATGGCCCCGCTCCTGTCTCCGCACCCGTCGCGGTGCCTGCGCTGGACCCAGACCCCGCACCCGGCTCCGACCCCGCCCGGGTGCCCCTAGACGCCGCCGCCTCCCCAGAAGTCGACCTGTGCACCCGCGCTGGGGGGCCGCGGAGCTGGTTTTTCATGGGGAGCGCGGACAGCCCAGGGCTGAGGCCGGGCAGCATTGCCATGGGACGGCGCCCTGGTCGCGCGCGGGCCCCAGCCGCGTCTCCGGGCGCCTGCCTCCCGCCGAGCTGCGTGCCCGCCGGCCAGGCCTCCCGGCCTCGCCTCCCGGCCTCAGTCCCACCCGCCCTCCGGGCGCGCCGTGGCCTGACAGCCCCTTACACTAGCTCTTAACTGGAAAAAAAAAAAAATCCCAGAAAAAAAAATTTCCTGGGATATAGAAAAACAGCAAAAGAAAAATGGGCCTCTACCCTGCCTTCCAGCCCCTTCTGACCATGAGGGTAGAGGATTCTGTCCACAAAGGATGTGGAAGTAGGTTCCAGCATTGTCAATATATGACTTAGGAACAGGAATAGACTCTCCTTTAAAGATCTTACTGGATCTTATTCATCACTGGGGGCAGAACAACTCTTACTATAACAGTATATCATCAAACTAAATGCTTGGGGAGACTGGCAGAATAAATAACTGCACCCAGAAAATAAAAAGACAGACCAACCTTGTTTTGTAGGTAGCCTCTGTAAAAAGATCTTCAGGGAAGCCTAAAGAAAAGGATAAAAATGACCTTCTCTATTGCATATTGATATGCCCAGTGTGAGAAAAATGCCCCAAAGGAGACTCTGTGTATAACAGTTAGGAACTCATATAAAGTTGATGGCATCATTGTAATGATAAGGTGGACTGGTCAGCCTCAAAAGTATCCTGTGTTCCAACCCCTTGAATGCCACCTGGGAAGGAAAAGATTAAGACACAGTTTTTGTGTATGCCAGATTGTCTTATCCCTCTCCTGGGATAAAATTTGTTGTGTTAACTAAATGCACAGATAACATTCATAAGGATTATCTCAAAATATGAATTTAAAAAAGGGTCCAAAACTAGAAAAGATAAAAGAAAGTTATAGGTATGGAAATATATTTTGTACAGAAAATTAGAAGGTAAAAGAAATGTTTCTGGATGAAAAAGTATTTTGTCTGGTAAAGAAATATTCTTGGAGGTGAAAGACCTCTACAATAAAAACTACAGAATGCTAAGGAAAGAAATTAAAGAAGACCTTAGAAGATGAAAATATCTCCCTTGTTCTTGGATAGGCAGAATTAATATTGTCAAAATGACCATACTACCAAAAGCACTGTACAGATTTAATACAATTCTGATCAAAATCCCAATGACATTCCTCATATAAATAGAAAAAACAATCATGAAATTTATCTGGAAACATAAGAGAACCAGGATAGCCAAAGCAATCCGTAGCAAGAAAAGTGAAGCAGGTAGCATTGTTATGGGGAGCTGCCTCAGAAAACACTCTAAGTCCTAATTCAAACAAAAGAGACCTTTATTTACCTGGCCAGGGACTGCCTCCCTCCCGTAGAGACTGATGCTCTGTGGGAGAACAGCAATTTCCTGGCCTGCTCTTGGAAATTTAAGGATGAATAAAACACCACAACTGGGGTGTGGTGGGGGAGGCTTTTCTCAGCATCATGCAAGCAAGCAAGTTACAGGAGCTAAAAAAAAAGGCAGTTAGCTTAATTGCATCTCTAGTACAAACAAGTGTTAGACAACCATATCCTGAGTTTTCAGCTGAGCTGGGGTGATAATCTATTTTAAAGTCATGTAGACCTATAAATGTACTCAAACCCAGGATGTAGCTCACCATGACCACCACTATAACCTGAGCTGGTTACATTCTGTGGGGTACAAAGTACAGAAAAACATTTTTTATAAGAAGACAGCTTTCATTTCAGTTTCTCAGAAACAGCTCCTGTAACAATTTTTATAGAAGGCAGCAAAATGGAGTCTTAGGCCTATCTATGAGAGTTCCTGCTTTATAATTGTCTTATTTCACTTATCAAAATCTTATATCTATAGTCCATACTTTTTACTAATCTACAACCTATAACTTACCCTGTTACTGATTTTGTTGATTAGTTTACACCACAACAGCATCACTATACTAGACCTTAAACTATACTACAGAGCAATAGTAACAAAAATGGGATGGTATTCGCATCAAAATAGACTTGTACAGTGATATAGAATAGAGGACACAGAGACAAACCCCCATAAATATAGTTATCTCATACTAGACAAAGGTGCCAGAAACATATATTGGAGAAAAGGTAGCCTCTTCAACAAATGTTGCAGGGAAAACTGGAAATCCATAAGCAGCAAAATGATATTAAGCTCCTATCTCATGCATAAAACTCAACTCATAGTGGATCGAGGATCTAGGAATTAGGCCAGAGACCCTGCTTTTAATAGAATAAAAAGTAGGTCCAAATCTTCATCATGTTAGATTAGGCCCTGATTTCCTTAACAAGATTCCTATAGCACAAGAAATAAAATCAAGAATCAAATGGGATGGATTCAAACTGAAAAGCTTCTTCTCAACAAAAGAAACAATCAGTGAGGTGAAGAGAGAGCCTACAGAATGAGAGCAAATTTTTACCATATTACATCAGATAGAGCACTAATCTCTAGGATATATAAAGAACTCAAAAACATAACCCCCAAACCCCCAAATAATCCAATCAATAAATGGGCCAAAGAACTGAACAAAAATTTCCCAGAAAATGTTATACAATCAGTCAACAAAAATATGAAAAAATGTTCAACATCTCTAGCAATTAGAGGAATGCAAATCAAAACTACTACAAGATTTCATCTCACTTCAGTCAGAATGGCAGTTATTAAGAATACAAACAACAATAAGTGTTGTTGAGGATGTGGGGAAAAAGGCACACAGATGAAACTGCAAATTGGTGCAACCAATCTGGAAAGCAGTATGGAGATTCCTTAGAAAACTTGGAATGGAACCACCATTTGACCCAGCTATCCCACTTCTGGATTTATACCCAAAGGACTTAAAAATAGCCTATTATAGTGATGCTATAGACATAAATGTCTATAGTAGCACAATTCGCAATAGCTAAATTGTGTAACCAACCCTCACACCCTTCAGTAAATGAATGAATAGGGAAACTTTGGTATATATACACACAATGGGATATTATCAGCATTAAAGTTGAATAAAATCATGACGTTTGTAGGTAAATGGGTGGAATTAGAGAACTTTCCCAATTAATGCAACTAATTCTAACGAATAAATCTGTTTGCTCTAAATGCAATGATTCAGCTGTGGAATGTAAATTGTTAATGTTTAATGAAAAACCCCTTGTAGGAAAAACAGTCAAGGAAGTTTTTTGAGAAATTAAATTAAAATCTAGAGAAGAAGAATTAATGTTAAGAAGACAGATTAGTGCTTAGTATTGGGCAACTTGTTCTTGTTCCTGTGCACAATGGTTTGGTGCTCTTGCTCTTGTTTGATTAAAATTAGTAGCCTCTCTTTTCAAGTTAACCACTTGCCATAACGTGGCACCGATTCTAGTCAGTAAGTCAAGAAAGAATAGTCAAGGTATAGGCCAATAGTCTGGGACATTTCTAACTATTATTAAAAGCTAGCTAAGCAGAAACAGCTCAAAGCAAAATGCAAACTGAAAGTAAAAATGCTTGCTTATGCATAAGCCAAGATACATTCTTCTTATCTAATTGTAGCTACATAATACTTTGTTTCTTTGAATAATGATTTCAGTTTTGTAACCACAAAGTACTGTGAGCCTGCCAAAATGAAAAGTATATATGATTAACTTCACAAGTAAAGATTGGGATTCAGCACCTTCAGTTTTGTGTCTGTGTTGTTTCTCCACCCCCTTTTCGCCATCTCCTGACCATCCGTCCATCTCCTGAGACCCTCTGTTGCAGCTGGACTCCGACACAAAGGCCAACTGTTCTCTCAGATATTCAGATGCTAACATACACTAAGGGAGGGGAGGGAAGAATGGAAGTTCAATGAGTTACACAAAGGGGACTGAAAGGAAGAAATGGGCATAGGAAGAAAGAATAAATTAGATATAACTTCCTATGTTCACATATGAATATGTGAAATATGTGAAATTCCACATCATGTTCAACTACAAGAATGGGATCCTAATTAGAATGTTATACTCCACATATGTATAATTTGTCAAAATATACTATACTCTCATATACATGAAAAAAAGAGTAAATAATAAAATGACTGAAAAATTCTGAAAGAATTTTCTCTAAAATCAGGAATAAGACAAGGTTGGCCATTCTCACTACTCTCATTCAATGTATTCCTTGAAACTCTAGCTAGAGCAATTAGACAAGGAAAGAATATTACAGGGATACAAATAGAAAAAAATGCCTCTGAGAATGACATGATCCTTTACCTAGAAGACTAACCCCCCCCCCCCCCACAAAAAACCCTCACCAGAAGACTTCTAGAGTGGATAAATTAATTCAGTAAAGTGGCACAATATAAGACCAACATACAAATATCAATCACTTCCCCACATTCCAATAAGGAATCTGCAAAGAAATAAATCAAGAAAACTATCCCATTCATAATTACCTCAAAAAAAATACTTGGAAATAAACCTAACCAATGAGATTAAAGACCTCTACAATGAAAACTACAGAACACTGAAAAAAGAAATTGAAAAAGATCTTAGGAGACAGAAATATCTCTGATGTTCTTGGATAGGCAAAATTAATATTGTTAAAATGCCCCTACTAACAAAAGTGTTACCTGCATTAAAATACCCATGACATTCTTCATAGACATAGAGAAACAGTCCTAAAATCCATCTGGAAGAATAAAATACCCTGAGTAGCCAAACCAATAGTGAATAAGAGCAAGACTGTAGGCATAGCAATACCTGATCTAAAATCATATAGCTGTAGAAACAAAAAGCAGTATGGTATTATAACCAAAACAGAAAAGAAGACCAGTGGAATAGAATAGAAGTCAGAGAAAAATTGACATAGATACAGTCATCTGATCTTCAAAGAAAGTAGCAAAGTATATGCAGGAGAAAAGGCACTCTAGTCTTCTAACAAATGGTGCTGGAAAACTGGATATCAATATGTAAAAGAAAAAAAAAAAACTAAATCCCTCTTTCACCCTGCAAAAAACTCAGCTGAAAGTGGACCAAAGATCTAGGAATTAGACCAACAATTTAACAACTGCTAGAAGAAAATATAGGCCCAAGACTCCAACACATTGATAGAGGAACTGACATCCTTAAGAAGATTTCTAAAGCATAAGAAATAAAACCAAGAATGGATAAGTGGAATGACGTCAAATTAAAAAGCTTCTTCACAACAAAGGAAATAAGAATGTGAAAATAGAATGGTAGAAAATCTTTGCCAGTTACTTTTCCAAAGGGGGTTTAATATACAGAATATACAATTAAAAAAATTATACTAAGAAAACTTCAGCCAAATATCTCTAATGAATATAGATGCAAAAATCCTCCATAAAATTCTGGCAAATCGGATACAAAAACATATTAAAAAGATAGTGCACCATGATCAAGTGGGATTCATCCCTGGGATGCAAGGTTGGTTTAACATACGGAAATCAATAAATGTAATTCATCACATCAATAGACTTAAAGATAAGAACCATATGATCATCTCAATAGACGCATAAAAAGCTATTGACAAAATACAGCACCCCTTTATGTTCTAAACACTAGAAAAACTAGGGATAATAGGAACTTACCTCAACATTGTAAAAGCTATCTACACTAAGCCTCAGGCCAGCATCATTCTAAACTGAGAAAAATTGAAGGCATTCCCTCTAAAATCTGGAACAAGACAAGGATGCCCTCTCTCACTTCTATTTAACATAGTTCTTAAAACACTGGCCATAGCAATTAGATAGATGAAAGAAATTAAAGGAATTAAATAGGAAAAGAAGAACTTAAACTAGCACTATTTGCTGATGATATGATTCTATACCTAAAATACCCAAAAAACTCTACCAAGAAACTTCTAGAACTAGTAAATGAATTCAGCAAAGTGGTAGGATATAAAATCAACACCCATAAATCAAAGGCATTTCTGTGTATCAGTGACAAATCCTCTGAAAAGGAAATGAAGAAAACTACCCCATTCACAATATCCTCAAAAAAAAAAAAAAATACTTGGGAATCAACTTAACAAAGGAGGTGAAAGATCTATACAATGAAAACTATAGAACCCTAAAGAGAGAGATAGAAGAATAGAATAGAATAGAAGATGGAAAGATCTACCTCGCTCATGGATAGGCAGAATTAATGTTATTAAAATGACCATACTACCAAAAGCACTATACAGGTTCAATGCAATTCTGATCAAAATTTCATTGGCATTCCTCATACAAATAGAAAAAGCAATTATGAAATTCATCTGGAAAAAAGAGCTCAACAAGATAAGCACCAAAAAAAAAACAACAAACAAACAAATAATCCAATCAATAAATGGGCCAAGGACCTGAACAGACACTTCTCAGAAGAGGATATACAATCAATCAACAAATATATGAAAAAATGCTCATCATCTCTAGCAATCAGAGAAATGCAAATTAAAAGACACCATCTCACTCCAGTAAGAGTGGTAGCCATTATGAAGACAAACAACAAGTGTTGGTGAGGATGTGGGGAAAAAGGTACACTCATACACTGCTAGTGGGACTGCAAATTGGTGCAGCCAATTTGGAAAGCAGTATGGAGATTCCTTGGAAAGCTGGGAATAGAACCACCATTTGACCCAGTTATTCCTCTTCTCAGACTATACCCAAAGGACCTAAAAACAGCATACTACAGGGACACCGCCACATCAATGTTTATAGGACCACAATTCACAATAGCTAAACTGTGGAGCCAACCTAGATGTCCTTCAGTGGATGAATGGATAAAAAAAATGTGGCATTTATACACAATGGAATATTACTCAGCAATAAAAAAGAATAAGATCATGGCATTTGCAGGTAAATGGATGGCATTAGAGAAGATTATGCTAAGTGAAGTTAGCCAATCCCCAAAAAACAAATGCCAAATGTCTTCTCTGATATAAGGCGGATGACTCAAAATGGGGTTGGGAGGGAGAGCATGGGAGGAAGATTACCTCTAGATAGGGAATAGGGGTGGGAGGGAAATGGAGGGAGAAGTGAAATAGCATGGATGGTGGAAGGACACCCTCATCATTATACATTATATTATATATAAGAGTTGTAATGCAAAAAATAATAATAAGAGAGCTCATGTATAATGGCATAATTTGGCGTGAACATACTTTATATACAGAGTTATGAAAAATTGTGTTGTGAATAGATAATTATGATTGTAATGCATTCCACTATTGTCATGCATGTAAGAAATAAAAAAATAACAATTACATTAAGAATAACCAATAAGAAGTAACCCATTGAATAAATGGTCAAAAGTACTAAACAGACATGTCTCAAAAGAAGAAATACAAATGATCAACACACATAAGAAAAAATGTTTAACATCCCCAATGGCAACCTTAAAAATATAAATAACAACAAATTCTGGTGAGGGTGTGGACAAAAGGTATGCTCCTAAATTATTGATGGGACTGCAAATTTTACAACCAGTTTGGAAAGCCATATGGAGATTTTTAAATGGCTAGGAATGGAACCACCATATGACCCAGCTGTACCACTGATATTAGATCTTAAAGCACATCAAAGATTATTAGCAGTGCAATTTATAATTGCAAGTTATGAAACCAGCCTGAGTGCCCATCAACAGATGAATGGATAAAGAAGATGGGATGTATGTGCACAGTGAATTTTAACTCAGCCATAAAGAAGAATGAAGTTATGGCATTTGCTGGTAAATGGATGGCACTGGAGAACACCATGCAAAGTGAAATAAGCCAGAATAAGCAAATCAAGGGTCACGCGAGCTCTCTCACATGTGGAAGCTAGAGCAAAATAAGGATCAAAAATGGCAATCCCATGAAAATAGAAGGGAGATCTGTGGAAATGAGGAGGGACTAGAAAAGGGAGAAACTACAGAATGAAATTGAACAAATTATTGTGTGTACACATGGTGAATTCCAACTTTATGTACACCTATAAGGGAACAATTTTAAAAACATAAAATAAATAGATGGCAGATGAGTAGAGTAAGAGAAACATGGGGAAGGAGAAGGGGAGGGAAAAGGGAACTACTGGGACCTGAAATGGAGCAAGTGACATTCCATGAAAGTGTGAAATCTATCAACAGGAACCCTGATATTATGTATAACTATAATGAACTAATTTAAAAAGTATAAAAATTTGAAAAACACAAATAAGTCATTAAAGACATGATTGATTCCACCAAACTTTTAATGGCAATTCAATTGTTGGCTGTTATTTAAACAGCTGGCAGTTAGATAGTTTAAGTATGCAAAATTAAAGACTAAATTTTCATTTGTAAAATCTACTTAAGACATAGTTATGAATACCAAGAAACAGTTATTATTTTGCATTTCCAACATGATAATTAACATTGTTTTATGTTTGTCCATTAAAAAGCATTAGAGCTGTTACTACTTTTGTTTTGTCTTTTTTATCTTCCTTTATGAATGAGTGATTTATAAGTCACGACTACTGTGTTTTTTTGGATACTGTGGGTCTGTGTTCAATGTCTGTCACCTTTTGTTCTTCCACAAATGCCTTACCTCTCCTTTGTTTCTGAAGACTGGTTTTGTGTATTCTGGGTGTTTTTTTTTTTTTTTTTTTTTTTTAGTTTTCTTCCTTCAGCACCTTCAATATACGATTCCACTTTCTGCTGCCTTTGGATTTTTCGGCAGATAAGTCTTAGGATGGGTGTATTGAACTCTGCAGATAAGTCTTAGGATGGGTGTATTGAACTCCTTTATATGTTACTTCCTTCTATTGTTGCTTGGATGATCCTCTCTTTGTCCTTGACCTTTGAGAATTTCAATATAATCTTATATTGGGTGAACCTGATTACTTAACTTTGAACTTCCTGTGTCTGTATATTAGCATCTTTCTCTAGGTTTGGAACATTTTCTGTTATCATTTATTTGAATAAACTTTCTGTCCCTTCAGTTATGATTGAGTCTTTGGTTGACACCAATGACAGGGGGATTGGACTTTTGATGGTGTCTCTTCAGAAACAAAGGAGAGATTAGGATATTTGCAGATGAACAAAAGGCAACAGACTCATTGAACACAGACGTACATTATGAGACAAACTAGAAGAAAAAATGCCAATATGTGTATTGAGAATCTCTAAAGGTATAAAATCTACAATTATGGGTAAATGTCCAGAATATTCAGAACTCCCTAACACAGTAATCATGAACTGTAAACACTTATTCATAAAAGAAGATTAAAAGACAAAACAAATAAAAATAACAAGAACTACAATGATTCTTTATGAAACAAACAATGTAAAAGGATGTCTACAATGATGTTGGAAATGCAAAATATTTTAACTGTTTATTGGATGTAGAAATCTTCTTCATTCTCATTATTTCTGCCTGTTTGTGTATTTTCAAGTAACCTGTCTTTGAGGCTGTTCTTTGAAGCTACTGAACTCTTCCTGTATTTTGTATATTCTGATATTGGTGTATTATATTCTGTTTTTCCCTTTGTTTATTTTATTTCTTAGCTCCAGGATTTTTGCCTAAATTTTAAAAAATCACAGTCATTTTTACATTAGCCAACATATTGAACTAACCAAGATGTCCATCAGTGGATGAGTGGATTGATAAGAAGAAAATATGGTGTGAATATACAATAAAATATGATATAGCAATCCAAAAATAAAATCATAGTTTACAGCAAAATGTCATATAGATTATCATCAGACATATGTTACAAAAGTTTTCATGTCCAATATGCAATAGGAAGTAATTAAAATATAATATTAAAATATAATTATAAATTATGGACTTATGAATAAAATATTAAAATATAGTATTACAATATAATAAATATGTGGACATATGAAAAAATGTTAAAATATTAAAATATGATTATAAACTATGGACTTATGAGTAAAACCTTTAAATATAGTATCACAATATAATGCAATAAATATATGGACATATGAAAAAAAGTTAAAATATTAAAATATAATTATAAATTATGGACTTATGGATAAAATATTACATTGCAGTTCATACATATATATGAACATATTTAAAATCTGTGTATCTTCCAGTGAGTCCTCCTTTGGAGATTTCTACTTGACTTATTAGTAGATGATGGGGGTGCAGGTCTAAATAGTCCATATTGTAATTCAGCAGTAGCTTAAAAGAAAAAGAAAATGAAAATATTACATTCCTTATCTGAAAGATTTCATAATTGTCTAAATAAAGGTCAGTAAGTTGAGAATTTTTTTATCGGTGTTAATAAATGAAAAATATGTATGTTTATAATACCAACTTGTGACTAAATATAATTCAATTATACTTGACCCAGAATTAATTTTCTTTGGGGCTAAGTATTAGAGCTTCTGGTTTTCCCGTTGTTTATTTATCCAACAAATGTATGCTAAGGGACTATGACAAGCACTGGAATGACAATATGAAGGTGATAGTGTCCACCCTTCAACAATTGCATGATGTGATCCTCCCCACCAACCCATCAACTGGCAATTCACATACAGAGTCATGGATACTATGACAGGTATAAAACACAGCACACTATAGGAACACAGGGAAGGGACTTAGTCACTGTAAATATTGCAGTCTTTCTGGTGGAGGTGATCTGTAAATAGATACCTGAAGGATAAGGAGAAAGTACACTAGAAAGAGAGAAGTACCATGCAAAGAGTTAGAGATAAGGAAGAAAATGTGGAATTACAAGTAATACAATTTGGCTAGAAGTTATAAAAAAGAGACAGGATAGGATAAGAGAGAAAAATGAGGTAGGATAACCTGTCAAGAATCAAACTGATTTGTGTTTTTTTAATTTCCAGGTTTTGGAATTTGGAACTTTTCCTGATGGCCTATGGTAAATCATTCTCATTACAATGTAAAGGACAGTAGATTTAAAGGGGCATTTGTCAATAACAGGTCAGGAATTCTAAATGCTTGCCTAAGTAGCTTTTTGGCACCAAATGTGAGAAGTTGGTGAAACCTTTGTTTTCCAAGAATAGTTTAAGTGTGCAGCCTGACAGTTTCAGAAATGGCAGAAGTAAAGGAAGTGTTGAACTAAGAAAAGAGAAGCATATACTTTTGAGATTTTTTAAAAGATATGAAACATGAATAAATGAGGAATAAGTATGTTCTCTTCATTAGGGGTGTTTTCAACATCCTTTGACATAAGGAAGATAATTAGTTATTGTTTATTTGAAAAACCAGTTCATCTATATTTGATACACAAATTTTGGCAATGTACCTTCATTAATTTGTGTTTCCACATTTTGTAATTTCTGCTGGAACTGAAATAGATCAAATGTTATTTATAATGTTAAAGTTAAACAAGAAACATTATCATGTGAATGATATATAACTTTAAATATTTGGACTTTAAATAAGACTTGTAAGCAGAGCTAATGTAGGGATTGCTTACAAAATAATAATATAAATAATATAAAATTGTTACTTATTTTGTATCGATAATAGAGTACACATGTAAATGTGGTTTGGATTAATCTGATAAGCAGTATAATTAATATCAATCTAATATACATAATTTTAGAACAGTGATGTTTTAGTTTACTAATACAAAGATTAAACCACTCCATTCATAGTTTATACTGAAGGCATTACTTTGTGATTCTGAGAAACCTCTGCCCTTTATAAAAGTTTAATCATTTTTTTTTTCAATTCAATGGATTTTTCCTTAAAATAAATTTTCTGTTCTATACTTTTAGAAAATTAAAAATTTAACATATGTTCTATTCTATTTATTTTTAAGCACAAAATCTAGAATATGTATGTGAGGTGAAAATTCTTCTGGCAAAAATTTAAAATATTATGTTGTCTAGATGATGACCAAACATTTTTATTGACTACTCATACTTACCTATTTAATTATGAAATATCAAACTATCTGAAAGTATCCCACCAAGAGTATTACTTAAATGTTTTGCATAAAAGCTATTCTCTTACTAATGCCCCTGGCAGGTTCTTAGCAAGGTGCACTGACTTTAATACATAATTCATGGTGATAATGATAAGGTGATACCTAATGCCTTTAAAAATTTTAGGTATAAAGGCAAATTTCTTTGACTTAAAGATGTTACAATATTTTGAGTATCACATCCTATTTCTGTGAGAATAACATTAAAGATGAGTCTTGTAAAAGTAAGAACTCATTACCAGATGAAGAGAGAAGTCTTTTTTGAAAAAATCATGCATTATCATCAATAAACACTATTTAGAACATAAATCACATTTTATAAGACTTGAATAAGGAACTACCAAGGTAATGTTATTATCTTTCCCCCAAAAAGATTATTCTTTATATTTATTACTATAAATGGTAGATTTTATTATGTTTTTATAAACACACCCCAAATACTTTCAAAATACATAAATTCTGCTTAGCTGAAAATGATATACCTTCTTAAAACACTTCTTAATTTTGTATAGAATAAAATTTTCTGCCCTTTTCTCCTCTGCCACTTTGTTTAGTGCTGGGTATTGAATCGAGGGCCTCTTGTATGCTAAGAATACACTGCCACTAAGCTACATCCCTACCCATATGCTTAATGAATCTTAACTCTTATTATTACCACTCATATTGTGGTATGATAAATTTCATTCAGGGTTATTTTTTCTCTTACACTTAAAGGACACATAGTAGAAGTAGTTGCTTCTGCTCTATTCCCCTGCATGAATTATCTTCCATTCTTTCTCTGACTCTAGAAACTTGGCAGCATAAATGAGCTGAGAGAAACTACTTTTGGGAAAGGGATAACAAGAAAGAAAAGGCAGCTCAGAGGGATAGAGGGCAGACTAAGAACACTGGGGGTGAGCAGGCTGGCCTGGAAGAGAGTACATAAAAGCTTAATTATGTGGAGTACTAAAAGTTCCAGGTTCGTCCTGGATGGTGGGAGGTGGAGGTGATTTAGCTGACAAGTGAAATCTGACAAACTCAGCATGTGTTTTTTAAAGTCCATTTCACTTAATTCTTACTTATCCATTAAATCATAAAGATTCCTTATTTCTATTAATAGAAATTCAGAACTGTTATCCTCAGTTAAATGGCTTAACATTTTCCAGCACAGACTACAGAAGAAAAAAGTGAGAAACATGTCTTGGAGGTATTAATCTCTCTCTGTCCTATTCTGTTAGATAACAGTGCTGCCAAAGGCTTTCAAAGTGTTTAAAGCAACAACTTAGGGGAAACTAAATGTTACCAAAAGAAATAAAAAGCTTAATAAATTGCTAATTTTCATTTTATGCTCAATACACCAAATCAAAAGTCTGAAAAAAGACATATTTTCCAGAAAATATTTCTCCTTCCTTGAAATCTTTATATATTTTTCTGGGTGGGGACTGTGTTTCAGATGGGGGAGGAATCTTGAAGTCCAACCTTAAGAAGCCAGTAAAGTTGTAACTTAACTTATACTTTTCAATTTTCAAAAATATAAGGAGAAAAAAATTATACACATTAGTTTTAGTTATTTTTTCCTTATGTAACCAAAGACCTGACAAGAACAATTTTAAAGAGGAAAAGTTTATTCTGGGATTCACATTTTCAGAGATCTCAGTCCATAGTTAGCTGGTGCAAGGGTATGGTGGAGGGAAGCAGCTGAGCAGGGAACCAGGAAGCTGAGTCTCCATTTGCCAAGGACAAAATATAAACTGCAAAGGCACAACCCCAAAGACCCACCTTCCTCCAGCCATAACCTACCTGTCTATGGTTGGCACCAAGTTAATCCTTATTAGTGGATTAATGTACTGATTAGGTTAAGGCTTTGAAAACCCAATCACCTGTAAACACTCTTGCATTGTTTCACACAAGATCTGGGAGACACCTCATATCTAAATCATAATAACAGTAGACCAATGTACCATGAACTTTAAGCTCATTAGAAGAATTCCCTCATAGCTGGTAGTTTTCAAACCATGTCCTCAGAAATCTATGTTTCCACAGAGGGCACTGCATGATGCAGATATAAGAAAGTTCCACCCTCACAGCCCCCATAATTCCTGTAGAGAGATAGCACTAATTTCTATTTGTTTTATATCATGCAGATTCATGAAAAGTTTTTAAATAGAATATTTATATTCTTTGAACAAAAATGTTTAGAAAAGTAAGAAAGCCACAAGGTCACTAATTTTACATAAGAGCCAAAACATTCTTAGGGATATTACAGCTTACATGAGCCCAAAAGCCAACTGATGGCAGGTCAGGAATGGCCTTAGTTGTTCTTAATAAAGCATGTAGCTCTGTGTAGTTACTTCTTGCATATTCAGGAACATGACAAAGGTTTTTAAACACAGCTCTGAGAAAATGCATATGCAAAACTGTCATGTAACTCAATGATATTTAAAGCATGAGACATAAAAGCTCTCTAATAAATTATACTTTCTAAAGTTATGAATAAAAGGGAAGGGAATAAAAATTATATTATTTTTGTTAGTAAGGAGTGCAATACACTCATTTTTTTTTTTAAAAAAAAACCTCTCATATTTTAAACAACAGAGCGAAGAAGAAAGAAAAAAATCTTTACTTGACTAAAGCAATCGGATTTTGAGCAAATTTTTCCTTACAAAATGGCTTATTTTTTTCCCAAATAAGATTCGTTTTTCTAAATCAATTGACAAATGAATTATCCATGTGTGGGTTATTTATATCAAAATTTAAAACACACAAAAAGAGATTTCTCTTTACCATCTTGCCTACTTTTGGCCAACTTTCTAATCATTACTTAGGATATACAAAGATATGTGCTTGATTTCAATTACTGTTTAAATTCAGGCAGGAATTTAAATGATAGGAAAACCTTCATTTCCCTGGCCTCAAATTTCCATGCAATGATTTATATTCTCTCTACCTTCCTCATGAGAAGAGAGGATATTTATCTACTGGAGAAATTGGATGAAGTACAATGAAATCTCTATTTGCAAATGATATGATTACCTAAAGTAGATAATCTTAAAGAATCTTCAAAATAAATGTTGAAACTACTAATATAAAGGCACAAAAACTACTAATACAATACTCATTTTGAATAATTGTGAAAAAAATAATGTAAGTTTGAAACTTCTAAAAATTATAATAATAGTATTCCCCAAAATGAAATACATAGGCATAAATTTAACAATAGAGGCACAGGACATGTATGAAAAAAACCTAATGATAAAAAAAGAAAGTTCTACATAAATATAAGTTAAACTGTGTTCGTGGACCAAAGACTAAATATCAAATTTAAATTTTGCTTGTCATATATAACTAATTAGGCTCAAAACTTCATCTTGTTGAATTAGGTCCTGACTTCCTTAACCAGACTCCTAAAGCACAAGAAATAAAATAAAAAATTAATAAATGGGATGGATTCAAAATAAAAAGCTTCTTTGCAGCAAAGAAAAAACAATCAATAACATGATGAAAATGCCCAAAGAGTGGGAGAACATCTTTACTACATGTACATCAGATAGAGCACTAATCTCCAGGATATATAAAGAATTCAAAAAACTTAATACACACACACAAACACATAAAAAAATCAATAAATGGGCTAAGGAGCTTAACAGAAGAAGATATACAATCGATCAACAAATTTATGAAAAAATCTTCAACATCTCTAGTAATTAGATAAATGCAAATGAAAACTACTCTAAGACTTAATCTCACTCCCATCAGAATGGCAGTTATCAAGAATACAAGCAATAAAAAGTGTTGGCAAAATGTGGAGAAAAAGGTATACTCATACATTGTTGGTGGCACTGCAAATTGGTGCAACCAATCTGGAAACAAGCATGGAGATTCCTCAGAAAAATTGGAATGGAACCACCATTTGACCCAGCTATCCCACTCCTCAGTTCATACCCAAAGGACTTGCCTAATTATTTTTAAAGCTATTGTAATAGTAATAATCTTATTTTACAAACATTGAGATAAAGATGCTATAATGAATCAGCAATTAGGATATACACTTCAAGAAAATGAAAATATTTTTACTTAAAAAAGAAATTACTCTTTAAAATTAATTAATTAGTCTTTTTGAGTATTATACTTTTTTAAGTTTCTAAATGAATTTATCTGGGGCTGGAGATGTGGCTCAAGCGGTAGCGCTCTCGCCTGGAATGCGTGCGGCCCGGGTTCGATCCTCAGCACCACATACAAACAAAGATGTTGTGTCCGCCGAAAAATAAAAATAAATAAATAAATAAATATTAAAAAAAATAAATGAATTTATCTGAGATTCCTTTAAGTTATACACATACATATGTGATGAAATATTTGTTAATCAAACGTTCACTATGATTAGGACTGGTATTCTTGGGATGGTGCAGGAAAGCTTGAAAAGTATTATGAAGTACACCCAAGGTAAAATCACTTAGAAGGTAAGCCAAAGCAATTCAAAGTATCCAGTTAGTTACAGGCAATAATATTCATTTTGGAAAATCTAATTTAAATTGAGATTTTTAAAGAAAGCTAAGACGTATCAGTTTAGTTAATTTATTGAAAAATGGGACAAGTAAATAAGAGCCCAGGGACAATAAAAACAGTGACATTTCTGTGTTTCTCTCTCTCTCTCTCTCTCTCTCTCTTTCTATACAGATCATTGTGATCTTTATTTAGCATGTATAGCTCAACTAAACAACATAGTATTTCACCAAATTAAAAAGAAAAAACAAATTCTATAAGGGGAAAAAGCTGATAAACTAACCCCAGTTAGATATTTCTTCAAGATTTTATGTGAAGATTGTGGGTATGAGATAGGTGTTTCTCTTGGCATAAAATTTCTGTTGAGTCCCCTGTTGCTATAAAGATTTCTTTCAAGAGGACCCTCTCCAATAGGCCTTGAGTTCCCAGTGCTATTCTGCTGTATCACCAGAAGTCTGCTATTGGTTTCTTCTAGCATCTCAATGGTTCTGCAAAGACTGTGAAAGGCAAAGGCTTAGCATCTCATTTTCCTCTAAATGACTCTAAAATGACTCGCATTAAAAATTTTTGCCATAATTATAAATGGAATTTCCCATCAAACAGTGTCTTACCAATAATGTGTCAGCATACATAGTGTATACAAACATAGGCTTTATACTGTTCTAAAGATGTACATATGTTTCCAGGGGCATTCTTATCTAATAAGTAATTTAAACAAAGCAGGTGAGAGGGAAATGGCTATTATGACATATCATTTCATAGGGAACCCTGCTGCTTTCTTGAAGGATCTTAAAAGATTCTTAAGGATGCCACTAGAAACACTTGCATTTAAAGAGTAACTGTTGAGATGATGGATATTTAATTTGTTTGACTATAATAGCCACTTCATAATATACAAATATATTATAACACCATGTTGTATTCCTGCATTTTGTACAATTCAAAATGAGACTGAGAAAAAAACCTAGAAATACTTGCTTGTAGCAAACCATTTTAGGAACTTAAAAGCCTTCCCTTAAAGACATATTAAGCATTTGCTTTCAGCATCTGGACATTCTATCCATTGTTACCTGGGGGAAATTAAGCATCTAGCAATGAGGACTATTTAGAGCAGCCACCACTAAGAGACAAGGAGATGTCTGAGTTAGTGGTCCAAAAGAATTAAATGGGGGGGGCGGAGAAGAATGAAAGCAGATCCCAAGGCAGTTAGCTTATGACATCACTACCAAGACATCAGAGGTGGATCTGTCCTTTCTATCTTCCACACCCCCACTCACACCATCCAAAGGATATTTTTAAGCACTTTGTGAATTTTATCTCCCTTCACCCCAGTAACAATCATTCCTTGAATCATAAGTATTCCTTTATGTAGAGTAGAAAAACCCATGAAGCACACTTGATATCTTGGTGTCTTCTGGTGATAATACCAATGATCCTAATCAAGTTAATACACCAAGGGCCAGAATGTGCCCAGAATATTAGTATTAGTACTTGAACCTTGAGATTGAAGTTGTACTCTTATAGAAAATAGTTAAACTTGTTAATATTTCTGTATTAGGGAATGCTGATAAGAAATTTTATAACAGTAGAAATATGTTAGTTATAAAGCTTCAAAAATTATTTGCTGAAAGAATAATAGATCAAGTTAACTACATGAGAATATTGAAGGTGAAGAAAGCCATAAAAGGAGGTAATATAAAATATCCTGAGCTAACATTTAAAGATAAATTCATTTAGCAGAATCATTTAAAAAATTATATTGTTTAGTTGGCATTCACATCCTATTAGTAATCTCATAAACCTGTTTTGCTAGAAATTATGCTTTAGAGAAAAATTAATGAGTACAATTCTTTCTATGATTCTAGATTTTGGCTTACTCATTTAGTTCACTTGACAATGATTTTCTAAGTACATGTTCTTCTAGATAGAGTTGTTTGAATTTTTCCAGTTCTGTTTTGGTAGAATTGTTTTGGGTTCTACTTTGAGAGACTTCAGATTCCAGATCTTTAATTCTGAGTTCCATCTCATTTCTTTGAGTTTCTCTTAACTCAAATAAATGATCTCGATGTTCTGTTTCTTTCTAAAGCAAATTAAAATAATATTTAATATTATTTCTTTTAAAAAATTTTAAATTTGTTTTAATTAGTAATACATGACAGAATGCATTTATGCACTTTGATATACCATACATAGATGGGATATAACTTCTCATTTTTCTGAGTGTACATGTTGCAGAATCATATTGGTCATGTAGTCACCTATATACATTCAGTAATAACGTCTGTTTCATTCTACTATCTTTTCTATCCCTACATCCCCCCACCCCCATCACTTCCCTATACCTAATCTAAGGTAATGCTATTCTTCCCTAGTGTCCTCTGCCTTACTGTGAATTATCATCCGAATATTAGAGAAAACATTCGGCCTTTGGTTTTGTGAGATTGGCTTATTTAGCTTAGCATGATATTCTCAACTCCAACCATTTACTGGCAAATGCCATAATTTTACTCTTCTTTAAAGCTGAGTAATATTCCATTGAGTATATATACCACACTTTCTTTATTCATTCATCTATTGAGAGACACCTGGATTGGTTCCATAGACTAGCTATTGTGAATTGAGCTGCTATAAACATTGATGTGGCTGCATCATCACAGTAGTTTCCTTTATATCTGAGTCAGTGACTCAGAGAGCAATGTTAGTTACATGAAAAAAAAGATGAGATGCTGGAATTTATTATATTTATCATCAACTGTGAAATCTTTGTATCTGAAATATAAAAAAATCTCTGTGTGTGTGTGTGTGTGTGTGTGTGTTACTGAGGATGGAATCCAGGTCCTCAAGCAGGCTAGGGAAGCATTTCACCAGCGAGCTTCATCTCAGCCATGAATTACTCTTATGTTCTCATGTGAGATGAACATTCAAAGAATCTTATGATAGATTCAAAAAATTGATTAAAAAATTGAACAACATAACCTAGGAACAATTTGAAAGTGTTATAATTTTTTAAAAAATATTTTTAGTTATAGATGGACACAATGCCCTTTTAAATTTCATTTATTTTTATGTGGTGCTGAGGATCATATCCAGTGTCTCATACATTCTAGGCAAGTGCTCTACCACTGAGCCACAACCTCAGCTCTAAAAGTGTTATAATTTCTATGTAATAATTTTAATTTTCTTCCTAATAGTCTTGTTTAATGTAAACTAGTCTTAAGAAATCAAATAATTCTCCAATAAAAGCTGTTATTCTGAAAAATCAACTTAGTTATATTAATTATTAATGTGAAAATATTTACAGGGGATACAGATGTCATCTTCCTTCTAAAAGTCTATTAAATTGCTATAAGGGAAGCAGAAGAAGAACATAACATAATGCATCTAAAACATAATTTTCAGTGAAATGAATTAAAGCACATTGCAGATAAATTTACCTGTAAAAATAGATTGACTTGTTTTAAGGATGTTTGTAATTCATTATTAAAATATTCTTCAAGTTCTCTTTTATATTTTCCTACTTGTCCTTCAATGTTTCTTTCCATATGACTTTTTAGTTTTGTTACCTCCTGCTCCAATTCCTTTTTATCTTCTTTTAGTTTTTGAACTTGCTCTTGAATCATTTTCATACATAAAAACTCCTAACAAAAACATTGATATTTATTATTCACATGAAGATACTAAAGATGCAGTCTCCAATTTTGCTTTATTCATCAATATGCATGAATAAAGTAATTTGGCAATGAAAGAAATAGGCTGAGAATAATAAAAAAATCCTGCCATATTTGACATACATTCAGTTGCAATAACATATACTATATACTGGAATCTGAGAATGTGGTCCCTTTAATGACTCAGAAAATAAAACCACCAGGAGTCTCAAAAACCATATTTCTTATACTCATCATTTTTTGCCACAAGACATTTACATTTGATCTTAGGTGTTTATTTTTCTATGAATATTTCATGTCTTTCCTTCTTTAAGTTACTCAAAGGTGATTTGGGTGTTCTTCAGGAGGAACTAGGTTGAGCAAACTACTTGGATGCACATGCAGGCTATTTCTATGACATGACTACAGACTACTGTGACTTGCTTCTAATAAACAATGTGATAAAAGTGAGGCCACTTAATTTCAAACACTAGGTTAGAAAATCAGGTGTTTTATCTGATTTCAACTATTGAACTCTAAGTGAGGCAGCTTTGAGTATTTATTTATCATTCTGGCATGTATCTTCATTTTCCATTCATCAATGCAAAAGTAAACAGAACATTATGGAATAATTTTAATTTTTCAGTAGGGAAACAAATGTAGTGTCCTTTGAATGTAAATAATTTTAATGTAATATGTCTTTTACCTTAATTCAATCTCATTTGGTAAAGACTATCTCATCTTTATGTTGCAGCACAATCTTCTCCATAACATGCATCTTGTCTTTGAAATTTTGAAGTTCAAATCACTTTGACTATTATTTGTCTTTCATAAGTAAACTGAATACTACCTGATTTTAAAAACCAAGTGCTGTATTCTTTGGATGAGTTGAACTATTTACTCCATATAGCCTGTACTGAGCTATAAAGCCAATGAAAACTCCAATGAAGTACCACTTCTATAGAAACAAAGTATACTGGTGTTTCCTTAGGGATGAATAGGTGAATAGGGAAAGCTAAGGTTGGATGACATATGGGTATGAGATTTCTTTTTAGGGTGATATTCTATATTCTAAATATTCTATAATAAAGATGATGATTGCATGAAAGTATGAATACATGTCATTGAATTATACAATTTAAATGACTGAGTTTCATGGTAGGATAATTATATCTTAATAAATATGTGGCCTAAAGTTTTATGTCATGATTTAGTACTCATGATTTTGGGGCATGTAATGGTGAAGTGTTTGGCTTTAAATTATGAGCCAGGATTCAAGACATAAGAGAATCATCACTATGGATCTTTCATAAAAATATATTTTTCATTAATATCAAGTCTATAAAAATTTGAAAAGATCTTCATTTCAATACTCAAAGCATGGAGAAATTTTATTTTTCAAAATTAATTTATTTGGGTCCTAAAAGTGGCTAAACAATTACCTTTTGGCTTTCATTTTCACTGGCTTTCAAATCTCCTTTGAAACCATGCTCTTCATATTTATATTTATTTAACTTCTTTTCTGTCTTCAATCTGCAAAAATGTACATAATAAGTATGTCAAATAACAACTATTTAAACATTCTTTAATCAGATATTATGTTTTATCACATAAAAGAAATTATATGATCCTTTCATTTATTTCAGCCTAACATTATGTGAAAACATTCTAATAAAATTAGAATGTGATATGAACAAAATGTTTTTAATTTATATGGTGGATAAAGAACTGATATTCAAAACATGTATAGAATTATTATAGCTGTGTATACTAATTTTGCTATGTTAATAGAAAACATTTAGTATGTTACTATAAAACCATATTTAGTAAGTTAATATTAAATATTACTATAACCTCTAAATCATTATCTAAGATGAAAAAGAAGATTATATTCAGATACAAATTTTTTAGAAAGAAAAATACACTTTGGTATTTGTTTACCATGGTCCAAGTAGAAAAGAAAGCAAACAGAAAAAATGTCCTGGGGGACTGGAGATGTACTTCATTGGTAGAACATATGCTTAGCCTGTGGGACTGCCTGGGTTCCATCCCAGCACAGAAAACTAAAGGAAACATCAAGAAGATTATTCAAAGCAGGTAAAGAGGCAAAGAAAAAGATATTTGAGATAAATATATATAGAGAAAAGAAAACAGGTGAAATTTTTGAAGAAAGGAAATCAACAGAGAAATGATGGATAAAGATTCAAAAGACTGTTTTAAGAAGAAATTTAGAGGTCTTTGTAAGCACAATATTAACAAAAATGCAACAGAGGAAAAGCCAGGCCCAGGTATACAATTAGATGACAGAAAATATTCATTAGAATAAGAACAAACTCACACACTAAGCAAATAAATAGTTACCCAGTCATGCTGGGGGCTTCAAAGATGCTAGAAAACATTCAATGTGTTTTATAATCTGATGACACAAGCAGGGTTATTCATTTCATTTTTAAGTCATGTATCTTTTTCTTTTTTTTCTCTCACAATACCTTGATCTTATTTATTTTTATGTGGTGCTGAGGACTGAACCCAGGGCCTTGCCTGTGCTAGGGGAACGCTCTACCACTGAGCCACATCCCCAGCCCTAAGTCATGTATTTTTTTCTATGTATGAGACACATATGAAGTCAGCCCTCTGGGGGGGTTCCCAGTCCAAGGATCAAAACCCATGGATTAAAAATACTTGGAAACAATGATTCTGTTTTGAACTTTTTTTTCTTGTCATTCTTCCCTAAACAATACAGTATAACAATTATTCATAAAACATTACAATATATCAGGCTAAAATAAGTGATGGAGAAATGATTTAAAGTAGGAGGACGTGAGTAGGTTACAAGCAAATATTACACCATTTTTCATAAAGAAAATGGATATTGATA
Organism: Marmota monax; assembly: GCF_021218885.2. Lineage (NCBI taxonomy): Eukaryota > Metazoa > Chordata > Mammalia > Rodentia > Sciuridae > Marmota > Marmota monax. The sequence goes on along the minus strand of NW_026693934.1, from coordinate 8,508,760 downwards.
TTGCTCTCTGTAGGGGATACTGGAACAAACACCTGCAGATACCAGGAGATGCCTATATATTTCAGTTGTGCATGTGTGTGTGTGAACGTGTGTATATTTACAGCAGAAGTTTAATAACATTCATACCTCATGTACACATGAAAAATACCCACACAAAAGGAGTATATCTCCATGACTTATACCTACAAAAATAAAGATCCAGAAATAAAAAATATAAGCTAAGTCAAGATAATTCTTGCTATTATTTAAGAGTGATACAGATAGGCTTTTAGTTATTCAAAATGTATGAATGCTTGTGGGACATTACAAAAAGAAGGAAGAAGTTCAAATTTTAAAATTTAAGATGAATGAAGAGGGCAACTGCCATTCTATACCAAAGATATTGTATTATTGGTTTCATAATAATTAAAGAGTAAATGTAATATTTTGGCATTTTATAATGAGTTCCAGGTTTTGGTGTTAGTTTCTGGAGTAAATTTTAAGATAGAATACTTTGTCAAACTATGAAAAAGTGTATGTAAAATAAATTTGTGTTTAGGTTTTAGAAAAAATAGTTTTCATTAATGAGTGGTTGAAAAGATTATTAAAATCTTACCCTCTTAGCATTGTTTCTAATTCTCCACTTTTCTTCTTTTCTTGATCCAAAGCATATTCCAAAGATTGATTTAACTTAACAAGTTTACTTAATTTTTTATCATCTCCAGGCTTTGAAAAAATTTCATAAAAAATTTTTTTAAAGATCTAGATACTCTGTTTTCTTAAAAAGTTCTTGTAATTAGTTTAAAGAAATTGTGTATTTAGTCAGGTTCATAAAATGCAGTGTATAATGCTGAATAGCAATCTTCAGAAATAATGACTTGTCTTAACACAACTAACATTGATTTACACTTTTACTATCTGGAATTTATATTGCCAAAATTTATTTGTTCAAAATAGAAGTTTTTACACATAAGTGTTAATGGAAAAAAATTTTAAAGGACTGGTTTAGCATTTTAGTTTCTAAAGATGCCTGAAAAATGTTTTTAAAAAATATTTAAATTTTATTTAAATCATTTTCCTAAGACAATTTTCAGAAACTTCCCTTCTGAGTCCCAGGATATTCTTGATCCTCACCTAATTGGCATGAGAAAAATGCTGCTTTCTCAGTAAGCATTTTTCTATGGTTAATTTCCAAATTAACCATTTCTCTTTAAATTTTCAGTCTTCTTCTTAATACAAAAACATAACTCTGGCTTGATTGTTAAATCTCTAGACTTCAACCCACATTACCTACATTAGCAGCTCTGAACTCTTTAAAGAGGTCATTTATGCTTTTCTTTCTTCCTTCTAGTTCACATCTCAAAGAGAACAATCTCACAAGCCATTACTCTGGTGGATTTGTTTGGCATATAGCTGACATCACACATGATTATGTCCATTCTTAATGGTGTTACTTGGATGTAGTAATTTTCCCATTAGGTTGGGGAGGGGGCAAAATTTACTCTTAGGAGGGTGTCCAGCATACTTTATTTTTCTTTCTTAATGCTAGACTTTCCATGAGGGTCAGATTATCAATTGTTTGCCTTTGTTTTCTTTTGAATAATTTCCTTTTCTATACAGACATGGCCTCATGGAAGTCTTGGCCAGAAGTTCCTTTTACATGTATCCTCAACTGTATTATCTGGAGGCTTGAGTCAGATAGAGCTTTGTCTCCTTACCAATGTAGATTCTTCACCTCAAAATTGTGTCTATCACATCTCTTAACCCAGGTAACCCATTATGTAGGAACCCATGATGTGGGAGACTTCGGGCGAAATCAGGGGCTATTGATCTTTACTATACACACCTTAGAAGCTGTCTCATTCAATTTTTCATTCAAAGAGTAGACTTCAGATCAGCTAATGATCCTACACCATATCCCTAATTCATTTCTTTGGGAATCTACAGAAAACCATTCATTATTTTTGAATACTTTTAAAAGATTTTGGATGCTCTCACCAGTTTTTCAATTTTTTATACCTTAACAGATTTCGGCAACATAGCTATGTAAGTGAATTTAATTTTTAATTACATCTATAAAGCACTAATTTAAAAAAGCATAAATACATAAAAGGGAGACCAGTAGCATAGATCAAAGGGAACAAGGGGAGGAATAGAGGTACAGACTGAAAAACATCTTTGCAACAAAGGAAACAATCAGTCCTGTGAAGAGAGAGCCAGCCGAAAGGGAAAAGATCTTTACTATACACACCTCAGGTAGAGCACTAATCTTCAGGATGTAAAAATAACTCCAAAAACATAACAACAACAACAAAAAAAAACCAATCAATAAATGGGCAAAGGAAATGAGCAGACACTTCACAGCAGAAGATACACAATAGATCAACAAAAATATGAAAAAAATGTTCAACATCTCTAGAAATTAGGGAAATTCAAATCAAACTACTCTAAGATTTCATCTCACTTCAGTGAGTATAGTAATTACCAATAATTCAAGCAACAATAAGTGCCCGTGAGGATGTGGGGAAAAAGTAGATTGATTCATTGCTGGTGGGATTGCAAAATGATGTAACCACTTTGGAAAGCAGTATGGAGATTCCTTAGAAAACCTGGAATGGAACCACCATTCAACCCAGCTATCGCACTTCTCAGTGTATACCCAAATGGCTTAAAATCAGCATACTACAGGGACACAGCCACATCAATGTCTGTAGCAGCATGATTCACAATAGCTAAACTGTGGAACCAAAATAGATGCCCTTCAATAGATAAATGGATAAAGAAACTGTGGAATTTTACACAATGTAATATTACTCAGCCTTAAAAAAATGAAATTGTGGCATTCAGAGGTAAATGAATAGAGTTGGAGAATATCAGGCTAAGCAAAGTAAGACAATCCAAAAAAAAAAAAAACAAGTTCAAATGTTTTCTCTGTAAGTGGATGCTGATCCATAATGGTGAGGACAAGGGAAGAATGGAGGAATTTTGGTTAAGTAGAGAGAAGTGTGGAGAGGGGAGGTGTGTGTGTGTGTGTGTGTGGAGGAAAGAAGGTGGAATGAGATGGACATTATTACTGTATGTATGGGTATAATTAGATGAACATCATGTACAACCAGAGAAATGAAAAGTTGTGCTCCATTTGTGTAAAAAACAAAATAAAAAAGTTAAAAATAAAAAAGACTGATTGAAAACAGGTGAATGGGAAAAATCTGGTTTCTGAACCTATGATTCTAGGAGCACTATGTTACTCTGTAAGGGCCTATTAGAACAAGCAGCCATTTCTACCTTTTCACTGGCATCTCTTTTATTTAAAAAATTCAAACAGAAAATTACATTTCTTTGGGAAAAGTGTTCATGTAATGATTCACTATCCATTCTTGATAAATACAAATAACAATACTTTATCCTCTAAACCTCATTGAAAGGCTTGAATTACAAGAGAAATTTAAGAGGCTGGGGCTGTGGCTCAGCAGTAGAGTGCTTGCCTAGCATGTGCAAGGCCTGGGTTTGATCCTCAGCACAACATAAAAATAAATAAAGAAAATAAAGGTATAGTGTCCATCTACAAATAATTTTTTTAAAAAAATTAAAATTCTAGGTGAAATACTTTTTAAAATTTATTTAAATTTAAAGTTATTCTAAAATATTAGCAGGTATTCTAACATATAGTTGTACACTAATGTCCACAGCAGCAGTATCCACATTAGCCAAAAGGTAGAAATAATTCAAAAGTCCATCAACAGATGAATAGATATATAAAAAAAATGTTTTATGCATAAAACATTAGTTTTAGAATATTACCATTTTAAATTAAAGTTTTACTTACAAAATCAGTAGTTTTATGAGTTCAGTGAACTTCTCCTATAGAGTAATTGCACTACTCGTAGCAAGTAATATCCACATAAATACAAGTATTTTTGTCATTGAGATTTATCATATTGTCTATCATATTGTCTATCATATTGTTAGAGAACGAAAGTTCCATATGACAAGAGACTGACTTACCATATTTGCTCTCAATATTTTTTTCTGAAGCTGTTCAATTTTCTCTGACAGATTTTTTTACTTTGACTTTTAATGTGGAATTTTCAAGTTGAAGCCTAAAAGGTATATTTTATTTTATTTTTTTAAGAGAGAGAGAGAGAGAGAGAGGAGAGAGAGAGAATTTCAGTATTTATTTTTCAGTTTTCGGTGTACACAACATCTTTGTATGTGGTGCTGAGGGTTGAACCCAGGCCGCACGCATGCCAGGCGAGCGTGCTACTGCTTGAGCCACATCCCCAGCCCCCTAAAAGGTATATTTTAAAACAATTATTCCCACAGACCAATTTTTGGGGGGTCCTGGGGGTTGAACTCAGGGGCACTCAACCACTGAGCCACATCCCAGCCATATTTTATATATTTTTCTAGAGACAGGGTCTCACTGAGTTTCTAACCACCTCACCTTTGCTGAGGCTGGCTTTGAACTAGTGATTTTCCTGTCTCAGCCTCCTGAGCCACTGAGATTACAGGTGTGCACTACTGCACCTGTCCCAAATTTTGAAAATATGACAAATTTCTGAACAAACTTCGGAGAGTGATGAAATGAACTCCTGAAAATTTGAGAAGTAGACTTGGTAACTATAATTTTTTCTAGATGTACTTTGTGGATAATGTGCAACATTGGGGGATAATGTGGAAACATTGTGCATCTTTTTCTTTTTCTTTTTTGCAGTGCTTGGAATTGAACCCAGGGCCTTGTGTATGCAAAGCACCCACCCTACTGCTGAGCCACTTAACCAGTCCAATATTATGTGTTTCAAGTAACATAAATGCTGAAAATGTCCCCTGGGTGTATAAAATTCTTATACTACACTACTTTTTTGCTTTATAAGTATTCAAGTTATTTTGAATACTGTTTAAATTATAGGTGATCTTCCCATGATTCTTGTGTTCATGCAACTGAAAAAAAAAAGGAAAAACAAACTTTACTAATCTAATAAAAATCTCCCCAAAAGGTTGTTTAATGTTAAAATTTTGTGGGAACATGTCTATACCTGTTCCTCAGCATATTGTTTATGGTTACATTTGTGATGTAACTGCATAGTTAACTAAATTACTGCAACACTTGATCTTAAAGCCCATGAAGCCTTAGAGCCTTTTATAAAATTCATATAAAAACCTTATAAAAAATTTGCTTTTCCCCCACTCTAGTACTGAAAACACATTATTCTTGTTTTTAAATTCTGTTTTATCAGTTACTCAAACTGACATTGGTAAAATGGGAAAAAATAGAAAATTCCCTTAAGATAAGTATATATGTCTATATTTAAATTATTTACAGTATATTACATATTACATTTCTTTCTCTATTTTATATATATATATATATATATATATATATATATATATACATACATACATACATACATATTTGTATTCTGATCACCATGAAACTATAATTTGAAAAATTCATATACATATGAATATACATATGGGACCAAATCTATGCCAATAAAAAATTAACATAATGCTTTAGGTGACAACTAAATGTTTCATACAATCCTTTGAGAAGTAGTATTAACAGAGACACTGGGGTGCATGTAAAACACCCACTCCACTGAATCCCAGCTTGGTAGTTACTAGCTGTGTGGTCCTGAAAAAAATTAACTTTCTAGATCTCAAGTTTCTTCACCTGTGAAATGGAGATAATAATAGTCCTTACCTCATGAGACTTGGGAAGATTGAGTTAGGGACTATAAAAAAGTACTTAGGGCGACCGCCTTCACTGACCTGCATGGAAGCCTAGTCCCAGGGTAGGCCCAGGGTAGGCCTATTCTGCCCCACTTACCAGCAGACCCACACCAGAGCTGAGGCCTGGCCCAGGACCACCCCAGCAGACTTGCATGGGAGACCATTGGATCCCAGGCCTAACCCAACTCCATCTTGAGTGACTGCAGCCATTGCCCTAGCCCTCCCCACAGAGTAGCTTCCATCCTGTGACAACAGACAGGTCTAGAAGCTGCTACATCTCAGAGTAGGCAGCCCAAAGCCAGTGTTAAGGCCCACCCTTTCAGCCCCATATCTGAAAGAGGTTGCATCGATCTTGGGACACCCCCACAGATATTGTGAGTTATCTCCCCTATTGCTGCCACCACCTATAGTTGCAGTAGAATCCATTGCTGGTCACTGGCAGAAACTGGAAGCCAAGATGATACAGATAATCTGCACCAATACTATAAGATTATAGGGTAGAAAATACCATAAATCCACTCTGCAAAAAAAGGAAGACACATAGACAACATTAAAAAAAAAGGGGAAAAAAGTGCCCCCAATAAACCAGGATACCACAATAACAGAACCCATGGACAGCACAGTTGATGAAATGTCAGACAAGCAGTTCAGGATGTATGTAATAAAATGATCTGTGAATTAAAGTATTACCTAAATGAGCAAATACCAGCAAAAATTGATCATTTCAACAAAGAGATAAGAGAGCAAATACAGGCAACCATTGATCACACCAACAAAGAGATAAGGGAACAAATATAGGTAGCAAAACATTACTTTAAGAGAGAGTCTGAAAAAAAAATCAGAAATCCTTAAAATAAAGGGGAAACAATAAACCAAAGAAAAAACTCAATAAAAAGCATCCCCAATAGACTAGATCACTTGAAAGACAGAAGGTCATATAATGAAGATAAAGTATATAATCTGGAAAGTAAAGTTGACCACACAGTGAAGATGGTCAGAAACCATGAACAGAACATCCAAGAATTATACGATAGCATCAAAAGACCAAATCTAAGAGTTATTGGAATAAAGGAAGGCACAGAGAGTCAAACCAAAGGAATGCACAATCTCTTCAATAAGATAATTTCCCAAAAATGAAGACTAAATTGAAAAATCAAATACAAGAGGCTTACAGAACACCAAATATACAAAATAACAACAGATCTACACCAAAGCACATTATAATAAAAATGTGTAGCATTCAGAATAAGGTTAGAATTTTAAAAGCCATAAGAGAAAGAAATCAGATCACATATAGGGGGAGACCAATTTGGATCTCAGCAGATATTTCAATCCAGACCCTCAAAGCCAGGAGATCCTGGAACAACATATACCAAGCTCTTCAAGAAAATGGATGCCAACCAATAATCCTGCAAAATTAAGCTTCAGATTTGATGATGAAAGAAAAGCCTTTCATGATAAACAAAAGTTAAAAGAATTTACAGTGATAAAGCCTGCACTAAAGAGCATCCTCAGCAAAATACTCCAGGAGAAGGAAATGAAAAACAACAATGAAAATCATCAAAGGGAAGAACTACACTAAAGAAAAGGCCAAAGGAGAAACCAAGTTAAATTGAAAACCAAAAATAAACCAAATTGTCTGGGAACACAAATCTTATTTCAATAATAACTGAATGTAAATGGCCTAAACTCATCAATTAAAAGACATAAACTGGAAGATTGGATTAAATAAGAAGACCTAACTATATGTTTCCTTCAAGAGACTCATTTCACAAGAAAAGATATCTACTGACTGAAGGTGAAAGGGTGGGAAAAAACGTACTCACATCAACCACGCAAACAAGCAGGGGTTTCCATCCTTATCTTAGAGAAAGTGGACTTCAAATGAAAGCTGGTGAAAAGAGATAAAGAAGGACATTTTATACTGCTTAAAAGATAAATACATGAACAAAACATAACAATCATAAATATCTATGCTCCCAACAATGGGGCATCTATGTATATCAAACAACTACAAGAACCAAATAGACCACAACACAATAATACTGGGTGACTTTAATATACTTCTCTCACCACTGGACAGATCTTCCAAACAAGAACTAAACAAAGAAACTATAGAACTCAATAATATAATCAATAATTTGGACTTAACAGACATTAACAGAATTAACAGATTTAACAGACTTAACATTAACAGACATTAACAGACTTAACAGACATTAAAAAAGTCCATCCATTAACAAGAAAATACACTTTCTTCTCAGCAGCACATGGATCCTTCTCCAAAACAGATCATATGTTATGCCACAAAGCAAGTCTTAGCAAATACAAAAAAAAAAAAAAAAAAAAAAACCCAGAGATACTACCCTGCATTCTCTCAGATCATAATGTAATGAAATTAGAAATCAATGATAAAATTAAAAGGAGAAGTTATTCCAACACCTGGGGACTAAACAATATGCTATTGAATGATGCATAGATAACAGAATACACCAGGAAGGAGATAAAAAAATTCTTAGAGGTAAATGAGAACTCCAATACAACTTGTCAAAATCTCTGGGACACTATGAAGGCAGTGCTAAGAGGAAAATTCATTGCATGGAGTTCATTCATTAAAAGAAGAAAAAGTCAGCAAATAGATGACCTGACATTATAGCTCAAAGACCTAGAAAAAGAATAAACCAGCACCAAAAGTAGTAGAAGACAGGAAATAAAATCAGAGCAGAAATCAATAAAATTGAAACTAAAGAAACAATTCAAAAATTGACAAAACAAAAAGCTGGTTGTTTGAAAAAATAAATAAAATTGACAAATCCTTAGCCAGTCTAATGAAAAGAAGGAGGGAGAAATCTCAAATTACTAAAATTTGTGATGAAAAAGAAAATATCATGACAGACACTATTGAAATACAGAAGACAATTAGAAACTATTTTGAAAATTTAAACTCCAGTAAAATAGAAAACCTTAAAGGCACCAACAAATTTATAGAGGCATACAATCAACCCAAATTGAGTTAAGAGGACATACAAAAGGCTACCAACCAAGAAAAGCATGGGACTAGATGGATTCACAGCTGAGATCTACAAAACTTACAAAGAAGAATTAATACCAATACTCCTCTAGGTATTCCATGAAATAGAAAAGGAAGGAACTCTTCCAAACTCATTTTACAAAGCTTGTATTACTCTGATACCAAAACCAGGCACAGACACATCAAGGAGAGACCAATATCCCTGATGAACATTGATACAAAAATTCTCAATAAAATTCTGGCAAATTGCATACAAAAACATATTAGAAAATAGTGCATCAAGATCAAGTTGGGTTCATTCTAGGGATTCAAGTTGGTTCAACATATGGAAATAAATAAATATAATTCAACAGACTTAAAGATTCATATGATTAGATCAACTTATGCAGAGAAAGCATTTGACAAAATACAACTTTTCATGTTCAAAACACTAGAAAAAACTAGGGATAGTAGAAACATACCTCAACATTGTAAAAGGTATCTGTGCTAAACCCAAGGCCAACATACCTTGATTCATCATTTCTTCATGTGAATGTACCCATGTTTATTACTGGGTTCAGTTCAGACACTTGTCTTCCTAATTACTATTGTTTCAAAGACAATAGATTCAGCCCTCTATTTAGTCCTCCCCTGATATGGTTTTAAATTTTATCAATTTACTGAATTTTCAAGAAGAAACTGGACCATAGGTGGTGGCACATTTCTGTAATTCCAGTTACTTGAGAGGCTAAGGCAAGAGGATCACAAGTTAGAGACCAGACTTAGCAATTTAGGAAGACCCTGCCTCAAAAACAAAGAGGGCTGGTGATGTAGCTTAATCCAAGGTTGCCCTTTCATTCAGTCCCCAGTATTAAAGAGCAAAAATAAAACAAAAAATAAATGGGTATGCATGTAGGAATGATGGTTTTATACAGTACAAGTATGTTTATTTAGAGGTTCAGATTAACTCCAGAGTGCCTCAAACATCTAATTCTCTGCTTGAATCCTTCCAGTAGATTCCAGTCTCAGAATGACAGTGAGATGCTAGGTAACTTGGCCTCAACCACCTAACTAAAATTTCTTCCCCTTTCTGTGGATTTTAATTTAATTTCTATGCAACTTTGAATCTCTTTTATAATGTACTCAATAATTGTACATATTTATGATGTGCAGGGTAATATTTCAAAATAGGTATGCAATGGGTAATAATCAGATCAGGGTAACTAGCATACCCATCACCTTAAACAATGATTATTTCTTTGTGGTAGGAATTAGGTCTAAATTGTATCTGCTAAAAACAAAGGGTATTTTTGAGCAGAAATAAAAAACACATTTATAATCTCTATGTATTTATGGTGAATTAGATATATTTATGTTGAGTTAGGTTTAACATTTAACTATAATCAAAAATGACTGAGTTTCTTTCAGGAATTTTGAAGAAATATTTGTCTCTTGATACTTACTCCTCTTTCTGCTTTTGTATTACTGTATTGATACAGTCTTTCTCGTAAAGAATTTCTTTGATTGTGTCTCTCATTTTTCTCTTTTAGCATGAATGCTTGTGTTTTAGTATGATGTTGGACATTTTCTGTAACATTCTGAAATTGGTCTTGCACATTAACTACTGTCTTTTCTTTATTGTCAACTTCATTTAGCTGCTGAATAAATATATACATTACACATATATTACAGATTCCTTCTTTCCTACATGTTTACTCGCTTTCCTTTGTTCATTTTGATTGGCATATTCAGTTTCCTTCATTTGGCACTGTATTTGTCTGAGACCTCTTTGTGTGTTACCTAAAACCAATGTATTCCTATATCATATCTCAAATGATTTAACTCATTTTCTAGGACACTGAATTTTCTTTCATTCTCCAATTTAGAATTTAGCATTGTAATCTCAGTTGTCAGCTGGTGTGTTGTTTTCTCTTTCAGTTTTATTGTCTTTTGAAAGTCATCAATCTTTTCTTCTAAGGTTCAATACACTCAAGGCATAGCTCTTTGCTTCTCATCTGATTTTTTACTGTTTCTATTTCCAGTCTTAACATGGTCATTTCATCTTGCAACATGTGAGTTTTATGCAATAAATCACTTTTTTTTATTACTAATAGAAACCTAAGTAAGAAAAAGGAGAACTTTAGGTAGCACTCAATAAAATAACATATTACAATTTCTTCTGAATTTTAAGAACCACTTACATGTTTATAAAATGAAAGGGTTTTAATAAAGCATATCCAACTTGAAGAAATGCGGTCTAAACTTCAAAGCTTATATAAGCACAAATTTCCAAAAGCTCAAAAATGTAATTGAAGACAATAAATCCACAAAAGTGAAAATAAAATAATTGTTTAGAATCTCACAAATGAAAAGGCCTTGTTCTGAATTATAAACAGACCCAAGGCACAAAGATGGATATATCTGACTGCATTAAAAGTTAGGTTTATATTCTGATCAATCTAATGGATGTAGCCATTCCATAAGTGCCTACATCTACATGTTTAGATAAGTAAAATTTCTATGTTTTATTTTCCTAACATTTTTATTCAGTTATAAGAAATTACTTTTCTTGATAAACAGTAAATCTAGGCACTATACTAAGTACTTCTACATACATCAATGAACTCATTTAGTCACCACACAATTCTGAAAAAGAGAGGTTAAAAATATAAGTAATAGGGTTTCCCTCAAGTCTTCTGACTCTACTTCTAGTGCTCTTCCACCAAACTAGTTATTTCTATAATGCAAATATGGAAACACAAAATAAGGATTATATTTCAAAATAATACTGATAAATAAGGAAACAAATTGTAGAGCTCTTCTTGGAAAATCTTGAGTATATTTGCTATTGCAGTAATTGTTATTTCTTCTTTATAATGATTGGGACACTAAATAAATGTGAAATAGGGGAAAGTATTCTGACCTATATTATTAGGAACAAACATACTTGCCAATATGTTATCACTAAGTATATATTATGATATGTCATTGTTTTCTAAAGCTCTTTGTAGCTCAAAAGCAAACTGTTACTCTTCTCAAAAGTGAGGAAATGACATCCAAAATAGGGCTTCTGATGCTGTACTACTTCCATTACTTATTAATGGAAATTATAAACAATATTTTTAAAAATATTTATTTATTTATTTATTTTTGGTGGACACAATGTCATTATTTCATTTTTATGTGGTGCTGAGAATCGAACTCAGTGCCTCACGCATGCTAGGTGAGCATGCTACCACTTGAGCCCCAGCCCCAGCCCCGAAATTATAAGCAATCTTTACATTAATATATAAAGGGGGTGAGACCACTGTTCAAAACTATAACATCTATTGTTGGTAGCAATGACTCTGAGATCATGAAAAATCATCAGTTTCTTAGGAAAATATTAAAAGAATTTTCTTTGGATGAGACCATTTTGAATGTCATTACTTGACTGCTGCAAACTCATGGGTTGAATTAAAAACAGTACTTTGTCCAGTGGGCCCAATATGCCAGCTATACATTATGTACATGTGTATATGGTTTAAAAGTACTCTAAACCTTACCTTTTCATTACTGTTGACAAGAAAAACTTAAGAGAGGAAATGTTTATTTTGTCTTAGGGTTCCAGAGATTTTGTACATGGTTGGTCAAGTCCAGTGCGCTGGGCCCAAGGTGAGGCAGAACATTATAATGAAAGGGTATGGCAGAGGAGCACTGCTCACGTCATGGTAACCAGGGAGCAGAGATGGAGGGTCGGGAAATGGCCACAGGGAAGGTGAACCCTTCCAGGGTATACCTTTAGTGACCCACATCTTCCAGCCATGCCCCACTCCAAACATTCCTGCATTAACACGAAAGATTTGGCGAAGACACCTTATAATCAAACTATAACAATTAAGAAAGATCTTGAAGCTTAATTAGAGTGGAGCCTCCAAAAAAAAATCTGTTAAAAGGAAATAGCCTATTAAAGCACAAGGACTTTCATATCACATGAATTACTAAAATTTTAATTGCATTAATGATAGTTATATTTGTTAAAGAGAAAAAACGAATTTTACCTAGTGACAGAGATGGTACTGTGAAATGATTTTTTTTTTTTTTTTTATAAAACACTGAACTAGTTTCAAGGCTGGTTAGCCAATATTTTAACATAAAATGCCTTAATGAGATTCCATATTTTTTCATTTTATCTTGTGTAATGTATCTTTGAATTTACATTTTTGTAACAAATTACTTGGTGTTGAGAGCCACAGCGGAATAGGGATGACGCATGGCATTTTTGCCAGAAGTAGTGGTTGAGAGGTGACGCCAGCCAGCCATTAATATGATGACTTTTGACTTCTCGAGGAGTTCCCGTTGAGTTCCGGTTGAGCTCTCCCGGGAATTCCTGAAGAGTTCAAGTTGGTTGGTAAAGTTCAGGTGTTGGGAGTTCCGATTGGTGTGTGGTGTGTCCCAGAGAAGGCCGCGTGGGTGGCGTTTGGGGGAGTTCAGAAATAAAGTTTGTTCCTGCTTGAGTGGCTTGTGATTTGTGCCCAGCCAGACTGAGGCAATTTGGCTTCTATAAATGCTTTATCAATAAGTACTATTTTTTTTCACAATACCTTGTTCTTTTCATTAGAGGTTTTCTTTGCAAGTTTGGATAAAAAGCACAAAATCCGTTCAGGCAAATATTAAATATGTAAAATAAAAATACTATCTAAACTCATTGTCTTTTTATATGAAATCTATATATTTGTAAATTTTTAAATTTTCAAACCTTTTACAAAATATTTAAAAATGTGACAATTTTCTACAGGAGGATTAAAGTATGAACAGAAAGAGTAACAGGGATAAAGAATAATCTTAAGTAATAATGTCATAATAAAAAATTAAATTTAGATATATTTTTGATAGCCAAATCCAAACTAAAAATGTTACTTTATTGTTTGATATAAAAATTCCAGCATTTTTTGTTATTTTCACTTTCAAACTTTTATATGTACTTAAACTCATCTCAAAAATATTACCCAAGTCCTTATTAGGAAAACTTTAATGATGATAGGAGTTAGGTTTCTTAGGACCTACTCTGCAATTACTATGCATTATTCAAACATACACATGTGTTAAACTCATTTTAAGCCTTACAATAATCCTGTGAGGTAGGTAATGTATTAGGCATTTTATTTTATTTTGTTTTTTAAAATAATTTTTATTTTTTAAAAGTAAATTGTACATTACAGGAAAAAAAAAAACAGAAGCAAAGTACAAAGTCATCCAGGAACAAGTAGCTTAGTTGGACATGTCCCTTTAGGTTGTGTGCATATATACACAATATCCCATTTTGTGTGATTTAGATTGTGGTGTGTATCATATTGGGCAAAGAAACTAGGCAAAGAAAGGCCAAGTTATTTGCATGTGTCTCTGCATAGCTGATTAGTGACACTCCTAGAACTGAAATCCAGGAATATGTGTCACACAGTAGTATCTTCAAATCTTTTAAAGGATATAATAGAAAAGGAATCCTAATTATAAATAATAATTTTTGAATTTTATAGTTTTTTTGAAATGTTTTCATTAGGGCATTATAGTTTTATGTGTGTGTGTGTGTGTGTGTGTGTGTGTGTTTCATTCTGATCTGCTCCTTTTTAGTTTCTAGTATTTTCTATTTCCCTCTAGTCCTTCCTAGGAAAGTTGCATGAAGTTTGAATGCTAAGACTAGGGATGTGGCTCAGTGGTAGAATTCTTGCCTAGCTTGTGTGAAACCCCATGTTCCGTCACCAGCATATAAAAAATATAAGCGTAATGCTTGAATGCTACACTGAAAGACAGGAGCTCACTGTCTACAGGCAGTGACTGCTAGGCATGGTAGTAAGAATCACATATGTGCTATCCTTTGAGTATTTTTTAAAAATGCAATAATGTTAAATTTAAGTGAAGTTTTAACAATCATAGGAGACATATAGCATTAAAAGAGAAATAGGAGAGACACCCCAAGTAAAGACTTTAAAACCTGTACTTTTAAAATACCCATATGACATTACATATAGTTCAAAAATAGAAATATTCTAATTAGCTATGATTTTGTTTGAAAATAAATTTGATAAATTTTGTACATTTTTTTGCCTAGTATAAAATCCAAACAAAAGTTGAAAATTGGATATAACCATAGACCATTATAATTACTTTCTTGTGCAATAAACACATGAAATAGTAAAATGCTATCACAATCACATACCTACTACATAGTACAAAGAATCTGAAATTTCTCACTGGACATTATATATTAAGTGCTAAGCATAAGTCCCTAAAATTATGAAAAATACAACAAGCAAAACCCATAATAATAATGTACAAAAACTTATAAAGGTAACTCTTCTAGTTAAGACTCAACATCTAAAAAATAAAGGGAGATATTCCTAAGAGCAATTATTAAACATTTCTTCTTGAGTCAGATTTCAGAAATAGGTCTATCATCCTAGAATGTGAAATGATTTTCAATGAACTTCTAAACAAAAAATATCTGCTTAGTGTTGCCTTACACTTAGGAAAGGACTTACTTTTATCCATGGTAATATGTGGCTACCCCAACTAGTTTAAACTTATTCAATCAATGACCACTATGATCAATCAATGTCAGCCACTTATTTCCTGAAAGATGGTTGATCAGAGACAAATTCACTTTGATAAACTTACCTGTGAGTGCTAACCAATCAACAAGAGTGTCACTTGAAGAACCATGCTTTTGTTATAGATATCAACCTAATTAACTTCTGAAAGTCGATCCATCTTTAAACTCTTTTCAAAAACTTATATAAGATAAGCAAGCTGCTGTATTAGAAGAGATTTTGATTTGATTGGCCAGAAAAATAAATTCATTGTTTTCTTTTCATTTCAAATATTGAGGTTTTTTCTCTTTGATAAGTGTGAATCCCATTAAATTTACTACCATTACATTACATTTTCTTCATGAATTACAAATGAATTTTTAATTTCTTTGACCTACTTTATCATAATTGAAAATACCACAAATAACATGAAAAAAAATGAAGAGTGGGTAAAAGCACAGCTTTAGAATTTTCTGCTAAATAGAAAAACATTAATATAGAAAATACAGTTTACTAGGAAGAGCTACTTTAAAAAAATACACATATTTGCCTGGTACAATCGTACAAATGAAACCACATAAATATTTTTTTTCTCAGCGAAAATTAGCCTATTGCTTAAAATAATACACTGAGGGTAAACTTCATTCACTGACTTAGTAAATATTTATTGAGTAGCTACTTATGGTATGTGAATCAGTGTTCCAGGCATTGAGGATATGGACCTTAAGTACAACACCTTAGCAATATTCAGATTAATTTGGCACTCCTGCACTGGGAACAAAAACACAAATCAAATAACTAATAATTTTGCTGGTAATGGAGTAGAATGTCAAAAGAGAAAGTCTCTTCTTTCTGTAACTCAGCAGATGTCACAAGTATTGGAACAAAATTAGCTTAAGATGGATTATCAAATAATTGCTTTAAATAAAGTTTAATTGTGAACTGCTCATACAGTGTAAATCTAACCTCAGTTTAAAATGGTTGAATACTCTGTTTCTATAGATATTATATATATGAAGCTTTGATATACGCTACTAAATTACCTTTCAAATAGTATTTTAAATTTTATTTAACAACAGTGCAGGAGAATGTCTTTTTCCTCAATTGCCAGGCCTGAGTATTATTTTTTAAAATAAAACATTCATCAATATACTAGGATGTTTTGGCATCTCATTGTTTATTTATATACACTTTTGTGTTAACCATGCAAGGCTGAATATTCTTATAAAATGCATAACATTTTTTAACCATGAATATCAGCCCAAGATGGATTTAGTTTTATAAAACAATAGAACAATTTTATAGAGCAATTATCTACTATTAAGTATTGCGATAGTCTTACTCATTGGGTACTTTATTCCTCACAGTACGGAATTGCTGAAGATCAGCTTTTCCATTCCTTCTTTGTTGACATACTCCATCAACATCATCATCATCTTCTTCTTCAGGAGAAGCACCATCACATATGTTTTCTAATACTTTTGTTACATTCCTTCTGGGCTGCTTCATTTCTTTTTCAACCTTTAATGAGAGTTCCATATTAAGGATAACTGTTACTTTTCTGTAAGAAGAACTTTTTTGTTATTTTCATTGATTTTTGTCAAGGGACTCATTTTAGTTGTTATGATTTTTAGTCCATAAAATATTTTTGGGTTACTTTAATCGTTTCATGGCAGGTCATTGAATTTTTTGGAAATTCTGCTTCATTTCTGTTTGAGTAGGAGAAACAAAATTTTCCAAAAATTCCAGAGTGTCAAGTGTAACCTGCAATTTTGTTTTTATTGTTATTCACTCTTTTTATCTAACATTCTCACTTTCTGTATGATTTGCAGCAAGGAAAAGAAAAGGACACAAATGTGTCCACTTCTGTCTTTACTACCTGGATTTACATTAAATGGCCAGATTTTAGAGAATGTGACATTTTGGGCCCCTGTAATGAAATGAAGCTTTCACTTTCTGTACTGAGACGTTCTATTTCCCCCACTGCCTTTTATAATTCCTTTATTTAGACCATCAAAAATGTGAAGGTGCTAACTGAAATATATAAATCAAAGTTTGCAATGACAATGGAGCAGAGTGAAACTTCTGGGAATCAAATTCTAGATAATGAGATACTTCCCAAATTTCATGTTTAGTAACCATAAAACTTTACAGCTGAGGGTACAAAAGTAATACCTTGCTTTTGCCCCCACTGTCCACCTATAATAAGTGTAAAAACAAGAAAGACTAAATGAGTCGTTGGAAGCTCACAGTGGCATTACCTGACATTTTGTGACACTGAAGAGATGATACAATTCCATAATGGTGACTCAGATAAATTATGAGATAATCACATGAACCAGTGAACTTAACTTTGATAATGTCTGTTTGCACTAAATTCAATAATTATTTAATAAATATACCAATGATCATTGATATGATTTTAATATTACAAAAGCATCCTCATGGAAGAAATTCATTTCACCAGACTTTAACTAGTATAACTAACCAGATAGATTAGAAGTATGACCTTGGCAAGGTAATTTAATGCGTCTGTAGTGGACCTAAAGCCTCATCTACTTTTCTTCTAATTTATATTTCTACACTTTTAAAAATCTTTAAAACTCGATGTTCCTTAGAGTTTGGCTTTCAACTTTGAATTTTAAATACCAAATTATTGGTTCAGTGTTTATGGTATGTATGTGATAAAATCATACATTCCCAAGCTTACTAAACTTTATAAAACATCAAAATGTAAAGTGCCAATTCAATGGAAACCCTTGACAATTATGATAATAAAATGTACATACCTGTCAGAAGATTTAAAGTGTTTATGTTGTAATTATAAGTTCCAACAGTTTGAAGTAATAAGTATGAATTTGTACAGAAGAAAGCATAAGCAACAGATTAGTTTGGCTGGGTACATTAGTTGCAACTCTTAAACCCAGACACACTGGTATATTCCTTCTCCCTCACTGCTTTCTTCATAATATAGTCTCATTTTGTTGCTCACATACTGCAATTAATTTTTTACCAATAGGAAAGATATCACCTAAAACTCATTTCATTTTTTAGGGACTTCCTTTGTTTTTCCTGGTGCAGAAGATCACAAGGTAGCTTTTACAGTTCATATACCACTTCTAAAAAGACTTAACATGATTAGGGAGCATCAATTAAGAGAATGTTTCACCAAACCTTTGCCTTAACTATCTGGAATGATTTGTCCTTTATGTTTTGACTCTAATTTGCCTTTTCTACATCAATATTTCCTCATGATTTTGCACATAAGTCCTGAATATGTTCTCTATAATAGAGGCATATATTCTCTATTACAGATATATGTTCTCTCTTATAATCTTTATTCATTTCTGCTTCTTGAGCTATTTTGTTTGTAGATGCAAAAGTGGAAGAGTAATTTGCTTGTTTGTTTGTCATTATTGTTTTGTACTGAGGAATGAACCCAGGGCAATTAACAACTGAGTCACATCTCTAGTCCTTTTTATTTTTTATTTTGAGTCTTTCTAAATTTCTTAGAGCCTCAGTAAATTGGTAAGGATGGTCTAGAACTTGCAATACTCATGCCTCAAACACCCAAGGGAGTATAGGTTTTTAAAATAGCTATCCTTAAGAAATCAAAGGCTATGGACAAAGAAATATTAGAAAATATTTAAAATTCATTTGTTAGAACTGCTTAATATGTTTAAATACTCCCAAATTACTGGATTCTAAGAAGTGAAAGAAATTTACCATAAAAACAAAGAAAAATGAAAAACATGAACCAGTAGTATTTTATTTGTCATTATTTGTTTGGGCTAAATTTAATTTACTGTGTGCTAAAATTACCAATAATGAATTATATGATTTTAATATTACAAAAGCTTACCAACCTAAGACATTTGCCTAACTATACTTTAAGTAGTGAGTATTTATTATGTATTTAAGTCATTTTCCTAAGGATAAATATCTGCAAAATAGGCTAACTTTTGTATATTAAGCACCGTAATCATTATTATGATTATTATTAATCAACATTAATCAGAAATAAAATCAAATTTCTTAATTATAATTAAATTATATTGTATGATAGTGTCATACATCTATAAGGACTATGAACATTAAATTTTGTTCTAACATAATCTAATGTCTGATATAATTTAATGAAATCAGAATAAAACATTTCATTAATATTTACTAATTTCCTATACTGAAACAAAATGAGTTAAGAAGTTATTGTTTATATCCTAATACCACAGGTCCCATTCAGGAAGGTGTAGTATGCTTAATAGACATCTAGGTGAATTTGGACCCTGTTCTCTTTTTGAATACGGACATTAAATTCAATTAGAGACCAGAATTGAATCTTAAACCTTGGCAACAATGAATGGTAATTATAAAATTGCAAATTTTGGGCCACTTGGAATGATCACCTTTTAACATGAGTTAAATGTTATATTGTTCATTTCAATAGCCTAAACATAAGATTTAAAATTTGATCTTTCTTTTTTTTTTTTTTTGCATAAAACAGCATAGCAAATAGGGGGAAGATACCAACGTGATGTGGTAAAACAGGAACATACATACACTCCCAACATTATTGGGAGTTGGATGGATATGTTAAAACAGGAGGGTCAGGGCGAAAGCACTCATGTCATGTGTTATTTTATAATGTGAACTTTGAGGGATCCAGTCAAAAAGCAGAGAAGACTTTGAATCACAGATATATTTAAAAAGTCACCCTGGCAGCAAGGTAAAGAGAGACGAATATCATGAGGGAAGAAGGACAGAAAAGAGTTTTGAAAATGACATCTGAGAAAGTGAATTCCGATAATTAACAGATGAATCTGAAGCTAGTAGAAAATGCAGAACCTGTAACTGACTGGATTACTCAAGGGCTGGGTCCAAAATTTGTCTAGTTTCAGAGTATCAGTGCTATTAACTCAGCTATTTACTCAGATGAAGATATGGATGAGAGAGGAGATCAATATAGAGTATAGAAAGAACCAGAAAAGAGTCAAGGTCAAGTGTCTTTAGTCTGAGACATAACAATTTGGAGGCACCCAGAGGACTCAGAAGACATACATGAATAAATATATTAGGAGTAGATGTACATGGCCATACTAAGAAAAAACATAGTGTTTAAGAATATAAATCATACAAAAGTGGCATAATTAAAAATGCAAGGCTACACAGAACTCTGAAACTTGGAAATGAAAACAAGATCCGGGAAAAGCCAGGGGATTCAGTTTTTCCATTGTGTATGTCAACATTTGTTTTAAGGATATAAAAACATATTCTTGCATTGGCATATGCAAATATTTATTTCTGAGATATTTTAAAACACTAATTTGAAATGCTGCAGGAAGACTCCTTTATACAAATAAATCTTAAAAGTTGGTTTTAATTATCTACTGAGGCTCACAACTGAATATGAAGCAGTAATAAAAGTATTTTTAAATAAAATGCAACTGTGTGCTAAAATATTAAAGGTTTTAGTGTAAAATGTTCTTCCCCCTATTTGCTATGCTGTTTTATGCAAAAAAAAAAAAAAAAAAGAAAGATCAAATTTAAATCTTATGTTTAGGCTATTGAAATGAACAATATAACATTTAACTCATGTTAAAAGGTGATCATTCCAAGTGGCCCAAAATTTGCAATTTTATAATTACCATTCATTGTTGCCAAGGTTTAAGATTCAATTCTGGTCTCTAATTGAATTTAAATCTACATATAATTATTTTGAGTATGAAATGCAATGTAAATTAAATAAAGTGTGTGTAACAGGAAAAAAAACCCAGTTCTTTCTGAGTGGCAATAAAGATTTTTTAAGTCAGGCTTGCTGGTGTATACATAGTCCCTGCTGTCCTCAAGATTAAAGAAGTGTGATCACTTGAAACCAGATTTTTGAGATCAGTCTGCACAACATAGCAAGAACACTTCTTCAAAATATTTATTTATTTATAACTGGGTGCAGTGGTACATGACTGTAATTCCAGCGGGTTAGGAGGATGAGGCAGGGAGATCATGAGTTCAAAGCCAACCTCAGAAACGTAGGGAGACCCTGCCTCAAAATAACATAGAAAAAATGGGTTGGGGGGCTGGGATTGTGGCTCAGTGGTAGAGCAGTCGACTGGCACAGGCGGGACCCAGGTTCGATCCTCATCACCACATAAAAATAAAGGCATTGTGTTGTGTCCATCTATACCTAATAAATAAATAAATATTTAAAAAATGGGCTGGCACCATTTGACCCAGCTATTCCCCTTCTCGGTCTATTCCCTAAAGACCTAAAAAGAGCATGCTACAGGGACACTGCTACATGGATATTCATAGCAGCACAATTCACAATAGCAAGACTGTGGAACCAACCTAGATGCCCTTCAATAGACGAATGGATAAAAAAAAATGTGGCATTTATACACAATGGAGTATTACTCTGCATTAAAAAATGACAAAATCATAGAATTTGCAGGGAAATGGATGGCATTAGAGCAGATTATACTAAGTGAAGCTAGCCAATCCCTAAAAAACAAATGCCAAATGTCTTCTTTGATATAAGGAGAGTAACTAAGAACAGAGTAGGGACGAAGAGCAGGAGAAGAAGATTAACATTAAACAGGGATGAGAGGTGGGAGGGAAAGGAATAGAGAAGGGAAATTGCATGGAAATGGAAGGAGACCCTCAGGGTTATACAAAAGTACATACAAGAGGTAGTGAGGGGAAAGGGAAAAATAATACAAGGGGGAGAAATGAATGACAGTAGAGGGGGTAGAGAGAGAAGAGGGGAGGGGAGGGGAGGGGAGGGGGGATAGTAGAGGATAGGAAAGGCAGCAGAATACAACAGACACTAGTATGGCAATATGTAAATCAATGGATGTGTAAATGATGTGATTCTGCAATCTGTATATGGGGTAAAAATGGGAGTTCATAACCCACTTGAATCAAAGTGTGAAATATGATATATCAAGAAATTTGTAATGTTTTGAACAACCAACAATAAAAAATTTAAAAAAAATGGGCTGGGCATGTGGCTCAGTGGTTATGCGTCCCTGGGTTCAATACATGGTACCAAAACCTTTTTTTTCTTTTCTTTTTTTTTATTAGTTGCTCAAGACAATACAATGATCTTGACATATCATACATTTGACTCAAATGGGGTATGAATTCTCATTTTTCCACGTGTACAGATTGCAGGATCACATTGGTTACACAGCCACGTAAATACATACAGCAATACTAGTGTCTGTTGTATTCTGCTGCCCTTCCTATTCCCCCCTCCCCTCCCCTCCCCTCCCATCACCTCTCTCTACCCAATCTACTGTGACACATAAATTTCTCTTTTTTTTCTTCCCCCTCATCCCATCATATGTGTAATTTTGTATAACGATGAGGGTCTCCTTTCATCTTCTGTGCAATTCCCCATCTCCCTCCCATTCCCTCCCACCTCTCTTCCCTGTTTCATGGTAATCTTCTTCTCATGCTCTTCCTCCCTACTCTGTTTTGAGTCACCCTCCTTATATCAAAGAAGACATTTGGCATTTGTTTTTTAGGGATTGGCTAACTTCACTTAGCATAATCTGCTCTAAGCCATCCATTTCCCTGCAAATGCCATGATTTTGTTATTTTTTAGTGCTGAGTAATATTCCATTGTGTATAAATGCCACTTTTTTTTATCCATTCATCTATTGAAGGGCATCTAGGTTGGTTCCACAGTCTAGCTATTGTGAATTGTGCTGCTATCAACATTGATGTAGCTGTGTCCCTGTAGTATGCTCTTTTTAGGTCTTTTGGGTATAGTCCAAGAAGGGGAATAGCTGGGTCAAATGGTGGTTCCATTCCCAGCTTTCCAAGGAATCTCCATACTGCTTTCCAAATTGGCTGCACCAATTTGTAGTCCCACCAGCAATGTGTAAGTGTACCTTTTTCCCCACTTCCTCGCCAGCACTTGTTGTTGTTTGACTTCATAATGGCTGCCATTCTTACTGGAGTGAGATGGTATCTTCGAGTGGTTTTAATTTGCATTTCTCTGACTGCTAGAGATGGTAAGCATTTTTTTGTGTAATTGCTGATTGATTGTATATCCTCCTCTGAGAAGTGTCTGTTCAGATCCTTGGCCCATTTGTTGATTGGGTTATTTTTTAATTTTTTGTTTAATTTTTTGAGTTCTTTGTATACTCTGGAGATTAGAGCTCTATCTGAAGTGTGAGGGGTAAAAATTTGTTCCCAGGATGTAGGCTCCTTATTTACCTCACTTATTAGTTCTCTTGCTGAGAAAAAACTTTTTAGGTTGAGTATGTCCTATTATTTGATTCTTGATTTTAACTCTTGTGCTATAGGTGTCCTATTAAGGAATTTGGAGCCCGATCCCACGAGATGGAGATTAGAGCCAACTTTTTCTTCTATTAGACGCAGAGTCTCTGGTTTGATTCCTAGCTCCTTGATCCATTTTGAGTTAACTTTGTGCATGGTGAGAGAAAGGGATTCAATTTCATTTTGTTGCATATGGATTTCCAGTTCTCCCAGCACCATTTGTTGAAGATGCTATCCTTTCTCCATTGCATGCTTTTAGCACCTTTGTCTAATATAAGGTAGTTGTAATTTTGTGGATTGGTCTCTGTGTCCTCTATTCTGTACCATTGGTCTACCCACCTGTTTTGGTACCAGTACCATGCTGTTTTTGTTACTATTGCTCTGTAATATAGTTTAAAATCTGGTATCACTATATCACCTGTTTCACTCTTCCTGCTTAGAATTTCTTTAGCTATTCTGGGTCTTTTATTTTTCCATATGAATTTCATGATTTCTTTTTCTATTTCTGTGAGGAATACCGTTGGGATTTTGATTGGTATTGCATTAAACCTATAGAGTACTTTTGGTAATATGGCCATTTTAATGATATTAATTCTGCCTATCCATGAACAAGGTATATCTTTCCATCTTCTAAGGTCTTCTTCTATTTCTCTCTTTAGGGTTCTGTAGTTTTCATTGTATAGGTCTTTCACTTCTTTTGTTAGATTGATTCCCAAGTATTTTATTTTATTTATTTATTTATTTATTTTTAGGATATTGTGAATGGGGTGGTTGTCCTCATTTCCATTTCAGAGGATTTGTCACTGATATATAGGAATGCCTTTAATTTATGCATGTTAATTTTATGTCCTGCCACTTTGCTGAATTCATTTACTAGATCTAGAAGTTTCTTGGTAGAACCTTTTGGGTCTTCTAGGTATAGGATCATGTCACCTGCAAATAGTGCTAATTTAAGTTCTTCTTTTCCTATCTTTATGCCTTTAATTTCTTTTGACTCTCTAATTGCTGTGGCCAGTGTTATGAGAACTATGTTGAAAAGAAGTGGTGAGAGAGGGCATCCCTGTATTGTTCCAGATTTTAGAGAGAATGCCTTCAATTTTTCTGCGTTTAGAATGATGCTAGCCTGAGGCTTAGCATAAATAGCTTTTACTTGAGGTAAGTTACTGTTATCCCTAGTTTTTCTAGTGTTTTTGAACATAAAGGGATGCTGTTACTTTGTCGAATGCTTTTTCTATGTCTATCAAGATGATCATATGGTTCTTATCTTTTAGATTGAAGATAAGATGCTTTTTATATATCTATCAAGATTCTATTGATGTGGTGAATTACATTTATCGATTTCAATATATTGAACCAGCCTTGCATCCCAGGGATGAATCCTACTTGATCATGGTGCATGATCTTTTTGATATGTTTTTGTATCCAATTTGCCAGAATTTTATTGAGGATTTTTGCATCTATGTTCATTTTAGTTATTGGTCTGTAGTTTTTTTCTTTGAAGTGTCTTTGTCTGGTTTAGGAATCAGGGTGATGTTGGCCTCATAGAATGAATTTGGAAGAGCTCCCTCTTTTTCTATTTCCTGAAATAGCTTGAAAAGTATTGGTATTAGTTCTTCTTTAAAGGTTTTGTAGAACTCTGCTGTATACCCATCCGGTCCTGAGCTTTTCTTGGTTGGTAGTCTTTTGATGGCTTCTTCTATTTCTTCCATTGATATTGGTCTGTTTAAGTTGTGTGTATCCTCCTGACTCAATCTGGGCAAATCATATGACTTAAGAAATTTATCGATATATTCCAATAAAATAGAAGATAGTGAAGACAAGGTTTCAAGATAATTTCTAATTATCCTCTGTATTTCTGTAGTGTCTGCTGTGATATTGCCTTTTTCATCCCATATGCTAGTAATTTGAGTTCTCTCTCTTCTTCTCTTCATTAGCATGGCTCAGGATCTGTCAATCTTATTTATTTTTTCAAAGAACCAACTTTTAGTTTTGTCAATTTTTTCAATTGTTTCTTTTGTTTCAATTTCATTGATTTCAGCTCTGATTTTAATTATTTCTTGCCTTCTACTACATTTGCTGTTGTTTTGCTCTTCTTTTTCTAGGGTTTTGAGATGAAGTGTGAGATCATTTTTTTGTTGGTTTTTTCTTTTTTTGAGAAATGAACTCCAAGCAATGAATTTTCCTCTTAGAACTGCTTTCATTGTGTCCCATAGATTCCAATATGTTGTGTCTGTGTTTTCATTTATCTCTAAGAATATTTTGATTTCCTCCTTTATGTCTTCTGTAACCCATTAATCATTCAGTAACATATTGTTCATTCTCCACGTGATGTAGGATTTTTCCTTCCTTCTTTTATCGTTGATTTACAGTTTCATTCTATTATGATCTGATAAGATGCATGGTATTATCTCCACTCCTTTATAATTTCTAAGAATTGCCCTATGGCATAATATATGGTCTATTTTTGAGAAGGATCCATGTGCTGCTGAGAAAAAAGTATATCTGCTTGATAAAGGTTGATATATTCTATATATGTCGATCAAGTCTAGGTTATTAATTGTTATTGAGTTCTATAGTTTCTTTATTCAACTTTTGTTTGGAAGATCTGTCCAATAGTGAGAGAGGTGTGTTGAAGTCACCCATAATTATTGTGTTGTGGTCTATTTGACTCTTGAACTTGAGGAGAGTTTGTTTTATGAATGTAGCAGCACCATTGTTTGGTGCATAAATATTGATAATTGTTATGTCTTGTTGATGAATGGTTCCCTTTAATAGTATATAGTGTCCTTCTTTATCTCTTTTGATTAACTTAGGCTTGAAGTTGATTTTATTTGATATGAGGATGGCCACCCCTGCTTGCTTCTGAGGACCATGTGAGTGGTATGATTTTTCCCAACCTTTCACCTTTAGCCTGTGTATGTCTTTTCCTATCAGATGAGTCTTCTGAAGTCAGCATATTGTTGGATCTGTTTTTTAAATCCAGGTTACCAGCCTATGTCGCTTTATTGGTGAGTTTAAGCCATTAACATTTAGGGTTACTATTGATATATGGTTTGTACATTCGGTCATGTTTGTTTATTTATTTATTTTTAATTTGGTTTGTTTTTCCCTCTTTGATTAGTTCCCCCCCCCCTTTACTGAGGTACTTCCCACTGTTGGTTTTGGTTGTTGTTTTTTATTTCCTCTTCGTGTATTGTTTTGCCCAAAATGCTTTGCAGTGGTGGTTTTCTGGCTGCAAATTCTTTTAACTTTTGTTTATCGTGAAAGATTTTTATTTTATTGTCAAACCTGAAGCTTAATTTTGCTGGATACAATATTCTTGGTTGGCACCCATTATCTTTCAGCATTTGAAATACGTTGTTCTAGGATCTTCTCACTTTCAGCGTCTGTGATGAAAAATCAGCCGTTAACCTAATTGGTTTACCCGTGAATGTAATCTGCCTCCTTTCTCTTGTAGCTTTTAATATTCTCTCCTTGTTCTGTATGTTGGATATCTTCATAATAATGTGTCTTGGAGTTGGTCAATTGTGGTTTTGATGTTCGGCATCCTGTAGGCTTCTAGGATTTGAACATGTGTTTCATTTTTCATGTCTGGAAAGTTTTCTAAAATTATTTCATTCAACAGATTGCTCATTCATTTGGTTTGGACCTCTATCCCAATGACTCTTAAGTTTGTTTTTGTTTTTTTTATGATATCCCATATCTCTTGGATGTTTTGCTCATGTTTCTTACCAGCCTTTCTGAGTTGACTAGACTCTTTTAGAGATGATATATTTTGTCTTCATTGTCTGATGTTATGATTTCTACTTGATCTACTCTACTGGTAATACTCTCATTTGAGTTTTTAATTTTGTTTATAGTTTCCTTCATTTCTAGGATTATTGTTTGATTTTTTTTTATAACCTCTATCTCCCGGGAGAGTTGTTCTTTTGCTTCTTGAATTTGTTTATGTAATTCGTTGTCGAAGTGATCTTTCATTGTTTGCATTTGCTGTCTAATGACCTAAGATTCCATTCTATCTGAGTCAGGTATGCTTTGAGTTCTTTATCTGACCATTTTTCTGATGCCTCTAGGTTCTTTTGTAAATTTAAGCTGTCCTGGATTGTTTGTAATCCTTATTTTCCTTGTTTTTTCATGATGCTCACATTACTTTCCAGCTCTGTTTGACTGCTGTGTTACTATTTACCCCTATAATTTTGTTTTGGTTTTGTATATCTCCGGGATCTCTCCTTTGTGATGGGAGACTATGTCTAGAGATGTTGGGTTTTATTGTACTTTAAAGCAAATTTATTTGTTTCATAAAAGGCATACGGATTCTGATGGCATATAGCGATCTGCGGTTTCATCTTAGGACTTGGTTTAGGTCGGGTGATGTGATGGTATGGGGGTTAGTATATCTTAGCTTCCTTGGAAGATTGATCTACTGAAGGGGGATATTAACAGGAGAATGGCCCAGAGTATTTGGGGGTAGCTAGGGAATTGGGAGCACTATAGACAGCCTCAGAACATTCACCTATATGCATTTAGTAAATTACACATAATAGAAGTTGTAATGCTTGGGAGGAAAGGTAGGGGAAGGGGAAGGAATAAGTCACTAAAGAGAAAGAGAGAGAGAGAAATAGATAGAATAAAAAAGGGAAAAATAAAAATTGAAAAGAAAAGAAAAAAGATAAATGCAGCCTTAGAGTTCTATTATCTTCTCTTCCAGTAGGTGGAGCTGTGCCTTCTGGGCCAAGCTTCTGCCCTCAATACATAGGAAAAAATCCCTGTGAGGTGGCTCCTCTTCCCCAACTGGGTGGCTCTCCAATCCTGGTCGCCCAGGGCCATTCCTGGTCTCCAGCCCCCCCCCCCTTCTCCTGGCAGCCAGGCCCCACTCACCAGGGCCATTCTCCACAGATCTAGCTACACTCTGGGCCTGCATCCCCCTGGGTGCCCTATTCTCTAGAAAGACTGGGAACTCTGTTTGCCATTCACCCAGACCCCAAGGTTGTGGAGTGTGGGCTGGGGGCCGTCAGCTTATTTTGCCTGATTCCCTCCAGTAGCCCCCCCACCCTCCCCCCACTCTCCCCCCCACCCTCACCCCCACTCTCCCCCCACCCACCCCACCCTCCCCCCTCCCCCTCCCCCCACCCTCCCCCACTCACCCCCCCACCCCCCACTCTCCCCCCACCCTCCCCCCCACCCTCCCCCCTCCCCTCCCTCCCCCCACTCACCCCCCACCCTCCCCCCACTCTCCCCCACCCTCACCCCCACTCTCACCCTCCCACCCCCCCACCCTGCACCCCCCACCCTCCCCCCTCCCACCCCCCCACCCTCCCCCCCACCCCCCACCCTCCCAAGGTGGTTTGATTTGCATTTCTCTGATTGCTGTGGATGTTGAACATTTAAAAGATATATTTGTTGGCCATTTATATTTCTTCTTTTGAGAAGTGTGTGTTTAGTTCTTTTGCCTATTTATTGATTGGGTTATTTGATTTTAATGTTCTTTATATATGCTGGATATTAAACCTCTGTCAGAGAAAAGCTGGCAAAGATCTTCCTATTCTGTAGGCTCTCTCTTCATGCCCCCATTTGCTTTGTTGTGCAGAAGCTTTTTAAATTGATGCTGTCCAATGTATTGATTCTTGGTTTTATTTTGTGCTTTTGGAGTCTTGTTAATGAAGTCAGTGCTTGCACTAATACATTGGAGTGTTGACCCTATATTTTCTTCTAGCTTTTGCAAAGTTTCTGGTATAATTCCTAGGTTTTTGATGGACTTTGAATTGCTTTTGTGCAGGGTGAGAGAGAGGTATCTAGTATCCCTCTTCTACATATGGATGCATTTCTTTCCAAGTATCTTTTGTTAGAAGGCTATCTTTTCTCCAATGTATGTTTTTGGCATCTTCAACTAAAACCAGATAACTGTGTTTATATGGATTTATCTCCTATTCCTTTTCCTATACCACTGGTCTTCATGTCCATTTTGATAACAATATAACTCAATAATGTGTTGTTATTAATAATTTCTGAAATTACTGCTTTTTTCACCATCATCTGTGAATAGCCTATTCCTTACATCTGAAATGGCTTCATTCAATATTTTTTCTCTTCTCTCTTATTCCTTCAAGTTGTGCAATTCTTTATATTTACTGTGATATTCAGTTTGTTCATATTTTCTTATTTGTTGTTTTTAGTTATCCATGAAAGTAGGATGTATTTTGATGTATTATACATTCATGGAGTGCAACCCATTTCAATTTGAATCCTATTCTTGTGGTTATACATGATGTGGAGTTACACTGGTCAGGATGTACAAAGAAGTAAAAAACTTTACCACCCCCCAAACAAATAACCCAATCAGTAAATGGGTAAAGGAACTCTCTCTCTCTTTTTTTTAAGACATAGGCTGATATGTGAAATCTTCCTTGATTATGGCCATGTTTTCTAAGATAGTCAAGTGTTTCTTACCTTGGTACTTTGTCACCATTTCTACTAAATTATTACCTATCAACTGGAAATTATTTTTTACCTCTCTCTCCTTCTTCTTCATTGGAGGATCAATCTTTCAAATCATTGTAGTATAATGACTTTATTTTTCCTACAATAAGTTCTTGCTAAGAGTTAAACACTGGAGTTTAAAGAGCAGAAATAAAAGGTGGCAAAGGTAGTTTTCCAAGATGCTTTTTCTGTTCAGAGAGTTAGTGAAAGTAGGCAGGAAAGGGTGAGAAAATAAAGGGCAGTAGCAAAAGAGAAATAGAAGTCTTAAATGGGTATGTATTTGTCTCAAAATTAAGGGATGGATGTGGAGAGTATCATCAGCAAGTTAGTATCAAAGGTGTGGACAGAGAAAAGGGCTAAAGATTGAAAGTTGAACATATGTCAGACTATGAAAGCCTTTTTTTGTAACCTTAAGATCATTGGGTGTTGATGTTTAAAAAATTATTCATGGTTATATTTCATTGGAGAGAAATCACTCAAACCTCTGACAAGTATATGACTGAATGGAGGCAGAACAAAACAGAGGTTAACAGTGCAAAATGAAGATGGTACAGGTCTGCATTGTGGGAACAATTCCAGAATTATTAGAATATAAAATTATCAGTGCTTAATGGAGAAAGGATTGCTGTTAAATTAATTATACAAAAATGAATTAATAATTACAAATCCAAATCTCTGGAGAAACAGTCTATTTCTTCACCAAACAAAAAATAGGTGTGAAGTAAAATTAAGGAACTGTTTATGTTGCTTCCATTTACTGTGTAGTTCTTCTGTTTTACATTTTTTTAGATTAAAACTCACTTAGGTATTTTGTCTTAAATGTCCTTCTTCTCCAATCTACCATATCATGAAGAAATTATGCAGACCTGGAGAGGAGATAAGTAGAGATGAGATAAATAGAGATTCTGCTTAGGAAACACAAGTACCTGGGATGAATCTCCAGTATCAATACATATCTCTCTATATATGTATATATATATATATATATATATATATATATATATATATATATATATATATATGTGTGTGTGTGTGTATATATGCATATATATGTACTCATAGATATATGTATTTATAACTATCTAATGAAAGCAAACATGTTCACTTTTTAAGTTAGTAACTTTGGATTTCAACATTTTAGTCACTACTCTAAGACATAATTGAAAATCTTCTATAAAATACTATGTTAATTCTATGGAATAGGGACTAAAAGAAAATACATGTTATACAATATTATAGCATTATTGATTGCCTAAGACATGATCATATGACTGACTTACAGCACTGAATTAAGTGGGACATAAAATGGAACACATATGAGATGCAGTTAATTAATAAACTGGGTGCCCTAGTAGAATTAAATTGATTTTCTAATTTTATTTTTAAGTGGCAGGGTCTCACTGCATTGCTCAGGTTGGTCTTGAATTACTGGGCCCAAGTGTTCCTCCTGCCTCAACATCTGAAGTAGCTAGAAATATAGGAATGTGCCACCAGTATCATCTAGATTTTCATATATCAATTTCAATGACATAATACTCCTTAATACCAATAAACCTTTTGAAATATTTATCATTCCTTTAAAGAATGTGATAGAGTATGTGGACACATCTAATGAACTACCATATATAAAATTCTCAATGATTCCCAGGTAGTAAAGGGAAAGTCAACTCCATATCAATTATAAGAGATAACTTAGTATTTGTGTTTGGAAGATGCTTTTGGTAGTTACACTCATAGAGTTATAAATAATTCATTTGAATTCAGAACTGTATACTAAATTGAACTGGTCTAATTCCTGAATCTATTTTGTAGAAGATTTTCAATTATGAATAGTGAGCAGAAGGTGGAAATCCAAAGTTGTTAACTCATACAAGTGACATGTTTGCTCTTATTTCTTTATACATATAGATATACAATTACATATATTAATGAATATATATATCCATATATCTATGTATGTATTCATATATATGTATTCATCTACATATATTGATACTGGAGCTTCATCACAGGAACTTGTATCTCCTATGCATTTCAATTCTAGTCTTGTGCAGGGTAAAAAACAGGGTTCTAATTTCATTTTTCTACATGTATCTATCCAGTTTTCCTAGCACCATTTATTAAAAGGGTGCCTAGTCTCCAAGAAATATTTTTGGCAACTTTGTCAAGTATCAGATAACTACTGGTTTGTGGGTTTGTCTCTGGGTCTTCTATTCATTCCTTTGGTCTTCATGTCTACTTTTGTGCCAATATTATGTTATGTATAAATAATGCTCTAATATAAAAAAGAAAGACTCATCATAAAGGTTTAGGCTAACATTTAGGCTCCATATAAAATACTTAGCAGGTGTGGTCAGGGTCAGAGTGCTCACTATGTATATCACTGAAGCTTGAAGGCCAAGCAGCCAAAGCAATGTGTGGGTGCTTTTGCAGTACTGCTTGAGCTTGAAGCATATGCATTTCTGAATTAAAACAGTTATATCTTTGAAGTCTAAGTGTGAAAAACCCTGAAAACTCAAACTTGGTGGTAAAGATTAATTGTTACTAGACTGAAGGATCAGTTTTAATAGCAACATCACAGAAACCAAGAATGGTTACAGTGGTCACATTTCCCCCTCCATGTGACATGAAAGTGGATAATCCTCCATGGACTTTAGACTCTCCTTCTGTTCCTGGGAAATTCAAGGAGCAGGGTACAGGAAATAGCTCCCAGAAGGAAGGAACATGATTTGCTGCCTAAAGAACATTTTAGGACCCAATGCACTAATCAGAAAAATCCAAAATGTAATCTATTTGCACCCCCTTCATAGAAGTTATACTTGTATTGAAATAAAAATTTCTGGGATTCCTAGGATAAATGTCTTAAAAGACCTAAGGCAAAGGCAGGGGTTTAGCTAACTCATAGATCACTTGACTTGCCAAAAACAAAAGTCCTGTACCCATTTTTTCTTCTAGTCTAGCCTATTGCTTGGTTTTGTCTGATGGATGGAATAACACATTGCCATTTCAGAAATACTTGAACCTCAAACTAGGAAACCTCACCTGCTGTATACGATACCATAGCTCAATTTCATTGTAACTAGCATATTTATGTAAACAAGAACAGATTATAACTAGCAAGAGCATGAACTCATGTAAGCCATCCTCAATCATCTTTAGAGAAAGCATCAATTTCTCACTCAATAAGAAGCCTGACTCTATTTTTGATTGACATCTTGCAGTGATCATGAGGGCTGTTCTAAAAAAACAGAGATATCACACATAGGCACTTTAATAAAGTAATTTAAACAGCTAATTTGATATATTTTGTCTATTTAATATCTTTCCTTTCTATGTACAATTGACCATTTACACATTATAACAGACCTAAGCATCTTGGAAGTTAAAGTGTTCATTGCTGTAAGTAAAATGGTAACCTCTTGTTCTGATGGTGTATATGAGCTAGATGTAACCAAGTTAAAGTCCTCTGATGGACAATACTATGCTGATGTCATTTATCCGGAATGAGTAATTTTTTTTAAGTCTCCAGTTCCTCTCTAGTCTGAAATAATATGTTTTAACTCATAGTCATCTAATGGGCAAATAAGTAGAAACTATTTGCAGGCTTAAAATAATAAGATTGGGGGTGCTGGGGTTGTGGCTCAGTGGTAGAGTGCTCACATAGCATGTGTGAGGCCCTGCATTTGATCCTCAGTACCACATAAAAAATAAATAAATAAAATAAAGGTATTGTTTCCAACTACAACTAAAAAATCAAATGTTAAAAAATACGATCAATAAAAATAATAGTCACAGTGTTTTCAGTTAATGATGCAAAAAGAATGTGCTAGGCACTGAATTAAATGCCATATACATTATATTACAAATGATGAACCCAGCCTAATTCCATCTTAAGATTGGGAGCCATCTCATTACAAAGTCATAAAAAGTTAATTTCTGTTTTACTATAAATTACTGAGATTTCTAAACTTGTTTGGAATTCCTGCCTATGCTCTGAACTTATCCATGCCTGGCTCTCCTTGACCAGATAACCACCTTTTCTAAAACCTTAGTGGCACCTCATAAATCCTGGCTCCCCGACCAGAGAACAACCCTCCCTTAAACCTCAGCAGTGCCTCATAAATTTTGATGTGGGGATCTGAATTTACTCCCTACCTGAAATATCATGCCATATAGATCATTATCTACTATCTGCCTTTGTATTATGCTTGTCAAAATCCTGTTATCTGTAAGTTCTCAAGACACCACCCCTTTGCAACTTTTTGTGCAATAAAATCTTCTTCCTGAAAAGCTGATATGCTGATTTCTAGCCCAGGTTTGGGAGAGGCAGTTGCTGGTAACCAGCTTTCTTTGTACACACAATACAAGCTTGCTTTAATTTGATTTAAAATTGGAGTTGATAGTCTTTTCTTTGTGTGATAGTTCAACACAAACACCCATAAAGAATATATCATCTTCCTTTTCATATCAGGAAACGTATTTGGTTATAAGTGATATTTCCAATGTCACAACCTAGCAAGTGTGAAAGCTAGGAATTAAATCCTGTCCCTTTTGAATTTAAAGCTTATCATTTTTCTCTTTGTAACCCACTTATGATTAATTTTCATTAAACAAAATTCTTTCCAATTAAAGCCATTACTGCCCATACTAATTAAGAAAGCATCAAAATGCACTAGATAAGGGAATGGAACCAAACAGCACTATGTAAAAGCAATTTATAGTCACTTATGGATAATATGACATCAATATTCATCAGAGAAAGCAATTCAAAGCAAGTCATCCAATATAAAATAACTTTTGATTCCTATTTATGTTTTTTTAAATTTTTAAAATACATGACAATAGTGGAATGCATTACACTCATTATTACCTATATAAGCACAGTTTTTCATAACGCTGTATATAAAGTGTGTTCACATCAAGTTATGCCATTATACATGTACTCTTTTTTTGCATTACAATTCTCAATCCACATATATACCACAATTTTTCATCTGTTTGTATATAAGGTATGTTGACACCAAATTTAAATCTTCACACATGTATTTTATATAATGATGATCATCACATTCCACCATCCTTGCTATTCCCCTTCCCCCTCCCTTTCCCTCCCACTCCTCTTCCCTATCTAGAAATGATCTTCCTCCCATGCTCTCCCTCCCTATCCCACTTTAAGTCACCCCCCCCCTTATATCAGAGAGAACATTTTTTTTTTGCGGGGGAGGATTGGCTAACTTAACTTAGCATAATCTTCTCTAATGCCACCCATTTACCTGCAAATGCCATGACCTTATTTTTTTTATTGCTGAGTAATATTCCATTGTGTATAAATGCCACATTTTTTATCCTCATCCACTGAAGGACATCTAGGTTGGCTCCACAGTTTAGCTATTGTGAATTGTGCTGCTATAAACATTGATGTGGCTGTGTCCTTGTAGTATGCTATTTTTAGGTCCTTTGTGTATAGTCTGAGAAGAGGAATAGCTGGGTCAAATGGTTGTTCCATTCCCAGATTTCCAAGGAATCTCCATACTGTTCTCCAAATTGGCTGCACCAATTACCTATTTATGTTTAGCACTTTAAAAGGAAGATTATGTAAGATCAAGTTGTAAAATGACCAGAAAAGGAAAAGCCTAGCAAGAAACTTTTAGACAATAAATTTTTGTCTCCAGCTAAACATTACATTACATGAGTCTAGACTTCTACTCTCACCAGGCTATAGATTCCCTACTGAATATGTCACAGAGACATTCAGGTCTACGACAAACAATCTAATGTTTAAGCTATAGAAGTTCAAAAGAAAGAGGATCAACAGGTGGGCCTAAAAATTACTCAAAGTACAGCTGAAAACTTCCAAAATTTTGTAAAAGTCAAATCTGTGGACTTGAAAAGTTGATAAGACCCTGAACAAGAAATACCAAAAAACGCATATCGAGGCATAATATGATTAAACTTTTGAAAAGTAATAAAAATGACTATAAAACTGTTAAGTTCAATACTGAATCAAAAAGTTGCTAAGCTATATTTTATATGAAACAAATAATAAAACATTTTAACTAA
Organism: Marmota monax; assembly: GCF_021218885.2. Taxonomy (NCBI): domain Eukaryota; kingdom Metazoa; phylum Chordata; class Mammalia; order Rodentia; family Sciuridae; genus Marmota; species Marmota monax. The sequence goes on along the minus strand of NW_026693934.1, from coordinate 8,472,649 downwards.
TCACTGGTGCCCCTTGTGGACACCAGTCATCTCCCAAACTCACTCAAACAGTTGCTGATTCCAAGCAACTTTGGTTCTATCATAGCATTTACCTTGGTGTTCTGGAGATACAAGATTTCTCCTCATCTAAACCAAGGGATTCTTGAGGGCAAAATTATACTTGTTACCTCAATAACCACCAAACTATATAAGATCTATAACTAATATAAGATCATATGGCCCACAGAATCAGATTACAAATAAGAAACACCAGTCAATATTATAAGGGGATATGAATATTACTTCATACTGTTTGTTCTTTTTTTTTTTTTTTAGTTGTAGTTGGACACAATACCTTTATTTTTACGTGGTGCTGAGGATCAAACCCAGCACCTTGCATGTGCTAGGTGAGCACTCTACTGCTGAGCCACAACTTCAGCTCCAATACTGTTTGTTCTTGTGTTGCCCAAATTATTGCTTTTCTACGGAAGTGATGGTTTATTTGCTATTTTTCATTAAATTCCAATAATTATAAGTTAATTTTCTTTTTCCTATTAATTTAATATTTAACTTAAATGATGGTAACCACTCTAGAACCCCACAAAACAAACTACTGTACCTTTCTTGTTCAACTGCATAGTTTTTTTCTTCTCTGTTAAAAATGCTTCTACTTCCTGTCTCTTGTGTTTCAGAGCAAATGATATTGGTGTGAGGCCATCCTATGAAACAATAAAATGATTTGCAATAAAATACATATGTCTCAACTGAACTGAAAATCATATCAATGGTCTGCTTAACAAAACATATCAAATAAAAAGTAAAGGAATAGTAAGTAGTCTCTTTCTTCTCACACCACTGTATTTTCACATGTGCTGCTTGTTTTCTCTTTGAAATCCCTCTCCTCTGCCTAGAGTTGCCCCTTGTGGACACCAGTCATCTCCCATACTGCTTTCCAAATTGGCTGCACCAATTTCCTATTTATGTTTAGCACTTTAAAAGTTACATGATTCTAAGCAACTTTGGTTCTATCATAGCATTTACCTTGGGTGTTTTGGAGATACATGATTTGTCCTCATCTAAACCAAGTGCTTCTTGAGGGCAAAAGTTATACCTGTTATCTCAATAACCCCGAAACTATAGTAGTAAAGTTGAAGGATTGAAGCACTTTTATTGAATTAGTGAGCTAAATTATCATCTCTAGATCAGGGTTTCTCAATCTGAAATATTTCTCAATTTCTGGAATATTTACCTTTCCAGAAGTACCATGACCCAACAGTAATATTCCATGACCACCACTTTGAAAAAGAATACAAAACTGCATTTTATGTCTCCTATTAAAGAATTCTCTTTAACTTTATTTAATCATTCCCTCTTGTTTCATATTTAATCATGAACTAGTCAATAAAAATCTGGTGCCATTATTGATCTCCCAAGACAAGTTTATGATTAAATAACTTTTTTCCCCAAATAAGAATTATTGAAGAGCATCTCATATATCAGCATAAACTACAGTTTTCCTTCACATTTTTATTGGTGCATTAGAGTTGTACATAAAAATGTGTTCAGATGTGGTATCACATATTAGCACATGCACACAATATATCAATATAATTTGGCAAATATCATTCCCTAACATTTTCTTCTCTTGTCACTCCTCCCTTCCTATCTCACTCCCCTGGATCCCTTTCATCTATCCTACTGATCTCTTTTTTCATTTCATGAATCACCCCCACATTTCTTTTACTTTTTCCTCTCTAGATTCCACATTTGGGAGAAAAGTATGACTCTTGGCCTCTGAGTTTAACTTATTTTGCTTAACAATATGTTTTCAAATTCCATTCATTTTCCTGCAAAGGACATTGTTCTTTGTGGCTGAATAAAATTCCAGTGTGTGTATACATCACATTTTCTTTATCCATTCATCTGTTGATGGATGCCTAGGCTGGTTTCATAGTTTGGCTATTTTAAATTGTGCTGCTGTGAACATAGGTATGCATGTCTCACCATGGTATGATAATTTAAACTTCTAGAATACTGAGAAGTGGTATAGCTGGGTAATATGGTAGTTCCATGCCTAGTCTTTTAAGAAACTTCCATATTTATGGAAATTCATTTTTTTAAAAAATGAGCAAGATTTTCTTGTCATTTTCCCTTGATTATCTAATTTCCAAATTGGCTGGCACACCTCTGATTGCTTTCCTTCTTCATTTTCCCTTTTTCATGCTTTACCACTAAGAGATAAATTTCATTTATATAAGTTATCAAGAGCAAGATTTCCATTGAAAAACACTTGTCAAGAGTTTTAATATAAAGTCTTCTTCTAAGGCAAATTTTGCTTTCTTGTGTTTTTGTACATTAATTGAGAAGAGCCTTAATGGACAAAATTTTGAACAAAAGGAAGATTTTCACCTTTAACAAATTTATAATTTTCACAAATATTTTCTATGAATGCAAAATAAGCCTATGTTCCTCCTCAATTCTTTTTTAAAAATATCAAGATTTAAAGCAAAATCTTCTACAATAAAGTTATTTTAATATTTTAATTCAGAGAATTCTTGAACTTCTTAAGTAGAAAATAGAACTTACAATATGCAACTATTAAAATATGCATTACAGATATTCTGAAAACAAAGCTTTAGTGGATCTATACCTTGTTTTTTGCTTCAATATCTGCATTATATGAAAGTAATTTTTCTGTTATTGGTATGTTATTCCTAAAGGCAGCATGGTGAAGCAGAGTGAAGCCACTTGCATCCATATCTTTTGGATCTGCATCATGTTCTAGAAGAATAGTCACACATTCTTTCTGTTGGCATTATATGGCCTGTTGGTATTGTAATGAGAAATAGATTTTATATTCACAATAAACATCTAAAAATCTCATCAATTAGATATCTTTAAATCAGAAAATTTATTTTTTTCTAAGCTGATATTTACTTTAATAAGAGCCGTGTGGTTTTTGCAGTCACAAACATCAATGATGCATTTCCTATCTACTAGGAGAGTCACCACTTCTGGATGTCCAGAGAAACAGGCAAAATGTAGAGCAGTTCTATAAAAGCAAGAGGATTTGTTAGGAAATTTTAGAGCACTCTCTCAAAATATACAATTATTTATGCAGTTGTAAATATTAAATAGTATGTAATTCTTATGCCTAAAAAATATTTTATGTCTTCTGAGGAAAATACAATATTTAGCAATATGTAGTAATACCTTTAATTGCTCTATTAATGAAGGTTTCTTTTCTTATTTTATTACTATATTAATGTGGTGTCTTTTTTTTTTTTTTTTTGGCAGTGCTGGATATGAAACCAGGATCCTCCACAAACTGGGCAAGCAGTCTACCACTGATTTATATCTCAAGCCCAGAGAAGCCTAATTGAATAGAAAGAATATGGCTTTTCAATTTAGTTAAACTTGAGTCTAAATTTTACTATAAGTTCTGCTACTTAAAAGCAGATATATTTTTTTCAAGGTTTCAATTTACTTGTCAAAAAATGGGCATTAAAAATCCTAGTTAACTCACAGGACACTACTGTGATGCTTTAACATGCTTTTATGCTAAGTATTTAGAAGGTTTGTAAGTCTTCAATAACAACTCAATAATCATAATTTATAATTATTATGTTATTGCTACTTAACAAAGACAACATTTCAGCTAAGTAAAACAATCCAATTATATCTATTTTTCAGATATATCTTGAAGAATATAAATTTCAGTGAGTCTAAGATGCTATTTTTCTCACATTTTAAGATTTTTAACATTGGAATACCACTTAGCATTTGTGAGGTGTTAAAACTATACTTGGCAAAATTTTTAAAAATTTCATAAGAAAAAATTATGGTGCTTTCACATAATCCATGGTGCCTTACATAAAATAAAGTATGATAAAATTGATAAGTCTTTAGCAATCAGACAGTTGTTTGGCATTTATAGAAATTGTGATTCTTATCTGTACTAAAAGTGGAAGAGACCTTAGTGTACACACACACACACACACACACACACACACGTAAAAAACTAATTATTTGTTTTTAAACCAGTGGAGTTGGTGCATGTCTATAATCCCAGTGGCTCAGGAGGCTGAGACAGTAGGATCTCAAGTTCAAAGTAGGCTCAGCAACAGTGAGGCAATACGAAACTCAGAGAGACCCTGTCTCTAAATAAAATACAAAATAGGGCAGATGTGGCTCTGTGGTCCAGTGTCTGAGTTCAATCCCTGATACTCAAAACAAAACACTCTAATTATTTGCTTTCCAAGAAACATTAACACAAAGAAAACTTAGCATTGAAATAGGTGTCTCATTCAATATTTGGACATTTAAAATATATGGAAAAGCAGATGTTTCTAATGCCTATTGACAATAATTAATATTATTGTAATTTTTCAAAGACATTAAAGATACTTTTACATAATAATTATATATTATAGTTGGTTTCATTGTGGAATATTCATAAATTCACATAACATAGTTTGATCACTCACATTCCCTAGTACCTTCCCTACCCCTACCTTTTTCCTAATCCCTGATATCTCTTCAGACCCAGTTTCACTTTGCTTTTCATTGAATATTCTATTTTCCCCCTTTTTTTCTATCTACCATTCCCATGTCAGAGAAAATTTATGACCACAGAATTTCCGAGTCTGGCTTATTTCCCTTAACAAGTTGCTTTACTGTTCTATCAAAATTTCTGCAAATGATACGATTTTTCTTTTCTTTTTTTTCCATAGCTGAATAAAATGACACTGAGTATATGTGCCCTATTATCATTATTCATTCATCAGTTCACACACACACACACACACACAAGCTGGTACCAAAATTTGCATACTCTGAATTGATGCTACAAAAATGGGTATGAATGCATCTCTACAGTATATTGAATTTAAATATTTTCAGTGAATACTAAGAAGTAGAATAGCTGGATCATATGGTGGTTTGATTGGAGGTTCTTTAGACAAATCTCAAAGTTGAAAACCATAGTGTCTGAAATAATTTAAAACTGTGACAGGGTTACAAGCTGAAGCACTAACAAGTTTCTGTAAACTAGGTTGCATTGCATATATAAATTACCTATAAATTCATAAATACACACAGAGGAATCCATGCTTTCCTATGCACCTATACTGTTGTTTGCTTTCATTTTCTCTCATGCTTCAGGGGTTTCACATCTTCCCTGTGACAAATCAGCCTTTTGAATAGTTGCTATTAATCAAGGGGTGAAGATCAGGTGGAAAACTTCCACTTGGGGTATCCCATGCCTTGGTGTCAAGCCCCAGGACATCCTTGCCAGGGAAAGCCTGTGCAAATAGGCATTTAGGTTTCCTTGAAGTATGATATGATCCTCACTTTACATTATTCCTTATGGTTAAGATTAACTTCTCCCAGGGAACTTATTTCTGCATCGTAAAACCCAGACAGCTTTCTCAAAACTGTTAACAAGGCAACTTGTTGGTGAATAATCGGTTGTTTCTACAACTGTGGAATGTCAGAAGCATCACAATGAACCTTCTGGCATGTACTCAGGGGTCTCTGAAGTTTCTCTTGGGTTCCCTTCAGTTACCTATTAATTTGTCTGTTAGCATCCAATTATTCATTGGTGAGAATGAGCAGGCAAATTGGGCTGTCTCATAGGGCACTTGCACTTACAGAAATTTCCTTTGTGTGGTCACAACAGTCAAGGCCAGCAGTGGAACTCAAAAACGTTCAAACTGTGATAATGTTATGGAGTGTCCATAAAACTGAGCATGTGCAGAGAGCTGACATTTCTGGGAAGAAGGAGTCTTCCAATTGAGGAACAGGAGCCCTTCTCCCACTGAAGCCAGAATTAGACAGGCAGTCAGCATAGATAGGTAAATCAAGTCAGGTTGGATCAAGGAGGCCAATTTTGAGTCTGGGAAGTTGGAGACTATCCCCTGAAAGATTGAAATGTTAATTCCTTCAGAGCCCTGGCTCCAACCTGTAGCCAAGGTAACCTGTCCCAGGAATTGCTCCTCCCTACAGGGAGCTATAAGGTTGTTAATGTGTCCTTGGCTGCATCATCCTGCCCTTCCCCCTTCAGCCCATCTGTTTCCCACCTTTGAGCCATTCCCCTGAGCATTTCCTAGGCCTAGTCATGTATGTATACAGGAAGGAGAGAGATAAGGGGAGGAGGGCAGGAGAACAAAGGAAGCCTAGGACTTACAAAAAAAGGGCAGAACACCATGTTTCTTGGGATACCAGCATACCAGCTATGGCCCCCTCCACCCACCCCTTTTTAAATAAACCCTGCTTTATTTGCTTGCCTCCTTGTGCTTCTCCAATGTTATACTTCAACCTGTGAGGAAGTAAGACTCCTCACCAATAATGATAATTGGTGGTAGTGTTATGCTCCAATTCAGGACCCCAAAAAGACCACCAGAGACCAAGATTGATGTAAGCAGAAAAGAGGCATTTACTGCGAGCTAGCTCGGTCCTCTGCACACACATCAACTGGTGATGCTGAGAGGCCCTGAGCCCAGGGTTTGCAGCAGTTTTATACATTCTTTGGAGAGGGCAGGGACTTCACATACATCATAGCATCTCTTAGATGCAAGCAAGACATGCCACAGGGTCTTCACAAGGAAGTCTGTAGTTTGGTGTCCAATATGGGCCCACCAGTAATGGTTGCCCAGCTATGACGGGTAAACAGCAGTGCACGTGCACCTCTTGGAGTGCGCAGATGCAGCTCTGGCTTCCAAAGGCCACTAGAGGGCCAAGGTAGCCTAGTGCGCATGTGCAGGGCCTCTCAGTGCATATGTGAAGAACCTCTGTCAAGGTTCTGCTGCAGAAGTGCCCCACCTTCTCTTCCACTCTGTGCCAACCCAAAGAACCATAGCAAGGACCACAAGGAACACAACCTTCTCCAGGCAGCCTTGCCCCAGAGACAAACCAAGGACCTGAAGGATGATGAGTGACCCTTCAAGCTAATGCACCCCCAAGTTTTTGTGTCCCTGAGCCCTGTTCACAGGGACTCCATTCCTCTGTACTTGGATTCTGACCGATAAATAGTGAGATTAGTACATTTCTTTCAGTACTAGGGATTGAACACAGGGATGCCCTACCACTTAGCTACACACACACACACACACACACACACACACACACATATGGAGAGAGAGAGAGAAAGAGAGAGAGAGTGAGTCTTGCTTAATTGGCATGGCTGGCCTCAAAATTGTGATCTTCCTGCCTCAGGCTCTGGAGTAGCCGGACTTACCGGTCTACATTACCATGCCCCAGCCTTTTTACAATTCCTTTGGGTCTACGAGTGAATACTGGGTCATATGATAATTGCTTAGCTTAAACATTGATTGAGAAACTACTGTATTTCATGAAGTGTTTCAAGTACTGGACAACACAATATTTATGATATTGGAAAAAATAGATAAGATCTCTGCTCCTTGGTTCTTAAATAGCAAAGCAAAACACAATAAACAATACATACCAGTGGCATATAATTTGTGGCACAAAATGAAAAGGCAGGTCCATTGCTTAAAAATTATTAAAAACATCAAGATAAGCCTGGTTCATTGGTAAATGCTTGTAATCCCAGGGCTTGGGAGGCTGAGGCAGGAGGATCACATGTTCAAAGCCAGCATCACAACATAGAGAGGCCTTAAGCAACTTAGTGAGACCTTGGCTCAAAATAAAAATATAAAAAAGAGTTGGGTATGTGGCTCAGTGGTAATAATCTCTGGGTTCAATTCCCAATTCCCAATAATAATAATGATAATGATAATATTTTCACACTGAGTTGCTTAGCACTTTGCCCATTGCTGAGGCTAGGCTTGGAACTTGCAATCCTCCTACCTCAGCCTCCTGAGCTACTGGGATTATAGGCATGCACCATTATGCCAGGCCCTGAGCCTATTCTTAGAAACCTGTTACATAGTTACTAGTTGTAATTTATGCTGCCTCAACTTTAATATTCAGAAACTACACTCAGTGCATGACTTGTGTTACTAAAGCTTCACATTCAGTATTAATTTATTATGTTCAAGTACTCTGATCTGTTTCTCTGTCAGAATCAATATGTCATTTGTTAGGACTATCAAGCTTGCTATTTCCTCTACCTTGTAACACTTTTTCAGTTCTTCATAAGGTTGTCTTCATCTTGCCATTTAGGTACCAGCTCAAATATTTCCAGTTTACCTTCCCTGACCCACCCCTGAGTCACACTGTTGGATGGATGCCACTTAAACATGTAAAGATGTAGTTAGTACAGGTCAGTCTACCAAGCACCATGCTTTAGGGTCTTGGTCTTAGGATCATGTTCACGTTATCTTGCTTCATTTCATGTGTTGCTTTGTGTGTGTGTGTGTTTATCATCCATCTTGCCCCTAGAATTTCAGCTTCTTGAGACCAAGGGCCTAATCTTGATCATATCTATATTACTACCTTCTAGAAACAATGACAAATGCTTGTTAGGCACTCCATAAATATTTGCTAGATGCAAAACAAATCTGATTTCCTCACAGATTTATCTATTCCAAGGAAAAAAAATTACATAATTATGGAGGCAAGAGGTCCAAAGATTTGCAGGACACATTAAACAGGACACTCAAGAGAGCTAATGGTTTTAGTTCTAGTTCAAAAGCTATCAGACTTAAGACTGAGGAAGAACAGGTATTTTCATTAGGTATTTTGCTTCTGTGACTAAAGGAACAACTGCTGTAACTAACTAGAATGATTGTAAAGGAACAAAAGTTTAGTTAGGGGCTCGGGGTTTCAGAAGTCTCAGTCCATAGACAGCCAAATTCATTCCCATGGGGCTCCACTTGAGGCTGAACAACATGGCAGAAGACTGCATCAGAGGGAAGTAGCTCACATTGTGATAAGGAGGGAGGGAGAGACAGAGAGAGAGAGAGAGAGAGAGAGAGAGAGAGAGAGACACTACTTGCCAGATACAATATATATACCCCAACGTCATGCTGCTGACACCCATCTCCTCCAATCACACCCTACCAGTCTTCAGTTATCACTCAGTTAATACCATCTGAGAATTAATTCACTGATTAATTAAACCCAATCATTACTTCTCTGAACAATTTTGTATTGGCTCATACTGAACTTTTGGGGGACACCTCACATCCAAATCACAACATTTCAACCTTTGACCCCCACAGCTCAGACAATCTCACATGGCAAAATATATTTGGTCCATTTCCAAGAGTCCCCATGGTCTCAGCAGTTCCAAGACTGCTCAAGGTCAATTCTAAAGTCTTATCTGAGGTGCAAAGCAATCTCACACTGTGAGCTCATGTAAAATTAAAAGAAATTTACCAGTATCCAATATATAAAGGTATATAGTAAACATTTCCATTCACAAAATTAGGGGCATAGAAAGAAGGGATAGAACCAAAACAACATCAAAATCCAGCTGGGCAAACAAATCCTGTAGTTCTGTGCCCAGCATCTGGATCAAATGGAATGATGTCCTCTCCAAAGGGCTTGTGTATCTCCACCCCTATGGCCTTGATGGTTGCAGTCCAAGTGGCCTTTCTGTTGGCTTATTTCTACTCAATTCCTGTAGCTTTCCTAAGATAATGTCCCACATTGCTGGCATTTCTTAATCGTGTGTGGAGAGCAGTGACAGAGAATGGGAGAGCAGTGTCTGAGATTGGGGTCTCTGATTGCCTTATGGTTGTTACAAGAATGTAACTTCTTGGTGCCTGGGAAAACTTCTGTGAAAAGGTGCAGGATGCCTAGCTGCTGTGGTAATGCCCTGCATGAGGAGGCTCTATACTACAGTCTTATCAGCCTTGACCTTGATCTCAGGCACACAGCTCCTGGGAATAGAGGAATTCTCTTGCTTGACAACCATGGTGTTTCACCAAGCTCAGTTGCTCCTGAACCTGCCTACATAACAGTAACTTTAAACAACGGACTTTCCTGAGAACTACATAAAGCTCTTAACATTGCACATTGCAACTGTAGAATGTAACTGCAGAATAAGTTTCATAATCCTGTTAACTCTGTAACTTTCATGAATACAAAGAATAATTCTTGCATGATCTTTAATCTGATAATGAGACATATAAATAAATATTGCTGGCACAATTTTTTAGATCTGCTTCTCCATCAGATACTCCACCCAGCTATATCTTTACAATCTGCATCTGTGAGTCTTTATTTTTCTTATCCCCCTTCACCTCTCACTGGAACCTGCTAGATTGACCATTTTGGGGATCTCCATTGAAGCTTTGGCTTTCTCCTCACATCTCCATGATTTGCCCTCTCAGGGGCTTCCTGCAAGGACACTTACCCTGCTGTACTTTGCCTGGCTTGCCAGGCCTTTCTTTGAAATCCTGGTGGAAGTCTCTATGACCCCCAAATCCAACTTCCTTCATTCCTGCAGAACTAGCATCATGTTGTTGATGCCAAGTAGCCAAGCAGTAGCCAAGACTCCAGGCACCCTGGCTACAGCAGCTTTTGAGCATCTGGGTAGCTAAGCATGTTGTAAAAACATCCTAGACCCTCTTGTACAGGAAGAGTTCCCTGCAGGTCTCTTCTCAAAATAATTTTTACTTTTACATCCCGGAGTCTGCGATGGATTTGGTGTTGCTAGCTCCTGAGATGACCTCAAGTCATCTTTCTCATTGTCTCCGAGCAAAGTCATAAGTATTTATCTTAGTGGTGTTAATCTCTTTAACAATTGCAACTTCCTTAGCCCCAGTTTTACTCCCACCTTTCAAGTCCAAGTTTTTCAAATATTTCTGATCTGCTTTTTGTTCCTGATTATCATAATAAATTTGGCTAAAAGCCACCAGCAATATTCATGCCACAGTCTGAATGCTATGCTGCCTAGACATTTCTTCCACCAGATTAAGAAGTCCATTGCTTTTTAAATCAGCCTCAAAGAAATTCTCAGGACATGGGCATAATACAGACAACTTCTCAGCCAGAACACAACAGATATGGCCTCTAGTCCAATTATAAACAGTGTCCTCCATTTCCTCTAAACTCTCTTGAGCCCTGTCTCCACTGTCTACAATCCCATTGACATTTGGGCCTTCTAGGCACACACTAGAATTGTCCATGAAGCTCTGCTTACAACAACCTAGAACATGTCCTGTTTGCACTGCTAAGCATCTCAAAATTTCTCCCACTAATTCCAGAAAGCTCATAAAACTTCTGAACCACATGGCAAGATTAGTCACAGCAATGAGCCCATTTCTTGGTACCAATTTGTGTTTTAGTTAACTTTTTTTTTTTAAGAGAGAGAGAGAGAAAGAGAGAGAGAGAGAGAGAGAGAATTTTTTAATATTTATTTTTTAGTTTTCGGCAGACACAACATCTTTGTTTGTATGTGGTGCTGAGGATCGAACCTGAGCCACACACATACCAGGCGAGCACGCTACCGCTTGAGCCATATCCCCAGCCCCTTAGTTAGCTTTTTCACTGCTGTAACTGACAAGAACAATTTTAGGGGAGGAAAAGTTTATTTAGGGGTTCATGGTTTCAGAGGTATCAATCCGTAGACAGCAGGTTCCATTTCTTGGGACCACTTCAAGGTGAGACAGATTATCATGGCAGATGAGTGTGGCAGAGGGAAGCAGCTTACATGGTTATCATAAGGCAGTGAGAGAGAATCCACTCACCAGAAGCAAAATATATACCCAAAGCCATGCTCCTGCTGCCCACCCACTCTAACCATAACTTACCAGTCTTCAATTGTCACTCAGTGAATCACACAAAAGGATTAATTCATTGACTGGGTTAAGACTCTCACAACCTGTAGGGCATGGCTGCCACTTCCTGGTCTTGAGGCCTCACATGTGGCTGAGACAGCTCCTGGTGATCAGCCAGGAGGCAGTGCTGTGGGCAGTGACAGAGGAGGTGGACCACCTCAGGATAGGTCCAGGACTCTTTCGCCCTAGTGGACAGCTCGTGCCTTCCCTTACAGACTATGGGATGGGTGATGTGAACTTGCTCCGCCCCTCTGACCTTTATTCTGATTGGCTCCTGTGCAGTATATAAGCTGTGTGTACTTCCTCATTAAAGGAGATCCTGCTTTGACTGTTCTCCCTGGCATGTCTGATTGTCCTCAGGCAAGGGAGGGCTGGGTGTGGACAGTCAGTTTCTTGGCTCGTCCTGGTGGGGGGGCATGCTTTCCCTGCTTCTCCCACTGGTCAGGAGGAGGGGGGGAGTAGGAAGAGAAGGTCCTTAGGCGCCATATTGGGGTTTTTTTTCTGAGGTGCGGCTGCCGTTATACTTTTCCCAACAGGTTAAATCCTAGGTTGAGTGGAGAAGCGCACTATATAAATTTAGTGGATCATGACAATTTTTGTAGGGTCATAGAGGTAGCAGACAGTTCGGAGCCAAGGACGTTAAAGATTAATAATGGGAAATTCAGCTTCAACAGATAAGGACATGTATCTGATTATTTTGGAGACAGTAATTAATCGAAAAGGAAAACAGGTCAAAAAAAGTCAGCTAGCACAGTTCTTAAAGATGGTTGGTGAGTTTTGTCATGGTTTTGTGATCAAGATTTACCGGATTTATGTACTTGGGAGAGATTAGGTGAGGAAGGACACACGGATGAGTCTCAGACCAAGGGAGATGAGTCAGACAGTGAAATCCAGGAATTACCAGGAAATTGTTACATATGACATCTAGCAGGGCCTGCTCCAGCTATTCAGATTCAGCCACTTCCAGTTAGGAGGACAAATTTTAACAAGTACTCTGAGCTAGCAATGACCTTCCTTACACCATTACAACGTGGATTTAGGAAGGCTTAGGAGGCAGGTGATGATATTAGTGGATTTCAGTTTTTCCCAGTTTTTGAACAGGTTAATGACCAAGATCAGTGTGACCATGTCCATGCTGTAATACCATTTAAAACTATCAAGGAGTTAAAGAATGCTTATGAGGTATATGGTCCTGATTCACCATTTGTGCAAAGCTTGTTCAAGACAATTTGTCATTAACCTCTTCCACCTTTTGACTGGATCTCTATTATATAGTCTTGTTTAAGTGGTGGGGACTTCCTACTTTGGAGGTCATATTAGTCCAATTATTGTTCAGAGCAAGCAGAGAGAAATTGAAGGCAAAATATTGAAATCCCCTTGGAGATGCTTTTGGGGACATATGAATTCATGGACTTGGAAAGACAGTGAATTATGAATTTGAAGTCTATGATCACATAACTGCATGTGCTAAGCATGCATGGTGACAACATTAAACAGGGGCACAGACAAGCTTTAACTGAGACTTTGTAGACTGCCTGTATTGAAGTGGCACCCCATTTCTCCACTGAAAAATCTTAACTGGGCCTCTCCAGAAATCTTCACAAAGACTGATTTCAGGACTGTCAACAAAAGAGTCTCTACAAAAGAGTTCAATGTAGATAAACTTCCTATTTTCATGTCATTCTGTTTTACTTGGCCACTGGCTAAGAAGATACCAGCACTCCAGGTGCTGGATACCCCCTTACTAGTTTTTCACAAACATATCCAGTATACTACTTTGAAGAAATGTGCAAACAAGACCTCTGGCCTTGAGCTGGGGCTTCACAGAGATGTCTATATTTTTAAGATAAGTTACAATTGGGCTCCATGGTAACAGCTGGCAGGGGGAGGAAAGAGAGGGGAGAAGCAGCTCTCCTCTTCTCAGGTGTTGTCCTTGAAGGGTTAACTTGCCCAAAACAGTGAAATAAAAAGCTGCTTTTATGTGAACTCCTGCAGACTGTGAACTTCTGAGCCCCTCCCCTTACATGGTGGGTACAAAACTCTGAAACTACCTGAACTTGGGGTTCAGGGGATTAATTGGTTATAGCAAAAGCTGTGCCCTCTGAACCTAGCTGTAGGCAAGTAAAACTGTTTTCTGCTATCTTCAGTTCCTTGCCTCGTTTGTCCCTACAACAGTATCAGATGGCTAACAGGTCAATTGGAGACCCAGGTGCTTGTGAATTTATTGTCAAGCAGTTAGCATTTGAAAATACAAATAAACTGGGGCTGGAGATGTGGCTCAAGCAGTAGCATGCTCACCTGGCATGCATGCGGCTCGGGTTCGATCTTCAGCACCACATACAAACAAAGATGTTGTGTCCGCCGAATACTAAAAAATAAATATTAAAAAATTTTCTCTCTCTCTCTTTAAAAAAAAAAAACAGAAAATACAAATAAACTTTGTCAGGATGTTCTCAGACCCATAGAAAGAAAGGAACAATTTCAGAATTTATTGGTTTGTGTTCAGATACTGTTCCAACTGAATTACACGGTTTTACCATTGCGGCTGCCTTAAAACAAGCATTTCAACCACAGCCATACTCCAATCCCGCAGGCGGTGTTTTAATTGTGGGAGAAATGGTCATTTTGTGCGAGACTGCAAAATCCGGCACCATAAGGCCAGGGCTCTTTCTGCTTTGCATCAGTGCTATCATAGGGTGAGAGGCCAAGTAGTGGGGGAAGAAATTGACCAATATGGCATCAGTCCACCTCCATCTTGGCCTTTGCTTTTGCCTAATAGGGAGTCAAAAAACTTCCCGTTGGCCCCTCCCTGGGCTGAAAAAAATGGGAAATGGAAGAGAGATCACAAGGCCTGAGGTCATCACAGCTGGCCATGGCCAGCCACCATTTTTACTGGTGCAACCCGCCCAGAGAATCCTTCTGTGACCAGCCATGGTGACTGACTTAACACCTAAAATGGGTCCACTGCAAATTCCTACCAGAGTTTTTGGGCCACTTCTTACAGAAAATATAGGGTATATTTTGTGATGTAGCAATTTAAAGCAGGCAATTGAGGTACTACCAGGAATTGTGGATTCTTATTTTAGGAGTGAGATAACAGTTACTGTAAAATCAGATTATGCCATCCAGCTTTCTACTGAGAATACAATAGCTCAATTAATTCTTTTGCTCTGTAATTCCGCTGATTGTCTGGATAAAACCTCAGCTCCCAAACCACCAGACAGAGTGTACTGGGCTCAATTAGTGTGACAGGAGCACCCCCTACTGGAACTCAAAATTAATCATAAAAATTCAAAGGAGTGATTGACACCGGCTAGGTCAGATTAGTCCTGTCTCACCAATTCTAATCTAAGAACTGGCCTTTACATATAGCACCAGCCAATTTAGAAGGAATAGGACACATTTCACAGCCTGCTCAGAGTGCCCAATATCTTTGCTGGGAGCACCAACATGGAAATAATGAAGTTTTTAAGCCATATGTGTTAGATTCTTTACCAGTAAATTTATAGGGAAGGGTTGTACTAAACAAGTTAGGATTATTATTGATAACTCCAAATCCTATGAGGTATTTTAAAGAATTTAATCAAGGGTTTCTTTCTAGGGATAGTGAAAGAAATTTGCAGGCTGAATATCTGTTTAAAACCAGTCTCCTTGATAGAGATTAATAAATGCTCCAGACCAAAATTTTTATTAGGGGCCCTGAGTGTCTCCCCGATCCAGAAGACAGCAAAAAAAAAATCACCTGGCTCACATAAGGGCCTATATGTATTTCTCAGTGGCCTATCTTAGGGGAGAAACTTAAGATAATTCATATGTTGGTTGAGGAACAACTTCAAGCTGGTCATATAGAATCAATGCTTAGTCCTTAGAACACCCCAATTTTTGTTACTGAGAAAAAATCAGGTAGTTGGAGGTTATTAAGGATTTAAGGGCAATAATTCATGCAATTCAGCCTATGGGATCATTACAGTCTGGACTTCCTTCCCCCACAGCAATTCCTTTGGATTATAGGTTAATGGTAATAGACCTGAAAGATTGTTTCTTTTCAATAAAAATACATGCTGAGGATTATGAAAAATTTGTTTTTAGTGTCCCAGCAATTAATTTTAAAGAACCAGTTAAGAGATATTGCTGGAAAATATTGCCTCAGGGAATGCATAATAGTCCAACTTTGTGTCATAAATTTGTGGCTCAGGCAAGTATGCCTGTAAGAAACAATTTTCCTGATGCATATATTATTCATTTCATGGTTGACATATTATTAGCTCATACTAATCCAGAAGCAATTTCAGAAATTTTTACCCAATTAGAGACTTCACTTCAGCAATGGGTTTGTGCATTGCGCCTCAAAAGGTGCAAAGGATGCCTCGTTTTCAATATTTGGGCCATGTAGTTGAAGGACGTACAATTCATCCTCAAAACTTATAGATAAGAGTTAAGGAGTTAATACCCTTAATGATTTTCAAAAATTATTAGCAGATATTAATTGGCTAAGGCCATCCTTAAAGTTAACTACTTTTGATTGAAGTCCTTTATTCCAGATATTACAAGAAGATCCTTCTCCAACTTCTCCTCACTAGCTAATAATAGAGGCTAGAGCAGCTTTGAAAAAAGTGGAAATTGCAATTAAGAATGCATAGCTTACTAGAATTAATTCTCAGGAGCTGGTATATTTATTAATATTCCTAACTGCTCATGCCCCCACAGGAGCTATATGGCAAATATTGGGAGTTATTGAGTGGATTTGTTTAGCCCACTTTCCCCAAAAGACATTAATTCCTTTTCATGACTCTATTGATCAATTAGTAATAAAGGCAGAACAAGAGTTTTCAACTAGTCGGATCAGAACCTGATGTTATTATCATTCCATTTTCTGTTCAACAGAATAATTGGCTTTTTCAAGCTTCTAATTTATGGCAAATAGCTTTTGCTGATTTTCCTGGTCAGATAGAAAGCCATTATCCTCATGATAAAATTATTCAATTTGCATTAATAATGCCATTTATTTTTCCAAAGATTGTACATGCACAACCGATAGATGGTGCCCTAACAGTGTTCACTGATGGCTCAAGTTCAGGTAAAGCAGGTTTTATAGTCGTGTTCATACAGAGATGATACAAACCTCATATACTTCTGCCCAAAGAGCAGAGCTACAAGCTCTCATTTGTGCCTTAGATTACTTTACAAATGAGCTTATTAACTTTTATTCTCACAGCTTATATGCAGTCAGAGTTACTAAAAATATTGAAACTTCAGTTATTTGGTATACATCATCACAAGAGTTATTTAAATTATTTCATAACTTACAAATGGTGGTGCAAATGCAAAAGCACCCATGTTTTATAGGTCACATATGGGCTCATACTAATCTTCCAGGACCTCTGACTTCAGGTAATGACAAAATTGATAAATTGGTAGCTGTTTATCAGCAAATGTCTCCAAATGTTTGTGCATAAGCCTCACATTCTTTACATCATCAAAATGCTTCTAGTTCATGTAAACAATTTAATATTACCAGAGAACAAGCTCGTCAAATTGTGAGTCACTACCCCAAGTGTGTTATACACACTCCATCTCTGCCATCAGGGGTAAATCCCCATGGGATTAAAACCAAATCTATTATGGCAAATGGATGTAACTCACATCCCTCAACACAAACAGTGTTATGTCCATGTAATAGTAGACATATACTCCAGATTTATTTTTGCTACAGCCCATGCAAAGGAAAATGCTCAGCATGTCATTTATCATTGCTTAGCTGTCTTTGCAGTATTAGGATGTCCTTTACAGATTAAAACAGGTAATGCACCAGTTTATGTAAGCTCTTCTTTTCAACAATTTTTCCAAGAGTTTTGAATTGACCATAAAACAGCTATTCCTTATAACCCCCAAGTTCAAGCCATTGTAGAACGAGCTCATTTATCTATTAAGCTACAATTACAGAAATTAAAAGGGGGAGATAGGATTATGACTCTCCCAAATAGCCTCAATCATGCTCTGTTGTTTTAAATTTTTTAAATTGTGACACAGAAGGTCACAATGCAGCTGAGCGACATATGTCTTCCACAGCAACAGACCCTTTAGGCAGAGTTTTGTGGAAAGACTTACAGACTGGCCAATGGAAAGGCCCAGATCCAGTGATTATGCAGGGTGAAGGTCATGTTTTTATTTTTCCAGAAGGTGCTTTTCATCCTATTAGGGTGCCTGAATGTGCAATCAGACATGGAGAAAATAGAACCAAGATTCAATGACTGAAGACAGACCCAGAGAAGCCTTCCCTCAAAAGGAAGAGATTTTGAAAAAGAAAGAAGATGACCCAGAAAGACCCAGCAGAAAAGCTTATCTCATGGGAATACCTAAAGGAGCTGACAACATACACTTCATGAATGATTCAGCTCCTAGGGAGAAATAAGACTCCAATGATGATGCTTGCAGCTGTAATAAACTTACTGGGCTGACAGGTAAAAGGGAGTCAAGCAGACACTTATTGGATCTATGTGTGGACTGGAGAATCCATCCCAGTGTTTACAAATGACTCATTTATGATGGGAGGATTTACAGACACTCATATTACTCCCAATCCGGTGACTAGCTTTAATTATTCTGGCTATAGTGACCAATTACCTTTGTATTGGTCCCATGATAAACATGTTGGCTGTCTAAGAGTATCATTTCAGGAAAAGACAGCAATTGGGAGACCTAGACTGATTATTCGTACTATTAATGGAGACTTAAAATCTTATACTAGATCAGTTATTAAAATGGGACTTTTTCATAACAAACCAGTCATTTCTGCCAAACCTCCATGAATACCTCATTGTCCTAACACTTCTGCAATAGAAATTGGCACCTTTCCTAGATGGATAGATTGTATAAATACCTTTCCAGTACAACATAAGGTGTCTGAAGATAGTGGGTATATTTTAGATTGGTCTCCAAAAATTGATAAAAGACAACTATGATAAAGTTCTGCTATGACCCCCGCAGGATTTGTTAGAAATATTTTTACCTACAGTAAAGGTGGTATTCAAAAGGATGTTTGCAGTTAATTGCTGCCTCAGAATTTTTACATTTACAGACAAACCTTTACCAGAATTTGTTGGCAAGAGCTGTAAGGAAGGTTCTTGCTATGGCTTACGAGCCTGTGTTCAATCTCCTTATGTTTTAATTATTGGAAATGTGAAAGTTAAATGGGTAGACAATAGATATATTGTAACATGTAACAAATGTCATCTAACTAATTGCATTACCAGATGGAATAGAAGAAAAGGAGTGCTGATACTTCATCTGCCTTCTTTTGTCTTATTGCCAACTAATATTTCAGAGCCATAGTACGCTGATGCTAGTTTTCAAGTTTTACAACAGATACATGCCCAACTAGTGAGACCTAAACATACCATTGGAATTATAATAGTGGGAGTTGTTGCCTTGGTTTCCTTTATTGCCTCAATAGTTACAGCTTCCGTGGCCTTATCTCAAAATATTCAACATGCAAAAAAATTTTTTTAATAATTTGGCTCAGAATACTTCCAAGGCTCTTCACAAATAAATATTGAAGAAAGGATTGAGGCTATGTTAAATGCTTTAGAGGTAACTGTCATAAATATAGGTAATGAGCTTTCAGCTTTTAAGTATAAAGAAAGTCTTAAATGTCACGCAAGTTATAAATATGTGTGTTACAGCCACCAGGTACAATATCTCCCTATTGGGATTGGGAGAAGTTTAAAAACCATTTATTGGGTATTTGGCAAAATAATAATAGCAGCTTGGATCTTTTGGAGCTCCATCATCATATTCAGAATATTAGGAATAATAGAGCTGATTTTTTGGATCCTTATTCCTTAGCTAATCAAATATTAAAAGAATTAAATGGCTTTAACCTCAGAAACATTTTTAAACACTCGGCATGGTATATTTTTGCATTGTTCTCTTTGCTGTTAATCCTCTTTTATGTTGTAATTATAGGATGGTGAGTCTTTAAAGCAAGAATTTGGAGACTCAAGAGAGTAAATTATCACCAGTTTTTGCAAAGAAAGAAGGGGGAATATGTGGGAGACCAACCTCGCACATGACTTGAGTCACTCTCCAGTTGGGTGCTGAGGCTTCCAGTCACAGAGATGTGGCAGGACTTTCCCCACCCTTCTAGGGTTGGAGGACAGTGTCCATGTAGAGGCGTGTCTCACTACTATCCCAAAGACCCAATCACCTCATCTGATCTTGCAACACTGCCCCCCTTGACCTTCATTGGAAGGAATTTTTCCCGGAATTCTTAGTTTCCCAATAAAAGCCCACTCCTGTGTTCTCTCTCTCTCTCTCTCTCTCTCTCTCTCTCTCTCTCTCTCTCTCTCCTTTTCTTCTTCTTCTTCTTCTTCTTCTTCTTCTTCTTCTTCTTCTTCTTCTTCTTCTTCTTCTTCTTCTTCTTCTTCTCCTTCTTCTGTAAAACCTCACTGCCCCCCCTGGGAAGCTTGAGGCAGAGAGCTCGAGGAGCTGTCCTGGAGCTGATTTAAAGGTAAAACTGTGTGTCTGTGTATTTATTTTAAACTCCCTGAGAATTTTCCTGCGTGACCAAACTGTTTACCATCTGCACTGACCGCAGATTAAAATCACTTAAATTGAAGCAATTCATATTATTAAACTCCTGACATCCTTTATGGTATAACAACAGATAATCAATAGCAGCATGATTGTCAAGAATGGCTTGACGGTGTTTTTTTTTTGTTCTTCATTAATCATATTAATGGCCATAGAGGTATGATTAATATTTTTTACCATAGCACAGGCCAGTTTTATAGTGGTTTTGTAAGCCCTGACAGTTAGTCCAGATATACCCACTAAGGAAAATGGCAAAGCATCAGATTCTGCCTTAGAGAGAAGATGTACTGAATCATCACAGCTCTTATCAAGGGAATAGTCCTCTTATGAATACATTGTGCAAGATGGAGACCCACTAAATCCTGGGAGGATGGTGATAACACAGTTAATCTGCTAAGACAACAATGGGTACCATGCAACAGTTATATAACAATTTTGCAGATATATAACAATTTCATCCAAGTGAACCCAGATATTATAATGGGTTCTAGAGGACCAGGAGTATGACTAAACTAAGTTTCTCACAACTGGAGTACAACAGCAGAATAATATTATCATGAGGATCAAAACATTTACAGAGTTTTGTGTGAGTTTAGCAAACAAGGATGTAACTAAGTTTCCCAGAGTACACTTTAACCCCATTTGAGCCAACATCTATTGAGCTGAGGCTTTTAATGATTATATATCCCCTCAAGTCACTGAAAGTCTAGTAGGTTGGGGTCCTCTTTTGGTGTTTCTTATCTGTCCTTCTTTAATGTTTCTTCTCTTTCAAGGAGAGTTTTTATTGTCCTCTTCTTTGGTGTTACTCTCCTCATCCAGGATCAAACAAAACTTGGAAATTGGGTTGTAAAGTCCCTGAAATCTATTTATAATTGATAGATCTCATGCATTGAGCTGGAGTCCAAACAGGACCTGATGGTGTAAGCATAGCAGTCTATCCTTTTCCCAATGTGATCAGAGGCATAGAGTCTTGTTATCCTGGGTCTGGAACCCTACATTTTACATATATTTTTAGTAATGACTGTTTAGGAATAAAATGTCTATCCAAAGCAGAAAACTAGTTGTAAATTTCCATAGAGAGCCCCATAAGGGTACATTGTAAGAAGAGTTGTTAACTATAGCATGAACCTGCTGACAATATATGGAAAACATTTCCATTAGTGATCACGTATTTCTTGATGAAAAAATCCACAAGATTCCACAGTATCTAAAAACAAAGAATAAAGGGATTTCATAGCTTTATCTGTGTGAGCATCACCCTCTATCAAAAGTTTAGAAATCTTGGTGTGGCTGTGTACATAAGCAAGAAAGGTAGGAGATGCATGATGCTATAAAAGAGTCTAAAGGGTTAAAATAAGTTAGTAAATTACAATCCAAATGAGGGGATAACACAGACATGGAAATGTGAGGAAAAGGTTTAGTTATACATTGAGAATCTGTAATAACATTTAAAGTAGTAGAAAACAATTTCAGCATCAGGATAATGGTGGCTAACTCAGCTCACTGTAGAGAAATTTAAGGTAGTGTATAGTAGTCAATTCATTTACTATTAATAAGACACTACTCTTCTTTGTTTACCTTCATCTGTGTATATTGTTATTCCATCTGCAAGTGGAACAATAGAATTTAAGAAAAAGGGATATAATTAAAAACCTGATATAACAAAGAGAATTATCCATCATGAGGCATGTGGAAATCAATAGGTGCTAAAAAATCTATTAATACAACTTTATAATAGGATAAAATGTAAATATTAGAGATATAAAGTTTTTTTTTCATACGTAAGGTATAAAATATGAATGTCCATGATGCCTGTTAGGGATAAAATTTTAATATGACCATTAGCAATTAATTGAGTATACATATCAGTAAAAGACAAATATTACAGCCTGAAAAATGAGGACAATATAATTATTTTAACATACATAATTCTTGATTATAATTGGCAACTACTGTTGATAATCATAAGATTTTCCAACAAAAACTATCAATGATAATGGCATATTAGATATTGAAAGTTAGTCCACCATTACTGTTTATAACTTTTAGAATTTTATTAATTCTTTGTAAAGTTTGTTTTAAAGGAGGAGTCAAATAAAGAAAGTTGTTACTTTAATAACTAGAAACAAAGGGAGAGATCTCTTGGCATCAGCTGTAATTTTTAATTTATTTATTTAAGAAACCCTACTTACGATGACTAATCCCATTTATGCTAAACTTAATTTAATCATTTTAATTCTAACATAAAAAATAAGAAAAAAATGATTAATGAAAGAATGAACAAGGCTTATCATCTTAGCAAATGCCCATTTATTGAGGAATAGCTCTGCATATTTATAGAGCCAGGGGTGGTTTGACAGTTGGCATGGGGTGCTTTTTGATTGGAAAGTCAGGATCAGGTGAGCCAGCAGGGCTAGTCTGATTGGTGGGTAGGGTCAGGTGAGCCAGCAGGGCTCTGATTGGTGGGTAAGGATCATGTGAACCAGTAGGGCTCTGACTGGTGGGTAAGGATCATGTGAGCCAGCAGGGCTCTGATTGGTGGGTAAGGATCATGTGAGCCAGCAGGGCTCACCATTGGACGGCTCTTCTTGGGGGATGGGGAAGTTAGTCTTTGGAGCCGGGGCAATTCCCAACAATTAATGCTATTAATTATCTTTTTTCTGTTGGAGAAAAAAAAATTTTAAAGAGAGAGAGAGAGAGAGAGAGAGAGAGAGAGAGAGAGAAAGAGAATTTTTTAATATTTATTTTTTAGTTTTCGGCGGACACAACATCTTTGTTTGTATGTGGTGCTGAGGATTGAACCCAGGCCGCACGCATGCCAGGCAAGCATGATACCACTTGAGCCACATCCCCAGCCCCAAGAAGAAAAATTTTAAAAGTAATAAATCATATATTATATTTCAGATTTTTTTTTTTTTTTAGAAATTAAGACTTTATTGTTTGGCCACCTAGAAAAACTCATGAGCCATAACCTTAAAGACATCTATATATTTATGTAATTATTTGATTTGAATTAAGTTATTTGGATTCATTTAATTTTTAAAATTTTAATAGGTGAGTGAAATGTCAATTTAATATTATGTTTATAAAATATAGACATGACAGGACTGTGTAATTGGATAAGGTATAAAATCCAACAGATATCATGCACACTGAAATCAAAATTTTCAGTTTGCCAGCTATGTTGTCCTTGATACTTATCAGATTCATTTCCAACATAACCATATTTGTATCTTCCTAGGATTTATTTTAAAAAAATCTTTTGAATGTATTTAAGAGTTAATTCTGGAGAAATCAGCCTTTACATAAAGACAGTGTGATAATCAAGCCAAAGTGACTCCATTTTGTTTAGTAACTCCATTTTGTAAAACAACCATGCCAAATAGAATGGTCATGCCTGGGGCAAGGTTTTTGTTTTGTTTTGTTTTGTTTTTTGTTTTAACTTTTGCTGTAGAAACCCTTAAGAATATGAAACTATCTAATGGGGCATTGTTTCTGAAACTAGGGTAATGGAGCTGTGTTTCTGTAATTGGGGTGACTGGGCTAATTGTAATTGTTAAGCTTCCCACCACCTGACTGCAATCTCCTGCTTCTGTAACTTGGCTTGCTTGCATTGCTAAACCCCCAAACATCCCTTTTGTGGTTTTCAGGTTTAAAAGGAGTGCCCTTGCAATTCAGGGCTGATCAGGGAACAGACTTTATGTTCATGGTGAGTCACCACCAGTGTGCTTCAATAAAGGCTTGATTCAATTATACATGAGTGGTCTAGAAGCCAATTTATGAAGCTCTGAGATGTTACTTTAACTATAACAGACAGAATGTATAAACCTTTATAGTTAGATAAGACAAGACTAACCAGGAAAACACATAAACTTATATAGAGTATTTAAAAACTTACATTGTAGTAATATCAACCTTTTTATCAGGTCATAGTATATCTTTAACTCAGATAAGAATCAGTTGGAAGCCTGTGAAATTAAAAAAAAAAAAACTTTTTTGAAAAAAGAAAAGTTGCACATTTAAAATCTTCCTACTTTTTTCTTTCTATTTGTGCTGCAGCATTAGGGAGGGGGAGGAGCTGTCTAAGAAAGCTGGCTGAAAAATAGATAAGATAGCCAGCCAAGCGGCTTGGATTTAAAGGAGACACTTTTTCCCTTATTTTTAATTTTTTGTCTAAACTGGTTTTTTCAACCCTAGTAAATCGCATAGGAGCTGTAATTCACATCTTTAATATAAGGTTAGGAAAGTTAGAAATCCAGCAGAAGTTAAAAGGTAAGAAAAACTATTGTACCATTCTTTCTTTTATAATATTATTTCTTTAAAGCATGGTGTTGAAGTTTATATTCTTTTTGGAGAGTTGTTGTTGTTGTTTTTCTTTTTATATTAAACCTTGAAAATCTTGTAACTGTTTCCACATATGGTTTCCACTTATGTTCAACATAAGCAATGATTTCTTATGAATTGGAAGGGGCAGAGAATGGTAGCCACAGGGAGGTTTGGGATATTTGTTTATTTTTGTTTCCTTTTCCCCAAACTGGGTGACCCCTTGAGGCCATGAATGAATGGACACTTGTTTATTTTTCTTTTCTTTTCCAAAAATCAGAATCGTCTCTTGAGGCCACACATAATGACATACCATAAAAGTATTTATTACCATGACATTAATATTTGTGTCCAATAATCCTGTAATTAACTGCTTATTAAATAAAACAAAATTAATTTAGGTCTACTTTCAGTAACTGACAAGCATGTTCCAGTAACAGTAGAATCTAACCTTTTCTCCTTTCATTTAAAGGTTGTTGCTGGTGATTGAAACCAGACCCTTGTGCACACAAAGCAAACACTCTACCAACTGAGCTATGGCTCCTGCTCCTAGAAGGCCTCACTTGGATGTACTTAGTAGTAATTAACTTGGATTAGCTGAGAGTAGGGCTGTTGCTAGAAGCGCACTTAAAGACAAAGGCAGTAAATCGCCTAGGGAAGCCATGTATCTGGGAGTGTCTGGAATGGCTATAGGCAGTGGCAGATCCTTTAAAGGGATGACACAGACAGGCACAGAAAGAGAAGAGCATGCAGTTTGAGAAACTGAGGCTTTATCAATTGCATGCCTACAGAGAAACCATGTTTGCAACATAGGAATAAAAAATGTGGCTTTTTTATAAAATTGGGACTCATCCAGAGAAGACTGGGCCTGTGTCTTTCCAAATGGCAAGATTTTATATTTGGTCTGGGAGTCTCTCTCCTCATGTATTATGTATTGGAGTGGTTACTATGGTTTGGGGGCCATGATGTAGTGAATCTTCACTAGTTTGGCCACATTGGAAAATCTGCATCAGTAGGTTCTTTACACAGGTTTTATCATGTTGGAGACTTTACATTTATATCTAAGTAAAATCTATGCAGCTTTAAGTCATGTTGTGAATTACAATGAGCTGAGGCCCCTCAAATGAGGACGCTTTAGTGCTCTGTGCATGTTTTGAAAGTGGAATTGTACCTTAAGCTGGTTAAACCCATTTTATTTAGTTTAAAAGGTCATTCCTGAGCATGAAGGGGGCCAGTTTGTGAGTGGGGTTGCTGTCACCCAAGGTGGAGTTATTTTACATTGCTCAAGCTGAGGTGATCTCTATTTTTTCCCTCCATCTGCTCATGTCTACCTATTGTGCCTGCTTATTTTAATAAAGCTATCATGATGTGTCAACAACTGCATTATAGAGATAAAAATAAGTGAGGACAATCAAATTTTTTTTTTAGAAATAGAAACCTGTTTTTGAGATAGTAATACAGGAAAACCTTGGAGGGAGGAAGAGAGAATGTTAAGAGGATTCATTCAACAATATATCCTTGAAATTCTATGGTCCAATTTTTTCACAATACTCACTTAAATTGCATTTTTTTGTGCTTCCTGTGAACTGAAACTGAATATGCCTATGCAGGGAAGAATTCTGTTGAATGCTACTTCAATCAAAAACAAAGCAGAGGGTTCTCCTTTAAAACAGAGTGAATTCATCCAAGTAGAATCTGCTAAAACACACTGATTCTGTTCAAAGCAGAGTGTGCTCAATATGAACTAATTAGGTTTGTAAAATTTCAAGCAGCTAGTATAAAACTTTTTTGATTTTCAGTTTCATTCACTCATCCCTATAACAAAACTTTTTTGCTTTTAAATTCCATTCACTCATCCTTACAGGGAAAAACACAGTGAAATCTAAAAATGAAAAGTTCCCTTGTAAGCAAACCCTTGAACCTAGGAGAAATAAATTTGCAGAGTCATGTGGGAGTTGGTAAAAAGCTAATTCCTGCCAAGTTTCAAAGAAATTTATATGAAAATCTTGGGGAGAAATTTCAGTGTATTGGTAATATCCTGATAGCATCTAAAGTGCACCCAAAAGAAGGTGTTCCTGCATGTGGGATGAGAATTGCTTCTAATTAGGGCTACTTCAATCAGAAGCAGTACTTAGCTCACTAAGAAATAATTGAGTTTGTGAGATTTGAAGCATCTAGCACAAATAGTTTTTGATTTCCAGATCCAGTTCCATTCATTCATTTCTATAGAGCAAAACACAGAGAAATCTAAAAATGAAAAGTGTCCTTGCAAGAGAATCCTTGAACCTAGCAGAACCAAATTTGGTGAGACATGTAGGATTGGTGAATGAATCAATTCTGCCAAGTTTCAACAAAATTCATCTGGAAAACTTTGGGAGAAATTCCAGTAAATTAGTAATGTCTTGCTAGCAGCTAAAGGGCTCCCAAAAGAAGGTACTCTACTTAGGGTCACTTCAACCAGAAACAAAGCAGAGAGTGCTCACTAAGATCTAACTGAGTTTGTGAGATTTCAAGTAGATAGCATTAATCATTTTTGATTTCCAGGAGCTATTCCATTCTTTCATCCCTATAGGCAAAATGTACTGAAACCTAAAAATATAAAGTGTCCTTGCAAGCAAACACTTGAACCTAAGAGAGCCAAATTTGATGAGCCATGTGGGACTTGTGGATTGATTAATTCTGCAAATTTTCATAAAATCACTCTAATTCCCCTAAATTTATGATATCCTGCTAGAAACTAAAGTGCTCCCAAAAGAAGGTGTTCCTCCATGTGCTATGAGAACTGCATATAACTTAAGTTTCATTCAACTCAAAACAAAGCAGAGTGTGCTCACTAAGAACTAATTGAGTTTGTAAGATTTCAAGCAGCTTAAACAATCTGTTTTTTCACTTACATGTCCCATTTCATTTATTCAATCCTGTAGGGCAAAATACAGTGAAACCTAAAAATGAATAGTGTCCTTGCAAGAGAACCTTTAACCTAAGAGAACCAAATTTAAAAAGCTATGTGGGACTGGTGACAGGATAAATTCTGCCAAGATTTCATCTGAAATGCATCTGAAAACCTTGGGTAGAAATTTCAGTAAATTGGTAATGTCCTGCTAGATGCTAAAGTGCTCCAAATAAAAGATGTTCCTGTATGTGAGCTGAGAACTGTTTTTACTTAGGGCTACTTCAATCAGAAAGAAAGTAGACAGTGCTCACTAAGAACTAATTGAGTCTGTGAGATCTCAAGCAGGCAACACAAACTGTTTTTGATTTTCAGGTCCATTTCTATTCATTCATCCATACAGGACAAAACACAGTGAAACCTAGAAATGAATAGTGTCCTTGCGAGTGAACCCTTATACCTAGGAGAACCAAATTTGGAGAGTTATGTGAGACTAGTGAAAGAATCAATTCTGCCAAGTTTCAATGAACTCCATCTAAAAATTTAAAAATAAATATCAGTAAATATTGGTAATTTTATGGTAGCATCTAAAGAACTTCCAAAATAAGGAGGTACTATATGTGATGAGAACTATTTCTGATTAGGGATACTTCATCCAGAAGCAGAGTAGAGTGTGCTCAGTAAGAAATAACTTGGTTTGTGAGATTTGAAGCAGCTAGCAAAATGGTTTTTGATTTCCAGGTCCAAATCCCTGCATTCATCCCTATAGAGCAAAATGCAGAGAAACCTAAATATGGTGTATTCTTGCAAGCTAGCCCTTGTACTTATCAGAACAAAATGTGAGGAGCCATGTGGGACTGAAGAAATAATCAATTCACCAAGTTTCAATGAAATCTGTATGAAAATCTTAAGAAGAACTTTCAGTAAATTGGTAATATCCTGATAGCACCTAAAGCACTCCCAACTGAAGGTGCTCTGGCATGCGGGATGAGAATTGCAACTGCTTAATGTTTATTCAACCAGAAACAAAGCAGAGTGTGCTCACTAAGAAATAATTTAGTTTGTGAGATTTCAAGCAGCTTGGACACACTATTTTTGATGTACACTTCCTATTCCCTTCACTCAACCCTATAGGACAATACTCAGTGAAATCTAAAAATGAAAAGTGTCCTTGCAAGAGAATCAAATTTGGGAAGCCATGTGGGTATTGTAAAAGGATCAATTCTGCCACATTTCAATGAGCTCCATCTTAAAATCTAAAGATAAATTCCAGTAATTTGGTAATGTCCTGTTAGCAAGCTAAAGGGCTCATAAAGAAGATGTTCCTGATGTGGGTTGAGAACAGTTCCTACTTAGAACAACTTCAACCAGAATCAAAGAAGAGTGTTCTCACTAAGAACTAATTGAGTTTGTGAGATTTCATGAACTTAGCACAACTTTTTTTGATTTCCAGGTCCAAATTATTCATTCATTTATACAGGGTAAAACACAGTGAAATTTGGAAATTGAAAGAGTTTTTGTAAGTGAACCCTTTAACCAAGTAGAACCAAATTTGGTGAAGCATATGGGACTGTTTAAGGAATCAATTCTGCCAAGTTTCAATAAAATCCTTCTGAAAATCTTAAGGATAAAGTCAAGTAAATTGGTAATGTCCTTCTTGCAGCTAAAGCACTCCTTAAAGATGGTGTTCATGCATGTGGGATGAGAACTGCATTTGCTTAAGGTTCATTCAACCAGGGGAAACAAAGGAGAGTGTGCTCACTAAGAATTAATGGAATTTGTGAGATTTCATGTAGCTAGCAAAAACTGTTTTTGAATTCCATTTACAATACCATTCATTCATTTCTATAGCCAGGTGGGACTGATGAAAGGATCAATTCTGCCATGTTTCATGAAATACATCTGAAATATTGGGGACAAATTTCAGTAAATTGGTAATGTCCTGCTAGCAGCTAAAGCACTAATGAAACAAGGTGTTCTGGCATGTGTGCTGAGAACTGCTTCTACTTAGGGTTACTTCAACCAGAAACAAAGCAGAGAGTGCTCAGTAAGAACCAAGTGAGTTTGTAAGATTTCAAGAAGCTAACACAAACTGTTTTTGTTTTTGTCCAATTCCATTCATTCATCCACACAAGGTGAAATGCTGTGAAAACTAGAAATGAGTAGTGTCCTTGCAAGCAAACCCCTGTACTTAGGAGAACCACATGAGGGGAGCCATTTGGGATGGGTTAATGGATCAATTCAGCTAATTTTCAATTTAACCCATCTGAAAATTTGTGGAGAATTTCGAGTAAATTGGTAATATCCTGCTAGCCCCTAAAGCACTCACAAAGTAAGGTGGTCATGCATGTAGGATGAGAACTGCAACTGCTTAAGACTAATTTAGCCAGAAACAAAGCAGTGTGTGCTCAGTAAGAACTAATTGAGTTTGTGAGATTTCAAGCAGCATGCACAAACTGTTTTTGGCTTACAGGTCTTATTCCATTCACTCAACCTTTTAGGGTAAAAAACCATAGTAAAACCTAGAAATGAATAGTTTTATTGCAAGAGAGTCCCTCACCTAAGATAATCAAATTTGGGGAGCCATGTGCTACTGGTGAAAGGATTCATTCTGTCAAGATTCAATGAAATCCATCTGAAACACTTGGGGACAAATTCTTGTAAATGGTAATGTACTAGTAGCAGCTAAAGTTCTCCTAAAAGATGGTGTTCATGAATGTGGGATGAGAACTGCATCTGCTTAAGGTTCATCAAACCTGAAACAAAGGAGACTGTGATTCCTAAGAACTAATGGAGTTTGTGAGATTTCATGGAGCTAGCATAAACTGTTTTTGATTTCCATTTCAAATGCCATTTATTCACCCCTATATGCAAAATGCTGTGAAACCTAAAAATAAAAAAGTATTATTTCAAATGAACCCTTTAATCTAGGAGAACCAAATTTGGGGAGCCATGTGGGACTAGTGAATTGACTAATTTTCCAAGTTTCAATAAAATTCATATGAAAATTTTGGGGACAAACACCAGTAAATTGGTAATGTCCTGATAGCAGTTAAAGCTCTCCCCAAATAAGGTGTTCTGGCATTTGGGCTAAGAAATTATTCTGCTTAGGGATATTTCAACCAGAATCAAGACACAGTGTGCTCACTAAAAACTAATTTAGTTTATGAAATTTCAATTAGCTACCCAAATTTTTTTTGATTTACAGTTCCAGTTCCATTTATTCATCCCTATGAGGCAAAATGCAATGTAACCCCCAAATTAAAAATTCCTTGCAAACAAACCTTTGAACCTTGTAGAATCAAATTTGGGGAGCCATATGGGACTGGAGAAAGGATTAATTCTGTCAAGTTTCAATGATATCAGCCTGAAAAATGGGGAGAAATTCCAGTAAATTTTTAATATCTTGCTAGCAGCTAAAGCACTCCCAAAATATGGTGTTCTGGCATTTGGACTGAGAACTGATTCTGCTTAGAGGTACTTCAACCAGAATCAAGGCAATGTGTGCTCACTAAAATCAAATTGAATATTTTCAAGTAGCTACCCAAAACGTTCTTGATTTATGTTCCAATTTTATTCATTCTTCCATATGGGGCAAAATGCAATGAAACCCCAAAATTAAAAGAGTTTTACAAGCAAACGTTTGAACCTAAGGGAAAAAAATTTGGGGAGCCATATGGGAATGGTAAGAGAATAAATTATGCCAAGTTTCAAAAAAATTGTCTAAAAATATGGAGAAATTCCAGTAAATTTGTATTATGCTAGCAGCCAAAGTACTCCCAAAAGAAGGTATTCCTGCATGTGGGCTGAGAACTGTTTCTACTTAGGGGAACTTTAATGAGAAAGAAAGCAGAGAGAGCTAAGAACTAGTTAAGTTTGTGAGATTTCAAGCAGCTCACACAAAATATTTTTGATTTTCTGGTCCAATTCCATTAATTCATTCATACTGGTAAAAATGCAGTGACCCCAAAATGAAAAGTTTCTTTGCAAGTAAACCCTTGATCCTAGAAGAACCAAATTACTTGAGTAATGTGAGACTTGCAAAATGATCAATTCTTCCAAAGTTCAATGAAGTCCATTAGACAATCTTCAAGAGAAATTCCAGTATATTTGGAATAACCTGCCAGCATCTAAGGCACTCCCAAAAGAAGGTGTTCCAACATATGGGCTGTGAAGTTTCTGCTTAGGGGTACATCAATGAGAAAAAAAGAGAATGTACTCACTAAGAACAGATATAATTAGTGATGTTCAAGCAGATAGAACAAACCATATTTAATCTTCAGGTTCAATTCCATTCAACCCTATAGGTCAAAACAAAGTGAAACATGAAAATTCAAATTGTTCCTTCCAGGGAACCGTTGAAGCTAGGAGAACAAAACTTGAGGAGACAAGTGGGGCTGGTGAATTATCAATTCTGCCCAGTATCAAATGAATCCAACTAAAACATTTTTGGGAGCAATTTCAGTAAGTGGGTTTTCTGCTAGCTCCCGAAGCACTAAAAAAACCCCAACAACAACAACAACAAAAAACTGTTCCTGTGTCCTTGTGCATAGGGCTGTTTCAACTAGGAACAGACCACTGAGCCCACACTGAGAACTAATTGTGTGAAATTTCAAACAGCTAGCACAAACTGTGTTTGATTTCCAGATCCAATTCCATTTAGCTCTATAGGGCAAAATGAAGTGAAACCTGAAATTTTAAACTGTTCTTGCCAGGGAACCCTTGAAGCTAGGAACACCAAACTTAGGGAGACAAGTGGGGCTGGTGAAAGGATTAAGATTCCAAAAATAAAGTGAATCCAATGAAAAGGTTTTAGAGATTTTTCAGAAAATGGGTCTTCTCCTGCTCACTACTGAAGCACAGAAAAACTTGTTCCTGCATACTTATATTTAGGGCTACTTAAACTATGATCAAACCACTATACCCCAACTGAGAATTAATTGAGTGTGTGAAATTTCAAGCAGCTAGCACAAATAGTGTTTGATTTACAAATCCAACTGCATTCATCCTTGTAAGGAAAAACAAACTGAAACCAGATTTTCAAACTCTTCCTGTGAGTGAACCACTGAACTTAGAAGACCCAAACTTGGGGAGTCAAGTTTGGCTAGTGAAAGGATAAATCCTGCCTAGTATCAAACAAATCTGATGAAAAATTTTTTGGAGCTGTTTGAACACATGGGTATTCTCTAATAGCTTCTAAAGCACTCCCAGAGAAACCTGTTCCTTCCTGATTCTGCTTAGGGCTACTTTAACAAAAAACAAACAAGAGAGTGTGCACATTGAGAACTGATTGAGTGTGTGAAGTTTCAACTACCTAGCACAAATCATGTTTGATTTCCAGCTACATTTCCAATCATCTATATAGGGCAAAATGAAGTGAAATGTGAAAATTCAAACTCTTCCTGTGAGTGAACCACTGAATCTAGGAGACCCAAACCTGGGGAACCAAGTTGAGCTAATGAAAGGATGAATCCTGCCCAGTATCAAACAAATATGACAAAAAAAGTTTTGGAGCTATTTCAATACATAGGTATTATCCTACTAGCTTCTAAAGCATGACCAGAGAAACCTCTTAATGCTTGCTTCTTCAAACAGAAAGAAACCAGACAGTGTGAACTGAGAACTGATTGAGTGATCCTTACAACAGTCCAATTTTGTGGCCCAAACTTGGTTCTCCAAGGTTCAAGGTTTCAATTTCAGGAACACTTTTAATTTTTAGAATTCACTTTGTTTTGCCCTATAGGTATGAAAGCAGTTGGAATTGAAAATCAAACACAGGTTTCACTACCTTCTTCAAACTTTACACACTCAATTACTTCTCAGTGGGCCCTCTCTGTTTAATTCCCTATTGAAGTAGTCCTAAACAGAGGCATTTTCACTTCAGGAAGAAATACCTTCATGTGAAAGCATTTCAGCAGTTGGCAGGCAAGTCCGAATTTGCTGGAATCTGTGAAAAAAAATTTCACTGGATTTTGTTGAAACTGGGCAAGAATCGTCCTTACACTATCCCTACTTTGTACCCCAAATTTGGTTCTCCTAGGTTCACTTGCAGAAACACTTTAATATTTCACTAGTTTTGCACTATAGGGTCGCGGTTTATTTTAGCTGCTTGAAAATTCACACACTCATTACTTCTCAGTGAACACTCTTTGTTTTGTTCCCTGTTGAAGTAGCCCTAAGCAGAGGCATTTCTTAGCCAAAGGAAAAACACCTTCATTTAGGAGCATTTCAGCAGTTTGCAGGCAAGTTCTACTGCCTGCAAGATGAACTTGATAAAATCTTTTTACAGGATTTTGTTGGTAATGGGCAGGAATGATCCTCACACTAGTTCAACTTTTCCCCCCAAATTTGGTTCTCCTAGGTTGAAATATTTGCTTGTAGGAACACTTTCACTTCGTTTTTCCCTATAGGGATTAATGCAGTTAGAACTGGAAATCAAACACAGTTGGCCTCAAATGCTTGAAACATCACACACTCAATTACTTCTCACTGAGCTCTTTCAGTTAACTTCTCCATTGAAGTAGCCCTAAGCAGAGGGATTTCTCAGCCAATGCAGGAAACCTTCACTTGGGAGCATTTCAGCAGTTTGCAGGCAAGTCCTAATTTACTGGAATCTCTGAAAAAAATTTTCATGGTACCTTTTTGGTACTGGGCAGGAATGATCCTCACACCAGTCCAACTTTGCCCCCCAAATTTGGTTTTCCTAGTTTCAAGCTTTTGCTTGCAGTAACACTGTAAAATTTTTAGGGTTTCACTTTGTTTTGCCCTATAGGGATGAATGCTGTTGGAACTGGAAATCAAACACAGTTTATTGTAGCTGCTTGAAACTTCACACACACAATTATTTCTCAGTGGGCACTCTCTGTTTAGCTCCCTCTTGAAGTAGCTCTAAGCAAAGGAATTTCTCAGCAAAGGCAGGAACACCTTTATTTGAAAGCATTTGAGAAACTTGTGGAAAATTCCAAGTTTCCTGAAAACTCTGCAAATATTTTTTGACTGGATTTTGTTGATCCTTGTCAGGAATGATCCTTACATGAGTTCCACTTTGCCTCCCAAATTTGGTTCTCCTATGTTGAAATGTTCACTTGCAGAAAAATTTTTAATTTTTAGGTTTCAGTTAACTTTGCTCTGTGGGGATTGGTTATTTCAACCTGCTTGAAATTTCACACAATTAATTCTCAGTGAGTCTCTATGTTTTGTTCCCTATTGAAGTAGCCCTAAGAAGAGGCATTTCACAGCCAAGGCAGGAACACTTTCATTTGACAGCATTTCACAAGCTTGCCAAAACTCCGAGTTTACTGAAAACTTTGCAAATATATTTTCACCAGATTTTGTTGATAATTGGCAGGAATGATCCTTACAACAGTCCCCTTTGGCATCCAAATTTGGTTCTTCTAGGTTGAAGCTTTCACTTGCAGGAACACTTTTAAACTTTAGGTTTCACTTCGTTTTGACCTATAGGGATGAATGCAGTTGGAACTTGAAATCAAACATGGTTTATTGTAGCTGCTTGAAACTTCCCCCAGTCAATTAGTTCTCAGTGGGCACTCTATTCTTTGTTCCCTGTTGAAGTTGCCCTAAGCAAAGGCACTTCTCAGCCAAGAAAGGAACACCCTCATTTGAAAGCCTTTGGGAAGCTTGCACAAAACTCCCAGTTTACTGAACTCTGCAAATATTTTTTCAACGAATTTTGTTGATACTTGGCAGGAATGATCCTTACACCAGTCTCACTTCCCCCCCCCCCCCCGAATTTCTTTCTCCAAGTTTAAGTGTTCACTTGCAGGAAAACTTTTAATTTTTAGATTTCACTTTGTTTTCCCCTATAGGGATGAATGCAGTTGGAACTGGAAATCAAGCACGGTTTGTGCTAGCTGCTTCAAACTTCACCCATTCAATGTGTTCTCTGTGGGCACTCTATGCTTTGTTCCCCAATGAAGTAGCCCTAAGCAGAGGCACTTCTAAGCCAAGGAAGGAACACCTTCATTTGAAAGCATTTAGGAAGCTTGCACAAACTCCAGTGTACTGAAAACTCTGAAAATATTTTTTCACTGGATTTTGTTGATACTGGGCAGGAATGTTCTAAGGAACACACCAGTCCCACTTTGCCCGCCAAATTTCATTGTTCTACATTGAAATGTTCTCTTGCAGGAACACTTTTAATTTTTAGGTTTCATTTTGTTTTCCTGTAGGGTTAGGGCTAGGGTTAGGTTTAGGGGTTTGGGTTAGGTTAAGAGTTAGGGTTAGGGCTAGTGCTAGGGTTAAGGTTAGGGCTAGGACTAGAGTTAGGGCTGGTTTTAGGGTTAGGGTTAGGGCTAGGGGTAGTGTTAGGATTAAGGTTAGGGTTAGGGTTAGGGCTAGGGATTGGGCTAGGGTTAGGTTTAGAATTAGGACTAGGGCTCGGATTAGGGCTAGGACTAGGTCTAAGGCTAGTTAGGTCTAAAGGTAGCTTTAGGGCTATGGGTAGGTTTAGGTTTAGGGTTGGGTCTATGTGTAGGATTATGGTTAGGGCTAGTGTTAGGCATAGGCTTAGGGTTAGGATTATGGCTAGGGCTAGGGTTAAGGTTTGAGGTAGGTTAGTTGTTAGTGTTAGGGCTAGGGGTAGGGTTAGGGTTAGGGTTAGGGCTAGGATTACACCTCTGGATAGGGTTATGGCTAGGCTTAGGGTTAGTGTTGGGTTAGGAATACCGTTAGGCCTAGGGTTTCAAAGGAAGGGAACAACTTCCTTTGGAAGCTTTTGGGAAAGGTTAGGTTTAGGGTTGTGGCTAGGGCAAGGGTATTGGGTTAGGGCTAGGTTTATGGTTAGTGTTTCTGTTCAGTTAAGGGTCAGGGTTAGGACTAGAGCTAGGGTTAGGTTTAGGGCTAGGGCTAGGGTTAGGGCTTGGGTTAGATCTAGGTTTTTGATTAGGGCTAGGGCTTCATTTCAGCTTAGATCTAGGGTTATGGCTAGGGTTAGTGTTAGGTTTAGGGTTAGTGTTAGGGTTAGGGTCAGGGCTAGGTTTTGGTTTACTGTGAGGCTTAGGATTATGGTTGGTGCTAGTTTTAGGGCTAAGCTTAGGGTAGTTTAAGTCTTAGGGTGAGGGTTAGTGTTAGGGCTAGGGCTAGAGTTAGGTTTAGGGCTAGGGCTAGGATGAGGTTTAGGGTTTGGATTAGGGTTAGGGTCAGGTTCAGAGAGAGGGTCTGGGCTAGAGATAGGGTTAGAGTTGGTTTAGGGTTAGAATTAGGTTTGGGGCTAGGTTAAGAGTTAGTGTCAGGGCTAGATTTAGAGTTGGGGCTTGGTCTAGGGCTAGTGTTAAAGCTAGGGTTTGGCTTAGGGTAAGGTGTGGGTTAGGTTTATGGTTAGTGTTAGAGCTAGGGCTAGAGTTAGGGTTAGGTTTAGTGCTAGGGTTAGGGTTAGGGCTAGGTCAGGGCAAGGGTTAGGGTTACGGTTAGGGCTAGAGCTAGGGCTAGGTTTAGGGCTAGGATTAGAATTAGGGCTAGGGTTAGTGCTAGGACTAGGTCTAGGGCTAGAGATAGTGCTAGGAATAGGGTTAGTGTAAGGTTTAGGGTTAGGGTAAAATTTAGGGTTAGGTTAGTGTAAGGGTCAGCATTAGGGTTAGGCTTAGTTTTAGGGTTAGGGTCAGGGTCAGGGTTAGGGTTACAGTTGGGATCACATTATGGTCAGGGTCAGGGTTAGGGTCAGGGTTAAGGTAAGGGTTAGAGTCAGTGTTAAGGTTAGGTTTAGAGTTAGTTTAAAGGTTAAGTTTAAGACTAGGATTAGCATTAGGGCTAGGCCAAGGTTTAGGGCTAGAGTTAGTTTTGGGGCTTGGGCTATGTTTAGGGTTGGGATTAGGGCTAGGGTTAGTGTTAGGATTAGTACTAGGGTTAGAGCTAGGGCTAATGTAAGGGTTACGGTTACAGCTAGTATTAGGGTTAGGGTTATGGCTAGGTCTAGTGTTAAGGTTAGTTTTAGGGTTAGAGTCAGATTTAGAGATAGGGTTAGTGTTAGGGTCAGACTCAGGGTCAGGGTTAGGGTTAGGCTTAGGGTTAGGGCTAGAATTAGAACTAGGGTTAGGGTAGGGGTAGGATTAGCATTTGGGTTAGGTTAAGGGTTAAAGTTAGGGCTAGAAGAAGGATTTGGTTTAGGACTAGGGCTAGGGTTAGGGCTTATTTCAGGATTAGGGTTAGGGCTAGGGCAAGTGTTAGGGTTAGGGCTAGAGTTAAAGTTAGGGTTAGATCTAGGGTTAGGGCTTGGGCTAGGGTTAGGGATAGAGTTAGGTTTAGGGTTAGGGTTAGGGCTAGGACTAAGTCTAGGGCTAGAGTTAGGGCTAGGAGTAGGGTTAGGGAAAGGGTTAGGTTTAGGGTTAAGGTAAAATTTAGGGTTAGGGTTGGGGTTATGGCTAGGATTAGGGCTACGGTTAGGTTAGTGTTAGGTTTAGGTTTAGCATAAGGGTTAGAGTTAGAGTTAGGGTTAGATCTAGGGTTAGGGCTAGGGCTAGGGTTAGGGCTAGCTTTAGGACTAGGGTTAGGCTTAGGATAAGGGATAGGGTTTGGGCTAGGTTAGGGCTATGGCTAATGTAAGGGCTAGGGTTACATTTAGGGCTAGTTTTAGGGTTAGGTTTAGGACTATTTCTAATGTTAGGGTTAGGTTTGGGGTTAGGGACAGGTTTAGAGCTACAGTTAGTGTTAAGGTCAGAGTAAGGGTTAGGATTAGGTTTAGGGATAGGTTTAGGGCTTCGGTTAAGGTTAGGGTTAAGTTTAGTCTTAGGGTTAGAGTTAGAGTTAGAGTTAGGATTAGATCTAGGGTTAGGGCTTGGGTTAGGTTTAGGGTTAGGGTTAGGGCTAGGACTAAGTCCAGGGCTAGAGTTAGGACTAGGATTAGGGTTAGGGGAAGGATTAGGTTTAAGGTTAGGGTAAAATTTAGGGTTAGGGTTAGGGTTATGGCTAGGGTTAGGGCTACAGTTAGGTTAGTGTTAGGTTTAGG
The DNA here is from genome assembly GCF_021218885.2 of Marmota monax. NCBI lineage: Eukaryota > Metazoa > Chordata > Mammalia > Rodentia > Sciuridae > Marmota > Marmota monax. The sequence continues at coordinate 8,434,194 of NW_026693934.1, read as the reverse complement.
CTTAGTAAGAGGATTAGAGTTAGGGTTAGACCTAGGGTTAGGGTTAGGATTAGGCTTAGGGCTAGCTTTAGGGCTAGGGTTAGGTTTAAGATAAGGGATAGGGTTAGAGCTATGTTTAGGGTTAGGGCTAAGGTTAGGGCTAGGGTTAGGTTTAGGGCTAGTGTTAGGGCTAGGATTAGGGCTAGGGTTAGTGTTAGAGTTTGGGCTAGGTTAGGGCTATGGCTAATGTAAGGGCTAGGGTTACATTTAGGGCTAGTTTTAGGGTTAGTTTTAGGGCTATTTCTAGTGTTAGTGTTAGGTTTTGGGTTAGGGACAGGTTTAGAGCTACGATTAGTGTTAAGGTCAGAGTCAGGGTTAGGGTTAGGTTTAGGGTTAGGGTTAGGTTTAGGGATAGGTTTAGGGCTTCAGTTAAGGTTAGGGTTAAGTTTAATCTTAGGGTTAGAGTTAGAGTTAGGATTAGATCTAGGGTTAGGGCTAGGGCTGGGGTTAGGGCTTGTGTTAGGTTTAGGGTTAGGGCTAGGTCTATGGCTAGGGCTAATGTAAGGGCTAGTGTTAGAGTTAGGGCTTGTTTTAGGATTAGAGTTTAGGCTAGTTCTAGTATTAGGGTTAGATTTAGGGTTAGGTTCAACTTTGGAGCTTGGGTTAGTGTTAGGGTCAGAGTCAGGGTCAGTGTTAGTGTTAGGGTTAGGGTTAGTTTTAGAATTAGGACTAGATTTAGGGCTAGGTGTAGAGTTAGGTTTTGGATTAGGTTATAGGTTAGGGTTAGGGCTAGGGCAAGGGTTTGATTTAGGGCTAGGGTTAGGCTTAGGGCTTATTTTAGGATTAGGTTTAGGGCTAGGGCTAGTTTTAGTGTTAGGTTTACAGTTAGGTTTAAGGTTAGGGTTAGGCTTGTGGTAGTGTTAGGGCTAAGGTTTGAGGTAGGTTTAGGGCTAGGGTGAGGGTTAGGGTTAAGGCTAGGGCTAGGGTTAAGTTTAGGGATAGTGCTATGGATAGGGCTAGGGTTAGGTTTAGGGTTAGAATTAGGTCTAGGACTAAGTCCAGGACTAGTATTAGGGCTAGGATTAGGGTTAGGGTAATGGTTAGGTTTAGGGTTATGGTAAAATGTAGGGTTAGGTTTAGGGTCAGGGTAAGTGTTAAAGTTAGGGTTAGGGTTATGGCTAGGGTTAGGACTACGGTTAGGGTTAGGGTTAAGTTTAAGAGTAGCATTTGGGTTAGAGTTAGAGTTAGGGTTAGATCTAGGGTTAGAGGTAGGGATAGGGTTAGGGCAAGGGTTAGGGTCAGGGTTAGGATAAGGGATAAGGACAGAGCTAAGGTTGGGGTTAGGGTTAGGGTTAGGGTAAGGGCTAGAGTTAGGGTTAGGGTTAGGTCCAGGTTTAGGGTTAGGGTTAGGGTTAGGGTTAGGGATAATGTAAGGTGTAGGGTTATGGTTATGGCTAGATTTGGGTTAGGGTTAGGGCTAGGTCTAGTGTGAGGGTTAGATTTAGGGTTAAGGTCAGGTTTAGAGCTAGGGTTAGTGATAAGTTGAGCATCAGGGTCAGGGTTAGGGTTAAGGTTAGTGCTAGAATTAGGAGTATGTTTAGGGCTATGGGTAGAGTTAGGGTTTATGTTAGGTTAAGGTTTATGACTAGGGCTAGGGCTAGGGTTTGGTTTTGGGCTAGGACTAGGGTTAGGACTAGTTTTAGAATTAGTGTTAAGGCTACGGCTAATGTTAGGGTTAGGGTTAGGGTTAGGTTTATGTCTAGGCCTAGTGTTAGGGTTAGGTTTAGGCTTCAGGTCAGGTTTAGGGCTAGGGTTAGTGTTAAATTCAGAGTCAGGGTCAGGGTAAGGATGAGGTTCAGTGTTAGGGTAAGAGTTAGTATTAAGGTTAGGGTTAGAGTTAGGGTTAGGGCCAGTTTCAGGTTCAGGGTTAGGGTCAGGGTCAGGGTCAAGGTGAAGTTCAGGGGTAGAGCGAGGGCTAAGGCTAGTGTTAGGTTTAGGGTTAGAGCTAGGCCTAGTGCTAGGATTAGGTTTAGCTTTAGGGTGACGTATAGGGCTAGGGTTAGTGCTAGTGCTAGGGTTAGCACTAGATAGGGCTAGAGATAGGACTAAAATTAATGTTAGGGCTAGGGTTAGGGGTAAAGTTAGGTTTTGTGTGAGGCTTAGGTTTAGGGTTGGGGCTAATGTAGGGCTAGATTTAGGGTTAAGGTGAGAGTTAGGGTTAAGTCTAGGGCTAGGTTTAAGTTTAGGGCTAGGAATAGGGATAGGGCTAGGGTTAGCTTTAGGGTTAGGGTTAGGGCTAGGACTAACTCCAGGGCAAGAGTTAGGGTTAGGATAAGGGTTATTTTGGGGTTAGGTTAAAATTTAGGGTTAGGGTTAGGGTCAGCATTGGGGTTAAGGTTAATTTACCGCTAGGGTTAGTGCTATAGTTTGGGTTAGGTTTAGGTTTAGGCTTAGCGTTAGAAATTAGTGTTAGAGTTAAATTTAGACCTAGGGTTAGGGTTATGGCTAGGTTTAGGGCTAGGGTTAGGGTTCGGGTAAGGGAGAGGGTTAGAGCTAGGGTTAGGGCTCTTGCTAGGATGAGGTTTAGGGTTAGGGCTAGGGTTAGAGTTAGGGTTAGGCTAGTGTTAAGGCTAGGATTAGGGCTAACATTAGTGTTTGGGTTAGGGATATGGTTAGAGTTAGGGTTAATGTAAGGGCTAGGGTTATGGTTAGGACTAGTTTTAAGGTCAGGTTTAAGGCCAGGTCTAGTGTTAGGGTTAGGGTTAGGGTTACCAATAGGTTTAGGGTTAGGGCTAGGCTTAGTGCTAGGATTAGAGTTAGGCTTAGGGTGACATGTAGTGCTAGGGTTAGTATTAGGGCTAGGGTTAGAGCTAGGGATAGGGATAGGGCTAGAGTTAGATTTAGGCTTAGGTTTAGTGTTAGGGTTAGCGCTAGGACTAAGTCCAGGGCTAGAGTTAGGGCTAAGATTAGGGTTAGGGTAAGGATTTTGGTTAGGGTTAGGGTAAAATTTAAGGTTATGGTTTCAGTTGGGGTCAGCGTTGGGGTTAAGGTTAGGGTTACATTAGAATTAGGGCTATGGTTAGGGATAGGGTTAGGTTGAGGCTTAGTATTTCAGTTAGATCTAGGGTTAGGCCTAGGTTTTGGGCTAGAGTTAGAACCAGGGTTAGGGTTAGGATAAGGGATAGGGTTAGGGCTAGTTTTAGGTTTAGGATAAGGGATAGGGTTAGAGTTAGGGTTAGGGCTAGTGCTAGGTTTAGGGTTAAGTTTAGGGCTAGGATTAGGTTCAGAGTTAGATTTAAAGCTAGGATTAGGGTTAAGGTTAGTGTTACGGTTAGAGTGAGGGTTAGGGCTAAGATTAGGGTTAGGTTTAGTGTTAGGGTTTGGGCTAGGGTTAGGGCTAGGGATAAGTAAGGGTTAGGGTTAGAGTTAGGGCTAGGCCTAGTGCTAAGATTAGGGTTAGTCTTAGGGTGAAGTGTAGAACTAGGGTTACTGTTAGGGCTAGGCTTAGCTATAGGGCTAGGTATAGGGCTAAAGTTATTGCTAGGGCTGGAGTTAGAGCTAGGGTTAGGTTTGGGGTGAGGCTTAGGGTTAGGGTTGGGTCTAATGTTAGGGTAATGGTTAGGGCTAGGTTTCTAATTAGGGTGAGGGTTAGGGTTAGGTTTAGGTTTAGGGCTATGGTTAAGATTAAGGTTAAAATTAGGGTTAGGGTTAAGGCTAGGGTTATGGCTACAGTTAGGGTTAGGGTTAGGTTTAGGCTTAGCATTAGGGTTAGAGTTAGAGTTATATTTAGATCTAGGGTTATAGCTATGGCTAGGGTTAGGGCTAGGGTTAGGGCTAGAGTTAGGGCTAGGGTTAGGGTTAGGGTTAGAGTTAGGGTTAATATAAGGACTAGGGTTAAAGTTAAGGCTAGTTTTATGGTCATGGTTAGGGCCAGTTCTGGTGTTAGGGTTAGGTTTAGGGTTAGGGTTTGGGCTAGGCCTAGTGCTAGGATTAGGGTTAAGCTTAGGGTGAGGTGTAGGGGTAGGTTTTTTGTTATGGCTTGGGTTAGTGCTAGGGCTAGGATAGGGCTAAAGTTTGTGCTAGGGCTAGGGTGAGGGCTAGAGTTAGGTTTTGTGTGAAGCTTTGGGTTAGGGTTGGGGCTAATGTTAGGGCTAGAAAATAGGGCTAAATTTAGAATTAGGTTGACAGTTATGGTTAAGACTAGGGCTAGGGTTAAGTTTAGAGCTAATGCTAGGGCCAGGGCCAGGGTTAGGGTTAGGGTTAGGGCTAGGAATATGTTCAGGGCTAGAGTTAGGGCTAGGATTATGGGTATGTTTAGTGTTAGGGTTTAAATTTAGGGTTATGGTTAGGTTCAGGGTTAGCATTATGGCTAGGTTTAGGGCTACAGTTAGGGTTAGGTTTAGGTTTAGGCTTAGCATTAAGGTTAGAGTTAGGTTTAGATGTTGGGTTAGGGCTATGACTAGAGTTGGGGATAGGGTTAGGGCTAAGGTTGCATTAGGATAAGGGATAGGGTTAGGGTTAGTTATAGGTCTAGGTTTAGGGTTAGGGCTAGGGTTAGGGTTAGGGTTAGGGCTATGTTTAGGAGAAGGATTAAGTCTAGGGTTAGTGTTCATTTTAGGGCTAGGGTTAGAGTTAGGGTTAATGTAAGGGCTAGTGATAGAGCTAAAGTTAGTGTTAGGGCTAAGGTTAGGGCTATGGTTAGGTTTTGTGTGAGGCTTAGGGTTTGGGTTGAGACTAATGGTATGCCTGGGTTTAGGGCTAGGTTTAGAATTAGGGTGAGGGTTAAGGTTAAGGCTAGGGCTAGGGTCTAGTTTAGAGCTAGGGCTAGAGACAGGACTATGGTTAGGCTTAGGGTTAGGGTTAGGGCTAGGACTATGTTCAGGGCTAGAGTTAGGGCTAGGATTAGGGTTATGTTTAGGGTTAGGGTAAAATTTACCGTTAGTGTTAGGGTCAGCATTAGGGTTAAGGTTAGGGTTATGTCTAGGGTTAGGGCTACAGTTAGGGTTAGGGTTAGGTTTAGGCTTAGCATTAGGGTTAGTGTTAGAGTTTAGATCTACAGTTAGGGCCATGGCTAGGGTTAGGTCTAGAATTAGGGCTAGAATTAGGGCTAGGGTCAGTGTTAGGGTAAGGGATAGGGTTAGAGCTAGGGTTAGGACTATGGCTAGGGTTAGGGCTAGGGTTTGGGCTAGGGTTTGGGCTAGGGTCAGTGTTAGGGTAAGCTATAGGGTTAGAATTAGGGTTAGGGCTAGGGCTAGGTTTAGGGTTAGGGCGAGGGTTCAGGTTAAGTCTAGGGCTAGAGTTAATTTTAGGGCTAGGTTTAAGTTTAAAGTTGAGGTTAGGGCTTGGAATAAATCAAGGACTAGTGTCAGGTCTAGGATCAGTGTAAGGTAAGGGTTATGTTTAGAGTTAGAGCAAAATTTAGGGTTAGGTTTAGATCTAGGGATAGGGCTATGGCTAGGGTTAGGGCTAGGGTTAGTGCTAAGGTTATTGCTAGGGTTAGTGTTAGGGTAAGGGATAGGTTTGGATCTTGGGTTAGTTCTAGAGCTAAGGTTAGGTTTAAGGTTAGGGCTAGGGTTAGGGTTAGGATTAGACTAAGGTTAGTGTTTGGGTTAGGGCTGGGGTTAGAGTTAGGGTTAAAATAATGGTTAAGGTAATGGTTAGGGCTATTTTTTACAGTCAGATTTAGAGATAGGTCTAGTGTTTTGGTTAGTATTAGGGTTAATTTTAGGGTTAGGGCTAGGCCTATTGCTAGAATTAGGGTTAGCATTGGGGTGAAGTATAGGGTTAGGGTTAGTGTTAGGTCTAGGATTAGCCTTAGGGATAGGGATAAGGCTAAATTTAGTGCTAGCGCTAGGATTAGGGCCATTGTTAGATTTTGTGTGAGGCTTAGGTTTGGGGTGGGGCTAATGTTAGTGTTAGGGTTAGGGCTAGGACTAAGTTCAGGGCTAAAGTTAGGGCTAGGATTAGGGTTAGGGTAAGCGTTAGGTTTAGTTTTAGGGTAAAATTTAGTGTTAGGGTTAGGGTTAGTTTCACCTTTTGGGTTAGTGTCAAGATTAGGGTTAGTGTTGGGGTTATGGTTATGGTTATGGCTTGGCTTAATGCTAACATTAAGGTTCGGCTTAGGGTTATGTTAGGGCTAGGGTTAGTATTAAGGCTAGGGTTAGTGCTTGGACTATGAATAAAGCTAAACTTAGTGCTAGGGCTAGGGCTAGGGTTAGGTTTTGTGTGAGGCTTAGGGTTAGAATTGGGGCTAACGTTAGAGCTAGGGTTAGGGCTAGGTTTAGAATTAGGTCGAGAGTAGGGATAAGTCTAGGGCTAGAGTTAAGTTTAGGACTAGGGCTAGGGATAGGGCTAGGGTTAGATTGATGGTTTGGGTTAGAACTAGCAATAAGTCCAAGGCTAGTGTTAGGGCTAGGATTAGAGTTTTCTTTAGGGTTAGGGTACAATTGAGGGTTAGGGTTAGGTTCAGTATTAGGGTTAGGGCTAGTGTTAGGGCCATAGTTAGGGTTAGGTTTAGGTTTAGGCTTAGCATTAGGGTTAGAGTTAGATTTAGGTTTAGATCTAGGGTAGGGCTATTGCTAGGGTTAGGGCTCAGTCAGGGCTAGGGTAGTGCTAGGGTTAGGATGAGGGTAAGGAATAGGGTTAGAGCTAGGGTTAGGGTTAGAAATAAGTTTAGGGTTAATGTTAGGTCTAGGGTTACTGTTAGGGTTAGGGCTATGGTTAGAGTTAGGGTTAATTTAAGGTCTATGGTTACAGTTAGGGCTAGATTTATGATCAGGGTTAGGGCTAGGTCTAGTATTAGGATTAGGGTTAGGGTTAGTATTAGGGTTCGGGTTAGGGCTAAGCCTAGTGCTAGGATTAGGGTTAGGCTTAGGGTGAACTGTAGGGCTAGGGTTAGTGTTAGGGCTAAGGTTAGCACTAGAACTAGGCTAGGGCTAATGTTAGTGCTAGAGCTAGGGTGAGGGCTAGAGTTAGGTTTTGTGTGAGGCTTTGGGTTATGTTTAAGTCTAATGGTAGGGCTAGGGTTAGAGGTGGTTTAGAGTTAAGGCAAGGGTTAGGGTTAAGGGTAGGGCTAGTATTAAGTTTAGAGCTAGGGCTAGGGCTAGGGTTAGGTTTAGGCTTAGGGTTAGGGTTAGGGTTAGAGCTAGGACTAATTTTAGGGCTAGAGTTAGGGCTAGGTTTAAGGTTAATGTAAGGGTTTGGTTTAGGGTTAGGGTAAAATTTAGGGTTAGGGTTACTGTTAGGGTCAGCATTTGGGTTGGGGTTAGGGTTATGGTAGTGTTAGGGTTACTGTTAGGGATAGGGTTAGGTTTAGGCTTAGCATTAGGGTTAGAGTTAGAGTTAGGGTTAGATCTAGTGTTAGGGCTAGAGCTAGAGTTTGGGCTAGGGTTAGGGTTAGGGCAAATGAAAGAGGTAGGGTTCAGGTTAGGTTTAGGGTTCAGGTTTAGAGTTAGGGTTAGGGTTAGGTTTTGGGTTAGGCTTAGGGTGAAGTGTAGGGCTATGGTTAGTGCTAGGGCTAGGGCTAGGGCTAGCACTGGGGATAGGGATAGGGCTAACATTAGTGCTAGGGCTAGGGTTAGGGATAGGGTTAGGTTTTTTGTGAGACTTAGGGTTAGGGTTGGGGCTAGTGTTAGGGCTAGGTTTGGGGCTGAGTTTAATGTTAGGTGGAGGGTTAGGCTTACGGCTAGGGCTAAAGTTCAGTTTAGGGCTAGGGCTCAGCATAGGGCTACAGTTAGGTTTAGGCTTAGGATTACGGTTAGGGTAATTGCTAGGACTAAGTCCAGGCCTAGAGTTAGGGAAGGATTAGGGTTAGGGTTTGGTTTAGTGCTAGAGTTAGGGCTAGGATCAAGGTTAGGGTTGGGGTTAGGGTTAGGGCTAAAAATAGGGTTAGGGTTAGTGTTAGGTTTAGGGTTAGGTTTATGGTAGGGCTAATGTATTGGTTAGGGTTAGGGTTCAGGTTTCATGTTAGAGTTAGTGTTAGGGTTAGGTTAAGCCTAACCTTAAGGTTAGGTTTGAGCTTAGGGTGAAGTGTAGGGCTAGCGTTAGTGCTAGGGCTAGTGTTAGCACTAGGGCTAAGTATAGGGCTAATGTTAGTGCTAGGGCTAGGACTAGGGTTAGGTTTTGTGTTAGGGTTAGATTTTATGTTAGGGTTAGGGTTAGGGCTGGGTCTAATTTTAGCACTAGGGATAGGGCTAGGGCTAACATTAGTGCTAGGGCTAGGGTTAAGTTTAGAGTTAAGGTCAGCATTATGGTTCGGATTTAGTGTTAGGATTAGGGTTAGGTTTAATAATGTTAGGCTTGTGTTAGGCTTAGGGTTAGGTTTGGGTCTAATTTTAGGGTAGGTTTAGGGCTAGGTTTAGAATTAGGGCAAGGGTTAGTGTTAAGGCTAGGGTTTGGTCAAATTTAGGGCTAGGGCTAGGGCTAGGGTTAGGTTTAGGCTTAGGGTGAAGTGTAGGGCTAGGTTTAGTGTTAGGTCTAGGGATAGGGATAGGGCTAAAGTTAGTGCTAGGGTAGGGTTATGGCTATAGTTATGTTTTGTATGAGGCTTAGGTTTAGGGTTCGGGTTAATGTTAGGGCTTGGGTTAGGGCTAAGTTTAGAATTAGTGCAAGGGTCAGGGTAAAGCCTAGGGCTAGGGTTAAGTTTAGGACTAGGTTTAGGGTTAGGGTTAGGGCTAGGACTAAATCCAGGTCTAGAGTTAGGGCTAGGATTAGGGTTAGGATAAAAATTTGGTTTAGGGTTAGGGTAAAATTTAGGGTTAGGTTTACAGCTAGAGTCAGCGTTTGGGTTAGGGTTAGGGTTAAGGTAGGGTTAGGGTTATGGTTAGGGATAGGGTTAGGTTTAGGCTTAGCATTAGGGTTAGAGTTAGGGTGAGATCTAGTGTTAGGGCTAGGGCTAGGCTTAGGATTACGGTTAGGGTAATTGCTAGGACTAAGTCCAGGCCTAGAGTTAGGGAAGGATTAGGGTTAGGGTTTGGTTTAGTGCTAGAGTTAGGGCTAGGATCAAGGTTAGGGTTGGGGTTAGGGTTAGGGCTAAAAATAGGGTTAGGGTTAGGCTTAGGTTTAGGGTTAGGGTTAGGGCTAGGACTAAATCCAGGTCTAGAGTTAGGGCTAGGATTAGGGTTAGGATAAAAAATAGGGTTAGGGTTAGTGTTAGGTTTAGGGCTAGATTTAGGGTAGGGCTAATGTAAGGATTATGGTTAGGGTTTTGGTTAGGGCTAAAAATAGGGTTAGGGTTAGGTTAAGGTTAGGCTTAGGATGAAGTGTAGGGCTAGCATTAGTGCTAGGGCTAGTGTTAGCACTAGGTCTAAGGATAGGGCTAATGTTAGTGCTAGGGCTAGGGTTAGGGCTAGGGTTAGGTTTTATGTTAGGCTTAGGTCTAATTTTTAGGGTAGGTTTAGAGCTAGGTTTAGAATTAGGGCAAGGGTTATGTTGAGGCTAGGGTTATGGTCAAGTTTAGGGCTAGTGCTAGGGATTGGGCTAGGGTTAGGATTTGGCTTAGGTTTAGGGTTAGGGTTAAGGCTAATACCAAGTCTAGGCCTAGAATTAGGACTAGGATTAGGGTTAGGGTAAGGGTTCAGTTTAAAGTTAGGGTAAAATTTAAGGTTAGAGTTACTGTTAGGGTCAGCATTGGGTTAGGGTTAGGGTTAGGGTTACAGTAGGGTTAGGGTTAGGGTTAGGGATAGGGTTAGGTTTAGGCTTAGCATTCCGTTTAGAGTTATGGTTAGATCTATGGTTAGGGCTGGGGCTATGGTAGGGCTAGGGTTTTGTCTAGGGTTAGGGGTAAGTTTAGGATAAGGGATAAGAGTTAGGGTTAGGTTTAGGCTTAGGCTTAGGGTGAATTGTAGGGCTAGGGTTTAGTGCTAATGCTAGGGATAGGGCTAATGTGAGTTCTAGGGCTAGGGTTTGGGCTAGGGTTAAGTTTTGTGTGAGGCTTAGGGTGTGGTTTGGGAATAGTGTTAGGGGTAGAGTTAGTGCTGAGTATAATGTTAAGAGGTGGGTTAAAGTTAAGGCAGGGTTAGGGTTCAGTTTAGGTGTAGGTATAGGTATAGGGCTAGGGATAGGTTTAGGCTTAGGTTTAGGGTTAGGGTTAGGGCTATAACTAAGTCCAGGCCTAGAGTTAGGCCTAGGATTAGGTTTAGGGTAAAGTTAGATTCAGGGTTAGGGTATAATTTAGGGTTAAGTTTAGGGTTAAGGTCAGCATTATGGTTATGGTTAGGGTTATGGCTAAGGTTAGGGCTATAGGTAGTGTTATGGTTAGGTTTAGGCTTTGCGTTAGGGTTAGATTTAGATTTAGGGTTAGATCTGGGGTATAGGGCTAGGGTTAGGCTTAGGATAAAGAATAGGGTTAGAGCTAGAATTAGTGCTTGGGCTAGTGTTAGGTTTAGGATTACAGCTAGGGTTAAGGTTAGGGTTAGGGCTAGTGTTAAGCCTAGGGTTAGCGCTAAGTGTTAGTGTTAATGTTAGGGGTAGTGTTAGAGTTAGGTTTATTGTAAAGTCTAGGGTTAAGGTTAGGGCTAGTTTTAGGGCCAGGGTTAGGGCTAGGTCTAGTGTTAGGATTAGGGTGAGTGTTAGCATTAGGGCTAGGCCTAGTGCTAAGATTAGGGCTAGGCTTAGGGTGAAATGTAGGGTTAGGGTTAGTGTTAGGGCTATAATTAGCACTAGGGCTAGGTATAGGGCTAATGTTAGTGCTAGGGCTAGGGTTATGACTAGGGTTAGGTTTTGTGTGAGGCTTAGGGTTAGGGTTGGTGCTAATATTAGGGTTAGGGTTAGAGCTGGGTTTAGAATTAGGGTGAGGGTTAGGGTTAAGGCTAGGGCTAGGACTAGGGTTAGGTTTAGGCTTAGGTTTCGGGTTTGAGTTAGGGCTAGTACTAAGTCCAGGGCTAGAGTTAGGGCTAAGATTAGGGTTAGGGTAAGGGATCTGTTTAGGGTTAGGGTAAAATTTAGGGTTAGGGTTATGTTTAGGGTCAGCATTTGGGTTAAGGTTACGGTATGGTAAGGTTAGAGCTATGGTTAGTGATAAGATTAGGGTTAGGCTTAGCATTAGGGTTAGAGTTAGAGTGAGGGTTAGATCTAGGGTTAGGGCTAGGGATAGGGTTAGTTCTAGGGTTTGGGCTAGGGTTAGTGCTAGGGTTAGGGTTAGAGCTAGGGTTTGGGCTAGGTCTAGGGTTAGGGTTAAGTTTAGGACTAGGGTTAGGGTTACATTAGGTTTAGGACTAGGGTTAGGGCTAGGATTAGGGTTAGGGTTAGTGTTAGGTTTTAGGCTAGTATTAGGGCCAGGACTAATGTAAGGGTTAGGGTTAGGGTTCTGGTTTAGTGTTAGGGTTAGGGTAGGGTTGGGGTTAAAGTTAGGCTTAGGGTGAAGTGTAGGGCTAGGGTTAATGCTAGGGTTAGGTTTAGTACTAGGGCTAGGAATAGAGGTAATGTTAGTTCTAGGGCTAGAGTTAGGTTTTTTGTGAGGCTTAGAGTTAGGGTTGGAGCTAATGTTAGGGCTAGGGTTAGTGCAATGTTTTGAAATAGGGTGAGGGTTAGGGTAAAGCTAGGACTAGGGTTAAGTTGAGGTCTAGGGCTAGGGCTAGTGTAAGGTTTAGGCTTAGGTTTAGGGTTACTGTTAAAACTAGAACTAAGTCCAGTCCTATAGTTAGGGCTAGGATTAGGGTTAGGGTAAGGGTTATGTATAGAGTATAATTAGGGTTAGGTTTAGGGTTAAGGTCAGCATTAGGGTTAGGGTTAGTGTTACTGCTAAGGTTAGGGCTGTGGTTAGTTTAAGAGTTAGATTGAGGCTTAGTGTTATGGTTAGAGTTAGGGTTAGATCTAGGGTTAGGCCTAGGGCTAGTTTAGGGTTAGGGTTATGGCTAGGGTTAGGCTTAGGATAAGGTATAGGGTTAGAGCTAGGGTTAGGGCTAGTCCTAGGATTTGGTTTGAAGTTAGGGCTAGGGTTGGGGTTAAGGTTAGGGCTAGGGTTAGGGCAAGGATTAGGGCTATGTTTACTGTTAGGGTTAGGGCTAGGGTTAGCATTAGGGTTAATGTATTATGAGGTAGGGTTATGGTTAGAGCTAGTTATATGGTCAGAATTAGGGCTAGGTCTAGTGTTAGGGTTAGGATTAGGGTTAGGGTTAGGTTTAGGATTAGTGTTAGTGTTTGGGCTAAGCCTAGTGCTAGGATTAGGGTTAGGCCTAGGGTGAAGTGTAGGGCTAGGGTTAATGTTAGGGCTAGCATCAGCTCTAGGCCCAGTGATAGGGGTAAAGTTAGTGGTAGGGTTAGGTTTAGGGCTAGGGTTAGGTTTTGTGTGAGGCTTAGGGCTAGAGTTGAGGCTAATGTTAGGGGTATGTTTAGGGCCAAGATTAGAATTAGGGCTAGGGTTAAGTGTAGGGCTAGGGCTAGGGACAGGTCTAGGGTTAGGTTTAGGGTTAGGGCTAGGGCTAGGACTAAGTCCAGGGCTCAAGTTAGGGCTAGGTATAGGGTTAGGTTTAGGGTTAGGGTGAAATTTATGGTTAGTGTAAGGGTCATCGTTAGGGTTAGGTTTAGGTTTATTTCTAAGGTTAGGGCTACAGTTAGAGTTAGGGTTACATTTAGGCTTTGTGTTAGGGTTAGAGTTAGAGGTAGGTTTAGATCTAGGGTTAGGGTTATGGCTAGTATTAGTGTTAGGGTTAGTGTTAGGGTTAGGGCTAGGGTTAGTGTTAGGCTTAGGGCTAGGGTTAGAGTTAGGATTAATGTAAGGGCTATGGTTACACTTAGGGCTAGTTTTAAGGTCAGGGTTAGGGCTATGTGTAGTGTTAGGGTTAGGGTTAAGGTTAGTGCTAGGCCTAGTGCTAGGATTAGGTTTAGGATTAGGGTGTAGGGCTAGTGTTAGTGTTAGGGCTAGGGTTAGGGCCAGGGTTAGGTTTTGTGTGAGGCTTAGGATTAGGGATTGGGCCAATGTTAGGGCTAGTGTCAGGGCTAGGTTTAGGATTAGGGCAAGGGTTATGGTTAAGTCTAGTGCTAGGGTTAAGTTTAGGGATAGGTCTAGGGCTAGGGCTAGGGTTAGGTTTATGCTTAGGTTTAGGGTTAGGGTTAGGGCTAGTATAAATCCAGGGCTAAATTTAGGGCTAGTATTAGGGTTAGGGTAAAAGCTCAGTTTAGGTTTAGGGTAAAATTTTGGGTTAGGGTTATAGTTAGTGTCAGCGTTTGATTTAGGGTTAGGATTACTGTAGGATTAGGGCGAAGGTTAGGGATAAGGTTAGGTTTAGGCTTAGCATTAGGGTTATAATTAGAGTTATGGTAGGTCTAGGGTTAGGGCTATTACTAGTGTTATGGCTACGGTTTGAGCTAGGATTAGGGCTAGGGTTAGGGTTAGGATAAGCATAGGTTTAGCTAGGCTAGGATTATCACTAGGGCTAGGTATAGGGCTAACGTTAGTGCTAAGGCTAGGGCTAGGGTTAAGTTATGTTTTGTAGGGTTAGGGTTGAGTCTAATGTAAGGACTAGTGTTAGGGCTAGGTTTAGGATTAGGGCAAGAGTTAGTGTTAAGGCTAGGGCTAGGGTTAAGTTTAGGGTAGGGTTAAGTTTAGGGCTAGGGCTAGGGCTAGAGATAGGTTTAGGCTTAGGTTTAGGGTTAGGGTTAGGGCTAGGACTATCTCCAGGCCTAGAGTTAGAGCTAGGATTAGGATTAGAGTAAAAGTTTGGTTTAGGGCTAGGGTAAAATTTAGGGTTAGGAATACATTAGGGTCAGCGTTTGAGTTAGGGTTAGGGTTATGGTAGGGTTAGGGCTACAGTTAGGGATAGGGTTACGCTTAGGCTTAGCATTTAGGTTTGAGTTAGAGTTAGGGTTAGATCTAGGATTGGGGTAGGGCTAGGGTTAGGGCTAGGGTTTGGGCTATGGTTAGTACTAGGTTTAATTTTAGGATAAGGGATAGGGTTAGACTTAGAGTTAATGTAAGGGCTAGGGTTATGGTTAGGGCTAGTTTTACGGTCAGGTTTAGGGCTAGGTCTAGTGTAAGGGTTAGGGTTAGCATTAGTGTTAAGGTTAGGGGTTAGGGTTAGGGTTAGGGCTAGGAATATGTCTATGTCTAAAGTTAGAGCTAGAATTAGGGTTCTGTTTAGGTTTAGGGTAAACTTTAGGATTAGTGTCAGGGTTAGCATTAGGGTTAGGGTTAAGACTAGGGTTAGGGCTACAGTAAGGGTTAGGGTTACATTTAGGCTTATCATTAGTGTTAGAGTTAGTTTTAGATCTATGTTTAGGGATATGACTAGGGTTAGGGCTAGTGTTTGGGTTAGGGTAGTGTTCAGGTAAGAGATAGGGTTAGAGCTAGGGTTAGGGCTAGGGCTAGGGTTAGGTCTAGGGTTTAGGCTGGGGCTAGTATTAGGGTTAGGATAAGGGATGGGGTTAGAGCTAGTGTAAGGGCTATGGCTAGGATTAGGGTTAAGTTTAGAGCTAGGATTAAAGTTAGGTTAAGGTTTAGGTCTAGGTTTAGGGCTAGGATTAGGGTTAGGGTTAGTGTTATGGTTAGGGTTAGGGTTAGATTTAGGGCTAGGGTTAGGGTTAGAGTTAGTGATAGGTTTAGGGTAGGGTTAGGGATATGGCTAATAATGTAAGGGTTATGGTTAGGGTTAGGGTTAGTGTTCAGGTTTAGTGTTAGTTTGAGGATTAAAGTTAGGCTTAGGGTGAAGTGTAGGTCAGGGTTAGTGCTATTGCTAGGGTTAGCACTAGGGCTAGATATAGGGCTAATGTTAGTGCTAGGGCTAGGGTTAGATCTAGGGTTAGATTTTACGTGAGTCTTAGGGTTAGTTTTGGGGCTAATGTTAGGGCTAGGTTTCAGGCTGAGTTTAATGTTAAAAGGTTGGTTAGGGTTAAGGCAAGGACTAAAGTTTAGTTTAGGGCTAGGGCTAGGGATAAGGCTATGGTTAGGTTTAGGTTAGGGTTAGGGCTAGGACTAAGTCCAGTGCTAGAGTTAGAGCTAGTATTAGGGTTAGGGTAAGGGTTAGATTTAGGGTTAGGGTATACTTTAGGGTTAGGGTTGGGTTAAGGTCAGCATTAGGGTTAGTGTTACAATTATGGCTAGGGTTAGGACTAGGGTTAGTGGTAGGGTTAGTTTTAGGCTTAGCGTAAGGTTTAGAGTTAGAATTAGGGTTAGATTTAGGGTTAGGGCTAGGACTAGGTTTGGGGCTAGGATTAGGGCTAGGGTTATGCTTAGGATAAGGGATAGGGTTAGAGTTGGGGTTAGGGCTAGGGCTAGGTTTAAGGATAGGGTTAGGACTAGGGTTATTGTTAGGGTAAGAATTAGGGTGCCAGCTAGGGTTACAGTTAGGGTTTGTTTAGGTTTCAGGTTAGGGATAGGGTTAGATTTAGGGTTAGGGCTAGGATTAGAGCTAGAGTTAGTATTATGGTTAGGACTAGGGTTAGAGTTAGGGTTAATGTAAGGCTAGGGTCACAGTTAGGGCTAGTTTTATGGTCAGGGTTAGGGCTAGGACTAGTGTTAGGGTTAGGGTTAGAATTAAGGCAGGGCTAGTAGGATTAGGGTTAGGCTTTGGATGAAGTATAGGGCTAGGGTTAGTGTTAGGGCTAGGGTTAGTGCTAGGCCTAGGAATAGGGCTAAAGTTAGTGCTAAGGCTAGGTTTAGGGCTTGGGTTTGGTTTTGTGTGACACTTAGGGATAGTGTTGAGGTTAATGTCAAGGCTAGGGTTAGGGCTAAGTTTAGAATTAGGGTGAGGGTTAGGAATAAGGTTAAGGCTAGGGTTAAGTTTAGAGCTAGGGCTAGGGACAGGGCTAGGGTTAGCTTTTGGGTTTGGGGTAAGGCTAGGACTAAGTCCAGGGATAGAGTCAGGGCTAGGATTAGGGTTATGTTTAGTATTAGGGTAAAATTGAGGATTAGTGTTAGGGTCAGCTTTAGGGTTAAGGTTAGGGTTATGGCTAGGGTTAGGGCTACAGTTAGCATTAGGCTTAGGTTTAGGCTTAGCATTAGGGTTAGTTAGAGATAGGTTTAGATCTAAGGTTAGGGCTAGGGTTAGGGCTAGGTTTAGTTTTAGGGTAAGGGATAGGAATTAGAGCTAGTGTTAGGCTAGTGCTAGGGTTA
The DNA here is from genome assembly GCF_021218885.2 of Marmota monax. NCBI lineage: Eukaryota > Metazoa > Chordata > Mammalia > Rodentia > Sciuridae > Marmota > Marmota monax. The sequence goes on along the minus strand of NW_026693934.1, from coordinate 8,418,167 downwards.
GGTTTAGGATTAGGGCTAGGTTTAGGGTTAGGGTTAGGGCTAGGTTTAGGGCTAGATTTAGGGCTTGAGTTATTGTTAGAGTTAGGGCTAGGGTTGGAGTTAGGTTTAATGTAAGGGATAGAGTTATGGTTAGGGCTAGTTTTATGGTCAGGATTTGGGCCAGGTCTAGTGTATGTGTTAGGGTTAGGGTTAGGGTTAAGGTTAGGGTTAAGTCTAGACCTAGTGCTAGGATTAAAGTTAGGCTTATGGTGAAGTGTACGGCTAGGTTTATTGTTAGGGCTTGGGTTAGTGCTAGGGCTACAGATAGGGCTAAAGTTTGTGATAGGACTAAAGTTAGGGCTAAGGTAGGGTTTTGTGTGAGGTGTAGGGTTAGGGTTGGGGCTAATGTTAGGGGTAGGGGTAGGGTTAGGATTAGGGTTAGGGATAGGAATATGTTCAGGGCTAGAGTTAGGGCTAGGATTAAGGTTATGTTTAGGGTTAGGGTAAAATTTAGAGTTGGGGTTAGGTTCAGCCTAAGAGTAAGGTTTAGGGTTATGGCTAGGGTTAGCGCTATAGTTAGGTTTAGGTTTAGGCTTAGTGTAAGGGTTAGAGTTAGAGTTAGGTTTAGATTGAGGATTAGGGCTATCACTAGAGTTAGAGCTAGGGTTAGGGCTAGGGATAGGTTAGGTTTAGGGTTAGGTCTAGGGTTAGGGTTAGTGTTAGGGCTGTTTAGGAGTAGGATTATGGCTAAAGTTAGTGTTCACTTTAGGGCTAGGGTGAGAGGTAAGGTTAATGTAAGGGCTAGGGATAGGGCTAAAGCTAGTGCTAGGGCTAGAGTTAGGGCTAGGGTTAGGTTTTGTGTGAGGCTTAGGTTTAGGGTTGAGGCTAATGGTAGGGCTAGGGTTAGGGCTAGGTTTAGAAGTAGGGCAAGGATTAGGGTTAAGGCTAGGGCTAGGGTTAACTTTAGGGCTAAGGCTAAGGACAGGGCTAGGGTTAGGTTTAAGGTTAGGGTTAGGGCTATGACTAGGTCCAGGGCTAGATTTAGGGATAGGATTAGGGTTATGTTTATTGTTAGGGTAAAATTTAAGGTTAGTGTTAGGGTTACATTAGGGTTAAGGTAAGGGTTATGGCTAGGGTTAGGGCTGCGGTAAGGGTTAGGGCTATGGTTATGGTTAGGTCTAGGGTTAGGGCTAGTGTTTGGGCTAGGTTTATTGTTAGGGTAAGGAATAGGGTTAAAGCTAGGGTTAGGGCTGGGACTAGAGTTAGGGCTAGGGTTAGGGCTAGGATTAGGGTTAGAGTTAGTGTTAGGTTTAGGACTAGGGTTAGGGCTATGGCTAATGTAAGGGTTAGAGTTAGGGTTAGGTTTAGGGTTTAATGTTAGAGTTAGGGTTAGGGTTAGGTTTGGGGTTAGGGTTAGGCTTAGGGTGAAGTGTAGGTCTAGGGTTAGTGCTAGGGTTAAGGCTAGGACTAAGGCTAGGGGTAACGTAAATGCTAGGGTTAGGATTTGGGCTAGGGTTATGTTTTGTGTGAGGCTTATGGTTAGGGTTGGGGCCAGTGTTAGGGCTAGGTTTTGGGCTGAGTTTAATGTTAGGAGGAGGGTTAGAGTTAAGGGTAGGGCTAAAGTTTAGTTTGGGGCTAGGGCTAGGGATAGAGCTATGGTTAGGTTTAGGCTTAGGGTTAGGATAAGTCCAGGCCTAGAGTTAGGGTTATGATTGGAATTAGGGTAAGCATTAGCTTTAGGGTTATGTTTAGGGTTGGGGTATACTTTAGGGTTAGAGTTAGGATTAAGGTCAGCATTAGGGTTAGGGTTACTGTTACGGCTAGGGTTAGGGTTAGAATTAGTGTTAGGGTTAGGTTTAGGTTTAGGTTTAGCGCTAGGATTAGAGTTAGAGTTAGGTTTAGATCTAGGGTTATGGGTATGGCTATGGTTAGGGCTAGGGTTAGGGTAAGAAATGGGGTTTGAGCTATGGATACGGCTAGGTCTAGGGTTGGGGTTAGGGCTCTGGTTAGGACTAGGATTAAACTAGGGGTTAGTGATAGTGTTAGGGCTAGAGTTAGAATTAGGGTTAATGTAAGGGCTAGGGTTATGGTTAGGGCTAGTTTTACTCTCAGGGTTAGGGCTAGGTGTAGTGTTAAAGTTAGGGTTTTGGTTAAGGTTAGGGTTAGGGCTAGACCTAGTGCTAGGATTAGGGTTAGGCTTAGGGTAAAGTGTAGGGCTAAGGTTAGTGTTAGGGTTAGGGTTAGTGCTAGGCCTAGGGATAGGGCTAAAGTTAGTGCTAGGGTTAGGTTTAGGTCTTGGGTTAGGTTTTGTGTGACACTTAGGGTTAGGGTTGAGGCCAATTTTAGGGCTAGGATAAGGGATAGGTTTAGAATTAGGGTGAGGGTTATGGTTAAGTCTAGGGCTAGGGTTAAGTTTAGGGCTAGGGCTAAGGATAGGCCTATGGTTTAGTTTAGGGTTAGGGTTAGGGCTAGGACTAAGCCCAGGAATAGAGTCAGGGCTAGGATTAGGGTTATGTTTAGTGTTAGGGTAAAATTGAGGATTAGTGTTAGGGTCAGCTTTAGAGTTAAGGTTAGGGTTATGGTTATGGTTAGGGCTATAGTTAGGGTTAGGGTTAGGTTTATGCTTAGCATTAGGGTTAGAGTTAGAGTTAAGTTTAGATCTAAGGTTAGGGCTATGGCTAGGGTTAGGGCTAGGGTTAGTGTTAGGGTAAGGGATAGGGTTAGAGCTAGTGTTAGAGCTAGAGGTAGGGTTAGGTTTGGGGTTAGGATTAGATTTAGGGCTAGGGTTATTGTTACAGTTAGGGCTATAGTTGGAGTTAGGGTTAATGTAAGTTCTAGGGTTATGGTTAGGGCTAGTTTTATGGTCAGGATTTGGGCCAGGTCTAGTGTATGTGTTAGAGTTAGGGTTAGGGTTAGGACTAGTGCTAGGTTAAGGGTTAGGCTTAGAACTAGGGTTAGGGCTAGGATTAGGGCTAGGTTTAGTGTTAGGGTTAGGGCTAGTATTAGAGTTAAGGTTAATGTAAGGGCTAAGGTTATGATTAGTGTTAGTTTTACAGTCAAGGTTAGGACTAGTTCTAGGTTTAGGGTTAGGATTAGGGTTAGGGTTAGGGTTAGGGTCATAGTCAGGGTCAAGGTAATGGTGAAGTTCAGTGTTAGGGTCAGAGTTAGTATCAGGTTTAGGGTTAGTGTTAGGGTTAGGGCCAGTTTCAGGCTCAGGTTTAGGGTCAGAGTCAGGGTCAAGGTGAAATTCAGGGCTAGGGCTAGAGCTAGGGCTAGGGTTAGGGTTAGGGTTAGGGTTAGGGTTAGGGCTAGGCCTAGTGCTAAAATTAGGGTTAGGCTTAGGGTGAAGTGTAGGGCTAGGATTAGTGCTAGGGCTAGGGTTATATTTTTGTGAGGTTTAGGCTTAGGATTGGGTCTAGTTTTGGCCAGGGTTAGGTCTAGGTTTAGGGTGAGAGTGAGGCTTAGGGTTAAGGCTATGGCTAGGGTTATGTTTATGGCTAGGGATAGGGATAGGGCTTGGGTTAGGTTTCAGATTAGTTTGAGGGTTTGGGTTAGGGTAAAGACTAAGTCCAGAGCTAGAGTTAGGGCTTCAATTAGGGTTAGGGTAAAGGTTAGGTTTAGGTCTAGGGTTTAGGGATAGGCCCAGTGCTTGTGTTAGAGTTAAGGTCAGCATTAGGATTAGGGTTAATGTTATGGCTAGAGTTAGGGCTATGCTGTGTTAGAGTTAGGTTTAGGCTTAGGGCTATGGTTAGAGTTAGATTTAGGATTAGATCTAGTGTTAGGACTAGGGCTAGGGTTAGGGCTTGTGTTAGGTTTAGGGTTAGGGTTAGGGCTAGGGTTACTGCTAGGGTTTGCGCTAGGGTTAGGTCTAGGGCTAAGGTAAGGGCTAGGGTTACAGTTATGATAGTTTTACCATTAGAATTTGGGCTAGGTCTAGTGTTAGGGTTATATTTAGGATTAGCATCAGGTTTAGAGCTAGGGTTAGTGTTAGGTTCAGAGTCAGGGTCAGGGTTAGGGTTAGGGTTATGGTTAGCATGAGAATTTGAACTAGGTTTAGGGCTAGGTGTAGGTTTAGGGTCTGGGTTATATTAAGGGTTAGAGTTAGGGCTATGGCTAGGTTTGTTTTAGTGCTAGGGCTAGGGTTAGGGCTAGTTTTAGAATTAGGGTGAGGGATAGGGCTAGTGTAAGGCTTAGGTTTAGGTTTAGGTTTAGGTTTAGGGCTGGTGCTAGCGTTAGGGTTAGGGATAGGTTTGGATTTGGGGTTAGGTTTAGGGATATGGGTAGTGTTAAAGTCAGAGTCAGGGTAAGAGTAAGGGTGAGGTTCAGTGTTAGGGTTAGAGTTATGGTTAGGGCCAGTTTCAGACTCAGGTTTATGGTCAGGATAAGGGTCAATGTGAAGTTCAAGGCTAGGACCAGGGATAAAGTTAGTGTTAGGTTTAGGGTTAGGGTTAGGGATAGGCCCAGTGCTAGGATTAGGTTTAGGTTTAGGGTGAAGTGTAGGGCTAGGGTTAGTGCTAGTGCTAAGGTTAGCATTAGGGCTAGGGCTAGGGCTCAAATTAGTGCTAGGGATTGGTTTAGGGCTAGGGTTAAGTTTTGTGTGAAGCGTAGGGTTAGGGTTGGGGCTAGTGTTAGGGCTAGGTTTAGGGTTAGGGTGAGGTTAGGGTTACAGCTAAGGTTAAGGCTACAGTTAGGGTTAGGGTTAGGTTTATGCTTAACGTTAGGTTTAGAGTTAGGTTAAGGCCAGGACTAGGGTTAAGTTTATGGCAAGGGTTAGGGCTAGGGCTAGGTTTAGGGATAGTGTTAGTGTTAGGGCTAGGACTATGTCCAGGGCTAGAGTTAGAGTTAGGATTAAAGTTAGAGTCAGGGTTAGGTTTAGGGTTAGGTTTAGGTTTAGGGTTAGGGTTAGGGCTAGGGCTAATGTAAGGGCTAAGGTTAAGTAAGGGCTAGTTTTTGGTTTAGGGTTCAGTTTAGGTTTAGGGTCAGGTTTAGTGCTAGGGTTAGTATTAGGGTCAGAGTCAGGGTCAGGGTTAGGGTTAATGGTAGGGTTAGGGTTAGGGCTAAAATTAGGGCTATGGTTAGGGCTAGGAGTAGCGTTTGAATTTGGGTTAGGTTAAGGGTTAGGGTTCGGGCTAGGTCTAGGTTTAGTTTTAGGACTAAGTATAGGATTAGGGCTAGTTTTAGAATTAGGGTTAGGGCTAGGGCTAGTTTTAGGTTTAGGTTTAGGTTTAGGTTTAGGATTAGGGTTAGGGTTAGGGCTAGGACTAAGTCCAGGGCTAGAATTAGGGCTAGGATTATGGGTAGAGTAAGGGTTATGTTTAGGGTTAAGGTTAGGATCAGCATTAGGGTTATGGTTGGGGTTACTTTACTCAAAGTCTACTGATTTAAATGTTAATTCTACTTTTAAAATACCTTCACAGAAAAACATCCATAATAGTTTTTGATGAAATATTTGAGTTGTTATGCCCCACCCAAGTTGACATATAAACTTAACCACCACAATTACCTACTCAATAGCTTTTCACTGATGATGTAATAGACAATAAGTTAAACACAATCCCTGTTCCTGTGGTGCTTACTCAAAACTTCATTAAATCAACGGTGCCTGGATGTAGATAAATTCAAGTCTAAAACACTGGAACCAGTTCCTCTTCAAATAACAATGTTTGATAAGGAAGAGAAAGATCAAGAAGTCTCTGGATACCTGGATGTGGTGGACCATGCCTGCAATCCCAGCAATTGTAGAGAATGAGGCAGGAGGATAACGAGTTTGAGGCCAGTCTCAGCAACAAAACAAGATCATGTCTAAAAATGATATATTTTTGAAAGGGCTGGAAATATAGCCAGAGTTAAAGCACCTCTAGGTTCAATTCTCATCCTGAAAAAGAAAAAAAAAAAAAAACAATACAAAAGGGGGGGAAAAAGGGTTCCTGGATGCTGAAAACAAGGGTGTGGGGAAAAGGTATCAGAAAAAGGACTCTGGTACCTTTAAAGGGCTTTTCTAGGGTCATTTCCAGGGTCATTACTCACTCCCCGAGCTGAGTGGTCAATAGAATGTGGTTCCCTTAACACTGGACTATGGGAGTCGTCAAGAGAGACTTTACAGAGGAGATGAAGCTAAATGTTGAGTGCTTGTTATGAATATTGGTGGCCAAAAAAGAAAGGGAAGAGAAAGGTCATTTCAGATATTACAGAGCAAAGAAGTCATACATAAAGACAGAAGGGAATGCATTACATGTGGAGAGACATGAAGGGCTCCTCGTGGCTGGGGCATGGGACACAGTAACAAAGTATAGACACAAGAGGCCAAGCATATCTGGGGTCTTGTTTCTCTTGGGTAGTTGGACTTAGTGAAAAACCACACAAGTGTTAAGCTGGAAGGAGATGTGATCATTTTGTGTTTTGTTTTGTTTTTCCTGTTGTAATTTTTTTATTTGTTTTAATAATTTCTTTTTTTTTTAATTTTTTTTTAATTTTTTTTTTTTAATAATTTCTTCTCTGATATAAGGGGATGTCTCAAAATGGGGTAGGTTGGAAGAGCATTAGAAGATTACCTCATTTTGTGTTTTGGAGAAATTGCCACAGCCAAGAGTCTTAGTACAGTGAGCCATGCCTGGAGCTACAGGCCATTAGTAGACAATTAAAGAATCCTGGAGAGAGAGAATGAGGTCCTGAAAGTGAGAGAGGAGGAAGCAAGGTTCTGAGATGCGACAGGGTTAGAACAAAAAGACTGGGTGATTTATTAATCATGGGGGTGGGGGAAAGAAGCAGAGAGGGAAGAGTTTGGCTTAGGTGGGGTGTCACCCATTGAGAGGGAAAAATACAAGAAAAGAAGCAGATGTAAGAGCAAAGAATTCCATTTGGAATAGGCATTTCCAGAAATGATCCTTTCAACCAGTGGGGCTGTCCACCTTCAACTGCACTACACAGACTGACCAAGAAGAAACACAATATGATGACCATCACAGAAGGCAGCCCCCACTCAACATTCCCGGATTACAAAAATTCCTGTCCTTGTATAATCCAAGAAAGGGAGGGTCCTTAAATTGACTGATACTAGACTCCATGCCTATCTTGGTGTGTGGTAGACTACGCAATAATTGGATTGTGTGTCATGTTACAATTCACAGCTGATCATTTTATGGCACTCAAATTAAGAGTACAATTCTATGATGTCAGTTATTGTACTATCAGGCTTATTACAGTAACTTGCCCTAAGCCACCCAACTAATAAGCAGTGTGGACAAAAGTCAAACCTTGGTATTTGAGCTGATTTGTAGCCAATAGATTAGGTTACATTTGAGAAAGTATTTACTCAGGCTTGGTTTAGACCATTTTTTTATTTTCATACAACCCAACTACTGACAATTTAAGGACTTCTTGCCTTTTTTCCATAAAGGAATGCTCAGTATAAACGCGTCTGATTTATGAATCACTTTTTAAATGTGAAGATAAGATCTTATACAATTTTCCTTTTTGTTTTCATTTTTCTAGATTTTTCCCCCCAGTGGGAATTGAAACAGTGTCCTATTTGCTCTAAATTACCCTGTAATTAAACTCCTGTTTATTTAGCTAAAAAGTTTGCCTGTCTTTATGAGCAAGAATAAAGCATGGTAGCACTCCAGTAATCCCATTGACTCAGAAAGCTGGAGCATGAGGATACAAGTTTGAGACCAACCTCAGTACCTCAACGAGGCCCAGAGCAACTTTAGTGAGACCCCTTCTCAAAATAAAAAATAAAAAAAGGCTCTGGATGTGGCTCAGTAAAGCACCCCTGGTTTCAATCCCCAGCACATACACACAAAAAAAGTATTCAAAATTTAAAAACTCATTGCTCTGTTATAGGTACATTGGGTATAGTCATATACACAACTTTTTAAAACCCCCATTTTCAGTTTAATTCTACTTAGTAAATGTACTCTTTCTCCTCCCTCTTTATGAAAACCTGCACAGCCTCCAAGACATCTCAACTCACTTTCATGTAATAAAAATTCCTAAGGTTGTTTTAAACTGCAAGCCCAGTCTCAGATCAGAAAGTAAAAACTGTCCCCTACAATGTTAATAATCTTGTTAATTATCTTTGGAAGGTAAAGTTTTTCTTCTTCCTAAAAGTGGGCACTTCATCCTTGCTCCTTCTTCCCCAACTGGCATTTCCCCTCCCTGATCTTGATCTCTTTTTCCCTTCGAAGTCAAAGCAAGGGGAGGGAGGAATTGTAAGGGCTATAGGGAAGTCTTCACTTGACTGACCCTGTGTTAAGATGGCTCAGAGCTCCATGAACCAGGTTGGAACTGACAAAACTCTCCCTTTTGGCTTGTGGAATACTTTTGAAGTTCTTTGGTGGTTCCCCCGCACTGAGATCCTCCTCTTCAGCTCCCTATAGATAACTTTTACTTGATTGATTTATCAGTAATTAAGAGACATGTATTGGAAGATTTGTTATACACACACATATATTTCTGCATTATATATTTTGAGGCAATTTGTTCTACCAAATTTAGAATTACTATAGCTTTTTATTTAGTTATCCTTTTATTATTATGTAGTGATCTGCTTTTACCCTAAAAATGCTTTTCATTTGCTAGTTTCATTTATCCGATATATGTTCTTACTTCCCTGAAGTGTTAATGATAAACAGCTATCATAGCTTTCCTTTTTTATAATTTCTTTTTTTATTTGTTCTTTTTAGACATACATGACAGTAGATGTATTTTGACACATAATGCATGGAATATAATTTCCCATTCTTGTGGTTGTACGTGATGTGGAGTTACACTGGTCACCTATTCATATATGAACATAGGAAAGTTATGTCCAGTTTATTCTAACATCTTTCCTATTCCCATCCCCCTCCTTTCCTTCATTCCCCTTTGTCCAGTCCAATAGACTTTGATCCTTCCCCTCTCCACCCTCTTTTGTTGTGGGTTAGCATCCACATATGAGACAGAACATTTGACATTTGGTTATGGGGTATTGGCTTATTTCGCTTAGCATGTTAGTCTCCAGTTCCATCCATTTATCAGCAAATGTCATAATTTTATTCTTCTTTATGGCTAAGTAATATTCCATTGTATATATACACCACATTTCTTTATCCAGTCATCTTTTGAAGGGCACCTATGTTGGTTCCATAGCTTAGCTATAATGAATTGAGCTGCTATAAACATTGATATGGCTGTGTCACTGTAGTATGCTGATTTTAATTCCTTTGGGTATAAAATGAGTAGATAACTGGGTCAAATGGTGGTTCCATTCCAAGCTTCCTGAGGAAGCTCCATACTGATTTCCAAAGTGGTTGTACTAATTTTCAGTCCCACCAACAATATACAAGCGATATGAGTGTACCTTTTCCCCCACATCCTCACCAACATTTATTGGTTCTTGTATTCTTGATAATTGCCATTCCAACTGGAGTGAGATGAAATCTCAGTGTAGTTTTAAATTTGTATTTCTCTAATTGCTACAGATGTTAAAATTTTTTTTCATGTATTTGTTGACCGATTGTATTTCTTCTTCTGTGAAGTGTCTGTTCAGTTTCTTTGCCAATTTATTGATTGGGTTATTTGTTTTTGGTTTTGGTGTTAAGTTTTTTGAGTTCTTTATGTATCCTGGAGATTAATGCTATGAGGTACAGGTGGCAAAGATTTTCTCCCATTCTGTGGGTTCTCTTTTCACATTCTTGATTGTTTCCTTTGCTGTGAAGAAGTTTTTAGTTTGATACCATTCCATTTATTGATTCTTGATTTTTTTTAAATGTATGGCAAAGTCTTTACTTTTAAATGATTATCATCACACCAAATAATAACATGTAACAAATTCTTGAGTCCTATCATCTAATAATTTTGATTAAAATAAACTAACAGCAGCCCAAACAAGTATGTTAGTATTCATTGTTCTAATCCTTAGTCAGAATGGACGACTTTAAGGCTGGCTGCTGCTTCAGACAAGTTACAAATAACTATTTACTACTTTTTCATAGATAAAGCCCCTGACCTTCAAGAAAGTATAAGGGAAAAAAATTATTTAATCCCTTTCTTTCTTCAAAGAATTGTTTTTTTTCTACTAGATCTAAGAAAGAAAAAGTCAACATTGATACATCCATTGCTTGAGCTAGAAGGCATAGGAAAACAACAACACATACTCAGTAAATTCCTAAGAAGGATGAGGTAAAAAGATGACACCTTTGGATAAGGACTAAGGCTGTACAAAGAAGCTAGATTTGCTACTCTCCAAAAGGGACCTACTATATCATAGAGAAATAATTTAATGCCTTTCTAAGAACAGAACCCAGGCTCTGCTAAAGCTCCACATTCCTCAAGGCACTTCACGTTCTGAAGTGCTAACCAGGGAATAGGTGCTTCTTTCTCCTATCCATTTATGCGGTAGTTTTCATGGATTTCTGGTCGGATGTCGCAGACAAAAGCCAAGAGATTATCCAAGACTTCGTCCCTGTTCTGCCGGAAGTAGGTTTGCAGGATGGTCATCTTTTCCTGGGTCTCCTTCTCCACTTCAGTGCTGCAGCTGCCATGGGATCCCAGTGCCGCAGCTTCCTTGGCCTTGAACTCTTTCTCCCTCTGCAGGCGGTACTGCTCAATTTCAGCCTGAGCTGCTTCTTTGGCCTGCTTCAGCCTCCGATTCTTTCGCTTGCGGGCCTCCGACACCTTCTCTGCGGCCCGCTTCTCCGCCTGCAGCAGCTGCTGGATCCCCTGCGACTGGCTGGCCATGGCTGCGGCGACTCAGAGGGCCAGGCAAACAGCCTAACTAAAGCCACGGCCCCCCGGGTCAGCTCTGATTCTTGATTTTACATCTTGCGCTTTAATAGTCTTGTTGAGGAATTCAGTTCCCAAAATGACATATCATAGCTTTCTGTTGGTTAATATTTTCTCCTTTTTAAAAATTTTTTTAAGTTGTAGATGGATACAATATCTTTATTCTTGTTTATTTTTTTATGTAGTGCTGAGGATTGAACCCAGTACTTCATGCTTGCAAGGCAAAGTGCTCTACCACTGAGCTATAACCCTAGCCCAGTATTTTCTCCTTCTGAGTTCTCTTAACTTTCTGACTTTCCGTATCCTTCCTATTTTTTTTCTTTCTTTCTTCCTTCCTTCCTTTTTTTTGTGTGTGTGTTTTTTGTTTTTTGTTTTTTGTTGTTGTTGTTGTTGTTGTTTATATTGCCCAGGCTGGTCCCAAACTCCTGGCTCAAGTAGTCTTTTTGCCTCAGCTTTCTGAGCAGCTGGGACTACAGGCCTATGTCACCAGGCCTGGTCTTATATCCTTATATTTAAAATGTGTTCCTTATAAACACACAGAGTTTTTGGATTTTGTTATTTAGGCATTTTTATTTTGTGCTTTCTACTTGGCTTACTTTTTATTAGCTTTCTTTTTTCTTCTTTTATTGTCTTCTTTTGGATTGATTATTTTTTCTTATTCCACTTTCTATCTAACTGGCTTTCAAGTTAGGTACCATATTTGAATTCTTTCAGTAGCTACTCTGGAAATTCATCATGCCTAATTGTGGTAAGCTGAATAATGCTCTCCCACCCCCTGCTCAAAAATGTCCACGTGATAATCCCCAGAACCTGTGAGCATGTTACTTTGCATGGTAAAAATGACTTTTAAAATGTGATTAAGAAAGAATTTTGAGATTTGTTTTTTAGGGATTGGCTAGCTTCACTTAGCATAATCTGCTCTAATGCCATCCATTTCTCTGCAAATTCTATGATTTTGTCATTTTTTAATGCAGAGTTTTCCCAGCTAATACAGAAATACTAAAGTGATTCTACACGAGACCATTAAAATTCACTTAAGAAAAGTAGGGTCTCATTGCCATCAGTGCTCTTTTGAGAAGTATGGGGTTAGAAATGATGGTGGAATGTGATGGACATTATTATCCAAAGTACATGTATAAAGACACAAATTGGTGTGAATATACTTTGTATACAACCAGAGATAAAAATTAATAAAATAAAAAGAAAACTAAAAAAAAAAAAAAAGAAAGAATTTTGAGATGAGAAAATTATCATGGATTATCTAGGGGGGCCCAATGTAATTACATGGGTCCTTACAAGAGAGAGGCATGAGGGTTATAATTTTTTTAAGGCAATGTGTTGACAGAAGCAGAGAAGGAATAGAAGATGCTATATTTCTGGCTTTGATGATGAGCACAGATATACAAGCCAGGGATACAGATAGTCTCTAGAAGTTAGAAAAACAATGAATTCTTTTCTAGAGACTTCAGCAGGTACTAGGTGTGGTGGAGCATGCCTGTAATCCCGGCAGCTCAGGAGGCTGAGACAGGAGAATTGTAAGTTCAAAGTCAGCCTCAGCAATTTAGCAAAGCCCTAAGTAACTTAGTGAGATACTGTCTCAAAATAAAAAATAGAAAGAGCTGGGGATGTTGCTCAGTGGTTAAGCACCTGAGTTAAATTCCTAGTACTGAAAGAGACAGACAGACAGACAGACAGACAGACTTCAGTAGGAACACAGCCCTGCTCATTTATTTAAGACCTCTGACCTCTTGATCTATGTAAGAATAAATATGTACTGTTTTAAATCACTAAAATTGTGGCAATTTGTTAGCAACAAATGCCTTGAGTGGATTACTAGTAGAAAACTGTAGATGTCAAAGGTTCTGGGCAACAGTGGTGAAGGCTCAAAAGGGAATGAGGACAATTAGAAACTGGAGGAGAGAGGATCCTTGTTACACAGATACAGATACAGGTTCTGGTACCTGAAAGTGAGGTGCTGCTATAACAAATACACAAAAATGCACAAGTAGGGCTGCAGATGGAGCTCAGTGGTAGAGCGCTTGCCCTGCATGTGTAGGGAACTGAGCTTGATACTCAGCACCACATTTTAAAAAATGAAGAAATAAAGTTATTGTATCTATCTACAACTAAAAATATTTTTAAAAATATGTGCAAGCAGCTTTGGAGTTGGGCAGAGAGTGGAAGAATACTGAGTGCCTGATATAAAAATCCTAGATTGCACCGTTTTTCTATAAGTGGCCTAAGGTAATCTGTGGTTCGCTACTCTCTTGACCAAGAAAACCCTGAAAAATCATGCAGATTGAGAGATTCAAATCTTCACGTTCACTTTAAGAACACCAGTGAAACTGCCCACGCCATTGAGGGTATGTATATCTGAAAAAACACCAAATATCTGAAAGTTGTCACTTAAAGAAGCAGTGTGTGATTTCAGCATTACAACAGGGCAGTTGAGAAGTACACCCAGGTCAAACAGTGTAGCTGAACTCAGGGTCAGTGACCCAAAAAGAGTGCTGAATTTGTCCTGCACATTCTTAAACATGCAGAGAAATGTTGAACTTAAGGGTTTAGACGCAGATTCTCTGGTCATAGATCACAATCTGGTGAACAAAGTGCCCAAGATGACTGCCAAACTTACAGGGTTCAGGGTCAGATGAATCCATACATGAATTTCCCAAGCCAAATTGAGATGATCCTCACTGAAAAGGGACAAACTGTCCTAAACCAGAGGAGGAGATTGCATGGGAGTGGGGGATGGGAAGACATTCCCTGAAGAAACTGAAGAAACAAAAACTTATGGCATGGGAATGGATTTAGTATAAAATAAGTGCAAACAAGTTTATTTAAAATCCTAGATTGCCTTGAGCAGACTGTTAGTAGAAATTTAAATGTGGATGTTAAAGGTTCCTCCAGTCAGGGCTCAAATGTTAGTGAGGAGTTTGATACAGGGGAAAGCACTGTCTCAGAGAATACTTACATCACAAACATCACAAATCATATCATTGGTTAAGAAATACATATGTTTGTATAATATATATGTATATACATATATACATATATATATCAACAGTGGTAAGGGCTCAGATTGGAATGGAGATGCATAAGAAACTGGAAGACAGGGACTCCTTGTTATTCAGTGGCAGAAAATTTAGCTCAATTGTGTACCCTACAATTATGTGGAAATCAGAACTTGTAAGTGATGAAATTGGATGTTTACCTGAGAATATTTCCAAGCAAAATAATTAAAGGTACATTCCTGGTTTTTCTTGCTGCTTATTGTAAATGCAAGAGGGAAAGGATTGACTGAAAAACTGGTTTGCCCAAAGGAACCAGGACTTAATGATTGAAATTTTCAGATCATTCAGATTGGTAAAAGATATGTTGGTAAAAGATAGTATTAGTAATATTGGTAAAAGATAATATTAGGAGATTCACTGTCAATAGAGCATGTGCTGGAAATAAAAGGCAAGGCTATGGCTGCACAAAATTTTGCTAATGCCTAGGATAAACATTAGTAGTAGTATTAATATTATTTTTAGTATTTAACTTATCCAGATTGTCTTATATGATTACACAGGGGTTTTTTTTTTTTGTTGTTGTTCCCCCTTCAATCCTGCATTTCAGACTATCTTTCTAGAGTCATTTTCCTTATTTCTGGAACATAGTTTTAGAAATTCCTTATGTGAGAGTCTTTTGGAAGCAAACTCAGTTCTAATCTGAAAATGTCTTCACTCTTCCCGCATTGTTAATATAAAATTGTACAAGGTGTACAATGTAGCTTGACAGTTAATGTCTCTTGGCCTTTTGAACAAACTATCCTATTGTTCTATGGTTCCATTCATTGCTGCAGTTTTGAAGGCATTCTCTTTCTCTCTAGGATCTTATCTTAATTACTGGTGTTCTGTAGTTTCATTACAAAGTTTTTAAATATGAATTTCTCTTTATTTATTCTTAATGATATAAATTTTGGAGCCACACTGGGTTCAAATTCAGTCTCTACCATATACTATTGTGGGACCATGAATGAGTTATGAAACTACTCTGTACTTCAGTTTTCTCTTCTATAAAATGGATATTGTTCATAACAATGTTATGGGCACTAAATGAACTGATATGATTGAAATGCTTAAAACAGTGCCTGTTCCATAGGAAATGCTCTAAAAGTGCTGGCACTTACTCTGGGTTTTGGCATGTGCCTCTGTACTAAAGGCTCACTCACTGGGTTTTAAATCACCAAACTTTTTTAAAAATGGAATTTGAGAATTTCCTTTCAAGCTGAGAATCATTTACAAATACATAAGTTATAATTTACCCACAATCTAGTTAAATTATAGCAGGAAGGCTTTTTGATTACTTGGTCTTATACTATAGGGACTGAGCTGGGGAGAACATCTCCAAGCAGGTTTAAGGCTTTGCCAGGAACCCTGGGCTCCCTTAAACATGTTAAGTTTTCCAGGAAGAGGAAAAGCTCTCCCCAGCTGCCAAGATAACCCCCAATAGAAATAGCTACTGTCTTCTTTCCCCTGTGCTTTGGCTGTGTACAATTATCTGCTATAGAATATGTATTAGCTTATCTCTCTTTCAGCCTTATATCCTCAGTGCATGTTAGCTTTCAATATATGTTTGTTAAATGCATGCAAGAATGAATGAATGAACAAGTGGGTGAAGAAACAATACAGGGAAAGCATATAGGAAGAGTGGATACTTTCTATAATTTAAAAATAAAGATGAAACTTCCTTTCAACATGATAAATTTTCATGAACAAACCATTTGTTAAAATATTATTTAAAGACATGGAAATAACTAAACAAAAAAGCAAAAGCAGTAAAATTGGTTGCTTTTAGGGAGTAAAAACAAATTAAAGAAGATGTGAATCAGAAGCCTTCTGTGTTATTTTTAACCATGTACTATTTGAGTTTTAACCATGTACCTTAATAAAATCATAATATTTAAATATAAAACTAGTCTTGCTATTGACTTACTGTAGCCCAGAGCAGCCTGAAGTATTTTTGAACTCAGAGGTTGAGTACGATTCTTTTTTTTTCTCTTTTCTTTTAATTTTGTGCTGAGTTCTGCTTACTAAAGAGTGTTGATCCAAAGCCAGGTTGGTAAACAAAATTTTAAACTTTAATAGGGCAGTTCCAATAAACCAAGATAGGGCTGGCCAGGCCTCTTGACTGGTACCTGAAGGTAGCAATAAAGAGACTGAGTAAATCAATCAACTCCATCGCTTTCGTGGAGATCTCTTGATACCAAATTTTCTTCTTCTTTTACACAGTCCCCTCTGATACTGTGAAGATGAAAATTGACATCCATAGTCATATTCTACCAAAAGAATGGCCAGATCTAGAAAAGGTAATTATAACCAATTTGCTGAATTATTTCTGGAACTTCTCCAAGGTTTCTCAATGCCTCTATTTATAGACCTTTCTCTTATTTGGGAAATTAGATGTTGTGTTTCTTTGCTCTAGGGATGATTTTAAATGTCTTGGGAGCTCTAATTTCCTCATTTTAAAAAAAATGACTTTCATATCTATTTTGAAAAAGCATCAGATCAATGAAATAATTGTCTTCTCAATATCTCTTTTTCCCCTCAAATAAAGTATTTTTTTAACATTCTGGACAATTTAAACTAGGCAGATTTACTTCCTTTTAAATCACATATTCAGCTGCTGGAAAGATACATGCTGATTACAGAATCTAATGTTACAATTACTATTAAAAATGGAATGTGATAAGTTTCAAGGACTTCCAAAATCTCTCTCTCTCTTTTCCAAAATGTTTAAAATAAGCTTTAGAAGCACCAGGAAATAGCTTTGTGAAAAATTTTTAGTCTATTTTAGGACACTGTCTGAAACCTTTCCTTTTTGATTTTTAAGCTGTAAATCCTTGTTATGAAGAACTGGGAAGTAGGTATATCAAAAACCTTAGAATAAATGACATGAAATCTTTGCATGAGAGTATCTCTAAAGAGTATTCTCTAGGTTGCTCCATACATGGAAATTTTTTTTTTTTTTTTTTGATTAAGGACTTTTGAATGAGTACTAAAAAAGAAAAGCAGGGAACATGAAGAAAACTTTAAATTGGCTAGAAGTTTACTCAGGCTTTCTATCAGGTGTTAGCCAATCTTTAGCATTCTGCTAGTACTTTTATATCCCTGATAACATTTCATCTTTTTTATCCCAAATGAGGAAAAATGAATTAACCCAAATTCTAATTAAAATGTGGCCTGTTGGCCAGGCATGGTGGCGTATGCCTGTAATCCCAGTGGCTCAGGAGGCTGAGGCAGGAGGACCAGAAGTTCAAGGCCAGCCTCAGCAAAAGCGAGGCTGTAAGCAACTCAGTGAGACCCTGTCTCTAAATAAAATACAAAATAGAGCTGGGGATATGGCTCAGTGGTTGAGTGCCCTGAGTTCAATCTCTAGTATCCCTGCACCCAAAAAAAAATGTGGTCTGTTGTACAAGCAATCTTTCCATAGTTGTCTACTACATGATTGTTGATCTTAAGTGTTTATTTGTTCATTGGTATCTTAGGTAAAATGTGTAGCAGAAACATAGACCAAAAAATACAAATGATGCTGAACTACTACAGCTAGTGGTAAAAGCAAACCCTACGAATCTTCCCCCCACAAAAGGAGTCTAAATGCTTTCATGGGAACATGCTGTTCTCCACGCCATTGTCATCCTCCTATCTTATTAAAGCACAAATACCACCTCATGATGCTAATCTTTTTATGAAGCAAACACTCAGCTACTTCACGGGAGCACTGGATTGTTTGGAAGTTGTGATGCAGTTTCTTATTTCCTATGGTGCTTGCCATTTTCTTCCCCTCACTTATGAGTAGTTACCAGGAATGGCACAATCAATAAATTAATTTATGATACAGATAATGAAAGGAATATATTATACTTCTTAATCTGACAGTTTTCAAAATTTCTAGGTATTTAGCATATGATATTTTATAAATAGCTCTTGATCTATTCCCACCAAAGAGTGTTAACTTCAATATTCCAGCTATTCTCTTTATTAATATCAAAGAACACCTACATGAAATGCTTTGGGAGTTACCTTAGCGGTCTCCAGAGGACATTGCCCACCTGTACCTGAGAGAGCTAACCAGCATAACCCATCCACCTAGAGAAGTCACAGCAACAGGGATCCCAAGCTCTATGGCATCCACCTCCTTGTCCTAACAAGGATTTTGAGGCTTAGAAAGTAAGATGGGCTGGATATTTGTGTCTCTTCCAAGTTCGTATGTTGAAATCCTAGCTCCAAAGGCAATAGTACTAGGAAATGAGGCCTTTGGGAAGTGATTATGTCATGTGAGCAGAGCCCTTGTGAATGGAACAGTGCTCTTACAAACTAGGCCCAAGGAAGCTTGCTTATTCTTTCTACCATGAGGACTCAGCAAGAAGGTGCCATCTAGGAACCAGGAATGAACCCTCACCAGACACCAAATCTTCCAGAGATGTATCTTGGGCTTCCAGCTTCCAGAAATGTGAGAAATAAATATCTGTGGTTTATAAGCCATCACTTGATGGCATTTTGTTATAGCAGCTCAAATGGACAATAGGGAGCTAGCTCGTCACAGTTAAAATGTTTTTATCACTAAGGAAAAATTTTCAGTTTCTTTCAGAGGCAAGTATGTGGTAGTCGTAAAAAGAGGAACCAGTCTGTTCTGTCTGTACTTGTCGCATTCTTAGTGTGGAATGTGGACTTAAAACCAAGCTTCAGAAACCCCTGAACTGTTTCAAATCATTGCTCATTTTTTTCTGGGGAACATAAGCTCCAGCCTTCTTGGGAAAAATGGTTGTCTTCTTACTAAACTAGGCCCCAATGAGACATTCCCTCTGAACACTGGAAGCTGTTCCTAAATAAGCCACATGTATAAAGGCCTTTTTCCCCAGCTAGAAGACTCACAGGGGCCTAGAATGGTGCCTCCTCTTTGCAGAGTAGAGAAAGTTTTCTATCTGTACTCTGGGCCACAAGCTCACTTTCCATAACCTACCTCCTACTCCCAAACCTGCTCCATTTAAGCAAGACCTGAGCACCTAGGTCTGACAATTTCTCGGTATCCTGCCTTATGCAAGGCCCTAAAAGCCTTGTTTAAACTACTTTAGACAATGGGATGAAGAGCACGTGGTACATAGATTGTGCCCTAAAAATTTCCCAAGCAGTTGTCCTGCTGACTCTTGACACTGCCTCCCCTTCTATTCTCAGCCATTGCCTTGAAACAGGGAGAGGTGTTTTGCCCAATATGCAGGCTTCCTCTTATCCATCAGTCTCACATGCTGCAAACACATAGATGACATGCTTCATCAAAATAACAATAACAATAATAATGGTCATGACACTTTGTGCTTCCAGGGACAGAGACCAGAGATGAATATTCAATTCATATAAAACCTTGTAACGTGTATATAATATTTATGTTAAAAGGGTTAATGCCCTTTTTATATTGTTCTTAATTTTCATTTATTATATATGACAATAGAATGCATTACAATTCACATTACACATATAGAGCACAATTTTTCATATCTCTGGTTGTACACAAAGTAGAATCACATCTTTCATATCTTCATACACGTACTTAGGGTAATGTTGACCATCACATTCCACGGTCTTTCCTTCACCCATGCCCCCTCCTTTCCCCTCCCTCCCCTTTTCCCCTTTGCCCTATCTAGAGTTCATTTAATTCTCCCACCGCCACCCCCACCACATCATATTATAAATCAGCACCCTTAATCAGAGAAATCATTTGGCATTTGGTTTGAGGGGATTGGCTAATTTCTCTTAGCATTATATTCTCCAGCTCCATCCATTTACCTGCAAATGCCATGATTTTACTCTCTTTTAATGCTGAATAATATTCCATTGTGTATATATACCACATTTTCTTTGTTCATTCATCTACTGAAGGGCATCTAGGTTGGTTCCACAGTTCAGCTATTGAGTTGTGCTGCTATAAACATTCATGTGGCTGTGTCCCGGTAGTATTCTGTTTTTATGTCCTTTGGGTACAGACGAAGGAGTGGGATAGCTGGATCAAATGGTAGTTTCGTTCCCAGTTTTCCAAGGATTCTCCATATTGCTTTCTATATTGGCTGCACCAATCTAAAGTACCACCAGCAGTGTATGAGTGTGCCTTTTGCCCCACGTCCTCGCCAACATTTATTGTTGTTTGTATTCTTAATAGTGACCATTCTGACTGGAGTGAGATGAAATCTTAGAGTAGTTTTGATTTGCATTTCTCTAATTGCTAGGGATGTTAAACATTTTTTCATGTATTTGTTGATTTGATTGTGTATCTTCTGAGAATTGTCTGTTCGGTTCCTTAGCCCATTTATTGATTGGGTTATTTATTTTTTTGGTGTTACGATTTTTGTGTTCTTTATATATTCTAGAGATTAGTGCTCTATCTGACATGTGTGTGGTAAGAATTTGTTCCCAATTAGCAGGCTCTCTATTCACCTCAGTGATTGTTTCTTTTGCTGAGAACCAGCTTTTTAGTTTGAATCCATCCCACTTATTGATTCTTGATATTAATTCTTGTGTTATAGGCATGTTATTAAGAAAGTTGGGGCCTAATCCAACATGATGGAGATTTGGGCCTACTTTTTCTTCTAATAGATGCAGTGTCTCTGGTTTAATTCCTAGGTCCTTTTTAATTTTTTTATTGTGGGTTGTTCAAAACATTACAAATTTCTTGACATATCATATTCCACACTTTGATTCTAGTGGGTAAATATTTATTTTTTAGTTGTAGTTGGACACAATATCTTTGTTTCATTTGTTCATTTTTATATGGTGCTGAGGATCGAACTCAGGACCTTGCGTGTGCTAGGCGAGCGCTCTACCACTGAGCCACAACTCCAGCCCCATTCCTAGGTCCTTGATCCACTTTGAGTTGAGTTTTATGCATGGTGAGAGATAGAGGTTTGATTTGTTGCATATGGATGTCCATGTCATTAACCCTTTTTGATAGAGATGAAGGACTTGATATTCAGAAATGAACCCAGAGCTGCATGGGAACACAGTAGTTCTTCCAGAGCATCACCATTCCGTCCAACTTGAAAAAGCTGAAAAGGGTGTATATTACTATTTTAAGGGATGTCCACTCTTCCCCATGTTCCCCCACTTCTCCCCTTGACAACCAGCCTGCGCCCGCAACTCGTCACTTTCACATAAACCAACCGAGGGCAGCTTTGTCACAGGGTCATTGGAACCTGGCTTCCAGCTCCAGGTCAAGCAATTAAATCTGTTATGTGTTAGAGGTTTAAAGCTAGTGATGAGGGCTGAGGATGTGGCTCAAGTGGTAGCGCGCTCGCCTGGCATGCGTGCGGCCCGGGTTTGATCCTCAGCAAAAGATGTTGTGTCCGCCAAAAACTAAAAAATAAATATTAAAAAAAAAATAAAGTTAGTGATGAAACTACTAGCCCCAAACAACCACATTGACCAACCAAGATCAGTGAAGTAAATAGAGACACATCTAAATGGGACTAGGATTTTTCTCCCTGACCCCTCATTTTTAGTCTATATGATCAGAGAAGAATGTGTAGTAATGAGATATTAACTATAGCAGAGTTTCATCTTCAAATTGTTTTTAGTGGGGAAAATATTATTTTAAAAATCAATCTCTGATCTTTTCTCACTTTCAATTAAAAAAAATGAAAAGAAAAAGCCAGAACTATTTTTATTTGAGATGATGAAGTCCCTTTAGAAAAAGTAATGTCTCCTTTCAAACCTACCTTTCTTTTTTAAATATTAATAGACACACCTCCACAACTTTGACCTCATGGAATGAAGAAACTAAAAAGTGAATAAACACACTCATGCTGATGATTAACTAATGGTTACAAAGAACCAGGATTTAAGATATCTTTCATTTTCACTTGCTAACAATGATTTTAGTCAGAGTTACAAGTCAGGATCCTTTTTAAAAATTTGAGGTGGGAAGTCAATAGATTCAGGGGAACTTAATTAAATGGTTTCTGATGAATCAGGACCCACATTCTCTGCTGTCACAAAAGGAGGATCCTGATCCAAGAAGCCATAGTGAAAGATGTTTCAGGTTGATCTACAATGAGATTATTCATAACAACAATGATTATGGTAAGGTTTTGGCTTTTTCTTCAGCTGGGCTTTGTTGACCCCCCTACTCTATGTGCAATAGTAGGACTTGCAAAGATTTTTCTAATTTTAAATGGGGTAAAAAAAAAATCTGGCCTTTAATTTAAAAGCATATATGTGTATCTCCTTTCATTGGCAATGATTTAACTACACTTGTTCAAGGTAAAATTTTCAGAGACAAAAGTCCCAGGCATAATTTGACTTTTAAACAACTGCTCTCAGGAAATAGGTAACTGACTACCCAGGAGGTTCATTATTCACCATGTGAAGATGTGAGGTCTTAAGGACATTGAAAATGTCATTCAGGAGCCAGGATCAGTGGTACACAACTAAAATCCCAGCTACTCAGGAGACTGAGGCAAGAGGACTGCTTGAGCCCAAGAGTCTCAGCAATACAGTGAGACCCTGTCTCAAAAAAAAAAAAAAAAAAGTCATTCAGTCCATCCACTCTGATGTGTGTGTGTGTGTGTGTGTGTGTGTGTGTGTGTCCTGCACATAAAACTAAATTCCCTTAGTTTTTTAAAACTTGCTTTTTCATTTGTCATGCTATAAATACCTATGGAACACTGGTCAGTGTCAATCAAACCCTTTCAGATTGTAAATGTCTCCTGGCATATGCTCTGACTAAACCACTTCCAGAGTCATACTTGAGACCCCAAATTTGACACAATCCAGAATGAGAGATGGAAGACTGTGTGGAGCCCAGATCTTGGGCAGAATAGAGTTGCCCTAAATAGGTTAGTGGTTGGTAGAATAACTTCAATACTTTAAGCTTTTTAGGAAAGTGAGGGAGAAACACAGAGTGACAAAGTCTCCTTCTTTCATAACCTTCCTTAGTGTCTGACCTCAGTGTATTCTACCTAAGGCTGTCATCATAACTGCCATCCCCATCAGCATCACCAACTGCCACACATCACCTCCTCCTCTACTACTACTCCTGCTGCGATTATTGTTGCTATGACCACCACCATCACCACCACTGGTACCACCACTGCCACCATACTGACAACCACTGCCACTACTATTACCATCTCACTCCCTCTACCCCTGCCATTGCAACCACTGCCAACTCTAGCAACACTATTAGCAGCCACCACTTCCCCTCCACCACCTCCATGATCACCACCCATATAATTAGCTTTGATAAAGGCCAAACCTGATGTCAGTAGATTTATATGCATTATCTCAGTTAATTCCCATAACACCCTATATCTCAGCTATGCTTGTTAGTCTCCATTTTACCTGCAAGGAAACAGAAACTTGGAGATGTTAAATTACTTCAACAAAGTCAAGTACCTTGGACATGATTTGTTGGATGTGGCCAGATTCATCCCTCTGCTCTGCCTCCCTGTTCTTCTCCAAATGCAATACACCTCTAACCTGGTCACATATGGATTAAGGTTCTCTAGAGAATTAAGAAACAGTAACAGTGAGGGAAGAATAAAGGAAGTAAAGTGAGAGAGAGGAAAGAAGGAAATACAACCTTTTCTTCTACACCGAAGATAAGATTTCAATGACAAATGTTCAGTTCAAGAGCACATTGTTAGTCTCAAATTTACTCTAAAGTGTAACTGATAGAAGTCATATTCTACTCCCTCCTCCAACATATGTCTCTTGGCAGCTTTTTCCAAGGGAAGAGAAAGGTATAAAGGTATCGAATGCACAAAGAGAGGAAAGTGAGGGGTTGGGGGCATAGGCAGAGGAGCAAACTGGTGCAGTTTCCCTTGCATGTTCAACCTGATAAACAGCAGGTCACTAGGGAGGAAGCATACAGATCTCCAAAGATAACATGATTATTTGGAGCTAACCTCAAGAACAGAAGCCTGTTGAGGTAGATCCTTGTCACAGATGAACACCTCTATGCTATACTGTGGTCCAGACTCAGACCTTCCCAGTCAATCTGGAGGTTAGAAGGAAGCTAGGAAGAGGGATCCATCAAGACCTCACTCTCTTCAGGTAACATTCCAGTGCCATGACATGAGAGCTAACCACTGTTACCTGACCTTACCCAACTACAAGTGAAAAATGGAAATGAAATTCAGCTTGCTTTATTCATCTACTTATTATTGCTGATAGTCTAAGAAGCTGGTGATGAGCTCTTTCATCTAGCTGTCTCTTGCTTCTACACATTCCCTCCTTATATCATGTATTATGAGTCATTCTTTGGAGCATAGAAATCCTGAATAAGAAGTTTCTCTCCAATCTGATACCAGTCTACTTTTCCAACCTCCCTCCCCTAATACCACCTGACCCAAGGTGTGGATCAGCATCCTCCTCCAGACTCCCAGAGAACATGGGCAGCACTATCACAGTGCATCTCATACACTTGTACAGCTGTTCCATCACTTTTCCACTTGACCCCACCCTCTCAACACTCTGCTCCACATAGACAGAAATTGTCCTCCACTTTTATTTTCTTTGCCCCAGTAAGACTGGTCATGAGACTCCATGAGAGCTTGAACAAAGAATGAGTGAACAAATAAAATATTATATGAGTCATATATACCTACATCCTTAGGAATTCAATAAATATTGAATAAGTGATACATTATTAGGCTTTCAATTTTTTAAATTTATGACTCCCAGGAAGAGATATATTTTGTATATTATAAATCATGCAAACATTTACGTATGTAACAGGAAATTTTTATGAAACTAATACTACATGGGAGATATTATTCTATTCTTTTTCATTCTATTCCATTTCTTTACTATCTTATCTTGTGTTTTTAAAGAAGCAGACTTTGAATCAAGGATTCAAATGCAAGTACTTTACTTTGGAGATGATCTCAGGAAAACACAAGTGGGGAAGTAAGATAGGAAAAGCCAGGAAACCAATAAAAGGTTTGTTATCCATTACAGAATGTGTACCTTGCCTCAAAGTTATCCTGCCCAGGACTGGAGTACTAGTGTATTCAGTATATTTACATTCAAATTTTCTCAGTCATTGGTTGAGAGCTGCTGGGCAGATGGCAAGGGTAGACTAATTTCCTGGTACTTCCTACCTGTTAGAATGGGGTATCAAAGAAGCTTTCAGGGGAAGAAGAGAGATTCTTAAAGAAGTATAGACACTAGCATTTGGAGGTGGGCTGTTGTACCCCAGAGTATTAAGGGGAAGGAATATGTGTGGGATGCCGTTAGTATCTGCAACACATACTATCTCATGATTTTAAAATGTCTAGGCCCCTAGTCACTGAATTATTTTTATGATCTATTCATGGATTGCAACTCACAGTCTGAAGAGCAGTATATGTTCTAAAGAGTAGTCCTTATGGTCCATGTACTCCCAGTACTGCATTAAATGATCTGATAGTACATATCCAAATATTCTGTGTTAATCTTTGCTTTAAAATTTCAAACTATATTAGGAAAAAAGATAAAACCAATGAAATGTAGAATTTTCTTTCTGTATAAATATATTTAAAGGAAAATGTATATTGAAATATATATATTTTTTTGGTACCAGGGATTGAACCCAGGGACACTTAACCACTGAGCCACATCCCCAGTCCTTTTTGTATTTTATTTATAGACAGAGTCTCACTAGTTGTTCAGGGCCTTGCTAAATTGCTGAGGCTGGCTTTGAACTCAAGATTTTGAGCCGCTGGGATTATAGACGTGCACTACCTCACCCAGCTTGAAATATAAATATTGAATAAGTGATACATGGGCATGGAGGGACAAATGGAAAGATAATGCCTAAAAGAATGGCGTTTAGGCTCCTTTGCCCTGAGGATGTGTCCTTTATTGCAATCCTCTCTTCTTTGCTTTTCAAGCCTAATTGTACTTCTCTCCACTACAGAGATTCGGCTATGGAGGCTGGGTGCAGCTCCAACACCATGGCAAGGTGAGTTTTTCCCAAAGCATGAGTATGAGCAGGACCCAGGGACATCCTGAGTATTAAGATACTTTATTGCAGGCTGGGGCTTCAGGGAACTCAGTTCTCCTGCCCTCGCATTAACTTGTAGTAGGGAAGGAAACAGTACCACTATTTTTCAGAATTATTAGGAGAAATGGGGGTGACTTCAAATAGTGGTATTTAGGAAGATAAAATTGGAACTCGAGAACACATTGAGAAATGACTTCCCCGCCCCTCTCTCTTTTGGCCTAGAACCAATTTTGGCATTTATTGCTATGCCTCAAGGGTTATCACAGTATATTAAGGCTGACCAAATAAATGGAACAATTAAGTTTGAGCACAAGCTTGAGAAATTAAACATTGGAGACAAAAGGGAGAAGCCACTGTTATTAAGGGCTGAGATTGATACGAAAAAGGGAAGATACAGGGCAAAGCATTCTGCAAATAATGAGGCCTGAGAGTGATCTGGGAATCCAGACCTGCACAAAGTTCAGGTCTGACCTCATTTTCAGATGCCCTCTATGAGTTCAAAGGAAACATTCTTGAGCTTCTAGCTAGAATATGGACATGACTAACATGCCCTGGTGCAGTCATGGTCTGGAAAGAGTATGCACAGGGTCAACCCAAAGCAATGTGGTAAGGATAAGACTGCCTTTGCTAAAGGGCACAGATTTGAACACCAAAGACTGGGAACGGCCTCCTGGAGAAAGTGATACCCATCCTGACTCTTGAAGCAGGGGTACAGGCAGGGTTGCTCAATGAGTAAAGGAAACAATTTTCCATTAAAAAAAAAGAAGTCAGGGACCAAAGTCATGGAAATATTAAACTTGTAAGCCCAGAACTTAAGCACTAAGCTATAGCTGGCACAACCTGCTAGTCCCTGGACTAGCAGGTTCAGCATCACCTGGGAACCCAGGAGAAATACAAATCAGGGGGCCACACCACCAACCTTCCAAATCAGGAACTTTTTGGGGGGATATGGGAAAGGGGCTGTCCATTTTAACAAGCCTCCTAGTGATTCTGCTGCACACTCAAGTTTGAGTACCCCTGGCTCATATATTCACTTAATAATTTTTATTGAAGCCTGTTTTATGCCAGGCCCATCCACCAAGGAAATAGGAATATGCTGATGAACAAGACAGAGATGGTTCCTACCCTCATGGTGCGAAAATTCTAAGGGGACATGAGAAATTTAGATAATGGAATAAAAAATGATGCTTCAATAAAGAGTGACAGGCTGGCTGGCTGGTCAGTGACGTGTTAAAGACTTAGAAGAGGGTTGGGGTTGTGGCTTAGTGGTAGAGCTCTTGCTTTGAATGTGTGAGGCACTGGGTTCAATTCTCAGCATCACATATAAATAAAACATAAAGGTCCATCAACAACTAAAATAAATAAAATTAAAAAAAAAAAAGACTTGGAAGAAAGGAAAGCAAAACCTGAAAAATGTTCCTGGCTGAAGGAACACCAAAGGTCTTCAAATGGGGAACAGTCAATGTGTTCAAGGAATGAGAAAGAAGGGCAATGTGTCTGTAACGCTGTGTGAGGAAGAGATGGCAGGAAATGGATCCATTATATAGGGACTTAAGGACTTAAGACTTAAATCTGGAATTCATTCTCAAAACAACGCAAATTCTTTGAAAATTCTTAATGACTTTAAATTCTTAATGACTTTAAAACTTTGCTCTATGGAGCATAGACAGAGGCAGGCAAAAGTTTGGGGAACAAAGTGGTGGGAAGGAGCTGGAGAAGGGCAGGTTGAAGCATCATCAGACGGGGCCTTGAAGGACTTAGGGGTTTAGGTCCTAAAATTGGTTTAAGCCTTTGTACTTGACCCTGAAGGCAGTGGTAAATCATGAAAGAGTTTTCAACACTGCCACACTCTCCCATTCCCAATACTAGTTGCTAGCTGGAGAGCTGGTTCTCTCTGCTGGTCTTAAGTATCTCCAAGGGAAGGTATGATATGAGTAGAGCTGAGTACAAGGAAACCCCCACTGGAGGAACAGGCAGCCTGTAGATATGTTTTTCCTTACTCCATGTCCCAGGTTGCAGTTTGTCCTCAATATTAGATATGAATGACTTTAATTTCATTTTGTTTTAATGTCAAGAGATTTCATAAACTTACCAGATCTCCAAAAGAAAACAAGAAGGAAAATATTTTCCTGTCATATCTACTGACCTACTTATCTCTGGCAAAACTGAGTACAATGGTTGCCCAATAGAACCAAACAGGAAACTCTTTTCTTTTCTCTCAGGGAAAAAGCAAAGCAAAACATAGCCAAATCTATACTTTTTATAATAACAGAAGTGAGGGATGACAGTCACTAGAAAACAACATGAAAATGTATACCATTATGTAAATTAACCAAGAGCAATGAGACAATCCAGTATTTAGGATTTTAAAACTCTTTTGATGCTGCTACATTCCTTTGGTGAACAAATATATTCTGCCCTCATGATTGATTTACCTTAGAGATTTCTGTTCTCTGGAAGATCATTCCAAAATATTTCTCTGGTTTGCCCTATTTCTGTTTTTAACCTTTAGTTTTTTCAGTGCTCCTAGAATAAAGTCAGGGGAGGTAAAGCCTTGCTCAGAATTGTAAAATATAACTTGCCTTTTGGTTGAACATTTACAAAAAGACAAGTAACAGGTCAATGATTAGTATGATAACCTGCCAGAAGCTACACAGGATGGAGGTGAAACTGTGGCAAGAACACCTGAAATTATTTTAAAAGCTATTACTCAGAAAGGTAAACATAAGGCCCATTTCAAATCTGTAGGTCAGTAACATCTTAAAAATCTACTGTTTCTCAGAAATCTGAGGCCACAAATATACATGTGCAAACACCCCACCCCCAACACATAAAAATATACATTATACTTAGCATTTTTAAACACGTACTTCTGCCTGATTCCCCACTGTTGTAGACTAAATATTTGTGTCCCACCCCCCAAATTCACATGTTGAAGCCCTAACCCCCAACATGGTATCTGAGTGAAAAGTAATTTTGTTAGATAAGGTCATAAGGGCTGCCCTCATGAGATTAGTGACTTATAGGACATATCAGAGAACTTGTATTCTCACCACTATATGAGGACACGTCATGAAGATAGCCATCTACAAGCAGGAAGAGGGTCCACCAGGAACTGAGTCAATGGGCACCTTGATCTTGAACTCCACAGCCTCCAGAACTATGAGAAATAAATGTCATTTAAACCACTCAGTCTGGGTATTTTGTTATAGCAGCCCAAGCTAAGAAACCCATTCACAGGGTACCTATCCAGGATTTTCCTTTTCACCTACATGAATAAAGAATATATAGTCAGCAGCAACTTTGTGCTAAATGAGAAAAAGAAATAATAAATAGTAAGAGAGCTCAGAGAAGGTGGAGAGCCCAAGGCAGGGAGCAATTTTCAGGAAGATGAAGTATCATATAACTATAGTGCTAATGATCCAGTCTAGTGTTTGAAAACATGGGTTACAATACAACAATAAATCATAATACCAAAGGAGTGAGTTAGGCAAGCTTAAAAAAAGGAAAATAGATCATAAAACAAAATAGCAAAATGTGTTGCTCATGGTAAGAGTAAATATTGTTTCATGAAATTTTTGTCTCAATTTGTATCTGTAGAAATAGATTTGGATGAGTACTCTGGGTCACAATGAAAGATCTCTTAATGTGAGCTCACAGCCAACACTGACTGAAAGCCATTGATCTAGCCCAATGCTCTCATCTCATATATTTACTGTTAAAATTAAGTTATTTTATAATGAGTATTTGTGTAAATTCTCCTTTTTTAAACTTGAGCATTTAGAGATAAACCTACAATTCCTTTGGACCAATACTCTGCATTCTCAAAAGTAATCCTCATTAACAATTTGGTGGTTATCTTCTAGATCTTTTCCTATGATTTTATTTACATATATGTGCACCTATAGAAATGACATAGTATTTTTAATATGTTTAGATTCTTTTAAAACCTATTTCAATCAGGTTCCAAACAGAAAACAGATGGGACAATTAAATTAGAATACTTTGAAAGTAGTTAAGAGACTATTTGTAAAGGTGTAGGCATGTGAGGAAATTACAGAGGTAGGCAGAGGTTAGTTCATGCAGGGTCTTACCAGCTGGGTTAATGAGTTTAGACTTTACCTTCAGGGCAATGGGAATCTATTCAAGAGTTTTAAATGGGATAGTGGCAAGCTGGGGATTTAAAATCTTACTCTGTTATGTGGACACTGGTTAAAGGGGTCAAAAGAGGGAGCAGGAAGATCCAATTGAGCAGTTGTTCAAGCATAGATAATGTGGGCTTAGACCATGGCTGAGCAGTGGAAGTAGAGAAATGTGGACCACTTCAGGCTATATTTTTGAGACAGAATCAAAGATATTGGGAAGTGGATTGGGTGGTGGCATATCAGGCAAAGGGAACTGAAATTGTCTCAATGCTGAGAAAAATAATGCAGGCATCAAAGATAGAAGTGACCACACCAAGAAGACAAGCAAATCACAGAGAGAGATGAACAGGTTGAACACATCAAGTTTGAGGTAGTTGCAGTGGGGCCTTTCTGTGAAGCTGTCCTACCAAATGGTAGTATCTGGGAGGTGGAATGATTAGAGATTGCTTACTGTTGACAGGGTCTGGGTCCATTCCTGCTAGCTCTACATCTCAAGCCCCACCAACATGGCAGCTTGCATAGTAGTCTAGAGGGGTAGCCTGAATGGACTTTGGGGATAGGGGAGGAAAATGGAAACATGATGGTGAAATACTGAGTTTGAGGATGCATTTCTGATAACATTTGCAGTACCAGATATTGAAAGAGCATTATTTGTATTTATTTGTGAATAATAATAGGAGTTGAACTTAAGAATCAGTAGCTCCACAGGTTACACTCTCTAGGAATCAGACTTTGGGACTGAAATTAGCATGCCTGAAGTATATCAGGAAGTGTTCTTAGTATAAACATCAGTAGAAGGGAAGAGAAGGAGAAAGGATCAACTAGAGGGCAACATTGAGCTATTATGTAATCCCAATAGAGGCCTCAGCGTAACCTACTTGGAGCACTAAAGCTAACATTCAGAGTCGTTCCAAGTTGGCAGGGGGAGAGAGCAAAAGAGAGGGGCCTTTAAGGCTGGGTTATGGCTCAGTGGTAGAGTGCTTGTCTGGCATGTGTGAGGCCCTGGGTTTGATCCTCACCATCACATAAATAAATAAACAAATAAATAAAATAAAGGTATTGTGTCCATCTACAACTAAAAAATATATAGTTTTTTTTTAAAGGTGGGGGGGCTTTATACCTCCACAGAAATCAGTCATTGGAATTGAGCTGCCCTGGACATGGAGCAGGACGGTAAGAGTAGCAGTTCTCCTAAACCAAGGCAGTCCCCATGTGGGTCAGGAGTTGTCTGCTGCCAATACTCCCAGCATCTGGGAAAATTAAGTCCTTTTTTCTGAAGAGGCATGTGAGTGGCACAACATGCCATCTGCCTTGAGAAGGACCTTAAATATTGCTTACCCTAAGCTCTTATTTTAAAGCGTTAGAACCTGATGTCCCAGAAGGATAAGGGGTTCACACATAGGATACAGGACTCCTGAAGGCCATAGTATCCCACTTTGCATTATACCATGATACTCTAGCTTAAAAAAAAATATTAGAAGTAATTTTTAAATGTTTATCTGGATAGTAATGGTGGCTTGGGAAAATTCTTTAAATAAACTTGGTTTCCTTTTGAGAGTTTAGAAAAAATGAGATTGGATTCTGGTTACATTAATTAGAATGGCTTGTTTATTAGTTTAATTTAATATCTTAGTTGATATAGAGGTCAGTGTTAAAAAAAAAAAAGGACTTAACCACAGCCTTCATTTCTTACCATGGATTCAGCATGGAAAGAGAAATTTAGAAATGTAGAAAAAGAAACTTAGTGAATCAGATTTTCCTACCGTGTAAATTTTTATCATGTAAAGAGGGCATCCTTTCTCTGAAAAATATCAAACTCTTCAGAAAATTATGGTAATTAACTTTTGCCTACTAGATAGATATCAATTGCCAAATATCAGCCTAATGGGGTGGAAAATGGCTTCATATACTTGGGTTCTTGTCTGAGCTCTATACCAACTAAGTATATAGCCTTGAACAAGTCACCAACATGTATGGAATCGTTAATAAAATCAAAAATTGAACTTTGTCTTACATCAATTCTTTGGCAGCTCCCAGAGAAAACCAATTTCTTCCCTTGAAATTGAAAATAATGGTAAAATCTGGCTGTCATTTATTGAGCATGCTATCTGGCATAGTGCTAAATTCTTTACAAACATGTATTAATGAATCTTCTGTATCACTCATTGTTCTGACTTGGAGACAATAGAGCTAGTTTAGAAAACCAGCGCAGAGACTTCTTGGGAAAGCCAGAGATCAAGCTCAGAGGCTGTGCTTACCTGAACAATGCCCACATCACACCTGATGAGCTGGTCCTGCAGAGAGTCACCAGTCCCAGTCAGACTACATTCACATTGTTGCTGCTGAGACTAGAGACCAGACGCTTTGCCCTTGCTGGATCAGTCACATGTGACACTTCAAACAACACCATAGTCTACAGGTAGACTGCTCATCTTTGCCACCTCACACTGCTCACTTTCAAACCAGTCCAAGACAGATGCTTCTGATCAGCAGCACCTAGAGTAGCTACCAGTAGTCCTGCTACAAGAGGAAACTGGGAAACAAATTTTTGGATTCTACCTCAGGAAGGAAGAATCAGAAAATGAAATTTTTGGTTCATATTTTAGAGATAGTAAAAGTACAGCTGAAACTCAAAGTACCCGTAGATTAACTAGTTATACTGCTCCTAAGTAATTTAATAAAATTTATACCTAGATTTTCTTGATTGCAAAGATACTCTTTGACACTCTGCTATATGGGTACTTTATGGTGATTAAGCTTTCCTCATAAGGATCAAGAGAACAATAAAATCTCTAATTTTCCAGATGAAAGTTTGTTTCCCAACTTTTTCTCTTTCACCATTACCCATCTCTACTCCCTTCTTTGCCAAATTCAGAGACATGTGTTCCTTCATCGCATTTTTGTAATCCATATAAGTCAGGACTCTTGGCTACAAGCAAACGAAATCAACATGGTTAAGTTTAAGAAGAAAAGGAGTTTGTTGAAAGTATTTTAAGCCTGTCAAAAATTACAAAATATCTGGATAGCCAAGCTCATAAAATGTGCAGAAACTAAGGAAAGTCACACAATTGAAGCCACAGCTAAGGCCACATCACAGGAACTGCTGCCCCCAACTGGACACTGGACACTACCACTACTGCCAATGAACATGACCACTAGACAGAATAAATTCACTTACCTGATTTTTATCACTTGCTGTTTATTAAAAACTGAACACTGAATGGCCAAACTTGGGGTGGAGAGAGCAAAGGCTTAGTGGATTTTGTAGATGGAGGGTAGGCCCTGCCTCCATCAGGATTCCTACAGAAGATTGCCCAACCTAGAAATGTGGTTCAGATGCTGGCATGGTAAACAGAGGATCTGAGATGAGGCAAATCAATTCTGATGTTTTGGTGTCAGAGATCCAGCTCTTCAGGGATATGGACCCTTATCACAATTACATAAGTCACTTGCTCATTAACCTGTTCCCCAGCCCCTGGGGAATATCTGGGGTCTTCCTTATGTAAGGGAGATGGAAATGGGCTGCAGGACTGTGAGAGATGGGCAAGGTCTTGTCCATGGAGTAGAAAACAAAGAAGGGTTGTGGCAAGGCTCAGATATAACTCATGATGGAGGAAGATATTTATTAGCTCTTTAGCAGAGGTATGGTTCAGATATTTTACCTCATTCCATAGACTGTCTCTTCCTGTTGATTTTTTTTTTTTCTGCACATAAGTTTTTAGTACCTCTAGCTTTGTTCTTTTTGCTCAAAATTGCTTTGGCTGTTCAGAGTCCATGAGATCCATATGAATTTCAGGATTTTCTACTTCTGTGAAAATTAATTTTGATAGGTATTTCATTGAACATGTAGGTTGCTTGAGTGGTACATACTGTATATTAACTTCTAAGTCATAACTGTAGGATATCATTCTATCCATTTATGTCTTCTTTAGTTTCTTTCATCAGTTCTTAATAGTTTTCAGTATATAGCTCTTTTACCCCTTAAGTTAATTTTATTGCTAGGTATTCTGTCCTTTTAAATGCTATTATAAATAGGATTATTTCCTTGATTTATTTTTTAGATAATCCATAATTATTGCATAAAAATGCTACTCTTCTTTGAGTTGGTTTTGTACCTTGAAACTTTACTGAACTAATTTTTAATTCTAGAATTTTTTAGTGGAATCTATATATATTATATATCATGATATCTACAAATAAAGATAATTTAACTTCCTCCTTTATGATATAGATACCTTTTATTTCTATTTCTAAATTGCTTTGCCTAAAGCCTCTAGTGCTATGTTGAATACAAGTGGAAAGAGTATCATCTTGTTTTATTCCTGATCTTAGAAGAAAAGCTTTCAGCTTTTCATTAGTGAATATGACTTTAGCTATGGGATTGTCATACATGAACTTTATTATATTGAGGTACATACTTTCTATACCTAATTTTTTAGAGTTTTATCATGTAAAATGTTTAAATTTGTCAAATGCTTTTTCTGCATCTATTGATATGGTCATGTGGTTTCCTAAAAAAAAAAAATAGAACCACCTTATGATCCAGCAATTTCACTTCTGGATATATATATATCCAAATGAAATGAAACCAGTATGTTGAAGAGATATTGCCATACAATTCATTCTTGTTTTATTTGTTTATTTTTGGTATTGGGCATTGAACTCAGGGGTTCTTAGCCACTGAGCCACATTCCCAGTCTTTTTATTTTTTATTTTGAGACAGGGTCTTGCTAAGCTGCTTAGGGCCTTACTAAATTTCTAAGACTGGCCTTGAAGTTGAGATCATCCTGCCTCCTGGGTTGCTGGGATTATAGGCCCATGCCACCATGCCCAGCTATTCATTCTTTAAAAATAAAGAAAATCCCATCATTTGCAACAACCTGAATGAACATGGAGGTTGTTATGTTAAGTGAAATAATCCAGGCACAAAAAGATTAATATTGCATGATCTCACTTACACATGGATCTAAAAACGTCAAACTCATAGATACAGATAGCAAAATGGTGGTTACTTGGGGGTGGGGGTGGGGGACAGGAAGGAACAGGAATCATCAAAAGATGCAAAATTTCAGTTACAATTCAGAAGATTCATTGTAGTTTATGGTATCTTCAGTTAATAATAATGTTATATACTTGAAAATTGCAAAGAGAATAGATTTTAAATGTTCTCATCACAAAAATTAAATATGTGAAGAAGTTGATAAATTAATTAATTTGATTTAATAATTTTATAATGTATACTTATATTACAGCATCATATTATATGCCATAAATATATTAAATATTTATCTACCAATTATATACATACATATATATGTGTGTATATATATGTGGGTTTATATATATATGTGTGTGTGTGTGTATATGTATATATATGCATAATGTGTGTGTATATATATGTGTATATATACATATGTGTGTGTGTGTGTGTATATATATATATATATATATATATATATATATACACACACACACATAGGATAACTATAGGATATATATATACACACACATATAGAATATATATACATATATTTTATTATTTATAACTTTTTATTATTTTATTATTTATGATTTTTAGTGTGTGTATGTGTGTGTGTGTTTGTATATATATATATATATATATATATATATATATATATATATATATATATATATATATACATACATACAATTTCTTGTACCAGTATTGAACTGAGGGGTGCTTAACCATTGAGCAACATTCCCAGCCCTTTTTATTTTTTATTTTGAGACAGGGTCTCACTGAGTTGCTTAAGTCCTCACTAATTTGCTGAGACTGGCTTTGAACTCATAATCCTCCTTCCATAGCCTCCCAAGCAGCTGAAATTACAAGTGTATGCCACCATGCCTGGCTAAAATAGATAGTATTTTAAAAAATAGTATACACAGGCAGTCATGATTTGTGGTGGAAGTGGGCAGTTCAACATGAAATTTTGCACCTGTTTCTAGGTGGATTCATTTCACTGCTCCATTCTTCTACAGGTGTTGACATCAGTATGACCTGTTCTGTTGAATAAACCACTTACTTTCACTATCCATACGTTACTCTCAATAAAGCCAAAGGGTTGAACTAGATGGTCTATCTCAAAAGTCCTTTCCAATTCTGAAATGTTCTAAATTGAACATTTTCCAGATACTGGGCCATCCTCTTGGGTCTTGTAGTCAGTAGCTCAGATCAGCAAGGTAATCATCTCTCCTCAGTCTTGCAGGGCAGAAAGGCCATAACCATGACCTTGCTCTCTCTGTGTCCCATCGCTGATACCCACAGAACACACCCCTTCAACTGCAGGCCAAAGAAAAGCATGAGGAAGAAAAACTGAATCCTATTAAATAAATAATTTCTACTTCTAATGAATTAAGTAAAAAATCTCTAAAAATGTTAGAAGAGAAACGTATTCCAAAACCTAAAAAGGAAAGATTAATCCAAATGGGCTTAAGGTCCCATTTACTGATGTGAATTTTCTGCCCCAGGGAGAAGCAAAGATGACGAAAGATGGGAAGGTCTTCAGAGTGGTCCAAGAGAACTGTTGGGATCCAGAAGTTCGTATTAGAGAAATGGATCAAAAAGGTACTTAAAATAAGAAATGCTACCAATGTATGTGTCTGATATAAAAACAACGTCTGCCTTTAAAGTTTGTTAACTGGCATGACCTACCCAGGAACAACTTCTGATCTTTTTCTTTGCCAGGACATGCTGTTCCAGCTTCTGTGGGGAAGAGAGAGGCTTCCACTATAATGCTTTTAAAGTATGGATTTTTAAAATGCTTTGCAATTAGTTGAATTCTGTTTAAAGTAGAATACTGTATCATCAAAAAGATAATAGTAGTAGCATTTTATTATTTATAACTTTTAGTTCAAATTATTGTAGAATCAATTAAAATTAGAAATGACAGATTAAGGATGTCAATTGTCTGCTTAGTCAAACTTGGGATCCAATTTCTTTCTTTTCTTTTTTTTTAACAGATACAACATTTTTTATACCTTTATTTTATTTATTCACTTTTATGTGGTGCTGTGGATCAAATCCAGTACCTCACACATGCTAGGCAAATACTCTACCACTGAGCCACAGCCACAGCTCGGACCCAATTTCTTTTTATCTCAGTGCACTAGATAGGTAGGTAGTTAGGTAGGTAGGTAGGTAGGTAGGTAGATAGATAGATAGATAGATAGATAAATACACAGACAGATCTACTGACACAAAAGGGGTATAAGGTAAAAAAAAAAAAGGTAATTGTGCAATCTCAGAGTACTCTATGATGAAAGCAATCTGAGGATCTGAAAGAAGAGGATTAGGAAATTTTTGTTTCAAAGCTGAATTGCTAACAATTTCTAGGAACTGCTTGCATTCCTTATATCTAAAAAGAAAACAAGTCCTCACGATTAAGAATTTCAAAGACTATCTAAAATATATGATGGCCACATTATGCTTTCATTTATTACTTCCTGGATGACTATGCTCCCTGAGGAAAGCATGCTCCAAGAAAATGCATCAAACCTTTCAGACTTACACGAGCCAAGCCCATTCTGGGGAATTCACCCCTTCTGGCACTACCAGTCCTCAGTTGTGACATTGGTAATCTAAATTTGAACCAGAAAACAAACAACACACTCATACACACACACACACACACACACACACACCAGTTTAGAACTACCATTTTCCTAATCAAAGAAAGAAAAATTTAGAAGTTTATATATATTTATACAGAGAGAGAGAGAGAGAGAGAGAAAGAAGAAGAAGAAGAAGACTTTGATTTTATTCCAAGGAATCAACCTGGCAGCCCAAAATGACTAAGTGGTCTCTGGTATGTTAGAATCTATAGGAAACTTTTGTCTAGGTGTGGCTTTCCATTTTTCATTTATTGTTTGTTTGTTTGTTTATTGGCACCAGGGATTGAACCCAGGGGGACTGACTTAGCCACATCCCCGGCCCTTTTTATTTTTTATTTTGAGACATGGGTAAGTTGCTTAGGGCCTCGTTAAATTGCTGAGACTGGTTTTGAAATTGCAATCCTCTGCCTCAGCCTCCTAAGCTGCTGGGATTGCAGGAGTGTGCCACCACGCCAAGCTGCTTTCTATATTTTTTAACAATTTAAAATATACCTTTATGGCCTGGCATAGCGGCACATACTTCTAATCCTGGCAATGCAAAACAAAATAAAATATTTATATAAATATTTTAAATATAAATACTTCATATATGTTTTAAAGATAAATATTTTAAATATATTTTAAATATAAAATAATATAAAAAATGTCTCAAAATAAAAAAAAAAATGGGCTGGGGATGTGGCTCAGCAGTTAAATGCCCCTGGGTATTATTCCTGGGTACCAATTCCTGGAATATATATATGTCTCTATATAAATTTTATATATAAATTACACACACACACACACACACACACATATCCCTAGGTGGCATTCAAATGGAACTTTTCAGAATCTGAAGCACTTCCTGTTCTAAGAGTACATTAGGAGAGAAGCAGAGCTGGAGAAGAACATGCTTCCTAGATCTACAATAAAAAGCAAGGCTTTGCTATAGATGTGAATGGATAAAAATGGCCCATGCTTTCAAGGAGAAAACTAGTGGGAATGAGACTTGGCTGACTAGTGTCAGAAATCATTTATGGCTGTAGTATAGATGGAAGTATATGTCTCTTTGGCTATTGTTGTTTCAATCCATTGCTATCATTGAGAAAATAGTCATGACTAATCCTTACTGAACATTTACTTTGTGTCACACACTGTTCTGAACACCCAACAGGTATTGATCCATTTAATTCCTACAACAGCTCCGGGAGGTAGGCTCTCTTGAAGACAAGTGATTCTTGGCATCCTAGATTCTGGAGCCAAACTCAGGATCCCATTCTGGATATTTCAGACAATGAGGCTCCAACTAGGCTGATTTAGGAGCTGAATTAAGAGGGTAGGGAAGAGTGCTGAGAGATACATTGTCATATATGACCTAAGTTGAAAAATCCTGGCAGGGGTGGAGGGGCAGGGAACAGTGGAAAATGTCTTCCTTAAAGGAGGGTGGAAGAAACTCCTGGTCAATGATTCAACTTATTTTTCTTGAATGACCTAATTTTGGTCCAACCTTTACCTCTCTCCCAAGATCTTAGGCTGATGGATGAGGTAGGCCTGGGAAATGGCCTGAGAGAAGGGGCACAGGGAGGAGCACCCAGGGAGAGGTGACAGGAGGAGGTTGGGACAGAGGCTTGCTGGCCTCTTCGCTCTGGGAAAGGCGGTAGTGCCTGGGTTATTCTTCTCACCAGCTTTGCTTTTCTTTGTGTCTGTGTCTAGGAGTATCAGTGCAAGCTCTTTCCACCGTTCCTGTCATGTTTAGCTACTGGGTGAGTATGAAACTTCAGACCATCACCCTAGTGGGGAATGCTCATGTCCAGCTCCCCAACAAGTGACCAAGGCTCCCCCTCCCCCAACAACAGCAGCATCCTCTCCCAGGCCTGTCTTCTTAGCCATGTCCTTGCTCCAGAACAATAGCCAGGAGGATGTGACTCACATTAAAGTTCCACTAGAACTCAACCTTCATCTCTACCAGAATGTACCTGTCTGGTGACTCATTCCTGCAATGCCTTGCTGGGGAACTGACAAGCCAGTTTATTCTGAGGTGAGAATGATTTTGAAAAAAGATGATCACAGCCTAATGTGTTGCTTCTCCCAAGGAAATATATAATTCAAAGTGAAAGTCCTGAACTTGGATCCCTTTCCTCAAGTTAATAAATCTCAAGCACTGAAAATTTCAGGCATGATTTGGAGCCTGCTGAGGGAAATTTCTGTGTAGAGTTGAAGTTGTACTAAATACCTGCCCAGCCAAGCAGATATTCACTCCTCTTATGATTTAAGAAGTAATGGAAATACCACCCATTCCATATACTTCCCCAACCTGTGTTCATAAATCCAGTATTAGAGGTTTAGTCCTTCTCTGCTCCTGTGTTTAGATTCACTACTTAAATAAAATGCCTTAAAACCTCAGGATGCCTGAACTTATCAAACTAAGCATCACTCTGACAAGACAACTGGAATTGCAAGTAGAGTACCGAATTCCTGGCAGTGGGGTGATGTTGAAAGGAAGAAGACAGTGCAGAAGAGAGAGTTAGAGAAACCAAAAGCAAAATTTATCTGTCTTAGCCTTTTGCTGAGTCTAGCTCCAAGTGTCATAGCCAATAGGAAGGATACATAAGAGGACAGACAGGGATGGTAGAGGTCTGTGAGCAAGGCTAGCATCCCTAAAAGAAGAGTGACAAAAATGTGAACTGATGGTAGCTTCAGGCATTGGGCCAGATACAGCCTCCTAACTGAGGAAGCCATCAAAATCTGTCTGCAATTGGTGGTGGCCCATTTTCATTTCGTCTCTAATATGAAATGGCCCAGTAATTAGGATGCCAGTCCCAGTAATCTATTCTAGCTTCAATTTTTCTAAGTGACCAGTATACACTGGCAGTTTTCTTTGATATTTACAAAGATTGGGTCTTCTGTAGGGAGTGCCTTTCTCATTCTGTACCTCAGCTTTATTATGGGTAAAGCCATTGAGAAGGACAAATAGTTTAGCCAAGAGAAGGCATTGTTTAGAGTAAATGACTAAAGAAGTAGGTTTTGAACAGCATAGTTTTCCCTCTTCTGTTTCCACCAGGCCAAACCTCAAGACACTTTGGATCTATGCCAACTTTTAAACAACAACATAGCTGCCACTGTTGCCAGCCACCCCAGGAGGTTCGTGGGTCTGGGGACATTACCCATGCAGGCTCCAGAGCTGGCCATCAAGGAGATGGAGCGCTGTGTGCAGGAGCTGGGGTTTCCAGGGGTCCAAATTGGCTCCCACATCAATAAGTGGAACCTGAATGAGCAGGAACTCTTCCCAGTCTATGCAGTGAGTACACAGCTGTCACTCAACCAAGGCGTAGCCCCAGAACACCTAGCTGGGGACAGGCACCTTGCTAGGTGCTAGTAGGAAGACACAGGCACCTCCCACTGGGGTGGAAGACAGAAATGACTTATATGTAGACAGGAGATGTGGAAATCCTCTACCAAAACTCCTCCCAAAAAAGGAATGGGTCATTCTACAGAAGAAGGGCAGTGTAAATACTTCCTAGGCCAGTTCTGAGTTAACTCAGTGATGACATATCTCTTCTTCCTATCATTCTTGTTCTCTTTTTAATCTTTTATTTGGAAGCCTAAATATCACCCTCATCATAAGCATTGTGTATAGTACCATGTCAATGCCAAAAAATTGGGGTTTTCTTTGGGAAAAAATACTTAATGTATTTCAAAAATATGAAATAAATTTGAAGAAACTATGGAAAATACAGAAAAATATAAATAAATAAAAAGTCACCCTTAATCCTCCAACTCAAAGTAACAACCGTTGTAGTACATTTTGTTTTTTTAAAACTGCATATATCCTAAGCCAACCTCAGCAACTTAGCAAGGCCCTAAGCAACTAAGTGAGACCCTGTCTTTAAATAAAATGCAAAAAAGGGCTGAGGTATGGCTTAGTGGTTAAGTGACCCTGAGTTGAATCCCTGGTACAAAAAGAAAAAAACTTCATATATCCATACTTTAACAAAACTGACATTTTTTTACACATGTGTTTTCAAATGCTAATTGAGAACTTCCAAACTAAATGAAATTTATCTTAATGTATGATTTTTAACTGCAGAATATTCTAATATATGGATTTATTTTTATTTATTTAACCTGACCTCAATTAAGAAACTTTTTAAATTATTTTTTTATTTATTTATGATCAGCAGAATGCATTACAATTCTTATTACACATATAGAGCACAATTTTTCATATCTCTAGTTGTATACAAAGTATATTCACATCAATTCGTGTTTTCATACATGTACTTTGGATAATAATGTCCATTACATTCCACCATCATTTCTAACCCCATGGCCCCTCCCTTCTCTTCCCATCCCTCTGCCCTATCTAGAGTTCATTTATTCCTCCCACGCTCCCCCTCCCTACCCACTATGAATCAGCCTCTTTATATCAGAGAAAACATTCAGCATTTGGTTTTTTGGGATTGGCTAATTTCACTTAGCATTATCTTCTCCAACTCCATCCATTTACCTGCAAATGCCATGATTTTATTCTCTTTAATTGCTGAGTAATATTCCATTGTGTATATATACCACATTTTTAAATCCATTCATCTATTGAAGGGAATCTAGGTTGGTTCCATAGTTTGGCTATTGTGATTGTGCTGCTATAAACATTGATGTGGCTGTGTCCCTGTAGTATGCTGTTTTTAAGTCCTTTGGGTATAGACTGAGGAGAGGGATACTTGGGTCAAATGGTGGCTCCATTCACAGTTTTCCAAGAAATCTCCATACTGCTTTCCATATTGGCTGCACCAATTTGCAGTCCCACCAGCAGTGTATGAGTGTACC
This sequence comes from Marmota monax, assembly GCF_021218885.2. NCBI lineage: Eukaryota > Metazoa > Chordata > Mammalia > Rodentia > Sciuridae > Marmota > Marmota monax. The sequence goes on along the minus strand of NW_026693934.1, from coordinate 8,375,820 downwards.
TTTTCCCCCACATCCTTGCCAATACTTGTTGTTTATCTTCATAATAGCTGCCATTCTGACTGGAGTAAGATAAAATCTTAGAGTAGTTTTGATTTGTATTTCTCTAATTGCTAATGATGTTGAACATTTTTTCATGTGTTTTTTGATTGATTATATATCATCTTCTGGGAAGTGTGTGGTTAGGTCCTTGGCCTACTTATTGATTGGTTTATTTATTTTTTTGGTGCTTAGCTTTTTGAGTTCTTTATATACCCTAGAGATTAATGCTCTATCTGATGTGTGAGGGGTAAAGATTTGCTCCCAATATGTAGGCTCTCTATTCACCTCACAGATTGTTTCTTTGGCTGAGAAGAAACTTTTTAGTTTGAGTCCATACCATTTATTGATTCTTGATTTTAATTCTTGTTCCAAAGAAGTCTTATTAAGGAAGTTAATCTCCATCCCACATGATGGACATTAGGGCCTACTTTTTCTTCTATTAGATGTAGGGTCTCTGGTTTTATTCCTAGGTCCTTGATCCATTTTGAGTTAAGTTTTGTGCATGGTAAGAGATAGGAGTTTAATTTCATTTTATTGCATATGGATTTCCAGTTTTCCCACCACCATTTGTTGAAGAGGCTACCTTTTCTTCAATGCATGTTTTTGGCAACTTTGTCTAATATCAGATAATTGAAATTTTGTAGGTTAGACTCTGTGTCCTCTATTTGGTACCATTGGTCTACCAGTCTGTTTTGGTACCAATACCATGCTGTTTTTGTTACAATTGCTGTACAGTATATTTAAGGTCTAGTATAGTGATGCCACCTGCTTCACTCTTCCTGCTAAAGATTGCTTTAGCTATTCTGGGTCTCTTATTTTTCCAGATGAATTTCATGACTGCTTTTTCTATTTCTATGAGGAATATCATAGGGATTTTGATTGGAATTACATTAAATCTGTATATTGATTTGGGTAGTATGGTCATTTTGATAATATTTTGACTTCTTTCTTTAAGGTTCTGTAATTTTCATTATATAGATCTTTCACCTCTTTCACTAAGTTGAATCCCAAGTATTTTTTTTTTGGGGGGGGGGAGTCTATTGTAAATGGGGTAGTTTTCCTCATTTCCCTTTCACAGGATTTGTCACTTATATACAGAAATGCCTTTGATTTATAAGTGTTGATTTTATATCCTGCTACTTTGCTGAATTAATTTAATAGTTCTAGAAGTTTTCTGGTGGAACTTTTATGGTCTTCTAGTTATAGAATCATATCATCACCAAATAGTGCCAATTTGAGTCCTTCTTTTCCTATGTGTATCCCTTTCATTTCTTTCATCTGTCTAATTGCTCTGGCCAGTGTTTCAAGAACTATATTAAATAGAAGTGATGAAAGAGGGCATCCCTTGTCTTGTTCCAGTTTTTAGAGGGAATGCTTTCAATTTTTCTCCATTTAGAATGATGTTGGCCTGGGGCTTAGCACAGATATCTTTTATGATGTTGAGATATGTTCCTGTTATCCCTAATTTTTCTAGTGTTTTGAACATGAAGGGGTGCTATATTTTGTCAAATGCTTTTTCTGTGTCTAATCTATTAAGAAACTTATAAAACCACATATTTTGAAAATGTATAGTAAAAATCCATAGTGAAAAATTATGCCATGAAATTGTTAACATTTGATGAAATTAGATGGTGAGAATATCAATGTTTGTTGAACTATTGTTTATGCTTTCTATATTTAAAATACTTCAAAATAAAATAATTTTCAAATATTCAGTGCCATCCATTTTTGAAGAACCCAACTTCAAACATGTATCACTTCACAATTCTATTATCAGCCCTCTTCTTCTTCTTTCTGTTTCTTCTGTAACTAAACCTGCTATACTCAATATCAGAATTCAAGATGCATGATTCTTTACTCAATTGCATTTTCTAAATTCCTTACTTCCCTCCTAGAATTACAATGACTGATTCACTTTGTAATCTTTTCATTGTAAGTGCAAAATCTTTAATAATGTATTAAATAGACATTTATGGACTTACCAGGCACCCTACTCACTATCATTTATTCATTTTTTATTCATTTAATATTTATTGAGCTCTAATTACTTGCAAAAATATCTATGGTAACTGCTTACCAGTTGGGGGATTACCTGTTAAATTGCCTCCTAATGACCTGAAACATTTCATGTTCCTCTAAATATTGAACTCCAGGAAGCTTATTGGCTGCAGTGGCATAGTTGATACAGTGATGTTTCCTGGAAACCTTAATGAGCTTTGAAAAATGATTTATTTACTTGTGCATCCAAGTTGTTTCAGCACAGTGTGAGTGAAACTTCAGTTGCAAGTCATTTTATTATTCATTGGAATCAAATATATGAATTAATAAGGGGCTTAGAAAGTAATAGCAGCCAATTGGAGTCCACATAGATATTTTCATTTGTGTGACTATCTCATCAATCATTCTAACTATATTGAGGGGCTGCCAGTCTCTGAAGGATTCAGGAGCACATCCTGACCCCAGTGGATTTGTAATGTCCTGGGGTTGACAGCACATTTGTTTGGTTAGCAAGGCTTGCCTGCCTCACTGCTATCTAGTTTGCGTCAGTAACCTGCTCAAACAAATGAGGAATTTCTGAGAGCCAAATTGGCTCTCAGAAAATTATTTCATTTTAAAGTAAGCCTGGTGCTCCAGAGCATCTAACTATCCCCTTAATCTCCAAGATCTCTGTTGCTAGTGAGTAAACCAAATTACACATGCTCAAGTCAGTTTTTAGGTACAAAAATGACATTGTTACTGCTACAAGGCAGATGGAATGGTAGTACTAGATTGCCTGGCTCTACCATTTTTCTGCCAGGAATACTGAGTAAGTTACTTAGACTCCATCTACCTCAATTTCCTTCTTTGTAAAATGAGGAGGAATAAGAGTGTTTATCTCATAAAGGATTAAATTAGTCCATAATTGTCAAATTCTTATAACAACTTCAGCACATGGTAAGTTCTCAGTGAATGTTAGCTGTGCTTTTGAGAGTATAAGTGACTTTATGTAGAGATACAATGCCTTATGTACATAAGGAGATCTTTTAAATATTGATTTAAATTGAATTGAAGTAAACCATCATAGGCACATAGATTAAAGTGTTATCTAATGAGGACTCAAATACTACTGAGATGTGAGATGTGCCTTTGCCAAACCCAAACTGTCCCCAAGAAGATGTTATTCTCTTTCCAAACTGCATTAATTATCAGAAATCAAGTAGCTCCTCTCCTTTCAAAAGGCTTGCATTTCTCTGCTCCCCAGAATCGGTTGAGTTAGAAATCTTCTTCAATTTATCCTTTGTCAGCCATTTCCAGAATTCCCTTTTGTCCAAAATTGTTTTTCCATTTTTAGAATGCTTATGTACACAAGTCACATTGCATCAGCCCAGTTAGCACAAATATTTATGCATGAAGATAGGATGAGTCACTCCAGCACCCCAATACATTTGAAAAGAAAATGTTCTAAGGAAAATGTGTTTTGAACCTTAGTAAACACTAATATTCAATGCTTGTTGAGGGAACTTATCTTAATTAAACATTCTGTTGAATAAAGGTCATTCTATCCAGATTGTGTTTCCATTTCCCAGAAGTCCCTGGAGCAGGTTTGTCCATGACATTTATCTTAAAACCTGCCAGGCTCAGGCACTGAGAGCTCTTACCTCTCTGAGGTGATCTCATTCACAGCAGACTGTTCAGGGATTCATCTGGGCTCTGGGGACTGTGTGAGTGCCTATAGACCCCAGAAGTCACCACCCACTGTTGGGTTCTGAATGGCTCAGTAGTTCATGCGTCAGCCCAGCCCTGAAACACTGGTCTCCAATCATCATTGTCTCATTTTCTATAGCCTCAGGTTTCCAAGTGGAAAAAAAGAAAGGAGCATTCCTGCCCTGACTTCAAGAATATCACCTCTCTACTGTCTTTCCCAAAGAGAGGACCATGTAGGAGCCAGCAGGGAAATGTGCCCCCACATTGGAGGTGTGGGATTATTAGTTCCTAGACATTTTGCCCCCAGAGAACATTTGTGAGTGATGGCTATTTCCTGTGACTTGTTCTGCCAAACAATATATTAAATGCATCAACCTCAATGGTAAATCCACCAATTCCCTTTGTTAATTCTAAATGTCCTTTTTATTTCCCAAACAGGAGCAGAGTTGATCAATGATTCGATTATTTAGATCAAGAAACAATTTCAACAATATTTCAGTTTATTTATTCAGATAAACAGTTTCCCTAAAACAGTACCTTGTATTTGCTGGCTCCTTCAAATAACCTCTCTCTTTCTCATTGCTTCTTTGAAGGCAGCTGAACGGCTGAACTGCTCCCTGTTTGTGCACCCTTGGGACATGCAGATGGATGGGCGGATGGCTAAATATTGGCTTCCTTGGCTTGTAGGTTTGTGTCAGCTTGGGGTCTGAAACAGACACCAAACCTTGGGTTTTTCCAGTCATCTCTGAAACCCTCTTGTCAAGAGAGAAAATATGAATAATTAACATGATTGAAAATAATAGCAACTGCCATTTATTGAGCAAAGAAGTGCTGTATATATTACTGTTTGATTTTAATCATATCTAGTATGATCATAAATAAGTCACATCCTAAATAAATAACATATTTACTCTACAAGGTTGATATTATAATGAACATTTTACAGATGGAGAAACTAAGTCTTGGAGTGGTTAGGTAATTTGTCTACATCACAAAGTTAATGAGAGAAAATGGAATTTGCACATATCTGTTTGATTGCACAATTAACAGCATCAGCTGTTATAAATGAGGGCCTGGAATTATGAGTAGAAAGTTAACTTCTTCCACACAAGGATCTGAAACCTTAGATTATAGAAGACCTGTATTCCCGATGACCCTGTTATTTGCTCTCTCTTCTGCTCTTTTTTATTCCCCCTGAAACAGTTATTCAAGGTTCCACATGAAAGTGAGGGAAACAGAAAAAGAAGAAGCCTCCCTTTGTCCTATCCAATCTCTTGGTATTGGTCCCAATAGGAAGGAAAGATGGAGAATAGATGTAAAATTCTGGAGCTACAAGTGAAAAAAAAAAAAACCCAGTGAAAAGTGTTGGACTTTATTAGAGGAGGATTATCCATTCTCTCTCTCCAGTTTCTCCAGTCTAATTAGTATAATTATTAATTATGAAGTAATCAAATGGCAACCACCATAAAGAGTTAAATGAATAACAATATATTGGAAGTCAAAACCAGAATTTCTGTTGCAGCTTAATTTCTATTTCACTGTATAATCTGAGGCAAATCACTTCATCACCTTGGGCTCCATTTCCTCATCTGTAAAATAACAAAACTGATCTGGATTCCTTTAAAGTTATCTTTTGCCCTTACACTTTATATGCTCCTGTGATTGCTGGTGGAAACTAAAGTATTTAATAAGCTAGCTTCCTACCCACCCCTACCAAGTTCTTGAATAACAAGAAGAAGAGATAACCTAAGAGGCTCAGTCAGTTCTGTCCAGCTTCCAAGATAATCTCATCCTGATTCACAAACTTTTGACAAGTCCAACAAACTTACTTATATTGCAACTTTCCACATGAAAAACATTATTTACATATAGTCATTTCATCATTCATTTATGCAACACACATATGTGTATTGTGTGTGTGTGTGTGTGTGTGTGTGTATAGATCTCCTCAAAAATGTCAAGCTTTATACTAGGCACTTGGGATATACATCTGAACAAAACCTCTGCCCTCATGGAGCTTATATTCTGGCTTGAGGAAAAAAATATTTTAAACAACTACACCAATCATAAACATGCAAACAGGTCAGTTTCAAGAAAGTTATTGTGAATACAAAAATGATGTTAGTGCATTGTACAATTTCCAGCCGGGAAGGATTACAATCCAATTCACATTGTAAATGTAACTTTAGCTCCTCGATGAAGGATGTCTTATGAGGCTGTGATTGAAGTAATTAATGGAAAGCAGAATCACAGGACCAGAAGGAAATAATGCTGTCCATTCCCCAGCTTTCAGTAAGCTCTGCCTTTAGCTCAATTCAAGATGGATATGAATCCATCATTTTTCCAAAATTCCCAGGAGGCCAGGGAGCTAGAGGTATCTCTGCCTGTGGTTTATCAATGGGCAGAATGAGCATCCAGGGAAGCCTCAGTCGGCAGCCCAAAGTCAGGCTTCCTCAGAAGGTGCAGGGCACAGCTGTACAGCATTCAGATATTTTTGAATCACAGTTGGAAAAGCAGTCATCTGGCAATGTAGCCTAAACTGGCTCCTTGGGGATGAAGGCATAAGACATGGATCGGCTCTTTCTTCTAGGAGCACAAAGCACTTGAAACAACTTATGTTAATCCTGTGATTTTCAACCTTAGCTCCAAAAGGCAGCAAAGATTTGGCATAAATAACAATAATAGTTAATATTGAGCAATAACTGAATGCCAGGAGCTATCTGCTGAATCCTCAAAATAGCCTATGGCAGGAACTAGTCATTATTATCCTCATTTTACAGATGACGAAATTAAGACACAGAGAGGTAACTAATTTTTGCTGAGCACAATGATAGAATGTGACATTCTATCCAGGAACTTTGCTGACATCATATTTCCAAAATTCCATAAAAGCCTTGCAAGGTAGGCAGCAAGGTCTTCATTTTTACAGGTAAGAAGCACAGATCCAGTAATATTAAATAACTTATCACAGACCAGGAGGCAGAAAATTGCAGGAGCTAGCATTCAGCCCAGACTCCTGACACTCACTCTGCTTGCCCTACTCCATCCAAAAGTGAAGTCAGGAGAATCAGGACAAGACCTAGGTCCTCAACAGCGCTAGCCACTAGACAACTCTCTCTGTAATGGGTAAATAGGAAGCTTCAGATGATTCTCCTTGCCAAAGCAATGGCATGTATGCAGCTAAATCATGCTGGAGCTCAAGGACCCTAACTTTCTTGGGATTGATAATTCCCTGGCTATTAGCTACTATTCCTCAGCCATTAATATTACCAAGCTTCTTCCTGCTCAAGGTGACAAGCATAAACTTTGTGACTATTTCCTCTTTCAGGAATGCCAGCAGAGACCACCATGGCTGTTTGCTCCATGATCATGGGTGGGGTGTTTGAGAAGTTTCCCAAACTGAAAGTGTGCTTTGCACATGGAGGTAAGACCATGTTTGCATTACTCAGCTCAGGTTGTCATAATAAAATGCCATATATGGGGTGACTTAATCAACAGACATTTATTTTCTCACAGTCCTAAAAACTGAAAGTCCAAGATCAAGGAGTCAGCAGGGTTGGCGTCTAGTGAGAGTTCTTTTCCTGGTTACAGATGGCAACCTTCTCATAGTGTTCTCACATGACCCTTTTCCTGTGCATGCATGGGTCAGGGATTAGAGTGGGGTGATTGGAGAGTTCTAATATTTCTTCCTTTTCCTACAAGGACATCAGTCCTACTGGATTAAGGGCCCCACCCTCTGACCTCATGTAACCTTAATTACCTCCTTAAAGTCCTGTCTCCAAATATAATCACATTGGAGGTTAGAACCTCAACACAGGAATCCTGGAGGGTTACACTTCCATTCATAACATCCTTCCAGTCACCTTTCTAGTCATATGATGTATGGGGACCAAATTCCATTTCTGTAAGCAAATTTAGTTTGGTTGGCACGGTTTTCATTTTACTTTGTTTTTTATTTAAATCCCTCTAGTCAAGCAAAGTAAGGGGAAAAGCAGGGGCAGAGCCCAGGAAAACAGAGGGAAGATCAGTAGAGGAAGGAGATTGAGTGGGAGAGAGGAGGAATAGAAAAAGTGGAATGAATTTGACAAAAGTATATTGTGTACATATATGAATATACCACAGTGAGTTCCACCTTTATGTATATCTATAAAGCACCAATTTAAAAGATAATAAATAGAAGCGAAACCAATAGAGTGGAGGAAGGGGAATGGAAAAGGAGGAGCAGAGGGAAAGAAGAAGTACCAGAGACTGAAATGGAGCAAATTATATTCCATGCATGTATGATTATGTCAAAATGAACCCCACTATTATGTATAAATATAATGCACTAATAAAATATTCTTAAAAATAAATAAATCCCTCTACTCAGACTATGAGCTCTCCAGTCCCTAATATGCCACCATGATTTTGATATCACTCAACTGATAGGTCATCTCAATATTTTGCTATGGTAACCACATTAAATTTGAAAAGCTTATATCTTTACATACTTGTCTACTCTCTTTGGCACAAATTCTTCAGAAATTTGGATTTCTGGATATATTCATGCCATTTTTCCCAAGTCATCTTCCAGCATTTGGAACCCAGCAGGTCCTTTATAAATACCTAATCAGCTGGGCTATGGAAACTTCTCCTTAGAATATCAGGATTTAAAGGAATTCTTTTCAAAAAATACTGGGGATTGAACCCAAGGGTGCTTTACCACTGCGCTATATGCTCATTCCTTTGTTTGTTTGTTTGTTTGTTTGTTTGTTTTGAGACAGAGTCTTACTAAGTTGCTTAGGGCCTCACCAAGTTCCTGAGGCTGGCCTTGAATTTGCGATCCTTCTGCTTTAGCCTCTGGAGTCACTGGGATTACAGGTGTGCGCCACTGCACCCAGCAAAAGGAATCTTTTTTAATCAACGCTAGCTGCTCAGTAATGAGTTTTACTTGCAGGTGGTGCTTTCCCTTTCACAGTGGGAAGAATTTCCCACGGATTCAACATGCGTCCAGATCTGTGTGCCCTGGACAATCCAACTGACCCGAAGAAATACCTAGGCTCCTTTTACACAGATTCCTTGGTTCATGATCCTCGATCCCTCAAGCTGTTAGTAGATGTCATGGGAAAGGTAAGCTAGGTTTGCTATTTGGATGGTTTATGCAGAGCACAAATCTGTAACCAGTTACTTGGCAAGTTAAGTAAAGGCCAATGTGAATTCATTTTTTAAAAAATTAACTATTTAGTATAGTTGTCCCTTGATGTCCAAAGGAATTGGTTCCAGGATCACCAGAGTTACCAAAATTCTCAGATGTTCAAGTCTCTTACATAAAATGGCTTAGTATTTGCATATTTCCTACATACATCTTCCTATATATTTTTAACTCATCTCTAGATGACTTATAATATCTAATACAATGAAAATACTAAGTAAACAGCATAGTTATACTTTACTAATATAGTAAATAGTCGTTACACTGTACTGTTGAAGGAATAGTGACAATGGGGAAAGTCTGTACATGTTCAGGGCAGAAGCAATTTTTTTTTCCAAAATATTTTCAATCTATGCTTGGTTGAATCCAAGAATACAGGACCCAAGGATACATAGTACCAACTAGCCATTATTTCAGTTCCATTTTATTACTTACAGCTATCTATAGAAGGTTTTCAAATTTTTCCATGGAAAAAAATTGGGGGACTCTCTTAAAAGTACATGGACATAGTGAAAGATTTGTAATATGGTACTTGAATTGAAATCTAAATCTTTAAAAATCTTGCTCTTGGGGTTGGGGTTGTAGATCAGTGGTAGAATACTTGCCTAGCACATGTCAGGCACTGGGTTTAATCCTCAGCACCACATAAAAATAAGTAAATAAAACTAAGGTATTGTGTCCACTTATAACTAAAAAATTATTTTTAAAAAAATCTTGCTCTCTAGAAAAAAGAGAAAGTTGCAAGTAGTGTTCTATCTCTGGAATAGATACTTCATCTACTTTAATGCTCTTTCTCTGGTTTAAGAAAATCACTAAAATATGATTGTTAAAAATTCTAGTTTGGGAATAAATTATATTAATCCCTCCTTATCCAAGGGGGATACATTCCAATATCTACAATGAATGTCTGAAACCAACATAGTACCAAATCCTATATATAAGCACTGAGATATTACAGCAGTCAGTCTGATAACAGGATGGTTACCAAGTGACTATTACGAGTAGTCTAAACAGCCTGGATACTCTGGACAAAGGGATAATTCATTTGGACTGAACAAAGTGGGACAGTGCAAGATTTTATAATTCAACTCATAATGACATATAATTTCAAACGTATGAACTGTTTATTTCTGGAATTTTCCATTTAATATTACTTTAGTGTAAATAACCAGGGTAACTGAACCATGGAAAGCAAAATACCAGGTAAGGGATACTACTGTACATAGTTGAACTGTGCCTCTGAGCTATCTAGCTTCTGTGTTGTCTCTGTGGAGCCAGCAGTTGATGGTGATTATTGATTCTTTTTCGGTTTGGATGGAGGTCGACAGGGAAGTATGTAAACAGAAAACCACACAGAAGAGAAGCTGAAAGAGACTTTCTGGGCCCTAGACTTTCAGTAACGAAGGAGGGGAATAGGGAAAGTGGTGGCAAATTGGGGAAAGTTCCATTCTCATGATATCCCTTCAAGCCTAGCATTCTTGGAAATGAAAACATTAGAAGAAAATACCCTTAGCACATACAAAGCCCATCTTCTGAGAAATACCATCAGAAGTGAGGAATACCATTAGCATCTCAAACAGTACTGAGTGCAATACACATTATTCAGGGAGCCAAAGCAGAAGAGGAAGAAAATGACAAGCACCTTAGGATAACCAGAGGTTAGACTAGTTGGTGAACATATGGGAGTACATCTCTAGTAGTACTCCTAGTAAAACTCAGAAGGCATTTTGCAAATATAATTATACTGAGATTTTGCATTCAAATTGTGAATGCTTGAACTACTAAAATTTGGACATCAAAAGTTAACATATCCTTGGGGCTGACATTGTCGCTCAGTGGTAAAGCGCTTGCCTAGCACATGTGAAGCACTGGGTTCAATCCTCAGCACCACATAAAAATCAAGAAATAGAATAATAAAGGTATTGTATCCATCTACAGCCAAAAAAAATATTTTTAAAAAAAGTAAATGTAGCCTCATTTACTCACAGGCTGGTCAATTCAGGACATAGAAGATATATATATTATATATGTGTGTGTGTGTGTGTGTGTGTGTAAACTCCAAAAACAAACTCCAAATCGAGAATAGCTAAGAAAAGTTCTAGCAGTATATATGGGCAAGAGAGTAACCTATCCAGATTGCAACAAGAAAACAGGTTCCTGAGGAATGAGGTCCCCAGGAAGGAAAAAAAAATGAGACTGATGGATTATGTAATGCATTTAAGAGGTAGAAATTATTATTTCCAAATATTAAATAGAACTGTTGGTGTGTTAGGAACAAAATAACAGTACATACATAGAAAATTAAACCAATGAAAGAAAAGGAAGTAACTCCAAGTAAACAAAAATCTGTATGGGGGCAGATAATCATTGTACATTATTTGACTCAGCATTAAACAATCAGCACTATACTTATCATCATACATGTATAAGTACTAAATATTGGCTTTATTTAAAATTGTAATTCAATCAAGAAAATAGAGAAGTTGAGTATAAGGAAGAGATTTCCAATGACCATAATGGGAAATCAGTAAATATTCTTCAAAGCTAATGAATCAAGAAATGATAAGCGGGCTGGGGATGTGGCTCAAGCGGTAGCGCGCTCGCCTGCCCGGGTTCGATCCTCAGCACCACATACAAACAAAGATGTTGTGTCTGCCGAGAACTAAAAAATAAATATTAAAAAAAAATTCTCTCTCTCTCTCTCTCTTAAAAAAAATGATAAGCATATTATCAGGGAATATGAATGTAGTTATTGGAAGATGTAAGTTAAAAAGGTGAAAGTGGCTACTTTAAAGGATAAGAGTTAAGAAAGTGGCACAGGACTGTTTTTGATAATATATTTTAGTAATATTTGCTTAACTATGTACAGGTGTTATTTGGATAAATCACAATATTAAACCATATTATAAAACTAAATATATATTACATATTGTAAAAACAACCATTTTTAGTATCTATAAACAGACATATATATAAAGTATATTTTCTTTTTTTATTTTTTTTTATTTTTTTTTCTCTTTTTTTAATATTTATTTTTTAGTTGTAGTTGGATACAATAACTTTATTTTATTTATTTATTTATTTATTTTTTTATGTAGTGCTGAGGATCAAACCCAGGGCCTCGCACATGCTAGGCAAGTGCTCTTCCACTGAGCCACAATCCCAGCCCCAAAGTATATTTTCTTATCTTTATTTTATTTATTTACTTATATGTAGTGCTAAGGATCGAACCCAGTGCCTCACAAATGCTAGGCAAGCACTCTATCACTGAGCCACAACCCAGCCCCTAAAGTATATTTTTTATGATTGTGTGTGTGTGTGTGTTTGTGTGTGTGTGTGTGAATGACAGATTTTTAGAGGTCACTCATGTACTCATGATGATTATGTCATAATTTTGGCTAGACCCATTTGTAATCTATCACTGCATAAGTAATCACTTTCAATACTTAGCAGCTTGAAATAACAATTATTATCTCTCATGATCTCTGTGTGCCAGCAATTTAGAAGCAGCTTAACTATCTCAAGGTCTGTTAAAAGTCTGCAGGCAAAATACCAGTCAGGACTGTAGTCACCCAAGGCTTGACTAGGACTGAAGGATTTATTTCCAAGGTAGATTTTACTTATGGTGGGACTCCTCAGTGTCTCTCCAGGTGGGTCTCTCTGGAGATCTGCTTGAGTGCCCTTACATATGGCAGGCAAGTAGTTCACCCATCAATGAGAGAGAAAAATAGGGAGTTAGCAGATAAGGGAAAAGAGAAAGCCCACTAGACAGAACTATCCATTTATGACCTAGAGTCAGAAGCTACATAGTATTAATTTAAAACCACCACATTCCACCCTCTGGCCACAAATTACTTATATTCCTCATAAATGCAAAATATCCTTTCCCCTGCTAAGACTGCTCCAAAAGTCTGATCATTTATGGTATCACCTTGAAATCTAGAATGTCATTGTTTAAAAGAACTTGTAGATAAAGCTCATAATGTACAATTTCTATCAAGCTGAAGAACTGCAAACCAAAAAGACAAATCCTTTTGCTCCCCCTATACTTAATAAAAAATGATAGGACAGGCACAGGATATTTGCTATATAACCTCCAGTTTCAAAAGGGGGAAAACAGGAGGTTCAGCAGAGACTCTAGTCACTAGCAAATCTGAAACCCATCAGGAACATGTTGTCATCTTCTTGATTAGAACTCAAAGGATAGGAATGTTTCACCATGGTTCTTGATTCTACAATCTGAGTCATCTTTTTTCCACAAATGTTAGCTTGAGTTTATAATGGAGTACTTTTTATAGACTGCTTCATGTTTGTACAAGATTTGGAGTGCGAATGTCTCTTTTCAAAAATTTTCATTTTCTTTCAGCCCAAACTGTTACTACAATTCTCTTTAAAACTTTGTGGATCTTTTATGAATCTTACTAAGTTTCACACCATTGGGCAAAAATTTTACCTACAAATCTCTGAGCCTAAGCTCCCTAGAAGATCTTATTGTTTAAATGGTTCTTTGAATGCTGCCTAAGTCATTTCAGGTCATAACAAAAACATAGTCACATCTTGGCTTCACTTTTATATTATGTTTTTCCAATTGTGCATTGTTTTTAATCTTTACCAGAAAGCAATTTCTTTGTTTTAGCATCATTTGTCATTGGAAGAGTTGGGAATTTTCTTTTTCTTTTTAATATTTATTTTTTTAGTTTTAGGTGGACACAATATCCTTATTTTACATTTATGTGGTGCTGAGGAATGAACACAGTGCCTCGTGCATGCTAGGCAAGCACTCTACCACTGAGCCACAGTCCCAGCCCAGAATTGAGAATTTTCAACCCAACAATTCCTGTCTCCTTACATGTAATTGCCCTTTCTTTCAGGTGCTCCTTCTGCATTCTAATGTAAGCATCAAGAAGAAACTAGGCAGCACTTTCTTCAACTTTACTGATAAAGCCTTCTATTTAGTTTTGGCTTTTTTTTTTAATCCAAGAACTTAAATTTATTTTTCTTCTAAATGTACTCTAAATTTTTTTTAACATGCTGTTCTTATTGGGTGGATACTTTTTAATCTCTGAATGTACTAAGAATTTTTGGAAATATCCTTACAAATCTTCTTCCAAGTGGATTTTCTGTCTTTTTTCGAGTCTAATCTTCCATAATTAAATGCTTTTCTCACATGTCTATACTTCAGGCATGTGAAATGTTTTAGTTTCTAAGTCTTGGGGTTGTTGATCTTTTCAGATAATTTTATATGGTTAAGACAAGGCAGAGGTAAATGATTTCACAACATTGTAAATGTGTTCTATGCCACTGAAGTGTACACTTTTCGTTGTTTAATTTTATATTATGTGAACTTCACCTCAATTTAAAAAAAAATGAAGAGGCCTCTCTCTTCAAATTAGATTTTTAGCACTGTAATCAAAATATCCATTCATATATTCTTACGCTAAAGGAGAAACCAGAATTTACTGCTTTGCAAAATAGAAAATACTTGATCTCATAGTAAAAATGTTTTATCTCATAGTAAATGTTTTAGGAGCAAAAGTATCTTTTTTTTTTTTTTACAACAGGCACAAATGTGAGTTTGTCTTAGGCATTTAATATCTAGGCTAAAATGTGAACCTAAGCTGGAGGCCAGTCAGGGCCAGTGGCCAATGCTTCTCCAACCCTTTTCTGTGACTTCTATATCTTTAACACTCTATTTAAGAGGTTATAAAAGAATAGTCTGGAAGCACTGAAAATGTTCTTTATCATCAAAAAAGATTTTACTATTTCCAGACCTATGAAAGAAGATAGACTATGCCATGTGTATTAGAAATACTCCAACATTCCTTAAAACAAACAGGGTTTCTGGCCTAGTTCTCACCTAACTTGACCTTGACATTTATTTTAATATGGTAGTCTCCAAATGTTTTGGTCAAGTAATGTCTTCCTTAGCACTGCAGTCTGTAGTAGAACAGAACACTTCTCTGATGCCTTTAAGCTTCCTGAGGACAAGAATTTAACTTAGAAGTTGTGTTCAATGAGAGTTCAAGTCCTGGCTCTATCACTTGTTAGGTGAGTGATCTTTAATATTAAGTCAATTACCCATCTCACCCCAGTTTCCACAACTGTCAAATGGGGCTGATAACCAGTCAGAGTTGATATAAAGAGTCAATATAATGCTGTGCCAAAGGACTATACAAATGTCAGAGATTTACATCATCTATTTTGGTGCTTTAAAATGGTAGGTGTTAAGTTAATGTTTGTTTAATTAAATTGTGTAATAATCTTGGGGACATAAGGCTTATCTATTTTACACTGATTGAATTAAACCAGGCTCTTTTTCTAGGAAATTGTGTCAAGGAACAAACCAAATACCTGATATACTTGAATTTCTGTAGTAAGATATGTTACATGTTGCATTTGTTGCAAATGTTACTAATGAAATATGTTAATGAGAATATAGTTAATTGTTCCTTTTCGAAAGAAAAATGAAACTCTCGTCCACAATTAGAACTTATTCAGTAAGCCACATCTTTCAGTGTTTGTAGCACTCCCTGAAAATGTGAAAAAGTGAATGACTCCCAGCAGGTGAGTAGTCTATACCTTCTCTCTGGCAGGAATATTAATCACAATTATTATCAGCTCAGTAAGTCTTTGGCCTCATAGAGAGACATGCGCTATTGCTGGCTTTGAGGAGGAAAATGAATGTTAGAACATAGTGTTGGTGCTGATAATCCATCAGGATTATCCACAGCTTTACTGTCCAATAAGGCAAGCCAGCACCTGTCTAGAAGTATAATTTGAAGATCCCAGAAGAGGCAGCTTGGTACCTAAAATGCCCACCATTAGAATTATTCCTTTGTTTTTAGTAGAATCTTTCAAAGGGCCTACCAAAATGTAGATATTGTGAAGTGATACATTAGCACATTAGAACAAGTACATTTTAAAAATTGGTTCATGTCATGGAGGATCCCAAAGGAATAGAATATTGGATCACAGTCAAGAAGATAAGAAAGTTCAGCTTTGGAGAGACTAGGATCAGGTCTGTGACTTGAGAACCTGAGATTTCATGAGAATCTTGAGTATCCCAGGGAGCCCAGGCCCATGAAAACGTGAGCAACAGTCATCTAAGGCCATATTGTATGTTTTCTTAACCCAGAATCCTTCATGTAATTCATCTAAAACAAAATCATTTTGCAATGAGATAATAGATGATAGATACAGCACTAGAAAGAGTATTTTTAACTCAATTATTTATTAAGAATATATTAACTAGAGACTGATATTAAGCACAGAAGAGTGTGACCTTCATTCTACAGGACATACAACTCTTGAGCAATCTCCTCTTTGCTGCTATCTCTTCTCCCACAGAACAAGAAACACTATTAACAAGAATTTCATTTCCGGTCCTTTTATACCTTCTTCCCTCTCCCCTGTGAAGTTACTAACAAACTAGAAAATGAAATTACTAGCAAGCTAGAGATGGTCAAATGTTTGCCAGAAATCATCAATAAAAAAATTCATTGATCAAATAATCACAAGTGGATAATTAAACTCCTATTTAGAGGAGTTGTAATAACTGCTAAATAATAATTAAGTGTTGCCAAACTATGAATTTGATGTTCTGCAGTAAGCATCCAAAATCAAGTTGGGGAGGGGGGCAGAGACATATCTTAATCAGGAGGATGAATTGCAGAGGAGTTATTTTCATTCCTGTTTTAGAATCATTTGCTCTCTTCACATTAAAACAGATCAGACCCCCTTTTAGAATGCATTTATTACTGAGAAGGCCATAATATTGGGAGGGAAGGAATTCCTGAACGGAAAGCAAAATTAATTTGTAGATTTCACTTTCCTGTTAATGTACCTGACAAATGTACTATAAGCGTGGAACCTTCAAAAATTATGTTGTGTTTTGGAATTGTAAACAGCTTTAGTGAGAGGAAGTAGAAATGAGGACAAATGAACCTCCAATGAATGCCAAGTAGACAATTCAGAACGAGATCAGCTCTTGGCACAGATGCGAGTAGGCATAACTTAGGGTCTTTAGGGCTTCTGTCAGCAGGTGTATTTGCTTGGTTTCACATAGTAATGATTACAGAAATCTAAATATAGATTTGTTAGTCTATAATGTCTTTCTTTTGAACTTTATTATATGCTTTTCCATATTATTTCACATGAATGTATTCATAAAACCTAGGAAAATCTTTTTTTGTGTAGAAATCAAAGTGTTATTTGCCCTCACAAAAGCTCATATTTATATTATTTTAAATATTGTTAATATTCCAGGCCTATTTACAATTATACTTCCCTTCTTTGTACATTCAAGCATTTATTCCTTCAGTACACACACGTTAAAGCAACTCTCAAATTGATCACAATCATGAGTCAGAGTTACATTCTTCATTCAGTAGTAAAGCACCCCTCGTTCAATCTCTAGTATTGCAAACAAACAAAAACACAATTCTCTCCAGTGATTAATACTTCTTAAAGTAAATGAGTTTGAAATCAGAAGATCAATTAGAAAATGATAGTAGCAGCCCAGATTAATTCAATAAACACCTAATCTATGCCAAGCCAGGGACATGGTTTCTGTCCCAGTTCTTAGCTGAGTGTGGAGATGAAGGCACAAACCTGGCTGCACTGCATCCTAACTGCACAACTCTAGAAAAGTTCATTATCATCTTTGTTACCCTAGTTATTGAATGAAGATAATAATGAAAATCATCTCATAAGAAGGTTGTGAAGATTTATTGAGTTAATAAATGCTAAGGGCTTAGAATAGCACCTTGTATATACCAAGCAATCAATAAATGTTAGATATTGTTATTATTTTTAGACATTGTCTCATAGCAATATAATAAGTACTCTGAATACAATGTATGTAGGATGTTTCAGTACCACAGAGGTCACACTAAGCTAAGAGATGGTAAGGGTCTGACTCTGAGTTAATAGAGGAATTGAGGAAATGGAGAGAAGGTGATGGAAGCAAGAAATGATATCAAAGTAGGATCCCAAGAGCTTAGTAACTCATCAGATGCCAGGAGTGAAGAAGCAGGATGAGTCCAACATAATTCCAGGGTTGTGTTGGAGCAAAAGAAAAAACAGGTTTAGGTTAATGTATCTTCTCAAACATTTAACATTTCTTTGTGGTGAAAACATTCAAAATCCTTTCCTCAAGCTTATTGAAATATATAGTCCTTTACCATGTTCTTCAGTCATCCTACTATGCAATAGAATACCAGAACTTCTGTGCCTCAGAAATTAGAATTTGTGGAACTACCTATTTAATTCAAGATACAATTTCCAATTAACAGTGGCAAAAATGTTATTCAAATCCAATCAGAGTTGCTACTTAATATCTAGAATTGGAAATAGACATTACTATGGTAGACATATTAAAATATTTAAAATTTAAATTCATTTTTAATTGATACGTAAAAATATAAAAATGTACAATTATACTTTTTTGCAACTGAGTTATAGAGTTTTATGTATATTCTGGATATTAACTTTTTGTCAGATGTATAATTTGCAAGTATTTTCTCTGGTTCTGTAGGTTCCCTCTTCATTCTGTTGATTATTTTTTCCTTGATGAGCAGAATTTTTTAAGTTTTATGTGATCCCACTTGTCTAATAAGTGCTATTAGACAAGTGGGATCACATACTTTTAGAATCTTTTTATACAGTTGTTTTTCATTTTTGCTTTTCAACTCTAGTATGCTTTCGGTAATTGTGGGATAGATTGCAATGTATCATTCAAAGAAAGATATAATCCTTAATTTCATCCAAATATGTGTCTATTTTATTATATAAATTTTATTATATAAATGTCTTAAATTTCAGTGCTCTGCATTTCAATTAATTAAAAAAAAGGATTGATTTGCAACTTTAGGAGATCTAACAGCGACACCTGCTGGAAAAATGTTAAAAGAAAATTTGAACAAAAATCTAAAATTTTAGATCAGTTTCATGTTCTATTAATCAGAAAGACACTTATTAATTTATTATTAATAAGAGCGTTTATAATAAGCAAATGCAAAATATTTTATAGGAGGATCTTTGATCAAGTTTTACAAATTTACAAATGAAAATACATCTTCTCTTTTCAGGATAAAGTTATTTTGGGAACTGACTACCCCTTTCCACTAGGTGAACTAGAACCTGGGAAATTAATAGAGTCCATTGAAGAATTTGATGAAGAAACAAAGGTATGTATCTTTCATTTCATAGTCTTTTCCTGAGCTTTCCTGTTCAATTGGGTTTGATTTCAGAGCACTTTGGCACACGATAAAAAAGAACAGAGGAACCACTGAACTTAATGTTCCTATAACTACTACTCATTTTCAGAAATAGCTAAACTATTTTTTTTCTTTTGGTGGTTCTGGGAGTCAAACCCAGGGCTTCATGCATGTAAGGCAAGAGCTGTACCACTGAGACACCCTCCTAGCTAAAATATTAAAGGGCAAAAGAACATTAAAAAAGCTGAAAGTCAGCCTAACAACTGAATTCATAAAGCCATGAAAGAAAACTGTAAATAAGCATATAATAATAATAAAACTTACATGTTAAGTGGATTAGAAAGGGAAATAATATTTTTCTTTAATATTTCTGTTACAAATCTACCAATCTCAAAAGTTGTAATGATTCTAGTTATTCAGCTATTGAGACTAAAGTCAAGGTTTCAAGGAGAAAGAAGAGTCCTAAAGTAACTGGATTTTTTTCTCCTCAGTGTTTAAAGGTGGGTATATAATACTAAAATATATCTACCTAATCTATCCCTTAGACTCCTGAATCAAGATGAGTTTAAAATGAGACAGAGTGTCCTCATATTTCCTCTTCTTTGCTATCTCCTTGCCACTCTATCTTCTAAAAATGAAAGTTCTTCCCAAGGGCTTCACCACCTGTCACTACCAGGGGTCAGGGATGGCCAAAATTTGAAATTAGGGGATGAATAAAGTCTTAAAAAACTTACAAAGGTCTCAATCATAATCCTTTTGCATATTTATTGACTTCTAATGTAAAATCCAAAAGTTTCCTCAAGGTTTCTCTACCTTACATAACTTATCAAATCTTCTGAGTGGACTTGAAGCACATGAACAGATGCGGATAATTCATTCTGATGTATGCTAGTTGCCAGTTATTAACTAGGAAACCTTAGACTGTTTAACAAAGATGTATCCCCTAAGTGTGGAATATGATATGTCAAGAAATTTGTAATGTTTTGAACAACCAACAATAAAAAATTAAAATTAAAAAAATAAATAAAAAATAAAAACAGATTAATTACTAAAAAAAAAAAAAAACAAAGATGTATCCTCTTTGGCATTTACCTTGAGGTAGTAAAACCTTGAATTGTTGGGGCTGCAATTGTGGCTCAGTGGTGGAGCACTTGCCTAGCATGTGTGAGGTACTGGGTTTGATCCTCAGCATCACATAAAAATAAACAAAATAAAAGTACTGTGTCCATCTACAACCAAAATATTTTTTTTTAATTCTTGAGGGGTTGGGGATATAGCTCAGTTGGTAGAGTGCTTGCCTCGCATGCACAGGGCCCTGGGTTCAATCCCCAGCACCACAAAAACAAAACAAAACAAAACAAAAAACTACTAATTAGTAGAAAGCTAAGATTTTTTTTCTTTCTTTCTTTTAGTTTTTGGGTTTTTTAACAACAGTTTAAAAATGAAAAACTTTTTATAATGTTAATCAAAATTATAAAGAAATCATATTACTACAAGTATCCTGATTAAGACTTTAATGGAATTATAATTATTATTTTATGCCTCTTTTAGTTTATTATTTGGTGTTTATTGCTTTGAAGTTTTAAAATAACTTCCATAAAAATTTTATACTATCACAAATTCACAATGACATTCTTTATAAGGGTACTCATTGCAACACTGTAATAAAATACTGAAAACAAACTTCAGGGGAATGGTTAAATAAGTAATATATACAATAAAATCTATACAGCCATAAAAATATTAGAAATCAATATTGAAGATATTATTTTAAAAAGCAAGATGCAAAATGATTTATATATTTCCACTTGTAGATACTATACTGTCCATTTAATGAAAAAGAATACCTATATACCTAAGTAAAAGTATTTGCTTGAATATGCATAAAATATTCTGATAGAATAAATAAGAAAGTGATAATTCTTGGAAGAAAAAGTGGTAGTAAAGTGACAGTAGTGGAAAAATGTTTTCCCTTTTTATCTTTTAATTTTTTAACCACAAGCAGGTAAATACCCTTAAGTTTAAGGCAAATTTAAAGTGTAATAAATAAATTCATTTGATGAGTTCAACAACACTGAGAGGTATACAGGCAGATGTGTACCACCAAGAAGATACGGAAGAGGAAAACAAAATTTAGTTGTTCAGTGATTTGCCAAAAGTGATATAACTTGGGGTATAGCATATAGAGGTAACCCCAAATCCCTTGACTCAGTAATACACAAAAGGGTAACACTTTTGAAGCATACTTTGAACTAGCATATTTTAAAAGATAAAGAGATGATTTCTCTAAGTAGCAAGTCACTTCTAAAATGTAGCTTTAAGGAAGATAACCCAAGTGTGCGTCAATGAAGAACTCTGAGTAAGAGGTCCTTATACCAAATCACCCACTAATTAATGCTATTCAAGAGCCCCAAGGTAATCATGATATGGAAAGCTGTGTGACATCCATATATTAGTGGTATGGATGTTACACAACTGTCATACATGTTTCCTTCTACCCTCTCTACCCTCAGCTACATGTCTGTTCTTTGCAAACTAGATACAAACCAATTAGGGTATCACAAAGTAAGCTGTCCTTCAATCATTTCTTTCTACAGAGTTGATAGTCTATGGCCAGGAAAGAGGTGGTGGAAAAAAAATGACAGAATCCTTTCCTCATAGGAAATTTATAAAATGTACAGATTTGTACTCCAATCTGAGATCCTTCATCTATATAACTTATTTTGTTGCAGGCTGGGGTTGTGGCTCAAGTGGTAGAAGGCTCACCTAGCACATATGAGGCACTGAGCTCGATCCTCAGCACCACATAAAAATAAAGATATTGTGTCCACCTAAAACTAAAAAAAAAAATTGGAAAAAAAAATAACTTCTCTTATTCTGAAAGACCTCACTTTTTTCGGGGGCGGGGGGAAGGGGGGTGGTTACTGGGGATTGAACTCAGGGGCACTTGACCACTAAGCCACATCTCCAGCCCTATTTTGTATTTTATTTAGAGACAGGACCTCACTGAGTTGCTTAGCACCTCACTTTTGCTGAGGCTGGCTTTGAACTCGTGACCCTCCTGCCTTATCCTCCTGAGCCACTGGGATTACAGGACTGCACCACCTCACCTGGCTAGACCCCACCTTTTATTTAGGGCAATATAAAAGGACAATATATAGAAGCCAGGGAATGGCTAGTTTACTTCTCAACACTGTTTTTCAAGCCCTCTTGTCCCATAGACCTAAATTGTACATTTTCTCTGCATTTGCCTCAAAATAATCCTTCAAACCTATTGGAGATCCAATAAGGATTTCCAAAGAGGGGCACTCCCCTAAAAAGACTTTCCCCCTTATAAGTCTTTTCCTCTACTCCTACAGTCAAGTTTCAGATTTTTTTTTAATTTTAATTTGTTCTTTTTAGATATACATGACAGTAGAGTGTATTTTGACATATTATACATACATGAAGTATAACTTCTCATTCTTGAGGTTGTACATGATATGGAGTTACATTGGTCATGTATTTATATATAAACATAGGAAAGGTATATCCAATTCATTCTACTGTCTTTCCTATTCGCATCCTCCCTCCAAATGCAATAATTTCATTCTTCTTTTTGGCTGAGTAATATTCCGTGTGTGTGTGTGTGTGTGTGTGTGTATTTCACATTTTCTTTATCCATTAAGTTTCAGATTCAGAGTTCATATAGTGGGGCAAAACATGGGTCAGAGGATTTTGGTAAGAGACTCACTATATAACCTGCAAATAATTTTCTCTCCTACTGGAGAACTGATAATTTAAAAACCCAATGAGGACATTTAATAAAATACTTTAAAAACAATTCATAATTCTTTAATATATTCTCTTCTTTTTTTAGGATAAACTCAAAGCTGGTAATGCCCTGGCATTTTTGGATCTTGAGAGAAAACAATTTGAATGACTGAATTCACTACAAAAACAAACTTTCAAGAAGATATTTCACATTTGTTTTTTAAATATGTATCACATATGCATTACTAAAATCCTATTTTGAATTATTTAACCTAGAAATAGAATATCCCAAATACTCTAAATTATTCATAACAAAAATGATTCACAAATGCTTTCATTCTGAAAGGCAGTACATTATCTCACATGAAAATCAGAAGTTATTTTTCCAATGCCTTTTTTTTTTCTTTTTTGTGATGCTGGGGATTGAACTCAGGGCCTTGTGCAAGCAAGGCAAGCACTTTACCAACTAAGTTATATCCCCAGCCCTCCAATGCCTTTTTAATTAATCTGGAAGAGATAAAAAATAAATGTCATTAATTATTTATACAGAGAAAGACTAACACCAGATTTATTTTAGAGGGCTCAGGTGGGGTCTTCATTTTGATCAAGGATATGTAAATTGGGCCCAAATAACCTGTTTTATTCACTTTTTAACACTTTTCACTAGCCCATAATTTGGCTGGGAATGCTTTAGCCTCCACAAAATAACCGATGTTCATACAGGATATTCAAGCCATCAAAGAGCTTACAGCCCAATTAAAGAAGCAAAGTACATGTTCATGGAATAATTACTGAGCAATGCAACATGAAGGTCAAAAAGATTTCAGTAAAAATAATTCATTTTGGTCTTAAATGGTTAGGTAAATCTTCATAGAAGTGGAATTTTGGTCGAGTGTAGCAGGATGGATAAGGCTTATTTTAGGGTTACAGGATAGGAAACAGGTAGAAAAGCAAACTGCAGGAACATAGATGTGATTCCAGACCAGATGAAATTTATCTATTCTGGAGAAAAGTTCCAGTCTATAAATTTACCAGAAGTTCTTTTAATACCCCTGTCCCAAGGACTGGGGATTGAACTCAGTACCCTACACATGCTAGGCAAGCACTCACTCTATCATGGAGCTACACTTCTACATTTTTATTTTACTTTGATACAGGGTCTTGCTAAATTGCTAGGTTCACCTTGAAGTTGAAATTCTCCTGCCCCAGCCTCCCATGTAGCTGGAATTCACCATACTTGGCTAATTTTTAATTTAAAATACTGATCAAAATGTATAAAGCTAGCCATGAAGAGTGAGCTGGCCAATACCAGGGTATCCTTGTTCTACTCATTCTATTTATGGTCCCACCTGGGCCGTTGCAAAGATCCTGGTAAGGGTGATGAACAACTGTGGTTCATATAAATCTGGCTGAATTTCAAAATCAAATCAATGAAATTTTTCCAAATGATCTTCTTGCTTTGGGTTCATTCATACTTCCTTTCCCTTTCCTTAGTACAGAAAATCAAAAGTATTGCCATATAATTTGTGTTGACCAATCTTAAGGGTGAAGAAGAGATCTAATTCTTACTAAACTTCCCATTCCATTATTTTTACTTTATATAGTTCATCCATCTCCCTCTCCCTCTCTCTCCTCCAACCTCCTGTAGCTTTCTAGGATTTTGCCCAGCAACCTCTCTGCTTATTACTTCAATCTGTCTAAAAAGAAAAATAAGGTTAAACAAGGTAATGTTAGACAGCTAGTCAGTCACACGGATAAGCAGGGGAAAAGACAATGAAGGATGACTAAAAGCCACAGGGACCCTTATCTGACAGATAAGCACCTGGAAGATGGGACTTGGTGTGTTAAAACCTCCCCTAGCCAAAGTTACATTCCTTTAAGTAAAACTTGTTCCGTGTCCAAGTCACTCCCTCCCAGGTATCTGGACCCTATCACAACTCCATTGCCTTCTACCACAACTAAAACATTTAAGAAGACCCTCATCAAGAAAGCTTGATGGGGGCTATTCAAGTGCTAATAAACTGATTAAGAAAGCAGGAAATTGAGGCCAAAACTGGATCAATAACAAACCCACTAAGGGGACAAGTAATTGGGACAAAAACAGGGGAACTTCCTTCAGGAAGTTCCCATTCTTATGGGAATTTCCTAAAACACTTCAACTCTGAATACCATACCTTTCTTGATGGTGGTCCATGAAGTTCCTGTGCTGTCAGTCAAAAGTCAGAAGGTGGACTTAGACAGAACTCTGGAAACTTCCCCTAGGACTTCCAGTAAAACAGGAGGGCTGAAGAGGCCCGATATCCCTTTCCTCTCTGAGAGAACCCTTTTCCTACCTTCAGAGTGTCCCTTTCCCCTTTCCTGAGCAACATATCTGAAATCTTTCTGGCCTCACCAAAAGTATGGGGGTGGGGGGATTCCTGCTGCCTCAATTCCTGCTGCCAGAGGGCCCATGCTCTGTAACAGTAACAGCATGAAGCATGTTTTTGTTTTTTTCATCCCCAAATCTTTGGGAGAAATGTCTATTCCTTTTCAAATATTTCATATTTCAACCACTTGAATATAGTACTTAGTGACTGTTTTATAAAAAGGGACTCAGTAAGGTGACTCTATGACCAGTGTGATTCTGCAATCTGTACAATCAGAAAAATGAGAAATTATACCCCAATGATTCAAATGTATGAATTGCCAAGATCATTGTAATGTCATGTGTAGCTAACAAAAAATAAATAAAATTTTTAAAAGAGGGACTCAGTAACTTTATTCAATATCACATATGATATAGTGAATAGGTCCATTCATATTCACAAAAGTATTTTCTAATATGCCAGGTCTGTAGGAATGCTACAGGCACTGGGTAGAAGAAATAACCAAAACCGGGAACAGACCTCAATAGATCAGCAAGCTTCTTATATTAAGCAGCAGAATGGCACGTTTTCAGGGGAGAAAATGACGATTGGTTACAACTAGGGTCTGATTTTTATAGGGTTTAAGTGAGATTGGAATCGTAACAAGTGAGACTTAAATAATGGCAAAAATGTATCTGTTGGGTAGTCAGTGGAAAACAGTTTTGCAAGTTCAAAGCTCAAATCAGGGGAAACAGTTGCAAAAGTTCTAAACCCATTTTTCCTGGGAAAGTCCAGAGCCCAGAGTCCATTGTTTGCCTCCCCTCTACACACACATTGTCCTCTTTTCTCCCTGGAGGTTATTCCCCTTTTTCATGGGGTTATTTTTCATATCCTTCACTGGGGATATGGAATTAAACAGAAAGGATAAAATTCTTTCTCTAACGAAGGTTACAGTCTTTGTTATGCTCGAATTCGGGACCCCCAAAGACCACCACAGACCCAAGATCGATGTAAGCAGCAAAGAGGTGTTTATTGCGAGCTAGCTCGGTCCTCCGCGCACACATACACAGCAACTGGTGACGCTGAGAGGCCCCGAGCCCAGGGTTTGCAGCAGTTTTATACATTCTTTGAAGAGGGCAGGGACTTCACATACATCATAGCAAATCATCACACACCTCGGGAAAATCAAATAACAACTCTAAAACATGATTAGCACATTCACTGGAGGGAACAAGTTGGGTAGGGGTGATTGGTCAGTACAAAAGTGGTATTCATTTGAACTGATTGGTTTAAGCCAAGAGGGGTGTACATGCTGAACTACTTGGTTTCCCAACTTGTTATCAACCACCATAAACTACTGGGAGGGTCATCTGGCATCCCAGGTATTTCCCTGTCTCATGCTGATTGGTGGCTGCTAGGGGGCTGCTATGGATCCCCACCTAGCCTGACTGAGTCAGGGACACCTGGCACAGCAGATCTCTCCTGTTATTTGTAGATAAACAACTTAGCAGGGTGGGAATGTGCCTAGGAGTGCTCTGTGGGTTTTTCCAAGGACAAAGGTCATGTCCCTTCCTTGGACAGGCTTTGCTCTGAGATAGAAGCTGGTTTTTCATCTTGAGGGTGAGAAACATAAATAAATGTAGGAGGGAGGAAAAACAGTGAATGAACAGAATGAAGGAAGAAGGAAATTTTTACTTATTGGTAAGCACTGAAAAAATTAAAACAGGGAAATGTGATAGGGACTGGGAAATAGATCAGAGATAAAATAATAAATTGGAGGGCCAGGGAAAACCTCTTTATAGAGGACTTTGATTAGGGTGTAGCTGAAAAGGGGGGTTGCCCTCTTGCCATCATGCAACCCATGTTTGTGGTTGCCCTAAAGGGAACCTGCTTCTGGGTTTAAGGGGGATTGTATGTAGCAGAGCATCTCCCTGGCTGCAATCTATTGAAGTGAGCCTTCCACACAAGGGTTTGATATTAAAATAAAAAATTAAATATAATAATAATAAAGAGGACTTTGAACTGAGACTCCAGTGCTAGAAGGGAAGAAGCCTTCCTTCTAGGCAAAAAGTACCAAGGCACTGAGGCAGGGAAGAACTTCTGGTTGGAGTTTGTGAGCAAGGGAGAGAGAGGTAGGAGATGAAGCCAAAAATTTGGCCAGTTTAGCAGATGATAGTCAAGAGTTTACATGTTTACATTGTTTCACAGAAAGCTGTTGGAAATTTTTTAATAGGTCTGTGACATGTTCTGACTTATGTTTAATAAAAATGTATTAACTACATAGAAAATTATTTAAAGGAGGTCAAGAATTAAGGTAGGGAGACTAGGCAAGAATTGATGGTGACTTAGGCAAGAATAATAGAATAGGGATGGTGAGCTGTGTTTGGAGGTAGAACAAACAGCACTTAGTGGTAGACTGAGTGTGAAGAAGAGGTGGTAAGTATATAATCAGTCAGCCATGAAATGAGTGAGCAGGGGAAAGACAATGGTGGGGGGAACAACTGAAAACCAAAAACAACCTAACAAATAAGCACCTGGAAGATGGGGGCTTGGTATGTCAAAACCTCCCCCAGACTCTTTTTTTTTTTTAACTTACTGAGGATTGAACCCAGGGGCACTTAACCACTGAGCAACATCCTCAACCCTTTTTATATTTTATTCAGAGACAGGGTACTGGCTAAATTGCTGAGGCTGGCTTTGAATTCTCTATCCTCCTCCAGAGTTTCTGGGATTACAGGTGTGCACCAACACTCTGGACTTCCCCCAGTCTTTTTTTTTTTTCTTCTTGACTTAGTTGTACATGACAGCAGAATGCATTTCAATTCATCGTACATAAGTGGAGCCCAATATTTCAATTCTCTAGCTGTACACAATGTAGAGAGGCACCATTCGTGCATCATTCCCCCAGTCTTAATTAAGAAAAACTACTGCCAGGCATGATGGCCGACGCCTGTAATCCCAGCGGCTGGAGAGATGAGACATGAGAATCTCGAGCCTCAGCAATGGCGAGGTGCTAAACAACTCAGTGAGACCCTGTCTCTAAATAAAATACAAAATAGGGCTGAGGATGTGGCTCAGTGGTTGAGTGCCCCTGAGTTCAATCCCTGGTACCCAAGGGGTGGGTGGGTAAATAAATAAATAAATAAATCTACTGTTTCTGGACCATTCATTTCTCCTTGAACAAGTCTGCAGGACTCTCCCTTATCACCAAACTATGTCATACCCCCATCACCCAATAGCCAGGACCCTTACAAAGAAAACCTGATGAGGGATATTCAAAGGATAATGAACCGATTAAGCGGGCAGGAAATTGAGACAAAAACTGGGGAACTCAATAGCCTTAAAACTCAAACTCTGAGCCCATAACATTCTCTCTGGGACTCTTCCTGCAGTTCCTATGCTGTCAAAAGTCAGAAGTTTAAAAACAGTCAGAAGTTAAATTTGGACAGGACTCTGGAAACTTCCCTGGGACTCTCAATAAAATTGGAGGGCAATCCTTCTCTCTGAAAGTTCTCCTTCTCTCTTGAAAATATCCCCTTTTCTCTATTCCTACTGCTCGTAATAAACTCACATCTGTTACTGAGTGATACCCAAGATATTTATGGCATGATCACAAGAATGGGGCGGGGGGGGGGGCGGTGTTTCAGGACTGTATCAGTTTCTCAGAAAACCTATGTATAAGGGCACTAGTAGAAAGCTTAATATAAGGGTTTTATCCTATAAGAGTGTCAGGGAAGGACTTTTCAAAAGTGTTCCTTAGACATGCAAGAGCTAAAAGTAGAGGAAAGAGTATTCCAGGTACAGGGAATAATACAAATGAAAGCCTTGTGGCAAAGAGAACACACAAGAAAAAACGACCACTAGGGATGGAAGTGAGAAAGGAGTATATTTTTAATATAAATTGGCAAAATCATGTAAGACGGTTGTAGGGACAGACGAGGCAAGGCACCAAAGATAGCAGGAAACAGTTTTATTTGGCTGCAGACAGGTTCAGAGGGCACAGCTTTTGCTGTAATCATTAATCCTCTGAGCCCCGGCTTCAGGTAGTTTCAGAGTTTTATACCCAATATATAAAGGGAGGGGTTCAGAGGCTCACAATCTGCAGAAGTTTACATAAAAGCAGCTTTTTCTTTCACTGTTTTGGGCAAGTTAACCCTTCAAGGACAACACCTGAGAAGGGGTCAAATGGTGGTTCCTTTCCAAGCTCTCCCTCTTCTTTCCTCTCCCTGCCAGCTGTTACCATGGAGCCCAATTGGTAACTTTTCTTGTCTTAAAAATGTATATATCTCTGTGAAGCCCAGCTCAAGGCCACAGGCCTTATTTGCATCTTTCTACAAACTACTATACTGGATATGTTTGGGAAAAACTAGTAAGGGGGTGTCCAGCACCTGGAGTGCTGGTATCTTCCTGTCCAGTGGCCAAGTAAAACAGGGTGACACCAAAATAGGAAGTTTATCTACATTGAACTCTTTTGCAGAGACTCTTTTGCTGAGAGTCCTAAAATCAGCCACGGTGAAGATTTCTGGAAAAGCCCAGTTAAGACTTTTCTGTGGAGAAAGGGGGTGCCACTGAAGCCAGATTTAAAGTTAGGTAGTCAATGTAGTTATGAAAGGGTAAAGTTTCTAAGCTGCTTCTAAACTGCAAAGCCTGAGTTACACCCAGAACCTGAAATTCCTGAGGCAGTTAAGACAACGCCCTACTGGCCATTTAGTTGATTAATATCCTAGGGCTCTGTGCAGCTTGTCACGTAGGCATCGCAGGGCCTAAACCAATCAGTTTGAATGTAACCCCCTCCTTAGGAATGACCTATCACTCCAGCCTGCCCTGTTCCCGCCAATGTATGTACTAATCAAGTCTAAGAATTGTTGTTTGACTTTCCCACGGTGTATGATGATTTGTTAAAGGAGACTGTGATGTATGTAAAGTCCCCGCCCTCCCCAAGAAGTGTACTTAAGCAGTGCTCAGCCCCTGCTCTGGGCTGCTCTCCCTTCTTGAGTGGGCATGGAGCCCCAGCATGCTGGAATCTCAATAAACCCCCTCCTGCTTATTGCATAAAGTCAGTCTCTTGGTGGTCTCTTCCTCCGACGCTTCGCTGGACCCTTACAGTTAGGTAAATCAGGTCTAATATCAAGTAAGATCCAAAATGGAGGCCATGTTTAGAATGAATTCCAGGAAAAGTTGAACAACTCTTGGAATGTTAATGAAGTCTGGGAAAAGCCCAAGGCCAGAGCCCATCCCAAAGAAGTGTTAATGAACAGCCCCCAGCAAACTTGAAGATGCTGACTCAGAAGTCCTTCCTGCCCAGATTACTTCTTTGGCCCACCTGTGTCCCACCCCTGGGCCTTCCTACCTACATTCCATCACTGAAAGAACTATAAAAATGGGAAACAACTGCACTTTCACAGATTCCATCTCTTGGGTCCCCTTCTTCCTCCGGGAGAAGTCTTTTCTGCTGTCCTTTAATAAACTTCTATTTTCCACACCAAACTTGCCTCAGTGTGCTTCTCTGGTGTTATACTTCAACATTGGGGAAGCAAGGACTCGTCACTGGTCAACAGCGGTAATACCACTACAAGACTGTAGGTTATCTGAGGAATTTTGTGTATTAAAAAGCAATGAGAATGTTTTCAAGTGGAGGATGACATTAATAAGAGTTGAATTTTAAAAAGACCCCTCTGGCTTGCAGGAGGTATGGTGGAACCAGAGGCAGAGTCCAGAGATCTTAAGAAGAGTCGGTTAAAAGACCTTCACGATGGGTTAGATATAGGATGTGAGGATTAGAGGTACCAAAGATGACCCCTGGTTTTCTGGCTTGCATAACTGAAAGTGTGCCATTCACTGCAAAAGGCAGAGTGAGAAGAACAAGGTTTGAAGGGCAGGAATACAATTTTAGTTTTTAGATGTACTGTTTCATTTATCTATTTTTGAACTGGGAATTTAACCCATGGGCAATTTACAACTAAACTACATCCCCACCCCTTTTAATTTTTTTATTTTTTATTTTTTTTTGAGATAGGGTCTTGCTAAATTGCTGAGACTGGCCTTGAACTTGAGATCCTCTTGTCTCAGTCTTCTGAGTTGCTTGGATTACAGGTATATCACTATGCCCAGTTTACACATGCTGAATTTTAGATTTTGAGACCTACAAACAGGGAAGTTGAGTGTGTTGATTATACAATTTGAATTTACTAGCATATAGTAATATCTCCATAAACATTTATCAAAAAAAAATAAACCTAATTTTATTTTTTTTTAAATTTTTTTTTAAATATTTTTAAATTTATTTTTTAGTTTTAGGTGGACACCATGTCTATTTTATTTTATTTTTTATTTTTTTTTTCCCAGAGGTTTTTTTTTTTTTAATTTTTTTTTATTGGTTGTTCAAAACATTATAAAGCTCTTGACATATCATATTTCATACATTAGATTCAAGTTGGTTATGAACTCCCAATTTTACCCCAAATACAGATTGCAGAATCACATCGGTTACACATCCACATTTTTACATAATGCCCTATTAGTAACTGTTGTATTCTGCTACTTTTCCTATCCTCTACCATCCCCCCTCCCTCCCCTCCCATCTTCTCTCTCTACCCCATCCACTCTAATTCATATCTCTCCTTGTTTATTTTCCCATTCCCCTCACAACCTCTTATATGTAATTCTGTATAACAATGAGGGAATAAACCTAATTTTAAAAATAGATTTTCCTAAGATGAGCAAAGACAGAAGGAGTTAGAAGTCAACCTTCTAATTACTATTGGAATTTCTATGCTGTGGGAATTCATAGGGTTCTGACTATAATTCAAATGGCTAGGCCTCATGAACTTATAACTATTATAATGGCTTGAATCTTCACTATCCTAGTGGTAACTCCTTGGCAAAATGCTTTCCACTACAATTACTTCTGGGGATCCCCAAATGAATGCTGTATTTGTCTGCTACAGCTGCCACAATAAAATACCACAAACTGGACAGCTTCAATTGAAACTTATTTTCTCACAATTCTGGAGGCTGAAAGTATAAGGTCAAGGTGGCAGTAGGGTTAATTTCTTCTAAGGCCTCTCTCCTTGGCTCATAAATGGGCATCTTCTTCTGCCTTTACATGGTCTTCCCTTTGTGTCTTCATCCTAATTTCTTCTGATGATGATGCTGGCCATGTTAGATTAGCGCCCACGCTATTTACCTCATTTTAACTTTATTACCTCTTGGAAGACCATATATTCAAATACAGTAACATTTTGAGGTGCTGGGAGAGGGCTTCAACATATGAATTTATTTGGTGGGGGTATCTAGGATTGAACTCAGAAGCACTCGACCACTGAGCCACATCCCCAGTCCTATTTTGTATTTTATTTAGAAACAGGGTCTCACTGAGTTGCTTAGCACATCCCATTGCTGAAGCTGGCTTTGAACTCGCATTCTTCATGCCTCAGCCTCTCAAGCCGCTGGGATTACAGGCATGCATCCGGCTGTATGAATTTTTAAGAGACAAAATTCAGCCCAAAACAGATACCTTATGTGTGTTCATAAGCAAACCTGGCAACCTGCATGCCAAGTATACTAACCAGTGATAACAGACATTCTTCTCAGATGCCACTGACAGCACATGGTTCTGAGCAAAGGTAAAGAGAATAACTTTCTCAGTGGCATGTTTGATTGTCCCACCATAGAACAACAGAGCTCACACAAGAATCTAGAAGAGTCTCTGAAGAGAATTACCTTTTCATCTTTTTCTCTCCTTCCTTATCTACTGTACTTCTCCAAAATATAGCCTGGGGGAAAAATTGCACCATCATCAGATTCCAAAGGAGACAACCATTATCCAAGCATTCCTTTCCTTTTCTTGCACATTTTCTTGTCCCACCTAAAAGGAAGCCAGCTTTGGCTCAACACAATTCATATCACCCAGCCAGAACACTTATATTCAAGAAAATCACTTAAGATGAACTAAGATAAACAACATCTTTAAATTTAACTGAGAGACCATTCTAAAGATATTTCCCAATAAAAATTGAAAGCATTAAATTGAAGCTTCCATTGTTGACACAAAAAAGTTTACAACTTATTAAAAAATTATTCATTTTGAAAAATCAACACAAAAATATGCCAAAGTTTAGAGAGATTAAATTGTACCTCATCTCCCAGTCTTCACCCCAAAAAGAAAACAATTTTACTTTTTTGTTCTTCTTACAGTCTATGATTATACAAATATATAATATATAATATATATAATATATATTCCTGCTTTATATATATTACAAATATATATATAAATATATATGTTCCTGTTTTCTTTTTACCCATTTTCATTTTTCTTGCTTTTTGGTAGTCATTTCACATATAAAATGCCTCCCTTTTTAAAAAATACATTCAATAAAGTTTATTAAAAACAGAGCAACCAGTTTATACAAGGTGTTTATAATTTCTACTTTTAACGAACTATTAATAATTGCCATGTATTCAAAGTTCAGTAATAGTCAAGGACTGTAATAAGCACTTTATCTCATTCAAAATATCACAATAAAAGCATAACTTTATACACACACACACACACACACACATATATGTATGTATTTTAGGGGGAAGACATAGTATTAGGGATTGAACCAGAGGCCCCCTATCACTGGGTCATACCCCCAGTTCTTTTTATTTTGAGGAAAGTTCTCATTAAACTAATGAGGTTGGCCTCAAACTTATGATCTTCTTGCTTTAGCCTCTCAAGTAGCCAGGATTGCAGATGTGTGCCACCACTCTAGCTGGAAGCTGCCTCCTTTATAAAGGAGGAATGCTATGAATGAAAATTACGTAGATGTACCATGATTACCCAATTCTCAATTTATGAACATCCATGTTTCAAGTTTTTTACAATTTCAAACTGCTGCTAAGAATATGCTGTGACATATGTTGAGCCTCTTTTCATATGCTATTTTGCAACCTGTGTATCTTTTTTTGTGATATCCATTCAGATCTTTCACCAAATTTTAAATTGGGTTGTTTTCTCATTGTTAAGGATATTTTTCTTGGTGCATTATAATTATACATAATAGTGGGTTGAGTTTTAAGAGGTCTTTGCATATTTTAGTTAAAAATCTTTATCAGGTGTGTTCTGAAATATTTCCTCCTAGTATTTTCATTTAAAAAAATTGTCTTTCACAGAGCAGAGCCTCCACTTGAATGAAATCCAACTTATCAATTTTTTCTTTC
The DNA here is from genome assembly GCF_021218885.2 of Marmota monax. Classification (NCBI taxonomy): domain Eukaryota; kingdom Metazoa; phylum Chordata; class Mammalia; order Rodentia; family Sciuridae; genus Marmota; species Marmota monax. Next base: position 8,341,384 of record NW_026693934.1, on the reverse strand, counting down.
ATAGATTGTGCTTTTGGTGTTGTACCTTAAACTTCACTGACAAATGCAGGGTCACCTTCATTTTCCCTGTTATCTTCTAGAAGTTTTATAATTTTGCATTTTACATTTAGTTCTATGATTCATTTGATCATAGAAGGTATATTAGATTCTCTTTTTTTAATGGATTTCCAGTTGTTCCAGCACTATCTGTTTAAAAGACTCCTTACTCCATTCAATTACCTTAACTACTTTGTCATAAGTTGGTTGACTATTTGTGTGGCTATTCTTTCACCACCACCACCCTCTCTCAATTACTGTAGCTTTGAAGGCAGGCAGTGTCAGTCCAATGCGCTCTTCACTATTACCTTGCCTATTGTGAGTCTTTTGCCTTCCCATATAAACTTTAAAATCATTGTCAATATTTTCAAAAGTACTTCCTGGAATTTTGGTTGGGATTGCACTGAATTTCTGTATGAAGTTGGGAATAACTAATATGTAAACTTGAGTTTTGTAATCCACAAGCCAGGACACATCCTTCCATTTTTTAGATTTCTTTTATCAGTTTTGTAGTTTTCTGCATATAAATCTTATACATATTTTAGATTCATACCTATTTATACTTCGGGGAGGGAGTACAAATGTAATTAGTATAGTGCTTTTTTTTTAAGTTTTGTTTTGGTAGGGGAAGTGGGGGGGATTGAATCCAGGGGCGCTTAACCACTCAGCAACATCCCCAGCCCTTTTTTTGTTTTGAAACAGAACCTCTCTAAGTTGTTGAGGCTGGATTTGAACTTGCGATTCTCCTGCTTCAGCCTCCCAACCCACTGGATTACAGGCATGCACCACGGCCTGTAATTTCAATTATTCATCGCTGTTTATACAGGAATGCAATTGAACTTTGTATATTAACTTTATATTCTAAAATCTTGCTATCATTGCAAAATTAATTGCAAAAGTGGTTATTATTTCTTTGGAATATTCTGTATAAGCAATTATGTCATCTGTGAACAGACTGACATTTCTTTCCAATCTCTATGTCTTATTGTACTAGCTAAGACATCCGGTACAATCATGAGGAGTCCAGAGAGGGGACATTCTTGCCTTCTCCTGGATCTCTGGGGGAAATAATCTATTTTCTCACCATAAAGTATTATGTTGGCTATAGGTTATTGTTTTTGTTGTTGTTGTTGTTTTTTAAAGATGCTCTTTATCAAGAAAGTTCTCTATACCTGCTTGTTAATTATGAATGAGAGATAAAGGCAGGCACTTTTAAAATGTTGCTTTAAATCAATCTAGGAACTTCTAAATAACACAAGACCTAAGTCCAGTAAGAAATTATTTGGGCAACTGTCCCTAATAATCGCCTACTATAATCAAATCAGTATTATAGCATAATTGAGGCAGATACTGCCTGCCCTAGGCTGAGTCTGGGAGCCCCAAAACAATGATGAACAAAAGCCTGGAGCTTTAATTAGGAACTCACTTGAAGTGGGTCTTTACTCTGCAGTCTTCAGCAAATAGTTAAAATTTTAAAATCTGAAACTTTGTTCACAAACAATATGCGTTGATTCAGAGCTGGGCACTAACTCTCACAAGCTCTGAGGCATTTTCTTAGAGATAGTGGATTAATCAACAGGTGTATGAGATGTTACTTTATCAGATACTGAAGACCAAGCTTTGGGTAACATTTTTTTTTTCACTCAATTCCCCTTGGAATATTCATTTTCCCACCCTTTTATCGCAGAAATCACATCGCAGTATAAAAACATACTCCCAGGGCTAGGGTTGTGGCTCAGAGGTCGAGTGTTTGCATAGAGTGTGAGGCACTGGGTTTGATCCTCAGCAACACATAAAAGTAAGCATACTGTATCCACCAATAATTTTAAAAATAAACTTAAAAAAAAAACACTCCCAGTCTGGACTCAAGACCTAATTCAGAGAGTCAGCTCCTCTAGTTAACTGTACATTTGGCAAACATCTTAAAATAAACCCAAAGTATGCGGCGTAGTTTTTTTGGTTTTGGAGGTTGAGGGACTCAAGCGCGGACAAACGTAGAGCATTATTTCCTCTGCACTCTTTTCCATCTAGCTCCTTCCCAGAGCCGCACCTTGGGCGAAGGCTCTTCATGGACCCTGAAGTCACTCGTCTACGAAAATGAGCGAAAGGAAAATGGAGGATGCGGCACGCGATCGCGACAGAAAAAGCTTTCCTGTTTTAAAGAGCGACCAGTGTTAGGATCCAGGAAGAAACCTCCGCGACTTCAGAGTCCAAACCCAGGGCCCACCGCGCAGCCGCCAGCCCGCCTCTTTCTACCCAACCCGAGCCCAGACTCTTCCTTCCTCTTACTCCCGCCCCTTCGCCCTGCCAATCCCTAACCCGGCATGCATCACGCCGACCTTTTCCTTCCTAGCGACCCCACCTTCGGCGCCTCTCAATGACAATTGGCGCAGAGCATTGTGGTCCCGCGCTCGAGAGAGAGGTCGGGGGCAGGAAAAAGAAAGCAAAAGACTTGGGCAGGCCGGTAGGGCGGTCCCCGCGCACGCGCACGGGAGGAGGCGGGGGTGAAAGGGGGCGGTGCGTGGCCTACGGCGAGCGGAGTGGGGCGGGGTCGCGCGGCCTTGGCGGGGAGTCCGCGAGCCGGGAGGGGAGGGGGGTGGGTGAGGGAGCGGGCGGAGGAGGAAGTGTCATGGCGTCGGGCCGTGGAGGTTCTTCTCGCTGGTTCTTTACTCGGGAACAGCTGGAAAACACGCCGAGCCGCCGCTGCGGAGTGGAGGCTGATAAAGAACTCTCGTACCGCCAGCAGGCGGCCAACCTCATCCAGGACATGGGACAGCGTCTCAATGTGTATCCTTTCCTGTTCTTGGCCTTCCGCCCCTCACGCCCTGTCTCCCTCGCCGGGTTGCCGGGCCTGGTGTCCCGTGAACATAGCGCCGCTGCCTTGTCCTTCTGTGGGCCTTGGCTGTGTCGTGAGTGAGGGGACGCTTGGGCTCGGGCAGTCGCGAGAAGCCCGTGGACGAGGAGAAGGGGAGAGAGGAGCACAGGAACGCAGGCCGGCAGGTTGCGTTGTGTAATCTGTTTGGGGCAGCGCGTGGTGGCGGCAGGGAATGGGAGTGCCTCTCAGGAGAGAGCAGAGTCTGAGTATTATCGAAGGAAAGGGGCGGCTCCTTCGACGTCTCCCTTTGCCAGAAGGGGTTGAGAGGTGGGAAAGCTGAGTGGTAGGAAGACTAAAGTGTTGTCCGAGGCCTTTCTCCGCGCTCCTCTCCGGCTCCTCTCCTCTCTCGGCTTGTGCCTTGGAAGCGCACTACTGGAGGTCTTTATGTTCTTGGCGTGGTTTTGTTTGTATGTGTGTGTGCGCGCCCGCGCATTTCAACTGCTTGATTTTTGGTTGTAGCCACTAATAAATAGTTCGAGGGCTCTCATAATAGTAAAATTAGAGAGCAATGCTCCGCAGGTATTATTTTTGCTATTTATTTGGCGTCAAGCCTATTATCCCCACCCCCACCGGCTCGGGCTTTTATTTATTTCCTGTTTTGGATTTGGTTTTGAGTGAATTGGAGGCACTGGAAAAGGACCTTAGATCAGGAATTTTCCATCAAAGTTGTTTTGGGAAAGAGATGTTGTTTTTCTCAGAAATTTCCTGAATGTAACATTCCAGCTCTCAGCTTACTATAAACACTGCGATTGTTTATATGCACAGGTTTTATATGCACCATTCTTTCACCAAATTCAGTAGAAATGTAAGTACTATTTTATTACCCATTTACTGCTACCACAATTTAAAGTAAATCTATACTCAGAAAAAAGTTAGTTGGTCATTGATTTTACTGTTGAACTTAGTGTTCCGAATTAACGGTAAAAGTAAATAACGTGATAGACGTTTTGTTCAAACGCGGAGGGTTTCTTTGTGTACGTGTTTAAATTTTATAATGAATTAAACGGTAAGGCACTGTGTTAGGCTCTGCCAGGCCTTTTAAGCTGAAAAATAAGAAACATTTGCCTCAGAGTTAATAAATCAGTTTTCTTCATTTAAATTTTTGTATTTTACATTTGAATATGTTTAGTAATCATTGTGTAGATTGGGCGAGCCTGTTCATTCAGTGATAAATCTTAATTTTATTGGACTGTTTCAAATAATTGGAAACTGGGATTAATTAATTCCTTTGAAGTGATACTGAAAGAGCTAGCTGTTTAGGGAAATACTTCATTTACTAACAGTTTAAGATGTCAGAGTTTCTGTTTATCATACATTAGTATTAGTTGTCTCCTTAAGCATTAAGTTGATTCAAATGTCAAAATTCTTCCTTCAAGTAGTCTGTTAGGAGTATATTTGTATATGTTAGTTTTGATGGAAAACTTGCATACTAAGGCATTTCTTTCTTTTCAGAATAACGTGTGTTGCACTTGTTAGCCAAAGGAAAAAGAAATGTATATTGTTTAGAAATGTTTAACCCTGGCTTAATTCTCACTATCTTTATTTTTTACTCTTTTCCCCATGGTTTTCTGAATGTTATTCTTGAAAAATGTGTGTTGGAGAACTTAATGCAATTTTGGATAGTCATTAGGACTTCATTTGCTAAGAAAACAGTCTTAGAAAGCATCCTTAAGAATGTTATTTTTGAAAGGGGAGAGTTTCATGATTTAGATTGATTCCTACTTCTAGCTCTTATGATCATAAATCTAATTTGGTTTATTAGATTTATCTTGAATAGTATTTCTACTATTACACACACACACACACACACACATATATATATTTCTGTGTAGATTTAGGTCTCTTGCCTTCCCCTTTATTTCTAATCTTCTTAAATCTGTGTAATTTATTGATTTCAGTTTCCTGGTTATTTTTAGGCATAACTCGTAAGTCAGTGAATAGTATTGTGGAGGAGAAAGGAAACCAGTAGGAATAATATTTAGATTAAAGGAATTACATTTTTATGTAATTCCTTTAATCTAAATATTAGATTCAAGGTAGTAGTGAACTTAATGAATACTAACATAAATTTTGCTGTTCTTAAGTACTCATGGATAATGCTGGTAAAAATTACAAGTCAAAAAAGTTCTGGAAATTCTTTATACAGCTTTATATAGATGTCCCATTTGGTGAATTGGGTTTACTTTTCTGCTTCCAGCAATGATCATCTCATACATGTCTTCACTTTTTTAAAGTTTTTCCTCTTACATAATTTGTCTTTATGAGTTGGTTGGTGTGCTTCAAAATATCTTGTTGAAGGCCAGGCCAAAATTCACAACTTTAAATTGATGGGTAAGGCCCAGGTCATTTTAATTCTAGCTTTCACTATTTTATTAAATGTCATTATTCAGTAAATAGCTAGAATATTTTATTATTATTACTACTATTATTAATGTCATGTGTGTATGAAGATAAACTTCAGCATTTTATATTTAATTATTATCAGCAACATTGAAATCTTAGGTTAATTTCTGTTTTGCAAAACAACATGACATCCTTCACATAAAACTTGTTCTTTTTACCTTCATTATTACAATCTCATAAGTGATTTTTAATGTTAGTGTACTTGAATCAATTTCACAACCTGACCCTTTTGCATGCTCGCGCTCACACACACACACACACACATACCATCCTTTAGGGTGAAAGGGGTCATCTCAAATTGAATATGAGTCAACGCTTAAATTCATATTCACCCAGATCGTTGGGAAATTTTTTATTGAGGGATGTAATCAAATGTTGATGGGTTTACAAAAGCCTAAATCTTCACATAGTATACTGAACACCATTTAGTAATTGGACCTATGGAATAACAAGCTTAGATTTTTAAGCTGCTAGAACAAACTGTATCAAGTCTTAAATGTAATTGTCACTTCATTTTATTTCCAACATTGACAAATTTGAAAAAGAACCCTAGAAGTAAAGTGCTATAGTATTTAAGAATAAAATCATTATCAGCCTGTGCTGGTGATCCACTGTCTCTGTCTCTTTCTCATCCTGTTCTTTTGTCAATTTCTTATAGAATTGAGTCACTATAAGAAGTAAATGACTTTTCATCTGTAGTCTAATTAGGTAAATCTACCTTTCATTTGCTGGGTGCCGAGAGCCTTATGTAATTCAGATTGATAATTAAAGAATGGATTTTCTAGATCACGTTTAAGATAGGTCTAGTAAAGGCCCTGGGGCTGACAGTGCCTACAAGGTATAAACTGAGGGTTGAGCATCCTCAGTTAGGTTTTTGTTTTTTGGTTTTTTTTTCCGGTGATGCCAGAGATTGAACCAAGTGCTTATGCTAGGCATGTGCACTGCCCACTAAGCTATATCCCCAGCCCCTCCAGTACCACATTTAAGAGTAGATGTTGACTCAGTTTCTCTTAGAGATTATTTATTAATTTGGTTAGACAAGTTTATGATGGTGTTTGTTTCTTTTTTGTATCACTGGTGGTTGAACCCAAGGCCTCACTCATGTTAGGCAAGCACTCTGAGCTAATCCTCAAAACTTTTATTTTACTTTGAGACTATCTTGCCAAGTTGGCCTGTCTGTCCTCTGAATTGCCATCCTCCTGCCTAGGCCTCCCGAGTAGGTAGAATTTCAGTCATGTGCCACTCACCCAGTGCACTTTAAAAATTTTTTTTTTTGCTTGGGGGCGGGGGTGGGGGGAGATACTGGGAGTTGAACAGAAGCACTTTACCCTTGAGCTATATCCCCAGCCCTTTTTGTATATTTTGTATCTCACCAAGTTGCTTATGGCCTTTCTGAGTTGCTGAGGCTGACCTTGAACATGCTATCATCCTGCCTCAGCCTCCAGAACCACTGGGATTGCATGTGGCACCACCATATGCAGATAAGTCCAGTGAGTTCCCTTAAGGATCTCTTAAGTATTTTTGTTGGTCATAGTCTGCTGTAATAGCACTTCTCCAATTGATGTACTTTATTTTCCTTAATAGAATTGCCTTTTTCTTGAGTTCATCAATTAGAACTACAGATGATATGCAAATTTTAAATGTATTATAGTTCTATTTAAGAGCCCACGAATACATGGTGAGTGAAGGAGAGCACTAGGGGTTAATGATATTAAAAAATGACTACTGGGGCTGAGGCTCAGTGGTAGAGTGAGCGCCTTGTATGAATGAGGCACTGGGTTTGATCCTCAGCACCACATAAAAATAAATAAAATAAAGGCATTCTGTCCATCTACAATTACAAAAGAAAAGAAAAAAGAAATGACTATAATGGTTAGTGAGAATGGATATGGTCTACATCATAGTTGAGTTTAATTTTATACATGTAAGTTAGATTGGTCCGCTGCTGCACATAAGCAGATTTGTATTTGTGCAATTTGATTTCCACTTTCTGCTCACAATTTTTGTTTTGTTTCTCAGTTGACTTGGCTCTTGAGTAGTGGAAATCATTGGAAATTTAAAGATAATCTGGTATTCCTTTCTTCCCTTATGAAGACTTCAGTGATTCTGAGGAAGGACTTTTTTTAGAGTCTATCATGAGAAGTGTTCACAATTCCTGTTCTTTGTCTGATAAAGGCTACCTGTTAGAATGTAATGGCAGGGCTTTTGTTTTGTTAGTTATTTTGCTTTATTCACTGTTACATTACTGCTGCCTAGAAGGCTGCCTCACATAGAGAAGATAGTCTATATTATTCTAATATGCCTTGCCCACATAGATGCATTTAGAGTGTTTTATGATTGAAAACTACTGTAGGCATATAGCAAATTAAAATGGTAGAAAGAGGGTTAGGTGTAGCTGCTTCTGGGGTAGTTTTTTGTTTTTGTTTTAGTTTTGGTATCAGAGATGGAACCCAGGGGTGCTTATCCACTGAATCACATCCCCAACCATTTTTTATTTTGAGATGGGGACTTGCAAAATTGCTTAGGGCCTCACTAAGTTGTGAGGCAGGTTTGGAACTTGTGATTCTCCTGCCTCAAACCTCCAGAGCTGCTGAGATTACAGGTATAAGAAAGTTTTTATATTGGAATGTTTTGGTTCATCTACTCTGTTGAAATCCAGTGGTACATACCATCTACAATAAATATTTGGTCCCTGCTCTATATTTAATACCTCTTAAAGATATAATTGACATTGCTTATATTTCAGCTGTTGAAAATAAATGACTGGGCTTTTTTTTTTTTAAGTATATTTAGAGTTATACATCAATTTTAGAAGTTATCATTTCTCTTTGTTACCTCAAAAAGAAAACCCATTCTCACTTGCCATCTCTGCCCATTCTTTCCCTTAGCCTATGTGAACATTTCATATAAAGGGAATCCCATACACTAAGTAGTCCTCTGAGACTTTTTTCACTTAGTATAATGCTTTTCAAATTTTACCTGTATTATAGCATGTAGCAGTACTTCACATATTTTTCTTGATGAACCACCCATTCTGCTGTCTGAATAAACAACATTTTACATTACATACCTGTTAATCAATTGGTAGACATATATGTTGTTGCCACACTTTGGCTATTTTGAATATTGTAGCTGTGAATATTGATACATATGTTTTGCTTTCCCTTGTGTTTGTCCCCAGGAGGAAAACTGCTGGATCATATACTAGACCCCAGTAATTTTTTTTTTTTTTGGTACTGGGAATTGAACTCAGGGGCACTCAACCACTGAGCCACATCCCCAGCCCTATTTTATTTATAGACAGGTTTTCACTGCTTGTGTATCCAGAAGAGAAATTGGCTGGATTATATAATTCTATTTTTAATTCTTTTAGGAATTTACCATTTGTAGCATTTTACATTTCCAACATCAGTGCACCAGGGTTCCAATTTCCATATCTTTGCCTGCAACTGTTCTGTTTTGAAATAGTAGCCATCCTAACTGTTGATCTTACTGAGATTTTGATTTGCATTTCTGTAATAACTACTTAGGTTAATCTTATGTGCTTGTTGGCCATTTGTATCTTCTTTGGAGACATGTTTAATCAAGTCCTTTGTCCATCTTTCAGTTGCATTGTTTGGTTTTTGTTGTTATTTATGTATAAAAATTTTATCAGGTATATTATTTGCATATATTTTCTCCCATTCTATGGGCTTTGGCTCTTTTATTGGGGGGTGGGTACTGGGGGTTGAACTTGAGTCACTTGACCACTGAGCCACATCCCCAGCCCTATTTTGTATTTTATTTAGAAACAGGGTTTCACTTAGTGGCTTAGCATCTAGCTTTTGCTGAGGCTGCCTTTGAACTCCTGATCTTCCTGCCTCAGCCTTCTGAGTTGCTGGGATTATAGGCATGTACCACCACACCCAGATTTTTGCTTTTTGTTGTACAAAGGGGTTTTATTTTGATGAAAGCCAACTTTTTTTTTCTTTTTGTTACCTGTGTATTTGGTTTCATTCACAGTACCATTCCCAAATCCATGAAGCTTTTTTCTTGTTTTCTTACAAGAGTTTGTAATTTTAGTTCTTATGTTTATGGTTGATTTATTTTTGTTACTTTTTGTATATGTAAGGTTGGTAAGGTTCCAATTCATTCTTTTTGCATGTGAATATCCAGTTTTCTCACCACCTTTTATTTTTTTTTAATAATTGTAGAGATTTTGTTGCTTTAATTAGAAGGCACAGCACTTCTAATTTTTCCTTATGCTATCCTTTATGAGCTAAATATTCTTCTGTTATACATTTTTATAATTAGCATAGCTTTCCTGGAATTTAATAAGATGTGCTTCTGTTTTTCTTATCTCACAGAGCTCCTTTTTTATTTTCATGTACTATTTTAAAATGTTTGCTTTTTCCCATTTTTATCTTCTGTTGTGCTTATCCTGCCAATTGTGCTATTATTCTCAGAGGTTTCTCTTCAGTGCAAGTCCTGGAAAAGAACCAGATCATTTTCAAAACTTAATAGATGTTAATTTCAACCTTTTAAGCTTTACTATAGGTCTCTTTCATCCACCCATTTCTGGTACTGGCAAAACTTCTATTTAGCTCAGGAATTGGCCTGCCATGATTTCCAGTGAACCACCTATTGGCTCTTTTGAGGTTCTTCTGTTATTGGATCCAACACATGTCCTTTTATCACTCTTTTGCCTTTTGCTATACAGGTGCTAAGTATTTCCATAGTACCCTATTTTTGTCTTTACCCACTTGTATTTAGATTTCCTAGGAATGCCCTGTCATGTGATTGGGTTGTAAGTATTTATGGGGTTTTGATTTTGCTATCTTGTTGTTTTGTTTTTCTGTGGGAATTTCGAATTGCTTCTGCCAACATCTAGAAATTATTAAAGGATAATGCTTGCTCAACTACCTTCATTTTTGTCTTTTGTGTGTGTAATACTAGAGATTGAACCCAGGGGTGTTTTACCACTGAACTATATCTATATCCCCAGCCCTTTTTATTTTATTTTACTCTTGAGATAGAGTCCCACTAAGTTGCTGAGGCTGGCCTAGAACTTGTAATCATCTTCCCTCAGCCTCCTTATTCACTGGGAATACAGGCATGGTGCAGCTTCAGTCATCTTCAGTGATAAAATATTTCTAGTGACACTAGGATAAGGTATTATTATTTAAATGTACTTAAGGTACAAATTCTTCTACTAAGTTGGTTTTCTTTTCTATGGTTTTTTCAAAGACATTACTAAGTTACTTGAAGTTTTCCTGTTAAATAAGGAGGGTGGTCTATCTGGGAGATTTCACTTATTAAATAGATAAATATTACAAAGCACATATGATGTTCTTTTTTTTTTTTTTAAGACACAAGGTCTCACTGAGTTGCTTAGCAACTTGCTTTTGCTGAGGCTGGCTTTGAACTTCGGATCCTTCTGCCTCAGCCTTCTGAGGTGCTGCTGGGATTACAGGAGTGCACCACCACGCCCAGCGCACATATGATATTCTTAACTGATTTTTCTCAAACTGATTCTGAAAACAACTAAGAAAATTTTCCGAAAGTTCTTGTTATTTTGAAACAGTGCTCTTGTCTGCCTAATTATGGATTTAGTGTAGTGACTCTGTATTATGAAAGTCTTAATAATTTATGTGTCTATGATGATCATATCCCACTTGACCTTGAATTTTTTCTGTGTTGGGATCAAATCCAGGACCTGGCACATGCTAGGCAGGTGCTCTGCTGCTTAGCTACACCCCAGCTCAAGAAATAATTTTCTGTTTTGTGCTGCTATAACAGAAGGAGTTTAGGTAATTTATAATGAACAAAAATTTATTTTCTGGCAGTTCTAGGAAACTCCAAGGTCTAGGGTTTATTAGCGTCTAGCTAGGGCCTTCCTACTGAAGATCACATGGTGAAAGAACAAGAAAGAGAACCCACATCCCCATCCCTTTTTAAAATGGTATTAACATCTATTTGTAAGGGCTATTTTTCAAGCCTTCATGACTTAAAACACTTTGCATTAGACGCTACCTCCTCTTTCTCTTGCCTAGGAGAATTACATTTGCAGTGCATGAATTCTGGGACATATCCAAACCATTAGGAAATTCTAAACTAATTCAGATGTCCAGAATAGAGTAGGAATTAATATTTGCAATGTGTATTGAGTGTTTGCATTGGCTAAAGCACATAGTTTACAAATAAACTTTCAAGGCCATTTTAGAACATTTTTTTAAAAAAATATTTTACTAGTGTCTTATAATTACACATAATTGGAAGAACAGGAGTTTTAGTAGTACATAAAATGGTTGTTTTTAGGTGAAAACCAATAGATAATTATAAGTTCTGTTGTAAACACATATACATATTCTAGTGAATGGGGGAAATTAAGTTCTAACTGTAAAGCCATCATGTTAAGTACTCTGTATGGCCATATTTAAGGAAATATAAGCTATGGAGGTTTTCTCTAAATGGGGGCAACAAAATTACCTACTTGATAAATGTTGAAATTTAAAAATGTGAAGTTAATGGCTTTAATGGCTTGTATTTAGCAACAGCATGTCTTATATTTACATGATAGGCAAACATGGAAGTTTTTTTCTTTATAAATAAGACATAAATCATGCTTTTCCCAAGGGGCATATTCTAGAGAAAAAACAAATTACTTAGTGGTTTACTTTAAATTTGTCTAATGTGGAAATTGCTAAAAACAGTAGTCAATTTGAAAGACTTTGTGTATCTGTGAACATTTAGTACGTTTTCCATTTCATTCTCTTCTTGTTTTGAAGCTATGTAATATGATAGGCCCTAACTTGAAATCGAGTGTTGAGCACTTAAAATGTGGCTAGTATAAGGAACCGTAATGTAAAATAATTTCCTATTAAGCACAACTTACGTTTTGGTAGGACTACATTTTGCTTTGTTGAAATATTAACATCTGGGCTGGGGATGTGGCTCAAGCGGTAGCACACTTGCCTGGCATGCGTGCGGCCCGGGTTCGATCCTCAGCACCACATACAAACAAAGATGTTGTGTCCGCCAAAAACTAAAAAAATAAATATTAAAATTCTCTAAAAAAAAAAAAGCTTAAAAAAAAGAAATATTAACATCTGATTTAAGATATAGTATGTCAGCATAAGAGCAAATTTTGAATTCTTAACATGGTGGAAATATAAAATATCACAATTTAATACTTTGTCTTTTCTTTTTTGATACCAGAGATTGAACTCAGGGACACTCAACCACTGAGCCACATTTTTTTTTTTTAATATTTTTTAGTTGTCAATGGACCTTTATTTAATTTATTTATATGTGGTGCTGAGGATCAGGCCCAGTGCCTCACACATGCTAGGCAAGTGCTGTACCACTGAGCCACAATCCCAGCCCCACCAGCCTTATTTTGTATTTTATTTAGAGACAGGATCTCACTGAGTTGCTTAGCGCCTTGCTTTTGCTGAGGCTGGTTTTGAACTTCTAATCCTCCTGCCTTGTGCCCTCAAGCTGCTGGGATTGCTAACAAGTGGCTGGGCACCTGGCTCCATTGTTTATTTTTTTCATTATTTATTTTTTTTATTAGTTGCTAGTTTTATATTTATGGCAGCACTAGTTTGGGGTTATGGATATTTTGTATCCATCAACAAAATGATTATTGGGTCTTACACTATAATATTTTGTTCTGTAGGCAAATGTGTGCACATTCAAATAAATTTTAAAACAATTCAATTTAGAAGGTTAAAAGTGGGAAAAATGACTTTTCTGATTATGAATCTAAAGATAATAAAAACTGGTATAGTTTAAAGCTTTAAAAAAATGGCTAAGAGGGCAGAAAGAAGATTCTGAGGATGGGGGAGCAGTCCAGATGGTATAGTGAGCTGAGCGCAATAACAGATGCCTGTAATCAGCAATTGAGGCTGAGGCAAGAAGATCACAAATTCAAGGATAGCCTCAGAAATTTAAGGAGACCCTCAGTAACTTAGCAAGTCTCTATCAAAATTAAAAATAAATAAATAAAAAGGACTGGGATATAATATGCTCAATAAAAGAGATCACAGAAACATCTAATAAATATCGTATATTAACTTCTTTTTAAAAACATCTTTATTGATAACATTCACAAACCATACATTTACTCATTTATTTATTTTATTTTTAAAATTTATTTAGTTGTAGATGAACACATGGTATCTTTATTTATTTTTATGTAATGTTGAGGTTTGAATCCAGTGCTTCACATGTGTGAGGCAAGAACTTTACCACTGAGCTATAGCCTCAGCCCCAAATTTACTCATTTAGAATACATAATTCAAAGGGTGTGTTAATGGAGTTGTATAGCCATCATTTTTCATCACTTCCCAAAAAAGCCTTGACTACATAAATAGTTTATTCATCATCAGTTCCTTTCCCCACCTTGGGCAACCACTAAATAGTTTTCTGTCTCCATTGATTTGCCAGTTCTAGATATTTCATATAAATAGAATCATGCAATGTATAGTCTTTCACATGGCGTATTATTTTTAAGGTCCATCCATGGTGTAGGATATATTAGGACTTCGTTCCTTTTTGATGCTGAATAATATTCTGTCCCTTTGGTAGCTATCCTTTAATTATTCATATGACAGTTGATGGGCATTTGGGTTGATTTCACTTGTTGTCTGTTATGAATAATGATATCAACATTCAAATACAAGTTTTTGTATAAACATTCACTTGTATTAGGTAAATACCTCAGAGTGGAATTTCTGGGTTATGAGGTAATCTAGATTCCCATAATGGAGAGCTTTGTAAAAACATTTCAAGGAATTGCCAAACTGTTTTCCAGAGTAGCCACACCATTTTATCTTCCCAGAAGAAATAAATGAGGATTCAATAACTCCATATCTTTTCTACACTTATAACTGTTTGTGGCTTTTTTTTTTTTTTTGGTAGGTGTGAATGTATCTCTCATTGTATGTGGGCTCCCCTGTCCCCACACTTTCTTGGTGGTATTTGCAATACAGACATCCAGTTTGTTAATGTTTTTTCTTTTATCACTTGTATAATCTAGGATCTGAAATTTTAGTCTGTGATCCATTTTGAGTTATTTATTGTGTATGGTATAAAGAAGGAGTTGAGTTTTTGTTTTTTTTAAGACTAGTTATATACAGTTGCTTTAGTACCATTTGTTGAACTTTTAATAGTCTTGTTGAAAATCCATTGACCATGTAAGGGTTTATTTCTGGAATCTTGGTTTTTCTGTTCTGTGATCCTTTATGTCTGCCTTTATGCACATCCCACAGTCTAATGGGATTATTGTAGCTTTATAGTAAGTTTGAATTTAGTAAGTATGAGTCTTCCAATTTTGTTCTTCAGTTTATTTTGGCTCTTCTGAGCCCTTTGCATTTCCATATGAGTTTTAAGATCCAGGAGTCAGTTTTGGGGGTGGGAGGGCCTAATGAAAGAAAGAAAACAGATTTTGATGAGCATTGAATCTGTAGATGACTTTGGCGGGGAATAGTGACTGCTTTTTTCATAGCCTTTTGTTAGATTTGTGTTGAATATTTGAGAACCTGTGTGAGGTTAATGTCCGTATTACAATACTATATAAAAGTGTTGAGTGTTCATGGTAGGCTGTAGGAACTCTATATCGAGAATAGAGACTTAACTATAAAATTGGTGTACTTTAAACACTAAGTTTTCTCAGTATGAATGAGAAAACAACTAAAATGTCAGCCTGAGTAATGACACTTGCTGTAACACTTTAATGTCAGTGCAGCAAAATTAAAGATGTAGACCACTTTTTTTGTACTAGAATTTTGTTTTAGTTATTTTAAGTTTGGTGATCATTCTTATTAACAAATGGGCGTTTTGACTTATTCTTTTTTTTGTTTGTTTTGTTTTAGAGAGAGAGAGAGAATTTTAATATTTATTTATTTTTTTTAGTTTTCAGTGGACACAGCATCTTTGTTTGTATGTGGTGCTGAGGATCGAACCCGGGCCACACGCATGCCAGGCGAGCGTACTACCACTTGAGCCACATCCCCAGCCCTTGACTTATTCTTTTTTGTATGGGCTCTTCCTCCCTAGTCTTCCTTCATATCAAGTTGATCTTTCTGTGATGCTTTTCTAATGTTATACCACTACCACTTTTCCTAAACTGTAACCTAGGCAAGTAATTTTCAAATTTTGAGCTGTGGCAATTAAAGCTAGCTAAGAATTTATTAATGGAGTCCCTTTAGAAGGTACTGAAAATAATTATCAAGTCTTAGGGGTGGGGTGGAAATATATTTGGGAAAGTTCAGGGACAGGGAAAGAATGACTTCACCAGTGTGTAAGACCTACAGATAAATCACAGGAACAGATTAGAATGAGCCTGTTTGTATTAGCAAACTTGGAAGCCTTTTTTTTTTTGTGCCTTGAGGCTTTTCTCAACTAACAGATTTAAGGTCAAAGGGTGATAAAACAGGCATGTACAAATACACACCAAATTATTCACCAAGACTATTAAAAGGCTAAAGGCCAGATGTTTCATAGAACTGACTGATAACAACCATTTTTGGTGACTTAGCAATTACCCAGGGTTTTTTTTTTTTTTTGTTAATGCATCCTGACTTTGCCTCTAGCTATCAAGGTTGAAACCAGCATTGGAGACTGAAGAATGTCATCAGTGAGGGCATCATGGCGGAGAGGGGAGACAGCAGACTGGAATGGGCAGGAGGAGGAAAGATGTAGAAGGAAGGGAGTCAGATCAAGAGGTAGGAATGGAAACATAAAAGAATAGAAAAGGAGAAGGGGAGAAAGGAATATGGGGATAAATCATAATAAGAATCTCAAGCATCATAATTTCCGTATTTGAATATGCTTAGTTAAATCTGCAGCAGAACCTTAGAAGAATTGAGTTTAATTAACTGTGGAAGGAAGTGAGCAAGAAAAAGGGAATTTAAAAAGTTTGCTTTTTAAATTATTTTTTAAGGTCAACACTAACAATTGTTTAATTTTTCAACATAGTAGTAATAATATTTGAGTTATATTCCTGTAGGGGCACTGTTCTGCTTTGCCTGTGTTGGTTCATTTAATCCTCATTGTAATCTTGATAAGTGGATATTATTTCTCCTGTTCTACACACGCAGAAACTGAGCCACAAAGAGAATAAGTACTGCCTAGACTTGTCAGATAATAGAGCCAAGATTCCACTCAGACAGTCTTGGCTTCATCACTTCTATTTTACCCCTCAATAATTGTGTGTATATTTAGGTAGAAATTTGTCTTTGCTTTGAAACTGTAACATTCCCTTGCAATAGTTGTACATCTGCTAGAGTGACAAATGCTTTAAAAATCAGCTTTTTTTTTTTTGAAATGTTCACAAAATTTTTATTACTGATCTTATGTTAAATCAGCTAGGTATCGAAACACTAAAATGGACAGTACACGATCCCTGTCCCCAGTAAACTGGATCTCAACTTTATAATTGTTTGATTGTGCAAACCAACTAAACATATATATTCCAGTATTGCTGGTGTGAATTCTTTGGCTTCAAACCATATTCACAAGTGCCAGTGAATGTTGCCTTCAAAATATGTTCACCTTTAAAAACCACAGTCCAACTAGTAATATTTCTGTTACCCAAAACTTTTGGAATTCTTTTAAGTCACACAACAAAGTCAGCCTTCCATACAAAAGGCAGTAGTAATATCTAGTTTGATCACTATCTTTGATCATCCTTAAAATTAAAGCCTCACATGGATATTCATTCACCTAAGTATCTGTCTGAAAAGGTGTTGTATTGTGTTTTGTTTTTACAGCCCTGATGGAGTAAAATATTTGCAGGCTGTAGAGGAGGAAATGTGAATGGAGTTAGTGGATTTCACCAGGAACTTTAGAAGAGTGTTGGATGTTAGTGTTGCACTGGAGGAGGATGAGAGATTTGAGCCCTAAGGGAACAGAAAGACTTCTATGAAGTCTTTCCTGAAGATCATTGCTTGGCTCCCTAGATACTTAAATTTTAAAATTATGTATAGAACTTTAGAATCATTAGTACACATTCTTTGTTTCTTTTAAGACTATCTTTGAAGGAAAATGTGTAGTTTGAAAGTTTTGTTGATATTGAGACTTATAGTAGCACTGCCACAGAATGTATGGAGGGGATGGAGCTGTGTTTAGGAATTATGTGGGAGTTATGAAGAAAAGTTCATTGGAAACTTTTGTTGAGTATCTTTTTGGAAAATAAGAGAAATTCTGGATCATGTGGCAGTTCAGGAAATGTTAAGTATTAAGTAATTCACTCTAATTTGACTTTTGACTTGGGCTTCTATTGCTTCGATTTTGATACAGAGTTTTAGCATGTTGAAGGTTGGATTGCTATTATTTTAGATATGAATAAGATGAGAGAGAGATTGTGGGAAATAGAGAGTCTTCGTTTTATTGTTTTTTTTTTTTTAATTTCTTTTATGGCCATTGGTTCTTAGATTTTTATTATGGCATTTGGGATACTTTATTGGTGCCTTTCATACATCTCATGCATTCAGCAAACATTGAACAGCAGTCATACAATGCTAGATAATGGGAACACAATGAATAACTCAGTCTGTGTTTAAGCTGCTTCTAGGCTGTTAAATCTTTTAAGCATTCTCAATTTTTCCAATATTTTTCATGTTAAAATTTTAATTTTAAGGGCTGGGGATGTGGCTCAAGCGGTAGCGTGCTGGCCTGGCATGCGTGCGTCCTGGGTTTGATCCTCAGCACCACATACAAAACGGAGATGTTGTGTCCGCCGCTAACTAAAAAATAAATATTAAAAAATTCTCTCTCTCTCTCTCTCTCTCGCTCTCTCGCTCTCTCACTCTCTCTCTTTAAAAAAATTAATTTTAAAAAGGGGAAATAATTTGAAAGTCTATGTTGAAATTATTAAGCCCATTTGAGAAACCATTATTTCTGATCATTGGGAGTAGTTACTAACCAGTTTTCTGTCACTATAGTGAAATCTCTGAGGCAGTTAACTTATAAGGAGAAAGGGTTTATTTCAGCTCATATTTCTGGAGGCTCTATTCCAATATCAAATGGCCTCATTGCTTTGGTCAAAGCAGACTGCTCACCTTATGACAGAAAGCAAAGAGAAAGAGAAAGGTCCCATAATCCTCCCAGTGACTTAAGAAGCTTCCACTAAGCCCCCGTCTCCTAAAAATGTATGTCATCTCCCAGTAGTGCTACTATATTATAGGTCTGTTTTAAAGATTAATGCTGCAGAAAAAGAGCTTTTTGAAGGCATTTTTATTCTATTTACTCATCTGCAAAACTAGAGAAACTCCCTTTTGAATCCAAAATCCAATGATTAAATTCCATGTCATGTTTTTTAAAAAGCCCTCAGAAGACAAGGATCTCTTCCTTAATTACCCACATCATGTGATAAGATTTATACCTCTCTTTTTCCACCTCCCCTCTGGCATTATTTCTGTATAATGACTGATGAACCCCCTCCTCCCCAAAGATACAGTGAGACCCAGATCTTCATCTCTTGAAAAATAGAGACCTAAATCTTTAACATTTAGAAACTACTTTTCCATGAGAAATTTCTTTTGTATAATCTTATTTTATTTATTTATGTAGGTACTGGGGATTTAACACAGAGGCACTTTACTACTGAGCTACATCCCCACTTCATTTTCCTTTTTTTTTTTTTTTTGGACACGGGGTCTTGCAGAGTTGCTGAGGCTGGCCTCAAACTTTGAATCCTTCTGTCTCAGCTTGCCAGGTTGCTAGGATTACAGGCATGTACCACATGCCTGGCCCTTGTGTAACCTTATTTTTTAGATGTTGATGGACCTTTATTTTATTCATTTATTTATATGCGGTGCTGAAAATAAAACCCAGGGCCTCACACATGCTAGGCAAGTGCTCTTTCTACCACTGAGCCACAACTCCAGCCCCTCTTGTGTGTAATCTTAAAGCATACTTCGAGCATAAAGTATATCTAATTCCTGGGTTAGTATATCTAATTTCTTGGTTTTTTGATTTATTGCTAAATTTACTTTTTGGGTAAATGTTTTTTTCAAAATTTATGTTTCTCTTAGTCATTGTCTTTGTAATGCTTTGTTATTGTGCTTATATCCCAAGGACCTTAGTTATAAAAAAAGAAAATTGATCCTTTCTGGATCTCCACTTTTACAAAAGTTTCTAATCTGTGTATATTACATGTTTATACCCTGTTTTTTGTAGCTTTAGCTGTAGTGAAGTAATAAAGGTAGCCAGGCTGAGTTCAGAATTTTTTCTTAGGATACCTGTTCTGCCCTTTAAACAAGATAGTTTGGCTCTTAATCATATAATAAGTCAATGCTTGACTTAAACAAGCACTAGAAAGTGATGATTCTGTGCCTAAAAAGGAGAGAGTATAGTAGATATATTTTACCTGCTGTTAATCTTTTTTTTTAATTATGGCATCATCATTTTGCTATTCCTTTACTTTCATAGTTTATAAATTAATATTCAACTTTCCCTCTTTAGCTGAAGTATAAATCTTTTCTCTTATCCCCTTTTGCTTTTCTGTCTGAAAACCAAGTAAAACACATTATGTCAGTGGACAGCTAGTTCTGTTTAATGAATAAATAACATGATTAAAGCTCTCACATTGGAGCTGGGAGTATAACTCAGTGGTGGAGCTTCTGCTTAGCATGTGCAAGGTACTTGGTTCAATCCTCAGCACCAAAAATTAAAACAAACAAACAAACAAAACAACTTTTTCATCAATCTTTCCATAGACCAGTGTACAATTCATACTATTAATAATGCATTCTTTCCTTGCACACCTTCCTCCTTACAAAGTAGAGAAATTTCCTAAGATCTGTTTTTACATCATCAAATTTTTCTCTTTTCTACAGATAATATCACCTACTGCATTATTTTTGGCTGCAAAAGTGGAAGAACAAGCTCGAAAACTTGAACATGTTATCAAAGTGGCACATGCTTGTCTTCATCCTCTTGAGCCACTGCTGGATACAAAATGTGATGTATGTTTTTTTTTTTTGTTTTTTTTTTTTAAGTGCTTGGAGAGTTTTTCTTTAGAAGTTTGAAACTTTTTCATATTTTAGGCTTAATACAGTTAGTGTGGAATACCAAATGTTGCTTGTTTTTATTACCACTGAGGATCATAATACCAGGAAGCCATCTGACAGAAACATTTCAGATATGTTCCTGAATTTGGATGTCATTCTGAATTATATAAAGCTTTGATTCAAAGTTACTTTCAAGTGTTTCACATGTTGTCTGTCCTCAAAGCAAACCTGTGAATTATATAAGAGGATAAGTAATATTTGTAGATGTCCTTGACCAGAAAATAAAGAACTCTTTTATGTTATTAGCAGATGAAGAAATAGAAAAACTCTCATTTACCTCTAGAATAGTAATTAGTCTTTTTAAAGAGTTGTTCCTGCCAGGTGTGATGGCATATGCCTGTAATCCCAGCAGCTTGGGAAACTGAGGCAGGAAGATCATAAATTCAAAGCCATCTTCAGCAACTTAGTGAGACCCAGTCTCAGAATATTTTTAAAAGGGCCGGGGATGTTGCTCAGTAGTTGAATGCCCCTGAGTTCAATTCCCCAGTACCAAAAAAGAGAGAGAGAGAGAGAGCTGTTCCTTCTAATAAAGTGGGAGCTAGAATTGTAGGCCTTTTTTCTAACTTTTTTTTTATTATAGGTGAGTTATTTAATAAGAAACCTTTACTCACCAAATGACTAAAGAATTACATTAATTTTGTTTAATTTAGGTCAAGTTTCAAGTCCAGATAAAGCTCTGATAGAAGTATATCTGATTTTATTAATAATAAACTTTATAATAAATGTTGGATTTAATGGAAAAAATGTACCTACTAAATAAATAGTAAGGAATTTTTGATTATTCAAAGATAGTACAAACTCAGATTTCTAATGAATGCTTGATAGTATTGCTCAAATACTAGAAAACCATGTTTTAAAAATTAACTCAAATGACCTTTCAGAATGGAGCATAAATAAAATTAAGTGTACTTCTTTATCACCCAGGTTAGTTGTCATGATCTAAGAATGATGTGGCAGAAAGTTCTTATATTCTTATAGTATTACAATGGAGAATACTTTCTTGAAATTTAGGGAGAAGGTTCTCTGACATTTATGTCTCCATGGGTGTATGTATGATACATTATTTTCATATTTTATATCTGAACTCTCTTCTTTTAATCTAAAGAGTTGAGGTTTTGTTTTGATTGTCTTTCCTAAAGAGTGCTAACATTTCTTTAAATGCTGGTTTGAGTTTGATGTTATTATTTAGCTTGGTGCTTCTGTTGTAAATGTGTCTTGAAGCAGTAATGCCTAGGTAAAAGTTTAACTATACGCACTGTATAGATCTTTTCTCAGTTAACCTGTATTATCATTAAGGATTTTTCTGTTTGTTTTTGTTTTTTCTTTGTACACTTTGTAAACTGGAAAGTGATTCAGTTTAGGCTTGTCACAAAAAAAATGAATGTTCTCTATTACTCTCAGTTTATTTTTCCCATATTTGCAAACTCCATTAATTCTTTTGTAATTGATCTATAATTCTCATGAGATGTAAAGTTTTAAGTAGTTTAGTAGTGTTGTTTATCTTAAGTATTTTAATATTATTTTTATCTGCCAGGCTTACCTTCAGCAGACTCAAGAACTGGTTTTACTTGAAACCATAATGCTACAAACACTAGGTATGTATTAATGTCAATTATCTTGTGTTCTTCAGTGCAATATTTTCAATTAAAGATTCCTAGAATAATTTTATTGAAGAAAGTTATTTTAAAATACGGTAGTATTGCCCAGCTTGGTGTGGTGGCACACACCTGTCTTCCCACCTACCGGAGAGACCTATAGTCCCAGGACAGGAGTGTAAGGCAGGAGGATTGCAAATTTAAGGCCAGCCTGGGCAATGTAGCAAGACCCTATCTCACAAGTGTTAAAAGTACTAGAGGTATAGCTTAGAAGTGGAGTGCTTGCTTGGCATGCACAAGCGCCTAGGGTCAGTCCCTAGTACCACACAAAAGTATTGCCCAATAGTAAAGAAACTATTTTTCTAAAATTTAATCTCATTTGACATAATTTAATTGAATGGTAAACATAGCCACCTATAATGATTTTTTTGGGTTTTCAGATAGGTGAAGCAAAATTGCTTCACTGTGGATTTGCTCCGGAGAGTCCTCTAGGATTGTTGCATATAATGGTGATGTATACAAATATACATGGCAATCCTAACTCTCCCAGTGCTTATAGTCAGTATGTAATGACTATATTACATCATTTTTAATGTGATATAGTAATTAAGTGATCATCCTTTTTAAAAAGTTAAATCTTTGTTTAAGGTTTATTTACTCTAGTTTTTTTTTTTAACTTTACAGCAGACTATTTAGGACTAAATAAAATTGAGTCCTAAAAAGGTTGTGACTTGGGGCTGGGGATGTGGCTCAAGTGGTAGCGCGCTCGCCTGGCATGCGTGCGGCCCGGGTTCGATCCTCAGCACCACATACAAACAAAGATGTTGTGTCCGCCAAAAGCTAAAACATAAATAAATATTAAAAAAATTCTCTCTCTCCCTCTCTCTAAAAAAAAAGAGAGAGAGAGAGCTTTAAAAAAAATAAAATAAAAAAAATAAAATTAAAAAAAAGGTTGTGACTTGTTTAAAATTGACGGGAAGGCAGGGGATGTGGGGATAAGAAAGGTAGTAGAATGAAACAGACATTATTACTGTATGTATGTATGTATGAATATGACTGTATAACCAATGTGATTCTGCAATATGTACACTCAGAAAAATGAGAAATTATATTCCATCTATATATGATATATCAAAGTATATAAATGCATTCTACTGTCATGTATAACTAATTAAAACAAATAAAATTTTTTTTTAAAAAGTCACACCCCCCCCCCCAAAAAAATATCATGAATTCCTTATGGAAGAACTTAGCAGCATGTGGTAGGGTAATTATGGACTTAATAGGGATCTAAGTTTAAATCTCTAGTCATCTGACTTTCTTTGTAAACACGGGCAAAGCTCCTTTCTGTTACACCTTCATTCTATGAACGTGTGTTACATTACAAATTTGCCGTTTTTTGTTTTATTACTTAATTCCCAGCCGTTGAATAGAAATACAAGTTACAGCTACTTGTGGCAGAGTCTCTTTATATAAAACGAACTTGTTTGAGATGCATGTAACTCATATTTTTTATCAAAAGATACAAGTGTTGTTCCCTGCAGATATAATGGTTTTTTATCATGTTGTTATACAAATTTACATAAACTTATGGGTAGTTATACACTTGTAATAAAATTTAAAATTAAAAAGTATTGTAGACTACTGTAAAATTACTTTAATATACAAAGGCATTGTATAGGGTCTAAATGTGTAGCATTCACCCAGCATGCACAAAACATGTGTTATATCCCTAGCACCATAAAAAAAAAAATTTAAAGTCATTGTGTAACATGTATTCCTTATGACATTCTTTTTTCTTTTTTTTTTTACATTCTTTCTTTAAATATTTTTTTAGTTGTAGTTGGACACAATACCCTTATTTTATTTATTTTTATGTGGTGCTGAGAGTTGAGCCCAGCGCCTCACACATGCTAGGCGAGCGCTCTACTGCTGAGCCCCAGTCCCAGCCCCAGTGACAAATTCTTAAGTATACAGAATGAATAGCATTATTTTAAGGGAGTAAAGTATTATTTTGCATACTTTAATTATAGTAGATATATAAGTAAAAACCTAAAACAACTTTAAAATAATTAAGATTGCCCATTTGTTATACTTTTATTCACTTAAAGAGTTTTGAATATACTAAATGTGACCTTCCCTCTTTATAAAAGTAAAAACCCTACCCTACATAAGGATTGAACATTGGAAGCTTTCAATATTTTATCTTTAGTTTTAATTCTTTAAATTGTGATTTCAAGAATTATGAGACTTACATAGTTTGCTTGCTGTGTGATTTTGATTATTAGTGTAGTTATAAGTGAACTGGTTGAGCCCTTCACTGTACCACAGTAGAAACTAAGGTCTGTATCATTTAAAAGTTCTTTTCTACCACTGTTGCCCAACATTGACATTTATGAGAAATGTTTTTTTCACATCTTTTGAAACAAATATTTGGAATATTAAGAAAGATAGTACTTGGTACTGGGGATTGAATCCAGGAGCGCTTAACCACTGAGCCATATTGCCAGCCTTTTATTTTTTATTTTGATAAGGTCTTGCTAAATTGCTGAGACTAGTCCAAAACTTGATCCTCCTGCCTTACCCGCACAGAGTCTCTGGGATTACAGGCATGTGTCACTGAACCTGGAGCCCAAAGACAATATTTTGTTAAATTCCCTGCTTAAATTACCATCTTAGTCATTGTCATTTGCCATGATTTTGTTTTGAACTTGAAAGTAAACCCAAATTAATTATAACTTAAAATTTTGAATATAATTAACCTTGATTCTGAAATAACTGTCTTGAGACATTGTATTTGAGAAGAAATTAAGTACTTCTTATTTTTGGAGTTGTAATGAGCATGTCAGTGATAAGAAACTTTAAGTCTTTGGAATTCTTTTTAACATGGACAAATGTATTATACATTTGTAGTTGTAATGAATGACATTTCTCAGGCAAGTATTGGTAGTGGTATAAGTGGGTGGGAAAAAAAGTGCTTATCATTTCAGGTTTTGAGATCACCATTGAACACCCACACACAGATGTGGTGAAATGTACCCAGTTAGTAAGAGGTAAGTGATCTTTGAAATTTTTAAGATAAGTATTAATGCTTTTTATCATCTATAATTGGTTTGTATGCTAATTTGTTCTTCTAGCCTTCTGCTATGTTTTATTAAAATGGGGTAAAAGTCATTTTTAAGCATTATTTTTTAACATTCTACATCTACCTATTTATTTACTTTCATGGTTCTACGTAGTGTGTTAGCTTCCTTTAAACTTAAATAAATTTCAGTTCACTAAAAAAATTGGAGGACTTGCAAATATTAGTAATTCTCTCCCCCATTGGGTTCTGCCAGTGCCATTTCAGTTAATATTTGAGATGTACACTATTAGTACATGGGTGCAAAAAGTAGTATTAATGTCTGATTTATTTCAAATTTTCATTGACTTCTTGAAAAGTGATAAAAAGTGTAAAGAATTCTGAGACCATTCTCAAGTCTTGCTGATAAAATCTGTCTTTGTTAGCAGATTGTCATTTTTGGAAGGGTTTTGCCCATATTTATTTAAACAAAATTGATTTAGTCCATTTGTTGAAGTTTTTTAGCATTTTTAAAAATGTTTTTTTCTTTGTGTATAATGGGGAAATCATGAAGCATGATGTGTAAATACAGTTTGTGATATGCTTGTTAGACCTTTTATAAATGGGAATATGAAGTTTTTATAGTATTTGCTTTACTCTGAGTAAAGCATGTGGTATAACATTTTTCTACTCCTATTAATAAATCCTATATATATGTTCCTGTAGTCTTAGAAATACTTTATTACACAGTTGCATGTTGTGCTGCCTCTTCTTTCCTGTTTCCCGTTTGAAGTGTTATATACTCACAGCAACCAGTTGGGACCTTTAGTGTGCTTTTTCCTCTTCTTTTTTTTTGAAAAGGAAACTTTGCTATTTCATTCTTTGACCCACAGCCTTTTTTATTTTTTAGGCTTATTCTAAGTAGGATGGGTCAGATTTTTTTGACGGCCTTGTTTTTAGAGTTTACCTAAATAGTCTTACATTGTATTCATTCTAAATTGAATTTGTTTTGTGCCTAGATAACATTTCATTATGTTAATGGATGCATTAAAAAGAAAAACATGCCTGTAACCTGATTATGTCCTTATGGAAGTAGACTTATAAAAATGTCTCATATTTTTTTAACCTAATAGCATATGTTATTACTATATCACTTTGTAAACTAGAATATAATTAGGTTCCTGTTCTTCATAATTATACAAATACATTTTATAGTATATTCTCATCCCCAGTACAGAAAACTCTGTACTAGTTGTAGTATAGATAGATAACTAGTTGTTGATGTTGAATTAAGAAAAAAAAAAAAACTTAGTTTTGTTTTCTTGAAAACTTAAGCTTCATGAGAATGACAGAGAACCATAAAACCTGCTCTAAGAGCCTAATGAAGCTAGCTTAAAGATATTAGTTAAAGGAATATATTATGGTAAGTTTTAAAAAATTACTTATCTATAAAGTAACTCAGAAAATAGAATTGGGTTTTAAATTATTCTCAAAAACTACAAATTTGATATAACACCTAAAACAAAACATTTAAATCTCATTTTTCTTGTTAATGTTTAAAATGTGTCATCCCTAAATTTGAGTACAAACCATCCATATATGTTCAACTTCATTTTGTCTGACTAACCTAGTCTTGCTCCATTTAAAAAAAAAAAATGTTTTTCCACGTTTGGTGTCTTTCTTCACTCTTACAACTTTCAGCTAACAAGAACATTTTCCCTTCATTCTTCTTTGTTGCATAGTGACTGTTTATAGATTATTTAATTTACATACATTCCTAGGTGAAAACTGCTATGGCAGTTCAAAATTAT
The DNA here is from genome assembly GCF_021218885.2 of Marmota monax. NCBI lineage: Eukaryota > Metazoa > Chordata > Mammalia > Rodentia > Sciuridae > Marmota > Marmota monax. The sequence goes on along the minus strand of NW_026693934.1, from coordinate 8,314,544 downwards.
TTTTCCTTTTCTGTATGTTTTGATTCTTTTGCGGGGAGGGGTAGATAAATTTTATTCTGTAAACTCCTTTTTCTCCCTGCTAGAGATGAGAGAGTTGATATTATACTACTTTGCTACAAAATTGGCTATTGTCATTTTACAGGGACCTTTCACTTCTGTGATTTCTCCTTCCCTCCCCACCAGGAAAGAATGACATACTTAAGTCACACTGCCTCCAAGACATCTGATGCTTTGACACTCTTCCTTAGCACAACTCTGCCAAACCCAAATCCCTTTTGTAAAACCCTTATGTTGATGATCCACATGGGGCAGCAGGGATTACAGGTGCCATGAATAAAAAATAGGAGGGGGGGGAAGGAATTTGAGGCCTGTTAGAGAGGGGTGGAGTTCAGGTGAACTGATCCTAGATAAGCAGTGATTATGAATGTAATTGGGGAAAATAGGGAAACTGTAGCAAGGGCCTTCCTGCTGTGAAGAATACCAGGCAGAAGGGGAGGGTAAACTGTTTTCAGTGTCTTAAAAAGCTAGTTAAAAATTGTTTTTCTGTTGGGAACTAGTGTGAAGCATCCTGATTCCTCCCAGAGTTCTCAGATCTTTTCTAAGTATTACCTCTAATTGCATTTTATAATTAAAAAAAAATACAATGGCATTTCCTGTATCTACATCCTTATGATGCTTCTAGGTTGTTTATTTTGTTGGTGCTTAGTAGCATGATAAAAAACTGAGCAGTTTATGCTCTTGAGTTTGGGGGGTGGGGGCTTGTTTTGTTCTGTTTTGTTTTGATGGAAGTATTAAGGCCAACTTAAATGTGATGACTGAGGATTAAGTCTGGCAGGCAACTCTTTGTATTTTGTATTAGACTTCAAAAATCTTTTCTTCTTCTTCTTCTTCTTTTTTTTTTTTTTTAAATCCAGGAGAATGCTTTATTTCAACTTTTAGCTGACTAGATGCTTAACTTAGTAACAAGTTTAGCCCTTGTAACTGGCTAGCTAAAAGCAAATCGGCTTGTTTCTCAGATCTTTGGGGGATAGCAAGAAACATTTGAGTGAATGTTGTTGAAGATTTTCAGTAGTATAGAAAATGATGGCGCTCTTGTGATATTTGTAAGTAGTAAGTAAAATTTACTTTTTGTGTACAAATCTTTGAAGTTTTGTTGTGTTGAGAACTTTTTGATGGTAGCATGTTAAAGCTGATAGTATTGTCTTTTCTTTTTTTCTTTTCTTACAGCAAGCAAGGATTTGGCACAGACATCCTATTTCATGGCTACCAACAGGTTGTTATCCTGACCCTCTTTGTTGCACTGTTGTAGCACACTATAGCTTCCTTTAATGCAGGGCCCCCTCAATGTGTCTCTTACCCTTGTTGCAACAGGAGACTGGACCATCTACTGTGGTGGTACCTTCCTGTTTGCTTTGCGGTGTATTGTACAAGGGACTTTGGGCACAGAGGGGTTAAATGCACAATGTGAAGTGTAGTGGTGCTTTCTGATGACATATTCTCGATTTGTGAGTGCATAAGTCTAAAATTGGTAGCCTGAATAGCAGCTAAAGATTACAAAGAGCTAAACTTAACGTAGAAATTCGAGCAACTTGGTAAGTATAAAGCTATTTCTAGTTTACAATTATAGTTAAATGACAATTTTTTTAAAATTTCACATTGATCCACTCTTAATTTTAAAATAATTGTTAAAGTTTTTAAATAAATAAATAAAATTTATATAACTTAGGAGGTTTCTTTTTTCCAGATAATACTCACAAATAGTAAATTAGAACTAGTCAATTCTTATCAGTGCCTGGATTTACATAAATAGAATTTCTACTTTTTTAAAAAGTTGCTTCCTTTTTAGTTTATATAAAGTAAAAAATAGTGGTTGTGGCTAATAATAAACATTTCATAAATTCTGAAACTGAACTGGAAGAGTAATGTATAATTCTGTTCTAGATTGATATTAAAGATATAGATTTGTCTTCTCGGTGGGCTGTTGGGGAAAAAGGTACCAAATCAGCGCTGTGGGGATTCTTAATTTTTTGTGACACTGATAAGTTTTACTTAAAATTTTCTAAGATATATGTTATTGGGATTTGACTTTTGTTCCTAGGAAATCCGAGGGAAAAGTAGACTTAAATTTGAAAGGCATTTGACATGCCCAAGTTTTGATATATAGTAGGAGGAGAGAGGTAGTATTTTTGTAGTATTTAACATTAAGCCATTAAATTGTTTGGCAAAAGGTAAGTTCTCTTTGGGGCTTTGCTGAAAAGAGCACAGATTTACAAAATAAGTGTTAAATTATCTTTAGTAGACAATTATGTCTTTTAAGCCATGTCAAATGATACAATCCTTGATTATAATGTGACATTGAAATTACTTCGTCTGTCTTTGACAAATAGTCGTCTTTTTTCTTTACATTTTTTGCCATGACATTACAAAAGAACGAAAAATGCCACAAAAGTTTAAAATGTTATTTGTGCCTAGTGATTATTGCAAATATACTATCTTCCTCTTCTTTTTAAAAATACTTTGAATTTAGATACAGAAACATTTCAAAAAAATTATTAGCATTGATAAAATATTAATATGCTATGGGGAGTGAGGAAGAAAGCATTTCATAATCTATAGGTTTTTATATTAGAATTTTTATTGCTATATTAGCTTTTAATTTCATAAAATATGGTTATATACTCTAGATTTACAGAAGAAAACCTCCATACTGTTATTTTTGCTTTAATCTTACTGGTAAATGTTTTTCTTTGTTTTACATATTTAAATTTCTATGGCCCTGCGTTTTCAAACCTGCTCTACAACAGTCTACATCTTACGACCTTCTGTCTTCAGTACAAACCAACAGTGATAGCATGTGTATGCATTCATTTGGCTTGCAAATGGTCCAATTGGGAGATTCCTGTGTCAACTGATGGAAAGCATTGGTGGGAATATGTGGATCCTACAGTTACTCTAGAATTACTAGATGGTAAGTAGAGAAAAAAATAATTTTTACATTGAAAATATTTTTTTTCGGGCTGGGGATGTGGCTCAAGCGGTAGCGCGCTCGCCTGGCATGCGTGCGGCCCGGGTTCGATCCTCAGCACCACATACCAACAAAGATGTTGTGTCCGCCAAAAAACTAACTAAGTAAATATTTAAAAAAAGAAAAAGAAAATATTTTTTTCACCTTTTTATTGTGGAAAAATTGTATTTCTGTGTAGATTTTTAAAATAGTAAATTTCTATATTACGCACTACCCACATTTATTGAACATTGATTGATTCTGGGCAATTCAACACACATACCACAGTTATCCTGATGCTAATCCCAAATATCATTTCATTTATTAATATTTGTATTTCAGATGTTAAGTACTTTAGAAATCCATTTTAGTAATTGGATAATAGAATTTAAAGATAAAATTACATCATCAAGTGAACAGGATGAAAATAAGGATTCATTAGCCTAATGGGACAATGTGATATATATTAACCACCAATGAACATGGAAAGCTATTTCAGACTTTTCTAAGAAATACGATTTTAAATGCTATGGGTTTTATAGGACTAATCTTGTTTCAGTGTATAAACTGGGACTTGGTGTGAAAGTGGGTTTATAGATCCCTATATATTGTTCTTAATTAACTTGTGTGTGGCCTGGAGTTCAATCCCCAGTACTACCCAAAAAAGGGTATACACTCAAAGCTGGGTGTGAGATAATTGTATAAGATGTTAAGCAATAAGCTAGAGAGATTTTTCAGGATAACATTCCTTGCTGTATAGTGCCATTGTGGTCTTGAATTATTAAACATGAAGAGACAAAGAAAAATTGGGGATATGAGTGTTAGCAGAGTCCTAGGCTATAAGAAGCTTGCCTCTGAGGTCCAAAAAACTACATCTATTCACTAACTGGAAAACCCAAAGGGAAAAAAGTAATGGTGAAAACAGGAAAGGAACTTTAATTTAGTATGACCCTTTTGAAAAAGGCAAAGTGAGACCAGGAGTCTCAGCCCTTTACAAGGGTCTGAAAATGACCGAGATTTTTATAGAAAGGGAATTGAGAGTAGGAGAGAAAGGGAATTGAGAGCAGGAGTTGGAGGTTTTCATAGCTGCAGGATTTACACAGCTGCCAAAGCAGCTTGTCTTGATCAGGCATTGTCTGGTCTATCTTTATCTCAGGATTGCTCAGGCAGGGTCAGAAAACTGCTGTTCCCTTGGGGTTAGTTTTGAGTCATCACAAGATGTTTATAAATCCAGATCTGTTCTTGAAATTTAAGGTGATACAGAATATAGGTGACAGATACAAAATGTAGGCAAAAGTGCCAACTTTTTAATCCTTTTAGTTACCCATTGGACATTTACAGTCAAAAGTGAAGAGTAGTGGGCTGAGGTTGTGGCTCATTGGTAGAGCGAGCGCTTGCCTAGCATATAAATAAATAAAATAAAAGTCTATTGACAACTAAAAAAATATTAAAAAAAAAAAAAGTGAAGAGTCTTAAGTACTGGTTAAGCAAGTTCTATAAATTACAGACCTGGAATTAGGGTTAGGACATTTTTAACCAGATATTACAGATTTCAGAAAAGAAATAGATGATAATTTTAAATAACTTTAAAGATTAAAAAAATGAAATGTCAGATTTCTAACTTACTCTTTTGGGGATTTTTCGAAGCTCTCTTCAAAATAGGCTAATGAGAAAACAAGATCATTTTTGTTACTGTTGGGGATATCTGTTACATAAAATTAGAGACCTGGGTAGTTATTTTAGATTGCATGGGCCATGAAGTCTGTATTGCAACTATACAACTCAACTGTTGTAGCTCAGAAACAGCTGTAAACAGTTCATAAATGAACATGTGGGACTGTGGTTCAGTAAAACACTTTACAAAACAGACAGTAAGGCCATATTTGGTTTACCGGCCATATTCCTATTATATAAGATTTGGCTTCTTTGTTAGGTTCCTTTTCCCCCCCACCCCCTTTTTTTTTCCTTCTTGAAAAAATTTTTTTTCCAGAGTATATATCTTAATGCTTACTAACCCCTGATTATGCTGTTTTTCTTAAATTGTTAGAGGTTTTCAGTTTATACAGAGGAAAGAAAATCTTCAGTGTGTTGAAATAACATCCACTAGAGAAGAATAACGTTACTTAGATTAGGTAGAGGGGGGTGATGGGAGGGGATAAGAGGGGATGTGGGGATAGGAAAGATAGTAGAATGAAACAGACATTGTTACTCTGTGTATATATGTGACTGACCAATATGATTCTGTAACATGTACATTCAGAAAAATGAGAAATTATATCTCATTTGTGTATGATATATCAAAGTGCATAAATGCATTCTACTGTCATGTATAACTAATTAAAACAGATTTTTAAAAATTGAAAAAAAAAACAATAAGGGTTTTTGTACCTGTTTTCATCTGTTCTGTAGCTTAAAAATAAGGTTATCTATATCCCTGCCTTACCAGATTAAATAGGCATAATTTTTATAAAAATGGTTTATATACATATTGTGGAAATAAAGCTCACAAGTAAGTAATCTGTCTTTTATCCTGCTTGTAGGTCACAAGTAAGTTGTTACTTTTTTTTTTTTTTTTTAACAGTAGAAGCCACCTAAATGTTCTTCCTCTTTAATTCTGGAAAAGTTCACATTCATTATTGATTTGGAGAGTGATTGAATAGGGATCTTGGAAATTTAACACATTAAGATTTTTAGCATATCATGTAGCAGCTATTTTCTTTTTTCTTTTTTTCACTCGTAAAGTCTTAAGTACTTAAAATTTAATGTGTATCTGAATTTTAGCTTGGTGTCTGAAGTATTCTTATTTTTTATTAAAATAATTCATTTAGTGACAGTGTTCCAGAAACAACATTGATTTAGACTTTGCCTAACTATAAGGTTTTTGGGGTGTTTGTATATATTTTCAGATTAATAGACCCTTATATATGTGGTGGTGTTTTTTGCAGTTCAGGGGATTGAATTCAGGGCCTTTAGAATGCTAGGCAAAGCATTCAGTACTATTGAGCTACACTCTGAACCCTTACATTTTTTGTTACCTGGGATTGAACCAAGGGCACTTAACCACTGAACCACATCCCCAGACTTTTTTTTGAGACAGTCTCACTAAGTTGATGAGGCTGGCTTTGAACTTGTGATCCTCCTACCTCAGTCTCCTTGGTCACTGGGATTATAGGTGTGTGCCATAACATCCAGGGTCCTTAATATATTTTTTAGCTTTGAAAAAGAAAGGCCTCTATTTTTTAAGCATTGTACAGTGTTTTTTGTGACTCTAACCAGTTACTTATGTTAACAGATTATTTAACAGATTCTTTGTTCCTTTGTTATAAAATTTAATAGAGCCAGGCTCAGTGGACACACCTGTAATCCCAGTGGCTCAGGAGGCTGAGGCAAAAGGATCTCGAGTTCAAAGCCAGCCTCAGCAACTTAGCGAGGCCCTAAGCAACTCATTGAGACCCTGTCTCTAAGTAAAATACAAAAAATGGGGGCTGGGATTGTGGCTCAGTGGTAGTGCTCACCTAGCATACACGAGGCACTGGGGGATTCAATCTTCAGCACCACATAAATATAAAATAAAGATATTGTATCCATCTAAAATTTAAGAATAAATATTTTTTTAAAAATGGCTCAGTGGTTAAGCACCCCTAGGGTTCAATCCCCAGTACCCTCCCCCCAAAAATTAATGGAGTAGGATACATATGAAAAACAAAGCTTATGCTTTTTGTCTGCTGGGTACCAGGTGTTGGACTGGGAAATATTGTGTGTATTTAATGTTTGACAACAAAGTTGTTAAAGAAGCTAAGTCAAAAAACAATTTTTCATTAATATTGGACCCAAAAGTATTTTGAATTTTCTAGTGTCATGCAGAAAAGTGGTTGGTTGGTTGGTTGGTTTTGAACAAAGAAGTGAAAGTCCAGGCTTTTATCCATACTTGATCAGAAACTCATGAAAATAACAGAACAGTTATAAAATGGTCAAGAAGGTTGCATCTTGAAAAGTTATTAGATACTTTGATTCATGTGGTGGTTATTAGCATATGTAAGTCGTAGGCTAGTTTTGGATAGTCATCATGCTGGTGCAGAATTTTTGTATATTCTGCTTTTTTTTTTGGAGACATTCTGTCTTGTGTTTTCATTGTCAATCTTAATGTTTGCTTAGAATAGTTTACACAAAAACATGCTGTTTGTACTGAAAAATAAGTGAATCTGTAGTCTCCTGACAGAGGTTCCCTCCCACTATTGTGTTTCACTTGGCAGTGAAATTCATCTATTTGTTTTGAGGGTGGCCACTATTAATGATGCTATTTTAGTGTATGAAGTGATAATTTATTATAATCACAACACTTTGGAAAGTGGGTCATCTCACTCTCACCCTAAATTTAAGAAAATGGATAAAATTATGGCCAGGATAATTTGCTAATTATCACTATTTCTTAACACTATATATAAATAGTGTTGGTTGCTAGAGTATAAGTGGGGGAATTTATCCATTTATTTATTTTTACCTTTTCAACACTTTGAAAAGATTTAAAACTTAAATTATGAAAGAATGTATAGAATTTTCTGTACACCCTTCACCCAGCATCTCTGGTGGTGTTATCTTATGTAACAATATCATCAAAAGCAGAAAATTAACATTAGTATAATACTCTTAACTAAACCACAGATTATTTCCAGATTTTCCCAGATCCCATGTTCCATTTAGTTGACATGTTGCTTTAAGTTTGCCAGTCTGTAACAGTTCTTTAATCTTTCTTTCATGACTTTTGACCCTTTGAAGAATAATGGTTAGTTGTTTTACAGAGCATTTCCTAGTTGGGGTTTGTCCAATATTTTTTCATAATTAGATGGAAGTTATTTGGTTTTGGCAAGAAAACTGCAGAAGTATGCTTTATCTCACAAGGGATAAGCACTTAGGGTGATAATGCTTGAGTTTCTCCACTGTCAAATTATTATTTTTCTCTTTATAATTAATAAACACCTTGGAGAACATACATTGAGATTATACAAATATCCTTTCCTTCAAAACTTTTGCCCACTAATTTAAAAGAATTCATTGATAAAAGATCTATTGATGAATCTTGCCTTCAACAAATATTACTATATTTCTTGCCTAATGAAGTTTTTTGTGGGGTGGGGGAGGGACACTATATATATATGCACACACACACACATATATACACACTACAGAATTTTACAGAGATTCTAAAGCAAGTAATAGTGGCCACAGAGGGTGGGGGATATTCTTTTTAAAAAAAGAAGAACAACTGCTCTGCTTAGGCAGCTTTGAAAATACCAATTCAGAATTGTATCAACTTCTGTTGAAGGTTGAAGAGGAGTTTAACAATGAAAGAGATTAACTCTTAGGATCTCTTTTTTAATATTGCCCACTTGAAAGTAATTTAAATCCTAAAGACACCTTCTAAGTTTTTTATTTAAATTTTATTTTTAGAGCTAACACATGAGTTTCTACAAATATTGGAGAAAACACCTAGTAGGTTGAAGAGGATTCGAAACTGGAGGGTAAGAAAATTGGCAGGATTTAATAGATTTTCAGTTTGTCACTTAACTATTACATAGCTAACCAGTTTGAAATGATATGGTTAATCATCTTTCCAGTATTTGTAAATAATTAAGACATACCATAAGCTACATAGATTCATAGTTGATTCAACTACTTTGTCTGGTGTAGGTCTTTCAAGTACATTATACTTTTTATTTTTAATTATCACTGATTACAATGAAAGTATTCATTGTTCAAATAGATAAATTACTGTCTCATGATGGGCTAAGATTTAGTTTTTTTTCTAAAACTAGTATTTTCAACTTGATAGCCTTTTGATATATCTCCAAATAAAACATTTATTTACTGGCAACAGAAAACCTGAACTCCAGGTGATTTTATTTACATATATCTCATGTCATCTTTTATAAGCAAAGAAATTCATATTCCTTCGTTGTCATTGCTTCTTTTGTTTTATGTAAATAGGCTAATCAGGCGGCTAAGAAACCAAAAGTAGATGGACAAGTTTCAGAGACACCACTTCTTGGCTCATCTTTGGTCCAGAATTCAATACTAGTAGATAGTGTCACAGGTGTGCCTACAAACCCAAGTTTTCAGAAACCATCTACATCAGCATTCCCTACACCGGTACCTCTAAATTCAGGAAATTTATCTGTTCAGGACAGCCATACATCTGATAATCTGTCAGTGCTAGCATCAGGAATGCCCAGTACCTCATATGGTTTGTCATCACACCAAGAATGGCCTCAGCATCAAGAATCAACAAGGACAGAACCGATTTATTCACAGAAACAGGAGACATCTTTGTCTGGTAGCCAATACAACATCAACTTCCAGCAGGGACCTTCAATATCACTGCATTCAGGATTACATCATAGAACTGACAAAATTTCTGATCATTCTTCTGTTAAGCAAGAATATGTTCATAAAGCAGGGAGCAGTAAACACCATGGGCCTATTTCTGCTACTCCTGGAGTAATTCCTCAGAAAATGTCTTTAGATAAATATAGAGAAAAACGCAAGCTAGAAACTCTAGATCTTGATGTAAGGGATCATTATATAGCTGCCCAGGTAGAGCAGCAACACAAACACATGCAGTCACAGGCAGCCAGCAGCAGTTCTGTAACTTCTCCTATTAAAATGAAAATTCCCATCACAAATACTGAAAAACCTGAAAAATTCATAGGAGAGAAAAAGGAAAAAAGTGGATCACTAAAATTACGGATTCCAATACCACCCACTGATAAAGGCACCAGTAAGGAAGAACTGAAGATGAAGATAAAAGTTTCATCCTCAGAAAGACACAGCTCTTCTGATGAAGGCAGTGGGAAGAGCAAACATTCAAGCCCTCATATTAGCAGAGACCATAAGGAAAAGCACAAGGAGCATCCTGCAAACCGTCACCATGCAAGCAGTCACAAGCATTCCCACTTACATAGTGGCAGCAGCAGTGGCAGTAAATACAGTGCTGATGGAATACCACCCACTGTTTTGAGGAGTCCTGTTGGCCTGAGCAGTGATGGCATTTCCTCTAGTTCCAGTTCTTCAAGGAAGAAGCTGCATATCAATGATGCCTCTCACAACCATCACTCCAAAATGAGCAAAAGTTCCAAAAGTTCAGGTAGTTCATCTAGTTCTTCCTCCTCTGTTAAGCAGTATATATCCTCTCACAACTCTGTTTTTAACCATCCCTTACCCCCTCCTCCCCCTGTCACATACCAGGTGGGCTACGGACATCTCAGCACCCTCGTGAAACTGGACAAGAAGCCAGTGGAGACCAACGGTCCTGATGCCAATCACGAGTACAGTACAAACAGCCAGCATATGGACTACAAAGACACATTCGACATGCTGGACTCGCTGTTAAGTGCCCAAGGAATGAACATGTAATCATTTGTTTAGGTCAATTTTTCCTTTACTTTTTTAATTTAAAAATGGTTAAAGTGGAAAACTTCCTCCTGATCTAGCAGTGGTAACACCTGCTGTTGCTGCCACTGCTTCAAAATTTGTAAGTGCTGCTTTATTCTTCATTCTGAAAAGAAGAGATTATAGTAAACAAGTCTTTATCTCCACATATGATAGTGTTTATAAATACTGTAAAAGCATGGAAGGTGCAAAACTCAGTATTTCTACAATTGCAGCTAAGAACATTAAGATGAATGGCTGGCTGCTTCTAGGAATATAAGATGCCTCAAGCATCCATTATTTATAATTTGAATACTGTAGCTATTTTTTTGTTGCTTGGCTTTTGAATGAGTGTAAATTGTTTTCTTTTGTGTATTTATACTGTATGTATGATTTGCATGTTTCAATGATAAAGGGATAAAACAGTATGCTGACAACTGTTTACAAGAAAGTGGAGAAAAATGTACATACATTTTTGTATGTTTAGATATTACCATAAATACTCAGGATTGGAGCTGCTTATAAGTATAACAATATACAGAATAACTTTATTTTCTCTTGTCAGAGTCCATCACTAACCTAAAACAAAGGTGGCACTTTTTCATGTTAACCTTAAACTCTAGGCCTTACTGGAAGCCATTAGAGGGGGACACTTCACTACCGGATGGGTATGCAGTGCCACAGATGGTCTATACTGTGAGGCACTCAATTTTTGCCTTCAGAGGTTTTGACCAGATTGGCTGCTGAAATAACCCCTAATTTTCTGAAGGCTTGAAGAGGAAAAAATAAAGTTTACATACTCTTGATGTGAAGTGCATTTAAGTGTTTGTTGGCTTGTTGCAGTACTACAAAACAGCTATTAATAATGGATATGTGGATTACTGTGATTTGAAAACTAAATTCACAAAAACTTACATAGTGAAGAATTAGTAAGTTTTTCCTTAAAGAACTTTTAACACTACATATTTTAACAGTAAACAAGGATCACTTTACCTTTAGCATTCAGAATTACACCGTATTGTTAAATATACTCCTCCCCTGAAGTGTGTCTGTGTGTGATGCCATATTTTTTTCAGGTAAATGCAGTCTTCCTTATAAAAATGAAATGAAACCTATGCTCTCTTAATTGTTTTATATTCTAACAATAAAAAGATCACTGACTGTGCATTGTACCTGTACTTACAGCTTATGATTGTTATCAGAAAGTTCTATAAGAAAAAAAAAAAACTTCAGTCTCCAGTCAAACCACTCTAGTGGAGGTTTTATATTTGTTTGCACATCTCAGTATATTCCTGTTGAGGTAAAGTTTGCACAGTCATCTGACTCCTGATTGAATAATAGACTTTAACATGGTTAAATTTTGTCTTAGAACACCAGTAGTATGGCTCTTGTTTATTGGCTAATCTTGAATTTATTCTGTGGTATACCTTCGAGCTGTTTAGTATCTTTGAGATGGGTTGGATTCAACTTCTGTTGAACGGAAAACTGTCTTAATTTTTCCTCTGTGTATATGAACTATTTTTGTTACAAAGCCACTGATATGTGCACAATTGTAATTTTACTCAAAAATCTTGTGGTTGTAAATATTAAGAGTTTAATCTTGTGCTCTACTTTTATTTAGCAGTTACCTTATTTGCCAGTAGCTTATAATTTTTTTAAGATAATTGTTAATTATTTTTGTCAATGTTATTTGAACTTGGGAAACTAGCAGCCTCTTTGTAGGGACTTTGCCTAGCTAGCATGTCCACATTTGTTATTGTCTTGCATAACATTAGTAATCTTTGTCATTATATGTAACTTTGTTGCTCTGTATGGCATAATATTGTATCCATAAACATGGTAATTTTGATACAGTTATACTTTTACAGTGGTACATAATCCAAGGACTAGTATAGAATTAAGCTGAATGCAAGATGAGGGAGGGAAGGGTTTTTGTTCTTGGTAATTTTAGATGTGAAACCTCTACAGAGCTATCATGTGAAATGACATAGGGTGGTTGTGCTACTGTATAATTGGGGATAAAACCAGGAATTTTAATAAGATTTTGTAAAGAGTATCCAGAAAAGTAGCGAATTTATTTTCAGTATAGCATAGGAAACAATGTGAATATTTAAGGTCTGTGACTGTAGTTAAACTTCACTAAGAATTTGCAGAATTGTTTTGAGATGTGGGAATAAAGGTAATTTTGTTGAATCTTTATTGGTGCTAACGATGGACAGTTAAAAAGATAGCTAGTGTATATTGTTATGGGTCAGTACTTATTAGTACTTCCAAAATTGAATTTGAAATGCTATGTATTTACTTTTCACTCTGTAAATGTAATTCTTTACAATGACTTTATTTATTAAAGGGCAGCCGGTTGTGATTTTTACAGGATCGTGTGAGCTATTGAAACTCTTTAACCTCTGAACAGGATATTAAGCTTCCAGAACCACAATGGGGATAAATGTGGAAATCTTTTAAAGTTTATTTCCATTAAACAAAAATCTTATAATTCATATTATCGTGAATTTGCTTTAACCAAATTGTTTGCATAAAATAGTTCATCTGCCTGGTCCCATTAGGCTCTACCAAAGAAAAAGACTCAGACAAATGGACATTAATACCATGAGTCTTCTTGTAAGTAGCCATAAATAAACCAAAATAGTATCAGATTTAGGTATGAATTCCACATGTGCAAAGTACTGTTAAGGTGATACGTTTTTTATGACATTTTAAAAAATATTTGAAATATTAAAAAGCATTATCTTCAAACATCTTATAAAAGAGTGATTCATTTTTAAGTTGTGTTTTCCCCAGATCACAGATTTGTTACCTTTATACAAAAGCACATTACAAACAAAAGCTTTACTTCTACCTCTGATCCAGTTTTCCAGTATTGTTCTGTGCCCCCTTGAATATTTGCCTTAGCTACTTTATGGTGTTTTCAGAACCAAAGCAAAGGAGTGTTTGTTCATATTCAGGAGTGTCTGACATTCTCTTTAGGTAGGTCAATAACATCTCAGAGGCCTACATTATAAAATCACTGGTAATACTCATTAGTGATTGAGACCTTGCAGCGTCTCTGAGTTGCCTGTATTTAAATCCTGAAAAGTAATGGCATTTGTCCTAGGTTTTCTTTTTGAAAGCAGTTGCAACATGTGTGAATTAGTTCAGGTTATTCACAGTTGTTGAAAGAAAATTTCTACAGGATGTATGTTTTTTTGGATGTCATTAGGGGATGCTTATGGTACTTTGTACTAACAGATTTTAATTATATAGGATACCTTATCTTTGGGACCTGTCTATCCTCTTTGAATTAAAGAAGTTACTTATTGAGGTCCACTTTAGATGACCAGAGTAAGATGTTTTTGTTAGTTAACAAATACCTTGCCTTAAAAGGTTTCAAGCACATTTTCATTTATATTTGAGAATTTAAATTGCTGGTATTTATTCCTTAATCAACTTTAGAAATAAACCATTGCTTATAAGTCGTGAATATTATTATACAATACATATTCTTAGAGATTTTAGTGGTTTTCATTTTTGGAAATACTTTTTATTTTTTCAAACATGGTAACTTGTAAAGGAAGACAGTTATGTTCATTAGATTTCACTGTTCCCAGTTTTATCTAAATGAAAAGCAATATTTCTCACCTATTGTGCTTAACTTGCTATGTGATTTTTAGGGGTTTTTTGCTAAGCAATTTTTGAAAATTCTTGTTATAAAAGATCCTTGACTTAGTATTAGCAGTTTCTCCCTCGGCTGACTTCCTTGGGAGGCAGTAGGAATTCACTAACCAAATTTACACAGAGGAAGGATCAGCAACCCTCTGGGGCAACTTGAAGTTACAGTTTAAGTTTTATGTGCCCATATATTTAAGAGAGGCTGGTTTTTAAACACTGGGAAAACACATTATGCCCCTGTCCTCCTAGGCTACTGTTATGATAATAGTATGTTAATTTTGAGAGTTTGCGGCTATATTTATATCTAAAGTTGAAGGACAATTTGATTGTTGTAAGTTCACAGATGTAAGCCAAGCCAGAAGTTTGCTTGTTTTATAAGAAGTTTGCCTGAAACATGTATCTTTACAATTGAAGTAAACTTGCCAGTGCTCACTATTTAGCTCTGATACTATGCTTTCATTTTTTTTTTTTTTTAAATCCAGTGTTGATTTGGACCCCACCGGCTTTTGCTTCTTGACTTCTCTTTTTCTTTTCTGTAATTTATCCACATTTCTGCTTGAATTTTTTAGGTAGGTTGATAAGATGTATTAAAGGTTGCATAACTAAGAACAGTTCTGTTCTCATTCACTGTTATTCATTAATCTCAAAAAGTAAATTCTGAAAGCTGTTTAATTTCGATTTCCAAATTATATGAGAAAGCCTCACTTAAATTCTGCTTATTGACACTTCCACTTAGTAGTTTGATTTGCCTTTTGTTTAGTAATGAATACATTCCTGTTTTTAAGGTGTGTTTTTCAACCAGTTTCACTTGGTTAGAAAAACAAAATGGGTACTTACTCATTGTAAACAGAGATTGGGATTTCATTTTCTGAATGTAGTTAACCCCCACCCTCTCCCAAGGACAATTGGGATCTTTGCTGATAGAAAAATCCAAAACAGGAGTATGTATATACTGGCATGAATTAGTCACTGAATTTCAGCTTCTCAGTATCTATATAAGGAATTAATAAAATTTGCTTACTGACAACATAAATCCAAGGCTGTAACATGTCTTGTTAAATCAATGTGAATTAAATAATTTTTAGTCCCTGGGAAATGTGGTCTCTAATATAGTTGACTGTTTGGGGAGGTACTGGAATTGAAACCAGGGACTGAGCTATGTAAATCCCCGTCCTCATTTTATTTTTTAGTTTGAGGTGGAGTCTTGTTAACACGCTGAGGCTGACCTTGAATTTGCAATCCAGCTACCTCCACCTCCCAAGTCATTGGGATTACAGGCACGTGCCCACCAAGCCTGACTACAATTGACTATCCAAGTAACTATACATATATCATGAAGGAATGCTGCCTCGGATTGGATGGTCTGCATTCCAATCTCAGCCCCACTGCTTAATACAGTGATATTAGGTGATATATTTGATTTTGTGTCTTCATTTGGTTCCACGTAAAGTCAGTTTTTAAATCTGCCCTCTCCAACTTCCTCTGTACTCACATCAGTAAAGATAGTTACCCACATCCAGGATTTTAAAGTTTACAGAATCACCTGGAAAGCTTTTTTAAAGACAAGTTCTATGCTTTTAAATAAATGCTTTAAACTGTATAACTATCACCACCACTTGAACTGGGGATCAATCCCAGGTGTTAGTGCTGAGCTGTGCCCCTAGCCCCTTTTTAATTTTGGCACAGGTTCTTGCTAAGTTGCCCAGGCTGGCCTCAAACTTTGAATTCTGCATCCCAAGTAGCTGCCTAAATTGAATACTTCTTTTAAAATACAGCAAAAGAAAAAAAGGCAATTTTACAAGTGTTGGAGTATTTAAGTTGCTCATTGAGCAGATTAAGTTGGTTTTTATCTTGCAGCTGCTTTTTTTTACAGAAGGCCCAGGATTGCTCTAGTGGTCTTCCAATAGAGAGTAGATATTATATGTTATCCCACATGCTAGAGAGTTCGCTCTCCTTGTCACCACCTCATTCAGCAACTGAGAAAGGTCCACAATATCAGGCCTAATGTAGGTTAAAGTTGAAATCAGAGGACTGCTTATTTTAGAGCTTTACTTGGAAGTTAAAATTTCTTTGTTTGAATTTGGACCTAGAACATAAAAGAAGATCAAAACAAAATGAAATTTTAAAGTGTGATGGTATGAAAACTTGGATAGTTGTTCTTGGTGGAAATAGTGATGCTCATGGATTGGAAGGCAGTATAACTGCTAAGTGTAGAATGGAAAGCTTTGCACACCATTAAAGTATTCAGAATACATTCTAGACTTCTGGTATTTTGAGCAAACCTTAAGAATGTAACTGGTATTTTAAAACTATTGAGTCTGGAAGGCTGCAAGGAAAAGAGCTTTCAGGTTGAATGTATCTGGGTAGCAATCCCAACTACCAGTTTGGTAATCTTGAGAAAACTACCTCTGAACCCTATTTTGAAGGTTTTTTTTTTTTTAATTTCAAAATTGTGTTCAGTTTTCTTTATTAACAGAAAAGGAGTAGGTTATTTTAATCAACTTAATATGTTCATTACCATGGTCTTTGTACACAAACATTCTCTACCCTTTCCTCATGGGTGTAATAGGGTTGAATATTCAGTATGATAATCAAATCCCCTCTGCACCCATTCTGGGAATCAATTCCAGGCCTTGTGTAGGCTTGGCACTACCACTGAGCTATATCACCAGACCTAAAAGATATTTTAAAAAGACTTAAAATCTCCAAAATGAGAAAAGAATTAAGCCCTACCTTTACAGAATCACATTATTTCTGATCATGTTGGTATGCAAGTTAAGTAAAATAAGGAACTAGTTTTAAAAATAAGCTTTTCAAATATGAAAAAAACTGTCCAAGCTTGAGAGAAGGGAAGTAAACTCAAAGACTTCATTCAGTGTTATATGTTGGTCAAAGCAAAATCTGCTTTTTCCTCACCTGGGCTACATTTTACATATATTTCTCAAAAACTAAAGCAGCAGCTTGGTTTTGGCAAACCCTGATACTATTGTTAGAAGGCACCTGCAATTAATTTATAGTTGTGCCATCCTGAAAGACCCTGGATATAGCCTAAAACAAGAGTCGATGAAATTTAGTGGATGAACCCACAGTAATTAAAATTAAAAAAAAATGTAAAAAATTGTCCACCGACTTAAAGGGACTTGAAATATTCTAACAGTTCTTTTCCAGAAATAGAAATGTTTGAAAAGTAGCCAGGTACACCTGTAATCCCAGCGGCTTGGGAGGCTGAGGCAGGAGTAGGGTGAGTTCAAAGCCAGCCTCAGCAAGAGCAAGGCTCTAAGCAACTCAGACCCTGTCTTTTTTTTTTTTTTTTTTTTTAATATTTATTTTTTAGTTCTTGGTGGACACAACATCTTTGTATGTGGTGCTGAGGATCGAACCCGGGCCGCACGCACGCCAGGCGAGCGCGCTACTGCTTGAGCCACATCCCCAGCCCCTCAGACCCTGTCTTTAAAATACAAAATTGGGCTGGGGATGTGGTAGAGTGCCCCTGCGTTCAATCCTGGTACCAAAAGAAAAGGGACCTTTTTGTAAGAAAAGGATGACTTTAACTCAAGTGAAGTGACCAAAGTTCTCTGAAAAATTTATGCTGTGGATTCATTCTCTTACCAGATCTAGCTTTTGTTCTGCCAGCTGGTTTAGGCTTAGCCAGTTCTAAGTGTGGTAGGCAGAACTGTCAAATCGTATTATGCATTAATTACAACAAAAGCAGCCAAAGTCTTATGACTCTACCTTAAATAAATAGTTCAACAACTTAAGAGTTCGGGACCCTCTCATGGAACATCAAGGCACTTACCTCCTGGTAGACCTCAAGGCTCCTAGAATCTAAGGTTAGCATTGCTGCCAAAGTAAACAGTCTTAGCATCTCTTTTGACTTAATTTCCCCACTTTCTTGTAGACTCCTTTACAAGAATTAATAGTCTCTACTCACCAAGACAAGATAAATGTCTTTAAATTTATTGTATACTTATGAAATTAAAATTGAGAGGCCAAAAATCAAAGGAAATACATAAAACAATAGATTCCTGGACAATCAAAACCATAAACACTGGAACAGATCATTATTTAGGAAACCTTTCTTATACACATGAATAATCATGCCTGAAACTTGAGGCTGCTAATATGTACCTAGAATTTGCTGTTGGTAATACCGTAGGATCTGGTTAAGTTGGGGTAGACAATTTCCAAGAAGAAAACAAAGGTCCTTAACCATCATTCCCCACAATTAAGCAATAACCGCATCTACATTGGCCTGGGGAGAAAGTCTTTGTGTTCTCAGTGATTTCTCTTCAAGAAGGAGTGTTTCAGGAGCTGGAGAGCTGAAGGTCGCTCATGCTGGTCCCTAAGAAGGGAAAACACATTAGAAGCAGCACCCAGTAATGTGCCTGTAAGATGCACTTCACCCAGTGCAGACTTTGAAGATAAAAGTACAGCCACCAACTGTTCAACAGACTTGGGCTGAGTCCAGACTCCAGTTTTCAGCTATGGAATCTTAATGACTCAGATTTTCCTCATCAGTGAAGTGGAGTTAAGAATAATACCTGAGTTAATAATAATACCTTAAATAACATAGATCTGGGTTTTAAATGGTAGACCTGTAGTAGTTCAAACCAAAAAAGCCCCTCTTTTCTATTCTCTTGTTCAATTTCTTTGGGGTATGATTTACACACAGTCACACTTTCATGGGTATAGTGCAATACGTACTTTAAATTAACATTGGAATCCAGAACTGAAAAAAATTTTTGAAAGTAGACACTTAGACACTTAATTTTAGGAAGTAGACAAAGTGCATTTTGGTGATAAATTGCAATACCACCATGTTGGGCATTCTTTTTTTTTTTAAACTTTATTTTATTTATATTTATGTGGTGCTGAGGATTGAACCTAGGTCTTCACATGTGCTAGGCAAGCACTTTACAACTGAGCTACAACCCCAGCCCCCACTTTGGGCATTCTTAAATGAACATAAAGTAAAAGGAAACGGTTGCTGAGTACTATTGTGATTTAGGGTTTTTTCTTCAAGAAATTAAAAGCTTTTGGAAATGTTCCTGCTCAATAAGCAAATTGGCACACTACTGAAATTGTCAATCATTAGCTGCAATGAGCTATGCCAAAGGCATTCTTTTGCTAGCTTTTGATAGTTTGAAAGCAAAATGACCACCACATCATTTTTCAGGTGAAGATGGAAATAAACTACTTTTAGGTGTTTTTTGTATATCATTTCAAAATAAAAATCACCATAAGAGGCCCTTTCTCCTGCCTTCAAAATAGAAATCACTCCTCAAAAATCTTTCCCTTTCCATCTAACTGCTATCCTCTTTTATCCCTTCCAGATGTTCCTAACATATCCAAGCTTAGTGAGTTCCCCCCTGCAACAAAACTTGTTTTCCCCTAAATACTTAGTCATTTGGCCCCTTGCCCTGTAGTATTTATCCTCTTGATATTAAACAGATTTAATGAGCTCATCCTTGTCGCTACAGCATTTGAAATACTCACTATTCCCTCCTACCGGAAACTGTCTCCTTTTAGACTTAGAAGGAACTGTGCTTTTGATTCCCCACCTCAGGCAACTCCACTCCTTACCTCCTTCCCTTTGTCCCCTCCTTTCTCCAGTTACACACCAGACTTGACACTGTGCTTATTCTGTTAGTTTCCCCCGTGAGCACTTTCAAAACTATTTTCCTCTTGGCTACAGCTGTCAACACTTAATCATTTTTTTTTTAATGTTGTTTGGTGCTGGGGGTTAAACCAAGGGACTTAAACATGCTGAGCACACTAAGTGATGTCCCAGCTACTGCAATGTTTTAAAATTGTAAATGCTAAAAGCAGTATCCTCATCCAATTTATTTCCTACCACTTTCCCAGGTCCACTTCTGTCCTGTTCAGGCCTTGCTCCTGGTCTGTACCGGATCACCTCTCTTCCTGAGTCTTTAAGACTGTCTCATCCTTTACATGCACACCTCTAAGGAATATCCTTATAGGAATCAGGTGAGATGCTAGGGTCCTTCAGGGTTTTGCCATAGAATTTCAGGAGGTAATTATATATATATTATGATGCTAATTAGATGTGTTAGTGTTCTCCCTAATGGTTAGTAAACATGTGGTCTTAATTGTATGCCCCATACACAATTTATACACACCATTTCACTTCACAACTCTGTTAATTTATTATTAGTGGTATGAGTTGTGTATTTGCTTAGTTTATGAAGCAATGTTTCAAAAGGAGAGCCATAAAAGATTCCACTCCCTTTAAAGAGCTTTGT
The DNA here is from genome assembly GCF_021218885.2 of Marmota monax. Lineage (NCBI taxonomy): Eukaryota > Metazoa > Chordata > Mammalia > Rodentia > Sciuridae > Marmota > Marmota monax. The sequence continues at coordinate 8,294,186 of NW_026693934.1, read as the reverse complement.
GTTTGTATTGTTTATGTAAACACAATGACAAACTGAAAGAAAATGAGGTTTCTAGCTTTGAGTCAATAATAGGTAATTGTTAAACTCACACAAAGCAACTACAGTAATTGTAAAAGCAAAGACCAGTCTCCACATCTAGCTCTGTTCCCTATGATATTCCCAGCACCATTGTGTGTGCGTGTGTGTGTTCTGTGCCTGGGGCTCTGTCCACAAAACCTACACTGGGATACTTAAGATGAGTCTGCATCTAGCAGTGCCAGAACTACCCCCTAGGGTATATGTTCTTGCTCTGGTCCATGTGCTCATCCTAAAATTCAACCAGGATAGGCTGATAAATATGTGCTGGGAAAGGGAGATGGGCACATTTCTTGGCAGACAGATAGCCCCCTATACCCGGAGACAACAATGACAGTCACCCAATATGGTCATTGTTAGGTGCAGGACAGGCTGAGCTAAGTTGTCTACAGGGCAGGCTAAACAAACAGTAGCTACAGGATAACCCACTCACTCAAATCCTCCTCTGTCTGGTCCTTTATCACCTGTTTGTGTCAAGGCTGAACACTCAAACCCCACTCAAGGCTGAATACTCGACCCCCAGCAGTCTGGTGCAACAGAAACCCACATCTGACCCCTGCCCAATCTGCCTGGCAGATTATGACACTACTGTATGATCCAGACCCAGAGACCCCATCAGATTTTGGCTATAAAAACTCCCTCCTGCCGGGCCCCTCTCTCCTGCTCTTGCTCTCTGTCTCCCTCTCTTGATCTCTCTTCCTTCTCTTGCTCACTCTGTCTCCCTCTCTTGCTTTCAGTCTCTCTTTCTCCTCTTTTGCCGTGCTGCAATAAAGATCTCTTGGTCACTCCAAGTGTTGTGGTCACTTTCCTTTCAGTCATGATTACTTTCAGCACAAAATCATTCCCTGTTTAATTTCATAAATGAAACCGTTTTTAATGGGTCAGAAATTATAAGGCCAGTGTCAGTTGCATGGAATCTCTGGGTATCTCTCTCTCTCTCTCTCTCTCTCTCTCTCTCTCTCTCTCTCTCTCTCTCTCTCTCTCTCTCTCCTCTCTCTCTTCCTACTTTCAGTTTCTTACCTGGTCAGGCACATGCGCACAAAATCTGATGCATTTTCTGAGAAGTGGTCTGGTAAAGGAGGCATCAGCCCTCGGTGGGCTCCAATGTAAAACATGGCTGCCATCCTGTCCATGGAAGCCAGTGGAGGCTTCCCTGTAGCCATCTCAAACACAGTGCAACCAATGCTCCAAATGTCTGATTTCCTTCCATAGCCAGACTCATTGATGACTTCTGGGGCCATCCAATATGGAGTCCCATGCATGGACTTAAGCATGTCACTGTGAGTGCCATTTAAGCCTGCCCAAGCCAAACGCTTAGCACAGCCAAAATCGATCAGCTTTATGATTCCAGTTGGCATGAGCATAACATTATTTCCTTTGATATCTCGATGGACCACACAGTTCTCATGGAGATAAGCAACACCTTGCAGAATTTGTTTTGTATATTTACAGAACACCATCTCAGGCAATGGTCCAAAACGGTTTATAATACTAGAAATTGAGCCACCAGGAACAAACTCCATGAAAATGCTTACAATGTTCTCTTCCAAGCAAGTCCCCAAATAAGCCACAATGTTGACATGTTTCAGTGCTTTAAGTAAATCTACTTCTTCCTGCAGTTTCCGGTATTCTTTTTCAGTAGCCAATTTATCAGAGGTATCCAAGGTCACCTGTTTTACAGCTATTAGCTGCCCTTGGCTAGTGAGACCACAGTATACCTAAAAGCAAACCAATACTTGATTATTAAATTTAAATGACATAAAGGCATGTTTACAAAATGCCTCATATGACATTTGACTTTCCCATCTCCTCCAAAAGCTTGTGTTCTTCTAAGTTGCTACATTTCCACCTAAATATAGAGTATTTAAGCAAATTCTGTTTCAGTTGAGCCAAGAGGAGGATGAGCAAGAAGCATGGCAATGGACATCATAATGACTAGGATTGACTAGAATCCTGGCTTCACCATTCTCCAGCCATGTAACTTTGAGTAAGTTGTTATTGTGTAATTTTTTTGGGGGGGTGCTGGGGATTGAACCCAGGGCCTTGTGCATGCAGGGCAAGCATTCTACCAACTGAGCTATATTTCCAGCCCCTGAGTAAGTTGTATGATCTTTCTGACTTCATTTTTTTGGTCACCTGTAAAACTGAAGTAAAATTACTTACCTCAAAGATGTCTATGATGATTATATCCTATGGTGGTTTGGTAAATCTAGTCAGTGAATAGACATAATTTGGTTAGGTCAGATCTAAAGCTCCATGGAGAGGACACAGGACTTGGCAGTCACCCTTATGATGTGATATCAGGGAGTTTTGTGTCTTTCCACCTTCTCACTGATTCCTGAAATGTCCCCAGTTAGAGACTCTGCAGGTCTCATTTGGGGGTCAGTCTTTGTAAATACTATCTAGACCACTAAGATTTTAGATTTCATAAAAATTTTGTAAATTTTTATAAAATTTACAAACCACAAGGAACACCTTTTAGTTTTTCCACCCAGCAATGAGTTCTGCCAACTTCTGGTAGCATCTGGAGCTAATGAAGGAAGACATTTCTTTCCCCTGGGCTTGAATGTGGAATAATGAAAAGCTAGAAATGAAATGGCCACTGTACCACTACATGGAGCCTGGTGGACAGAGAGACAGTGACCAGATCCTGATGATATGGTTTGACTCCTGAAATCACCAGTGACAAGAGCCAGACCAACCCCTTACCTTACAGATACATAAAGCAATAAATGTCCTTTTCCTCAAGCCAGTTTGGGTTGGTTTTTCTGTTACTTCCAACTGAAAGTGTTTGAATTTGAAGTAAGAGTGTGAGCAGGAGGACTTGGGGAAGATGGTTAGAGAAGAGAGGGGTGGAGGAGGGACAGGGAGTTCTGATTTCTAGTTTTTATGGTAACTTACTGTGCCGTAGGCTCCCTTGCCAAGGATCTCACCCTTAGTCCACAGGATAGGTTCTTCATGCTTTAAACTATTTTCAGAAAATGTCTTCTTTTCATTTGAGTTGAGAAATTTCTCTTCCCTGTCATATATCCCGAACCCATTACTATACCTCTGGAAAGTGAGACAAAAAGACACCATTGAACTCTGAGTGTTGGGATAGAGAGAAGGGGTGCAGAGTACTGAGGAGTCTTCCTTTCAAACGCACCTGACTGTGGCTCTTCTCATTGCTCATGGGTAACCTCTAGACACAGATTTCACAAAACTAACCACAAAGAATATCTTATTTGTATGCTTCAGGCTTACTAACTGTACACATCTCCACACATTTTGTCTCATATACTTTGTAGAAGGAAGTCTTATATAATTTATAAACATACAAACATGCATATATAGCACATATACACATACACATATGTACTGAGAGACACACCTGCAGCCACTATAAATCCTTCCCTCTCCTCTGCCTGCCTTTGAGTCTCTGTCAAGTAATAGTGGTTGACTCCCTTGATACAGTAAACTCTGAATAAATAGCCTTTTTGTGTTCTTCATTTATTTCCAGTATGCACACATACACTCAAGCACATATATATGTACACAAACATACACTAATGTACACACATATGCAAACATACACTAACATAAACACATATTTACACACAAACACCTATCATTAGTTTCTATCTCTTTCACACACATACGCGCACATATGCAGGCAGCCTCAACAGGAATTCAAGTGTCCAAGACCAGCCATAAGAAGCTGAAGACCCACAATCCTGAAGACCCTACCACTCAAAAGAGGATCTCTAGGCCAGCTGCACTGGTACTATTGGAAGCCTGTTAGGCTCCAGACAGACTGAATCAACATCCACATTTTAACAGGATTCCCAAGAAATTACGTTCATTCACAGTAAACCTTGAGAGCTTCTGCCCCTGAAGTCAGGAGACAAGCATCCCTCTGAAGAACTTAAGACCACTTTTCCACTGGGCTGACTGGGACCAAAAATGCTTCTTTTTCATCTCTCCTGGGGTTGGAACCAGCCTGACCCCACCATATACCAGCTGCATGATTTTCTAAACCTCAGTTTCTTCAATATGGGGATGCATTGTTACCTACAATACTTATAGAGCTATTATGAAGCATAAAAATGAGAGAATACAATGTGCCTGACTTTCATGTAGTAACTTCTTAATAAACCTAGCTATGGTATTTACATTGTTTGTTCCTCTGCTCAGCTTTTTAAAATAAATATACCTGACATTTCCTGAAGAGTGTATCTGCCGATCTGCATCTGAAATACCATTACTATTTTCAATGTCTTGTAAGTGGCTGATATAGTGTGGATATAGTGTAATATAATCTGTCTTAGTGTTCAGTAAAAAGCATTTTAACTTAATCTACTGTTTCTGTCTTTAAAGCCAAAACAAATAAGACCTGACTATCTGTTGATATTCTGTTCTCCTCCCCTCCACCGTTAACTCCCATGCTGAGTAAAATGTTTAATTTATTTTTCAGTATTTTTGTTATGCCTCCTTGAGAGCAATAGCTGAGTATTAGATACCACTATCTCCAGAGTTCTTAGCACAGTGCCATAAATATAGTAGGCATCAGTGATAAATGAATGAACAATCTGAAAGCAGGTACTCACGTGCAGGGACTCTTCATGTGAATGAAACAGTGAGCTGCTTCACTGGTACTGATTATTTATTGAATAAAATATTTCTTGAGTAAAATACAGACATTATTTAAATAAATAGTTTGTCTATGTTAACTTATCCCAAGTGACTTCATTGTAGTGACAAGCTCAATTCTAGAAGCAAGGAATATTGGCCTGGAGGGTGAGACCTTGACTCTAACCTTGCAACCAAACAATGAGACCTTGAAGAAACTATTTAGTTGTCTTGGGTTTATGACTCCTCTTTTGAAAATAAAGGGTTTGAACCAGATTGTCTCTGAGGTTTCTTCCCACCCTGGTGAATCTTTAATTATACCAACCTGTATTCTGACATTTGTTGTCTCTCCGCCCAGTTCTTTGGTAGTATTTCCTTTCCTACTGAGGACAAGATTTAGGTTCTCAGGATCAGTTTCATTTGCCATCATTTGGGAAGAGTTATTGTCTTTTTCATCAAGAGCTAACAGTTCTGCAGCTAGACAACCTAATAGTTCATCTGTCAATTCTTCTTTCTTTACTGAGTCCAGAATTTCTTGGGAAATTGAATTTGCATCATTTAAAGTTGTTCCAAGTGTTTGATATGTGATTGACTTATTTGCTAAACTATCTTGATCCAAAGAATGTGCCCAGTGTTGATATGTTTGGGAAGATGCATTTTCTTGTTCCTCTTGGAAAGAGAAACCCCCAAGTGTTTTGGGGTTATCCAAAACGCTATCAAACTCAAGATAATTTGTTAACATTTGGCTGGAATCTATTTTATGAAGAGGTGCATTATTATTCTTTTCTTCAAATGCATACTTGTTAGAACTCTTCTTACTGGGCAAGACCCAGCTGTTTTCTGAAGGGACAAATGGGATCTGGTGATGTAGCTCTTCAAGTTCTTGCAGGTCTCTAAGACTTGTGGCAAGGATTTGATTATTGGAAATGTCACCTTCATCCGTAGACTCTTCCATAGATATTTCTTCAACTATAGATATATCTAGGGCAGGAAGAAGCTCATTTTGTTCAGGGAACTGCTCAGGAGTTTGGGCCAAGTTCATAGTCTGAACTTCATCTTTGGAAGATAGAAAGACATTTCCTGAAGAGTGTATCTGCCAATTTGCATCTGAAATACCATTACTATTTTCAATGTCTTGTAAGTGGCTACCTATAGCCTTGCAGCCCTTTTCCTTAGAAATTGAACTTTTATGCTTTTGTTTAAGGCCAAGTGAAGGCTTTGTAGGTTTAATATGTGGTCTTTTCTGAGAAAGTCTTGCTCTGCTGTTGCTGTTCCTCTCACTGTGTGAAGATCGACATTTATTAGAGATACATCTGCCTGATGGAACTGAACATATCTCATGATAATACTTGTTTTCATGCCGTTCAGCCTCTCGCAAGTGACTATAAACAGGGGTCCCAAACATTTCATAGATTCCAGGTCCATTAGCAGTTGAATTGATTTCCTTGAACATGTCACTATATTTAAGATCTAGGTAATGTAGTCTTGGCTCTGTTGGTTGAACAGAGAGAGGAACACATGGCTTTTTTATTCCTGGATTTTTACATATGCAAGGAAATGATTGCTTTTTAGTTTTCTGAGTCCAATAGCTGGATTGCTTCTTTTCTAATGGTGGCATTCTCCTTTGAAACTTGGATGATTGCTGAGGGCCAGAGTCAACAAACTCCAATGCAGGGAAAATCTGAGTTTTTATGCTAGTTTTATGCATATTAGGCTTAATAGAAGCTTGAATGGAAATCATGAAATTGTGAGGTGTCCTGTTGTTTATCTTGGTCTTTGAATCCAACTTACTTCTATGGGTCTTCATCTTACGTTTGTCATTTTCTTGGTGTGCAAGAACATTGAAGCTATTGCTACGAATAGAGCTCTTCCTTTTTTGGAGGCTTGGCTTGGTTATCGCTGTTTCCTTGGGGACTCCATCTCCAGGGAAAGTAATGTGGATAAGAGGCACCAGCCCATTCATCTCTGGTTTCATTGCTTCTGCCATTGATATTTTTACATTTGTCCCCATATCATTATGACCTTCTGGAAGCTTTCCAAAGGGGCCATCAGAGACTACACTGGACAAGCTTTGAAGTACTGTAAACTCTTCTAAAATATCTCTTGGTCTCACTGTTTCACCCTTATATACTGAAGAGCTTTTTGAATCAATTTTGTCATGTCTAACTTCTTCATCCTCATTTGGTGTTATTTCTGAATGCTGAGCTTCTTGGAGCTTGCTTGGAACAGTACATACAGTTTCTGCATTTTGTTCAGATTTACTGGCTGCTGAATCCTCTTTCTTTCTTGATGAAAAATCTTGAGGGTTCTCTTCTGCTTTTCTCACTTCAGGACCATGACATTCAATATCCTTTTCCCTATCTGTAGAAAGTTTGCCTTCCTTAATATTCTCAAAGGACACCAAAGACTTCCCTTTTTCAAAGAGAGAGATTTCCATGTTGTCCCATCCTTCTCTTTCCTTGGATTTCCAATTCACCTCCACCTCCAGGTGTTGCCTGTGATGATCAGACTTCCGAAAAGAGCACATGTTTCTTGACCAAATGGAGCTATCAGAAAACCTGAGAGTCTGATCCACCAACCTTTTCAGTGGGGCTTCCTGCTGCTGGTTTGCTGGACTAAACTCATCAGATGAACTGACCGATGCTGGGAGTTTAGGTATGAAGGGTGTAAGGCTTGAAATATTTCTTTCTCTCTCTTTTGGGAACTTGTAACTTTGGGGGAGAGTGAGGACACCAGATCTCATGGGCAAGAGTGACAGTGGAGGCAGAGGGAACTAAAAGAAAAGAGGAAAAAAAATAATGAATATAGAAACATAAATAAATATTATGCTAACTTGTTTAAAGACTTGTGTAGAGATTCTAATACTCTTTTAAGGAAGGCCTTTAAAGTACAAACATATCTATCCTAGAGATCACAATTTTAAAAACTAAAACCTCAGGCCAGAAGTGTGCCAGAGGATATACTTAGAATGTATAAGGACTGTGTTCTATCCCTAGAATCAAAGCCAGCAAAACCAGAACACTAAAATCTCATTTCCAATGCTTCTATTTTTAGAGCTAAAGTAAAACAATCCTTAAAAAAAAAATTAAAGACTCATGGTTATGCATTTTAAAGGAAAGCTATTCAATAATGTAAAATGTTAAAAGTTTTAAAACATTTTCTGTTCTCTTTTTACTTTCCATAAGAATTAAGATTTTTTTTAAATAGCCAGAAATTGAGGTTGCATCTATTTTAACAATGATCATTTTATTATTAACTAGCTCAAAGTTTGTATCTGGAACACAAATACTCAATCTTTTTTTGCAGAGTTTTTTTTTTCTTTTTTTCTGAGGGTGGTTTGTAAATGTGCTACACTTCTTACTTGAATGTTAGCAACCTGGACAACTTTTTGTTCCTTTTTGCCATTTTCAGACTAAGCTAGTTTTTATTATTACCAACCTCTAGAGGTCAGTGTAACACTTGTCTGTACTCATGAAGCTATAGACTATTCAGTGCTTCTTGCTGTGATCTTCTCCCATGTATACAGATTCTACATCTAATTGTATAAGGATATTTATAGGCATGGATCATGTGTGGAACCTGAGAGTATGAATTTAATTTTCATTCTATTACCACCTATGTGTAGGAAGGAAGGGAAAGGAACATGATTAGAGACTTTGGCATTAGGAGGAGGTGAGATGCAGTGTGGTCCAGTTTTTTTTTTTTTTTTAATATTTATTCTTAAGTTTTAGGTGGACACAATATCTTTATTTTACATTTACAAGGTGCTGAGGATCGAACCCAATGCCTCGTGCATGCTAGGCGAGCACTCTACCTCTGAGCCACAACCCCGGCCCCCGTGGTCCCAGTTTTATTGTCTGGGTTTTTTTTTTTTTTTTTTTTTTTTTTCGTTTCTCAAAATTAACTTAGGAAATACAGGCAGATTTTCCCAGTGCTTAAATATCTTCCTAGTAACTGCCACTCAATTTATAGGCAAACAAGATCCTTTTTAAGACACTAAGCAATATTGATATATAAGTATTTTCTGAAAAGCTCATTGGATACAGAAGGGTGAGGGAGCTTGAGAATTGAAATATCTTTTCAAAAGCTTTACTTATAAATTAGAACATCTTTTCACCACTGAAAAAAAGAATTACCTAGTTCCTACATAAGTTAAATTACTTCAAATGAAAATGTGTATAAGAAATATTCTTGGGGCTGGGGTTGTGGCTCAGCGGTAGAGTGCATGTGTGAGGCACTGGGTTCGATTCTCAGCACCACATACAAATAAATAAAATAAAGGTCCATCAACAGCTAAAAAATATTTTAAAAAAGAAATATTCTTGTCACATAAGAGATCTTTCACTCTACAGTATATCCTTTGTATCGTTTTAACTTTGTACTATGTTTCATATTTTATGTTTTCATAAAAATAAGTTACATATTTCTGAAAAAAAATATTCTTGCCTCATTATGTTGAGGACAGGAAACAGCTTGGAAAAGCAATGTATAAGGAAGGAGATGATTTTCTCAGGAATGATTTGCCAATCTATAATTTATATGAGTTCTTATTTTTCCAAGCTATAATTGCTGACTTTTTGATTCTGAATTGTTTGATAGTTTGTCCCTAACAACCAAAGTTCTTTACTTTTTAATTAAGTCAAAAATGTTAAAACTAATCTTACCTCGATTCTTCGGCTACTGTATTTCATATCAGAGGTAGAAACTTCTGCAAGAAGGAAAAATATAATTGGATATTCTTAGTAATAGAGTATGCACTGTCATAAGCCAGAGTTTGGAGGTGGAGTAATTTAGACCCTAAAGTCTGAGAAAAGTGTTAGAAATTAAGAGCTTTTCCCTGAGTAATCCACATGGAAGTGGGTATGGAATGACTATACAGAACTTTAAACAACTGCCACCAGGAGGGGTTATTTTATACAGTAGTTCACCCTTGTCCTCAGTTTCACTTTCCCCAGTTTCAGTTCTCTCTGGTCAACAGAGGTCTGAGAACATTAAATGGAAAATTCTGGAAATAAAAAATTCATAAGCATTAAATTGTATGCCATTCTGAGTAATGTAATGAGATCTCACAGGGTCATACTCTGTCCTGCTCAGGACATCATCCATGCAGTATACACTTCCCACCCATTAGTCACTTTCCAGCCATCTCAGTCATCAGGTACACTGTCACAGTTCTTGTGTTCAAGTAACCCTAATGTAGTAGCCTAATGTCCTGTAACAACACCTACATCATATCACCTCATTTCATCTCATCATATAAGCATTGTATCATGTCACACCATCACAGGAAGAAGTGTGAACACAGTGCAATCGGATATGGAGAGAGAGACCATATTCACATAATTTTTATTACACTATATTGTTATTATTGTTCTATATTACTATTAGTCATTGTTACTCTCTTACTGTGCCTCTTTTATAAATTAAACTTTATCATAGGTATGTATGTATACGAAGAAACAGTATACGTACTAATCAACAGTTTCAGGCATCTACTGGGAGACTTGGAATGGATTCCCCCATAGATAAGAGATAACTACTATATTTTGTATCTATATTCTGACTGAAATGCAATATCTCTGGATCAGAGATAAGACCATTTATTACTCACAGAACATCAAAATACCAGTTCCCCGCATCCAAATTCCTCACAGGGTGAAGTGATCAGAGGCATATGTTTACCAGATGTTTATGTATTGGGGGTGCATCACAGGAAGGAACCCTGAAATGCAACTCCAGCAGTATTACAGAGTGGTTGGCACATTGGCCTATCTTTTCCTCCTGACCAAGACTTTTACTCTGAAATGTAAGTAAATGTCTTTAGAACAAGGAGTAAGGTATTTTCCTAGGTTGGGCAATCTTCTGGAGGAACCTGGTGGAGGCAGGTCCTATCCTCTGTCTAAAAATTACACTAAACCCTTGCTCTCCCTACCCCAAGTTTGGCCACTCAGCATTTGGTTTTTAACCAACAGCAAGTGAATTTATTCTGTCTAGTGGTCATGTCCATTGGCAGTGGTGGCAGTGTCCAGTGTCCAGCAGGGGGCAGCAGTTCCTGTGGTGTGGCCTTAGCTGTGGCTTCAATTGCCTCACTTCCCTTAGTTTCTGCACATTTTATGAGCTTGGTTCTCCAAATATTTTGTAATTCTTGACAGGCTTAAAAGACTTTCAACAAACTCCTTTTCTTCTTAAACTAACCATGTTGATTTCATTTGCTTGCAGTCAAGAGTCCTGATTGATATGGATTACACAAATGGGATAAAGGAACACTTGTCTTTGCATTTGGCAAAGAAGGGAGTAGAGATGGGTAATGGTGAAAATTCAAGGTTTTCTTTTCCCCCTCCAGTTCGTGCCTACACCACCTAACCCTCCTTTTCTTTGAATTCATCTTCATTCTGAGACTAAATATGCTTCTTCTTTTTCCCATCACTACTAAAGTAGAAGCTGAATTCTGTTCAAAGTTGGCACGGTGCTAAAGCACACTGGCTTCAGAGATAGGCAGCCCAAGTCTGAACCCAGCCTCTGTAGCTCACTAACAAGGAGTCCTGGACACACACTTGTGTCTTTCAGTCTCAGTTTCCTTATTCCTAAAATATAGGATTTTAATAATATTAGAGGATATTTGTGCCTTGCATTCATAGGTACACAATAAATGATTATTGTACAACATGCATTTTGAAAACACACAGTTATGTGCTAGGTATGATGTGAGGTGCTTGGAGGTACAATGATTCTTGCCTTTATAATTTGAGGAAGACAGGCACATAAACAAATAATGATAATTCAGCATGATGGGTGCTACGTTGCTGGTAAGATCAGGACCCTATGGGAGTTCAAAGGAATTGGCTACTCTTCCGTTCATGGGGGGGCTCAGAAGTTTTTCCAGAGGAAGTGATATCTAAGGTGAGACCTAAAAGATGGCATAGTATTCCAACAGAAAGAACAGTATTTGGGGCTGGGGATGTGGCTCAAGCGGTAGCGCGCTCGCCTGGCCTGTGTGCTGCCCGGGTTCGATTCTCAGCACCACATACCAACAAAGATGTTGTGTCCGCCGAAAACTAAAAAAAATATATATATTAAAAAATTCTCTCTCCCTCCCTCTCTCTCTCTCTCTCTCTCTCTCTCTCTCTCTCTCTCTCTCTCTCTCTTAAAAAAAAACAGTATTTGTTCAGGGAATGGAAGGTATTTTGTAGTGCCAATGTTTATCATATGCTGAGGAAAAGTGGCAAGGTATGAGGCTAAAGAGTGGCTGCTCAAATGGGGAGCTAACTTTGTAGATTTCAAAGAAAAAGATTCTGAATCTACTTTGTGGTCCAGACTTGATGTTCATACCTTTAAACACAGCGTTTCAAATCACTGCTTCAACATGTGTTAAATGAAAAATGCTAGACCCCAAAGAGTACAAATTATATAATTCAACCTATATGAAGAACCTAAAATGGTCAAATTTATATTGAGACAGTAAACAGAGTGGTGATTACCAAGGGTTTTGAGGAGTGTGGTGGAAAGGAACTAATTTTTAGTGGGCACAGAGTTGCAGGTTTACAAGATGAAGGTATTCTGGGGGTAAATCATGGTGGTGTTTGCACAACAATGTGAATGTACTTAATACCACTGAACCATACACTTGAAAATGTCTAAATGGTAAATTTTACGTTATGTACATTTTACCACAATAATTTTTTAAAGTTAAAGCAACTCTCATTTAAAGTTTACTTAAACTGTTTCCTTTTCCCAAAATTCATATTTTTTTTTCCTTCACTTGGAAAGATGACTCACAGTTCCTCTGGAGTGCAATCTCCCTAATTTCAACAAGCCAATTAATGCAACTTTTTGGATGGTAAGTATGTTCCTGGTGGTTTAGCTAAAGGGTTTAGGACAGCAGTGGTAAGCAAACACCAACAACAACCTTTCCACATTGTGAGGAAAGGTTGGCATGAAAGCTTCTATATTTGTAACGAAATTTGGGGCTCCATGTAATTGGAGGTTGTTCTTAGACTCTTACACTAACTTGGGGATCCAGGAATGAGGCTAAAGAGGATTCAAGTCAGTAAGGAACCTGGCAACTAGCAGATACAAACTCAAATCCTCTTCATGGAAAACATCCTCAGTGTAGACGCTTAAGATTTCCATAGGAAAAATGCCAATAAGATATGAGCTCACAATAAAGACTTTCAAGTATTCAAAAGAAAGAAAAAAAGAAAAGAAAAGAGCCAACAGTAGTTCAAATCAATGGAAACTGGAAATAACAGATTTGGATCCTTCAAGGATTTCAGATTTGGGGATCACCAAATACAATACAGTTACAATGTCTTAAATGTTTAAAGATACTAAAGATGAAAAAAAATTAAGATAAAAAAGAAGAAATCAAAATGAAACATTCTCAAAAACGAACAAAGCATATTTGAAGAAGAAACAAATGGAACTTTAAAAATTGAAATATAATTGTTAAACTAAAAATTAAATTAAAAAATGAATGGGTCTGCTGGGGGTGGTAACACACATATTTGTAATCCCAGTGGCTTGGGAGACTGAGGGAGGAGGCTCATGAGTTCAAAGCTAGCCTCAACAATTTAGTGAGGCCCTAAGCAACTTAGCTAGACCCTCTCTTAAATTAAAAAATATAAAAAGGGCTGGGGATGTGGCTCAGAGGTTAAGGGACCCTGGCTTCAATCCTCGGTACCAGAAAAGAAAAAAAAAGGATTACCATCTTATATCATGACTACCACAATGAGATGCCACTCTACATCTACCAGAGAGGCTAAAGTTAAAAAGACTGGCAACAGGGCAACAGGATGTGCCTCAAATGGTAGCACGCTCACCTGGCATGCGTGAGGCACTGTGTTCCATCCTCAGCACCACGTAAAAATAAATAAATAAATAAAGATATTGTGTCCACCTAAAACTAAAAAATAATTTTTTTTAAAAAAAAAGACAGGCAACAAAAATGTTTGTGGGAATGTGAAGCAACTGATTGTTCACAAGGATATAAAATGGTACAACTACTTCAGAAACATACTGGCCATTTCTTTGTGTGTGCGTGGGGCAGCGGGTAATTGGGATTGAACTCAGGGGCACTCACCCACTGAGCCACACCCAGCCCTATTTTGTCTTCATTTAGAGACAGGGTATCCCTGAGTTGCTTCGCACCTTCTTTTTCTGAGGCTGGCTTTGAACTCACATCCTCCTGCCTCAGAAGGCATGCGCCACCGCACCCAGATTGGCCATTTCTTAAACATATAGCTACCCTATCCCCTGGCAAATTCATAGTAGTATATATAACAATCTAGAAGAATCTCAAAAATGTCAAGCTAAATGAAAAAAGGATCACATAAAAGAATATGTGCTATGCAATTCCATTTATGTGGAAATTTTAGAACAGGCAAAACTTATCTGTGGTGGAAAAAAAACAATATAGTTGTCTTGGGGTAATGGCTTAGTATAGAATGGGAAGGAGCATGAGAGAACATTTTGGAATTCATGTTAATGCTCTATATCTTGCTAAGACTTTGGGTTTCACAGACAATATGAGCTTGTAAATACTCAATGAAAGTACATCAATGTACACTTCCAAATGAAAAAAAAAAATCTTCAAACATATATGGAACTCTAATTAATAACAATCATCCTGACATTTTGGGGAAAAGTATACTGATATCTGCAATTTACTTTTAAATGCAACAAAATTAAGATGGATCAGATATATGATAAAGCAAAATAAAATGTTAAATGTGGAATCTAGGTGGTGAATATACAAGTATTCAGTGTAAAAAAATTCGACTTGTTGTATATTTGGAAAATATTATAAAATGTTGGAGAAAAAAATCAATGGATGGATTTAACAGCAGATTAGGTAATGCTGAAGATGATTAGTGAATTGGAAGACTTGTAAAAATAGAATTACCCAAAATGGAGAAAATAGGAAATGGAAAATTTGAAATCCAGGATAGAAGATACAGAAGAGAGAAAAATAAGTACTAATATGTAATCTAAACTGGGGATTCATAACCAGACTGTGCATAATTTAGCAAAGATAGAACTACAAGATATAATTGGTCATGCTGTACCTATTTTTAAAGCATCTTTTAAAAGGCTGTTTAAACTTGCATTTTAGATCACTCTCAGCTATCTCCCCAGGTCACTTATAATTCTTCTCATGTACTAGGTGACCCTATATAATCTGCACCCACTTCATTACAGTTCAAATCTCCTTTCCTCATACTCACCCCCTCTCACTCTGTACCAGCTACAATGTTCTACTTGTTCCCTGGAATATTTTCCCCTGAAACATAAACATAGCCCATTTCCTCTTCTTCTTCAACTATCTGTTCAAGTTACATTCTCAATGATGTGATCCCTCATTCACCCTATTTAAAAATTTCAAACTTCTTACTATAGTCTAAATGTCTGTGTTACCCTCAAATTCTTAACTCCCAAAGTGACAGCATTAAGAGGTGGGCCTTGGGGACTGATTAGGTCATGAAGGGGAAGCCCTCGGGAGTGGGTTTTAGCCTTTATGAAATAGACCAAGTGAGCTTGTTTGCTCCTTCCATAATGAGCGGGCTCAGCAAGAAGGTACCATCTATGAATCAGGAAATGAGACCCCACCAGACACCAAATTTTATGACATCTTGATCTTGAACTTCCCAGTCTCTAGAACTGAGAATAATAAATTTGTCAGTTTAGAAGCTACCCAGACTACATTCCCCTTGCCCACTTCTTTTTCTCCATAGCATTTGCCATCATCTAATGTTCTATATATTTTACTTGTTTACTAGTTTATTGTCTACCCTACTCCTACCCACCACCCATAGGAATGTGAATTGCACAAGGACAGGGTTACTGTGTCTTGTTCACTGCTATACCTTCAGCATTTATAATAATTCCTGGATATAATAAATAAATATTTATTGGTCAAAATAACAAAACAATCATGTGGAATTAAATGCTTAACTTACCTTCTAATTTTCTTTGCTGCCCCTTCAGAAAATGAGGAGCCTCTTCTCTGGTTACAGTTTTAGAGATGTCTGGTTCTAAGCAATGTCTGGGCAACAAAAAGTCCAAGTTCACATCACAGAGATCCTTGGAACTTTCTTCTTTCTTTGGAAGTAAAGGCTCCATGGTCAGCATCTTTGTCCTGAGGTCCACCATCTCAATTTCATTTGGGAGAGAAACAGAATTTGCTTGTGCCCATTCTTGATGCACTGAGGTTATCTGACTAAAAGAGGAGACACAGTTTGATTTAGAATCCATTCACTGCTACAGTTTAGCTCTGGAGTATCTCCCAAGGGCTCATGTGTTAAAGGCTTAGTCACTAGCCTATGGTTCTACTGGGAGACGGTAGAATCTTTTGGAGGCTGGGCTTAGTGGGAAGAAGTTAGGCCACTGGGAGGGGACATGTTTATTTTTGCCTCCTAGCCAGCATGAGGTGAGTAGCTCTTTCTCCATGCATTCCCTGCCATGATGGACTACCTCACTACAGGCCCCAAAACAACAGAGCCAAAGTGACTATGGACTGAAAACTCTAAAACTGTGAGCCAAGATATATCTTCCTCCTTTTCAGTTGATTATCTCCAATATTTGTCACAGCAATGGACAACTGATATGTTCACTATGTCTCCCTGATCTCCCATTCTCAGGCCAGTCTGATCTTACTGGAAAGTTTGGAGAACTATTTCCAAATGTAGTGGCTGAGTAGAATGGCTGTATCCTGAGAGGACAAGGTCTCTCCACACTATGACCCACTCCCCACTTCCTCTGCCCTTTGTACCTAGAACAAAAACTTGAACGGACTCAGTTCCAGTCCACTTCAGTTTTTCCTAGTCTTTATTTCCTGAAGCAGAGAAATCAGAGCCAGAGAGCAGGTGCAAGAACTGTGCCTTCTATCTCCAAAAGCATTAACCAGATCAATGCTTCTCAAACTATCTTTGGTAAAGGACCAATTTTTAAATTTTCCAATCCATTGTGGAATGTGACTTTGTAAAATATAGTAAAAATAAATTACTACAAAAATGAAAGAAAAATAAAAAACTTGCAGAAAATCATTCCCAATTTCTTAAAATTATCTGATCAATGAATCTAAGATTTTATTGTCAAATTTCTAAACAACTTTTAAAATAATTACCCTCAAGTTCTGTACAGATCTTATCATGAACTGGTCGTACATTTAAGACTCACATTTTGGATAGCATTTTTCTGAAGTGGGTTCAACAAACTGTTGCCCTGGGGCCTGGTCTGACCTTCAGCCTGTTCTTGTAGCTTTAATTGGATCACAGATACACTCATTTTTAATATATTGTCTATAGCAGCCTTCAATTAACAGTTGCAAAGTTGAATCATTGCCACAGAAATAATTGCCCACAAAGCCTGAAATATTTATTATTTGACCTCTGCCACATAATAGTTATTGTGACCTTTGCTTTAGAGCATTGTTTTGGATTGAATTACTGAAAATGTAGGTTGCCACATAAATATCATCACTTCCTACTTAAATTCAAATCAAACACCTCAAAGGATATTTCTTACCTGCATTCTTTCGAATCTTCTTGGCTCATTTCTTGGGGATGATTGACATCACTTGGAAAAGTCACAATAATCTCCACACCTATAGAAATGTATGATCAAAGAAAGTACTGAATTTCAGTGGTAATTGGAAGAACAGACTTTAACCAGCGTCTGAGGTTTAGCCATTTTTGTATCTTTCTTGTCCAGCATATGCTAAGTCCTAAACTAATGCTTACTTACAGAGCAAAAAATCTGAGCCAGAGTCAGTGGCACATGCCTGTAATTCCAGGGACTCAGGAGGCTGAGATAGGAGGATCAAAAATGCCAGACCATCCTGGGCAATTTAGGGAGAACTGTCTCAAAAACTAAAAAGGACTGGAAATGTAGTGCAGTAGTAAAGCACTCCAGGTTAAATCTTCAGTACTGAAAAAAGCAAAAAAAAAATCTGTATAATAAAAATTTCCAGATGTAAAATACCATTTTATGATGAGCAGCACTGTCTCCTGGGTGGAGAAAACACAGTTTTTTGTTTTTTGTTTTTTTCCAGTAAAGTGTAACCAATGACACCTACCTCCCAGGACTGCTGGGAGAATTAACTGAGAGAATTTATATAGCCTCAAAGCAACTTGCTTGTGTTTATAATTTTGTTCATCTCCCATTTGATTCCACAAATGATTCCCAGTGTAACCCTTAAGTGGAAAGTTTCAACTTGTAGAATCAATGCTCATTGCAATATCATGTTTAGCAAATTTATGTAAAAAACTAGTGTGGGGGAAAAAATAGTGTGGATCACTCTAAAATTTTACCAGTACTTTAAGGTTTGTTCAATCATTCACTTTTTCCCATCTGACAGACTTGTTAAATATATGCCAAGCCCAAGGCTCTGGGATGAAGATAAAGAAATAAACAACATGGGGCTATGGCCCTAGTGGAGATAAGAAGAAAGCAAAGAATGCAGGGGGATAGCCAGTGCTGTGGTACCAGTGTGAGGAGGGGCTTGTCAGTCCTTTGCACGTGTTTGTTTACTCCATCTGCGCGTGCCTGACAAGCAACTGTTTTATAAGCTCGGCTGACTGAGGATGCTAGGGATGAAGTATCACAAGGAGAATAAGGGAAGAGAGTGAATCAGAAAGATCTGGGTCAACATGCCTCCTCTGCCACTTCCTGGAAAGTCGCTCATAGCTATCATCATCTCATTTAGTATATTTTTATTGTTTTTAAAGGACTTTTGATATTTTATCTAATGCATATGAACCACTATAGTGACATTTTTTTTTTTTTTGTACTGAGGATAGAATAGAATCCAAGGGAGCTTTACCACTGAGCTTCATCCCCAGTTCTTTTCTTTTTTTTTTTTTTTTTTGAGACAAGGTCTCTCTAAATTGCTGTGGCTGGCATCGAACTTGCCATTCTCCTGCCTCAGTCTCTCAAGGTGCCAGGATTATAGGTGTGGACCACCACACCCCGAATGACAGCATATTTATTGTTCAGTTTCATACCTGTGCCTTTTAACGAGACTAATGCAAAAAGAAAATAAAATTTTCCAAAGGACAAAGTTTTACTTACAATTAGGCAGATGATAATGGTATTTACTGTCTTTGTCATCCAACATATTTTGTGGTATCATCAAAATGCATCTGGCTTTAGTTTCCTTCATGTTTAATCAGACAAAACAACTTGACTGTGTGCTTTCTAACATTATACAATAGCAAGAAATGCCTCCCTAAAAATGAAGGGTATATATTTTTTTAACTTTTCAAAGAACCTATTACCACACTAATAAAGGACTTGGAATTGTAGAGCTGGAAGGAATTTAGAAGTTATCTGATTCAAGCCCTTCATTTTAGAGACAATGAAAATGATAACCATGAGTTGTGTGGCATGCTGAAGGTCACTCTTCAACTTGAAAGGAAGATAGATGTTTTTCATAACAGTTTTGCAGTCATCCTCGTGTGTGAAAACCTAGCTGACATGTTAGAGTGAGAAAAACACACAGGATACATTCCAAATATCTAAACTGTCAATGTAAAGGATGTTCTGAGACAAAGGTTAGGTACATTCAGCGCTTTACTGTGGAAGCTAGAAAACTGAGTGTGTTCATGTGAGCCATATTTTAAAATGTATTTATAAATCCAGAACATTTTCAAGCAAATTCAAGGTACTCAAAAAGTCCAATTGACTGATTTCCTATTAAAACCAAGGAACAAAGATACAATAAGCAAGTATAGGAAATATCTGACTTTTTGGAAATTGTTAAGAGAATGGCTGTGGTCCTAATTATTGGTCCAAAATGGGAGGAAAAATGTACTGACTCTGAAGTCTTTTAGAAACATATAAATATTCCTTTGGATCTGTTTCTTGAATATCATGAATGGCCAAGGAGCCATGAATAAGGCCTCTGAACCTATCCAGTAGGTCAGGAAAGATGATGTTTTGTCATAGGTTAAAATAAAGCACTTGAGTGTTTTATCATGGCCAAGCGCATTTTTCACATAAGGAAGTGTAAATTAACCTTGCCAGAAAATGTTACCATAGAGAGAAATTAAAAGGCCACATTTCAACAAAGGCAGAAACACATTTGCTTCATAGAAAAAGGGAAAATGATGTTCATTAAATTTCAGAAAATGATCATTAACTTTTTGTTAAAGCCATTTTTATTAAAATAGAAACTTGCAATCTAACTCAGCCTAACCTATTCCAATGCAGAAAAATTATTGTCTCCAGAGAGGTCTTACTTTCATGTATGTTCCTTTTTTCTGTTTAAATTGATGCACATATCCATCTGGGTTATGAGTATTAAGGTTCGACATGCTTCCACATTCTTTCCATGTTTTGATAATTTCCCAATTTGTGAATCTCAACATAGATTATTTTAAAATTCTATCTTCCACATTCCTGTAAGTTCAGAAAGCTTACTTGAGAGACTAGGGCACATGGATTGCATGAAAATGACAATGTACAGGAAATCCTCTGTGCTAAGTGGGCGTCAGTAGAGGGAGAAGAGTCTTTGGTTAGTAGTAGGAGAATCTTTGGGGCCATGGCAGAGGCAGTATGACTTGAGGGTCAGTAGCCACCAGGCTTGAAATATAGTTATGGAAATTCTTCCTGATAGTCCAATCCAGAGTTTTCCTGTTATGGACTGTTTATGTCCTCCCAAAATTCATACGCTTGATCCCTTATCCACAGTGTGGCTGTATTTGGATATGGAGCCTCTGGTGAAGAAACTAAGATTGCATGAGGTCATAAGGATGGGGCCCTAATCCAATAGAATTAATGTCTATATAAGAAAAGATCCCAGAAAGCTCATTCCTTCCTACTCCTGCTTTCTCACTCTGTGTGGACAGAGGAAAGACCACATGAGAGAAAAGCAGCTTTCTGTAGACCAAAAAGAGAGCCCCTTACCAGAAGCTGATCCCTGCCAGAACCCCAATCTCGGATTTCCCAGTTTCCAGAACTATGAGAATATAAATGCTGTTTAAGCCACCTAGACTGTGGTACTTTGTTATGGCAGCCAGAGAGGACTGAGACATTTCTCTCTGATTTTTCAATGATTTATGAACTTTCTCACGTCTTTAAAAAGTTCTTCCTTTTTTATATTTAAAAAAATGTTTTAGTTGTTGATGAACTTTTATTTCATTCATTTATTTATATGTGGTGCTGAGATTAGAACCCAGTGCCTCACACATGCTAGGCAAGCACTCTACCACTGAGCCACAACCCCAGCCCCACTTTTTAATCCAACTAAGGGTTAATTCTGTTCCTGAAACTAAGAATCCTGACATATTTATATCGTATTTTAAAAAGGTTTTTTGTTTGTTTATGGTTACCAGGGATTGAACTCAGAGGCATTAAGCACTGAGCCACATACCCAACCCTTTTCTGTATTTTATTTAGAGACAGGGTCTCACTGAGTTGCTTAGCACCTCATTTTTGCTGAGGCTGGCTTTGAACTCTTGATCCTCCTGCCTCAGCTTCCTGAGCCACTGGAATTACAGACATGCGCCTGGCTAAAAAAGATTTCAACTTAAGGTCAGTAATTTTAGGAAACAGTTTCTTATTTTCTCGTGAAGACAGTAAGTTTACAGCTCAATTTCTAGTCTGTGCATGCTATCTTCTGGAAAAAATATATGATTGAGAAAGGCAAGTAGATTCTTCTATAAAGGAAAAGGTGGATTTTTGCCTGTAAATTGTATTTTACATGTTATCCTCTCTAACCCGTAATAAAGCAAATGCATGCTGCAAGAATTACTAAAGCTTTTCATGCAGAATGTTGAGGACTATGAAGTGATCCAAACTTTAGGAGTTTATATATATTTTAATTAATGATGTTCCCTTTTGTTGGATAATATGATGGAGAGATGTGAATTAAATGACTAAATATGTATAAACAGTCACATGGTGTATGTATAAGATGTTCATAAAGTATGGGAGCATTTTGAACATTAATAATTGGGCATGCTAGAACTGACATGTAATTGGTATTTAAAGAGATTAAATTGATATTTAAAGAGACATACATGACATTTAAGATAAAAATGCGCAACAATACTCAAAGAATCTCTTCATTCTGACTTTGGGACAGAAAAGAGGTACTAATTCAACCAAAATCTACCAACTCCAAGGAGAATTTTTGTAAGGTCCTTGCTTAGCATCTGGATGGCTGTCTTAAGTGACAGTCTCCATTTTAAGAAAAATTTTGCTTTCCCACCCAAGGGCATTTCTGAGAAAGGTTCACCATTCCCTCATATCAACCCAACCCTTTACCGCCACATTAGGACCCGCCCAGCTCTGATTCCTGAGCCTCCCCCATAAAAGTCCTGAACCCCAAGCCTGTTTTCCTCTCTCTGTCTATGAAGAGATGGACTTTATTGGTCAGCTTTGACAAATAAACTCTCGTGAGTATCTCTGCTTGGTCTCTGTCTTTCATTTCTTGCACACCTGTCTCCTGGTTCCTCACTTTCCTTTCAGTTTTCATAAGAAAGATCATCATTTCTTGGAAATTTATAACCCAACTTATTAAAGCTTAAAACTGCACAAGCTCACTGGAGATGCTGCCAAAGTGTTATGATTCCAATGTGAAACCGGAAGTATTATAGATCAATTTGAAAAGAATAGCTTTCACCGCAAATGGCAAGTCCTCTCCAAGTTAAGCAGAATAAATGGACGATTTCACCTCTTGGAAGGTGCCCCTGGGACACCATTAGGCTTCTGAGGACTTGGTTTTGAAGTCAATGGACATCAAAGGCAGACCACAAGGACTGTTTGGAAGGGGACCAAGAATTGTTTATTTTAATAAGCTCTTCCAGGCTTAATGGTGTTCATATATTAACTATTGCTAAATTTTTCTCTGCCCTCAGCCTAAGAGGAGAGTCCCAATGAATTTGAGGGAGGCAGGAAGCAGACCAGCAGAGGGCAGCAGGTACAAGGGATTGAAGGAGATGGAGCAAGGAAAGAGCTGCAGCCTTCAGGGAGATGCAAAGGGATGAGAAAAACAGGTATCTGAGAGAGCAGCTTCCCTGGAGTGTTAGACTAAGAAACCAGAAAATTGCCAGGGAGAAATTGGAGCAGTTCAAATAATCATTTAATTTGTGAAGGTTATAGATGAATAGTTGGTAACTCTTCTGGAGCAAGAATCTACAAATACCTGTGGTCTACAAAGGGCACATAGGGATATTGCAGGGTATTATATTTGAAGTAGGTGTTATTATGAAAAAATAAAGCCTCACAGGCTCACTCTCCCACCTTCCCCTCAAAAGGAACAATAGCTCAGGGACCATGGCTGATGGAGAAATGGTGGGCTCTAGAAGAGGGCAGATTCCTGGAGCTGTTAAGAAATGGGGGAAATTATGTCATTAGACAAAAAGGAAAGGGACAGAGAACTGAACTGGAGTTGAGTGGACTAAAGAGACAGGAAGCCAGGCCTATAATCCCAGCTGCTTGGGAGGCTAAAGCAGGAGGATCTCACAAGTTCAAAGTCAGCCTCAGCAAATTAGTGAGGCACTAAGCAACTTAGTGAGATCCTGTCTCAAAATGAAAAATAAAAAGGGTTGGGGTTGTGGCCTGGTAGTTAAGTTCTGCTGGGTTTAAAATTCCTGGCACCAAAGTGGGGTAGGGAGCCAGAAGAGATTTGCCCATTTAGATAGGGGTAACTTGCCAATACTCACTAATTCAGATATGGACCAAAGGACAGAATCATGAGTGGTTTTTATTTCACCTTGTGCTTTTCTGTATTTTCAAAGTTACACTGAATACTTCTGAAATTGGGGGAGAAACCCAAATAATCAATATTATCTTTGTAAACATATTAAGGACAGAAGTTGGATACCTTCTGTCCTGGGTGACCAGTCTTTTCCTTCACCCCTGAGATCTCCTTCTTCACTAACCAAAAAGGAATGACTGCAGTCTTCATCTTGGTCAAATTCCTGAAACATCATAAAATAAAAACAGTTATTCAATGTACTACTTTGTTGGCAGGATGAATGCTGAGTTTTCAAGGCTAAGTCTCACACTGTGGATTCTTTTTAAATTGGATGAGGAATTTAGGACTAAAATAATGGGAAAGTATCTACCCCTGGAGCACCAGGCTCAGATAGTCGCAGATGTTATTAATTGCATAATCAAAAACGAAGATCAAAGCGGAAATCACATGGACACATAGAAATTTAATATTTTATACTTTCTCATTTCAGCATTCAGGCTACTAAGCTGCCACAAATTCCATCTGGATGGGTAACTGGAAAGAATCCTTCAGCCACAGTCACAGTGAACAGCCCCAAAGGAACATGATCTTTTGTATAATGCCTCCTTGAGGCATTGTTTACGAATGGGCGAGTGGCAAGGATGTAAATCCCTGCCCCTTGTGGAAGCTACAGATATGACCCTAGACTGAAGGAAGCAGCAAAGCTGATTAGAGTTTTCACTCTGATGGCTTTGTGATCTAACCATGGTGCACAACTTCTCAAACTTCCTTTGTAACCTTTAGAAAATGATCATTATATTGAAAAACAGTTGAAAACAAACTTGATTTATAAAAAGTGCTTTAAGCTCTCTCTAAAGTGGAAATGTTTTCTTAGTTGTTGTTTGGTTCCTTCATTACAGTTGTTCTTGTTGATTTTTTTGTTTTTAAATGTCTAGAACCAGGTTGGGTATGTAGCTCAGTGGTGAATCACGTGCTTAGTATGTGAGAAGCCCTGGGTTCAATCCCCACAAGTCCCTGTGAACCCTGCCCCCCACCACCCCTACCACCTCCAATTTCTAGAACTACAACAGGGCAAATAGTAGTTAAAACATCCCATCACAACCTGAATGTTCTAACTGGCTTTCGTTTCTATGATCTGGGTGAATCACCTATTTCAGGGATCTCTGGATGAAAAGTCTTTGCCCTAAATTCAGGTGCCTGTCATCTGACAGTTCAGACAGTAGTGTATCCCAAAAGCTTTTGATATTTTATTCTTTGATTCCCAAGACAGCTTAGAAATTTTTTCTTGCTTTATTCATTATAATTATCACAGAAAATAATAAAAGTAAGAATCCTCCATTTATACTGCCATTGAAAATAGTTTAAAGTATTCAATCATGATAACTTAGTTGTCTCACTTACTTTTGTGCTGCAGTTCCTACTTTTATAAAACATTGTCTATCTCCTGGCACAGTTGAGCTGTCCTGTCTCAGCTCATACTGGCTGTCTGTAGCAGATGGATTCATTTTGCTCTCAGGCTGTTGTCAATTTCATTGCTTCTCTGCATTTCAAAAATTCTACCAAATCTGGCAAATTCCTCTCCTTCCCATTCAATTGCAAAAGAGGAGGACTTTACTCTTTCACAATGTATGTACATACCAAAAAAATTCTTTTTAAAAAGCAAGAGAAAAAATTGCCTAAAACCTGACAACTAAAAAGCAAACTCTGTTAACATAGAAAACATCTTTTCTTTATATTTTTCCTAAGTATTTAATAATCTAGTTGCATCATATAATTTTTTCTTTTTTTGGTACCAGATTTGAACTCAGGGGCACTTAACCACTGAGCCACATTCCCAGTTCTATTTTGTATTTTATTTAAAGTCAGGGTCTCACTGACTTGCTTAGTGTCTCCCTGTTGCAGAGGCTGGCTTTGAACACAAGATCCTCTTGCCTTAGCCTCTTGAGCTACTGGGATTACAGGCGTGCACCACCACACTCGGCATCATATAATTTTTTTGGCATGATATATATATATATTTTCACTTAAGTCGAGCATAAGTTCTCCCTGTCTCTCGCCACATGATCCCCCGCACTGCCTCTGCCAGCAAGAAGGACATCTTTAGATGTGGACCTGGACCTTGGATCAGGACTGTGAGCCTAAATATACCTCCTCTTCTCCTTATAACTTATAAACGATTAGCATAAATTTATAAGCAATTTATTAAGCAAACATCATTTTATTGGAATTAAATATTTTTCTTCAATTAATATCTATCAGAAGGTCATAGAAGTGTCCCTGTGTAATAAGTCTCTTAAGTCTTCGACTATAAGAGCCTTCTGCTTGTTAGGACATTTTTCATTCTTCATTATTACACATAGTGCTGTGGACATCTTGGCAATGCAAATCACAATTTTGCATTATTTTTTTTAGAGTAGATTCCTGGATAACAAATTATTAATCCAAAGAGTATGAAAAATCTTAACCTTTATTTACACATACTACTTTAAAAGTAGAGCTTACACCTACTATAATCCACCAGCAGTGTGTGTTCCACTACATTTCTTCCTTTATCAATTATAATCACTTTTCATTTTTATTAATGTACTATATAAGATTGGCTATCTTATTATTATTTGAATGTAAACACACTAATGAATAGGAAAGTTAGAGATAGTTTTAGATGCTTAATGATAATTTTTTTTTTTTAGTATTTATGGTTTTCACTCAGATCCTTAGTCTAGAATACTCGATGAGACCACAAAACATATTACTACCATTTCATATAGTTGAAGTGACTCAGTGAGATTTTTATGCTAAATTTTGGGGAAATAGCAACCTCATTTGAAAGTGTTAAATATACTACTGGTTCTCATGCTAAGTTTATAGGTTGGCTAATGAGCTCTGGTCAATCTCAACTGCTCAGTTCATTTAGCAGTTGGTCCTTTAGGAAGAGTTAGAAGACAGCAGAGTGTAAGCATACCTATCTACCTACAAAATACATAGCAATGTCTAGCATATACATATATATTGCCAGACATTGTTTTATGTACCTTACATATATTAACTAATTTTATTCTCACAACAAACTCTAAAGGTAGGAACTATTATTTTCATTTTATACACGAGACCCAGAGAAGTTGAGTAACTTACCCAAAGTCACATAGCTACCTGTTACAGAGCCAAGATTTACATTGTCAATACTCTGAAGTCTGGTTCCAAAGCTTGTAATCATTCTACTGTCTTTCTACCATGAATAGTTTGAAATAAAAAATTTCAACAAGAACTAGAAAGAAGAGAATCAATAATGAACAAAATGAAGTTGTGTTATGCAAGAAAAAATGAAAGATGTGTAATACGGATAAGGGTCCAATAAAAGTTTCTGCACTGGAATAAACCAAAAAACCATCAAAAACAAAAAAGATATTAGGAATAAGGTATACCTGAAAAATGATCCTGGAAAAAAAGGTTAATATCAAAGCAGCTCATTCTAATTTCTTATAGAATACTAATTATGAACAGTTTCAAGATATGCTTGGGGGTCACAAGGAAGAGAATTGAAATAATGACATCTAGTAGTGAGTGAAAGAGAGAAAGCATTAGCAACTTCTAAACACAGATGGATTTCATAACCCACTGACAGCAAACCAGGAGGCTCAAGATGGAAGAGAAATAGAGCATAGCATTCTAACTGCAAATACTAGATCACCAAGTAGAAGAGAAAAACAGCCTCAAAATCATAGGCAATGAATTTGGAAAGGGTCTCTTCAGATGAAGAAAGACTGGGAGAGTCTGTACAGAGCTTCTCACAAGCAGTCCTACCAGCAAGGCAGCTACTTGTATTTGTACATTATAAAAACCTATTTCAGACAAGCAAGAAGAGATGCAAGCCTCCATTCAAAGAAAAGAAGTGAAGATGACCTTGAGTTTTGCTGTTTAAACCCAGAGAAAGCACTAGGGGGAAAAAGGCAAGTCCAACAGTGAAAAAGTCTATTTCACTCTCAAAAATGAGTTCAGAGTTTATTTCAACACCACAGTTAAAAAAATATATATATATTTTATATTTATTTTATTTCACTATATATATATATATATATATATATATATATATTTCACTATATATATATATAGTGAAAGTTCAATAAAACCTTTGAAAGTGCATGAAAAATGTGCTAATATGAAGGGATTTTTAGTCCTTTTAAAAATTGTTGAACTATACCATAACAAATGAAAAGTAAACATGTCTATTAGTTTCTTTTGGGGGAGGGTACCAGGGATTGAACTCAGGGGTATTTGACAACTGAGCCACCTCTCCAGCCCTATTTTGTATTTTATTTAGAGGCAGGGTCTCACTAAGTTGCTTAGCACCTCGATTTTGCTGAGACTGGCTTTGACCATCGGGATCCTCCTGCCTCAGCCTCCTGAGCCCCTGGGATTACAGGCATGAGCCACTGAACTTGGCTGTGTCTATTAATTTCTAATGCATGACATTCACTTTATAGATTGGTCTTTAGGTGTTTTATTTCTTTTATTATTTAGTATTAGTAGCAAAAACCAATGTAAGCCAAGCGTGGTGGTGCACACCGGTAATCTCAGCTGCTCTGGAGACTGAGGCAGGAGGATCACAAGTTCAAAGCCAGCTTCAGCAATTTAGCGATGCCCTAAGCAACTCAGCGAGACTCTGTCTCTAAAAAAAATATTTTAAAAAGGGGTGAGTTTGTGGATCGGTGGTTAAGCACCTCTGAGTTCAATCCCTGGCACTAAAACAACAACAACAACCAACCAAACAAACAAATAAACAAAACACCAATGCAGCCCCACAGCAGGGCTTCTCAGCCAGCGCTATTAACATTTAGGGCTAAATAATTCCTCCTTATGGGGCCATCCTGTGCCTTGCAAATACTAAGCAGTGAACTTGGCCTCTACCCACTAGATGCATTCTGTTCTTCCCTATTTCTGACACCAAAAATGTCTGTAAACATTACCAAACATCCCCTGTGAGCAAAATCACACCCCTCCCCATGAGAGTCAGGATATTAAAGTCACTTTGGTAAGATGTTGATTAACCTATTTAGAAAGATGATAAATGTGACAAGTTAAAATATTTAAATTGTGTTAAAAACTTAAAGTTCCTGTTCTAATTAATCTTACCTCATGTCTCAGAAAAGTCTTGATTTAACCATTTTTGTCTTTTTAATTTTGTTTAATTTTTCAAAATTTTTAAAAAATCCAGTAGGGGTAAATGACTTAAACAAACCAACAAACAAAGCCTTTCCTATCCTTTCTAGACTTTTAGTTATTTCTTTTTTATTTTCTTTCATATCTCTAGCTGATTATTATGGTATCTGTGGAATACAAAAGTAAGACATCACAGGTGATGTAAATTATAGTTGACGATTTAGCGTTCTTGTGCCCCACCCCCATCCTCTCAATAAATCTACTCTTTTTTTTTTTTGTCAATAGTTAAAGTACAATTATTAGGAATTAGGAATATGTAGGTGTTGTATTATATAGTAGTACAACTGTAGTATAATTGTTTTCTCCCTGGACACAACCAAAAGCCCTTGTTTTTCAAATAAACTGGTTTTTAGAGCAGTTTTAGGTTCACAGAAAATTTGAGAAGGCATAGAGATTTCTCATAACCCCCTGCCCTACACATATACAGCTTCCTCCATGAATAGCATCTCCACCATGGTGGTAGGTCTGCCAGCACATCAATACCACCCAGGCTCCACAGTTTACATTAAAGTTTACTCTGGACACTGTGCATTATATGGGTTTGGACAAATGTGTAATGACTTGTGTCCACCAGGATAATATCGTATAGAGCAACTGCACAGCCCTCAAAATCCTCTGTACTCTGTCTGCTCTGCCTACTCACCCCTGCTTTCCCCTAAACTCCTGTTTTTAATTTCTAATTGACTTATTTTATTTGTTTTTGCATATCTTTATTTGATGCCTACATCTTCCTAGCCTCTAATGTTCTCTCCACTTGGTCAGATACATGAAATAATATATCCATTCTATTTCCCTTTTCCATTAATCTGCCCCTCTCCAACCTCTGCCAATATTCGAGCTCTTTGTTCTCTAGACCTGCTATATGGTTGAAGTCCTTGTAGATTTTGTTGTATTCTCTATCAATGATTTCCTCTTCTCTCTCATTTTAGATCCTAGATCCACTGAGTAATAAATCCTATTTTTCCTTTCTTAATTTAATTTATTTAATAGAGCATTTTGTAGCTTTCTTTTTGTCAAAAGAAAGCTCTTCCTTTATTTTTTTTTTTAAGAATTTAACTTTCTTTCTTTCTTTCTTTGGTGCTAAGGATCAAACCCAGTGCCTCACCCATGCTAGGCAAGAGCTCTACCACTGAGCTACAACCCCAGCCCAAGAAGCTTTCTTAAAAGATGTATAAGAAGTAAAATGTTTAGGAATTTGTGTGTCTGAAGAAAATGCCTTATTCATCTCTAATATTTAATTGCTAGTTTGGGTATAAAATCCTATTTTGAAAATCCTATTCTTTTGTCAGATATTTGAAGGCATTACTTGTAAGCATAACATTATGTTCAGAATAGTGCACATATCATGAGGGTATAGATTCATGAATTTTTATAAACTGAAAATACTCATGTAACCAGAACTCCAATCAAGTAAAAGAACACTATCAACATCACAAAAGCACTTATTTTTTAAACAAAGCACTTTCTTTTAACCAAAGCACTTTTTTACACAATCTCATCCTGAATTTACCACCATTAATTTATTATGCCTCCTTTGTGTTTTATATAGATGAAATCATCTAGTATTTACTCTTTTATGTCTGATTTTTTTGTTAAGCAATGTATTTCTGAGGTTCCTCTATATTGTTGCATGCCATGTAAAATAATTCATTTTCATTTGTGTATAGTTTTCCACTGTGTGAATACGCCATAATTTATTTATCCTTTCTATTGTTTATAGTATTTGGGTAGTTTCCATTTGGGGGCTATTATGATTAGTGCCACTCTATCATTATAGTATGTATCTTTTGTGAATGTGTATATATTTCTACTGGATATGCACATACAAGTGGAATTGCTGGTTCATAGAGTATGCATATGTTCATTTTTAATAGACACCAACAAACAGCTTGTTCCAAAATGATTCCAACAATTCATTCTCTCAGCAGCAGTGCATAAGAATTCCAGTTGCTGTACATAATTGCCAACACTTGGTATTTTACAACTTTAAAATTTTTAACCATTGTGGTACATGTGTAATATTATCACAATGTGGTTAAACGTTACATTTATCCAATGACTAAAAGCTGATGTGTTTTATTGGCCTTTAGATGTCTTCTTTTGCTATATGTCTGATCAAGAATTTTGCCCCCTTTCTATTGGTCTATTTGGTACTGTAGTATTTTTTATTTCAACCATTCTAATAAGTGTGTAGTAGCATCTGCTGTGGCCTTAGTCTGTGTCCATCTCATGATCAATGAACACTTCTTCTTGTATTTATTTATTATTAGTATAAATTGTCTAAATCTTTTGCTCATTTTCTAATTGGATGGATTGATTTCTTACTGTTGGATTTAGAGAATTCTTTATATATTCTGGATATGTGACTCACAAATATTTTCTTTCAGTCAGTAAGAAGACTTGACATGCATTTCTAAATCCTTTAATCTTTTAACAAACAGAAGTTTAAAATTTTGATAAAAACCAATTTATTCTTTTATGGAACATAAATTTGGTCTTATGCCTAAGAATTCTTCTTAGATTTACGACCACTTTGAGTTAATTTCTATAAAGTATGAGTTTTAAATTGAGGTACATATTTTTGCATATTGATGTTCAATTATTCCTGCATCATTCAAAAACTGTCTTTTCTCCACTGAATTACTTTTACACATTTATGTAAAAACAAACAAACAAACAAAAAACTGTTGAGCTTCTTTCTTCAAATTAGCTTCTATCAATATATGATGCATACTTTGCATTTTAACATCTTTGAAATCAGACATCTTACAACTGTCATAGTCAGGGCTGGGGGTGTAGCTCAGTGGTAAAGTCCTTGTCTAGCATGTGCAAGGCCCTAGCCCCACCCTCAGTACTGAAAACAAAACAAAACAAAATGCCACAATCATTATAGTCACATGGTCACCATTTTGTCATTTTTTTGTGGTATATTTGATGATATTTTATTTTACAATAGGTGGTTTCTTAGATTAAATGCAACATGGTGGAATACATTGCCAAACCCAAGTTATCATATAAGAGGTCAGAAAGTGAACAGGATTTGGCAGTAAGCAATAGGTAATTAACTAGGTTAAAACCTAGTTGTCTGCAGATGAGATATCAATGAGAAAGAAGATGATGTACCAAATGGCAGAGCTCAGGAGTAAGCAGCACCAGGTACTACAAAAATTGGGAGTTAGTAAGAGGTTGCAAAAAGATGGTTTGGTTGAAAGTCTGTGTAAGGAACAGAGAGGTATCCAACATTCTACTTCACTGTATGTAACCATACCACTGCTCCACCTCCACCTTCAAAGAAGGAAGGAAGACTTAGTTGGGAATTATTTGAACTGGAAGGGTCTGGACTTAGAGACAAGATGCATGATGAAGAGTGGGAACAAGGCTTCAAAGTAGAAGAGAATCTTTAAGTTTGAATATTGGCAGAAACACCATATTCATCCTCCTTTCTGACCCAGCTCCTATACAGCCTGCAGCCAATTTATATTCCTGAGTCAAAAGTTTGTAAAATCCTTTTCTGAAGATATTTAATGACCCCAGAGAATAGATCTATAGATACTGACATACATTAGTCCCCCCTCCTCGAATCATTTCACTATCAAATCAATCCCAACGAAGCCCACCAATAGATAAACTGCACCATGGGTAGAGAGCTTCTAGTCAGGTTTTAGTGTCTCCTTAAATATAAATCAATAGTCAAAGGTCTCCAGATATTTGAAGAAAACCTTCAATGTAAAAGATAGAGTTAACACAACAAAAAGAAAAAAAAGGGAATGCAGTTGAAATAGAGAACACAAATAAATGAAAGGAAAAACTAAGTTTGTTTATGTATTTTGAGACAGGGTCTTGCTCTATTACCCAGGCTCATCTTGAACTCCTGGGCTTACGTGATTCTCCCACCTCAGCCTCCCAAGTGCTGGGACTACAGGTGCGTACTACCATGCCTGGCTGGGAAAAATAATGAAAAGGGAATAAAGAAAAAAAAATGAAAATTTCCAAGAATCAAAGAAGATGAATTTTCAAGTTTAAAGCGTTCATCTAGTTCCCAGGATAATGATTAAGAAAGTTACCCTAAAGTATTATGAAGTTTTAAAATACTGGGGTTGTAAGAAGATCCTAAAAGCTGAAAGGGAGGGAGGGAGGAAGGGAGGGAGTAGGAGAAGAGACAGACATACAGTCACAGAGAGAAAACGAATATACAAAGAATAGGAAATTAGAATGGCGCCAGATTTCTTTCTTCTTCTTCTTCTTCTTCTTTTTTTTTTTTTTTTTTTGGTGCAGAGCTGGGGATCAAACCCAGGGCTTCATGCATGCTAAGCAAGCAGTCTACTACTGAGTTGTACTTCCAGCCCATCAGATTCCTTAAAAATATAATTGGAAGCTACAAAAATATGGTACAATGAAATACTTCTATGCTAATAAAACATTGTTGAAAAAATTGAAGAAGACACAATAAATGGAATTATGTGGCATTTAGTGTGGATTCAGCTGCAACAATCTTTTATGTTATTAAACACACACAGAGTTTTGGATAGACTGAATGTTTGTGTCCCACCAAGATTCATATTTTGAAATTCTAATTGCCAGAGTGATGGTATTAGGAAATGGAGCTTTGGGAGGTAATTAGATCATGAGAATGCAGTCCTCAAGATGGATTTATGCTCTTATAAAAGAGATACCAGAGGGCTCACTAGCTGTCTCTCTGCCATGTGAGGATACCATAAGAAGTTGGCAGGCTGCAAGCTGAAAGACAGCCCTCGCCAGAACCCAACCAGGCTGGAACCCTGATCTTAAACTTTCAGCCTCCAAAACTGTGAAAAATAAATTTCTATCATTTGTAAGCCTCCCAGTTTATGCCACTTTGTTAAGCTAAGGCAGACAGACACACAACACACAAGTTATACATGAGACTCAGAATTGACTAATTACCACTCTAACAGTAGACTCAGAAGAGTGTCTTACTAATTGTGCTTTACATTTTTTAATGAATTACATTAAAATACAATTATATGATTATTACAAAATATCCAAGTCTCACAGATGAAATGGTAGATGGTGCAGTTGGCTGGGTTTTTTTTTATTTTGTTTCTTTAAAAGGAGTATCTTACCTCACTGCTGCTGATGCTTTGCAAGATTATGTTTTGATTTTTGGTAATTGTCATCATATCAGTTGGAGAAGAATTTGTATCATGACAAATGTCAAGCAATGATTTAGCATGTTTTTCTGTCAAAAGGAAACATAATATTGTGTTTTGATAAGATTCATCTCCAACAATTTCACAGGAAGAACTAGTTCTAGGCTTTAAAATCAACTTCGTTTTGTCAAATTTTCCTAAAGTAATGGGCCGGGATCTCAATGAAGCTTTAGCAGTAATTTTCACAGGAAAAGATATGGAACAACAGGAATTCGTAGAATAAATGGATTATAAAAAATTTTTAAAGGGTTTAGTGACAATTGCTATCATTCAAAGATAAAGAAATAAACAAGGACCTTGGGTTTTTGAGTAAGTGAAATACTTGAGTTAAAGTTCAATCAATCAACACCTGCATACCTATTGACCCTTAAATTCTATGAATTAAAGTTACCAAGAGTCAGATTTTTGTTCAACATAATGCAAACCAATTCACATATAATCTCTACATCCTCATTGCAACCCCTCTGTGGGGTGTTAGGATATGAAGACAAGCTTTTCAACCATTCAAACCATCAGCACTTGGTTCAGGGTTGTGAAGTCCTGTTTTCCAGTGGTCTAGGAACAGAGGAAGAACATCTGTTCTTCACCTTTCACAAGGATGATCCCTTGCATGGACTTCCACTGGTGGGTGGTTGGAAAAAAAAAAAAGTTCTTCATCTATTCCAGTCACCCTGGGACACTTCCATATGTGGATCAGAGTAGTGAAGACTTCATGCTGGTTCTGATGATACTGTTTTTTCCTTCTCTGAATCTCCACACTGCCCTGGAGCATTCATGGAGAATAAGGATGATCTCAACACAACATGGCTAATAATTAAACTGAGTAATACAGGGACTTGCAGAGCATCCTGTAATTTTAAAAACAGGTTACACAACTTTCTTCTTTGGTGAGTGGAAAAGGAGATATTATGAAGTTAAATAGTTATCTACTGTTCTCCCTTCAAACATTCGGGGTTCACTGGTTTGTTTTAGGCAAAGTGGCAAAGTGTAACCCTAACACTGAGCAGGAAATCATATTTGCTCTACAGTTGCCAAGAACAAAGGCACTCAGCTACTCCAAGTGCACTTCCCCATGAAGCCACATTGAATTGATAAAGAGTTCTGAGCACCAAAGACTCCCAGTTACCAAGGGACATTGCTCTCTTATGTATCCCACTTCTTCTATCCTGACATTTTCAAAAAAAAAAAAAAAAAAAAACCCTAGGCTCTCTATCAATGAAATGAACCTTTTCCAGTAACTCTTCCAGTTAATCTTGACCTTGAAACAAAATTGAATATGTGACCTGCCCTCAGACCTTCCACTTCTTTACCATATTTTGCTTATTTATTCTTTGTAATATATCTTCTGCCTCCAGGCTGCCACTGAGATTTCTCACTTTCTCCCCATGTCTGCCTAGGAATCTCTTTCCCAATTTGACATTGTTTCTTAGCACTTCTCAGAGCATCAAGTTCTGGGCCTTGTAGTAACTGCTCAATTGAGTCATTATATAAATGTATCCATCAAAAAGATGTAGAAAAAGAAAGACTGCTAACAGGCATTTTTAGTTGGAGAATAATGCATGTGAAAAAGAAATATTTACCTGGTTTTGGCATAGAATTCATTAGAATGTCCAATAACTGCTGTTTCTTCAAACTTTCTATTTGTGATACATAATGTACTGCTGATTTTCCACTAGAATCACAGAGTTTAGGATCTCTAGGAAGAACAAAATCAATATCAAAGATTATTTAGTAAAATCTGTTGAAAAAGAAAATAATTATGGCAGGGAAAAACATTGAGCTCAAATAAATAAAAAGCAATCCTACAGAACTAGAGATGTCACACAGTAGTAGTACTGTGGTAGAGCACTTGCCTGTAAATGTGAAGCCCTGGGTTCAATCCCCAGCACGACCACCAAAAAAAAAAATAAAGTAATATTACAAAGTGAGGATAATAATAATGATTTTGAAATGCATGTATGTGACAGAGAGTGATGATTTTTCAAGATTTAAAATAGGAGGAATATTCTCTATATCTTACTCCCACACTCATTCTAAAGATATTCTAAGATTTGTAGAACATTTCCAACTTTGGGCAAAAATTCTTATAATTTAATGGTGCATAAATCAAGGAAACATAAAACTGTTATTTTATCATCCTAAATAGCTGCATTCATATCTTTTCCTTTCCAATGCTTTAGTTAATTGCTGGCTTTTTTTCTAATGCTAACAGCTTGCTCTTCCATCATTCACAAGGGTGGAATTGCATAAAATCTCTCTTTGAAAATAAACTAGTACACACACACGTTAAACTAGGGCTGGGGTAAAGCTCAGTAGTAGAGTGTTTCCTCAGTTCAATTCCCAGCATAACAAAACAAAACAAAATAAAATAAAACAAAAACTATTATGATTTTTTCACAGGCTTATGGTTGAGTGAAACCATCTTGTCATAATATTTAAAGTGTCCCTTTGCACATGGCCATTTCATTTCTCCTTCCTTAGTCCCATAGCTATTAGGCTAAACTGGCTGATATTAGGGCCTTTTGCAAAAGTATAAACATCTTCTTATCCTCTCCATGCTGTACTGAATCCTAGCTTTTGATATTGGCTTCCAGAGAACCAAAGGGAACCCATTAACAAATTATAGGGTGGGAAACAACTCTCTTTATTCTTTGCATTCTAGGACAAGGAGCAAGTTGGATTATGGTTTCCAACCTAAAACCTTTTAATTTAAGTCTCTTTGTCATGATGGACAGGGTAATGAGTTATGAGCTCCAACACAGTATTCTCTTGTGGCCTTTTCTCTGGCAAAAGTCGTAATTCAAAAGAAATAGCATAGGACCAAGAATTGGAGGCTGCCACTGCTTTGATATGCAGCTCTAAGCAAGTCACTCTGTTTGGAATCTCAGTTTTCTCATCTGTCAGAGTAGTGTTTCTCCACCAACTGGTCTTTAATCTTCTGTATTCTGAGTCCCAATCCAGACCTGTTGGACACTATCTTGGGTGAGGTGTTCAGTAATCTGCATTTTTAACAATCACTCCAATTTCTTAACACTAATGTCTGAGGTAGTCTCAAAATTTCATTTTCATTTCATTGTGCTGATACTTTTATTATAATTCATATCCTTGATCATACTTTTCTTCTTGAAGCTCCTTTTTTTTTTTTCCAAAACAAAATTCATATGAAATACTGAGAAAGAGTTGGGCCATCTGTTCTTATTCAATGACAAGATGTCTAGGTATTAGCCATAGAAACTGCAATTCTAACATGAGAGACTATTTATTAACCCTTCCCCCTTTTAAAGTTAATTGCCAACCTCCCAACTTCTAGAAGAGGATTTGGTAAATAGTTATTTTCAGATAACCGGAAATCATTACAATAAATTGCTTTTGATAGATCGACAATGCTTTTCAAAATCGTTAATGACATCTTGGAGGTAGAGATCTGCATGATCAAGAATTATTTGACATTCCCAGTAACTACCAAAATAGTAAGTATTTAAACAAATGAAGAGCTGGCTGGGCACCATGGTGCACACTTGTTATCCCATCTACTCAGAAGGCTGAGACAGAAGGATTGGAGGCCAGCCTCAGCAATTATTGGGACCCTGTCTCAAAATGAAATATAAAAAGGGCTAGAGATGTAGCTCAGTGATAATGTGCCCCTGGGTTCAATCCCCCAAATCCTCTCAAAACAAACAAGCAAACAAAACACAACAACAATAAAACCCCAAAGAGCTGGGTATCTTAAGAATAATAGGCAGTTATGTAATATCTGTAATATAAGTTATATAATATCTATAATAATGTAATATCTGTACATTCCTTTTCAATTGTCAGTTTTTTGACAATGCATCTGCATTTAATGTGTATAAGAGAAAACCATCTGCATGTCTATGTTTACATGTGATTTCTGTAAATAACAACAAGATAGATGCTCTTCAACTAGTGCTGACTGACCACTAATACTCACGCGCCATGCTTAAGGAGCTCCGATAGGACTTCTTTAGGTCTATAGACTGTTAGCATGTCAAGACTCTCAAACAGGTCCACATCTCTCACAGCCAGCATCAGAGGAGTCAAGCCATGTTGGTTTGGGAAATTTATATCCAGAAATTCTTCAGATGCCTTTAAAAACATGAGGCTTTATTTCTATTGTGTTTTACTGTATGCCTGTTTATACTAATCTTTGTATTTTCATTACTTGGTTAACTTCTCATTTTATTTTATTTATTTTTTATTTTTGGTGCTGAAGAGTGAACCTAAGGCCTCTCTTGTGTAAGCACATAAACTGCAACTGAATTACACCCCCAGCCTTATTCTTTCTCAAAATCTATTCTGAGGGCTGGGGTTGTAGTTCAGTGGTGGGGCAGTTGCAGGCACTGGGTTCAATTCTCAGCACCACATGTAAATAATTAAAATAAAGGTCCATCAACACTAAAAAAAATCTATCCTGAGAGGAAGCTGAAGAGGTAGAAGAGCACAAACCTGACAGACAGACCTGGGTTTCAGCCTTCCTTCTGTTCACTGGTTATTCAACCTCCCTGACAGATTATATCACAGACACCTTGTTAAATAGTTGATAAAATCAACCTTTGATAAAATAAGAGATGCCAGTTAAATGATGAATAATTTTCATTTGGGAAACACTTATACTAAAAATTTATGTACTGTTTATTCAGTTTAACTGGGTGTCCTGTATCTTTATTTGCAGAATCTATCAACCCTATACTTGCTGACCTTCAGAATCCTCTGCTATACAGTTGGAATCATAACAACTTATTTGCCGTGTTGTTTGTTGATTAGAGACAAAATATAAAAAGCACTTATCAAAGTGTCTGACATATAGTAGGTATTTGGTAAACACTTATTGAAACAATTAATAATTTATAATAATAAGGCAGTTTCCTTAACTAGATTTATATAGTCAAACACAATGGGTTTAGTGTTGGTTGCTCTAATGAAAGTAAAATTTTATTGACACAATTCAGAACTGAATTGGCTACTGAAAAGCCAAAATATCCAAACTGCTCATTTTATAGATCAAAGTAACTCACTAATTTCCATCTCTATTTCACTTTATACCATCAGTATAGTCAGTGTTTCTATCTCAGCTTCTCTAGGGACAAAATAGAGATAATGATATTACTTCAGCAGGGTGCTGTGGGAATTAATTAGTTAATATTTTTTTTCTGTCTCTGAGAAGAAATTGCCTCTTATATCAATGTTTATTATTAGTTAGAACCAACATGAAAGTTTTAAGCTGAGAATAATCTTGCAGAAGCACATTAATTTAGCATCTGTCAATTAAGCTCTAGATCCAGTTATAGGCACTAGTTTATTAAAGCTTGGTTGCTAATCTTTAGGGGTGAAAAATGTGATTATGAAAACAGACATTGGATTACAATTACAACTGCTGAGAATAACATTAAAATAAAATGTATTGTGTTTAAGAAAAATTTCCAAGCCTCCTTCCATGGTGCATGGCAATTTTAGACTATCACAGACTATCATTTAGTACAACAAAAGAATTTAAAGTATCCTTTGGTTTTGTTCTAGCTATCCTTGAACTGTACGTGACTGGAATATCTTTCACTCTTTCTTTATCTGTTTGTGTCTTTACCATAGGGGATTAGAAGAAACTGTTTCCTAGCAGCAATTGATTTTCTTTCAGTTGGAAGGTCATGTGGGCCTGACAAGTATTTTTGAAGGTA
Organism: Marmota monax; assembly: GCF_021218885.2. Lineage (NCBI taxonomy): Eukaryota > Metazoa > Chordata > Mammalia > Rodentia > Sciuridae > Marmota > Marmota monax. The sequence continues at coordinate 8,254,704 of NW_026693934.1, read as the reverse complement.
AATGCCAAGAGCAGACAATTGCCAGTTTCAATAATTAATGTCCTTTAGTTATGCATATGATTTCATAAAGTTCTCTGGGAAAAATAATCTAAAGGTAGAAAATCTAAATGAGAAGATTAGTACTCTCAAAAAACAGCATTTAAAAATATGTCCTCTGAAGTCCTTTAGTCACAACTAAATATTATACAAGACATAGGCTGGCTGATTCCCTTTTCAGGATAAAGATAATAACTGCAACTGGTCCAAAGGGATCTAAACAGCAACTGTACAAATGGCAATGATGTCAAGGGAACTCCTCTGAGCAAGTTGACAGTAGTCCTCTGGAGGCTTCCTGGGAGCATATCATTTCCCAGTGGGCTGCATGACTTCTTCTAGCATTCTGCTGGAGGACTGTGTTCTTTTATTATCTTGTTTTCCACCTCAGCATCCTATTTGATCCTGTTTCTTTCTCATATTCCCTTCATGAACTTTCTGAAATTGCATTTGAAAATACCTTGTTTTTCTTTAAAAGGAGTCATATATGGTCTGTGCTCTTATCACTTGTATACCCACCCAAAGGCTGAAATAAACATCAGTTTAACTAACCAGTAACTGTTGAAGTTTTTCAAGATCACCTTGCCACGAACTTTGTAGAAGTTTCATTTGGGGATCCTGGATTCCACTGATTGCCAAGAGTTGCCTTTGGATATCACAGTTGCCTACGTGAACTGCAGTTTGGTTGCTATAATTGCAAAGGGTAATATCTGCTCCCTTTTCCAGAAGAAATCCAATAACCTGTAGCACAAGAAAATTTTTTATTTTCTATTTTTGTGTACCAACTGTATCTTCAGATCTGGGTAGTAAACTGATCTGAATTGGGTGTGGCTCTGATTCATGAAATAAGAAAGGAAAATTAGAAGGAAATAAAAATGGAGGAGTGCAGGTTGGGGTGTGTGGCTTATTGGTAGAGTGCTTGCTTAGTATGCATATGGCCTGGGGTTCAATTCCCAGCACTACAAGGGGGAAAAAAGATTAATTTAGATGCAGATGATTACTACTTGCCTTTTTTAGTTTGGGAAATAAAAATTTTTGTCATATAGATGCTTTTTGGGTACTATTTAAAAATATTTTTAGCTGTTGATGCACCTTTATTTTATTTATTTTATGCAGCACTGAGAATTGAACCCAGTGCCTGACACATGCTAGGCAAGTAAGTGATCTACCACTGAGCCATAAAATTACAACCCCAATACTAATTTTTTTTGTCACACTAGAAATCTGTAGGTATAATATGCTAAAGTCACACACCACATTGAAATTTTATAATAGTCTATAATTTAGAATATAAAATTCAAATATTCATATATATATGCTTTAATGTTGCAAATATTATTTCAAGTGTTTCTAGGAGAAGCCAATCTGCATTCCAAAAAGTTAATCGATAATTTATTCAACAGATATGAATCAGGTGCCCAGTGTGTGTTGAGAACTGTCCTTGGTGCTGAGCCTCTATCAGTGAGCAAGTAGCCAGCCTTCAATGAATTCACAGTTTAGTGATGAACAAAGGCAGATAAAAAGGAAATTGCAGAAATGAAATGCATTATGCTGTCATGTATAACTAATTAGAACAAATTTTAAAATTTCAAAAAAAAAAAAAAAAGAGAGAGAGAGAGAGAGAAAGAAAGAAATTGCAGGTGCTTGGAAGTAACACTGGCCAAATTGTATTGTTATATTGTGTGCATGTATGAATGTAACAACAAATTCCACCATTATATACAATTACAATGCACCCATAAAAATGTGGGGAAAAGGCAATTACAACACATAATTGTAATGATAGAGGCAAATAGAGGAGGCAGAACTGGGGTACACCTAGAAGAAACCAATTGAGCTATCTTAGGAAGCCCAGGAAGAATGTGGAAGGAAGTGATATTTAAATTGAGACTCCAGGAATTAGACTCATTTAACCAGACAAAGACCAGAAGAAAGATTGTTTCAAGCAAAGGAAACAATGTGAATAAAGGACTGTGAATAAGAGAAAAAGTAACATTCAAACTGTAGAAGAAATTACATACTGATGGAGCTCAGGCAAGAAGGAAGGAAGGAGATGTGAATGAAGACAGTAAAAAAACCCCTAAATCCTGAAAGGCTTTACCAACCCCAGTGAGGAGTGAAAGGTGTGTGTTCAGAGAAATGGGAGATAATGCAAGATTTTTATTAGAAAAAACATGGTAAGATCAGTGTTTTAGAAAATCACTTTGAATGCTCAACTAGTTTTGATATGGGGAAGAGCATAACTGGGAGATCCTGTGAGTATACCTTGACAGCGGCTCATGGAAAGATAACACAACTGAGAAAGGGAGCCAGTCATGGAAATGGAGTGGTTGTGGATATAATCTAGGGGCATTTAGGAAGCTGAATTGACAGGACATAGACATTGATTAGACATGGGAATGAACAATGCGCCATAAATCAAGTATTACTCCAGGTTACTGTTTACTTTTATCTGTCTTTTCTACCTGCCAATGCAGGACAGACTGCCATGCTTCATTGCCTGAATGAATGGAATGGCCTTCTCACAGGTCTTTCCATTTCCAGATGTCTTTGAATGAAACCAACTAGAGTGGCTAGCATAAAAAATTCAGATAACAACAAGTGTTGGCAAAGATACGGAGAACTAGGAGCCTTCATACTGCTGTTTGTCTTACTAAAAATGTAAATTGTATAACCACTTTGAAAAACCATCTAGTAGTTTGTCAAATGATTTAATATAGAGTTACCTTATAACCAAGGAATTCCAGTCATAGGTATGGTATTTAAGAGGACTGAAAATGTATGTCCACACAGAAACCTGTACACAGGCATTTATAGCAACATTATTCATAGTGATTTATAGTCATCAGAAGTTGAAAACAAAATTTCCATCAATGGTAGATAAATAAAATGTGGTTTATCCATACAATGGAATATCATTTGGCTATAAAAAGTAGAGACTAATAGGTGCTGGGTGGCATGTTGGCCAAGCTTTCGACAGGCTTCTGGGACACAAAAATGGCTATGGCTAGTGATTTCTATCTATGCTACTATGTAGAGCACAAGGGCAAGTTTGGACATGAATTTCTAGAGTTCGAATTTCAGCCGGATGGAAAACCTAGATATGCCAACAACAGCAATTACAAAAATGATGTCATGATCAGGAAAGAGGCATATGTACATAGTACTGTAATGGAAGAACTGAAAAGAATTATTGATGACAGTGATATCACAAAAGAAGATGATGCCCTGTGGTCTCCTCCTGACAGGGTGACATTAGAGATGAACACATTTCTTTTACCACATCAAAAATAGGCTCTCTTATTGAGGTAAATCAGTCAAAGGATCCTGATGGCCTTCAAGTATTTTACTATTTGGTACAGGTCTTGAAATGTGCAGTTTTCAGTCTCATTGGGTTACACTTCAAGATTAAACCACTTTAAATTGTGTTTTTGAAGTTGTTTGTATATTTAATTAAGGAATAGGTAAGGGAGGGTTTATTTACCATTTCACATTTTTAGGAATGTGAAACAAAAAGGCTTTTCTTTCTTTTTCTTTTCTTGGGACCAAATAGGTTACACATCCCCACACAAATTAAATTCTGTAAGTAAAAGCCACTTTTTGTTGAAATTTTGTTCTAATAAAACATCAAAGCCTGAAAAAAAAAGTATTGATAAGTACTACAACGTGGACGAATCTTGAAAACATTATGCTATGTGAAAGAAGCCAAATGCAAAAGACCACATACAATTCCATTTATATTAAACCCCAGAAGAGGAAAAACTAGAGACAAAAATTAGATTAATAGGCATGAGGTGGAGAGTTTGGGGGAAAGGATAGCTGGGGACAGCTAAAGGGCACAGAGGTTGCACTCCTCCTTTGGGGGTAATGGTGTTCCTTGTGAGGTAATGAAAATGTTCTAAAACATTTACTGTGGTAATTATTGCACATCCATATGAATATACTAGAACCCATTGAATTATATATTTGAAATGGGTAAATTATGTGGTATATGAATCATATTTCAATAAAGATGTTTTATAAATGCCTTTGTGCCAGGTGTGGTGGTCCATGGGAGGCTGATTGCACATTTGAGGCCAGTCTCAGCAACTCAATGAGGCTCTAAGCAACTTAGTGAAATCCTGTCTCAAAATAAAAAGAGCCAGAGATGCAGTGGTTAAGGCCCCTGGGTTTAATCACAAGTACCAAATAAATAAAATAAAATACCCTTTGCATGCCTTCATGACTCCTGCATGATCTCCTCCTATCTTTCCAGTCTCATCTTGTGCCACTCTTCACTCTTCCTCTGCAAGTGCTAGACACCTTACTATATCTCAAATAGGCACACTTTTTCCCAAACTAAAACCTTTTTCTTTATATTGTCCCTTCCCCAACTGCTCTTTTCTTATTATTCCCTCTTCCCCAAATACTCTTTAAATGTCCTTTATCATTATTTATATCTTACTACAAATGTAACCACATCAGTAAGGACTTTTCTGACCACCTTATCAAAAAAAAAAAAAAAAAAAAAAGGGAGTCGTTCTATTGGTTAGTTCCAAGCACTAATCACAACTGGTAATTTATTTAAGTGCCTATTGTTTCCTCATTTGTTGTGTTTCACTTTCAAGAGAAACTAAGTTTATGGGCAAGAGATCTTATCAAAATAATATTTTATGAAAGAGTTAAGATGCTAGATTTTTTTGCTATTTAATAAGATGGTTAACACTAATATGGGTATTCCTTATAAGGATTGGGTACAGGAAGAAAGATGAAGACAGTTTTGGATATGTTGTATTTGGAATGTTTGTGCCATTCAAGTGCAGAGATTCAGTTAGAAGCTGAACATAATATATATATATATATATATATATATATATATATATATATATACAGGAGTTCAGTGAGGGATGTTGACTTGAGTTACAGCAGGTGCCATCTCCATATTATTGAGGGATGTTCACATTTAAGAAATGAAAAGAATGCACAAAGGAGATTGGGTAGAAGATGTCAAATAAGTAGGGTAAAATACCAGAAGGAAGCCAGTGGAAGAAAATATTTCAAGAAAAATTGGTGTCCAATGCTACTAAGAGCTGAAAGTGAACCAAGGACATTGTAGATGACAGACAAGAATAATTTCAATAATATGGTAAAAGAAGATGCTAGAATGTCATAGTTCAAATAGGTGAGAAAGTGGAGCAATGAGGGTACATCAGTAGATCATTCTTTAGAGAGGCTGTTGGGAAAAAATCCTCCATGATTTGTGTTTCTGCAGGTCTCATGAGCAAAGCTGAAGCACTGACTACCTTTGTTCTAGACTATGTTATCAAATATGTGTGAAAAATCTTAGAAGATAGAAATAGGGTCTTCCTCTGGAGTAATAAAAAGACATGCTTACTGTCCATTGTAAAAGATTAAGGTTTCTTGAACTCTGGATTCTTCTATAAAGCAACCTGTTGTACGTACTCATATCACCTGGCCCTCTTCAATTTGCTCTGGGAAAATTGGGGCTTGGAAAATTGAAGGAAATGCTGATTCCCAGCCTCTTACTAGTACTAAAAGTAGTGAACTGTGATTTTTCCCTGGCCTAGGAGTCTTGTTTTCTGCCAAGTTCTATGAATCTCTGTCAGGTAACTTCCAAGTAAGGTAAAGACTCAGATACTTCACACTTGACAGTTTATTAAACGAAAGAAAGAAACAAAGGAAAGAAGGAAGAAAGAAAGAAAATTAAAAGGATGAGATAATAAGAGAGACAGAAATAACTGAGGAAGAATGAAGGCTTTGTGGGCTAATTAATAGGATTTTAAGAAAGTTCATGGGAAATGGTATTAAATGTGTTGACCAAATTGTACGGCCAATTAAATAAGAAGTCTTCTCCACTTTATTGATTTAATGAGGATAAACTGAGAGGTAGATGCAGGCTGAGTACCAGGAAATAAATTCAATGACAGCTGTTCAAACAGTATCCTGTTTTTGCTAACTCTTCTGTGGGTGCTGTCTTCCTGGCCAATCTGGCAGTTAGCTTCAGATCCATGTTGCTCATGCCATGGTAACAACTAATACCAAGATGCTTCCTATGTGAGCAAAACTTCTACCCCCTTTCAGGCAACAGTTACAGAGATATGCATCTTTATAGAAAGAAGTGGAAAAAGATAAAAGGAGAAAAAAAAAATCATGACTAATATGAACAGAAACCACCCAAACTTCCAGCTTTGACTGGTTCACTGGGGAGGTGGGTGCTGGGGTGCATAGTGCTTATTAAAGAAAATCAAATTGGTACAAGCTGTCTCATAGCTCAGTGCTTCCTGATAACAACCTTGGATCCACTCAGTGATTAGGGAAAGGTCTCAGAATTTTTCATAATAGATGTTTCCTGCTCTAGGTAAGGGTGGTTTGGACCTCCAGGGGAGATTTCCCTGACACAGATAAATTTCCATGGGAAACCATCGATAAGGCATTGCTGAATGTTCAGGCTCTTCCTGGTCTGCATTAAGGTTTATAATACTCTAGCAGTTAACCCACCAGAGAGTGAGAAACTGACCCAAAGAAATCCAAATTCATGTGATTATCCCCACTGTCCTGGAAAACTCCCCTGTTATCTTTAAACTAGGTAAAAACTTAAAATATATCATGATAATGGAACAGAAAATGACCTGGAGTAGATTCCTTTTTTTAAAAAAAAAAAAAAAAAAGTCAGGACAAGCCTGTGTTAATCAAAGGCTTGTTCCAGCCAGAATGTAATGTGACTGTGACCACTATGTTAAACGGTGCCTGAAGCTGAGAAAGATAGTTAGTGATAATGACCTTGCCTTCTGAACAGGGCTTTGGATGGACTCTAGATACTGGAAGTTCATTAGGCTGAGCAAAAAGGAGGAGCCATAATCCTGGAAACCAAACGTAAACATGCTTTGTTTATTGGTGTGGAACCATTGTCTTTCTCCCTCCCCTTGTACCTCTGTTAAATTTTCTTCTGCTGCAGTAATGAGAGGAGTATTTCCAGTCTTTGGGTGCTGAAAGTCAAGGTTTCCCAGGATGGAATAGACTTTAGTAATATGGTCACAGATGAGTTTCATATCACCTCTTGAAACAAATTCCAGGAAATCATGAATCAGTTTATTTTTATTCATTTTGTTTGTTCCATATGATGCCTTCAAGAGAAAAGAAATGACATAATTATATGAGAGCCAACAGTAGGTGGTTCAAATGTAATATATTCTGCTTTTACTGTCACCTGTTTCTTTCACATGTAAAGATATTATAATAGCTTTTAAAGCATTTTTTTGGGGGGGGCGGGTACCAGGGATTGAATCTAGGGCACTTAACCACTGGCGCACATCTCCTGCCCTTTTTTGTATTTTATTTAGAGAAAGGGTCTCCACTCTGTTGCTTAGGGCCTCACTAAATTGCTGAGGCTGGCTTTAAACTTTTGATCCTTTTGCCTAGGCCTCCTGACCTGCTGGGATTACAGGCATGTGCCACTGCACCCGGCACAATTTTTTTTTTAAAAGGGAGAAAACCCTACATTTCCACCAAGAATAGTTCTCTACACATGTTTTAAGGAGCAATAATAACTTTACCATTTCTTTGGAAGATCTACTATGATACAGGAAAAGAAAGGATAGATAAATACCAGAATGGAAAGAGCACTGACTGAATCTGGGTTAAAATTCTTTCTCCAAAGAGCACCAAAGTGTGTGATCTTTGGCATATTGCTCACCTCTGAGCTTTAATTTCTCATCTCCAAAATGCAATGATAGATCCTTATTCAAAAAATTGCTGAGGATCTGAAATACCACATACAACCGGTTGGCACATTTTATGGGTGAGAATTTTTGTTGAATTTTATTTTCTTTTGTATTGTTTATTAACCTCCCTATAATTTTCTTCATAGAACTTTCTATCTCTCCAATAATGCCATAAGCTCCTCTATAGCAGGGACATTCCATGTTTTACTCTTTTGTAGCTTCCATAATTCTACACTGTGTGTCATTGAGGAACTTGGAGGCCACCAGTCTGGATCTTCCAGGAAGGTCTTAGATTTAAATATCCTATCTCAGTTTTCCAAATCTTTAAAATAGTTCTTAAATTACAATTGCAATATTGAAAATCTACCCCATTTCCACGGAGCATATTGCTGTTAGAAACAACAAAAATCCTCAATCAGACTCTACATTTCTACTTCTGCATATGACACCATAGTCAACTGTACATGGTCACGTGTTATTTGTTGTAATAATCTGGCATTGGATTGAAAGCCAAAGAATAAGAGGCTCATCTCATAGTATAGCTTTGTGTGTGTATGTGTTTGGGGGAGAGAATCTAAGAAAAATAAACAAGAAAAAGTCTAAAATTAATCTTCAATGTTCTAAACACACAAATGCCTTCAGAATTCATAGGGCAACTACATAAAGCCCTCTTTCTCAAGAAAGAACATCACTTCATTCCAGAAATAGTATTATTCTGTGAATTCATCCATTCATTAGGAAGAGCTATATGCCCTTCGGAAGCTTTCATTGACCTGTTGCAAGGAACATAAATTAATTAAAGCAAAATACATGATTGTCAATGCAAGCAACAGCTCATGAATTTTACAGATGCCAGAGAATGGAGAGGACAACATGGGCTGAAACAGCTCCTGTAGAGAAAGCATTGACAAAATTTGGAGAGTCAGAGAGAAGGAGAAAAGGCAGTTCAGACTGGGAGATGAGGCTGAGCAAAGGCCTATCTATACTCAGGGCCAAGGAGAGGAGAGTGGAATCAGATGACGTCTACACTGCTTTCCCCAACAGGTTGAGGAATGGAAAGTTTCTCATGGAGAGTTTGTATCAATGCTTTTTAGGACCACTGGAACTTTAGGAAGATTATTAGAACAGAGAATGGAAAGGCAGAAACAAAAATTTAAAAGCAATAGTTAACAATAGGATTGTGATTCACTGGCCATAGAAAAATGAAAAAATAAGTTCAAGAGTTTGAGGGTTGGAAACCGAGGAGGGCCTGATGCTGGAGGAGGAAAGTCTTCCTTTTATAGAATAATAGATGAGATCATCAACAGAGCCAGTAGGTAAACAGGGTGTATTGTCTTCTTGGTTTTCAAAGAAATTGTGGTCTTTCCTTATTCCAGTTTCCTAAATTTGCTTGAGAATAAAATTCCCTGTCTCCTTGTTATAAAACAAACAAACAAATAATTTCCAAGTTCCTTTAGTAGGTATGGGTTAAGGCTAGGGACTCTCCTTTAAAAAAAGTTAATATACTTTTAAAAATAGACTTTATTCCTTAGGGCACTTTTAGATTAACAGCAAAATTGAGTAGTATAGCAGTTTATGTTCTGCTTCTCCTTCCTGTCCCTGGCCTATCGACAGCCTGCACCTAAATGGTACGTTTGTTAACAATCGATGAAGCTACATACCAGCAACCTCACCTGAAGTCCATAGTGTACATCAGTGTCTGCTCTTGCTGTTGTACATACTGTGAGTTTAGACTAATATATAATGATATGTATCCATACATCAACTATTGCAATTTTATACACAATAGTTTAATAGCCCTAAAATTCCTCTGTGTTCTGCCTATTTATCCCTCATTCCCTCAATGGACCCCTGGCAACCAGTCATCTTTTTATTTTCTCTAATGGCTCTATCTTTTTTCCCTTTAAATTAAGCATTAAGGTAGTTCCTAACAATTGCTAACTGACCTAATGATTAGAAATCAGCCTATGACTTTTCTTTCTTGCAGACCTTTTTATCATCATTACCTGTTATTACTTTTCATTTAACCGTCCTAGGATAGATATTAGTTTTCTCTCTCAACTTCTAACAAAGAATAATTTGAAGTAGAGAATAAATTCCTCAAGACTAGATCTTTTTTTCAAAGTGATGATACATAATAATAACAATAACATAACAATAGCAATAATATTCAATGCTTATTGACTTACTATGTGCCACATACTGTTCTAAATGTTTTACATGTATTTTATCAAGTTAGTGTCAAATTATATTATTCTTTCTATTTATATATGAGGAAAATAAAGTATAGGTCTTAGTAAAATGGGATCTTATACTGAACAGATAAAAGTGCTAGTTCCCCAAAAGAGCTAATGGAACTAGTATTTAAAGGAGCATTTGCAGAATAGACCTGTTATTTTTTTTTTTTTAAGAGAGAGATAATCTTTTTTTTTTTTTTTTTTTTGTAGATGGACACAACACAATGCCTTTATTTATATGTGGTGCTGAGAATTGAACACGGGTCGCGCCCGTGCTAGGGGAGCGCTCGACCGCTGAGCCACAATCCCAGCACCCACTGCCCCCCCAGACCTGTTTTTGACATTTGGAGCTTAGATGTGCTAAATTCATCACACTCATAAACAGCACTGGACTGGGTTCTGCTTTTCTTTGTTTTGTTTGTCTTTTCCCCTTTCAGCTCTGATCCCCTCTGGCCCTCCTTTCTGCCAGGGTTCACAAGAACCCAATCTAATGTACCTGAGAGGTATCTTCAGATATGTGAAGGTATATGGTGCTGTTATATGTGTGTAGGGGAGCAGGTTTTAAATTTACACAAATGATATTTTACTATATAATTTGTTACTTTTTAAAAAAAATTTTAGACTTTGTTTGTAAGCTTATCCTTGCACTCATATGTGTCTCTGGGGTTTTTTGTTTGTTTGTTATGCATTCACTATATTTTATTATCTCCTCTTTTGGTGATGGACATCTAAGTTGCCTCCAATATCCCCGAACTCAGCAAGCAATACTGTGATGAATACCTAGAGTGGGCCTTCTCGTGCACTGGCGAAAGTTTCTCTGCCATGATTGGGTCAAGGGTATTTAATTTCACTAAACACTGCCAATTTCTTCTCCAGAATGACTTCATCAATTTACACTTCCACAAGCAATGTCTATTTCCTTTAAGCTCTTCTAAGAGAAGCAGAACTTTGTTTGATTGCTGTCACTTAATCATCATTCTAGTCATTACTTGGAGCTTTGCTATGGGCAGAGAGAGCAGATGATATACTCAAAATCAGGCCACAGAAAAATTTCAAACCAGTACAAATATCTGTCCTAACAAATTGCTTTGCAACTTGGATTTATATACACAGTTGTTTTTGAAAATGCAAAAGTATTTGCAATATCATTTCAGCTAAAAATCCTTTCAGAAATAAAGGGTAATTAAAACATGTCTGTCAATAAAGCTAAAAATCATACTTGAATAACAACTAGACAAGAATAGGTATTTATCTCACTAGCTTATGCATAAAGTAGAAATAAAACCTCAACAATATCTTCCCCAAGTTTATTACCTAGGGAAAATGCTATGAAGTTTATGGTTTAACTCAGGCAATCTTTGAGAATATTTCACAAGTAGTAGCTACCATCTAAAACAAAAAAGTTTAGATTTATCAAAACCACAATCCCAAAGTTATCAAATCAAATCACTACAATACCAGGCAACATGGTCATTATTTGATCATTCTTTCTCTCATAAGCTCAGTGGTGGTCAGAGACAGACAGTAAGAATGAAATAGACCCACAGAAATATCCCTATACATGTCGCTCTTTCAATTATGATGCACAGACCTACATTGCTCAGTGAGCTCTATTTCCTCCTTTGACCTTCAATCTGTCTAAGAAAACTTTTCAATTTCCCATTTAGAACTGTCTTGAGCTGTGATTTTTTTTAATAATATTTCATTTCATAGGGCTTTCTGGTTTAGCTTCTATTGAAGCCCAGTCTTAGTTTTAATTCTATGCCTGGTTTATCTACTTGTAAAGTCAAAAGCTTTTATTATATTGTATATTTTGGTTGGAAGTTTATATAATAAAGATGAGAATTCCATTTTATATTAATAAAGTGTGTTCAAGAAATATATGTATATAATATTGAATAGTTATAAAACTTATACCACATAAAGTTTACAAATACTTAGATGATTAAATTGTCTCTGCATATAATTCAATGGAAGCAAGTGCTTTTTTAATATATTTTTCTTGTCATTATTAATTTAGCCTATGGTTTACAGGTGTTTGCATTTATTGGTAGGGATATCACAATACTTGAAAAGTCAAAAAAAGTTCACTAAAACTCTAAGGATATAATTATTTGATATTAGTTTTCCCCTATTAGTTTAACACATGTTATTATCTAAAATGGGATAAAAAAGTAGAGATCTGGCTTACCTATGGTTTGTTTTGCTGAAGGAGTTGGTACACAGTTGAAGAGTTGCCAAGCCTAACAGCAGCCAACATCATCCTAATTCACTGTGGCACTGATTTCCAGGCCAGCTGTCAACCCCAAATTCAACTAAGAATCCATTAAATGCAGCATAGATTTAGATTTTTTTCTCTGATTTTTTTCCAGTTTGCATAACCTGAATACTTTTTAGAAAAATAATTAAAACTGGTTCTGGATGCACAAACCCTTCAGTTAGCTGCAAGGAGACTGCTTAGTTTACAGACTGTCACCCAGGCAACCATCCACCGTGTGTTTAGCTTAGAGAATTGAAAGCAGGACAATCTCATCTAGGAAGGAAAACAAGAGTTGTACACTGTTTCAAGTTGCTGTGTGAGTGCTTAAAAAAAAAAGGTTGGGCCCTTGTGTACCTCCCTGGTTAACACAACTGCCATTATCACCTTACTTACAGAGATTATCTCTAGGAATGGTACAGTTTTGTAATCTCTGTCATGTGCCAATATGGTCTCTTTCCAAATCTGTGGCTATGTTACAGAGCAAGAATCCAATAGATTGCCTGTGAACTCGTTGTGTTCTGGAATCCATGCTTGAGAAACCACCACTGGATGGAAATCCTTACATTAGAACAAGCTAGACAAGCTTGTGGTATTCTGAAGCAAAAACTTTAGTAAGTGGTCTGCATTTTTGTCTGTCTCATAAATGGCAATAAACCCACCTGCAAAAGACTATGGACTACAAAAACATACTCATAAGGAAGTAGACTCAGGGGACTCTAAAACATAAGTTCAGCTGACCTTTGTGTGTTGCTAGGTTTTTTCCTGCCACTTAGTAAGAGGTGCAGTGGTTTTTGTTCTAATGATGTCAGTAACATTACATATTCTCAATTGGAGGTGGTGCAGATTTATATCTGGTGACTCTTGGGATGCCATTAAAAGCATGAAACCTTGGGCTGGAGCTGGAGCTCGGTGGCAGAGCGCTTGCCTAGCATGTGTGAGGCACTGGGTTCAATCCTCAGCACTGTATACAAATAAAATAAAGACATGCTGTCCACACACAACTACAAAAAATTAAAAAAAAAATAAAACTTTATTTCTGTTGTGTTTTCATTCTCTATGATTATTGAAACTAATCTTTGCATTTTAATTATTTGACCAATTTCTCATTTTAATTTAGATGTTCTTTCTCAATATCTATCTTGAAAGGGAGCTGATGAGATAAAATAACCCAAGCTTGCAAGACAGACAGACTTGGGCTTCATTAGCTCCATAGTTGTTTATTTAACCTCCCTAATAGATTTATCAATCTGCCAAATAGTTGATAAAATAACCTTTATAAATAGGGGTGCCAAGTTAAATGATTAATAGTTTTCATTTGGAACATACTTGTAAGAAAATAATAATAATAAAATATTGAATATAATAACAATTATTATAATTATTATTATTTATGGTACTGGGGCTTGAACTCAGAGTCTTGTACATGCTAGGCTAGTGCTCTACCATTGAGCTACATTCCCAGCCCTAAACAATTATTTGTTGTTCATCTGAAATGTAATTTATCTAGGTATGCTGTGTTTTTATTTGCAAAATTTGGCACTCCTACTCGCTGACCTCCAGAGCCCTCAGTTGTATAGTTAGAATAATAGTATCTTCCTTGCAGGGTTGATTGTCTATGCAAAAAATCTAAAAGAATTGTCCAAAAAAATCTTCTTAGAACTAATAAATAATACAGCACAGTAGATCTTTAGGGCAGTGAGACTATTCAATGATAAAGTAATGATAGATACATGTTGGTATATATTTATCAAAATCCATTAATGCCTATGTGAACAGTAAACCCTAATGTCAACTTTGGACTTTAATATCTATGTAATTAGTTAATAATAATATATTGATATTGATTCATCAATTGATGTATACTGCATCAATAGAAGATATAAGTAAAAGGGGAAACTTTTTGAGGAGAGGGGTATGTGGGAACTCTGTACTTTCATTTCAAGTGTTTGGAAAATCTAACAATGTCTATCAGTAATTTTAGAACAAAAATATTAATAGGAAGCATTTTTACCTAAAAAAACCCCTACCACTAGATCTGCTAGAAGCAGATACATATATACAGTATATGTATCTACTGGAAGTTATTTTAAAAAAAGAATGATGTAAACCCAAATGGGCAGAAGCAAGAAAATAATAAAGTAGGGCTGGGATTGTGGTTCAGCAGTAGAGCGCTCCCCTAGCACGGGCGGGACCCGGGTTCAATCCTCAGCACCACATAAAAATAAAGGCATTGTGCTATGTCCATCTACACCTAAAAATAAATATATATTTAAAAAAAAGAGAGAAAAGAAAACAGGTCACACTCCCCCTTACACACACACAGAAACAAATTGTCCCATGGCAAGAGCCACTATCGAGAGAACACATGGTTAAGGGCAATAGGAGAAGCAGCTAAATTGTTGGGAAGACTTCAATGGTAATCCAGAGAGAGATGCTGGAGGTACACTAGGTGATAGCAATGAGGAGGGAGAGAAAAATTGTTGAAGTCTTCATATAAAGACCACCAAGTAAAACTGTTACTCATAAAAAGGAGCTGCATTTGTTAAATTTGTCGAGCAAAGAAATGATATGTCTCCAAAGGAGGCATTAGGAAAGGATACTTGGAGTTTTAGGTGCCTGAGTTAGTTATAGGGGGTTTGGCAGGGAATTTGTAAACTAAGTGGATTACTTCAACTTGTTTTTAGAACACACAGATCTGTGCAAAATTAATATGTGCACTTGTTTTGGAAGGTGTGCACTTAATGTCTCTGCATTAAGCTGAGTTTGATTCACACATTGTGGTTTGGTGCAGTTAAGCTTCTTTGTGAGTGAGGGAATGATTGCTTTGTAAATAGTGGTTTCTGTTCTAAACTGGACGATTTGAAATGAATTTTGGAAGTAAAATTAACAGGATATGTTAAGGAGATTGAAATTAGAAGTTGAGGGGCTGGGGATGTGGCTCAAGCGGTAGCGCTCTCGCCTGGCATGCGTGCGGCCCCGGTTCGATCCTCAGCACCACATACAAACAAAGATGTTGTGTCTGCCAAAAAAATAAATAAATAAATTCTCTCTCTCTCTCTCTCTCTCTCTCTCTCTCTCTCTCTCTCTTAAAAAAAAAAGAAAGAAATTAGAAGTTGAGAGACGGGAAAGGAATCAGGGAAGACTCTAAAATTTGGGATTTATCCAAATGTATAAATTGGGATGTCATTTATTGAGATGCAGATAACCATATAGGAAAGCTTGAGGCAAAAAGAAAAAAAAAGATAAGAGTTACATGTTATACCTACTCAAGTGTGAGGTGCTTGTTAGTCTTCTAAGAATTGATACCATGTAAGGCAGCTGGATAAAGCAGTTCAATGGTGTTATTTGGGTGTGAGATAAAAGTTTGAGAGTCACATATATATGGATGACATCAGGCCATGGGACTGGGTGAGGTTACCTGAAAGTGTGCCTGAAGTAAAGAAGGGGCTCACCCACTCATTCATTCAACACTGTATCTTAAGTGTCTTTTGTGCAAATCTGAGCACTGAAGAAATACCTGAAAAGTTACTAAAGCCCTGGGAGTAAATCTGTTTGAGGGTGGGCTTTTGAACATTTTGACCACTGAGGGAAGATTTACCACTGTCTTGTTCCTCATTTCTTAGTTTTTCTATATAAATAAATTGTTTTTCTTATTTACTATTTTTTAATATTTATTTTTTAGGTGTAGATGGACATAGCACAATGCCTGTATTTTTATGTGGTGCTGAGGATCGAACCTGGGTCCCGCCCATGCTAGGTGAGCACTCTACCGCTGAGCCACAATCCCAGCCCTCTTATTTACTAATTTGAATTCCAGATTTTTGGAACCTCAGGGTATTTCTTAAATCATATTGTAGAGCTCTTTTATTTTATAGATGGAAAAACAAAGCACAAATTATATAGCTAGATAACATTAAGGGTGAGAGTTTAGTGATCCTAACTCCTATTCTAAGGCCCCTTTCACCAAAAATATTATCATTTTTGTCTTTAGTAATTTATCTTTTCTTCTTTTTCTTGAAATTATTAGTATCTTATATCCCTTATAGATGGAGGTTTAAAGGCACGTTGCAAAGATAATTGCATTCAGTAGCTAAATTGTGCATGAGTATAAAAAAGATCATATCAAATCATACATAATCAGAGGGCAGGCCTAGGAGCAAGCTTTACTAATAATTTTGGGAATATAGTCAGTCAACAGGAACAGGCAAGCTGGGAGAGGTCTGAGATACCAAGGGCAGCTCCCAGGTCTGTCCTTCCTTATAAGACATATACATGCTCTCTATAATGAAACATTTCCATTTTATAGTCACATGTGAATAGCTTATGTGACATTTTTCTGGAAACCATGCTTCTTAAATCCATAGAGTTACCATAAGCCACCCTAGGGTGGGGATATCCTGCAAAATGCATTCCATAGGTAAGGACTTTCCTCCTAGCAAATAATATAGTATATTTGCCAAGAGGTCCAGTTATCAAATGTTTACAGTATTGGATCACTTACCTTCCTTCTTTCTTTTTTTCTATCTTTCTTTCTGAGCTTCCACTTCTATCCATTAATGACAGAAAAATGGATAACAGACCAGCTGCCTCTCCTGGCCAATATTACATAGTGAATAAAAAATGATTTACATTGTTGGTAGGATTGTAAATTAATACAACCACTGGAAATCAGTATGGAGGTTCCTCAAAAGACTAAGCATGAAACCAACAAATAACCCAGCTATACTACTCCTCAGTATTTATCCTGAAGAATTAAAGTCATCTTATATAGTGATGCATGCATGCCCATGTTTATAGCAGCACAATTCACAACACCAAACTATGGAACCAGCCTAGGGGTCCATCAATGGATGAATAGATAAAAGAAAATGAGGTACATACTCAAAATGGAGTTTTATTCAGCCGTAAAGAAAAATGAAATTATGGCATTTTCAGGAAAATGGTTGGAACTAGAGGCCATCATGTTAAGCAAAATAAGTCAAACTCAGAGGTCCAGAGTCATATGTTTTCTCTCATGTGCAAAACTAGAAAGGAAAAAGGAAAAGGAAGGTATGGTGGATTCCTAAAAACCATACAGAGACCAGTAGAAGAAAGGGATGAAGGGATGGGAAAGGGGGAAGGAGGAGGAACGTGCTGGGGAGTGATATTGGGCAAGTCATATTGTGTGCATGTACAAATATGTAACAAAAAGATCCTATAATATGTACAACTATCATGCACAAGTAAAAAATGTGGAAAAAGAAGTGAACAGGCCCCATTTATATATATCTCCCATAACATTGCCAGATCACTATAGGAAAGAGGAAAAAACCTTAAGTCTGTAGTTTTCCATATTTAACTATAGTCAAAATGAAGGAGAGATGACAGTGTGAGAACTTTGGATCTAGAGCATATTTAATTATACTGTGTAAAAATGTTATCCATAATTGGTTTCTTTGAGCCAAATAAGTAACAGAGACCCTCAGGCAAACAGTCATTTCCCAAGTCCATTTATTTTATTCTGCTTTGGTTTCCATAAAAATGTACTAATAAGAATGTCCTTCAACCAAAAGCATTTTTAACTGTTATTTACTTTTTTTTTTGGCCTAGAACACTTCCACTTATTGATAGGAGCTTATGGCAAACCAAGTATCAATTACTTTTACATTCACCTCTGACTTCTATTCTTATGCATTAGAATCTTTTCTCTACAGAACTATTGATATGATCTTTTTAAAAATCAAGTCAGATTCTATCGTTTTCCTCAATAAAATGCTTTACTGATTTCATGTTTCACTTGGAATAAAGTTAAACTCTTTACTATGCCTGTTAGGTCCTTCAAAATCTGGCATCTTCATATCTTCCTACCTTAAATCTAATACCTTGCCCATCCTCTTTCTTTCTGTAATGTGAGCATTTTATGCTTTTAGACTCCTCAGTGCCTTTGCACCACCTGTACCAACTGCCTAGAACTCTCTGATCCTCCTCCCCATTCATCTAAGGGATGGTTATCTCTTTTATTGGTTATCTCTTAGTGAGAGATACCATGAGCATGCAATCTGATAGTTTCCCTCTTAACCACAACTGTCAGTCTCCATAACTTAATTTTTTGTAGCATTTATAACCATCTAATAATATCTTTATTATTTATTTATCTTGTCTACCTCATTTATCTAGTATTTCTTCAGTGTTGAGAGTAATGATTTGCACTGGCCTCTGTGAGCCAATATACTCCTTCCAACTGACTCTATTCCTAGGTCATTTTGTACTTCCCTTATGACACTTAACAGGGCCAGCCTTGTTTTAGAGTTATCTTTTCATTAGATTCTAGCTTCTGGAGGACCAGGAATGTGTTTTAATTATGTTTCCTCCACTGTGTCTTACATATAGAAGGTTCTCAGTAAATGTTTCTAGAACTGAATATATGCCCAGGAGAGCTCAAAAACAGTGTGGGATTTCATGCATGGACATTTTGCTCACTAAAGGAAAATCTCAGGTTCTCAGCAGAGCTATATTTTTATTACATTCTGGCTGGATAGAGAGGAGGAGAAATAATTTCAGGAAACATTAGTGCCATATGAGATGCTATAAGAAAAGCTTGAAAGTGATGACAATTATAGTTTTGAATCCAATGATAACTGTAAGAGAACGCTGTGAGTAATTTTGGAATGCTTGGACCACCCCAATGTGTATTGAGTAGAGAAGGATTAAAGGATTTTAAAGTTTTATAAAGAGCTTTTCTGCTGAGGCAGCAGTGGTTTGAATTTGAGCTGTACCTTTGGCATGTTAAGCATGACCTATTTGTCCTTTGCAACATAGTTGTGGGAAAAGGTAGAAGACTTTTCAGGAATTCATTACTTGTAAAGAACAAAATCTTCAGAAAGTTAGTGGAAGGAAAAAGTGATAGAAGGAAAGAAGCATGATAAATAGGACATCTCAGTAGTCTGAAAAGAAAGATAAAGCAGATCATCGAGGTCTAAGAGTTAGGGCAGCCTGCAGAAATATGAAAGAGACTAGGATTTCCTGCTATTCTGAATGAATGGCTACTGGTTTCATTAACTCAGGTATTTTGCAACTCAGAAAGCCATCATGAGCATAAAGGTCTTCCACTTTATGACATGGAGGCCAGGCTCCCAAATATGGTTGGCCATCAGCTTCATCTGAAAAAAATTTATAAAAACACAGGTTCTTGCAATTTCACAGAAAAACAAACAAAATATTCCAAATCTCTCTTTATAAGAGATGAATACAAATGCCTAAAAAACACATGTAAAATTGTTTGACCTCATTGGGAATTCAGGAAATGCACATCAAACCACTGGTGGGGTTTTTTTTTTTTTTTTTTTTTTTTGGTTTAGCATATTGGTAAAAACATAAAAAATTGGGAATATTAAATGCTGTGGGGGACATACTCTGGTATGCTATTAGTGAGTATGTAAATTAGTAAAGCTCATTTTGGATATAACGATCTGTTGGTATCTACTACATTTTATAATGCACATACTCTTTAACTCAGCATTTCCATTTCAGTGTTATCTTCAAGTTATTCTTATACATGATCATGAAGGTGCCAGCAGAATGAAATTTTACACTAGTAAGTTAAAAAAAAAACTTTTACTATGGAGAAAATTATAAACTGGTAAGTAAACAATATAGTATAATAAAATTCCATCCACCCATCATCTAATACTATTAGTAGCAATATATAGTAAATGGTCTATGTGTCAAGCCATAGGAACCTGTTAAAAGGTAGTTAAAAGGTTTCATACTTTGAATTTTGGAATGTCATTCAGCAGTATAAAAAAGGAGAAAAGAGCTTTATAAAATATATGGGTTCCATCCATATATTTAAGCAAAAAAACTGAGTTACTAAGTAATGTATGTAGTGTGATACTGATGAGATAAGGAGGTTCAGAGACTAAGCCTAGGAGTCAGCCCTACCACTTATAGGTTTATAAGTTGATAAGCTATGTTCCTTCTGCCTCAGTTTCCTCATCTATAAAATACAGATGTGATAATATTATCTATCTCATAGGACTCTTAGTGAGATATCAGTGACATACCATCTTATTTGTGCAAATACATGGATTAAAATGAGATTAAAAACTCTCTATTTTTTTTTTTGGTTATGCTGGGGATTGAACACAGGGCCTTGTGCATGTGAGGCAAACATGCTACCAACTGAGCTATATCTGCAGCCCACTATTTCTCTATTTACAGATATGTATGTAAACACTTATGGAACGATCTGAAAGCATTAACACAACTGGTGTCCAGTGATTGTATCTTGGGGACACTGGAATTAAAAGGTCAGTAAAGGAGGTCACTTATTTAATGCATATCATTTAAACCTTTTAAAATGTGAAGACATTCCTCACACTGGAATAATACTTAAATAATCTAAATTAAAACACAGATTCCCAGGCTAAATATATCCAAAGAACAGACATAAATGGAAGATACAAGATTAACTGCAGAAACATAGCAGAAGCTGTAGAAATAGAAATTCTTGAGTATTAGAAGTGAATGTTCAAAATATTCCTAGGAAAAATCATTAGGCACTGGGAGATGTTACTGCTGTGAAAGTAGCAATGCTTTCAGAACAATGTGACATGAAAGAAGGCCAGGATTAGATCTAAGATTTTTCATTTATTAACCATTGGTAACAAGACTACTTTACCATTCCAAGCAAGGGAAGAATGGAGATTAAATAAGAATATACATGTGTAAAATAGAGTAACTAGTTGTACATAGATATGTGCACAAACATGATACTTAGTAGAAAACCCATGTTGTGCAAACTTGTACTCAATTCTTATGACTTTTTTCGATTATTTTATTTCCCACCTCTGAGTTCAAGATCCATGAAAATATCTAAAAAATAAAAACACATAACTTGCGCTAACTACATCAACCTGCCAGCAAGCATTGTCCTACGTGAACCTGCCAGACAAGTAACAAACGTAAGGACTGGAACTGGTTGTTCCTAATTTATTATCACCTAGAAGAATTCAATCACTTTATATTTAAAATTTCCTGGAGGCAAGAAATTTTTTATATTTTATTTTTGTTTCCAGTTTCTGAAACAGTGCTGATACACAGAAGCTGCTTTTAACAAAAGTTTATTGAATGAAGAAATGACTAAATGAATGGTGAGTGAATATAGACAGAATTATTTTTTTTGAATCTCTGTTCAAAAAAATTCAAGTAATCTCTGGAGATTCCTTGCCTGAGCAGCTGCTTTCTGATTTGAAAAATAGTGGACCTAATTTTTAGAATGCAAGATAGTATGTGTGTGTTCTGAAACGTCACTTGAATATTTTTCTACTATTGATTTTTACAAAGAGCTTTAAGAAATTGGATAACCATCATGCATCCCTTTCTAAACCACATTATACTTACTTACGTCTTATCTCTCAGTCCTCAGACTGTGAAACCCCAGCAGGCAGGGATTATTATTCTTTGAATCTGTCCATAGGATTGACCACAGTGCCATAACAGTAGGCTCTTGATAAATATGACTGACTGAATGAAAACATGCTGTTTAATAATTTTTTTTAGATAATTTCTCTTTGAAGTTTCTTGTTTTCATAGTGCCTTCCTCTTCTAGTTGTACCTTCTATTGCAATTATTCCATGGCAGCATCTTGGAGAGTTCTTGATTCTCTCTGCTCAGGGCATCAAGACAGATGAGGATGGTGTAGTCCCACAGCTGTTGCTCCTTTCACAAACAATGTTTGCTCTATCACTGTGACCTAATTAAACCACTATGCTCCCACATTTCTCTGAGGTCTAAGCTGAGGGTGATTTTTCCAGGCTTCTAATCTCTTAAATTGCCTATGCGTCAAAATATCTCCCCATGGCCATTATTGGTAACACCTTGAAATAACTGAATTATACCAGAGAGGAAATGCACTTGCAAGGAAAAGCTCTTGCCTTTGGACATGAAGCAAAATAGCTCTTAATACTGAAGAAACAAATCTTTTCTGCTCTGTGAACCAGTGGAAATCTAATAAAAGTGTGTCTCCCCTGGGTGTTTTACATCATTAGCATCCTGGCTTCACACTTCACTTTAACAAATAACGTATTTTAAAAATTTCTCCAGGGAGAAGATGAGAAGCCAAAAATATCTTGGAAGAAAACTTTACCTAGCAACCTGGTAAGGCTGCTTCCTAGAGTTTCTAAAATTTGACTTCACGCAGCAAAATCTTCATGATTTTTTTTAGTTTCTGATTTTGATATGTACTGAAACTTCTTCATGGATAAGCAAGGAGGGAAATAACTAATGCCTGACATGTGAGTAGCACTTTATGTTTTTCCTGGTACAGTCATCATAATGCTACTACTATAATTGATCACCTATTGAATGCCAGGACATTGTACTGTTGAACATATGAACATAGAACTTAATGTCTGCTATGTAGTATTAGGTGGTACAAAGCCCATTTTTCTAGTGGAGAAACAGATTCAGAGGAGTTAAGTAATTTGCCCAAAGTCCTACAGTTAATAAATGTCTGAACCCAGATATGTTTGATCCTAAAAGCCATGAACTTACTTCATTTGGTGAGAATCTTTAAAAATTAGTGAGTGAGTAACTCAACTCTTCCTTTTAGGTATACAAATCTCTCTGTTTATATCCAGGTTTTCCCCGCTTCCTTGTTTTTCTCCAAAAAGGCCAACCTTACTACATATGCTTCATTTTCCCCTGTTGCACATGCTCTGAATTCCTCCTACTCCCTTGATGCACAACTCCAAGAGGCACTATTCACAAGGTGTTTTCTGTAGGGGGCACCTCCTACAGTCAGATTTTGGAACACAAGAGAGTTGGTGTTCCCTGGAGTTCTGTGATCACCATCTCTGTGGATTTCTTCCCCTCTCACTTTATTAAGAATGTTCTCCTACAACTCTCCCATCTCTCCTTCATCATCACTCTCTCTACTGGACCATTTCCATCAGCATACAAACATGTCTATTATCCTCTGCCAAAAAGGTGAACAAAAAGAAAGCCAAGAAACAACCAATCATCCTTGACTTTACATTCCTCTCTCACTTGCTTTTTCAGCAGCAGTCAATATTTACCATTTGCAAATGGTCTCCTCTTTCAGGTTCTGTGCCATTGCTCTTTCTTTGTTCTTCTGTTTCTTGAGCTACTCCTTTCCTTTATCCATTCTCTAAAAATAAAATTCTTTGGGACTTAATGAAAGGGTCTTTTCTTCCCTTTCTATATTCTTAAATCACCTCATCTGTTTTTGTGATTGAAAATGCCAATACTTATGAATTTATACCTTCACCCCTGGTCTTGCCTCTGAGTCGTTTTCCTCACCTGATTTTTTTTCTCCATAACTGCCCTTAGATATCTTACAAGCTTGCTAAACTTAACATCTGCCAAACTGAACTCTTTGTTTCCAGGCTCCTTTGCAGCCTTCCCTATTGCAGAAACTATCCTCATATGCCTACTTAGGCTAGAAATCTGAAAATTATTATTGATTCCTACATTTCCCTTATTCTTGAATTCAGTCCATAAGCAAGTCCTGTCTATCCTATCTCTAAAATTCCTACCAAATCTGTTTACCTCGTCATCCTAGTCACAGCCTTTGCACATTCTGTCTAAAATTCTCTAATAGTCTCTAGCTATTTCTACTTCTTTTTTTGCCCCCTTCCCATCTATTATTCACATGGCATTCGTACTTCTGCAAAATGTAAATTAGATTACATTGCTCTCTTGCTTAAACATTCTAGTGACCTTCATTACACTTCAAATAAAATCTATCCCTGGTCTAGAAGACCCTGTTTGGTCTGGCCCATACCTCTCTCTCAAACTTCATCACAGAAGTTGTGCTCTAACTGCAAGACCCTTGTTCAGTTCAAAAGACAGAGCAGATTTTCCTACCTTCCAATCTCTAGACATGCTCAAATCCTTCCCCACCCTTGACATGGCTGCCTCCTTTCTATCCTTCGGCTCTCTTCCAAGATGCTCCTTGTCAAGGTTACCATTGACCTTTATGTTGCTGATAATGGCACTGACACAGGTGTGAGCACCTCTTCCTGTTCATGTAGCAAATTTCCAGCTTCCCTAATAGGCCCTGAGTTCTTAGAAGTCAGAGATTATATCTACAATATATCTTCGCATTCCTGGAACCTAGGAAAAAGACTGACATGTAATAGATGTTTAATAAATGCTTGTAAATAAATAAAGGTGCAAATTGAGACCTCTTGGGACAGATTACTGCAGTAGTAATTCAGCCCCTCAGTTTTGTACTGGACAGAAACTGAGACATGTGTGCAACATTTTGCATTGGCAATAATTGTTGTCAAAATTCTTCTGACCTTTAGTTTCCTTGTCTACTCTGTCTATACCACCATATCTTTTATGTCCCTAACTTTAAGTCTTTTTATGATGGAAGCTGCATTTACTGGTCTGCCACCTCCAGATTTTCTGTGGGTTGCCAATTTCATTAAACAAGATTTAATTTTAAACAATTTAATTATGAAAAGCTTCAAACATGAAACAAAGGAAATAGTATAATAAACACCCATGTACGTATCACTGGTTTAAACAATTATTGACTCATAGCTTTTATTTCATTCCCATCCCCACTCATTTTCCCCCTTTCATTACTTTGAAGCAAATCTCAGAAAAGTTATCATTTCATCTGGGATATTTCAGTATGTATGAAATAGAATTCTTAACTGTTAGTTGGCAGCCCTTCTGTTTCTTAATGGCTTAAAAGTGAAGCATTAATTGAACAGCATGTTGCTCTTCCCCCAAACCAGATAACTAGTATGATTTTTATTTTATTACTTAACCCAAACAGGATAAGTTCTTTAGGGAGTATGGTGACAGAAATTGGTGGGATTTTATCACCTATTCAGGGCCTGGCAATCAAAAAACAATTTAAACGAAAACAGACCCAATGTATTTTAGGTTTTTTAATACAATCTTATCCACAGGAATCTAGGACTTTGTTCTACCTTCCTTCTGGTACTTTACTGTAATCATTTACTGTACAGAAAATTTTCAAATATCATTAAGCCAGCCAGACAGAAAGGTAGGGAATACTAAATTCTTATCCTAGGAAAAAAGAGCATTCTCTAGTCTAAGGAAGCTTCATCATCAGAAGGCTGGGCCTCAGGGGCGGGGCCTTGGCGATACTCCGCCCACTATCCCTCACTGCCCTCCGCCCCTCCCTCTTGCGCTCTTCTTCCCGGCAGTCCTAGCGCCCGACCCGGCGCGCCTCAAGATGGCGGCTGACAGTGAGGTGAGTTCCCTGACTCCTATCTTATGTCACTAAGTTCGCACCTCCACGTCATCGCTCTGGAGCTCAGTTTTTTTCATTTCTTTCCCTCCCTTTCCCTCAGCCCGAGTCCGAAGTATTTGAAATCACAGACTTCACCACTGCCTCGGAATGGGAAAGGTGAGTCGCATCTCCGGTTGCCAGTACTCTGGGCCCTGGCCTGCCCCCGCCACTTTCCTAGCCCAAACATAACACTTGTGACGCCGCTTCTGTGAGAAAAGTAATACCCGTAGGTCCCGAGTCATCCTTTTTCTGGTTAGATACAGACCTCTTCCGCATCCCGTCTTGACAAGTCCCGGCCCGCCCCCGTCGGCCAAACCCTTGACCGTGGGGCTTTTAGAAAAAGTTTTGTTTACTTTCAGCCCACTTTCACTACACCCTTGCCCACACACAAAAATAGTTGCCGAAACTACCACTACCGTTCCTATTTTCATTCTTGTTTAACGCATTTGATCATTAGCAATAAACTTCGCAGCTGCATTTTTTCTTCTGTGGACATCGGTATTCCATTTTCAGGATGAGGCCTTTCTCAAGTGTATTGATGGTGGTCCATCTGCTACACTCCCACCATCTCCATCCCGTCTTTCAGAATAACCTTTTTACAAAGTCTGCATATGGCTTAGGAACGTTTTGATTTAAGTTTTAACAGTTCAGTGAGTGATGTGCCAGGCTTCCTGTGCCTGACAAACTCGGAACAGCTGTATGAGTGGAATTGTTATACCACTGATATTAGTGGAAAGCCAGTTTTGTGGAGGAGTGATAGCTTAGATTAAGGTTTCTGTTCGGTATCACAGAAACCCTTCAGTTTTGTCAGTGTTGAGGTCAGTATTTAGATTGTTGAAATTTTGTAATCTTTCTGATTGGGAGGTAAAATTTGTGAACACGTAATTAGATGGCATAGGAAAAAATATTTTATTTTATTTTTTTTTTTTTTAAAGAGAGAGTGGGAGAGGGAGAGAGAGAGAGAGAATTTTTTAAATATTTTTTTTTTTTTTTTAGTTCTTGGCGGACACAACATCTTTGTTTGTATGTGGTGCTGAGGATCGAACCCGGGCCGCACGCATGCCAAGGCAAGCGTGCTACCGCTTGAGCCACATCCCCAGCCCCGAAAAAATATTTTTTAAAAATCCCTGTTGGAATAATGATTTGACTTGCAGTGTTCCCCTGACAAGACTATACTCATCAGGTAGTGTGTCCAGGGTCACGCCAAGGGGAACCCCTCTGCCCCCCACTTAATCCTTATGTTTAAAAAAAAAAAACCAAACTGCAAATAGTTAAAATGAATTCCAATTGGCACTTTAACTGTAAAAATAGTAGTTTAAATAGGGATAATGTTTTGGACTTAGAAATTGTTGGAGATAATTTGTAGAAAAGCTAGGAAATTAGCAGATTTGAAAATAGAAGGTGGGTGGGGGGGAGAAAATAGGCAGTTGAAGCTTAGTGCTGGTGCTTATGGTCCTAGTTAATTGGGAAGCTCAGGAGATTAAGACCAGCTGGGCAAGATAGGGGACCCTAGACAAGACTGATTGGGAAGGGGTTGGTTAGACATGAGAAGGGCTAGACATCTGACTGGCAGGTGAGAATGAACCTTTCTGACTTCATGAAGAAATATTTCCTATTGACAGGAAATAATTAAGATTAATATGGAAGATGAGACCAGGTTGTGGAAAACTTCCAAAGTTAAGTGAAGGAATCTACATTCTATACTTTTGACCAGTGATTCTCAGGTTTTTGTGTGCATTAGAATCATAGATTGCTTGGATCCACCTCAGAATTTCTGATTCTTTAGGTCTGAGGTGGAATCCTAAAATTTGCTTTTAGAACATGATCCCAGGTAAGGCAGATCCTGCTGGTGAGGAGACCACACTTAGAAAAGAACCAATGCTTAAAAAAGTAGTGAGAGAATCTTGATTTTTAGAATGGCCAGGTGAGGTAAAATGAAAGTGAATATCATGACTTGATTCTTAGTTAGGATGGTGATTTGAGGACTGGAGAAAAAGAAAGGAGAATTGTAAGATATTTTAAAGAAGATTTAGATAAATGAATTTGATATGTATGAGAGTGGGGAAAACCAAACATGGAACTGCAGTTTCTTGCCTGAAAGAATAAGTGTCAAAGTGACAGCAGTTTTGGGCCTGTTGAATTTGAAATTGGTATCTTGAAGGTAGTTAGAAAAAAGTAATTTGAATTTAGGAGGGTGGGGTGAGAAAACAGTATTTTGAATGGAAAAATGATCACTTTTCTCTGGTTAAATATTTAAAATATCCTGAAATAGAATATTAAATCCTTTAGTTCTTCATATGGAAACAATTGTATGAGAACACAAAGTAGTAAATTTGTTTCTTGGCTTTTATGCTCTTGTTTGAGAAAAAAAGTTAAGACTTTGAACTTCTTTAAAACTTGAGCTAAACAAGATTATTTCTGCTTTTATTATATATCCTTAAATTAGCCTATTAAACTTACAAGCCTTTTATAATCAAAATGTTAAAATAAAAAAATTATCTTTTAAAAGAAATTATATAATAGGAAAAAAATGTGAAGTTACATATTTAGAGAAAGCTTTTTTGTCTTCTTCCTAGGTTTATTTCTAAAGTTGAAGAAGTCTTGAATGACTGGAAACTGATTGGAAACTCTTTGGGAAGGCCACTTGAAAAGGTCAGATCTATTTGCTGCTGTCTCTAAATTAGTATTTACTTTGAAACCTCTGTTTTTAAGCCCTTTGCTATATTTGGCACATTTGAATTAAATGTTTAATTTTAAAGTTATGTATAATCTGTAGATATTAAATGGCTTTTGGAAAAATTTGAATTTGTGGCAAAAGATATGTGTAAGACATTTGTGAAATGTTTTTTAAATAATAAAGCTATATCTCTATATATAAAATGTCATTCTTTGTGAGTGATTTTTGTTTCATTAGAAGTTTACTTTTCTCTTGCCTTATTCCTTGGAATGTTAGAAAAAATTTTTTTCAAAGTTTTTTAGTTGGTCAAAGAAAAATTGTATTTACCAACTTCTGTGTATTTTGTTTATAAGGAAAATTTTTGGTTTTATAACATGCTGTTAATTAACAATATTTTACTAAATTTTTGTGTTTTGATAACCACATACAGTAACCACTTCCTCACCCATTTTAACTTGTTTTAAGAATTTTATGTAAGAATGAAAAAATTATTCAATATTGAGGTAGAACTCTAATTCTAATCAAAAGTACTGATAATTTTATTCACAAACCACACCCAAATGTTTCCTCAAGAATGAATTCTGAGGAACAAACCTAATTTTTGTTTGATTCACTGAGGGATTCTAACAATTTTATCTTAAGTTTATGTAGGTGTTTAGTATGTTAATTTCATTTGAAGTAAAACTAGTGATTCTTTTTATCATCTATTATTAACTCAATAATAGTTCAACTGCAATTTACACTCTGTAAAGAACTCAATTCTAGATATTTGTAGGGATTTTTAGCTTAGAGCGGCGATACAGAACTTGAGGCTATCAGAAAAAACCAAACATTCGGATGTTTTCTTTATCCTTATGAATATGAGCAGAAAAAGTAACACCACCTATAGAAATCACACATGATATAAAGATTTTTTTGATTATGTAAATTGATTTACTATATTAAATGTTTTTTGTTTAAATTTTTTAATAAAGAGAAAACGTGAAGTTCTCAAACTGTTTGCCCTATTCCACTTGAAACAAATACATAACGATTGATATAGATTCCAGTAAGATTAAAGGGTAGATATAGCTTGGACAGGAAAAGATTTGCATTATCAAAAAAGAGAGTTGAACCAGGTATTTATAAGCCCTAATATTCTTTAATTGTTTGATTTAGGTGCATTTACTGAGTACTGCTATATGCCACGTGGAATAAGTAGTAAACAAAATAAGGTTCATGCTGTCATTGAAGGTAAATTCTAGTGAGGGAAAGAAGTAATAAATAAATAGATCAGATTAAAATAGTAAATTCTAAATTCATTCTGAGATTTAAATTGTCAGTATATTTACAGAAGGTAGCATACTAATAAGTATGTAGTAGAGGCTTAAGAAGTGTTAGTTCAGCTGTTTTCTCCCTACTGAACAGTAGCACATAGATGTGGAATACACAACTAGACTTCAAAGTGAGCTGTAGAAACAATTACAAATAAGATTAAAGAAAGCATAAATGGCAGGGATTATTTGTCTCAGAAAAGAACGTTTAGATAAAGTTGTAATAAGAGACTTTATATAATATAAAGAAGAATAATTACTAATCCTCTTCCAACTGAAGAGGAATTAAAAGAAAAAGTTTTAAAAACTTATGGAAATTTTCAAATAATATGTAAAGTTTACAAAATAGTATAATGAACCCCCAAATCCATCACCCAGTTTTAACAGTATTCTGCCATTTCTTATGCTGTAGTATCTCTGTTCAATTCCTTAACCCTACTAGATTTTTAAATAGTTCTTAAAGATAGAATTTACATACATTGTAATATACAAAATGTGACTGCTTAGTTTTAACAAATCCGATGATGTATTCACATTATTACCAAGATGAAGGATGTTTTGTCACCATTAGAAAGATCTCTAGTGACCCTTTCGAGTTAATCCCCATGCCCCCAGGTATCTGCTGTTTTTATTATATACACCATAGATCACTTTTCTTTGTCCTAGAGTTTCATATATAGATGTCTTCTGTTTCTGTGGTTGAATGAGATGGTAGATATCATTCATACTTTTGTTCTACTTTTGGGTTTTTCTGACTACTTTCAAGATTATTATTATTATTATTATTTTTTAAAGAAACTTTGAGCTCTCTGTCAGTGATGTACAAAGATGTGTTTTCTTTGTGTTTTTTCTGCTTGGGTTTAATATTGGATAAGGTTTTCAGAACCCACATGATTTCTCAGCTCTGTCTTGTCTTTGGTTTCAGAAGTTTAAGTAAATATAGCATTACTTAAAGCAACTATTAAAAAAGATTTTCTAAGGCAGGTTTTAGATTTTAGTATCTTGGACTTGATAAGATAGATAATGTTTCATGACATTGGGAAAATTTAGGCTATTATTTATTCAAATGTTTATTTTTTTTGCCCCATCCTCTATTTTTCTGTGTCTTAAATTATGTTTGACCTCAATACTTCTCCCAAAGGTAGTTTATCATTCTGCTAATCTCAGTCCTTTTGTCTCTCTTTTAGGTTGGATACTTTTTTTGTGATTTTGAGTTTATTTACTCTTTCTTTTGTTGTCTCCAACTTGCTGTTAGGTCCATGTGATGTATTTTTCAATTCAGTTATTGTACCTTTTAGGTCTATAATTTCTATTTGATTCTTCTAATTTCTGTTTCTCTGAGATTACTTATCTTGATTAAAGTTTATCTTGGAGATATGTTTCTTTAGTCCTTGAACATATTTATTATAGCTAGTCTAAAGCCAGTTGCATTACCTAGGTCTTCTTGGAATTGGTTTCTGTTAACTTTTTATTTTTTCAAATTAAGTCACATTTTCCAGTTTTTTATTTGCTTGGCTTTTTGTGTGTGTATGTGTATCTAGTAAATTTTAAATTTTATGCTTAGATTATGAGTGAAATGTAAAGACAATATAACCTATATTTCATTATGTAAGCATAAATTTTCATTGATAAAATTTCTGTTGTGTTCCTATGAGAATTATGTAAGCATAAATTTTCATTCATAAGACTCATAACATTTCTGTTGGATTCCTCTGAAGAGTTTTTGGTTTTTTTGTTCTAGCAAACACTTATTTTAGCTGGTTTAAAATTCCATTCCACGAGACGTACATTGTTACCCTAGGTACATGTATGATTGCACAAATGATGTGACTCTACTTCGTGTACAACCAGAGAAGTGAAAAATTGTGCTCCATTTGTGTACTATGAATTGAAGTGCATTCTGCTGTCATGTACAACTAATTAGACCAAATAAATAATAAAAAATTCCATTCCATTTTTAATGATGCCAGCAGTGCTCTTAATGTGCTCAAGTCTCCATTGTACATGCATGATTTAATAGTGTTTTATACATTTTGAGGTTTACTCCCTTATTGGGGCAGTGTTTTATACATTTTGAAGTTTACTCCCTGATTAGCTTCTTTCCTTCAAGATTGTTTTCACCTCAATTTTAGAATTGCTCTGCCAGTCTTGAGCTCTATTCTCTGTTGACGAAATCTAGCAAAGTTTATCATCGTGCAGACCTGAGTTGTGCATGGATTAGAATTCCCTTAGATTAGCAATTCTTAGTCTGTGATCTGAAGAATTCATCTTGGTGCCTGAGAGCTTCTGAAGGGTTGTCAAGACCCTGCCTTTTCCAACTGCTTTACTTTTGTCAGGCCAAGTTTTCTTCCCATAGTATTTCAGTTGAAACAGTAGATTGGAAATATTGAATGCAGAAGCAGATATGAGTATCCTGTTGTCTTTTTTAAAAAAAACTATACATTAAAAAGATTTGCAAAATGTAAAATAATGCTACTCTTATTAATTTTTTTCCTGGCAACTAGAACTTTATGTTAACATATAACAAGCGCATTATCATTTGAAATTAATATTTATGGGGGGTGCTGGGTTTGAACCCAGGAAAAGAATTAGAAAAGAATTTTCCTGGTTTGAACCCAGGAAATGAATTGTATATGCTAAAACACATGCCCTACCACTGGACTACACTTCCAGCCCCTTTCTCTTTAATTTGTAAACCACTGGTTCCTCAGTATATCCTTGGTTTGGTATAGATAAATGAGCTTTGTGTTCATTTAGCAATTTGTCCAGCCATTGTGCCAGTAGTTGGTATAACCAGGATTTAATCTAAATCTCACTTGCCTTCAGAACCCACATGATTTCTCAGCTCTATCTTGTCTTTGGTTTCAGAAGTTTAAGTAAATATAGCATTACTTAAAGCAACTATTAAAAAAGATTTTCTAAGGCAGGTTTTAGATTTTAGTATCTGGGACTTGATAAGATAGATAAAAATCTTGGTGGTATAAGTATGATCCTGCTTGAAGGAAAGGGAATTAAACTTTCAAATTCCTTTTAGCTTTGTAATTTTATGATTTTATATACCTAGCAAAAATTATAAGTACTTTTTATAAAATGTTAAGTTTAGGTATGTCATGATCTGGTGGTAATAGAGTGATTTAGTCAGTGACTGGCTCTTTCCCCTCTGAAAAATTCATGGAAGAAAAACCATTAACTTTAGAAGGTATTGAAATGAGTTCAGATTTTTTATACCCACTCCGCAGAGTCAAATGACACTTCTGTGCTTAGAGTTTATACAACAAATTTAAAATAAATTTGGACTATAAGTTTTCTCTAGTTTGAAAACTTTTCAAGCTAAGTTATAACAATAAGTCAAATCTTGGGACTGATACAAATTTTATAAATAGTTGAGTTTCCTTTATTTGCATTTTCTCAGAACATTTGGGTGTTTTATGGATCATTAAAGTGAGGAGTAGAGTAATTTTA
This sequence comes from Marmota monax, assembly GCF_021218885.2. Classification (NCBI taxonomy): domain Eukaryota; kingdom Metazoa; phylum Chordata; class Mammalia; order Rodentia; family Sciuridae; genus Marmota; species Marmota monax. The sequence goes on along the minus strand of NW_026693934.1, from coordinate 8,221,725 downwards.
ATGCTGAAGTTTTGGGGAAAACTTCAGATAGTTCTGGGCTAGTCACTGATGGAAATACAGTGTTTCTGAGATGAATAAAATGAAAGCAACATTTATCTGCTCACAATGTTTAAGGAATAAGACTATAATAAATTTATAGTCTGTTTTTTTCCCTCCATTTTTATTTTTAGTATCTATGGTGTCTTTTTCTTTGGAGATCGTACAGAAGAAAATAATTGACATTTGATTTTATTTCTTTTTTAAAGTTTGGGGAGTTTTTGGTGTTAATGTTGTCAAAATTTTTATTTTTGTAAGATAAAAATGGCAAGAGATACCTTCAAGAGGCAGCATAGCATAGTGATGAATGAGGGCTCTAAAGCCATACTGCTTGTATGGAATTTTACCTCTGTTGTTTATTTGCTTTGTGCCATTGTGCTCTTCCAATTAATGTTGACTCTTAGGGTTTTTTTTGAAGTGGGGAAGGGAGGGCAAGTACTTGGGATTGAACTCAGGGGCACTCAGCTGTTGAGCCACATCTCCAGCCCTATTTTGTATTTTATTTAGAGACAGGGTCTCACTGAGTTGCTTAGTGCTTCACTATTGCTGAGGCTGGCTTTGAAATCAAGTTCCTCCTGTCTCAGCCTCCTGAGCCACTGGGATTACAGGTGTGCATCACCACGGCTGGCATTAACCCTTAGTTTTAACCCTCTCTCTCACATATGTCCAGGAGCTGTAGAGGAGAATATAAACAAGTAGAATTACTTAACACCTTTTTTGTAAATAAAAATTATTCATTAATCCTTAGAGCATCTAGCAATTAAAAACCTAACACCTTGCTGGAGGGAAGGGGGAGTGCTTTATGGTATGTAAAGTATACTGGCTGAGAAGGCTTAGGTTTAGTTTTAAGATAATGAGAGAGCTCTATAGACATTTTTGGATCAACTGTTTCCTAATTATTTTCTTTGGCACAGTTTTGAAGATTTGCTTGTTATTTAGTTGCAGCATGATAACTAAATATGATTGGTAAAATTTTCAGTGTGATAAGTCTTAATACACATTATTAATTTCATGTTGAACTTAAATTTGATATGGGGCATATACCACTAAAACTAATAAATAGAGCTGTATAAATATTTTTCTTAGAAGTCTTAGCCAAAACCATTTACTCACTTATTTTATGTAATAAAATGTCTCTACAACATAATTCTAAATAGCAAACATCAGTCTTATATGTGAGCTGTTTATAAGTAATTAATTTCATTAAATGACATCCTCATTTAAATTTTACCACTTGGTTTGGTATAGATCACATTTTGTTACTACAAATGCTACAAAAAATAAAGCTGTGATCATTTTACAATTGGCAATTACATCTCCAGTGCTGTGACCCTTTTTTAGGGAGTTTGGCATACAGAGGATATGATCTAGTAACATTGGTTATAACAGTTAATTTGCTGATTCATTTATTTCTTTCACATGACCCATTGCCTGGTAATCAGTAATCAACCATTAGCTGATTGGTTGTCTCCTCAGAACATGTGATTAATCCTTTGAACTTGTCATGTTCCTTTTGCAAAAGATAAACAGCATAAACAGATGATATTTAGTTGCTTAGAGATTTTGTTAAAATATAGTGATGATGGCATTTTCTTAAGCATTATGCAAAAGGCAGAAAGTCTTTTTTCTATGTCTGGTACATTTTAAAGTAAATAATTATGTAGTTAAATTCTTCTGTGTTTAGTTTTATAAATATTTTCTTTATGTTTTGGTTTTAGTTTTTATTTTTTCCCTTTTTGAATTAATTTTCTCCTTTTTTCCTTCTGACTTTGATTTAGTAATTTTATTTTTTTTCTAATTTTATATTCACTGCAGAGTTAAGTTTTATGGATGAGTCATATTCTAAAATATTGTAAAAGTGGTTGTTTTGAAGCTAGGTTGCATTTTTCCATATGGAGTAATATTTAAATGTTTCTAGGGTGGCATAAAATATTAAATTTCTTGTCCTATTTCTGGGGCCATGTTCTAAGATTGTCTTCCTCTTTTAAGCTATTTCTTTTGTTCATTTATTTGTTTTATTTTATTTTTTAATGTGGTATTGGGAATTGAACTCAGGGCCTTGTGCATGCAAGGCAAACTCTCTACCAATTGAGCTGTATCCCCAGCCCAGTCATTTATTCGTTTATAAAGTGCCAACTATGTACCAGAAATTTTTTCCTTATTTTGTGTTTCTCAAAACAACATTCTCCCTTTGCATTTCCTCACTTCAAGATTGTTGAATCCTTTTCCCTTTGCTCCATGGTCATTTATTCAGTCCGTCAGTTGTAAGTATTTCTGTTGCTCTTTCTAGGAAAGTTACAACTAGAGACTCATAGCTGTTCAGGCAATTAATCCAAACCAGATATCTAAGAAAATTACAGTAGAAGTTACGTTTTATAGTACTATTAAAATTAGAGTTCTGCTGGTTTAAAGGATTTATAACTTTTGGTGGTTAGAAGGATCACCACTGTGTGTGTGTGTATGTATATATGTGTGTGTGTATAAAGTGAGCTCTTTTTTGAGAGATGGTGCATAGTATTCATCAGATACTCAAAGAAGCCTGTGACCCCAAAACAGGTCAAATAAAAGCTGTTTAAAATGACTTTTGTGCCAGGCATGGTGGCACACACCTGAAATCTCAGGGATTCTGGAGGCTGAGGCAGGAGGATTGGGAGTTCAGAGCCAGCCTTAGCAACTTGGCAAAGCACTTAGCAACTCAGCTAGACCCTGTCTAAATAAAATACAAAAAAGGGCTAGGGATGTGACCCAGTGGTTAAGTGCCCCTGGGTTCAATCCCCAGTACCAAAAAAAAAAAAAAGTTTTTTGTATGTTTTTATTATTTTTAAAATTAATGTATTTAGTTTTGGTGAGAATACCTCTGCAAAGTCTTACTTGAACTTGAAATTTTGGAACAGTTTGCATGATGGAGATTGCAAAGCTATGAAGAAGCCGTAGTTTTCTCTCATATACAGAAGTGGTAATTTTTTAGTTTTTAGTTGATGAAATTTGTTTTTGTCTTTAGCCATTTTTACTGATTTCTGCTGTCTTGACTCTGAGGCCAAAAGCTTCAAGTTTTGCTAGCCCTTAAATGTTAAATGCTCAAAATTACCTACTTCTTTCCTTCATTTCTGGTTTCTACCCCATCTTCACTCCCATAGCCAAATGTATGCTAATCTCCATCATTAAAAAATAGTTTTATTAATTAATTTAAAAGATTCGAAGGGCAGGGGATGCAGCACTTTCTAGCACGTATGAGGTTCTGTGTTCCATCCCCCAGCACTGGGGGAAAATTTTTTGAATGAATAATAAATATTCTCACAAAAATTATTTTTGGTTTTGTATTTTATTAAAATACTAAAGGAAAAAGAAAAATGAAATTGACATTGTTATGCTTCTAAGCACAGAGTTCCTTATCTAAATGACTAAAATTAGTCCTCCAAACTGCTTTTGGGCTCCTGTCTCGGAATTTCTTTTCACCATTTAGTTCTCAAGTTTTTAAAAGAATGCTTGTGATTATTACAGAAAAATGTAAGACAAGTAAGTTAACGCTTTTACATTGTTTGGAGAAATATTTTGGAGCAAGAGATCTGTCTATCTAAATTGTCTAGAAGGTTTTCTTGTGGAGTCAGTTTCCTAAAATTAATTCTGTTCTCGTTGTCCTTTGTTGTTGTTTCAATTTTTATTTTGTACTCCCAAATACTTTACTTGAAAAACTTAAAATACCTTTAATTGTAAAATAATGTCACCAAACTAAATGATGTTTGTATTTTAAAAAAGTGATAGTCTTTGCATTATCACTTCCTCTCATCTACTTTCTACAGCTAACAAGTTTTAACAGTTTGTTCTTTTCTGTGTATACACAGAAAAGTATACATATTACATTTTTAACAAGAAAATGATCATATTCTTTTATTACACTGCCTTTAAAAAAAACTTTATCTTGTTGTCACTTTTGCAACATAGGACAAAAACATCTATCATTATTTTAGTGCTTGCACTATATATAGTTCATTGAATGACTGTATCATAATGTCTGTACATAGTCCTATTGAAGAATATTTACTTTCTAGTTTTTGCAGTTATGGTATTATGGTAAGGTAGTAAGCATGACTATGTATACCTTGCATATTTGTATGAATATTTCTGTAATAAAGAGTTCTATAGGGGCTGGGGTTGTGGCTCAGTGGTAGAGTGCTTGCCTCGCCCATGTGAGGCCCTGGGTTTGATCCTCAGCACCACATATAAATAAACAAACAAATAAATAAGTAAATAAATAGGTATTGTGTCCAACTACAAATAAAAAATAAATATATTTTAAAAAGAATTCTATAAGTGAAATTACTAGATCAGAGGGGATGTGATTTTTATATTTAAGGAATATAGCCATGTTTTCTGTCAAAATGGTTAAATGTATTTACACTCTCACATGTGTGTGGGGGAAAACACCCAGAACCCCAGTCCTCCAACATTATTTTCATTTTATTTTTACTAGTATGATAGAATAAAACTGCCTCATTTGTATTTATATTTCCCTGAGTACTTTTAAGCATTTGTGTTTATTAAACACTAGAATTCCCTTTCTGAAGGCTTATCATGTACACTCACCAATTTTCTGCTGTCTTGTTGAATTGTAGAAGGGCTCTTAATGTTTTTATGAGTGCTAACTCTTGCAAATATTTTTCTCAGTCATTTTCTTCTTAATTTGAATGTTTTTGTTTCCCAAGAGTTTATGTATTTTTTACTATGGCAAAAATACTTCACATAAAATTTACCATTTTAAGTGTATATAGTTCATTGGCATTAAATACATTCATGTAGTGCAAATATCTTCACCATCCATATCCAAAACTTTTTCATCATCCCTAACAAAAATACTCATTCAAGAAAAACAAACTCATATAAGAGGAATATACACTGGTTGCCTATTTGTGACTAGCTTATTTTATTAAGCATAATGTCTTCAAGATTCATTGTATTGCAGCATCTGACAGAATTTCATCCCTTTTAAAGGCTGAATAATGTTTCATGGTATGTATATACATTTTTTAGTCGTTCATCTGTTGATGGTCATGGATTACTTCTACCTTTTGACTGTTTTGAGTAATGCTGCTATGAACAGGGGTGTACAAATATGTGTTTGTGTTCCTGCTTCAGTTCCTTGGGGGTATAAACCAGAAGTGGAATTGCTGGATCATGTGGTAATTACACATTTCATTTCTTGAGGGGCTTCTATATTATTTTCTATTGTGGCTGTATCATTTTATATTCCCACTAGCAGTGCATATCCTGTACAACACACTTATTTTCTGGTGTTTTAAATAATAGTCATTTTAACAGATTTAAAGTAGTATCCCAATGTGCTTTTGAATTATTAGTGACGTTAAGCATCTTTTCCTGTGCTTATTGCTTTTCTGTGTATATACTTTGATGAAATGTCTATTCAAGTCCTTTATTTTTTGTGGGGGGGAGTACTGGGGATTAAACTCAAGGGCACTCAACCACTGAGCCACATTCCCACCCCTATTTTGTATTTTTTATATAGAGACAGGTTCTCATTGAGTTGCTTAGTGTCTTGCTTTTGCTGAGGCTGTCTTTGAACTCATGGTCCTCTTGCCGCAGCCTCCTGAGCTGCTAGGATTACAGGTGTGCACCACCATGCTTGGTCCTTTGTTTATTTTTTAATTTGTTTTTTTAGTTGCTGAGCTGTAAGAGTTCTTTAATATTCTGAATGTTAATCCCTTATCTGACATGTGATTTTCAAAGATTTTCTTCCATCCTATTGGTTGCTCTTTCGCTCTGTAGATAGTATCCTTTGTTGCACAAAACTTAACTTTGATAGACAAAAAGAAAAAAGTAGATAAATTGGACTGTTTTTTGTATCAGTAAATCATTGTGAAATCCAGTATCAATGAACTTTTCCTCCATGTGTAAGAGATTTATAGTTTTAGCTTGTATGTTTAAACTGGATGTTTAGTTTAATTTTTATGTGTGGTATATAAGGTATCAAGTTTATATTTTTAAGTAGTTAGACACTTTATGACTTCTAGATTTCATATCATGTGTAATCTTGTTACCTTAAGATTATAAATTTGTTCTTTTTTTTTAGTACTTACTCTTTTAAAGAGATTTATTTTGTTCTAAAATATAGATATCTACATAGAATTAATTTTTGTGAATAAAGTGAGTCAGTCGTCTTTTATTCCTGTAGTTAGCTGTCTTTTCCCAAACTTAATTCTGTTGAGTATGTTTCCTTTATCATTTAATAAGTTCCATATATACTTGGGCCTGATTCTGGATTTCTGGATTCTGAATATTATCTGTTCCTATAAATATGCTTTTTTTTTTTTTCCTGGGGATTGAACCCAGTGCCTCATGCATCCTAGGCAAATGCTGTACCACTGAGGTACTTCCCCAGCTCTAGCATTTTATTTTAAGTACTGCAAATTTATTGTACATTCCATTAGAACAAATGTCGGCCCATTATTTTCCAAGTTTTTCTTGCAGTTTTATTTATTTATTTTTAAATATATATTTATTTTAGTTGTAGGTGAACATAATGTCTTTTTTTTTAAGAGAGAAGAGAGAGAATTTTTTAATATTTATTTTTCAGTTTTCGGTGGACACAACATCTTTATTTTTATTTTTTTAATGTGGTGCTGAGGATCGAACCCAGCGCCCCCTGCATGCCAGGCGAGCACATTACCTCTTGAGCCACACCCGCAGCCCCATAATGTCTTTATTTTACTTTATGTGGTGCTAAGGATCTAACCCAGGGCCTCGCACATGCTAGGCTCTACCGCTGAGCCACAGCCACAGCCCCTCTTGCAGTTTTATTTTTGCCATATTAATTTAAAAATAAGAGTTTTATCCACTAAAAACTACTCATACATGCAGAATATTTGTAAACCAAGGATTGTCTTAAGTTATATTCATTTAGTTTTAAATTGTGGCTTTTTTTTTTAGCCAAATTTAACCAAATGGTGGGGGCGGGGCTGGGGGGACCACCTAATGAAAGAAGGATATCTTCTGGCAACGTTTTTCCAAGTTCTTGCCTTTTTTTCTTCTAATAAGTACTCAATTTTGTTGGATCATCACTTCTGAATCTTTAAATTTTTTTTTGTAGTTGTAGATGGACAGCATACCTTTATTTTATTTATTTATTTTTACGTGGTGCTAAGGATCGAACCTAGTACCTCAGTGTCAAGTGCTCTGCCACTGAGCTACAGCCCAGCCCTCACTTCTGAATTTTTGATATCAAAAAATCTAATATTTATTGAGTATTTACTGTATACAGGACACTTTCTGAGTACTTTATCATCTCAATTCTCAAATGCAATCCTAGGAAGTAGGAAATATTATCCCCATTTTATAGATGGAAAACTGAGGCACATAGAGAAAATCAATATGCTCAATATTAATAAGGTAGTAGGTGATAAGAAGTACTCTGAGTGCCAGGTGTGTTGGAGCACTACTGTAATCCCAGTGGTTTGGGAGGTTGAAGCAGGAGGATCAGAAGTTGAAGGCCAACCTCAACAATTCAGGAGGCCCTAAGCAACTTAGCAAGAGCCTGTCTCAAAATGAAAGGAGCTGGGGATGTGGCTCAGTGGTTAAGTGCCTCTGGGTTCAATCTTGCTGTACCAAAAAAAAAAAAAAAAAAAAAAAGGAAGATGCTCTGTGAACCCAAGAAATCTGCCCTCAGATACAGATTTCCTTTTATGATCACTGGGATATACTATTTTCTCACTGTCTTTTTAATTTCCTCCCCCTGCTTTCATCTTCTTTGCTTTTTCCATTTCTTCTTTCTCCTTCCAGTGTGCTTAGGGGAATTCTAATGCTGTCATCATTTTATAAACCTTCACAGAAGATTTCAGTGATTCTCCGTTGTCTGTAGGGTTAAGCCTAAATTGATATTCTAGTCTTCATAGTCAGTTCTCTTTTTAGCTCTTCTGCTCCTTTAAAGGAAGCTTCAGCTAAATAGGCTATTTGTTCCCTAAATTTGGTATCCAGTTTGCTATACCAGCACCCTATCTGCTCTTATTAGTTTTATCATACTTACAGGCAAACTGAAATCTGATTTTCTGTACAAACCTATTTATGACTCATTTGCTCATTTGGCATTTACCGAACCATCTCCTTAAATTCTAATCTATTGATCTCACTGATTATCTTTTTTTTTTTTTTTTGGATATAATCCAGGGATGCTTTACCACTGAGCTATATCCCCAGCCCCATTTATTTCTTTTTTTGAGAAAAGATCTTATTAAGTTTCTTAGGACCGCACGAAGTTGCCGAGGCTGACCTTGAGTCTGGGATTAAAGGTGTGTGCCACTGTACCGGGCTTAACTTGTTCTTGTATGGACTATTGAATGTGTAGTATCTAAGTACTATATAGTAAATATATATGGCTTAACCTCTAGTGAGAAGAACAGGGCCATGGCATTTCAAATTCTAGCTTTACCCCTTAGTGGTGTGGTAATGTTAGGCAAGTTTTTAAATCTCTTAATCTTTATTTAAAATATATTTTTTAGTTGACAGTGGACCTTTATTTTTTATTTATTTGTATGCGGTGCTGGAATTGAACCCACTGCCTCACACATACTAGCAAGCACCCTACCACTGAGCCACAGTCCCAGCCCTAATCTTTTCTTTTCTATAAAATGAGGTTAATACATCATAGTGTTATAAGGGTTTTTTTGTTTTTTTTGTTTTGTGTGTGTGTGTGTGTGTGTATGCACACATGCATTATCTGGCTTAGTAGCACTTCATTTCTATCCTCAGAGGCATGGATTTGTGATCTTACTTTTTAAAAATATTTGTAATGACTTCAGGTATATGCAATTGGATTAATTAAAATCCTTGAATACACATATAAGATATACACACATATAGATGAGGTCATATATACAGATAAGGTCGTATGAATGGAATCATACTATATGTGGTCTTTTGTATTTAGTTTTTTTCAAACAACTGTTTTCAAAGTTTGTTCATATTGTAGCATTTATCAATACTTCATTCATATTTGTTGATGAACCATTATTCCATTGTATGGATATAAATAATTTGATTTACCCATTTGTTTATTATAGGAAATTTAGGTTGCTTCTACCTTTTGGTTACTATGAATAATACTACTGTTAACTTTGTGGTAGTTTTTGTGTGGATATATGTTTTCATTTCATTTGAGTGTCTATTAGGAGTAGAATTTCTGGGACATGTAGTAATTTTAATTTTTTGTGAAACTATTTGGCTTTTCCAAAGTGGTTGCTCTATTTTACATTTCTATCAGAAATATAAGAGTCTGGATCTGTACATCCTCACCAACACTTATTCTTATCTTCATTATAGCTATCATGGTAGATATGAAGTGGTATCTCATTTGATTTGCATTTTCCTGATGGCTGGTGATGTTGAACACTTTTTTATGTTCTTATTTCTTATTAATATATCTTCTTTGGAGAAATGTCTACCCAAATCTTTTGCCCATTTTAAATGGTGTTGTCATTTTATTATTCAGTTTTATGAATTCTTTATATATTTTGAATATAAATCCCTTATGAGATATATAATTTGCAATACTTTTTCCCCATTCTCCATGTTATAATATGTATATTCTGAGATGTCCTTTACTTTCTTAATAACATCTATAGTTTTAGCTCTTTCATTTACACCTGCAATCCAATTTGAGTTAATTTTTTTGTCTAGTTTCATTTTTTTGCACAGGGATACCCAATTGTTTCAGATATTTAAGGTATAGGGAATATCTTTTGGATTAGAGCATGTGCTATTTAGAATTGTTAGACTAAGTCATAAATATATGTAATATATTAGAAACATACTGTTTACCTCCTAGCATCTTTGGAACTTACGGGAGTTATTATGAATCCTGAAAAACAAACAAATAAAAAAGGTAATTCCTAAAGTATTTACTAAGTGTGCAGGTACTGTAAGTACTGGGCTACAAAGATGCATAGAACATAGATTTTGCTTTTCAATGTGATTAAAAAGTTGACAAAAAGAATAAGGTGCAGATTTTTGTGATTTGAACGAGATCCTGAGAAACAATCACAAACTGCTTTGATAAAGCAGGAATGAATTTAGATTGAATTTTGAAAAATGAGTAAAAGTATGCTAAAAGAATAAAGTACAGAAGAGCCACAGGTATGAAAGAAAGCATACTGCTGGGGAAATACAAGACTTAAGGCATCATCCTAGCACTGAGTAGATGGAAGATAGCTGTGGGAGATAAAATTGGAAAGGGGTAGACTTTGTAGTTCTACCAGTATGAATACCTGGCTTTCTTGGAGGTACTTCTGATGAAACATTTTGTTTCTTATTACACAAATGTTAATATTACATTTTAAATCCATAAAGTTAAATATTTGTTTTATGCATAATATATATAATGTTTAAATATAGGAATGCACAATTTAGAAATACAAATATGCATGTATGTACTCAAAAACTTTTTTTTTCTTTTTCTTGGTACTGAAGATTGCGCTCAGGGGCATTCAACTACTGAGGCACACCCCCAGTCTTTTTTTTTGTGTGTGTTTTATTTAGAGACAGGGTCTCCCTGAGTTTCTTAGGAACTCGCTAAGTTGCTGAGGCTGGCTTTGAACTCTCTATCCTCCTACCACAGCCTCCCAAGCTGCTGTGATTATAGGTGTGCACCATTGCATCTGGCAACTCAAAAAATTTTACTGATAGAATACATGATTAAAAAACCTGAGAGGCCCTTATTGTAGGTTACACAAAACCACTGAAGTATTTTTTCCCATTTTTTTGGCGCATTATAATTATACATAATAGTGGGATTCATCATTACATATTTGTATGTGCACATAATTTAGTAATATAATTTAGTCAGTATCATTCCTCAGTATTTCCCCTTTCCCTCCTCTGCTTGCTCTCCTGGTTCCTTTACTCTACTGGTCTTCCTTCAATTTTCATGAGATCTCCCAACTTTTCTTTTCCTTTTCCCCTCTGTAGCTTCCATATTCAAGAGACAGCATATGACCTTTGATTTTCTGAGTTTAAAGCCATTGAAGTTATTTTAAGTGGAGGAAGAACAAAATCAGATTTGTATTTTAGGATGTTAACCATATGGAAGAGGATGGAAAGCTGGGAAACTAGTTCAGATATTATGAACATTTCAACTAAGGCAGTGAGTGATCTTCCATCTTGCTGAGGTCTTGGGTCCTAGTTTAGAATGTATCTGAGTTACCTAAAGTTTATTGAGTAGATTGACAGATAATTAAAGGACTATTGGGGCCAAATTATGATGGCATTTAATACTGTTGTTCTTTCATAATTGCCATTATCTTCTTTATTTTCTTGTGGAAAAAGAGTATCTTTCCCTCTTAAATTTTTCTCAGATATTAAAACCTTTTTTCCCCCTTTGTTCTTACCTCTTTTTGAAGCACTGTATTACTGATTTTTTGTTGGATTATGATTTATTTACACACAGTTAACTGTACAGAACTCTAGTATATAGTTTGTTCTGACAAAAGTATATACCATCCAAATCAAAATATTCCAGGAAGATTCCTTTTTTTTTTTTTTTGCCAGTCTGAGGTAACTGCAGTTTAGATTTCTTTCACTGTATAGTAATTTTGCCTTTTGAGTTTTGTATATACTTTGTGTTGTTACATATATCAGTTCTTTTTATTTTATGAGTATACTTTAAAATATTTGCCCTTTCTCCTGTTGATATTTAAATTATGTCCATTTTGGACTATTATAAAGCTTTTGTGAATGATTTTGTGAGCTAATGCTTTGATAATTTTTTGATGTATTCTTAGGAGTAGAATTGATAATTTTGGGGGTATTTACATGTTCAGTTTTATTAGAAACTGCCAAACTGTTTTCTAACATGATTTTATCATTTTATGATCCTAGCAATGTGAGATTTCAAGTTGCTCCACATTCTTTCTGACACTTGACATTGTCAGATTTTTATTTTAGTGATTCTTTTAGGTCTGAAATGCTGTCTCATTGTGGTTTAATTAGCATTTTACTGATGACTACTGATAATGAATAATCATTTAGTAATTCATCATAATTACTGTTTATGAGTCATTCATAGTTTCTTTTGCCAAGTGTCCCAAGTCTTTTGCTCATTTACAAAATCGAATTAGTTAATTTTCAGAATTATCCTCATATATCCTGCATGTGAATCCCTTTTCAGATGTATGTATTTTGAGTTTTTTCTTCAGTCCATGGATTCTCCAATTTTAACTCTTTTGATAAGCACAAGTTTTATTTTGATGAAATTCATTTTCTCAATTTTAAATTTCATTGTTGGTGCTTTTTTTATACTATTAAAGGAATCTTTGTCTATCCAGAGATTCCCAGGATCCCAAGGTATTCTGTGTTTTCTTTCCTGTGAATATCTAGTTACTCAAGAACCATTTGTTGAAAAGACCATCTTTCCCCCACTGAATTCCATGACACCTCTGTTGTAAAATCAAGTATAAGTATGGATGTATTTCTGGAATTGTTTTATTGATCTATTAGTCTGTACTTATTCCAGGAATGTACTGTCTTAATTACTGTAGCCAAATAAGTCTTAAAATTAGGTGGTATACTTATTTATCAAAATTTGCTCTTCTAGGTCCTTTGGATTTTCATATTAGTTTAAGAATCATTTTGTCAATTTCCACAAAATGTCTTCTGGAAATTTTAATTAGGATTATGTTGAATTTATAGATAAACTTCAGAAGTTGATCAGATAATTGATCATATAAACTATAATGCTGTGGCTGGGGTTGTGGCTCAGCGGTGGAGCACTTGCCTTGCATGTGTGAGGCACTGGGTTCTATCCTTAGCACCACATAAATAAATAAATAGATAGATAGATAAATAAAGTAAAGGTATTGTGTTATGTACAACTAAAAATAATTTAAAAAACTATAATGGTATAATAAACAAATGCTATCAGGTATAAGATTTTTATTAAAATGTGTTTTAATAATATGTAATTTTTCCTGATTTTTAAAATTTAATCATTTTCAGTTAAAAGTAACCAGTAGAAATTCTGCTGTTGGTAAAGAGATTCTTATTTGCATGTGAAGAGGCATGGAATTTACTGTGTGTTCATGATTTTTATGTAGGGGATCACAAGAAAATTATTTGAGAGTTATAGTTTTTATATGTCACTTGATAGTTAATATCCAAGGAGACTTCTTTCTGTAGTTGATTTTTTAAATTAATTTCTTATGGTTGTACATGATGGTGAGATTCACTGTGGCATATTTATATAGGTATATAGGAAAGTTATGTCAGATTTATTTCATTGTTTTTCCTTTTCCTGTCCCTTCTTCCTTCCCTTCCTTTCCCTTGTCTACTCCACTAAACTTCTATCCTCCTGCCATTGGTTAGCTTCCACATATTATCGAAAACATTCAACCTTTGGTTTTTTTGGGGATTGACTTTATTTTCCTTAGCATGACAGTTTCCAGATCTATCCATTTACTGGCAAATATCTTACAGCTTATTAATATTCCATTTTGTGTATATACCACATTTTCTTTATCCATTAAGCCATTGAAGGGCACCTAGGTTGGCTGTAGGAGACTTTTAAAGAGCCATTGTAGTAAATCATGTTTTTTTTTCATTACGTGGAGGATAGTCATATGATGGAACTTTTAGATTAATAGATGGGAAAAGGAAAATCACTGTGGTGATTTAATAAATATAATAGAAACTATTGAATACTTTAAGATGGATGTTTTCCTATTTTATTATTAAATACAGGGTATATTTACTTCTGGCACATGGGAAGAAAAATCAGATGAAATTTCCTTTGCTGACTTCAAGTTCTCAGTCACTCACCATTATCTTGTACAAGAGTCCGTTGATAAAGAAGGAAAGGATGAAATATTAGAAGGTAAGTTTTTACAACATATTTTTAAAATCTTGACTTTTAAGACTGGTCATAATTTTGAATTATGAATTTAGTTCTCATAATTCAGCAATCTCCTTTCAAACAATTTACAATATGCGAAGTCATTTCACATTTGAATAGAGTATGAGGTACTGTATCTGAAGTAGAGAAAGAATTACAGTGCCATTCATCCTAAAATTAACTGAATCAGCACATATTTATTGAGTACCTAATATATGCTACCTTGTTGAACCCAAACTTAAATGAAATGTACATCCCAGAAGGGGAAATAAGATATTTAATTAATAGTAATAGGAGGTAGAAAGTGATAAATAATATCCTAGGGACAGAAAGAGGTCTGCTGAAGTTCAGAGAAGAAATGGTCATTTAATCAGGAGAGATCAGAGATAGGCAAGTAAGATGGGCTTTGAAAGATTACAAGAGGAATTTGTCTATTAGATAATATTGTGTTTTCATTATATTCTAGAGTTTAGAGTCAGACTAAGTGGATTAAAAGTCTTATTTTCCTAATTGCTAGTTCTTTGACCTTTCTAAACTTTGGTTACCTCATTTTTTTCAATGAAGAAATACTACTAGAGGGTTAATGTGAAGATTTAATTTAATTTAAATCAGTGTTTCTGAGATGAACAGTTGAATGGTATCATGGTATAAGAGAAGACGAATGAATTTGAATAGTTAAGACATTGTTGATTGTGTATGTACTATACAGTATTTTTATTTGGTTGTGATTGAAACTAGTACAGTGGTGGAAGTTACATATCTGTGCCTTTTCTTGTGTAGGAATAACATTATATTACCTTTTCTATTTTATTCTTAGAAATAGAACAATTAGATAGGGTCTGCATTTAGATTCAAAGAACATTGACCATATCACATATGTGTAAGATAATTCCACAGCAAAATAAAATAATTAAATCAGAATATAAATATGAATGCTGTAGGAGTAAGGGAAGAGAAAAATGTTTGCAATTGGCAGGAGATCTGATAATAGCCATGAGATTTTTGGGTCCAGCATTCCATAGAGTAATGAAAGAAACTGTTTAAGACAGAGAAATTTTAAATGCTGTCAATTTGAGAAAAGATCATATATTAAAGGAAAAACTGTTAGAGTAAGAAGGCTTAGAATCAGTGTTTCTGAGAACACCAAACAGATGAAGGGTACCATGATATAAGAGATGAATGAATTACAGTTAATTCATTCAAATAGATGGTTAAGGCATTATTGTTTGTGTGTTTTATACAGTTTTATTTTTATTTGTGGTTGAAACTGTAATAATGGTGGAAGTTACAAGCAAATCATCATCTCTGTTAATTTAGAGATACATAGTTTAAAACTATGTTATCAGAGGTCGGAAGTTTTGAACACGTGATTTTTTTGTTTTTGTTTTTGTTTTGGAATTGCTTATTATTTTTGGTTAGGTATAATGTCAAGTCATTAATGCTATCCCATTCTTTTAGCAATTAGCAACATATAAATTTGCTAAATAATGATACATAGCTATCCAACAAAAGGAAATATTTGTATGAACATAGGTATTTTTTGTTTTAAATTTATTCTGTGAGTATAAATAATGATAATTGATGTATCTTATTATGAATTACAATTGAGCTGCTGGAAGATGAATATGTTAGGAGTGAGACACTGAGTAGAGGTTTTACAAAATTATTAAGAGATCAGGGTGATAGAAAAGGCTGCCTGTAAGAGGTGATGTAGAGTTGACAGGTCTCTAAGTAGAATTTTGAAGAAAAGAGAGAGAAGGGCACATCAGGAAGAACTACTAAAATAAGATTTTCTGGAATGGGTGAGGATTTGGAAGCAAAAATGAACAAACATAGGAATGATATGTCTTTTTCTATGGGCTGGCTTTGTTTGATGCGGAGAGACAGATGGACAGACAGATTTTCTTCCCCTTAAATCTTAGAGCTAGCCTAGATATAAATCTTTGAGCCATTACAAAACTACACAGGCGAATAAGACATATTTCCTCAAAAAAATAGTATAAAATCTGCCTTAACATGAACATCCTTTTTCATTATCAAATATTTTTATAGATGCTATTCCACAGTCTATGCAAGATTTGCTATGTATGAATAATGACTTTCCTCCAAGAGCACATTGCCTGGTAAGATGGTATGTATACATTTTATTCAGATGACTTTTAGTTTGTGTCAGGGAGACAATCAAGAATGTTCTCAGGTTCAGTGATTTGTTAAAGGTACTCACATGACTCAGCATCTAGTTGTACTTACAGCTGATTTATTACAGCAACAGGGTGCAGAGCAGAATCAGGAAGGGAAAAGACATGAGGCCAAGTCTAGTGGGAAGCTTTTAAGAGTCTTAGTAATGGAGTCATACCGGTTATGCTCAATTCCTCAGCAACAAGCCATGATGACTCGTGATAAACATCTATCAGGGAAGCTTGTTAGAGGCTTAGCTTTCAAGATTTTAAATCAGAGACTGATCAGATATGTACTCTATGGCTGGTATATATCAAAATTCTAGATTGCCTGAAGGAAAGCAGGTGTTGAGTATAAACCACATTGTTTGCATAAACAGTTCAAGCACAGTGAATGGTGAGAATCCTTCCCAAATCCAGATTCCTGGATTCTAGCCAAGAGCCAACCTTGTAAACAGGCTTGTCTAAGAATAGCAGTCATAGGCCTCCTGATAACTTTTCCCACACAATGTTTCAAAATCTAAGGTTGTTCCAGACTATACTTCTAATGACTAACATAGAACCCTTAAATATCATAGAAAATTTAATGTGTATTGTTGGAAGTAAAATGTTGATTTCAAACAGTTATGTGATAAAATCAACATGTCTAAACTATAAACGTGATACATTAAGAGGCACATAATGTTTACAAGGTCTCATCTTTTTTATTAGTGAGTCTCTGAACTTTAGTATGTTGGTGTTAAAATATATCACAAACCATCCCTAGTATGAATGTACGGTCAAGAAAGGAAATATCTAGTTGAAGAAAGTTTATATACTCACTTAAAATTTTTTCTGTTTGGTGTGAATTGATCTTTGGACTGTATGGACTGTTTTTTTCTTTTAACTAAAGAGTAATTTCTAAGGGAAGGGAAAATTGTGTTTCTTTTTTTCTTTTCATTGTAATTATAGTAGGGAATATACTTTGTAACACAAAAAAAGAAAACTATTTGTAAATGCATATAAACTGGATAATATTTCTGTTTTGGTACAATCTTTTATAATTATGACTTTAAACAACTAAAAGAAGGAAATTAATAAATACAATTAATTATCCATTTAATTTAATCCTTCTAGATTCTTTTCTGGTATTCTAAAATGTGAGTATGTGCGTTTAACATGACTAAATATATCAGAAGACAGCAGGGGCTTTGTGCATATATACACACATGCCTTTGTTCACCATTAATTGATCACTTGTTGTTGGGCAGGTCTGAATTAGACAAACAAGTTTAATTTCTAGCTAAGGTACTTACTGTCTTTGAGACTTTAGGACATTACTTAATTTCTCTTGACTTTGTTTCCACATTGTTAAAATCAGAATAATAAATAACATAGACCCTTTTGGGTAATTGTAAGCATTAACATATAATTTCTGTTCAACATTTTTTTTTTTTTCTATTTTGGTACCAGGGATTGAACTCAGGGGCACTCAACCACTGAGTCACATCCCCAGCCCTATTTTGTATTTTATTTAGAGACAGGGTCTCACTGAGTTGTTTAGTGCCTTGGTTTTGTTGAGACTGACTTTGAACTTGTGATCCTCCTTGCTTCAGCCTCCCAAGCTGCTGGGATTATAGGCGTGCACCACTGTGCTTGGCTCTGTTCAACTTTTTATTAGATATTTCCCAAAACTGTTTTTTGACTCATTGTCCATGGTGAATGAATAAATGAAATCTTTCTGTGTATTAATGAAAACCACTTATTTGGTTCTTTAAAAAGAACTTTATAATTTTATTTTTTTGATTAAATTTTGTTTTTTAAATTACAGAGAAACTGACCAGTGAATATTTCTCTAAATTTTAACATATATAGATTTTTTTGGGGGGAGAGGGGAGATACTGGGGATTGAACCTAGGGGCACTTAACCACTGAGCCATATCCCCAGCCCTTTTTATTTATTATTTTGAGGTGGAGTCTCCTTAAGTTGTCGAGGCTGGCTTTGAACGTGTGATCCTCCTGCCTTGGCCTCCCCGAGTAGCTGGGATTACAGGTGTGTGCCATCACACTGGTTAGATTTTGTTTTAAGTACTACCACAACTAGAATCTAGAGCAGTTCTATAACCCTCTAAGAAACACCTCTTGTCTCTTAATATTTACACCTTCCACACATTCTTGTGATTCTTGGAATCACAGATCTGTTCTCGGTCACTGGACTTAAGTTTTTTCAAGAATATCATATGAATGGAATATAAACTTTGTAGTGTACAAGCATTTGAGATTGACTTTTTTGACTTAACATGGTACCTCTGAGAGTCTTTTTGAAATTATTCTGTGTATCAGTAGTTTATTCCTTTTTATTGTTGAGTAGTATTTTATTGTAAGCATGTACAACAATTTGTTTACTTATTCATTGGAAGATATTAGGATTGTTTGTAGAAGTTGCAAGTATGAATAGAGCTGCTATAAACATTTGCATATAAGTTTTTGTGTAAACAAATACACATTTCACTTGAGTAAACATCTAGAGTAGAATTGCTAAGTCATATACTAAGTGTATGCTTAACTTTGTAAGAAAATGCCAAACCAATTTCCAGACTACCTGTACCACTTTGCATTCCCATTAATGTATGAGAGTTACAATTGCTGTACATTAAGCGATGTTTAATATTGTCAGCGTTTTTATTTTAGCCAGTCTAATAGGTATGTAGTAGTTTCTCATTCTGATTTTAATTTTGAACATCATTCATATGTTTATTTTCCATCATATGTATTCTGTATGATGAAGTGTCCAAGTCTTTTGCATGCTTTTTAATTGAATTATTTGTTTTCTTCCATACTTTTTAATTGGATTATTTGTTTTCTTACTGTGGAGTTTAGAAAGCTCTTTATATATTCTGGATATAAATCCTTTTTAAGAATGTGTGATTTGCAGGTATTCTGTCTGAGACCAAAGCTTATCTTTTCATTATTTTCATATTTCTCTCTTCTCTCTTTCTTGGGGGGCAGGGAAGCTCTGGGATTAAACCTAGGGATGTTTACTGCTGAGCAATATCCCCTGTCCTTTTTTTTTTCTTTTGGGATAGGGTCTTAATAAATTGCTGAGACAGGATCTCACGAAGTTGCCCAGGCTAGCCCCAAACTTGTGATTCTTCCACCTCAGCTTACTGAGTATCTGGGATTACATATTTAAATCACTGGACCTAGCTGTTCCTTAGATTTCTTAAATATAGTAATTAAAAATTATTTTTGTATATAATGAGCTTTGCATTCTAAAGATAACTATTCATTGTATAATTTGTATTTGTGCATATATATATGTATATGCATACACATATACACATACGTAGCTGGATTAGATATGCTTGTATTTTTGAGAATTTTGTGTCTGTGTTCATGAGGAATATTGATCTATTATATTCTTTTCTCATACTTTGCTTTTGTTATCAGAATATGCTGGCCTTATAATGTGAGTTGGAAAGTGTTCTGTTTTCTGAAAGAGATTGTATAAAATTGATTACACAAATTGTTTGTTAGGATTTGCCACTGAAAATAACTGATCTTGGAGTTCTCTCTTTTTTTAGTTGTTGATGGACCTTTATTTATTTATTTTTTATTTATATGTGGTGCTGAGAAATGAACCCAGTGCCTCACACATGCCAGGCAAATGCGCTACCACTGAGCATCACCCCAGCCCCGAGTTCTCTTTTTATTGAGGCTTGAAGCAGAAATCTTACTTCCAATGTTTCAAATACACCAATCTATCTGAGGGGCCATTCAAAACATTACAACATTTATACTGATTTGAATTGGTGAGAAGTCTTGAATACATTGAAAAGATTCAGAAGGAAGTCAAGTGTGTTTAGGTCATAGTGGAGAGATAGTTGACTTATCTAAAAGATAGGCCTATCATGATTGCCGCATAAGAGATTGTAGTCCTAGATGACAATATCTGACTGATATTATGCTTCTGGAAACAGTTTTTATATTTATTATTAGGCTGGGGCATTCTTGGACATGACCTAGCCTGGATATGTGTTAGAGATCACTTTCTCTGGGATGGGTACACCTTATCAATTTCAGAGTCATAGATTCTCATTATGACTGCTGGGCTAAAAACATGGTATTCCCAGAAATAAGCAAACCTTTCTTCTATCATTCTCAGTCCTCCTGTTCATCACATAACATAATCAGTTTTGTAGACACCTCTGTGAATCACAGAAACATTCAGCAGCTAAAAAGCTTATCTTATAAAAAAATCCCAGTTCCCAGTCCCAGTCCTTAGCTGTCATGCCCTATTTCCAGAGCTGATAATCCTGAGATTCTTCAGAGTCACCTTGTATGCTTTCTTCTGCCATTTATTTCCGTCTTTGTTTGTCACCCAACAATCTCCTTTTTATCCTTTGAAGTTCAGCTGTGTGTTTTAAAAATATCATTATAGGTGATCAAGTATTTTTTGTGTGTGTTTTCAGGAAGAGGGGTCTGTGTCATGTCAGTCTGCTATATTGCTGGAAGTTACTTCTAGATTTTTCTCATTTGATCTTTCATAAAGGTTAGAAAGCCAACAAGCAAGCATTTGAGCATAATTTGAAAATTAAGTGTATTAAAATTATATGTATTTCCTTTTTTTTTTTCCTCCAGAGCTGGGGATTGAACTCAGGGCCTTGTGCAAGCAAGGCAAGCTCTCTACCAACTGAGCTATATCCCCAGCCCATGTATTTCCTTTTATTATTTAATAAACATTAAATAATAGAACATTAGTAGAGGTGATGATGCCTAAGTGAACTTAAAAACTTGCAAGTAGTTAGTAAGCCTGAGTACAGCAGTAAAGGGTTGAGAATAGCAAAAAATGAGAAGGACTTCACTGTACTTGAGTATTTTAGCCTCAATGTGAACTGACATGTTAAGAAGGTTTCATAATCTTCTCTCCTGTTTTATTTATATATTTATATATATATATATATATATACACACACACACATACATACATACACATACATACACACACACACATAAATATGTAGGTTTTTTATTGTACTTGTTAAAAATTCAGTTTTCAACATTTTCAAGGAAACAAATTGTATCATACTTCTTAACAGAAGTTTTCACCTATAAACATTTTCTTTTAAAATTAATGTTAGTACTATAGTAACAACAGTAAAAATTTGAAAACTGTTATGGAATAGTTTTTATTTAAAAATACTAATTTATACCATGCATCTGTAGTTAGTATAGGTTGACTTTGTCAAAATGAGATAAAACTAATATTTAATGCATTTACATTTTTCAAATTATCTTTTTTTTTCCCTCCCCAGTACAGGGGATTGAACATAGGTGGCACACATGCTAACCCAGTGTTCTTCCACTGAGGTACACCCCTGTCTCAAATAAAACTTAAAATAGAATTTTGACATTTATTTCAAATGCTCAGTTTTGGTAATTGAAATTTATGTATTGACCTGTACCTATTTTGATATCTTCTAGCTTCAGTTTTTGTATCCAGGATCTCCCATATTAGCTTTAAGTTCATTTAACTTTTTTAAAAAATATTTTCAGTTGTATGGACGCAATATCTTTAAATTTATTTATTTTTATGTGGTCCTGAGGATTGAACCCCGTTCCTCACATGTGCCAGGCAAGTGCTCTACCACTGAGCCACAACCTAATCCAGTTTATTTTAACGTTTTTTTTTTGGTTGTTGATGGACCTTTATTTTATTTGTATATGGTACTTAAAATCAAACCCAGTGCCCCATGCATGCTAGGCAAGCATGTCACCATTGAGCCACAACCCCAGCCCAGTTTGTTTAATTTTTTAAAGGACATTTGTTTAATGGGTGTTTAAAAGATATGTGGGCATCATCAGTTAAGGAAATTGATCTTAATGATGTAATTTGTTGGATACTTCTCTCCATCTCTCTTTAAGTACCTTTTAAAGGTTTGTTTCCTAAAGCTATCATGAAATTTATTTTCTTGATTGGTATTCCTAATGCTAAGTAAGTAGCCTTGGAAATAACACAGACTTTAGCTGTAGCAGAAATTACTTATAAATGTAAATTTATAAGATTTCTTCTGAGGGAATATTTTAACAGGAAGTTGTGGTAGAACAATGAATTCTCCCTTCCCCACTACCAGACATGTCTGTACCCTAATGTAGGTTAAGTGGCATGATATAGGTTAGGTGGCAAGAAGGAATCAAGGGAGCAGATGGAATTAAGGTTGCTAACAACTGACTTTGAGATAAGAAGATTTATCATGGTTTATGAGAAGACCCAGTGTAGTCACAGAATACTTAAAAATGGGAAAGGGGGGCACAGAATAGAGTCAGTATCAGAGTGATATGAGAACTCAGCCTGGTGTTGCTGGCTTTAGAAAAAAGAAAAGAGTCAGTAGCCCAGAAATGAGGGTAATCTTTAAACCTGGGAAAGGTCAGAAAATCTGTCCAGGTATCAGATATAACAGAGGTGGTATATTTGAAAGATTAACAGAAATTGTCCAGTCCAAAGAACAAAGAGAAAAAAATATTGAGAGAAATGAATAGCATTTCAGAGATCTGTGGAGTCAGTGAGAAGTGTCCCAAAGCATACATGTAATAGGACCCCCAGGTAAAGAGAAAGAAAAGGAGCGATAAAGGAATGGATTCTTTTTTGTTGCCTTCAGAAAGAATAGTCTTTCCAACACTTTGATTTTAGCCTGGTATATCCATGTCAGATTTCTTACCTGTACAACTGTAAGATAATAAATCTGTATTGTTTTAAGCTACCAAGGTTATGCCAATTTGTTATAGTAGCAATACAAACTAATACAGAAAGTAGAAGCATGAAAGCTGTGGATGTCTGGGGAGACTCTAATTAGAGTAGAAAACTACATTGAAGGATGGCTGGATTTAACAAGAGTACAGATTTTATCTTCATTGCTTTGCCTTTTCAGCCTTGTCTTTGGACCTTCAGCTTCAGTCACACAAAGAAATAACAGCAACAACTAAAGAACAATCCACAATCTTGCAAACTGTATAGCTGAATACTTATAACTTAAAAAAAAAAATCATGTTTAGAGTTACCATTCTGAGGACTTCTAGTAATGGTGTCATGAAGTGGTTGGTTATTCTCTGCCAAAAAAAAAATGTAAAACTGGACAAAATTGTCCCCCCCCCCCAAAAAAAAAACAAAAAAACCTCAACCATTACTGATCCCTTTTCCTGGGGCTGTTTCTGTCACTGTCTCCTCCTCTTTGTTATCCATATTAGTGAACTGCAGCTTTTTAGTGTGTGCTGTTCATGAAAACCACTGGCATTGTTGCAAGGTGGGCAGACTTGATTCTAACTGGGGAGCAAGAAACTTGTGACTTTGCCAACTAAAAAAGGCCAACAGGGTTAGAACAAATGGAGAAGAGCTATACCTTTGCTAGGCGAAGTTTACAGTCGCAATTCAAGTGAAGTGGTGGATTAGTGACAAATTTAATGGGGAGATCCTATGTGAGAGCTGTAGAAGGGCTTAGATATACTTCTTCACATCTCTGAATGTCAGGGAAACTACATGTGTGCATCGAGCCCCAAGAAGACCGAGCATCAAAACTGATTGTGACTTTGAATGCATTCCTTAACCCACACTAGCAAAAAGTGAAAGCATAATGAGCTCAGGTGTTGTCCCAATTATTGGCTTACCACTAAGCTAGAAAAACAAGGGATAGTTCCCATGTAAGCACATAAAAATAAGAATAAAACAACTGAATAGAGAACTCGGAGGCTGTATCCTGTTGGGGAAGCAGTTTCTGCATTCAGGTCCAGACAGGTTACTAAATACAAAGAAATTAAAAAAAAAAAAACAAAAAAAAAACCTAGCAACTTAAGAAATGTTAAATAGAAGCTTATTTTGCGACAAAATGTTATCTCAGTGTATAGTTTTCAACTACAAATTACTAAATATGCAGTGAAACTGGAAAGAGTGACCCACAGTGGAAAAAGCAGTCAATAGAAACTGACTTTGGTGGGTTTTGGGAAACTCCCTGCCAGGAACTGCAAACCATCCTCCATAAGCAGAGAGAGAGCACAGACCGAAGAAAGAAGCAGACCAGTCTTATTCAGGGAAAAATTAATGAAGCAGACTTGGGTGGCAGCAAGAACAGGTACATCTCCCCACTTACAGTGCCCACCTGTCCAGTCTTCTATCCTGTGGGGGCAAAATAAGCGAAAGGAAAAAGTCACTGATGGTGTGTTAAACCATTTGGTTGCTGACTTGGTCTACTTATTCTCTGCATAAAGAAAGAGATTGTGCTCCCTATAGTCTAGTCAACATTCCTTAGGGGAAGGAGGGGTAATCTGGATAGCAGAAGTTATCTTGGTCCTTCCTTTGCTGCAGTCTTGCTGACAATTGATTTTAGCCTTGTAAGATCACTTTATGGTAACATACCTAGGATACATTTTCACAATAGTGGGCCAGTATACCAGATTTAGCAATAATTTTAAAGCATTTATGATAAGTAGGTTCAAAATATTAAAGAAAAAAATACTCAAATAATTGAAAATGTACTAATAATGAGTCAAATAGGAATCCTTATTAAGTAGAAACTATAATAAAGAACCAAATGGAAGTTCTAGAGTTGAAAAGTGTAAGTCCCTTAACATGTCCCAAACTTTGAACTTATTATTGTCTTTCTTTATTAGTATTTATGATTATTTTATTATTGCTACTTATAAGTATTTTATTATGTACATATTTGTGTGTATACATACATGCATGGATACACAATATATTTTTAAAGCTTATTTGGTTTTGAATTCTATATGAAGGGCAAAGGGTCATTACCATAAACATTTTCTGAGTAAAAAAAAATTTAAAAAAAGTATAACTGAAGTAAACTTTCATCAGTTGAGCTGAAAATCAAATGAGATGGTAGAAGTGAGAAAAAGTTGCAAGACTTGAAAGATGAACAGAAATTATTCAATCCAAAAAGAAAGAAAAAAGAAAGTGTAGAGAAAAATGAACAAAACTTTAAAGATCTGTGGGTCAGTGTTAAGTGTCCCAAAGCATGCAAGTAATGAGAGTTCCAGAAGAAAAAGCAAATTAGAAGACATAATGGCTTCCCAGATTTGATGGAAAACATTCCTTGAGAAATCCAGAAATCTCAGTGAATCCTAAGTAGGATAACATGAAGAAAACCACACATAGGCACAGTATAGGCCCTGCTGAATCCCAAAGACAAAATTTTAAGCAGCAAGGGAAAAATTGTTACATCCAAAAGATAATACTACTGAGTTTCCATCAGAAACAATAGAGGCTAGAGGGTGTTGCAATATTCTGAGTGTTGAAAGAAAAAATTGTCAACCAAGAATTCAACGTACAGCAAAATTAAATAAAGATCCAATATTTTTTTTTAAAATTTTTTGTTGTTGGCTGTAAGATCCAATATTGATGTCATGTAAACACTGCAAGAATTTATTCCAGATAGACCTGCCTATAGGTAGTACTAAAGGGAAAAAGATGGTAACTTGAATCCACAGGAAGGAAAAGCATTGGAAATATGTACATTCAAAAGATACATTCTCTTAATTAAAAAAAATAAGATTCCTTAAGCAATAATTATGGCACTGTATTTTTGGGTTTCTTACATATATATAACATGTAATGTATATGACAATATTAATATTACATGAGGAAAAAGGAGAGGAAATGGAGCTGTATTTTGTAAAATTATTGATTTTACCAGAATTAACCTGAGCAGATTATGTTAAAGATGCATTTTGCAATATTTAAAGAACACTCAAGATGCAATTAAAAACAGGAATTGTTTACTGAATAACTCCAACTTCCCAGGAATTTTGTAGGCTCTAGGTATTTGTGTCTAAGAGACAGGTTTTTTAAAAAAATTGTTTTTCACCACCATTTTTGTTGATAATAGTATTTATGCATATATACTTTGTACTCTTTGAAGAGACTTTGAATATATATCTAAAGTTGAAGGTTGTAAAATGATAGCATTCAAAGTAGGTAGTATGATGCTATGATTTGCCTATGTGAGATTAACAACACACATGTCAATATTGGTTAATCTTTAGTTGTTGCTTTGGGTCTTTAGTGGAGCAGGAAAAATGCATTTTCAAACAACACCAAAAATGAATGGTTATTATCTTGTCTTTCTTTGTTGAAGGATGATATACTAAGGAATGTTTATACTTAAATTTAGTATACACGTATAATATATAAAACAGTTCATTTAAAAGTATCATAGTGAGATTTTTACTTGTGGGGATACATCTGAGCTCCTAATAAGTTTGAATTACTGGGCTAGTGCTGTGGTTCAACTGTGTCCCCCAAAATTCATTTGTTGGAAACAATCCCCAAATTAATACATTGATCATTATTTGGAGCTAGGGTCTTTGGGAAGTAATTAAGGTCAGATGAGATCATGAAAGTAGGGCTCCTATGGTGGCGTTAGTGGATTTATTAAAAGGAGAGACCTGGACTTATATGCTCCCTCATTCTCATCATAGGTGATACTCTCTTCCTGTTGTGGCACAGTGGTATACCCTTGCCAGATGCTGGCACCTTGATCTTGGAATTTACAGTATCCAGAATTGTGAGAAATAAATCTCTGTTCTTTATAAAGTATGTCTCAAGTTTTCTATTGGACTTGGACAGAAAACTGGTTCTGGCGAAGTGGAACGTTACTATAAAATATATCTGAAAATGTGGAAGTAACTTTGGAATTACATAATGGGTACAAACTATAAGAATTTGGAGAAACAAGCTATAAAGCTTCTATTGTGGTGAACAGAATGTTAATGAAGATTCTGATGAGGACTCCAGAAAAGACTAGAGAAAGCCTGGAATTTCTTAGAGATTACTTATGTGGTCATGAACAGTGTTGATAAAAATAAGAACACAAAGGCCATCATGATGAGGCCTCATGGAAATTATGAAGAAGGTATTAGAAACTGAAATAAAAACCATCCTTGTTATATAGTTGCAAATAAGTTTGCAGAATTATTTCTGTGTCCTAGTACTTTATGGAAGGCATAATTTGTGACAAAGTAGTATATCTTGTAAAAGAAATTTCTAAGCAAAGCCAAGCTGCTGCCCAGCCTCTTTTAACTGCATAGAGTAAGATGCAGGATGTGTGTGTGTGTGTGTGTGTGTGTGTGTGTGTATTTTAGTTTTCAGCTCCTTTGGATAGATACCAAAGAACATGATCATTTGGTAAGAATGTGTAGTTTTGTAAGAAACTGCCAAACTGTCTTCCAAAGTGGCTGTACCATTTCCACCAGCAGTGAGTGAGTTCCTTTGCTCTACATGCTTACCAACATTTTGGTGGAATTTGGGAGTTCTGGATTCTGACCATTCTGATAGGTGTGTAATTGTTTCTCTAATTGCATTTTCCTCATAACATATGATGTAGAGCATCCTTTTATGTGCTTATTTGCTATCTATATATCTTCTTTGGGAGCTGCCTGTTTAAAGTCTTTGATCTATTTTTTGGGGAGGATACTAGGGATTTAACTGAGGGGTACTCAAACACTGAGCCACATCCCCAGCCCTATTTTGTATTTTATTTAGAGACAAGGTCTCACTGAGTTTCTTAGTGCCTCACTCTTGCTGAGGCTGGCTTTGAACTTGCGATTCCTGCCTCAGCCTCCCAAGCTACTGGGATTACAGACATGCGCCACTGTGCCTGGCTTTTGATATATTTTTAAGTGAATTGTTTGTTTTTTACTAAAATTTTTTTAGTTGTAGATGAACAGAGTACCTTTATTTTATTTATTTACTTTTATGTGGTGCTAAGGATCAAACCCAGTGCTTCACATGTTCTAAACAAGTGCTCTGCCACTGAGCTATAACCCCAGTTCTATATTCTTTTTTTAAATTACTTTTACGTGACAGTAGAGTATATTTTGAAATATTATACATACATAGAGTAAGTATAACTTGTTTCAATTAGGATCTTATTGTGGTTGTACATTATGTGGATTTACATTGTTTGTGTATTTATATTTCAGGATAGGAAAGATTCTGATTCATTCTATGTCTTTCCTATTCCCATCCCTTCCCTTCATTCCCCTTTGTTTAGTCCAGTGAACGTCTAATCTTCTCCTCCCTTGTGGGTTAGCATCCACATATCAGAACATTTTGCCTTTGATTTTGGGGGGGTACTGGCTTATTTCACTTAGCATGATACTCTCCATTTCCATCCATTTACCAGCAAATGCCATAATTTCATTCTTCTTTATGGCTGTAGTATTCCGTTGTGTATATGTATACCACATTTTCTTTTTGCTCATTCATCTGTTGAAGGGTACCTAGGTTGGTTCCATAGTTTGACTATTGTGAATTGAGCTGCTATATTCTTAGTTTTAGTTTTAAGGAGGATCTTTTTAAAAATTTTTATAATTTGGACAACAGTTCTTTTCTGGTATGTCTTTTGCAAATATTTCCTCTCTGACTGTGGTTGCCTTTTCATTCTCTTAACAGTGTCTTCTGCAGAGCAGAATTTTTAATTTTCCTGAAGTCCATGTTATTGATTCTTTCATGGATTTTTGTCTTTAATATTGTGTCTGAAAAACCATTGACAAAGAAAGGTCATCTAGATTTTCTTTTGTTATCTTCTGAGAGTTTTATAGTTTTGTGTTGTGCTTTTTAGTCTATGATCCATTTTGAGTTAGTTTTTTTTGTCGAATGTAAGTTCTACGTCCAGATTTATTGTTTTTTTGCATGTGGATGCCCAGTTGTTTCAGCACCCTTTGTTGAAAAGACTTATTTTTCTCCATTGTATTGCCTTTGTACTTTTGTCAAAAATTCATTAACAATTCTGTGAGTCTGTTTCTATCTCTATGAACTAGATTCCTTTAGATACTTCATAAAATTAGAATCATACAATATTTGCCCTCTTTGAGACTGGCCTATTTCATTAACAAAATGTCTTCATGATTCTATTATGTTGTAGCATGTATCAGAATTTCATTCTGTTCTAAGGTTAAATAATATTCCATTGGATGGATGTATTACACTTTGTTTATCCATTCATTTGTTTATGGGCATTTGGGGCATTTCTGTTTTAGCTATTATGAACAATCCGAGCATGGGAGTCTGCTTTTGATTCTTTTAGATATATACCCAGATGTGGAATTGTTAGAATAAATGATAATTCATGTTTAATTTTTAAAATAGCTGTCATATTGTTTTCCACAGCAGTTGTACCATTTTATATTTCTACAAACAAAGTGCAAGTTACATTTTTTTTTTATTGTTGGTTGTTCAAAACATTACATAGTTCTTGAATAGACGAATGGATTAAAAAAATGTGGCATTTATGCAAGTTACATTTTGCCAGTTCTCTTTATCATTGTCAACACTTGTTTTCTGGGTTTTTGTTGTTGTTGTTGTTGTTACAATAATCATACTAATATATGTGAAGTGGTATCTTACAATGGCTTTGATTTGCATTCGCCCTAGTGATTAGTGACGTTGAACATCTTTTCATGTGCTTATTTGTCATTTTTTTTATCTTCCTTGTAATAATGTCTATTCTAGTCCTTTGTCCATTTTAAAATCTTGCTGTTTGCTTTTTGTTAAGGGCTTTGCTTTCTTTTTTAAAAAACACCTCTACTAATGTTTGTTGATTTGATGCAGGTATACTCTTAGATCTCAAGTAGATAGACCTTGACACTTTAAAGATCATAATAATAGGAAAAAGATACTAAGATTCAGAGAAGGAAGTACGTATAATAAGGATGAGAGGGTAGTATTTGAGAAAAATCTTTTAAAAAGGATTTGGATTTGGATATTCAGTGATGACAATAGAGTGTGTGTGTGGCAGGCGGGGCAGGGGGGCCTTACAAACAGAGGAAACAAGCACAGGGAGTAGAAGGCATATTTTAAAAAAAAAAAAGTTCAGTTTGGATAGCAACAGTAATAACTGTTTGGCAGTATCGATCAGTGTTAAAGATGCACATGTTCTTATATCCATCAACTTTCCCTACAGATATATTTGTGGAAATAATCCACTGCATTGTTATTGCAACAGCATAAAAATAGAAACAAAGTACTAATGAAGAAGGGATTGGTTTCTTTATGAAAAGAAGGTACAGGGCCTGGAGTTGTAGCTCAGTGGTAGAGTGCTTGCCTGGCACTTATGAGGCACTGGGTTCAATCCTTAGTACCACATAAAAATAAAAAG
Source organism: Marmota monax (assembly GCF_021218885.2). Taxonomy (NCBI): domain Eukaryota; kingdom Metazoa; phylum Chordata; class Mammalia; order Rodentia; family Sciuridae; genus Marmota; species Marmota monax. The sequence continues at coordinate 8,191,477 of NW_026693934.1, read as the reverse complement.
TAAATAAAATAAAGGAATTGAGTCCATCTACAACTAAAAAAAAAATTTAAAAAGAAGGTACAGATGTATGTATAGTATGATCTTACTTGGAAACAGGATGGTCATGGGCAGATGGACTATTTCTGGAAGAATGCCAATAAACTGTTGATAGTGGTTTCACACTAGTGTTGGGATGGCATGTTTTCCTCCAAGGACATTTGAAGAAATGAAAACTATTTTTAAAGACCCATAGAGCTTATAATTCACAGCTCTGGGTTCTTTCAGTTATTTATTGCTGCCTCTACATAATTTTGATTTCAGGGGTAGGAGGATGGAGGTGAACTGAGAAGATGAAAATATGTTTTTTCATCTGTATTAGTCCATTTTTCTTTACTATAATAAACACTTGAGGCTAGATACTTATAAAGAGGTTTGTTTAGCTCATGGGTCTGGGGATTGAAAGTCCAAGCAGCATAATGCAAGTTCAATGAGAGTTCCCAAGACCATATCACCTTACAGTAGATGGTACCACAATGGTAGGAGCACATGTGAGAGGGAAAGATCACACAGAGAGACAGGAAGCAGAGTAGGAAAGAGGGACCAATTTGGAATCTTCCAATAGGCCCTACTTCATAAAGGTCCTATCACCTTTCAACAGTATCACATTGTGAACCATAGTATTATCAAGTAGATTATGAATTAGACTTTTTAAAAATGTTGATTTACTGCCCTTTGGAGTATTTCTTAAGGAAAATATTCATTAAAATAAGCCTTTATAACTACATGTCCAGAGATTAAAATAAACCATGCAAACAAATAATGCATTTCTTAAATTTTATTTAAAAAATGATAAAATGAAAATACATTGAGGAATGGCTAGGAGATGAATTTTCAGTAGGCAAAAACAGTCACTAACTTGACCTTACATTTTTTTAAAAAAAGTGTGACAGTAAATTTGTGGTTTTAAATGACTTGGCAACTAAGATGTTTTTGTTAATTTGGATGCCATAGCAAGAATAAGCTGTTTTCTGATAATTTTGTGACTCCTGGGAAATGTGTGTTACCAAGTAAAAGAATACAAGGATTAGGATGCTTGGTAACTGTGTTCTCATTTTTAGACAGCACATGTACATCATAGCTGATAATTATTTTCTTTCCACATTGATGGACACAGTTGTCAGTTATTTAAAGCAAGATTTCATTGCTTGCTTTCTTCTTTTATGTTGTAAACTTTTAAGACAAAAATGTTATTTAATGATCTTTGTGATTCCAGCAAATTGCTTCTAATTTGTAAAAATATAGGAGGATTAGTAGATAGATGATGAAAGTGCTTCTTTTTTTTTTTTTTAATTTTTTATTGTTGGCTGTTCAAAACATTACATAGTTCTTGATATATCATATTTCACAATTTGATTCAAGTGGGTTATGAGCTCCCATTTTTACCCCATATACAGATTGCAGAATCACATCAGTTATACATCCATTGATTTACAATGCTTCTTAAAGAAAATTCAGATTCAATTGCCCCAGGTGGGTGGGTAGAAGTGGGGTGGGTAGCTTTAGTACAAATCTGACTTCAGTTCCCTATACGGAGAATTTTGTATGTTTTTCAGTTAATAGGTTTTTGTATCTTGAAATTTTCTACTTAATGCAGTGTTTGTTTCTTTAAGGTATGGCCTACGTGAGTTTGTGGTGATTGCCCCTGCTGCACACAGTGATGCAGTTCTCAGTGAATCTAAGTGCAACCTTCTTCTGAGTTCTGTTTCTATTGCTTTGGGAAACACTGGCTGGTAGGTGGACATTTTGATAAACCTAGACAATAAGCTAAAAACTATTTTTAGTGATAATTTATGAAGGTAAATGACTAAATGAAACTTTTTTATTAAAAATAGAAAACTAGTATATTAGTTTTTTGCTTTGCTTTCACAAATTTAGTTTATTAAATTGTACCTCAGTATCTAATTTTAAATTTTGAGGATAAATTGAGACGAGTTTTGGAGTAACTTTTCAGAAACTTATTTTTAAGTGCTTTTAGACCCTATTCTTAAATGGAAGTATTTAACAACATGGAACTTGCTTAATTGTATTTCATTTGCATATCAAATATACTACAAGATTCTAAATGTAAACTTGCTAGAAAAAAATGTATTAGAGTGTATATAATTCATAGTATACCCTACAGGAATAATCTAGACTTTTCTAAATGAAAGGAACGACTAAAATATTTATTAACATAGCAATATTAACTTGGGAATGTATTTATATTGCCTGTTCTTATTATTCAAGGTAGTTATGTTTATAAAGTAATCACACTGAATTATTAAAACCTGAACCATTGCTCCTGGGAAAAATACCTTGTTTTATGTTTTTTTTTCTGTTTATTTTTTTTATTCATTCTTCTTAGTTATACATGACAGTAGAATCCATTTTGATAAAATTATATAAGAAGGGATTATATCTTACTCTAATTAGAATCCCATTCTTGGTGAGATTCACTTAGGTATTTTCATAGATGTACATAAGAAAATTAGATCAGATTCATTCTGCTGTCTTTTCTATTCCTATTCCCTCCTTCCCATCATTCCCCTTCATCTAATCTACTAAACTTTTCTACCCACCCCATTTTATTGTGGTTTAGCTTCCACATATCAGCAAAAACACTTGACCTTTGGTTTTTAAGATTGGCTTATTTCACTTAGCATGATAGTCTCCAGATCCGTTTCCTAGAAAATGTCAAAAAGTCATTCTTCTTTATGGCTAAGTAAAATTCCATTGTGTATATATGTCCTAATTTCTATATCTGTTTATCTGTTGAAGGGCATCTAGTTTGGCTCCACAGCTTAGCTATTGTGAATTGTTCTGCTATAATACAAATTATTGATTTAGTAGGATTGAACTCGCAGCCAATATCCCTATATTCTCATCCAGAGTGAAACTTGCCTAACACGTGATCTGTCTATATGACATATCACTGAGCTGGGGTTGTAGCTCAGTGGTAGAGCACTTGCCTAGCACATATGAGGCACTGGGTTAGATCTTCAGCACTAATAAAAATAAATAAAATAAAGGTATTGTGTCCGTCTACAACTAAAAAAAAAATAGACATATACATATCACAGTTTTCTTGTACTTAGGAACACTATACCTCCAGAACTATGCTTGGATTTTAAAGATTTGAAATCATCAACAAATACACACATGATACTAAATAGATCATGAAAAGGATACTTGTTTACAGTCAGTTTAAACAAGAAGGCAGAACATTAACTTAAATTCAGCCGAGAATATGCATTGTTAGGTGACTCAAAATATTGAAGTTCAGCTTATGTCTATAAATTTTCTGTGAGTATTGATTTTGGAGTTACAAATAAATTTAGTAGGTAGGCAACTTTGCAATTATTGAAATCTGAATGATGAGGATCAACTCTATATGATAGTGAGAAATATTTATCAAAGTTGATTTAATTTGAATCGTTTAATACTTGTGAATCAGGTTTTAATATGAAATTGGAAAGACTAATATGATACAATTGCTGTTACTCAAGAAATTTTTCATGCTGGTTTTTATGACTTTTACCCATTTTTAAACAGAAAAGTTTCAGACTCAAGTACCACTAGAAGATAGTTTCCAGTTTATTAGCATAAAGAGAACAGGAACTATAAGTATCTTTGTGGTAAATGAGAATCTACTTTTAAATATTTGAGATTAAAATGACACAGGAAAATTTTAAGGTTTAGGAGTTATTCAATGTTTAATGAACTTGTATTTTATTCCTATTTAATCACCTGCAGTCAAGTACCACTCTTTGTGCAAATTCATCATAAATGGCGAAGAATGTATGTTGGAGAATGTCAAGGTCCTGGTATCCGAACTGATTTTGAAATGGTTCATCTTCGAAAAGTACCAAATCAGTACACTCATTTATCGGGTCTACTGGATATCTTCAAATCAAAGATTGTAAGTTGGCATTGATGTTGTCGGTCTTACTTCAGAGCCAGATAAAAGTGGTAGTAATTTGAACTTATAGAAACATTTCTCTATACTATCAATAATGTAATTGATTAGAAGAAAACTAGAGTATGTTTAAAGAAATAAAATGCCCAATTAGGAACTAATTTTGTTTGTTCAGTCTGTTAATATTTATTGCCAGTGTTTTACTCCTTGTCCTCTAAGTGTTGTTGACAGTCTTCCCAGCTAAGTGGCTTCAGGTGGCTGCTTGTTTGGGGCATTGACTATGAGTGCTTCCTTTGAGTTCTGAAGTATTTTTTTCAAGTTGTGATTTGATTTTTTGGTTTAATCTCTTCTATATTCTATGACTGAGACCTGCAGGGCTAACTGGGATGTGCTGAATATCTTTCGTGTTCTATAAAAGCACTGTCACAGAAATATCGAGGAGTTGCATATGCTGCTTTTGGGGAAAAATTAGGATTTTGAGTGTTAAAAGTTGACACCATCTCATATAAGTGATCAAATTTGATTAACAAATTAACATCAATAATGTTTTATGTATGTTAAAAAATTAATTAAAACAACAAACTAATATGTGTTTCCTGACATAACACTGAACAGCATACATCATAACCTGTGTTGCATTCTCTTTTTTAAAAAAAATTTATTTTTTAGTTGTAGTTGGACACAATACCTCCATTTTATTTGTTTTTTTATATGGTGCTGAGGATCGAACCCAGGGCCCCACTCGTGCTAGGGGAATGCACTACCACTGAGCCACAACCCCAGCCCCCTGTGTTGCATTCTTGCCAAAATGTTTACCATTAATTGAATGAGGAAACCATGACATATTTTGAAGCATGCCCTAAAATGTCAGTATCTTCAAAATGTCAATGGTAGGCAAAATAAAAGCTGAGAGCTGTTTAAAAATTAATGATGGGGCTGAGATTGTTGCTCAGCGGTGGAGTGCTCGCCTAGCATGGATGGGACCTGGGTTTGATCCTCAGCATCACATAAAAATTAAAGGCATTGTGTTGTGTCCATTTACACCTAAAAAATAAATATTTTAAAAAAATTAATGATGCATGACAGCTAAATGCAATGCATGATTCTTGACTGGATACTTGATCAAAATAACAGCCATTAAGGACCTGATTTGGGATAATTGAGACAATTTTAACATGAACACAGTCTACTAGAAAACAGTATCAATGTTAAACTTCTCGAATGTGCTGTGTTATGTTTATGTAGGATAATGTCCTTGTTCTTAGGAATTATTGAAGTGTTTGGGGATGAACTGTCATGATGCCTTATAGCTTTACTTTAAAAAGTTTCAGCCAAAAAAAAAAAAAAAACCACACATGCATATGTGTTAATAATTGAAAAACTTGGTGAAAGTCATATGGTGTTCATTATATTGCTTTTCTGAAGGTTCTTAAATTTTTTAAAGGAAAAAAAATGTGAAAAGATTACTGGAATTTCTTTTTTAGCAATTATTGTTTGTTAGAAAGACATTTAGAATTTGAGCTGGAGGTGTGGCTCAGTGTTAGAACTTACCTAGCATGCATGAGGCCCTGGGTTTTATCTCGCGTGCGCGCGCACACACACACACACACACCCCAAAAAAAAGAAAGAAAAGAAAAATGTGTTTTTAGTGTAGTGGTATGATTACACCATCTAAAATGTAATGTAATCTAAAAGTATGTAATGTATGTACCAAGTTAGGAAACTTAAGTAAAACTTCCTTTTACCCTCTCTTCAAAAGAACTACTGTTAGTTTCTTGTGATTATCTCCAAAAAATTATCATAGCAACATATATTTTGGAGCATGTCAGATATGTGTGTAATTTTGTTTTTAAAAACTTTCTGGGCTCTGAAGTATATAATACTGCTGAATTCTGTCTGGATTATTTTGGATAATTTTTTGGAAAGTCAAGTATGCATTAATTTCAACTCCATCAGTTTTCCCTTTCTTTCATCAGATATCTTTAGTTATATTTAAACTTTTAAAGTCAAATTTCTGGTCTGATGCAAATATTACTTTATTCCTTCCTCTTAAGAAAGCATTAATGAACATTACTTTCAGGTCTTTTTTGTTACCCCTTTATTTTTTTTTAATTGGTTGTTCAAAACATTACATAACTCATGACATATCATCTTTCATACATTTGATTCAAGTGGGTTATGAACTCCCATTTTTACCCCAAATACAAGTTGCAGAATCACATCGGTTACACATCCACATTTTTCCATAATGCCATATTAGTGACTGTTGTATTCTGCTACCTTTCCTATCCCCTACTATCCCCCCTCCCCTTCCCTCCCCTCTTCCCTCTCTACCCCATCAGCTGTTGTTCAATTCTCTCCCTTGTTTTTTTTTTTTTCCCCTATCCCCTCACCATCTCTTATATGTAATTATGTGTAACAATGAGGGTCTCCTTCCATTTCCATACAGTTTCCCTTCTCTCTCCCTTTCCCTCCCACCACTCATCTCTGTTTAATGTTAGTCTTTTCCTCATGCTCTTCCTCCCTGCTCTGTTCTTAGTTGCTCTCCTTATATCAAAGAAGACATTTGGCATTTGTTTTTTAAGGATTAGCTAGCTTCGCTTAGCATAATCTGCTCTAATGCCATCCATTTCCCTGCAAATTCCATGATTTTGTTGTTTTTTAGTGCTGCATAATACTCCATTGTGTATAAATGACACATTTTTTTTATCCATTCATCTATTGAAGGGCATCTAGGTTGATTCCAGAGTCTAGCTATTGTGAATTGTGCTGCTATGATCATTGATGTGGCAGTATCCCTATAATGTGCTCTTCGGCCAATATGGAAAGCAGTATGGAGATTCATGGGAAAGCTGGGAATGGAACCACCATTTGACCCAGCTATCGCCCTTCTCGGACTATTCCCTGTTACCCCTTTATATAGTTCAACTTTTTTATTTTGTTATAGGGACTACCTTGATCTGGGGAGCATGACTCAGATTTTGACTATTTGCTGATTGTACTTTCAAAAGTGTTCCTAATTAGTTGTCACATCATCTGTCCGAATTTTAACTAAATTCACTCTTCTGATATGAAATCTTTCTCAAAATTAATTTGAGGGCTGTGGCTGTGGCTCAGCAGTAGAACACTTGAACACTTGTGGAGGCCCTGGGTTTGATCCTCAGCACCACATAAATAAAAAATAAATAAATAAATAAAGGTATTGTGTCCATGTTATAACTAATATATATATATATATATATATATATATATATTTTTTTTTTTTTTTAAATTGATTTGAGACTGGGGATTTAGCTCAGTTGGTAGAGTGCTTGCCTGAAACGCACAAGGCCATGGCATGTTCAATCCTCAGCACCACAGGGGAAAAAAAAAATTGAGAGGAATGGAGCTTAAAATAATTGACACCTGGTTTGAGTACTTTGAAGTTTTCTATACAGTTAAAGCTACTCTGTATGTGACTTTTTTTTTTTTTACTATCTTTATAAAACTGTCTTTATGAAAAGTATTTTTCAGGTTGGAGATGTAGATCAATTATAGAACGCTTGCTTAGTTGGCATGCATAAGGCCTTGGGTTCAATCCTCAGCACCATTTAAAAAAAACCAAAAAACCCACTGCTTTTTAACATCTACTTACATGCCCCAGGGCAGTCATCTTCATTGGCAGTTTATTTCATTTCACAGAGATCTAATTCTTAGAAAAGGTTTCTTTTTGAGGGACCCAGTTTTTCTATTTGTAGTCACATAAAGGCAAGTTTTAATCCTCTTCTGCCACACTCTAGATATTAAAAACTCAAATCTTTTTCAACTTAAATACTTAGTACTTGTAGATTTCCTCATATTGCACAGTTTTATAACATGATTGTTGATTTGAATAGTTGTCTCTTAAAACTTCAATTTTTTTCCCCCATTTCTGGGGACATTTTGTAGACTCATTTTGAATGTTTTATTTAATTTTTTTTTTACTTTCACTCATATCCATCTGATGATCTTATTGGTTGTTGCCTACCTACATAGTATATTTCAGAACAAAAGTGGTGTTTGGAGTCTCTTGCTCTGTAGTGATGTTGGGTGCATTTCATATATAGCATTAGAATCTTCTATTGCTTGTTCATGTGTGAAAGTGACTTTTCCCTCTCTCACACAGTAATCCACTCCCCCTCCACACACAAACACACAGAGAAGGTCCATAGCTTCTAATAAAGCCACAGTGCCAAGTAGGAATATCCTGCCCAGTCTCTGACTTAAGCAAAGAGGCATGCAATGCCCTTATTCTGGTTGTAGTCCTTTGGTTCCTTGCATCTAATGCAGTCTGTATCTTATGCTGTCGTCTTCTTTTATACCTCTAGCTCAGTAGGCTTGTGCTTTGAGCCCCACTATCCCCTTGGGTTTTTGTACCTTTTCTAGAGTCCACAAAGACATTTATGTCATGTCTAATCCTGGCTGTTTCTTTGCTAATACCTCTCTATATTTGTCCACATTGTTTTGTGACTGGAGCAGAGGTTATTTATTAAAGTGACGTTGTTATGGTTTCTAGACAGATTACACTTGATTATGTGCTTGGGCTCTCTCGTCCAGCGAGGAGGTCCACGGAACCAGGTAGATCAGAGTGTGACTGTAGATTTGATAATCAAGACCTTTGGAGACCAAGCAGGAAGCAGGTCTGATTTTATTGTGCAGTTACCATGTATATAGACGCAGGCAGCAGCTAAGCAGATTACTGGCAGCCACCAATGCAATTTCTACTAACTGCCATTGCAGCGACCAGTCAAGGAGTGGGCCTTGGAGGAAGCACAGGGACTGCAACACATGGCCTCACACCCACGGCTGTGCCTACAGGCTAAGCGGCCTGCCGCCCACACGCCTAGCACGAGGGGATCGGCCTGCCACTCAGACGCCCTTAACATATGCCATGTATGCAGTACTCCATGCACTTGTCCCAACAATTATGGGTCAATGTTCATTTGATATCTGGGCCTGACTAAAAAGATGACGTCTTACCCTGCTTGTCTAGGACACAGCAGCTTAAAATTGGATTTGGGTTTTTTGGTTTTTTTTTTGGTGGGGGGACTGGGGGTAGACACCTTATATTGTGACTTAAGAATGAGCTTGTATTCAGTTAAAGCTACCTGTGACATTTATAGATGCTGCTGCTGAGCTAAATGTCACTTTTTACTTTGCTACTTAACTTAAAATCTCCAGACCAGAAACATTAGCAGCACTTATAAACTACTTAGATATTGAGAAAGGTATTCCATCTGTATTTTCACAAGATCCCTCAGTGATTGCTATACCCATTTAAGTCCAGTTCTACTAATGTATGTTAAACATTATGAAAGGAAGCTGAGATCATGGATAGTATTAATAGATAGTATTAATTTTCTATAAAAAATTAATAGATAGTATTAATTTTTATGATTTTTAGTGAATTAAAGATAAATCTAAATCTTGTTAACTGATTCATTGACCTATCAATTTTGCGTGAATATCTATTAGTTTGTTTTAGTCTAAAATTCTGGCAAAATGTTCCAGACTGGCTTTAATTTGTGTTTATTCTCATTTAAAAGAAAGACATTATCTCCCCAAACCTAACACTTTTTAATAGTTTTACCTTATTTAAAAAACAGATCACCCCCCCCCCCCAGTCAGTATGTGAAATGAATAGTAAAAAACTGTAAAAGTTATTTTGAAAGATCATTTTGCTTAATATCCTTTCCTGGTAGAAGTTTAAACAACTTTATTTTAAAGTAATTTGTTCTCTGGCTTTAAAAAAAAAACCAAAAAACCTAGTGTGTTTTGTATGTGTGTTTTGAGATGGGTTCTCATTGAGTCCTAGGTGGGCCTCAAACTACTGGACTTGAGCAATCTTCCTGCCTAAGGATCTTGAATAGCTGAGACTGTAGGAGTACCCCAACATTAAAGCATTCCCCCTCTTTTTTATAGCTACACAGCCTTTTCATCAAATGAAAATATTTGTGGAAGCAGTATAAAAAAATTGTAGAAATCCTTGTATACACAAATATGTGAACAAATATACAGTGATTTATTGATTGATTGATTTTAGTTGTAGTTGGGCATGATACCTTTATTTTATTTATTTTTATGTGGTGCTGAGGATCGAACCCAGGGCCTTGCACATACTAGGCAAACGCTCTACCACTGAGCCACAACCCCAGCCCCTATACAGTGATTCTTTGCAGAGTTTACTTTTCCTTTTTTTTTTTAAACCGGGTCTAACATTTGCCAGTACTGTTCCTTACATTAGGGTCTTCCTTCCTTTTTTTTTTTTTTTTTTTTGAGAGTGGAAAGTAGAAGGCTTTATTAAAGGACAGCAGAAAAGACTTCTCTCCGGAGGAAGAAGGAGACCTGAAAGGGGAGTCTTCCTTCTTGATTTCCTAAATTCTGCACCTTTGGTCTAATAACTTCAGTGATTTACTTTTTCATTTTAACAACTAGATTATGCACACTATTGTTTAATACTATATGCTGAAAATACAGGTTTCCAAAAGGCAGTATTGTAGCCATTCCATAAGTTTGAAATTTTGATGTTGAAGGGCCTCATCATTGACACAGTATTGTCTTTTCATGTATCTCCTAGGGATGTCCTTTAACTCCATTGCCTCCAGTTAGTATTGCTATTCGATTTACCTATGTGCTTCAGGATTGGCAGCAATACTTTTGGCCTCAGCAACCTCCAGGTGAGTTAATTTAGAACTGTATTAAATTATTGAATATAAATGGAAAAGAAAATATATTCAAAAATTAAAATTACTTAACAATGCTTCCAGTGTTTTACACGGAAATATTTGTAATTCTTTTTTTTTTTTGTACTGGGGATTGAACCTATGGACACTTTACTACTTTACTACATTCTTAGCCCTTTTATTTAATTAATTAATTTATTTATTTATTTTTATTTTGAGACAGGGTCTGGCTGATTTGCTTAGGGCCTCACTAAGTTGCCAAGATTGGCCTTGAACTTGCAATCCTATTGCCTTAGCCACCAGAGTCGCTGAGATAATAAGCGCGTGCCATTGCACCTGGCTTGTAATTAATTTTAAATATTGCTGATTTCATTGCTTTTATGATTTTTTCTTTCAATAAATTTTTTCTTTTAATGCTCTATAGATTTTCTAGTTAGCATTACTCTGTATTTGACAATTTGTCTTCAAAAGCTGTTATTTATAAAGCACCCCATGTGCTATTAATTACTATGTAGTGAATGATTTTAAAAAATGTCTGTTTTAGAATATAATGAGAGAAACCATCCTTGTAAACCAGCAGGCAAAAAACCTTAAAGAGTATAGTTTGAAGAGTGCTAAATAAAGAAAGGAGAGAAGAAAAATATGTATGTATATACACACATTTGTGAGGAAAATAAAATTTTACTTTTACTTGCATTTTATAAAAATATAATTAAAGTCAACTTGCTTACTCATTGATGAAGTTAATTCAATAATCATTATTAGCCTTTAATAGGCCAAGCTGTATCAATGATACAAATATAAATATGACATCGCCTAAGTGTTAGCAAAGCTCAGCCTGATGGACATACATCTTAATGAAGTTAGTCTTTGATTCCTGGGTATGTATTTCGTCTGAGTTTAATTATATTCAAGCTCATCTAATAAGAAATTTAATACAAACTTATAAGTAATCATAAGGACTTCACTAGCTTAAAAACATTTTTCAGTCTGCTTTCCCCAAAGAGAAATAATATTCTTTCCTGTTTATTGTTTTCTCAAGTAGTTGGTTACTTATAGGAATAAAAGTAATATTTGATAGGGATAATGTGAAAGAACTGCATCTAAAGTATAGCAAAGGGAAATAAAAGCTAAGCTTTAGAATTATATTAGTCTTAAGACTAATTACTTAAGACTAAATTACCAACTGTGTATGTTGGTAATTTTAGTTCCCAGACAATACCCACTGGACAATTTGTAGTCAATTGCTTGATGGAAGTTTCCAACTCTCCTTTCCCTTTTTTTCCAAGGTCATTCTGTTATTAAGCATTTTTAAAGATTTCCCAAGGTAGAGGCTGGGGGGGTGTATCTCAGTGGTGGAGTGTGCGCTTGGCATGCATGTATAAGAACCTGAATTTATTCTCTAGTGCCTGCATGCATTTGCACACTGGCACACACACAGACACACTTGCATCTTGCTGGAAAAAGAAAAAGTTTTTGGGAGGTGGTGTATCTGCTGCTGATCTAAGAAGTCCAAGGGCTAAAATCTTAGCATTATAATTCTGATTCAGTAAGGTCTTTGTTAATATTCTGTTGCCAAAATTTTTTAAATTGGGATTAAAAATAATAATCTCCCTCAGAGGATTAAAGGCCATATAAATTCTTAATATTTACTTTCTAAGGGGAAGGCTGACATGTAATGTGGGCTAGATGCTGTGCTTGGCATTTTATATAATGTTTTATGTAATTCTCATTTATGAAGTAGGAATTATGTTTCTTAGAGGTTGTCAAGAACAGTCAGTTACTAAAACCTAATGTCTTATGGTCACAAGATCATAAAGTTTGCATTGACCCACTAGTCAAACTCAAATTCCCTTGTATTTTTTTACTCTCAATCTGTAATTTAGTTAATATTTTCGTGCAATTATATTTTAGTAATTTTTTAACTCACTAGTTTATAAAAATGCTTCTTGTCACTTTTTTTTCTTTTTATAATTTTGAAGCTCTTAAAAATTCACATCTTACAATAAACTAGTCATTGTGATTTGTATTATTGTAAGCATTCTTTAGTTGGGAAAAATGGAATGAATTGGCTTGAGAAAATGTACTGAAGCAAGTAATTAAACCATATTAATGACTAATTTTTAGTAATTTAGGGTATAGAAATTGTCAAAGATAAATTAAGCAAATCTGGAAAGTGTTCATAACTCAACCATAGACTTTAATTTAGGAATTTGTAGTGTAATGTAAATAATGAAAAACCATCATCTGTGTTATTTCAAAGAGAATAAAATCCTTTTAATGTCTTTTTTTAAAAAAAAAAATCTTTGTTTTATTTATTTATTTTTGAATGTGGTGCTGAGGATCAAACCCAGTGCCTCCCGCATGTGAGGCGAGCGCTCAGCCACTGAGCTACAGCCTCAGGCCCATATTAATGTCTTTTTAAGAAGCATTTATTAGTTCTTCAGGAGGAACAGAACTGAGAAGGGTGATTTACCCTCAGTTTTCCCCAGTCTCAAGGAGCATTCATAGTGGGAAGAAGGTTCTTTTCTGAACTTCAAATATTTCTGTCAACTGTCAACCAAAATATTTTGTTAATAATGACAGGTTTGCTAATTTGTTATTCAGAAATTATTGATAACAAAACTGACAAATGTACTTTGGTGATTACATTTTTTAATACTCAGATAATCTTTTTAGATTATGTAAATCGCATTCTTAGAATGTGTAAAAGAGTATAGGAATAATATTCTCTTGAGTAATAGTTAAGGAATATTTCAAATGGGCAAAATTGAGAATGCATGGATTGAATGAAACACTGAATAGGAAATAAGTGAATCTTTTTACTTGTTCTCAGGGAGATTCTTTAATACTTGACTGTATGTGTTGTAACATGCTTTAACTTGCAAACAACATATTCTGTGTATTCTTTTATAGGTACTTTTAAAGCTGTCAAAGGGCTTCTTCCAAAGGGCTTAGCCTAACTAGATTAAATCATTGTTACTCTATTTTTTGCCAAATAAGGGAAAATACTTATTTTGTTTAGATATAGATGCACTTGTAGGAGGAGAAGTTGGAGGCCTGGAGTTTGGCAAGTTACCATTTGGTGCCTGTGAAGATCCTATTAGGTGAGAATTTCAGATTATAATTTGAATTATTGTAATTTGAATTATTTTTAAATTTATATTGGTATTGATTTTACCATGCTTTATGATATTGTAGCCTGCTGGAATGAATATAGTACTGGAAATTGGGAACTACCCCTGTTTTCTTTAATTGATAATATTACATGAAAACTTTCTGATTTTTTTTTTTTTTTTTTTTTTCTTGTGATGCTAAGGATTCAACCCAGGGCCCTGTGCATGCAAGGCAAGCAGTCTACCAACTGAGCTATATCTCCAGCCCCTGGTATTTTTAAGAGATATAAAAGGAAAAAAGTCTAAGAACATACTAGAGACTGTACCTGGCTAATATTTACTCTCTAGAGTAGAAAAGGATTTCCAACTCCTGACTATAACATGATTTTTCAAAATTGAGAGAGAATTCACCTACCAAATTCACCAAATGATGAATTTTAATTCATCATTTTAGGGGTTGTGGTTTGTAGCTCAGTGGTAGAGTACTTGCCTAGCATGTGTGAGGCCCTGGATTCAATCCTCAGCACCACACACACACACACACACAAAAAAATAATAATAAAATAAAGGTGTGTCCATCTACAAATAAAATTTTTTTAATTCATCATTTTAAAGTGTTTTTGATATCTATAAGAATTTTGCAACTGTTATCACTGATTAATCAGAATATTTTCATTATCACAAAATTAAAAAAAAAAAATTTAGTTATCATCTGCTCTTCAACCATTCACCCACTCTAGCTCTTAGGAAATACTAATCTATTCTGTCTCTACGGATTTACCTATTCTGGATATTTCATATAAATGGAGTCATACATTGTGTGACCTTTTATATCTGGCTTCTTTTACTTAATATGATGTTTTTGAGGTACATCTATGTTGTAGCTTGAATCAGTACTTGGTTGTTCTTATAGCCATAAATATGCCATTGTATGGTTATACTGTGTACCACAATTTTTTTAACCATTCATCAGTTGGTAGATGTGTGGGTTATGTGTACTTTTTGGTTATTTTGTATATATAAGATGATTTTTATATTGGAAAATATTAACTTCATATGGATGTGCTACCATTGTGCTACCATTTGTTTTTAGTTTAGTATACATAACATCACTTTTAACATAAGTACACCTTTGGTTATTTCTAGAAGTATGATTGCTGAGTCAGAGGACATACCTATAAATATCAAAGTTTTTGATATGTTTTCTTTATTTTAAGTGAACTCCATTTAGCAACTACGTGGCCTCATTTGACTGAAGGAATCATTGTGGATAATGATGTTTATTCGTAAGTATATTTTAAAAATTTCAGTAGAATAAATCAACTACCAAGTGGTTAGTTTTTGTTTATACTAGTTTCTAATAAAGTTAGTTGAATTTTTTCAAATTCTTAATAGTCGCTTTTTTAGACCTGTTAATATGGATTAGAGAAGCATTTTATGTTGCTGGTTTTCCTTAAATTAAGAATAATGAAGCCAGGCATAGTGGCGCATGCCTATAATCCCAGTGGCTCAGGAGGCTGAGGCAGGAGATCTCGAGTTCAAAGCCAGCCCAGCAATGGCGAAGCTCTAAGCGACTCATTGAGACCCTGTCTCTAAATAAAATACAAAATGGGGCTGGAGATGTGGCTCAGTGGTTGAGTGCCCCATAGTTCAATCCTTGGTACCAAAAAAATAACAATAATAATAATAATGAACTTGAATCTTACTGTGTTTTAGCAAAGATGTCTCTAAGTTTCTAAGATTCAGCATATAATTCTTTTGAATTTTTCTTATAAGAAGCATTTCATAAGTTTGAAGAGATGATGATCATCAGAATGTGTGGGAATAATATTTGATCATTAAATGTTTTTAATAATAAAACATCCATGCCCTAATTTCTGTGTGTGCAATAACTTGAAAATTATAGCAAATATTCTCCAGGAAGAATGTAGCCAAAGAGGGAGGCAGTCTTAGTATCTTCTCATTTTAGATGCAAAACAGTAAGAGATAGGACACTTTGTTTTCATGAAGTACATTTATTTGTATATTTGCTGATGGTCAAAGTAATATGCAAGCTCTTAATTAGATTATTTAGGTGTTAAAAAAAAGTAAAACTACTAACAGTCCTACTATTTAAATTAGACAATATCTGAATGTTTATATTTTTAAAGTTTATATCCTTTATGCCAATTATTTTTTTTACGGCTGCATAGTATGCCATTAGATGGATCCACCATATCAACTTTAGAAAACAGGGTACTTTTGATTTTGTACAGGTTTTTGTAACCTCTGTGTGTGTGTGTGTGTGTGTGTGTGTGTGTACAGTGATAATGATAAACAGGTTGATACAATTCTGCATACTTGTTTTATTCTCCTTCCTTTTTTTTATTCTTTTAAAAATGTATTTATCTCGGGGCTGGGGTTGTGGCTTAGTGGTAAAGCACTTGCCTAGAACTTGCAAGGCTCTGGGTTCTATCCTCAGCACCACATAAAAATAAATAAGTATTGTGTCCAACTATGCTAAAAAATTAAATTTTTTAAAAAGTATTTATCTCATTAGGCTATTAGTGTAAATTGCTTATTCAGAACCATTTTTATATATTTTAATATTTTTATTTTTGGTATTCCATTTATTGGAATTTTTGTTTTGGTCCAAGAACTTGATTTATTAAGATTTTACTTTTAAAAAACTTATTCAAATGGCCATATGTCTGAATAACAGTAAGGTTGAGAAGCAAAATGAACTGCTTTTCCTTCTATAGAATGTTTTTATTAGACTGTATTTTGATAATTTCATGATTCTTGCAGATTGTCATAATTAGGATTTGCTTATTGTTTTGCATTTTAGTGATTTGGATCCTATTCAAGCACCACATTGGTCTGTTAGAGTTCGAAAAGCTGATAATCCTCAGTGTTTGCTAGGTAAGATGTAATATGTTCCTTTTCTGAAATGCCATCAATCTACCTATTTTCCAGATTAGAAATACTGAATACATTCTTTATACTTTATTTCACTTATCAAAAAATGTTTTATCATTATGACCTTCTCAGTTAATACCATGTAGAAAAAAATCTTTGCTGACATCAGTAGCAGGATTTCTATATTGTCTTTCAGTTTTAATGCATCTATACCTCAGAATTTTCCATTACTTTATCACTGTTTTAATTTTTCTTATGCCTTCATATTATTTCCTTACCTTTCTTTGTGGTTTAGTCTGCATCTCCTAGTTAGTAAATCCCTTTTTGTCTTTTGTTATCCTTCTGGACCTGTGGTGTGTGATGATAGGGCATTGATAACAGCCTGCAATTTTATAGAATTGTATCACATCTACAAATCTGTATTTTTTTTAAAGGAAAAGAGTTGTAAATATACCTTTTATACCTCATGGGGTTATTTGAAGAATTAAGTGAAATAAAATAAGTTTGGGTATTTTGAAAAGTAGTAATTGCTCTTCGGGTTCCATGTCTGGAATTGTCTATTCCTTCTCTTTTTATTGGTGCATCTCTTTTGTGAAGACTTCTTAACCTTGCTCATCCATGTACCTTTCCGAGTTTCTCCCTTATACTTGTACACATAAAAATATTCTATGTCTTCTTTTTGGTCATGCTGCCTTAACTACATATTATCTTATATATTACCATTCAACTGATAGAATTACTAAATATTTATTTATGACAGTTATGCATTTTTCTCTAAAGCATTCTTTTTTGAGCTCTTTATCATTTATCATATGGTGTTCATCAGATGATAATTAGCAATTGTCATTTCACTAATAGTGAAGAAAATTGCTTGCCCGTGGTGAGTTTGGAGACTTAGAGTTGAAATGAAGAGTTTCAGAGTTAGATAGACTCAGGTTTACAACCTGGACCCACCAGTTTGGCCAACTTTTTTAATCTTTTTAAGTCTCAGTAGCCTCATCAATAAAATAGGGAACAGAAATGCACATTTCATAGGATTATTGGGAGAATCAAATGAGATCGTGTGTGTGTGTGTGTGTGTGTGTGTGTGTGTGTGTGTATCCCAGGTAACACAGTGCCTGTCATATAACAGTACAATAAATGGTTTCTATTGTTTAATCATTGAATTAATTTTATTATTAAATTTACTTACTAAATTATTTCCTTATATTTTATTATTTCTCATCTACTGACTTGCATAATTACAGTAGACCTTAGAATTCAAAGTATTCTCATTTCAAATTACTGTTCCATGATTTCATCCTACATTTTTAAGTAACTTTTATGACTAGATAATAAAATTTTCCTACCCTTCTGAAGAAGTCTGGAAAATGTTCTAGATTTATTCAGACCTAGTTGATAAATTCTTAAACTTAGATATATACCTTATTTTAGTATTAAAGATTGTTGTTAAGCTTTAATTTTTGGTGTAAACATACCTCATTGCAGCTCTTTAAAATTTTTCTAACCTCTTTGGACCATCTTATATAAAGGACACATAAAACATCATTAATATACAAAAGAAGCGAAAATATTTTTATCCCACGTGATTTCTTAATCCTCTAGAAATATCATTGTTTGGGGACGTTGGGGATTGAACCCAGACGCACTTTACCACATCCCCAGCCCTTTTTTTATTTTCTATTTTGAGTCAGGGTCTCACTAAATTGTTTAGAGCCTCATTTAGTTGCTGAGGCTCTCCTCAAATTTGTGATCTTCCTGCTTCAGCCTCCCAAGGCAGTGGGATTA
Source organism: Marmota monax (assembly GCF_021218885.2). NCBI lineage: Eukaryota > Metazoa > Chordata > Mammalia > Rodentia > Sciuridae > Marmota > Marmota monax. The sequence continues at coordinate 8,173,040 of NW_026693934.1, read as the reverse complement.
CAGGGATGTACCACCATGCCTTGCTAGAAACATATCTTTTTTGAAAGTTTCTTTTTAATGTATATTTTTTAATGGATTCATAGTTCTTATAGGATACAAAGAAGACTACGCACATACATTATATTGGTACCACACATACATATATTGGTACTTATACAATTAAGATAATAGATACTGTTTGTCTCATTGAAGCATATAGAAAGTACTTAATATTGTTTGGTACTTTTTTTTTCCCCCTTTCATTCTAGAAGTAATTCTAAGGAAAAACTTTTTTCAGTATCCTGGTGAGGAGATAGGAAGGAAGAATAAGACTACTTTTGAAATAGTATTAATTTTTTTTTTTCTTCAGGAAGAAAACAGTCGGGTTTCTTTTCTAGTTAATAGCTAGTTTTCTAGTTAATAGCTTTTATGAGAAGACATATACTTTAATTTATATGACTAGTTTCTTTCAGTTAAGTGTCAGACATGAGTAACATTTTTTTCTAAATAGGTGATTTTGTCACTGAATTTTTTAAAATTTGTCGTCGAAAGGAGTCAACTGATGAGATTCTTGGACGATCCACATTTGAGGAAGAAGGACGAGGTGACCTACTTTTCTTTTTAAAACATAATTTCAGATATCTTGCCCTATTTTTTTTTTGGCACATTCTCTGGCTTTTCATCTGTTTTTCTTATTTGGAATTAAGTTGGAAAAGTAAGTTTTGATGGACTAGACAGCTGTCGTTTCTTTCTAGACTATATCTAGAGCTTCTTAATACATTTAGGGCATTTAATAAATTCTTTTCATCCAAAAACATAAGCTATTTTGAAAAGCAGGGTTTCAAATATTAAGTCTTCTAGGGAGAAATAAATTGTGTGACATTTTTTCCACTTGTGCTTCCATACAAAGCTGTGTGGACTAAAATATTATAATTCTGAGACCATGTAATGCTAGAATAAAGAATGGTTAAAATATTCTATACTCTGACCAATTTACTCATTGCTCTAACATGCTAAGGTTGGTAATGTATGCATTTCTACTCTTTTTAGAAATTGCTGATATAACTCATGCATTGTCAAAGTTGACAGAGCCAACACCAGTTCCAATTCATAAATTATCAGTTTCAAATATGGTACACACAGCAAAGAAGAAAATACGAAAACACAGAGGTTTAGAAGAGTCACCATTGAACAATGATGTCCTCAATACTATTCTTTTGGTAACTAAATGTATTATTTTTATATGTCTCTATGTATAACATTTATTCATTATATATTCAGTCGCTTCTATGTGGCAAGCACTAGATTGGAAATGTAACATGAATAAAACAAAGTCCCTGGAGAATTATCACTTATTATTGGGAAGAAAGAAAGCAAATAATGGTTGTAATCCCATGTTGTATGTGAAAAGTCAGGCAAAGGGGCAGTGAGAAGATAACAGAAGATTCATCTCTGTCTCTGGGCAATGGGAATTAGGGAATGCTTCATGAAGAGAATTGAAGAAGGCTTTTAAAGCAGAGGAATAGCAGAGGCCTGAGAGCATGTTCAAAAGTTGGTATTTTGTAGAATGCTTCCTTGGGAGTGATCAGGGATGAGGCTGGAGAGATAGCAGGTAACCTGCCATGCTGAAGTGCTGTACTTTATCTTATATTTTATTATTATTTTAAGCAGATGATTGGCATGATCAGAACTGTGTTTTTGCAAGGCTACTTTGACAACAGTCTAGGGAAATCTTTATAGTGAGGATTGAAGGAAGGTAGAGGCCTAAGGTGTCTCCTACTGCAGTTGGAATGGGCTCAGCTTGGAAGCCACATAGAGGTTAATTCTGACTTACTGCATGACTTGGAATAGTCACTTTAGTTACTTCATATCAAATAAGGCTAGCAAAACCTTGCGAAATTGTCATGAAAATTAAAGGACCTTAGACTGCCTGGCATTTAATAGTTCTTAGATAAATTATAGCTATGCTTATTGAAATTATAATTATACTTCTGGCAGTTTGTGCATTAAGATAATCTTGGGGAAAACTTTAAAAAGTATTGAGAATACCGGACTTTGGAACATCATGTTAATGTTGGTAGACATCTTGCCATTTACCTCAACAAGACTCTTTAGCCAAATTTTTAGTTCTTGTACATTATAAAATATAGGCAGTGATATTTAGTTCACAGTGGTATGAGAATAGGATAATGTTTTAAGTGTGCCTAGTATTGGCATTAAGCACATTAGTAGTTCCTCAAATCTTCAAAATTCTGTTGAGTATCAGTTTTTAAAAATGAACTCTGATAAAAGGAGTGAAAACAAAAAGGCTTCCTGAAGATTATATTCTTAGAGATTTTATTCAAATTATAATATAAAACTCAGATGTCATATACACTGAATTTTTTTAATACTTGGTTTATTTCTTTTTTATGTATATATTTCTTTTTTATGTATATATGACAGCGGAATGCATTATTACACATATAGAGCACAATTTTTCACATCTCTGGTTGTATACAAAGTATATTCACAGCAATTCATGTCTTCATTACCTGTACTTTGGATAATAATGATCATCACATTCCACCATCATTAATAACTCCATGCCCCTTTCCTTCCCCCTCCAACCCCTCTGCCCTATCTAGAGTTCGTCTATTCCTCCCATGTTCCCGCTCCCTATCCCACTGTGAATCAGCCTCCTTATATCAAAGAAAACATTCAGCATTTGGATTTTTGGCATTGGCTAACTTCACTTAGCATTATCTTCTCTAACTCCATCCATTTACCTTTTTTTTTTTTTTTTACACACACACACATACACATGAAACCATGTAAGAAAAAATAACATTGATATTACAATTGTGGCTGCTTTTCATTTTCTACAGATATCTCCTAAATTAAAGTTACAGGTCTTTAATATACTTTACTTAATATACTTTACTATCTCACATATAAAAACCTGTGGATAATTCTATATTTCCTCATGAATAGATAGATATCTTTAAATTCTTTTATAGTTTTGTTTGCATTTAATAGTATTAATACTTCTAAATTTTTTAATAGCATTGGATAAGTATGAAATCACAGTGAAATGTTTTGCTTTTTCATTGTCCTTCCCACAGAATCAGGTGGTTATTTTTGTGGAAAGATACCTGATTGCTAAAGTTGGCTAGTCAGGGAAATTTGGTGTATTGTAGAAAAATATAAAAAAATTTTGAGAACATAGAACCAAGTTACCAGTACAATAAGAACATTCCCATTTTTAAATAGCAAAGCCCCTGAAAAGTCAGATAGTATTTATATGAATTATAAAAAATCAACAAAATGGGAAATATGGTCTCATGTAATTATATCCCCTCCTTCCCCTGGCCCCAGTTCTTATTTCCAGATGCTGCTTCTGAAAAAACATTAGATGGAACTACTTCAATAGACAACAGTAATCTTCCATCAGAGAGTGAAGACTATGTAAGTTGGAGTTCAATATTAAAACATTTTAACTGCATTGAATTAACTGGGGTTGGATATATTTCTAGTTTGATAGCCTAAGTATCTTTTTATTTTAAAAATCATCTTTGGGAAATTGAATGGAGAGCAGAGTTTCCTGTAGAACATTGGCATAGATACATATTTGGAGTAGCAAGAATTTCAGGAAATATTGTGAAAAAAAGCATAAACATACTGTGCCTAACTGTAGGATTTCCCTCATTTTAGAGTTTTTGTGAAATTGTTAAATTTGTTTTACAACAGATTCTTGTATATATTTCAAAACTGGACAGTGAGATGGAAAGTAATGAAGTAAAATTTTCATATTCTCCTTATCTGAGAAATTGAGAAATGAGAACATTTAAATGACAGATGTAGAGATAGATCAAACTATTTAAATAGTTATTGTTGAAAAGTAGATTTCATAGAGTGGAAAAACAGAGCCTTTTATATTTTCAGTTTATACAGTTCTACTTTGTGTTTTTGTTTTGACAAGTATGTACTCATTTTATAATTAAAAGATTTTTTGAACAGCACATGAAATTTGAAATGCATCTTAAAGATTCCAAAGCAGAAAATGAAAGCTGTAATTTTAACTTCACTTAAACTATAGCTTTACTTTTGGATCTTAGTAGAAATCTTGTAAATATCTATCTGCTTAAGAACAGTGTAGGCAGTAATGTATGAGACATATTGATAAAGCTAGTTTTTGTAAAGTTAATTTTAATATTAAAATCTCTTAACTTTTTGATTATGCACATAAATATGTTGTTAATAAGTTTTGCTTTGTTTCCATTTTGTTAAATTTAGAATCTCTACAATCAGTTCAAATCTGCACCATCTGACAGTTTAACCTATAAACTGGCTTTGTGTCTTTGTATGATCAATTTCTATCATGGAGGGTTAAAAGGAGTGGCACACCTCTGGCAGGAATTTGTTCTTGAAATGCGCTTCAGATGGGAAAACAACTTTTTGATTCCAGGGTAATAATTTCAGTTTCTAGTTGTTTGGTACATTTTTTGCTTGTTAGCCAACACTTGACTTTTGACTGTCAAGTTTTCTCCTTTTAGGAAATCTGCCCAGAAAAAATGGTAAGAGACTTGGACATGACTTATGTTCATAGGTGTTTACTGCAGCACATTTATAATAGGTAAAAAGCAAAACAACATAAATGTCCACATATAAAAGAATAAATAATCCTCTATCTCTACAATAGAAAAATAGAGAGTTATTGATCCATTACAAATTTTGCTTTAAGAATCTTTGCCGGGCTCACACTTGTAATCCCAGCAACTTGAGGCTGAGACAGGAGGATCACAAGTTCAAAGCAGTGGCAAGGCACTAAGTGACTCAGTGAGACCATGTCTCTAAATAAAATAAAAAATAGGTCTGGGAATGTGACTCAGTGGTTAAGTTCCTTTGAGTTCAATCCCCAGTACCTGCCCCCCCCCCAAAAAAAAAAACCCAAAGAATCTTTAATAAAGTATTATAATATTTGTAATCAGGTATAGTATTAAATATACAGAATGCATTTGATTATGCCGATATGTGTTTATAAAAAAAGGATTGGAAAGAAAGACTTCCAAATGTTATTAGTAGTTTTCCCAGGTATGAAATTGTTTTTAATTTATTTTTCATACTTCTTTTGTATTTCCTAAGTTTTCTATAATGAACATATTTATTACTGAATAGAAAACATCTTTAAAGTTCATTATAAGTTCAGACATCAAACATTACCTATAATTTAAATTGACATTTAATCAAATTAATTTTAGTTAGTATGTGTGTGAGTTAGTGCTCAGATATCCATGCTAGGGAAGAGGAATAGTGATGTGATATGTAATGGTGATTGATCCAAAAATGTTAATTATTAAGTCATCTGTCATTCTCTATTTAGCTGGATTCTCTCTTGCTTCTGTTTCACTCTGGAACTCATTACAGATCCAGAGGCATACTGAATATAAGGGAGTATCTCTGGCTGATTGCCAAGAACCTAGTGGTTTAGAGCTAGAGGGAATCTAGAATCGCATTGGCAAAATGGAGATCTTTTATAGTGAGAATTCACCATAGTATTTGAGAACTGACTACACAGATTGATTTACTTTATGTGGTGCAAAACCCTGTATGCTAGTTACTTCAAGGGGTGGATTTAGAGACTTTCTCATTTTAAGTTTCTAATTAACCTGAAAGCTATTAGTAGTTTGCTGTTGGTGATTTGTGAATTAAGAGTATAAAATAAATTTGATCTTTTACTCATATGTGCTCGCCTTCTGGAACTTAGTTTCCTTACCTGTAGAAATTTAGTTTTGACTTCTTATCAATATAGCTAAAAATTATGGTAATATAAAAATAGGCAGATATGAAGCAATTTTACTGAAATTAAACTTTCTTTTCTCACTGTTTGGTAGGTTAACAGGTGGACCCCCAGATCTAAGATGTTGTTTACTGCATCAGAAACTACAGGTAAAGATTTCCCAATAGCAGTATATAAATGTGGTCTTGGTATAGTTGGAGTTTATTCTAATACTGGATAAAATAGTGGGTCATAGGCTGTTTTCATCATGTTGCTATAGGTTGCTTATAGTCAGTGCAGTTCACAAAAAGGTCCTGAGAAGTAGAGAATGAAAAAGGAAATATACAAGCAGTGGTTAGATTTTAATTTTTCTGTAACTAATTCAACTATAAATGTTATTTCTGTTTTCTTAAGATGTTAAATTGTTGTATTGAAAGAAAGAAGGCACGTGATGAGGGGAAAAAGACCTCTGATAATATAACTAATACATATCCAGGGGATGTTGGAAAAGCTGCAGACCTGTTGGGGCCAGACCATCGTAAAGATACAGATAAGGAAAAGGGAGAGGTGGGGAAATCTTGGGATTCCTGGAGTGATAGTGATGAAGAATTTTTTGAGTGCCTAAGTGATACTGAAGAACTTAAGGGAAATGGACAAGAGAGTGGCAAGAAAGGAGGACCTAAGGAAATGGTAAATTTAAAGCCAGAAGGACGTCTCCATCAGCATGGCAGGCTTACACTGCTACATAATGGAGAACCTCTCTACATTCCAGTCACTCAGGTAGGATGTGCTGGCTCTGCCAGTTTCTCTTTGTTGTTATTTTTTAACTTCATTCTAGAAGGGAATGATTGCTTTGGGTAGGAGAATTTTTTTTTTAAAGTCTGTTAAAAGATTAAGGTTTGAAATCTAAATTATCTTCTGGAGGCTTTTAGGTCTACCATTTCTAAAAATGAAAAATGTTTTGAAGTTTAAATAGATAGTAGCTTATCATGCATAAGGCAGTATGTTAAATTGAATATTGGGTATTCACGTGTTTAAAGACAAAACCCCAAAACATGAAAAAATAAAAGTAACAGTTCTTCAATTATACAACTAGTTTTTATTGTTCAAACATGCAATTTGAAGCCATTTTATACCATTAGGATGTAGAATAGCAACATCTAAGAAAGAAGAATAGTTTCTCTTCGTTTGTTTTTGTATAAGTAATATGTGAAATAAATGTTGTGAAACATTCAGTCTAGAAAAAGTGGAAGCCACCACCAATTCAACTTCCAACCATAAAAGTAACTGCTATTATTGATTTTTATATATATTCATGTACATATATGTTTACATATTGATGTGTAGTTTTATGGATTGTTTTTAAACATGTTCATTAGTGTGCACATTTTTATTTAACATGTCTTGAAGATTTTTCCATATAGATCTATTTCATTACTTTATAATTGCCACATAATATTCCATGACATAGAAGAGTGATAGTTTATTTAATGATTTCATTCTTGATCACGGTGTGTTATTTGAAAATGTTACTGTGTAGTTTTTGTATGTTGTATATATTTTTGTATATTTTCACATATAAATTCCACTGAGAAATAGAATAGCTAGTTAAATAGATATGCAAATTACCAAGTTCTTTAAAAAGATATACCCATTGTGTACTTGAGTAATGTAGCACCTGTTCCCTTCCCAACTTTCCTTCCTCACTTTTTTCCCTTCATAAATATGTATACCAACCATGATTCTAGACCTTGAGAATTTAGTAGCAAATTAGGTAATGAGATTCTTAGACTCATATTTTTTAAAAAAAATAAGTTTGGGCCAATATTGATGATCAAAAGTAGTATACTAAGGTTTTAAATTTTATTTCTCTGATTTTTAATAAAACTAAATATCTTTCACTGTATTTTTTGGCCATCCTTTCTTCTGAATTACCTATTATGTTTTAGCTTTAGTAAATATTTCTAAACGGCCTCTTAAAGTGACTGAATTAATTTATATCCCCACCAACAATGTGTAGTAGTGTGGTTATTCTATATCCTTCCTGCTTGATGTGTCAGGGTGTAAGAACAATCCCAAGTTGCTAGTTAAATAGATACATATGTTACCAAATTCTTTAAAAAGGCGTACCCATGGTGCAGTTTGCTGGGGGGACTCATAGGGCTCAGCATGTAGTCATGGCTATCATTGACTACAACAAAAGGATACAAAGCACAATTAGCAAAGGGAAAAGGCACATGAGATGAAAATTGGAGGAAATCCAAGCACAAGCTTCCAAGAATCTTTTGGCCATGTAGTCACATAGATGTGCTTATTTCCTCCAACAATGAGCTGTGACTATGTATATGAGATGTTGTCTACCAGAGAAGCTTTTAGAAATACAGTGGACAGGAGCTGGTCACTTAGGGACCCTTTGCTTAGTACATACCAAAATTCAAGACTCTAGGAAGAAAGACATGAACCATCTTGTTTGCACAAATCATGTAGGTATAGTAAGCCACTTTTATAAGTTCTGAGAATGGTGGGGACCCTCCCAAAATCCAAGTTCCCAGATGGTAGTGAAGGGCCAACTTTGCAAAAAGCCCTTTCTGAGGATAGCGGTCTCAGGCTTGCTGTTAACTCTTTTCTGCACACTTGATATTTAAAATCTTTTTAATTTTGTATTTCTGGTGGGAATGAGATAGTATTTCATGTTTTTACATTTCGCTGATGAATATTACTATGGAAAACATTTTTTCATGTTCTTATTTCCTATTTAGATGTCTTCTTGATATAGTACCCACTCAAGGCTTTTGTGTAGTCATTTATTGATTTTTTTTCCCCCTTATTCCTTTGTAGGAATTCTTCATATGTTCTGGGTCCTTAGATATTTATATTACAAATATTTCTTCATAGTCTGTTACTTTTCACTTTTTTGATGCTTTTTGTTGGAATAGATGTTCTTAATTTTAATGAAGTCTGGTCTGCCAGTGTTTTTCATGTGTGTAGAGTACTTTTGGGGTTCCATTTAAATCTTTACCTACCCCAAGACCCTAAAAATATTCTCTCATGTTTTCTTCTGGAAACTTTATAGTTTTCCCTATTTCATTTATGTTTGATTCACTTCAAGTTACTTCTCTCTATTGGTATGAGGAAGAGGTTAAGATTGTTTTAAATTATTCCATCACCATTATTGAAAAGATCTGTCTTTTCCCAATGAGTGGCTACTGGTGTTTTTGTTTAAGTCAAGTGACTGTATGTGTTCATCTGTTTCTTGACTATTATATTTCGTTAGTATATTATCAGCACAAGCACAGAAAAACTATCATTATCATTGCAGCTTGATAATAGGCCTTTCTATCTGATAGTATCAGTCTCCTTTGTTCTTCAAGACTATATTGGCTATTAAAGATTTTGTATTTTTATGTCAGTTTCCCTGTACAGGTACATTTCAAAATCCCAGCATAAATTTTCTTATTGCATTGAGTTTATGGATCCATTTATAGAGAGTTGACATCTTAGCAATATTAAGGCCTTGAAATACTCTTTGATCTTACTAAAGTATGTTTTATTTCCACTGTAAAGGTCTTAAATTCTTTTCATTAGATATACTGCAAGCATTTAATTTCTTAAATAAGTAGTAAAAAATTTTCATTTTCTAATTTTGTTCTTTGATATACATATAGATATACATGGACACAGAGAGTGACACACAGAGACATTGAGAGAGACAGCAAAGACGCACAGAGACAAACGTAGGCAGAGAGAGAGACAGATATCTATCTACCAAGTTTTCTACATTTCCTTATTATTTCTAGTAGTTTCAGCAGCATATGGGATTTTCTGCATATAAAATCGTGTTTGAAGACAGTTCAATTCTGATTTGCTAGTCTTTGTACTTTTTACACTGGCTAGCACTTCCAGTATTAGGGTTGAATACTAGATATCTTTTTCTTACTTCCAACCTTAGAAGGAAAGTGTATGATAATTCATATTATAGAAGTTATAGTCCTAGTTTGCTTAGAGTTCATGAATAAGTATTTCATTTTATCTAATACTTTTCCTGTATATTGAGGTACTCATATTCTGTTCTCCTTTATGCTGTTAATGCAAATTGCAGTAATTGGTTTTTGATGATTAAAACATCCTTACATCCCTGGAAGAAGTCCCACTTGGGCATTGCCCATTTTTATATAGCTGGACTTTTTTTTTTTTTTTTTAAGTTGCTTGGGGCCTCTCTGAGTTGCTGAGGCTGACCTTGAGATCTTCCTGACTCACTGGGATTACAGGTGTGTCCCACCATGCCAAGCTCAATTTTATTTTTTTAAAAGGATTTTTATACCCATATATGAGAGATACTAGCCTTTAAATTTTCTTTCTTATAATGTCCTTGTCATTTTGTATTTCCTCTTTTTCTGTTTTCTAGACAAACATGACTATTAGTTGCCCACTGCCCAAGATAATACTAGACTTCATATAGGTCCTTGCTTTATTAAAAAAAAAAAAAAATGTTTTACTGTGTTCCATTTATGTAGACTTAGATCAACCTAAAATGTATGGCTGGGAAAGTAAAGATTTTACCTAATATTCTAGAGACAGAGCTAAAAGAGGAGTCTTTAGTAGTTCTTAAAGTCATTGTCACATGGATGAGTCTCTCTTCAATTTGCAACTTGAGCAAGGCCTTTTTCACTACACTCAGTCTGATCCCCTCATTGATCACATTCAATCATGTATATGAGAAAACTTTGAACATATTCACAAGTAGTATATGAAAATGTGTAGTCCCCATGCTGCGTGCTGCTAATTCTCTTTATCCCTTCTGGTTGTAGATAGGGCTATTAAAAGTAGCCCCTTCTTAATAGAAGGAATGACTGTTTCTGTTCTTAAGTTCACAAATTACATGGATTTCTGATTAAGCACTACACTTAACTAAGTATTTTTCCTTTAAAAAAAATTAGGTATTTTAATAAGCATACTTCTCCTTTGTCAAAGAGAAAGTATTTTAATTGGTAGTGTTTGAGCATGTGCCAGGATTTTATTATTCACAGCCCAGTCTCCAAAAAGTTGAGGATTACCCAAGGTCACAGAGCTAGAATTTGGGGATGGGCATGTTATCTCTGAAGCCCAGGCTTCTAACACTGTGCCACATGTCCTTACTGATTATCCATTACCCTGAGTATCAGTGTGATATTCTTGCTCGGTACTTGATATTTTCTTTGCTGTATAATGAATATAAGAATTCACATTCCATAACCAGAGATGAATCACTGTAGAGCAATTTATTCCCATTTTTCTATTACTTAAAAACATTGTTGCAACTAGTTGATGACATATATAATATCAGTAGAACTTCATTTCTGTATCATAGTCATGAAAATATGCAATAGACCCAGATTTCTCTTTTAGCTCTCAATACTTGTCTTGGGAAACCTGGTGATCTTGGGTGGGGGCATGAAAGTCATATTTATCCTTTTTACCTTTTTTATGTAGGTTCTGAAAAATGTTGTGCGTTTCTCTGAATTCTTTCAAATACATGTCTTGTGACTACTAGGGCAGAAGTAATTGTCTTTATTCTATTTTTATAGTTCTTCTTTGTCTAAATAGGGCTGTTCATGAGCTTTGTCCTTTTATACTTCACAGGAACCAGCACCTATGACAGAAGATCTGCTAGAAGAGCAATCTGAGGTCTTAGCTAAATTAGGTACATCGGCAGAAGGGGCTCACCTCAGAGCACGCATGCAGAGTGCCTGTCTGCTCTCGGATATGGAGTCTTTTAAGGTGAGGCAGACTTTCAAAGCTCTAGGGTCTATTTTGAGCTATTCTGGGCTGAAACTGTGAAAGTCACTCTACAAAGTGGTGTGAAGGCCTAATGTTTTTTTTTTTTAATGTTTGTATTTCATTAATAGTTATAACACCCTACCTCCATTCCCCCAAGGACATAGTCAAACTTGTCTCTTAAGTTTAAAAAAAAGAACCAACCTGTTATTAATAGTTGAAAGTTGAGAATTGAATCATTTCTGTGTGTATTGAGATGCTTTCTTCCTCTGTGTATATTCAGCCAATTTAATTCAAGGCTTTTAAGAAGCCCTTAGGATTCAATGTAGGTCACTGCACTCAACACATCTTTGAGTGCTTACTGTGTGCCTCAAACTATGATTAGATAAGAAAATAGTGTTTACCCTCAGTTATAGTCTGAGGTTGTGGGAGAAGATGTGTAAATGATTATATGATGAGTTTTCAAAGGAGGCAAGGGCAAAAAGGTGACTGCTGAGTGGGTAAGGAAAGGTTTCTCAGAGAAATCCACATTTTAGATGAGTATGTATTTGCTACCTGGAAAAGAATATTTTAAGCTGAGGCCTGTATATAGAACACATAGGATTCAGGTCATAGTGACATTTAGCTTACTAATATAAAAATCCAGGAATAAAGGACTTTTTGAGTTGTTATTTGAAAGCAAGTCCACCACAAGTGAAAAATTTTACACAATGGAATGCAGTTATTTAAAATACATAGAGGCTGGAATTGTGTGGTAAAGTACTTGCTTTCCATGCATGGGGTACTGGGTTCAATCCTCAGCACCACATAAAGGAATAAAATAAAGGTATTGTCCATCTTAAAAAAAAAAAAAAAAAAAAAACCAAAACACTTCTGGTGTTTCAGATAAGAGATACTGAATCTATATTTTATAAAAAGGCCACAAATGGGTAGCCCACTGGGCTATTACTTGTATTCTAAACTGTACCCCAGGCCCGGACTTTGCTTCTTAACATGTAATGGCCTGTGTCTCACCTTGTTCAGTCCTGTATCTATGCAGACCAGCTCAAATTTGATTTTTGTCTGAAATACTTTTTCTTTTAAAACAGACACACCATGAATAGCTCTGCCACTTTTATTCTTCTCTGGTAGCAGATTTAAGTAAAAATAAAAGGGAGCCTTTTACTTCTGCATCTTTACTAAAAGGAAAAAAAAATACTTCAATAAACACCTCTTAAGAGCTGTATGTTTTCCTTGGAGACTAAAATGATTCAGAAAATCTTTTATTTTGCCAAGAGGAAAAAAAAAAAAAGGTTGATACAATGGATAAAGAGAAGCCAGCTGGCTATCAGGGCAGATAGAAAACCAGAAAGGTAAAAGAAGGTAATTGACCAGGCATGATGGCACACACCTGCAATCCTAGCTACTTGGGAGACTGAAGCAGGAGGATCTCAAGGCCAGCCTGGGCAACTTAGCATGATCCTATGTCAAAAAGGTCTAGGGTTAGCTCAGTGGTAGAATGCTTGTCTTGTCTAGCATGTTGGAGGCCCTGGGTTCAATCCTCAGTACAGGATTTCAAAAGGGGGTGGGTGGAACTGGCTGAGGGTTTGTGCACAGAGCAGGAAATACTAACCTACACAGCAGTTGTTTTCCGTCTGTCCTTGCAGAGGCAAGTATAGGAAGGGAATTCTACATTGGAACCATAAGAGTTTTTGCCCCCTCGAAACACACTAGTTCTTCATGGTAAGATTCTGTACAGATCCTTTAGCACCATTTATGACCAAAACTATGGTTCATTAAACTATTTTGGACTAACTGGGCACCAGCAAATCTGTTATAACATTGAAATATAATCTATTTTCTGATAAAAACAAATAGCCACCCTATCAATGTGCCCCATGTGGAAAGCACATAATATATTTAAGGAAAATTTTTCATATAGGAATGACTTAGTATTAGGGTTCTTGGGAGAGTCTTCAGAGTGTTAGATGAATACTGACATGTGCCTAAGGCACCTCATAGTTCCAGAAGGCCAGGGCCTATTTTGGAGCCTGGCCCTTTTAGAACATATCTAAGTCATAGCTAAAGTGAGCCTTCACCCTCTTTTAGTAGCTATGTAGTAAGTCAGCTTGACATAATAAGGACATGCAGAAAGAAGCATTCTGGGGTAAAATATCTTAATCTTTAATGGAGGAATTGAATATCATTTTCTTATTAATCTTGTTCTCTCCATTCAATCAAATGGGTACAGTGTTGCCTGGTTAAGATCCAAGTCTTTGTACAGGAATCCTAAGTCACTATTATGAAATAATCTTGACCCACTACAGCTCCCAGCAGTTCTTTGCTGCTGTGGACCGTGATATAGCCCTTAGGAGTTTTTGTTGAATTAGGTGACCTTCCTCTGATTTTCAGGGGCATCCCCTGAGGTAGTAGGAATTGTCAGACTGGTAGCCATTGAGCCCAATGAGAAAAATCAACAGTTTTGTTCTACATATTTAGCCCAGACCATTCTCATCGTGTTGGTTTTCATGCACATCCTTAGTGTTCTACTAGTACATGACAGTAATTTGTTATATAAGTCACAGGAATTTGATGTCTGAATAGAATGTGTTTGAGGTTAGGTGATATTTATTGCAGCACTAGTATTCATTTATTGAGGAAAAGAGCAGAATTTTTATATTTTTATTTTGATCACATTGTGTATTACAAAATTTACTTAGGTAACAGAATATGATTAATAAAATTTTCACTTCACATGAAGATTTTTCAATAAAATCAAGATAGTAAAAAATGCCTTTGGCACTTTAACATCTAATCTCTTAAAAGTGACAGTTTAAAGCTCAGCAGTGTGTATGTACATGAAAGTATGATTTTGCACACTAGCTTATCAGTAAATGTTGATTTTGCTGAATTTGTTGCCTCATTTTAGGCAGCCAATCCAGGATGTATTCTGGAAGATTTTGTGAGATGGTATTCACCCCGGGACTATATTGAAGAGGAGGTGATTGATGAAAAAGGTGATGTGATTCTAAAAGGAGAGCTGAGTGCCCGAATGAAAATTCCAAGCAATATGTGGGTAGAAGCCTGGGAAACAGCTAAACCAATTCCTGCTAGAAGGCAAAGAAGGCTCTTTGATGATACACGTGAAGCAGAAAAGGTAATTTAGTATTGGGTCTCCAATACTAGCATGCTCATTATTATTCTTAAACCTTAGAAACTATCATAGAAGAGCTTTGGGCACATGTGACAAGCAAAGCATTGAAATTTAATGAGCCTTTTTATATACCTAGTATTCACATTTAAGTTTAAAACTAGTTGCAAGTAGGACAGTGAAAAGACATTCATAGTATTTATGAAATGCTTACCATTATACTGCATTAAAATATATATATCAGATATTAAAAATGGGCATGTCATTTATTAATGAGAAATAAACTTTGTCAAACAGCATTTATAGACAGATCTTTTAATGAAACAACTGAAGTTTCTAAAAATAGGGGTTTCAATAAATTATGTTATACATAATCTTATGGTTCCATAAGATTATAATGGGGCCAAAAAACATCTATTACTTAGTGTTATAACCATCAGAACATTTTAGTGCAGGGCATCTATTACTCACATGTGTGGTGTTAATACCAAACCAATTGTGCTGCCCATGTATACAATGTATAGCACCTAAATTATAAGCAGTATGTAATACTTTATAACTAGATCACTGTGTTGGAGATGTATGTACTTTACAACTATACTATTTTTTTTAAAAAAAAAAGTTACTGCAAACAGCCATATTACACAGGTAGCAACCTCATATATATCATGTTTACTGTGTCTCTTGATTGCAATACCATTGAGGTTTGTGGAATGTTCGTACACAATGAGAGACTAATGATGCATTTCTCCTAACATCCCTGTCATTAAGGGACGCATGACTGTATACAGAGAAGGAATGATGTCCATTGAAAATAAGAGGGGAAAATTAAGGATAGTGCAGAAATTAAAGAAAAAGAGGACTAGCTTCTCCTACCTAATCCCTTTCCATTAAAGAAGCCATGCCAAAGAGGGCACTTTCAAAATGTGACATTACCAGGAATATAAAAAGACCCCATTCATACAAAATATGCAAAGCAGATCATTTTAGCAGCCACAAAGCAAAAGAAAATTGTAACATACTCCAAACAAATATGGAGGATGTTTAATAAGAAATACTAAATCCAAGAGTAGAAATGGACCCAGTGAAACAAACTAATTTAACTCATGGTTGTCTTTTTTCTTCTACCCTATCAAAAATGACTAAATTACAGGAGATTCTAGAGAATAGATTCATATTTAATCAAAGGCATTGAGGAAAAGCTAGAAAATAGCCCAAGTGAATCGGAGTGAAAGAAGTGGAATGAAAGGCAAGAAAATAACAATTTTTATTAGTTTCCTTGAAGAAAAAAATCACAACCCTAAGAACTAATATTTATAACTGCTTTCCCAGAAAATCTGTATTTACATATTAAAAGGGTTCACTAGGAACAGGGAGAAATAAACCAGAAGCAATAAACTCACAAAGATAAAATCTTCAGGACCTCCAGGCAAAAAAATTTTAAAAGGGCATTAGATTTCTCAAAAAGAGCATACAAAGAAAGGTAATATGGAGCAACATTTCCAAGAAATATAAGGAAAAATGTGAAATAAGGATTGTATATCCAGCCAAAATATCTAGCTATTACCAAAATTATAAAAAACATACTACATACATGTGCCCTTCCTAAGGAATCCCCTAGTGTTGTACAGTCATAGAATTTCTATATTAGAAATGTTCTATATATCTATGCTGTCCAAAATGGTAGCCACTAGCCATATGGCTTCCATGAGTACTCAAAATCTGTCTAGCAAAATACAGCAACTTTTAAATGGCTGTATGTGTCCACTGACAACCTTATTGAGTAATATAGTATAGAAGGATGAACCTTGTTCGATTAAGAGATGTCTGGGAATTAAAAGAAAATAAAATCATGGCATTGCAGGTAAATGGATGGAGTTAGAGAAGATAATGCTAAGTGAAGTAAGCCAGTCTCAAAAAACCAAAGGCCAAATGTCTTCTCTGATATGGAGATGGGGGATGGGGCAGAACATGGAGGAATAGATGGACTTTATTATCTTAAGTACATGTATAAAAACAGGAATGGTCTGACCATTCCTGTTTGTGTTCAACCAGAGACATGAAAAATTATGCTCTATTTGTGTAATATGAATTGAATTACATTCTGCTTTCATATATAACTAATTAGAATAAATTTTTAAAAGATGGCTGGGAAAACTTTGGCAAAGGACTGATGGTGAACATGTCATTTATTTAATTTAGAGCTAAGACTTAAGGTGAGGATGTAGAGTATAACTTAAAAAATTGGTAGTAAGAGCTGGGGCTGTAGCTCAGTGGGAGAGTGCTTGCCTTCCATGTGGGAGGCACTGGGTTCAATCTTCAGCACCACATAAAAAAATACACAAATAAAATAAAGGCTTGCTGTCCATCTACAAAAAAAAAAAATTTTAAATTGGTACTAAAGGAGGGGGTAAATAGAAAAATCATTGAGTCTTACACAGAAAGTAGATTACAGGATACCATTTAAAATTGTTAGACACGGGCTGGGGTCATGGCTCAGCGGTAGAGTGCTCACCTAGCACATGCAAGGCCCTGGGTTCAATCCTCAGCACCACATAAAAACAAACAAAATAAAGATTGTGTACAAGTAAAAAATAAAATTGTTAGACTGTATTACAAAGGGGTTAAAGATACAAAGGAATTAATAGCACCACAAAAGGTATTAAGGCAAGGATATTCTTTAGAATAAAAATGTAAACCTTTCTAAATATCCAAATTTTTTTTTCAGAAAGCAAAGAGAAATAAGTCTTTACCAATAAAAATAAAAGAAAGAGGGCTGGTATATAGCTCATAGGTGCAACACTTGCTTAACATGTGCAAGGCCAAGTTTTATTCCCCCTGCACCATGTAGCAAATAACTAAAAAGAATGAAAATAAATGAATTCCTAACTCAAAAGTCTAGGAAAAGAACAAAGTAAAACCTAAAGAAAACAAAACAGAAAAGCAGATTTAACAAACCTAGTTCTTTAAGAGAAAAAAAAAGAACCATTAGCTTTTGAAACAAGAAAAGCACATGCACAAAATGAATGACAAAAAGGACAAATAACTGAAAGAACATTTTTTAAAGCTACTTTGTAATATCTGTGTATATAAATTTGAAAACCAAGTCAAACTGGGTGATTTCCTAGGAAAATATAGTATACCGGAACTAACCCCAGCAAAGACAGCATGTAAAGAGACCAGTTTCCGTAGAAGAAATAGAGAACAGTTATCAACTACCACATAAAATAGAAGCAACATGGGGCTAGTGCTAAGAGAAATTGAACTAAATATTGAAAATCCACATGTAGTCCCAACGCTCCATAAATTGTTTAAACATAGCAAGTGGAAGAAAAATTCCCAATTTTTTTTTTTTTAAATCAACTTCTAACACTGGTAGCTAACCAACCTGATTCAGGATAGCATATTAAAAGAATAGACTAGTAATACTTAAGAAATTTAATTCAAAAATCTCAAGTGGACAGATTCTCAGTAGAACTTTTAGAAGATAATACATGTTGGCTGAATGTAAGGATGATCATTTGGAAGTCTATTTACATAATTTATTTCACTAATAGGTCTTTATATCATTATCTTCATATGTGCCAAAAAAGCCTTTGATAAAATACATATGAATTTTAGTCCTTAATCCAGATCTGATATAGGGGAGGCCCCAGAGATCACTAAGGAATGAAACAAAGATACCTATTATCTCCACTGCCATTAAACATTATTCTAAAGGTAATGGCCAATGTAATTAGATAGGAGAAGGCAAAGATAGAATTACAAAGAAGAATGCTATAGATGATGTTGACAGTGTGTGTACCTAAAAAAATATATAACATCAATAATTCAAACAAAAGAATTTGGCAAGATATAAAATTAATATACAGCACTCACTAGATTGACAGGCATAAATAATCATTCGGAAAATTTCATTATAAGAGGGGATAAAGGGTTTGAAATCTGAAGGAAAATAAAACAGTACTCAAATACATCTGAACAAATAGATACCTGTTGATTTTAGGAAGCCTCAACATCATTAAGGTCAGTTCTCCCTAAGTTATAAATTTAGTGCACTCTTAATTAAAAAAATGCCAAGAGACTTTATTATGGAGCCAGGCAAGTTTATAATAATGTTCATTTGGAAAAATAGATAATAGTGACTGCTAATGAGTTTCTTTTTGGAGTAATGAAAATATCCTAAAGTTAATTATGGTTGTGGTTGTACAACTCTAAATATACCTTAAACCATTTAATTATATGCTTTAGATGAGTGAATTGTTAGTTTTAGAAAACATGCAAGAATATCTGAGAATAGATTGCAAAGGAAGAACTATGTGGGGGGTGGGGGAGATACTAGTCCTACCAGATATTAAAGCATACTTTATGTTTAAATTATGTGATAGTGGTATATAAATAGCCCACTGAAACAGACTAGAAGGTCTAAAAATACATATGGAAATCTAGTACATGATAAAGATGGCATCTCAAGTCACTGGGGCAAAAGTCACCTTCATAATAAATGGTGTTGATAAAGGTAAAATTCAATCTCTTATACCACACACAAGAATGGACTGAAGATAAAACCATGTGAGTACTAGAAGAAAACATGGATGGAATCTAATCTGAGTCCAGGGAAAGGTTTTCTAATTAGAACTTAAAATCCATACTGCAGTTTAAAATTTGGGTAAAAATAAACTCTTGATGACAAAGAAAAACAAGTCAAATAGCAAATGATAAACAGATTTGTGAACTGGGAGAAATTTGCATATCACATAGAGCCAAAATAAATTAAAACTAGGAGGTTTTAATGCAGACTTATAGGTTTCTAAAATATGGATATGTGGGTATGCAAATATGTAAGTAGGTATATGTAGAAGTATTGGCACCACATTAATAGTGGACACATATGTTGTTGTCTAAAACACTCTTTATAAAGTAGCCATGCTTTTCCTCAAATAACTGGCCAAGCCAGGTACAGTGGCATAAACCTGTAATTCCAGCTACTCAGGCTGAAGCAGGAAGATTACAAGTCTGAGACCAGCCTGGACAATTTAGCAAGACCCTGTCTCAAGATAAATATAAAAACCAGGGGTATTGCTCAATGGTGGAGTGCTTGCCTAGCCTGCAAGAGGCCATGGGTTCAATCCCCAGTAATGAAGAGGTCAGGGGTTTTGTGGAGAAAGACCGCTGGTTTTATGGCTGGAGCAAGGAAGGTATAAGATGAGCCTGGAACATAATATTGCTAGAAAGTAAGGAAGTACTTTAAAAATGAGAGAGGAAGGTATTTCATGAGGACCTAGATTGAAGGGACTCTGGCTCATCTGGGGCAGTTTGCCAAATAAAAAAAATGGACAAAAATGAATTGGATATATTAAAAAATGAGGAAGAAGGGAGGGCATTTCTTATAGAACAAAGATAACTGGTAAAGGTGGAGGATATGTTGGAGTTGGAAACTCTTCATTTTACAACTATATACATAATGAAGATTGGTTTAGGCAAGAGTCATTGCCGCAGTCTGGCTGGGCACAAAATCAGGAGCCACTCAAGCAGGAACAAACTTTATTTTTGAAACTGCTGCCAATGCCGCTTACGCTCCCGGGAGGATTGCCCACCGACCCACCCACGCAGCGTTCTCCCAGACCCCAACAGGAAGTCCCTCCTCTGGAATTCCCTCCTACTGCACTTCCAACAAATGGGAACTCTCCAGGAGTCCTGTAGCAGGCCAAGGTGGACAGCAGGAGTCCAATATCCATATGAATGCAGATCCTAACATAATCATATCATCTCAATGGCTTGCTGGCATCACCTTTCAACCAAAAATGCCATGCATCATATTACTTGGCTGTGGCTCTTAGCAGGTCATCATTAGCTTTTAATCTAAGTGAAAGTTTGGGTGAAGAGCACCATACTTGCATGGTTTTAAAGTGTTTTCCTAAAGATTGTTTCTTCATTGCAAGGCAATAGTGACTATATCATGGCAAAATGGAATGATATTTTCAAAGGATGGATCACACTTAACATCAACAGTAAAGACCAGATGGAGATTACTTACATGAGAGGTGTGATACTCTGAAAGACACAATACTACTTAGTGTACTGTTTGATCCATGAATGTGTATCATAAATCTAGTTATGAGGAAACATTAGATAAACCCAAAATGAGAAACATTCTATTTCTAAAAGAGCTTTAAAAAAAAAAAAAAAGACTCCATGTAATTTTGAGGGTATGTTAAAGGGACACAGGAGCCAACTGACAGAGCTCCCAGTGGCCATCACAGAAGCAATGTGAGCAACAAATACAGTGGTAATTACATTATAACTTGAAGTAAAAAAATAAATATTCTTGAGTTCATACTGATATAAATAATTGAATAAGCCTGGCACAGTGGTGTACTCCTATAATCCCAGAGGCTGAGGCAGGAGAATCGGATTCAAAGCCAGCCTCAGCAAGAGTGAGACACTAAGCAACTCAGTGAGACCCTGTCTCTAAAACACAAAATAGGTCTGAGGATGTGGCCCAGTGGTTTGAGTGTCCATGAGTTCAATCCCCAGTACTTCCCCCGCCAAAAAAAAAAAAATGAATAAATAAATGGGTCAGAAGATACAGACCTCTGTGCAGAGTTAACTACTTCAAGTATGAGCTTTACAAAGTAACTTCTAAGGAATTCAGGTATAAAGAAGAAAATTTCAGTGCAGAAACCTGTCAGAACATTATCTTAGCCAGGTAATGAAGGCTGTTAACAACAAGGATAAATCACATTGACTTGCATTCTTGATGCGATGTGAAGAGAATGATACTTTCTGGTCTTCCTCCCCAGAATACATAACTCATCATGAGAGAAGCAGATAAAACCCAACTGAGGGACTTTTTACAAAGTAGCCAACTTGAACTCCTCAAAACTGTCAGGGTCAATAACAATAAGGAAAGTCTAAGAAACTGTCACAGCCAAGAGGAGCCCAGGAAAATGACTATTAAATGTAACATGATACCCTAGATGGGATCCTAGAATAGGAAAAGTACAGATAAAGTTGAATATATGAATGTTGGCAATATTATTTATAATGGCTAAAAGATGAAACAAATGCAAGTGTCTATCAGCTGATAAATGGAGAAGGAAAATGTAGTCTCTCTAAACAATGGAATCTTCAACCTCAAACATGAAGTATTGATATATGTTGCAACAATGGAAGAACCTCAAACATTATGCTAAGTGAAGGAAGCCAAGAAAAAAGTCAGATACCACATGATTCCATTTGTATGCTATCAGAGAGGCAGAAAGTTAGATTTAAGTAGTTGCCAGGGAATGGGGATAGGGATTGAGCATAGGATGGGCAGAAGGGAATGGCTACTACTTCCAGAATGAACTTAGATAATGAAATTATCTAATGGAACTATCTGGATTTAGATAATAGTGATGATTAATCAATCATAAATATGCTAAAAACCTACATACATGCTATATGCATAGCATATAAACCTATAAGTATGCTAAATCCCATGTGCATCTATATTTCTGTATTTAAATTGGCATAGAAACATATCTGAAGAAAAACACAAAAGATGTGTTGGTCTTTGGGAAGGAGAATGTCTGCATTATACTTCCCTATATTTGTTTATTTTTGAAATCTTTGCTTTTACTGTTGAATAAGGTAGAGTACATGTGTTGAACATACTTCTCTGTATTTTTATAATAAAAAGAATTAAAGCAGGCTAGGGATGTGGCTCTGTGGTAGAGCCCTTGCCTAGCATGTCTGAGGCACTGGGTTCGATTCTTAGCACCACATAAAAATTAAAGAAAAAAATAAAGGTATTATGTCCATCTACTACTATTTTTTTTTTAATATAGCAGTTTGCATCTTGGGAAAAAACTCAGTACCAAAACAATTAAAACACTTTGTAGAAGGTCACTACTAATGTTTAGAGATATTGAGAAAAGCAGTTTACAAAACAGTATTGTACATATTTATGCTAGTGTCCTTTATATATTCTATGTCTTTAAAAAAATCCTAAAATGAAAATGCTGTGTCATTTTCTTTGTATTTTCCTAATTTACATGTATGACATGGAAACAGGAAAAATGAAAATATTTTGGTTTTATTAAAGTTGAAGTTCTTTACTGTTTTCAGTGATAACATGCTTACCTTTGGGAGTGGTAGCTACTTACCTGGGTGAGTAGGGATAGGTAGCAAGAGAAGAGATCCATTCTCTCCTGCCAGGATGTGGTTGAGGTAGAAGATTCTGTACTTTGATAGGTGGCTGCTTCATGCTTTGGCACCTGTAGTGATCATCATGTAATGTTGGGTCTCCTGCAGGTGCTACACTATCTAGCATTCCAGAAACCTGCAGACCTTGCTCGGCACCTGTTACCTTGTGTGATTCATGCAGCTGTACTCAAGGTAAAGGAAGAAGGTAAATGTCTTATTTGATTAGTTATTAATTCATTTCTAAAATGGAAGTGTATAAGGCTTAATTTATTTAACAATGGATTTGATCTTTTTAAAAACCAGAAAGTCTGGAAAATATTTCTTCTGTTAAGAAGATTATAAAGCAGATCATATCTCATTCCAGTAAAGTTTTGCACTTCCCCAATCCAGAAGACAAGAAATTGGAAGTAAGTTTGGTATAGTTTCAGAATCTTGCCAAATGTTCATCCCACTTGGCAATAATTTTTTTAAAGAAATGTTTTTAAATGGCTTTGCTTTTTGCCATTTTTCAGTGTACTTCTCCCTTTTCCTGTTTTAGGAGATCATCCATCAAATTACTAATGTTGAAGCTATAATTGCTAGAGCCCGGTCCCTGAAAGCCAAGTTTGGAACTGAGAAATGTGAACAAGAGGAGGAAAAGGAAGATCTTGAAAGGTAATCACAATTTAATTATCTCAGGTTTGTCCTTTTAACCACCATTCTCTTTAGAAAATTTAGAATACTGAAATTATTTTGTGGTATTCATACATTATTTGAAACAAGCATTCACTAGAGAATTAATTATCCTAGGATTTGACCTCTGCTCTTAACTTTTACTGGGTGTTTCCTTTTCTTCCATTTTCAGAAACTGTCTAGCAGAGTCTCTTTTTCTAGGGTCCTTTGCTCCTTGAGATGTGGTGCCTGAGGTTTCCTGTAGCAGAACTGTTTGCTAACTCCATTATTTGTAGTGTCCCATATGTGGCTCTCAGCAGTCCCTGTTCCTTGACCATAGCACAGTGTTCTGGAACTATACATCTACTCACTGTTCCTAGTTATTTTAAACAATGTTTGTCATAGCAAAGGCACGTATCTTACAAATATGTTTTGGAAGAGTGACCATATGGCTTGTCCCAAATAAGGCAAATGATTGGGGCAGTCTCTCCCTCTTTGAGACAACATTTTTACCAGTAGAGTCTGTCACTGTGAGCTTCTGTCCATTTTTACCCGTGTTACTTGAAAGTACAGTGTTTTGATGTGACACAGGTTTCCCAGTTTTTCATAAGAAATCATTGATGTTAAATAAAAGCTATTGCAAATGCTTTGTCATATATTATCAAGTTCTTGTTTGAACTTGTATCTTTTGTTGAGTGAAAATTTCTCTCAGCCTACTTTACTCTTGAAAATGTCTTCCTTTTAAATGAGCAGAACAAGCTCTAATCAAGGGAATCATTCCTGAAATAGCAGTATGAATTAGTGAGCAGGTGGTGTTGCTTGGTGGCTGTGTGCCTTCGACTGTTAGTTCCACTGTACACTGTGACACGCTTTGAAATTCAGTGTTTCTAGCACATCATGGCACAGCTTACAACTGCAGCTATGCCCAGTAAAAACATAGATTTTTAAGCACACACACACACACACACACACACTTTAAAAAGAAAAAAGAAATATGGATCATTGCTTTGCTAGATAAATAAAATTTGGTTTCTATGGTCTAAAAATCCTTATTCTGATCTTCAATATAGCATTTCCCAAATTTCTAGTATGAAACAAATAGACTGAATATTTCTTACATTGACAGAGATAGGCTTTTTAGAACTTGTAGGAAAACAGAAAAGCAGTAAGATTGTCAATTAATTTTAATTCTAAATGTCCTGTCTAGCCTATGAAATTTCCACTCCGGCATTACTAAGTTTAACCAATATTAAATTTTATTGATAAGTCCTCAAATTATCTGAGACAATGCAAACAGTGTCCTGAGCAGCTGCTCCCCATCCATTCATCACTTTTCTCTCCTAGGTTTGTGAGTTGCCTGTTGGAGCAGCCCGAAGTGTTAGTCACCGGGGCAGGAAGAGGACATGCTGGAAGGATCATTCACAAGTTGTTTGTGAATGCTCAGAGGGTATGTGAGACTCCTTACTGACTATGGTGATCTCACCAGACCTCTGTTTGGGAAGATGTCATTTTGAGCTGCTAAGCGACAGGCATTGGGTTTGGATGAAGAGACAATGACTCTGACTTCTGAGTCTGAACTCAGAAGTTTCCTACATATTTAAGTAAGACAAGTACATCTTAGGAACTAAATTTCAGAAAATAGAAGTATGAAATCCATTGTTATAGAAACTGAACATAACTATGCTGTGGAAAACAAAAGCCTCCTACTTTCAAATTACAGTTCAGTTTTAGACTGATGGAACTTTAGAGTTCCATCTTTAAACCCTACATACTTCAAAACAAATTCATAATTCAGTCTGAATTGTAACTCTAGTCTAATAACAGTGAAGAGATCTAAATTAAGAGATTTCCTTTCTGGAAGACAATGATTTCAAGTTTTTTTAGTACTATGGAAATTTAAGCTTCAGCACGGAAAGAAAGCCCAATTGAAAAATTGTCATCATTACCTACTAGTGAAAGAAAGTTTTTATTCGTACGTAGTACCTTGGTTACTGTTAACCAGGTACTGGCTTCCCACAAATAATAATTATTTCAGGGCGCATTACTATTAAAGTATTATGATGTGCACTAAATACAGGTTCCCCTGACCTGGGAATGTGATGACACTGGAAACCAAACCGGTTCAGTGTTGAGAGTGTAATTCTTGTAAGCAAAGATTTTCATTGGTCTACACATGGAACAATCCCTGCTGAGTCGGTCTGGAGTACTTCTAGTTAGAATATTCAAAATTATGGTCAAATATTTTGATCCAAATTGTTTGTAAGTGCTAACAACAGATTATTAAATTTAGAGAGCTACTCCATAAATAATTTCAAGTTAAAAACCAAATATTTTGTTTCCTTTTAAAAGTCTCGAAAACAATAGATGCTTGCTTTGTTTTGTTTTCTGGCATGAAAATGAGTGGATTTGGTTTTCACATCCTTCACCAGCTTCCTATGCAGAATTTTACAGGCCTGTGTCCTTATTAATCATTACTATGAATTTTCCTCAGCAAAACTCTTCTTTGATATTTTTTTTAATTTTGTATACTAAAGCAAAATTATTTTCAACATGAAAATAATCTCCAACTATGCATAGGCTGCATTTTTATTAAATTTTTGACAATGCAGAAAATTAAAAAGAAAAAAATGACAAACATCATTGGGTAGGAAAACTTAACATTTAACATAGTCTTGTTTTCAACTTGATATGGCTTTCAAAATTAGTAAACAAAGCAATGTGTTTTCAGTGTCTGATTATATAGCTAATGCCCTTTAATAGACACTGAAATTATAAATTCAGCCCACATTGTGTAATTTTTTTAAAAAGATTTCAATTTTTCAGACCCTGCAGTGAATATGTTTAAAGAATTTGTAGACTTGTATAATTCGTATAACAAGCATCTGGTTGGTACATTTTTAAACTTGGCTCTTAAATATCTGGCTAAACTGTTGAAGTTTATTCATGTGAATTCTTCATAATTGACGCTTCATATCAATTTTACAAATAAATCAAGATTTTAACATTTTTAAAAAGTTGTGATGACATCTGAGAATTCTACAGCCTATAAGATGTATTTAAAACTTTTCTTTAAAATTACAATTTTTATAAACTTAATTATAGGTATGTACATCTTTAAATGGAATTCAGCACAAAATGATTTTTGCTTCAGTTTTGCCAAGTCCTAGACATTTATTCACATTCACTGGAACATCTATTTTTCAAGCAGTACAAACCTTAGGCAATAAATTCAGAAAGAGCTAGGCTTTTGTTAAGATCATTTGCTCATTAAATGACACCCTATCTGTCACCTGTTGAGCCATCAGATGCATGAGTAGTGGGATGTGTCTGTTCTTATTTGACAGCTAGGTGTGTTGTATGTGGTGTGACTTTATTCATCTTAAAATATTCTTTTGATAGGATCATGTTTCTTAATGTAGTGCATGCCGTCTTGGAAATAATCTTGAAAGCTCTTGTCTAGCTCTTTTTAAACCATCTTGCTTGTTCCCTTTCATCACTGTTTCTTTTCTCACTCTTTCTCAAGCTGACTGAATCTTCTGATGAGGTAACAAAATAGCTTTTGTCCCTCATAGTTCCTTGTTCCTTCCCATCCCTCTAACTTCATAAGGTCATTTAAACTAACCACCTAACAGTCTGGATTTGGCATAACTTTCTTGCTGGTGTTTAGCTTAACATGATTCATGTTTCCATTGACAAACCAATTACTCTTTTTTCCAAAGCAATGGTACCATGAAAGTATAGTGACCAGAGTTTTTAAAAAGGCTCTTATTTTGTGCAATGATAATGAAAAAATTGATGCCTTTGAGATCATCTACTCTTTTGTGGCCATTGCTATATGGACCTCTGTCACTTCTGTAGTGCATTAACTGCCCAGCAAACAAGACCAATGTCCCCGGTTTTCATTTGGTAAGTTAACCTTACAAAGAATTGATTGAAAGGGTAGAGATAAAAATCTTTCCAGACTCTGGAGAGAAGATAGCTCCTTACCAACTTGGAACTCTGACTTGGACTTGGGTCATTGCTTGAAGAAACAGAAACCGGCACAGCTCCATGATTCCTTTTCATAAGATGTCTGAGCATAGCCCTCACTTTTCAAAGCAGATTGCCTGGCGGTCGTTTCCTTTCTGCCTATTACCAGTCTACTGGCTCATGCAGTGTTTCAAGCTTCTGGCATTTTCTGTGTTATTTATTTTGAGCAATCATAACATAGCTAACTGCATTACTGAGTAATGTAGGACATTTTTATGTATATATCATATTCATCTGTCCTCAAAAGTACCTGAGTCTAGCATTCGACTTGTTCTTGAGTTTAGCCTTTGATTCTATTCAAGGCTGCAGCCATGGCTCCACCAGAGGAGGAACTGAAGAGAGTGGGCTGCCCAGAGGAAAGAAGGCACAACCCAGTATCTGACTTCCCTGCTCCTGCTGGCCGGGAACTCATCTTACGCACCACCGTGCCGCGCCCTGCACCCTACTCCAAAGCTCTGCCTCAGCGGATGTACAGCGTTCTCACCAAAGAGGACTTTAGACTTGCAGGTGCCTTCTCGTCGGATACCTCCTTCTTCTGAGTCTCCTAAGCATTACCTCAGTGGGGCTTCAGAGGCACTGCCACCTGCTTCCACAGGAACAAGTGCCAGAAAAACCTGAGAGGCCCCACACAGGTGGCCCTGCACAGCTGAGCGATCAAGAGTCACACCAGCATCCGAAGGACTTTGCAGCACCAAGCTTAGGCTCTCTTGTACCTTGATGGGGGCAGAGGGAATGGGCTTGAGTTGTTGAAAAGATTTCTGACTCAAAGAAATGGACTTTGAGTATGGGGGAAAACCAAAAATCAGGAGAAGCTCTTTGTCCTCACTCATCTGGGATACTTTTTATCTCATTCTCCTCTGTGACTGTCCTCTGGGCCACTACCTTGCACTCATAGTCTGTAAACAGTTAATGGTTGTATTTATTAGGATCAAGAATGCAAAATAGAATATCTGTTAACTCAAATTTCTGGATATTTTGGTGGTAGCTTCTAGTCCCAGAATCTGTAATTCACTACATACATGACCATATTCTGTTTATTCAGTCATCTGGTGGTCATCTGTATTATACTAATTAACTTTTGATGAACATTTAGAATATTCTAGGAGAAAGCCTAGAACTTCACTTCATTTTTCCTTTTACCTTCTGGTAAAACAGTACATTAAATGTCACTGTACATTAGTTATGCATATATTGTGTAAGATTTGTTTTGTCATTGGTTCTCCTTTGGGTTGCCCAAGTTACCAGCCTGTAAAGTTCTCCCTTCTCTTGCCATGCAGCATGCTGTCTTTGGTGGTTGCTGCTGGGTACTGTATTTAATGATGTAGAGATGAGCACATGCTAAAAATAGAGCCTTGTTACATAGAGACGATCATGCAGTTAGTATAATTTGGTATATGTGCTAATGTAATGAGTAGAGGATTACTTTAATGCACTATTTTGCTTTTGCATTTTAGTTAAAATGAAAATAATCTCTGGGGATGTATAGCACCCAGGTTAAGGATAACACCACTGTATTTCTAGTTTTGTGAGGACTAGGATGTATTAAGTCTATGATGCTATATGGCCTCTTGTTTAGCAATCTTATTTTTAGGCCTAAAATTTCCACTTTAATCCAAAGTAAAAATAATTATACTGAAGCCTAATTGTTCCTGTGTACCTTTAAAGGATTGCTAGAGTTGTGCAAACTGTTATTTTTGTTTAAAAAAAGTCTATACACACAAAAATATATAGTATATGTTGCACACATGTGTCTGTATGTGAACAGGACAGAAGAATGGCCTGGTTGGTGACCTCCCAACCTTTACAGTGCTTTTCTGAGATGCTAGATTTTGTTGCTACCGCCAAACAACAGATGCAGGACTGAGGACTGGACCAAGTACAAGACATTTCTCTTAAAGACAATTTGTCTACTTTCAAAGAATGTTAAAAACTCTTATGGAGAGATGGGTTTTAAAACAGTATTATGAAACTAATAAAGGAGAATGTTTCTGTGGCTAATTTTCGTTTCTCCCTTCTGAGGAACATTTCAGTCTTATTTTATTTAGCTTTGTGCCATGTCAAGCCTTTCATTAAGATTTGCATCCTAGGGTTGTGGCTCAGTGGTAGAGCACTTGCCCTGCACGTGTGAGGCACTGGGTTTGATCCTCAGCACTACATAAAAATAAACAAAATAAAGGTATTGTGTCCATCTACAACTGAAAAAAAAAGAAAAAAAAAAAGATTTGCATCCTCTTGCTATCTGCAATGGGACATACCTGTAATCCCAGCAGCTCAGGAGGATCGCAAGTTTGAGGCCAGCCTTAGCAACTTGGTGAGATCCTGTGTTAAAATAAAAAGGGCTGGGGATGTGGCTCAGAAGGAAAGCACCTGAGTTCAATCCCCAGTATCCCACCCCCAAAATAAAACGCAGCCTGTTGAGTGTTACCCAGCAATGGTCTCAGAACATTATGCCTTTTTAAAAGGTGATTACCTTATTTTCATTATGTGCCTCTTTATTTCAGGCATTTTAAAGGATCAGGCACCATACTCGGAATTAAGGCAAAAACTACAATACCCTCCTTTCTATGACCTTCCTGTCATATAGGGAAGACATTGCCATAGAATGGAGAACATAGGGTGTGAGTGAGAGTTCCGATGTGTATCAAATCCATTTGTATGTTAATTAGAGACAAGATAGAATACCTTATACTAATCATGGCATGTCTCTGAGAAATAGTTTTCACTCAGGCTCTGAGAATCAGGAAAATCCTCCCAGAGAATGTGATTTCTGGATTAAAATCAGAAGTAGGAGTTGCAAAGGAGTGGGAAGCACAGAAAGCTTTGCTAAGAACCACAGTAATTCTCCCATCCGGTGTGCTTGCCCCACTTCGCTGTGATTATGCTGCTGCTCCCATCAGAAGTAAAGATTATGTCTCCACCCTTTCCATCTCTACTTAGCCATGTCTCTCTTTGGTCAGTGGGACATCAGCAAGTATGATCATGCGGACATTTAAGTAGTACTTGTACATGTGGCTTGCCTTCCCATTAAGAACCTGAGACCACCAGCTGAAAGAGCCCCCCCCCCCCCAAGGATGAGAGCCAGGAGGTGTGTTAAGCAGCACAGTGAACTGACAGGAGGGCTGGGGGTGGCAGAGACAGAGGAAGCAGCCTGGGCAGAAACCCTAAAACAAGAGAAAGTACATGTTTAGGAAGCAGCCAGCATTTCAATGGAGAGTACTGTCCAGAGCAGGAAGGGGCAAGAAATGAAAATGGTAAACTGAGGCAACATCAAGAAGTTCCAGGTAACCCCTAGCAAGAAATTTAGGCTTTATCTTCAGGGCAGTGTTGAGTTTCAACACTGAAGGGTTTCAAGCAGGGGAGTAGTGGTGGATTTTAACACTTTAGCAAGCAAATGGAGTGGAAAGGTTAAATATATACACACTCCAGATCTTTTGCTAAATTGTAAACTTGGAAAGAGGACAGCAATTATATATTGTTTTGTTAACTTCCTATATGCTTTGTACTATGCCCCAAAGAGATGCACAAATGCTTGTGGCACCAACATGGATTGGTCTCACTTTGGGGCTCTCCTCCACGTAAGGATCCCTATACCACCAAAGTAATTCAGCTTGGAATTACTAAACCTTAAGCCTTTATGTTTATATTTCGTTCATTAGTCCAGCAAATACTGAGTGCCTCCTATGTGCCAGATACTGCTATAGGTACTGGGGAGACTGGCATGAGCAGAACACATGAAAGGCCTTGCCCTCATGGGGGTGACTATGAGAGATGCCAAGAATAAACCCTGTGAAAGAGAGGAGAGGGCACTCTTCAGATTGAGGGGTTGGCTTGTGAGGTGGAAATGTTTGAGCAGAGACCTGAATAAAGTGAGGCAGCAGGCCTTATGAAAGGATATCAGAGAGCTGCTTTCAGAGAAAATGGCAGTGTAAAACCTCGAACAGGGAGGATAGGTGGTGTCGCACAGGCACAGCAGAGAGGCCAATGCAGCAGGCACAAACTCTGAAGGGAACCAATGGAGGAAAGAAGGCTGGACAGATGCACAAGATCCAGATTACATCATACCTTAGGAGTTTGGCTCTGTTTTCTTAGCTGAAAGGGGCAGCCAACACAAAGATCTGAATGGGGCTAGAGAATTTTTAAAACCTGCTCTTTGGCTACTGTGTGGAGAATATGCTGCTTAGGTGGGATGGAAGCAGTAAGCAAATTAGGAGGTGTGACGGCTTGGGCTGGAGTGGTAGCAGTGGGAGGGGTCGGAGTGCTCAGATGTGGGATGTGTCTTGATGGCAAAATTTACAGAATTTGTTTATGGGTTCCACAAGGGCAAGAGTCAAAGATGACTTGGAGGTTTGGGTCCTAAACCACAGAGTTACTGTCATTTACTGAGATAAAGATGGGGAAGAGCAAGTTTGGGGCTGATCTGAGATTGTGAATTAGGACATGTTAATTATGAGATATCAACTAGACCCCTGTGGTACCCATTCTCTGCAGTGACTCAGTGGTCCCTGCCTCCTGCCTCTGCAATACCCCTGCACCCTCCATTGTCCCAGGATTGTTCTGTGACCAACAGAATATGTAATAAATGTGGGCATATCAGATTATAAAAGACACTGCCACTTCTGTTTTGGTCTCTCCCTCACCTGGCAGGAGTCAACTTCCTTGTCACAAGCAACCCTAGGGAGGGGCCCATAATGTGGGAAATCAAGGACTCCTGCGAGAGCCCTGTGCATAAGCTTGGAAGTGGATCTTCTCTGGATGATTGCCGCCTGCTGACCAGAGCCATGCAACTAGACTGTTCCCAGATTGCCAACTCTCAGAAATTGTGGAATATTAATTCCAAGCTGCTAGACTTGGGAGTAATTTGTTGCATAGCACTAAATAACTATTACCCAAGCGGTTAGTTATGTAAGTTTGGAGTTTAAGGAAAAGGTTATGGCTGGTTATAAATTATGCAAGAGACTGTCTAAGACCACCTAAAAAGTGATCTCATGGGGAAGAGTGCAGGGGTTTGAGTCAGAGACAAGAGGACCAGCAGAGGGAATGGCTACTGGGGTAGGAAACCGTAAGTGTGCTGTTCTGGAAGCCAAGAGAAAAATATTTCAAGAAGGTGGGAGCCAATCCACTGTGTCAAACGCACTGGGGACATCAAGATGAAGACTTGACAGTTGCATATCTGTAACACAGTAAGAAATCCAGAGCGGTAAACTGGAGTTCTTACTGGGAAAGGATAGAGAAGTGGCTGCCAAGGAGCAAGTTGGCATGCCCTAGGCCCTCTCCTGGCTCTGGCAGGTGCACTTGAAGCTTACACCTTGCTTTTGTTTGTTGTGCACTGTTCCCTGTCAGGAATGGTGGGGAGGATATGCAAGAGGGGAAGCCACTGTCCACTCTATTTCAAACTCATACATAATCCTACCTACTGCCCCTGTTCTGGCTGCCAGCTCCTTTTTTCTGGGCACTCTGTAATGGATGCCTCTGTGGAAAAAGAAGCCCACTGCTGTGTTTGAATCTCCTAGCCTCTTTAATTTGGGGCCACTGGGCACCAAGGAACTAAAACACTTCAGAATATCAGCTCCTTAAATACAAAGAGCTGTTGTGGCCCTTCTGCAGCTTTGGGGAGTGGGACTTGGCCACTTGGAACATACACTAAATCTGGGTCATGTGAGCACAAACCTCTTTGCAGCACTCTTCCCCTAGCAGCTTGGGAGGTCTGACAGGTGCTGCAGGGAGTGTTCCCAGGCTAGCTCATCAGCCAAGGCAGGCAGCCAATAGGCAGACCCATACTTGGGCTCTGTTCCTCAGGGTCAGAGCCCAGCAGCACAGGGCCCTCAGGCCCCACTTGGCCAAGACCTCACTAACTCAGGGGCTCCCTGCTGCTGCCAGCTGAAGGAGCCTATAAGGGAGGCTTATTTTAAAACAAACAAAAAACATTTCTTCCTGTCAGGCTGGGTCCAGATGGGTTTTATCTTATACAAAACCAGATGGAATCTTTGGGTTTTGTTTCAGTTTACAGGCTTGTCCTCATCTTGACCCAGAACAAGGTGGGGATGGGAGTGGGTGAGGTGTACAGAGATAGGACTGGGCTAGATCACACCAGAGGAGCTGCCAGCTGGGCTGGAGCAGGTGAGCTGGTTCTCGTCTGTGGTGCTTAGACTGTGAGAAGAGGTATTTCCTAAGAGAACAAATTTTAGCTGTGGTATTAGGTTCCTAGGGTTGCCCTGATGAAGTGTTACAAACTGGCCCACTCAACTCGTGGTTCTGAGGCTTCCAGTCTGGGATGAAGGCGTCCACTGGGCTCCCGGCTAGCTGGAGGGAGAGCCCTCTGCCTCCTCTTAGCTTCCGCTGGTCACCTACATGGAGCTGCAGGTGCTGCAGGCTCCGCTCTGTCATTAAGGATCTCTCCTCCTGTGACTCCAGTCATGTTGGCCTCAGGACCCAACCTGCCCCACTAGGACCTCACCTTAACCACTGATGTCTGCAGTGACCCTATTTCCAAACAAGGTCACATCCCGAAGTACTAAGGGTTAGGATTTTTTTTGTTGTTTAAATGGATGCAGGGCAGCCACTGGCCAGACAGATGCCCATCTTTGGCTGGTGTAAGCCATGAGCCTGCTGTATAAAAGCATGGGCCCTGGTTCTGGAAAGTTCAGGTTCAGATCCCAGCCCTCCTTACCAGCCAGCCACAGGTGCCAGGTTTTTATGTACTTCTCTAAGCCTCTGTTTTCTCCTCTGCCAAATGGGGACAACAATATATACCCAACAAGCTGTTATAAAAATTAAAGTCAAACACAATGGCATATGCCTATAGCCCCTGTTCCCCAGGAGACCGAGGCAGGAGGATGGATCACTTAGACCCTAGGAGCTCAGGGTCAGCCTGGGTAACACAGCAAGAGCCCATCTCAAAAAAAAAAAAAATTATGATTAGATGATATGTTTAAAAAGTATTCAACAGGGTACTTAATTGCTTAATAAACATAAATTGTTTAAATTGTACAAAGTAGCAGTTATAGATGAATGATCAGTTGTCAGATGTATGTTCCGTTTAATGTGAGGACACATGGATGAATCCAGCATTCAGAGACTCTGGTCCCAAACCTCCTGCCACCTCAAATGGGCTGCCTTCTATCCCCCACCCCCGTTTCTCCTTCTTGGGTCACAGAGGCTTCAGGAAAGAAGTGACACCCAAGGCAAGGGGCTTTGGAGAGGCGGAGGGAGGGTGGGGCTTTCGGGAAGAGCATCTGCACTCCAGACTGGAGTTACCTGCAGGGCTGGGGCAGCGCAGCTGGAGGGGAGGAGGTGGGCACCAGGGTGCTGGGCGGCCCAGCTCTGTGGGAGCCTTGCCCACCTGGTGAGAGAGTCCAGACCTTGTTCCCAGAAAGCAGAGGCACTTTGGAAGGTTTTCAGCAGGGGAAAGGTTGGGACTGCACTGACCATTAGCCACCAGCCATCCCAGTGAGAGGCAGTGGCTCCCCCCTTAGCAATTCTAGGGAGAGACGGAGTGAGCAAGTGGCAGGGGAAGGACTCACTGAAGGACTGGAGGTGGGCGATGAGAAATGACGCCCTGGGTGCCCGGCGGCTCCATCTGCATTCCGAAGGACTCACACCCTGTTCAGTGTATGACGCACAACAAGATGGTGGTGGCACCCATCCAGTGTAGCCAGGGTGCCATAGCCGGACAACGGGAGGAGCCCTCTGCGCCTGCCTGCCCTTGGGCCGTGGCCCCTACACCTCTGCTCAAAAATCAACCTTTGTCAGGAGAGGGACATGGGCCTGTCAGTGGCCAGTCAGACCTGAGAAATAACTGATAGGACTCTGAACAAAGAAGTTCTCCAGGCCTTTGGCACTGAGTAAATAATGACTTGTTGGAGCTATTTATTCACATTCCTTTCTCGGCCCTATTTTGGGATGAGAAGGCTTTCTCCCCCGTTACATAAGGCGGAACACGTTCTTAGCAAACCACTGTCACTCCCGTGTTATCTTGCCTATGTGAAGAAAGGAAATATTTTTAGAGTATGAATTTCCCAAACGTTCCCAACTATTCTGGGCCTGAAGCCCTAACTTCACAGAGCAGCCCGGTGGTGGGGAGGCCCAGCCCTCTGGCTGTGCTGAGGCCTGACCCATCCCTGCAGGCCCTGTCCACAGGAATAGGCTCCTCTCTGCTAGGCCTTTCACATTACCAGTGGCCGATTCCAGAGCCTAGGGATATTTCTGCCTTTCAAAAGACAGTCTTGAAAGGTACATGAAAAACAAACAAGGAGCTGGAGTCCAGCTATATTGCCCCAGCTCCTGGCCTCAAGCAATCCTCCTGCCTCAGCCTCCTAAGAAGCTGAAGCTACAGGTATGAGCCTCTGAACCAGGCTTCACCGCCTCTCTTTACTCCTACGGTTTCTTTGGGGGTTGGGGGTGGTGACTACAAGTAATGACCTCTCAGATGCTCTCAACTAAGAGGCCAAATCCCCTGTAGGAAGTTCAAACCCAGAAGAGCAGGGCAGATGCAGGGACCGTCACGCTTCTGTTCAAATACTCGCCCAGGATATAGCACATGGTAGCTATGACATGGAGTCATTTGCCATCTGGCTGACTTGAGTTTAGATCATGACTGGAGGTAGGAGTGAATCTAGCCGACCACCCAACATCTGCCTGTGGTGGGCGCTTCAGGTTCTTCGTGAAAACTTGGTCTTGTAAAGAAAGCTAGAGAGGGGAGAGAAGAGATTTAATAAAGGGATGGTTTAAAATGAAAACGGTTTTTCCAATCTGGTTGGTTAGCAACAGTTACATACAGTAAATATCCCTAGTACTTAGTGGCAGAACTTTATGAATGACTTTAGGTATATATTTACAAAATCATTAAAGATCACATATAGCTTCAAGTTTTATAAGGAAATTATTGGTTTTAGGAAGAAATCTAGTTTTTTGTTTTTTAAACACACACACACACACACAGGACTGAACCTAGGGCTTTGTGCATGCCAGGCAAACACTCTGCCACTGAGCTACACATCCCCATTCCTTTCTATTTCATTTTGAGAGAGTCTTGCCTCTTACATTGCCTTAAACTTCCAATCCTCCTGCCTTATTCTCCCAAGAAGCTGGAACTGTAGTCATGAACAACCAGGCCCGGCTTAGTTGGTCACTTTTGATGGTGTGGAATGAAGACCCACTAGCTTGGTGAGGGTTCATGGGGAGCATTGAGGGCCATGAAAGAAAACTGTTACGGAGCCTGACCTCAAGACGTGTAGAGGCTGGAGGTGATTTGGGACTTGATCAGCTCAAGGGAACCCAAGCTCCAGGAATCCACGGGTCTCACCCAGCATACGAATGCTAATGTGGCTTGGCTCTAGGCTCCTAGTTTCTGTGCCAGTAGGCTTCCTCTGCTTGCTCTTGGTTTATGCCTCTGCACCTGCGCTGTGCTCAGGGCCCACGTGGCCGCTCCTCCCGCCTCCCAGATCACCACCTCCCAATACCAGCCTCTGCCATTTGTCCAGCCCTGTTGGTCATGAGTGGTGGGCTGCTGGAGGCCAACGCGTTCACTTTCTCAGGTCACCCCACCAACTGTGGCTGGGAAATAGTCATGGATGTGACACGTTCCTGATCAGGAAGGAATCCTTTAGAAGGTGAGGCAGCCATCTGCATGTGGTGTCCATGACTTGAGTCATTCCTGAAGATTTAGCTTTTTATTTGGAAGTTATTTCAGATTTAGAGTGAAGGAATTACAAGAAGTTCTGAAAAGTTCTGTCCATTCCTTTCCCAGATTCAACCATTATTGATATTTGGTTTTCTAGGCCTACATTTTTAATAAATCTACATCAAATAAAAACTGAATGACTCTACTTTTGCTTCCTCCCTTTTGTTTTGACAAGGAAGGGGAAGCTATATTGGGCCAATTCTCAGGAAAAAAAAAATTTTGTCAAAATGATCATAGAACTGATTTAGGAAATTTATTTTCAAATTTGAACTGACATGGTAGAGACCTACTATTACTTCATTGTCTCAATGTTTGTCATGCAAAGTTTTGCAGTAAAAAAATGGCCTCCTAGATATCAAATAAAATAAAACCCATTGTAACTAAAATAGTGTGTAAAATATTTAAAAGCTTTATAAATGTATACTGCAGGGGCTGGGGTTGTGGCTCAGCAGTAGAATGCTCGCCTAGCATGTGTGAGGCCCTAGGTTCGATCCTCAGCACCACATAAAAATAAAATAAAGGTATTGTGTCCAACTAAATAAAAAAATTTTTAAAATATATACATGGCATATACTTTAATTAAAAATAATTTGTAACAGCAAAACAAGTAAATTTGGCACAAGATATGCAAGAGTCTTTAAAGGAAAAAAAATCACAAAACTATTGAAAATTAAGACAAACTGAAATATGTGCCAATTTACTATTGTCCTTACATAGTCTCGGGATCATGAGAATGCCCATTCTCCCCACAACAATCTGCATAATCCAAACAAATCCAAAGGCTGTGATATGTTAGTTTTTCATGGGACTAGAGTAGTTGAATCTGAAATGTGTATGGAGAAGTGAAAGTTCATGAACAGTCAAGCTCTTCCTAAAGAAGAGTAAGGCAGAGGTGCTACTCTGTAAGCTATTAAGGCAGCACAATGCTATGCTAATTGGTAGAATGTTCTATTAGATCACTTTAAGTAGAACCAAACTTATACCAGTAAGAAAAGTTTTGATAGAGACAGCAAGTAGAATATTCAATGGTGCTTGATAAGAGTTTATCCTTGTATCATAAGACGGAAAATAAGTGAAATTGGATCTTGATATCACTCCTACTCAAAAACCAATTTCTTAAAAGGCAAGTACGTTAACATTTAGAATACTGTGTGGGAAAGTCACTTTAAAATTTCAGAGTGGGAAAGTCTTAAATAAGACACAAAGCATGAATCATAAAGGAAATGCTGATGAGCCTGGTTGCGTCAGTGTTGAGGACTTCTGTTCACAAGCATCCTACAGAATGAAAAAAAAAACAAGCTACAGACCGGAAAGCACATGCCTAGCCAACACAGATCAGTGCTCAGAACAGATTTTAAAAAGATTCCTCCCTCGACTCAGTAAGACTAGACACCTAATAGCAAAAGGGCCGTGAATAGGTCTATCACAGAAGAGGATATCAAAATGAACACTTAGATGTTCAACCTCATTCATAATTTGAAAAATGCAAATCAAAGTCACAGCAAGATACCGTTTCACACATACAAGGTGGGTGCCAATGTTAAACAATATCCGGGTATTAGCAAGGATTTCAAGCAAAAGGAACACTTCACTGCTGGCAGGAGTATAAATTGGTACAACTTTGGAAAATAATTGTGCATTACCTGATAGAGTTTGAACAAGCACATACACTACATCCCAGTAAATGTTCCCAGTGTGTGCTTAGGTAGTGGCATTCAAAGGGCAGTCCCTAGACCAGCAGCATTCGTCACTTGGATACTTGTTAGAAACAAATTCTCCAGCCATCCAGACCCACTGAGCCACTGAGCCAGAATCTGGGGCAGGGTCCAACAATCTGTTCAGCAAGCCCTCCAGGTGGTGCACATTCAAGTTTGAGAACCACTGCCTCAGAGAAGCATTCATACCTGTGGCCCCGGGAGACACAAACATCCCTGATCACACAACACTGTACAAAACCCCACAGACTGGAAACCTTGATGCCATTCAACAGTAGAAGAGATCATTTGGCAAATCCAGGGCACAATGAAAATAGGTGAAACACAAATGAGCGGAAGAACTTGTCATAGGGACGCATATGCCGTGTCAGTTCATTCACCTCACTGGGGACAGGCCACTCTCAACAATAGATTGTTTAGAGAGATTAAAAGTGAAAATGCCTTCAACCAATTAGGTTATTTGAGCAAAACAAAACCAAATAGTGAATCTGGCAACTTCCAGAACCAGAACAGATTCTGGAAATCCCAACATGATGAGAAAGAATTAATAGAAGACAGGTGAGAGAATGATGTCACCGGCTACAGCCTAGTCACCCAGGCTGTCCACTGGTGACAGCTTACCTAGCTGCAGGGCCTTCTGCAACCAAGCAAAGTTCAGTAACTGAGACTAAACTCTACACTGGTTTGGTGTGTTGGGCCCAGTGTAGGTAGGTACCTGGTCCAAATCCATGGCCTTCTAAAAATACTATCTAACAATCCCCATCCCACCTCCTTCAGTCATGTTCTCATCTAGTGGGAGTTTGACCAAAAACCCAGGGCATCAGCACCATGCATTATCCACTGGTTACTGTGTCCTCATGACTCATTTGAGTTCTTGTCATTCTAGCTGAAGAGATACCACTTAGCATTTAGCAGATGTCTGTGCCCTGGCTTTGAAGCCTCAGAGAATACAGCACACTTGGAAGATTGCTGTTAGGACTACTACCAAGGGTCTGGAGCATGTGCCTTAGCCAGGGTCCCCATGCACCAAGCCAACCAAAACCCAGTTGTCATAAAATGGGCCAGATGAGGAGTCCATCTGCTTTAACTAAATAACCAGTTTTTAAAACCAACTCTCCATAGTACTTAATGTATTTACCCATGTGTAACAAAAATTATTGGCAACTGTACAGAGCCCTTCCTATTTAGCAAGTAAGTAATCTAGCATCCTATAACTGGGTTAAACTAAAGCATGCGGTGAGAATGTGTCTTGTTGAGAGAGTCTAGTCCTGTCAAGGAAAAAAATAAAAACAGGTCTACAAGTCTCATTATGAGAAGCTTAATTTCAATGTCTGAGGAAAGCTGTCCACATCTTAAGATATTGTCTGCTTCTGAGGAAGTTTTTCCTGGGTGAACTTTACCTTAAATTCTCCAACAGGTGTACAGTTCTAGGAATCCAGAAAAGTTCCTTTATATTCTAAGATACTGACCCAACATTCAAGATCACAAAGCTTCTGCAGTGTGAATAGGGAGAACTTGTTCCAGTCCCTGCCAATAGGGTAGAAGAGCCCATTCTGAGTACTGTCCATTAAACAGGCCACCATGGGCACTCTGATTTGAATCAAGCTTAAGGAATCTGATTGGCACATCTCCCCTATTTTAGCCTTGGCTAACCCAGCACAAAACTCTGAGAATGCATTTTCCTGGTATTCAATCAATTCCTGTTCTGCCTGATGTTGGATTAGCAGTCTTATGAACAATCAATCTCTCCTTTAGAGTTCTAAGAATTCTTACCTACTCCAATGATATGATCTCCAAGTTATTAAAAAAAAAAAAAAAAACTCATACTTGTCAGAGTCCTTCCCATTAACCATCTCCCAGATGATAAAAAATCTCTTGGACTGTAGCTCACTCCAAGTGCTTTTAGAAAAGAAGCTAAACTGACAAATCTTCCTTTTCTTCATAAGGAACTATTTCTAATTACTATATAATTATTTTAATTATTAGTAACCTTATTTTCTAGGGAAAACAGTTCAAAATTGCTTGCTTTCTGACAGGACATAGTAGACAAACATCTTATAACCTTTAGAAACATGTTTCCCCTTACAACAACTCCTTCATTTTTAGCAGAACCTGATACAACTAGCTTTCATACTGCACAAGCACAGACTTCTCTACTTGCAGAATTTATTCATTATTGAACATCAAACGGAGACCAGCACTATGTTTGGTACTAAATAAACAGTAACAAAAAAATGTCTGTCATGAGTTCAAGCCAACAATCCATCTATGTGGAGATGGGACCCAGTGTGTGGGTGAGCCTCTTGGTAGTACTCAGAGTTAATTCCTTCTACTTTCTTATATTGTTGCTAATTGTCTGTTTGTCCTATGACACTCCATGAGGGAGGGAACCACATCTGATCGTCATATCAGATCGTCATATACTGGCTCTTTTAGAACATTCTATACAAAGATGGCCAAATATCTGCTAAGTGCCCGGCACTATCATCAGCTTCAGTCAACCATGTGTCATTACTCAAGGTTTTGTAACTAGTCAGGATACATTCCATATTTTCCTAAATAAAAATAATGGATAGTTTTCTTCAGAAGTTTCTAGATTTCAGTAATTTCCTGATTACCCCAATTGACAAAGGTAATCAGGAAATCTACTATTAGTCAGAATCACGTGGATTCTACAAGTTTTAGTATTTTAATTCTCTTAAAAATGATTCAGATGTTTTATAAATATCTACCACTTAATTCAACATAACTTTAAAACCTCAAGTTGCTGAAAAAGATGTCTGATCTACAAATAGCCATCATTTACATTCACCTGACTTACTTGTTCTTAAATGTATTCTAATTACACATTTTAAAAGTTAACCACAGGGCTAGGGGTGTAGCTGAGGGGTAGAAGACACGCTCAGCACAAGCAAGGCCCTGGGTTTGATTATCAACACATGTGCGCATACACGCACACTAAAGGACAAAGGGAAATATCACTTCAAAATATATTGGGTTAATGTATGATTACTTGAGATTAAAGGCACTTGAAAAAACACCAAAATACAAGGCTTCGAGTTCCCCTGCATTCTCTTGCAGAGGGTCTCAGGTACTGTCAATCCTCTGAAGATAAACTCCTCTCACAGGAATGGAGAGTCCACCACCA
Source organism: Marmota monax (assembly GCF_021218885.2). Lineage (NCBI taxonomy): Eukaryota > Metazoa > Chordata > Mammalia > Rodentia > Sciuridae > Marmota > Marmota monax. The sequence goes on along the minus strand of NW_026693934.1, from coordinate 8,131,007 downwards.
GATGGATCTTGTTACAAACCATCTGTTTTTCCTTAGGGCCTGTTTATCTTTCTCAAAAACCATTTGCTCTGAGAATATTTTCTTTACCATTGACCATTTACTCATTTCAAGAAAGGGGTTTGAGTCAAAAGTCCGTGCCTTTTCTTGACCTGCCTAATTGTTACTCTAAATGAGATTTCAGGTCTGAACACCATTACCTGCCCAGACAAGAAAAGCCCAGGTAGGAAGCCTGGCCGGGACAGAAGGGTCAAAGGAGGGTCCCCTCGCACACCTGAGCCCCCGCCTCTTCACTCTCCTCCAGGTTCAGAGGGAGATGACCTTATAAAGGGAGACTTTCTCCACAGGTACAATTTACTTCACTAAAGACACATCTCACAATAACTAAAACAGGCAGCTCCCAGCCCAGCCAATATTACCCAACTTAGCGAGTTCAAGGTAGGGCTGCCAATGACAGGGCACTCGAAGCACTTCCAATGCCAGACAAAGATGCCTCTCCTTATCATTCCAAGCTTAAGATCTGAACAGTAGAACCAGAGGAATGAGAAGTTGTGCTTCATTTGTGCACAGTATGTCAAGGGGCATTCTATTGTCCTGTATACCCAATTAGAACAAATTTTAAAATAAAAAAAATAAAAATATTTTAATTAAATTTTAATAAAAGATCTTAACCAGGGCATAAAGGTGGTTAAAGAAGCAAACCCAATGGCCTAAGAGCTCACCTTCTAAAAGTGATTCCTCCCCCATAACGCTGCCCATTTTGGCTTCTAAAAGCCTGTGTGTGATCATTTGAAAATGCATCCCAGCTGTGCCCCATGCACACACCTGTAATCGCAGTTACTTGGAAGGCTGGGGAAGGAGGATGGCAAATTCAGGACTAGCCTGAGCAATGTAGTGAGACTAGGGGTATAGTTTAGTGGTAGAACCCCCCTGGATTTCACCAGTACCACAAGAAAAAAAAATGCATCCCATTGTTTCTGTGAATAGCATAAAACTTGTAGGCTCAAGTGAACCTCTTGCCTCAGCCTCTCCAGTACCTGGGACTATAGGCAGAAGCCATTATGCCCAGCTTCTGTAGAATTTTTGGTCCTTCCTTTTCTAATGTACTCTTAAAAAAAAAAATGCACTCATTGTGGCCACTGTAATTCCAAAATATTTCTAGATAGCATGCCCAAGACCCTGAGTTTGATCCCCAGCACTAAGAAAAAGAAAAAAAGAAAATGCTCCAAATTATTTCTGGTAAGGTTTACCCATTTTTCTAAAATAGCACAGCTTCTGGCAAATTTTTTTTTTCCTGGGGATTGAACCCAGGGGTGCTTAATCACAGTCACATTCCAGTTCTTTTTATGTTTTTATTTCGAGACAGGGCCTTGCTAAATTGCTAAGGCTGGCTTTGAAATTGTGATCTTCCTGCCTCCGACTCCAGAGCTACTGGGATTACAGGCGTGTGCCATTGTGCCTAGCTCTGGGAATTCTTATGCATGTAACTGGGCAGAGTTTCAAATGGAAGCATTCGCAGGCCTGAACGAGTGCAGTTCCTGACTCTGCAACCATCATGAACCCTCAAAAGGTCACATGCCCTCTCCTCCACAAACCAATCCTTGGTGCTATCCAAGGATAGGCACTCTCACACCATAAGCTAACCCTGGGTGGAGCTCCAGAATTCGGAGTTCTAAACTCCCTGGATCCAGAAGAGCCACGACTCCTGTTTTTAGCAAACTTTCCTTCCTACTGAGCCCAGTCAGACACACAAAGCCTCTTCATAAGAGCCAGCAATGTTCCTAATGAACACAGTTCCTTTGCTATCTGACACAGACACCTGAGACTTCCCTACAGGACCCAGCCCTGTCTCTGTCACAAATTTCCAACCCCGTCTGGACCAAGAAGTTTGCTCAAACAAATCCAGACAGCTCAGAAAATGAATCCAGGAGAAAACTTACCCACCAATCCCAGATGCAGCAAGAAGACAGTGCTCTAGGCCCAGAGGGATTGACTCCTGGTTCCTTAGTGCTACTGGGAGTCACTGCCACTCTGCTTTGGATCCTGCTGATTACATACCTGTTGAGGGACGATTCCTTAAACCAATTACATTTACAATTTATCCAAGCAAAACAAAAAATGACCCACGAACCAAACCACTCCCTGAGCAGTCCTGAGAACTCCAACCCACACGGTGATCAGATAGCATTTATAGAGAAAGAGAGGAGAGACTTTGATAACAACTTAATTGGCTGCAGGCTTGTCAATCAACCAGCAAGATGGTTATGGCTTAACTAGTCAGTGCTTTACAACTTAATGAGTTAATTAGCTACAGAACCTTCTACAACCAACTAAAATGCAGTTACTATGATTAAACTATATTGGTTTTGTCTGTTGTGCCTAGTACAGGTGGTCAGTCCAAGTTCATGGCCTTCTACAAAACATAATTTATAGGAATATGTACAAATGCAGTACTGCTCTGTGGAGAAGCAAGGGGAAATTTTGCATATAATTCAGGAGAATGGCTGTGTTCATGCAGAAGGAAAGAAGATGTAATTAGAATCCAGAGGACTTAAAGATAGGGGGTATTCTATTTTTTTTAAGTAGGTAGTAGATATATTTCTGTTGATTTTGATTTTTTTTAAGTACATTTTCACACAACTGAGCCCAGCAGAAGTTTCTATCCTGGCTGAGGTAGGACGGCATCATCGAGTCATGGCCTTAACTGCAGCAAAGCTGCTCAGCAGGTCCAGCCCAGCCGAGGGCTCTGGCCATGAGGTCCAACTGAGAAATGGATTGGGACAATTCTGGATCTTATGACAGACTGGGGAAAGCAGAGGCCTACCTTCTGCCTCTCACCCCGAGAGACCACTGTCTACCATTTTGCCACTTGCCCTCCCTCTGCCCTCCCTGTTTCCTCTTCTCCCACCCAGGATAAGAGCTTCCACCAGGCGTTGATGGAGCCTAAAGTTATTGGAACTCCTATCACAGTGCAATGCATTATCGTGAAGTCTTACTGCATATGTCTTATATACACATACACATATGTATCCCAACAAAGAAAGGATGTTTATTATTATGAACAGTAGTTTTTAAAGACTTAGTTCATTAACATGAGACATTTAGGAAAGTCATCTGTCTATATATGTTAAAAAAAAAAAACTTTAAACATTTCCCTAAAATGATGAGAGAAGATGAACAGGTCATTCAGTCATAGGACAGAGGAGATTTAGCCTCTCCGCAATCAGACCCACTTAAAGGAACATCTCCCAGAAGCAAAAGGTAATACCACACCCCCTCATTGTGAATGTGGGGTTTCTCTCAGGAGTTGATTTGAAATAGATCATCCAGCATGGAGAAAACCTGCTTTCTGAAACCACGTACTGGTTCAGTTTGGATCTTCCACACATCACGGCTTCAGGCAGAGAAGGAACACTGCCTGAATCTGTGTTTCCAGCCCCATGCACTGAAACTGAGAGCACCTGAGGGTGCTTCCCCAGAGCCAATGGATCAGGTGGTATTTCCCAAAAGTTACAAAGACTTTCATACTAAAACAAATATGGATATAACCAGGAGCAGTATGCAAAGTCTGAGCTGTTGAATACTTTTTAAGAAAGGGTGGCCTTGATGAACCCCCTTTGGGATAGTCCTGCAGACATTCTGGGGGTAAACTGCCTTTATATTTCTCTGCCATGAGAGGTGCTGAACTTGGGTAGAAAATTTTGCAAAACACTTCCACTGCCCCCTGGCTACAAGGCGTTATAGACCAATGGACTGCAAGTGAAAGTGACAAAGTGGTCAAAGGCCATTGTTTCCCTCCATGACAGACCTGGGGAACACATTCCTTCCATGTGATATAAGTAGTAGATGGAGAAGGGTTTTCCATGAATGAGAAATAAACTTATATTTTAAGGTGTGGAGAACTGGCATTTCCCCAATGTGGCAGCTAGTCCTGAGTATCCTAATGATATTAATAATGGAAGAACAGGGCCATGCTCACCTGATGTTTTATAATGACCGCTCAGGTGGCTGTGTGGAAGGCAGGTTAGAGGAAGGCAAGGCGGATTTGTGGCCCCTGAGAGCACATTACCTGGGGCTGCTACTGTTCCTGAGAGTCACTGGTGTAGATAAGTGCTGGGGGAAAACTCTGGCATTCATAGCTTGTTTATCATTTGGCTGTTGAATTGCTTGTGCCTAGGTTACAACTGCACAGAGCAGGTAAGAGGGTTTCAAGGTTTCTGGAGCTAAGGAAGGTTTGCTCTGCTTTGGAGCTGTGTCTCTCCCTCAGGTACAACATTCAAGGGAGGTATTTATGCAAGGATTGGGGCGGACCACCCTGAGAAGTGGTTAAGATCCAAACTTAACCAGTACGTGGTTTCAGAAAGCAGGTTTTCTCCATGCTTGATGATCTATTTCAAATCAACTCCTGAGAGAAACCCCACATTCCCAGCAAAAGACCTTTCTTAGCAGCCTTTTTCAATGTCAGGAGGTTGGTCAGAGACCCTGCCATCTGGGCTGTTGGCAGATCTCTGTGTCTGTGACACGAGCCAGGCCTGGTGGCTGGGCAGCAGGTTTCTCAGGGCAATGCCACGCAGGCATTATTTCACAGAAGGCTCACATTTGACAGAATAGAATAGTAAGTTAGGTCCATGAACACAGATCTGAGTTCGGGGTCAGGATGAGAAGCCGGGGACCCAGAAGGTCAAAGGGACTGAATGCTGCCACCCAGGGTCCTCACAGCCCTCAGAACATGGTCATGAAATCGATACTTGTGCCAATTTATTTATTATGATAAATGAATCAATTGGCACAAGTGTCGATTTCATGATCATGGAGTTGTTTCCAAGCCCAGCTACTTCAGAGACTAAGGCATGAAGATGCCAAGTTCAGGGCCGCATGGGCATAACAGTGAGACCCTATCTAAAAATAAATCTGTAATCCCAGAGACTCAGGAGACTGAGGTAGGAAGATCACAAGTTCGAAGCCAGCCACAGCAACATAGCAAGGCCCTAAGCAACCTAGTGAGATTCTGATTCAAAATTAAAAAATGAGAAGGGCTGGAGATGTTGCTCAGTGGTCAAGCACCCCTGAGTTCAATCCCCAGAACCCAAAACAATAAGTAAGTCCTTTTTACTTATTATTTTTATTTATTTATTTTGGGTTCTGGGGCTTGATCCAGGGGTAATTTTCTTTCTACTTCTTTGATTAAACTTGCTCATCTTCCTTTCCCCACCTCCAAATATGGGCATTTCTTAATGGTGAACATTCCCTGTTCTCTCTCTCTCTCTTTTTAATTGTAGTAAAACATACCTTAACAAAACCTGCCATCTTAACCCCTCTTTTGCATACTGTTCAGTAAGTACTTTCATGTTGCTGTGCCATTTTCAGAACACTTTTCCTCATGCAAAACTGAAATTCTGTACCCATTACCTATCTCTCTACTTCCCCCTGCCCACCTGGCAACCACCCTTCCATTTTCTGTCCCCACAAATTTGACTACTGTATGGACCTCACATAAGTGGACTCATACAGTATCTCTCTGTGACTGGCTCATTTTACTCAACATAATGTGATTGTTAATTCTATGTCCATGTGCCTGGGTCACAGATATTTGGCCAAACATTATTCCAGATGTTTCTGTGAAGGTGTTTTTTTTATGAGATTAACTGAGAATCCTGGCTAATACATATAAGGTACTCATCCTCAATGTTCATTCACACTGTAGCATGTGTCAGTCCGTCCTTTTTAAGACTAAATAAATCTTCAATCTTCAATTGTATGTATATGCTTCATTTTGTTTATCCTTTCAGCCATTGATGGATATCTTCTTCTTCTTCTTCTTTTTTTTTTTTTTTGTTCCTAGAGATTGAACCCAGTGGTGCTCTACCACTGAGCCACATCCCCAGTCCTTTTTGTTTTTCATTTTGAGTCACAGTCTAAAATAGGGGCTGGCTCAAGTCTGCTGCAAAACTCAGCAGCTGAACAGGTCACAGAGCAGTTGAGGTACCCTTTGTTCCTTGATCAAGACAAAGTGGGAGAAACCAGAGACCCTAAACCATTAACTGATAGAGTGTACAGGATTTGCCCCAAAGTTTCAGAATTATTTTATTTTAATATTTTTAGTTGTAGATGGACATAATACCTTTATTTTACTTCTTTCATGCAGTGCTCAGGATTGAACCCAGTGCCTCACATGTGCTAGGCAAGTGCTCTATCACTGAGCTACAACCCCAGACCCTCAGAATGATTTTAAAAAATATATTAGAATGCGCAGACACACTTGCATAGGAGATTTCTGCCACCTTCTGTGCTGTGGGGCAAAGCTTGTTCCTCTTCTGCTCAGCTGCACAAGTTGAATTGACCAAAGCAATGGTTATAGGAAGCAGAGTCCCTTGTTGGTCAGATGGGAATCTGTGAGAAAGTATTACACATGGCTGAATCCAGGCCCTAGACATGCTACATAGGTTTTATGGAAAGAACTCTTCCCATGTCCATGGGGGATTGGATTCAAATGGAAAGCCAGAAGATGCAGTCTCTGGACAGAAAGAAAGTCACAGGAAAGTGAAGACACAAAACTTTACCAAGGCCACACCAACATTTGCCATGTTGATACCCATGCTACTCTAAGTGATCGTGTGGTGGTCCAGGTGATGGGGAGGCTATCAAACAACAAGGAGGCTTTGTGGAGATTCATGCAGACGTTTGTCCTTGCTCCTAAGTGCTCTGTTGCAAATAAATTCTGGGCTCATAATACCTTAGACACCACCATGAGTTCCTTGGTGGTATTGTCACCAAGACTCAGGAGGAATCAAGGAGAAGTAAAGGAACCTGCAGAAAGGCAGCAGACACCTGAGGTGGTATCTGATGGTTCTGGAACGTTCTACCATCAGACTGTCAGCAATGACTTGGAAGAACATTTAGAGAAGACTGTTTCTGAACCAGAGCGTCATCCTGAACCTGAACCAGAGTAATATCTGAAATCTGAAATCCAAGAGGAAAAGTTAGACGGTATTAGAAGAAGCCGCTCCTGAGGATCTCAGAGGAGTCCTTCTCCAGGACCTACAGACCAACTCAGACAGTACAGGAAGACTTGAGGACATGTTCTTGGTCATCTGTGACCAGTAAGAACCTTCTTCCAAATGGATCTATTCCTGTTCCTGGGATACCACCTTCTGTTGTTAAAGGACCAGCTTCACAGCCCATCCAGAGCCTGAGCCTGAACCTCAGATTCTACCACAGAGGCCTCAGAGAGGTCAAAGAGGATAAGAACAATGAATAGATGTTCCTCCTCAGAGGGAACCCAAACCAATCTGTGAGGCTGGTGAGCAAGGTGATATTGAGCACCGAAGAACTATGAGACACCCTGACGGTCACCATCTCTTCAAATGGCAACCTGCCTCATGAGGTGAACAAATCAGAACGTAAGGATTTCTTTCTAAATTATGGGAATGTCATGGAGCTACACATAAATTGTGGTGGAAAATTACCCAATTTTGGTTTTCTTGTGTTTGATGATCCTGAGCTTGTTCAGAGGTCCTTAGTGACAGGCCCACCATGTTCAGAGGTGAAGTCCTGCTGAATGTGGAGAAGAAGACTCGAGCTGCCAGGGAAGGGGACTGTCGAGATAATCTCCTGCAAGGTCCTGAAGGCCCTGGAGGTGGGCGGGGTGGTGGAATGAGAAGCCCTGCCCATGGAGACTTGATGAAGAAACCAGGATTTGGAGAGGGAGGGGGTTTGCTCCAAGGCTGTGAATTAATCTTCACTGATCTTCATAAAATCCCTGCCTTCTGCAGAATGGTAAATTTCTCAACCAGTCTTGTTATCTCGGAGTAAGATGACCCTAGTCTTATAAACTGCTTATGTTTGTACAATTTTACTTCTTTTTGTGTTAATGGTGTGTGCTCCCTCCCTTCTCCTTTCCTCTCCTGGCCTTCTAGTCCTTCACTTCCAGTTTTGTGCTATTTTAGGAGTAACAAATTTTTAAAGAAGAAAAAAAAATTAACACTGTGTTGTTGTTTTTTTAAACAGCCATTTCCCCAAAGGAATATGTCTTGCTTATTACTGACGTTTGTTATGTTTCGTTCATCGGAATATTTCTTAAGTATTTTCTAAGTGTTTCAAAGCCTGTGAGAAATACAGTATTCGATAAACATTTTGGAGGCAGAAAAAAAATCCAACTTGTTTATTCTTTGAGAATTATGACAACCTTCTGATGTGGAAAAATTGCCATTTAGAAAATTGGACATTTGATTCTCCTTGATGTGGTTAAAAACTGAATAAAAGGTGTCAATAGAAAATAAAATAAAATACATTAGAATGGACTCAAGTTATCTCAACAATAATGTCACTTAGTGGCAATCGAGTGACAGGGGGCTGGGTTATTGGCATTCCACTGTACATGCCCACAGCTGTCCTTTTTATGCTCCAACCTGTAATCTGAACATGCCTGTGGAATGGCGTCAGGCATGGGAATTTCATCCAGCATGTGTGAAGTTACAAAAAAGATACCCCCCCCCCGCCATGTTCCATGCTGTTCTGTCACCCTGTTCCTTCATTCTGTTGTGGGAACCTTTCTTGAACATTTAAGGACATACTTCTAGAGCTGCCTGGATCACTCAGGCTTACTCCAATCTCTGAGAACTATGATGGAAGCCAGCTTGTTTTAGAATGAGAGTATACATTTTATTGACAAATGCTGATATCCAACATTCCTCTAGGGAGATAAAGGACAAGAAGCATAATGTGTCTTCCAAGACCAAAACTGGCTCCGTAAAGTTAATCCAAAGTACCCATCCTGCTGTAGGAAAGGTGGGAGGGACCCCTTTAGAGAAACGCTCAGAACTGCTGGGCAAACATCTGGAAAGAGCTTTGCTTTCATCTTTAAATATTCCCAGGGACTCCTAAGGCTGTATTTTAGACAGACTCAACTTCTCTAGTTGGACTTTTAGATTTGGTGTTTGTGTCTCCTCTAACCTTTTGTATAAGTTGGAGATTATAATCAGTGTTTCCCACACATTCATTGTGCCATCTGCATAAGAAACTTGGAAAACCTTGGAACCAAGTCCAGATTTTCTTTTTATGATTGTCACCATTATTGCCTTGCTGTTTGACAGTCTTAAAAATGCATTTCTTCCTCTCCGGGCTGTGATGCCAGAAGCTTTGAGGAGGTTGCTGCTCAGCCTGGAAGTACAGAAAAACCAGGGCTTCACACCTTCATCCGATTTTTCCAGTGTTGGGTCTTCAGATCTATCAGTCTACAGTATTTAGACTTGGGGTGTGGGGGAGCTGGGCTTAAGCTGTAACAGAAAAGATGGCAAAAATTTCTTTTTTTTAATATTTATTTTTTTAGGTGTGGATGGACACAACACAATGCCTTTGTTTTTATGTGGTGCTGTGGATCGAACCCGGGTCCCGCCCGTGCTAGGTGAGCGCTCTACCGCTGAGCCATAATCCCAGACCCCCCAAATTTCTTGATCATAAGAAGTTCTGGGCACTAGATATGGATGTAAGCATAACTAGGACCACGTCCTTGGGAACAGTGTCCAGCTGCCTAGGTGACATGGACAGTCATTATAAATAGTCATAGTAAAGAGCAAATCACTGAAAATTCATTTCCAAGCTGGAGGCTTGGTGCAATAAGAAAGGCAAGGAGAAACTGAGGGATAGAGGATTTCAATCCTGAATATACTTTCCTGAGACTACTGACAGGTTGGGAAAAGGAGGTTACTACACAGTGGAGACCTCATTTGAAAAAAACCAAAAAGGAGCACCAGTTGTGTGACCTGTTGGGGTCAGAACTGCAGCCGGGGTTAGAGCCAAAGGCGACAGATACTGCTTTTTAGTTATTAGAGTCCTTGACATAGCACGGCTGCTCTCTGAGAGCAAACCATAAAAGAAACAAGAACTTGGCCATCCCTGGTTGTCTGCCAGGTGTTTCTTCTGAGCTATTATATCCTAAAACAGCACATCCAAAATGTCATTTCCCAGCAGGCCCCGGGGCGCTCTAGCCCCATTCAAACTAGAAAGCCAACACCCTGGGGATCAGTACTCGAAACACTTAGAACAGCAAGGACAGCAAGCCTGTGACATCCACATCAGGATACTCAAAATAGACACACACATTCTTAAATACAAAAGGATTTAGAAGCATTACTCATAAATGCAAACATTCTTTTAATTTTGTCTCTGAATCAAAGGAAGGAATCTGCGACATGGAACATAGTAAAGAGCAAATCACTAAAAATTCATTTCCATTTGGTACTAGAATGGCTGGAACGGTTCCACCAACTGTCCCAAACACCCCAATGCCCACTCCTACCTCTTACGGGGCAAAGAACTGTACTCTGTTGAGCTCCCACATTCAGAGTAAAATCTGAAATCTTTACCATGGCTGGAAGACCCAGCATGATTCTGGCCCCACTGCTGTTCTCTACTCCTTGTGTCACTACATACCAAGGGTTCAAGTCAAAGGGGACAGATGCCATGGGAACAAACTATCAAATTGCAACAAAACAAGGAAACACTAGTAATGATATCTCCAATGCACTGAGAGAAAGCCATTGTGGGTGCAGAACTGTGTCACCAGTAAAGCTATCTTTCAAGAATAGCAATCAATACTTGAAAACAAACAAAGCACAATACTTAACAATACTTAAGCACAAACAAGGCACACTATCTGTGGCGCACACCTGTAATCACAGCAACTGCTGAGGCAAGAGGATCCCAAGTTCAAGGCCAGCCTCAGCAATTTAGTGAGACCCTGTCTAAATATATATATATATATTTTTGTACTGGAAAAAAAGAGAAATTTTTGCCATCTTTTCTGTTGCAGCTTAAGCCCAGCTCCCCCACACCCCAAGTCTAAATACTGTAGACTGATAGATCTGAAGACCTAACACTGGAAAAATCGGATGAAGGTGTGAAGCCCTGGTTTTTCTGTACTTCCAGGCTGAGCAGCAACCTCTCTCTCTCTCTCTCTCTCTCTCTCTATATATATATATATATATATATATATATATATATATATTAAAACCCAGAGTGGATAGGATTTTAACCTATCCTGTACCAGCTGCACGTCATCCTCAGGTATGTGATCCATGTTTATGTTCTTAGTTGTTAATCCTAAAAATCAGACAGTTTAAAATCCTTCCAGAATTCTTGAGCCTTGGGGCCATCCCTTTTCCCAGGCTCAGTAGTGAACAAGAACATTTGTAAGGCAAAGTTAGCAAGGAATATATCTAAGAGATGCCTTGCAACCTAGATGTCAGTGTCTTAATAAAAGAACAACCCTCAGAGTGTCTGTGACCCAAAAAACATTGTCAGCAGGTGACAAGCCAAGCATGAACCCAGTGTATTAAACTTCATGGGGTTCCCATACCAAAAGAAAGATGGACAAGGGAAACATGACAATTAAGTTTGCAAAAATGAAATATTCATTCCCAATCAACATAGAAAAAAATTTAACCAGGCTGGTGATTTTAAAAATATTATTAATCAAAATTATAAGAGAGAATTTTTCACATATCAAATTGGTAATGATTTTTAAAATGTTACCCAAGGTTGGCAAATGTGGAATTTTCCGGTAAATGAATGAAACTGGAGATTTTCATGCTAAGTGTAATAAACCAGTCCCCAAAGTCAAAGGTTGGATGTTTTCTCTGATATGCAGAAGCTAATCCAAAATGGGTGTGGAGAGAGACTGAAAGGAAAAAAAAAAGAGAGGGAATTTTATCAAAATAAGATCCTCAGAGTGGAGGAAGGGGATTGGGGGTGAGGGTGAAATAGGAAAAGGGAAGAACAGTGGAATGAATCTGACCAAACTTTCATATGTACATACATGAGTATACACAGTGAATCCCAATATCAAGCATATCCACAAAACACTAATTAAAAAAAAAAACTATAAATAAATTGCAGAAAGAATAGTAGAGTCAAGGATCGGGAATGGGGGAGAGAATGGGGGTAAGTGCTGGAATTGAATTAGAGCAAATTGTATTCCATGCTTTTGTGGTTATGTCATAATATATCCTAATGTTATATGTATAACTAAAAAGAATCAATAAAAATGACAGAGCCACAATATTGAAAAGTACGGAGTGATTAAAATAAATTATTTTGCCGGGTATGGTGGCACATGCCTGTAATCCTAGCAGCTCAAGAGGTGAGGCAGGAAGAGCACAAGTTCAAAGCCAGCCTCAGCAACTGAGTGAGGTCCTAAGCAACTTAGTGAGATCCAATTTGCTGAGACCCTGTCTCAAAATAAAAAAAGGGCTGAGGAGGTGGCTCAGTGGTTAAGTATCCCTGGGTTCAATCCCTGGTATGAATCAATGAATACATGAATAAATAATAAATGATCTCACAAATCCATCTATACAATGGAATTAATATTACACAGTCAATAAAAATAATATTGAGCTGGGTGTACTGGCACATGTCTGTAATCCAACAGTCTGGGAAGCTGAGGCAGGAGGATCGAAAGTTCAAATCCAGCCTCAGCAACTTAGAGAGGCCCTAAGCAACTTAGCAAGACCCTGTATCAAAACAAAAAATAAAAAGAGCTGGGGATGTAGCTTGGTGGGAAAGCACCCTGAGTTGAATTCCCCAGTACCAAAATAAAAATAATAATAATGAAGAATATATAATCATATGTATTTATACCACAACAAGGGAAAAACTATACAAAATTACAATTTTAGAAAGTGCTTATGTAATCGTGTGTGTGTGTGCACGTGTGTGTAAATGCATACATGCCTGTTTGGGTATGTAGTATATTCTTAAGACAAAAACTCCAAATGGATGCCTGTATTTTAAAGCATGAACCTGTAATCCAAGCTGTTTGGGAGACTGAGGTGGGATCACAAATTTGAGGCCAACCAGAGCAATTTAGCAAGACTCTGTCTCAAAATAAAAAATTTAAAAGGCTCAGTGGTATAGGGCCCCTGGATTCAATTCCCAGTCCCACAAAAGGGGAGAAAAACAACTCTAGAATCTTAGTAGTAGTTAAATCCAAATGGTGGAATTTGTTTTCCACCATAATGGCATTATTTGTTTTCTTCTTTTTGCTGATCTGAATTATTTAGGTTTTCTAATATTAATGAATACCACTATTGTGGTCTGAAACAAAAGTAATTTGGAAAATCCACAGTTAGGTTCTAGCGGCAATGATGTTTTCTTCTCCCTTCAAACGTCTATAGTTCTTCTCCCCAGAAAGCAGAGCTCAGACAGCCAGGGGGACCCACTAGAGCTGGGGTACAGGAACAGAGCCTCCTCTGCCTCCTCTGAGCCTTGCTCAAGCAACCAACTTCTTTAATCAGATGAAAGCCAGGAAAGGAGTCACACCTTGGCTGTGGCTTTGCCCTTGAACAGGTCAAGAGAGCTCCCCTGCTGAAGAGGGGAGAGGGGAATCTGCAGGGCAACTACTTTACTTATGAAATTGACTGACTGCTCTGAGGCAGGGCTGGGGCATCTTGGGAAGCCAAAGCTCTGGAACAGTAACTTTCCCACCAGCAGATGTCTGCCTATGCATACCTGCAGAGCCAAAGATGGGGGATGCTGACCATGAGAGGGTGGCCCTGGGACTCCTCTAGAGACCTCACAGCCATGCCTGCTCACACCGTCCACAGCAGCAGCAGCTTCAAGGGCTTGAACATGCAGATTCAGATGCCCCTACACTTCCCATCCCAGCAACATCACAGAGTCAATGGAGACCTCATGTACAACAACAAGATAAGGGAGACCCAGGTTGGGACGTTGGCCGTAACACTTGCTGGCTTCATTGTTTTTATCTGTAGGGCTGAAATACAAACCACAATCTGGGGGTGAAGCTCAGTGGTAAGCCCGTGATTAGCACAAGCAAAGCCCTGGGCTCCATTCCCAGCATCCAGAAACAAAACAGAAAGAAAATAAATGAAACCTACCCACTCTCCCTCACAAAATTGAAGGCTTCAATGGCATAATGGATGTCAGAGTGCTTTGTAAAGTGCTGTTTGTAGATAAGGGAGTATCAATTTTAGGATTACTTGTGGTAGCTCCTAACCAATTTGTGAAGCCCTCAATCGCTTACTTTTCAACAGGGATTCCTGATCTCTTGCCTGTGTTTGATTTTACAAGAGCCACAAGCCCTTAACATCATGACAACTGACCTAAAGTTCTGATACCTCCTGCCCACATCTCTTCCTCCCACTCTAACCTGAAGACCTCAGTCCTATCACCATCTAGTAACCTGGCAGGAGCTCCCAGCCTTTGAGGCAAAGACTGCAAAGTTGGGAGAATCAACAGTGGAGAACCAGAAACTGGCATTCCAGCCATGGCTTTTCAGAATATGCTAATGATTAACAATGAGAACCAAGGGACTGAAGGAAGCTGTCTTCTGCCAGTCCTCTCTTCTTTGCCCACCGAGCCTGTTGTTGAGTCCCTGATGTGAATATCGTGACCAAGCTTCCTCAGGGACTCATTCACCAGGAAGTCTCCTCTACTTCCTGGATGTGATCGCTGAGTGTGGTATGTGGGAACACCTGTGTGACTGATGACCAGCCAATCATGACAGTCAGGGCCCCTCCATCGGCCTATGGAATGGAGAGAAGGGAATCCCAACCTCCAATCCTGTGACTCTCCAGGTTGGAAAACCATGAAGAGGGCTCCAAGTGCCTGGGCCAGCCCAGAGGGTAATGCCAAAGCGGTGGCTGCAGAATGGACAGACAAGGGTGGACTCATGAAGAGGGAGCCAAAGGGAAGGGGGCTGTACTCTGGCAGAAAAGGGATGAATTAGGCCTGGAGGTGGCAGGACAGAGATGACCAGGACCTTCACCACCCTGATATTATCCTGAAAGCTAAGCAGCAGTGGGACTAGAAAAGTGGAAATCTCTTTTCAGATGGAGGCTCTAGCCTTGAATTTGAAAACTCAACATAGCATGTGGCCCAGGGCAGGGGTGGCTGAGATCCTCACCTGCTTACTCTCCTGCTGTGAGGCACAAAATGGAGATGAGATGGCAGTGGTTTCCTGGCCCTGCCTGGCCTACTTCCTCCCACACCTCGTTCTTTATGTCCAAAGCAAGCTGATTGCATTGTGTTTATATCCTGTAAAGACAAAATGAGCTGTGTGTCGGAATAATTCTCTTTAGACTCCCAGAGCTAGGAGGCCAGTTGATAAGACACAGTGCTAGGGTGACCAAGGTCATCCTTTCAGTTCTACTGTTGTGGTGTGAACTGATAAATAAAATCAAGAATGTAAGTTATAGGTTATAGATTAGTAAAAAATATAGATTATAGATATAAGATTTTGATAAGTGAGATAAGACAATTATAAAGCAAGAACTGTCATAGACAGGCCTAAGACTCCATTTTGCTGCCTTCTATTAAAAAAAAAAAACCTGTTACATGAGCTGTTTTCTTATAATATATTGTTTTCTGTACTTTGTGCCCCGCAAAATGTACTCAACCAGGATATGGTGGTCTTGGTGACCCAAGGCTTTGAAGTAGATTCTTGCCCCCACTAACCACCTGTTCAAACTCAAGATACAGTTTTCTAACACCTGCTCAAATCCAAGATGCAACTGTGAGTTGCTGTGCAATTGCTGCCTTAGCTTCTATAATTGGCTTGCTTGCATGACACTAAGGAAAGCCCCTGAGTTGTGTTTTTCGACTTTAGGTCCCCAGGATACAGGTTAGGAAATTGCTGTTCTCCAACAGAGCTTCAGTCTCTGTGGGTGGGTGACAGTCCCTGGCCAGGTAAATAAAGCTCTCATTGATTTGAATTCGGACTTAGAGTGTTTTCTGAAGTGGCTCCCCATAACACTACTATGTAAGATCAACAGCTTCTAACTTTTTCTCCTTCTAAAGGTATAGCTGAAGAAGTCCACATTTTTCAAAATACAGTTTTCCTACTTATCCTGGGAATAAAATTGTTTAGACATCCATTAGCTTGTATTAATTAACAATGATCACAAACAGCTAACCTTTGTGTGCTTTTTGGAGGATATTGCATATTAGCTGAACAAATATTTTTTGAACATCCACTAAGTGTTGACCACAGAGCTAAGTAATAATGATGTGGTAGAACTGAACACAAGAGCAGACAGTTCAAAAAGTTGAATGTAGACATTATAGCTTAATAACTAAACAGAAAGATGATTCCATGTTAGTACTTTAACTTAAAAAACAGAAAAAAATTATACGCAGAGGAACTCAAGATGGATGATTCAGCATTACTTCAGTTATCTTTTCTTGCCTGAAACAATTAGAAGAAATAGTAGAGATCTACTTCTAAATTCATAATGGATTTGAAATATTAGATGGGGCTGCCCCTGAGGACTAGCATATCTTTGAAAGACAAATAGCCAGTAGAATGGGAATCAAAGTAGAAACCACAGCCCACAGTATGGGGCAGAAAGGACTACTCCAGGAGATGGCAATGGATCTGGGAACGCTCTGAGCTTGGGGCTGTGAATATAGGGAGCAGAGGGAACCCTCAGCAGCCAACAGGATGTTTTTTTTTTTTTTAAACTCACAGGATTGAGCTTCTCCTTCCACCATGCTTTCCTAATAGTCCCCTTTACCAAGTAGTACATGTCACCTCAACAGAACAGGAAGTTTATAGACCAGACACCTTGGTGTCTGATCATATCCAGGAAGAGTAGAGGGCCCCCCGTTCAAAAGATAGAATATTGACACATTGGACTGTTCACATATTACTGTATGTTCTCCCGCAATTACTGAAGTCCGGTTGCAGTAATAGATATCATTTTCAGAGAAATCTCTAGTATAAAAAATGCCAGAAAGCATCACCAAGAATCAACACATATCTAGGAAAGCTACCGCTAAAAATAAAGGAGCCACATTCCAGAAACAAACAAAAAAAAAAAAACCTAGCATTCATGGACACAGTTAATAATACAACCTGAACAAAACTTTAGAGAGAGTATAATTGAATCTCCAGAAAAGTTTATTAAAAAAGATATTGAGTTCATTTTTAAAGTGCTCAGAAATTCAAACTTTGATATAAAAGTAAATATAGACAAAGAAAAGGCAGGATCCCCATAAGATAAAGAAATAGCTATTGGGATCATACCATCAACCAGAAGAAGAAAATAGAGAGCACCTGTTTCATAACAAAAATAAATGAATAAGTAAAAATTCATTTGATGGATTTAATAGTAGAATAACCACAGCCAAAAAGGTACATTTGTAAGAGGAGAGTCAGCCCAGGAATTCTCCCAAAGTGGACAAAGAGATGGGAAATATAAAAGTTAAGAAACATGGAGAATAAGTTAAGAAACATGGAGAATAAGTTCAAAAACATTGCACGTACTGTAACAGAGAAAAGAGGACATACTAAATTTAAAAATAGAAGAAAATTTTATGGATGATAAAATTAGAGAGCTTTGCTTCAGTGAGTGGCCTCAGTTCAAATGACTTGGCAAATGGTCAAGCAATGCTGGGTGCCCAGATTTCAGAAGCTCTGCACTGTACTCTTCACATCACCAGGCTGCCACTGTGCAGATCATGACCCTTTCATATTTTTTAAAAACTTTTATTTTACTTATTTATTTTTATGTGGTGCAGAGGATTGAACCCAGGGCCTTGCACGTGCTAGGCGAGTGCTCTACTGCTGAGCCACAACCCCAGCGCCTCATATTTCTTGATAAGTCTTAGAATCCTGACTTCCAAGTCTAGCAATATAGAAAATAACAACCTTCCTACTATAGACGTCTTTATTTTATTTTATTTTTAAGAAACAAAGTTTTTTAATTAAATGCAGATTTTAGAAATACATTCATTATGTATTTCTACCATAATAAAAATGGATTTTCCCAGAATCACTTAAGTATCCAGTGAAATTAAGAGGTGAACTTTAATTTTTTCAATCATATTCAGAAAATCTAATGTGTTTACTTGCTTGTTGAGTCTTTGCCAGTCTGATCTTTTCAGCTTTGGTGATTAACTTCTCAGTGCCTCTTTTCTTTTCCTGAGGCTGGTTAAGTTTGGCCTGTCTATCTACCAAAATCTTCTGCCAATACCTCTATTCGTGATCACCAGAAAGGACCTCGAGTTTCCAGCAGTGCTTTTTTTAAAATTTCAGTATATGCATTCAATACTGCTTGAGCATCCTCAGGAGTTTTAAATCTGACATGGCATTCTGTATCTCCTTCTAACAAATCAACATAAACAACTTCTGAGATTGCGGCCAAAGTATCCTGAACTTGTTTCCTGCCAGGTAGAGGTTCTGTGCTAATGATCTTCACAATCACTCCACTCACAAACTGTGGTCCTGGAGCATTAACCTTCTCCTGAGGGTGATTCTCTTGACTGTGAGCTTTTTCATTTCTCATTTCAGAGTTATTAGGAACTCCTCTGTCTCCATTCCTGATTCTGATTTTATTTGGGATATAGTTTATTTTAAAGAAGCCATGCTGGCTTTTTGTAATGCCAAATACTCTTTTTTTAAATCCATCCATTCACTCCTATAAGGCAAAAAAATGAAGTAGGAAAAGGGACAACAGTTGACTTTTTTACTTAAACATATAAATTAACGTAAACAAGTACATTCACAATGAGTCCTGAATACACTCCTCCCAGCTTTTCTCTTTGTCTACATGCCTTAGCGGCAAATTATTTCTTAGTTCCTAAATCTATCTAGCAAATCAAAGTGAGTTCTTCTTGCCCCAGCATTCAGAAGAGGTGTTTTAAGTTTCCAAATTAGATTACTGTTTTTAACATTTTACGAATGTCAAATTTTATAGTTAATTCGTTAATTAGTAACATTTACTAGATCAGTTATTTTGGGGGAAAAGTGAGAGATTAAAATTTAAAGGTTGTTAAACTTCTTCCAATTTGGGAGATAACATTCTTCTAGTACTTACTATAGACGTCTTTAAATACCACATATAGCATATCAAAAATATTTTTTTGAAATTTGTAGTTGATCTTTCAGGAAATTAAGAAGGAAAAAAAAATACCCGGAGGCCAGAAAGGAAGTGTTTGCCTCTCAGGGTGGATAGAATTACTGGTCTCAATAACCCAGAGACCTATGTGTAAGAGTCAGCAATGGTGGGCCATGGACAAAGATGCAAGAAAAGCCCTACATTTAATGCTCAAGGGGCCAAGAAGGGAATTCAAAATGTTTGAAAAAAGTGGAGAAATCCCAAATTGCTCTTTCTTTTCTCCAGTCTCTAATGCAGCAGGTCTAAGCGGGCTCCCAATAGGATTGGAGGAGCCACAACTCAGAGGAAGAGGAAAATGACTGTCCATTCAGAGCAACTGTGGCACCCAAAGGACAGAGAGACTCCTTATTTCTTAGTTTTAGGTGGACACAATATTTTTATTTTACATGCATGTGGTTCTGAGAATTGAACCCAGTGCCTCATGCATGCTAGTTGAGCACTCTACCACTGAGCCACAACCCCAGCCCTAGGATGTCTACTCTTAGCATTCCTATTCAACATTATACCAGAAGTCCTAACCAATGCAGTAAGGCTTAAAGTGAAATAAAAGGTTTAAAATTAGAGAGGAAGGGCTGGGGTTGTGGCTCAGTGGTAGAATGCTTGCCTAGCATGTGTGAGGCACTGAGTTTGATTCTCAGCACACATGAAAAATGAATAAATAAAATAATTGATATTTTGTCTTTCAACAACTGTGGTGGTGGGGATTGAACCCAGGGCTTTGTACATGCAAGGCAAGCACTCTACCAACTGAGCTATATCTTCAGCCCACTAAATTTTTTTTAAAAAAATATTAGAATTAATAACAATTTTAAAAATTATTCCTATGTGAAATCCCAATGAATATACACATATGTAAAAAATTCTAAAGTAATATAAGTTCAACTCACAAAACTCAATTGAATTTCTACAGGTTAGCAATAACATCGTCCAGTAGGTATCTACTACTAACTGGGAACCAGTATACCGGAGCAAAGCAGAACCTGAGAGGTGGGAAGGAACTAGTGAAGTGGCACTCGCTTTCTCCATAGAAAAGTCTTAATTGGGCTTCTCCGAAATATTCACCATGGCTTATTTTAGGACTATCAGCAAAAGAGTCTCTGCAAAAGAGTTCAATGTAGATAAACTTCCTATTTTTGTGTCGCCCTATTTTACTTGGCCACTGGCCGGGAAGATACCAGCACTCCAGGTGCTGCACACTCCCTTACTAGTTTTTCATAAACATGTATCCAGTATAGTAGTTTGTAGAAATGTGCAAGCAAGGTCTCTGGCCTTAAATGGGCTTCAAAAAGATGTCTACATTTTTAAGATAAGTTACCAATTGGACTCCATGGTAACAGCTGGCAGGGGGAGGAAAGAAAGGGGAGAAGAAGCTTTCCCCTTCTCAGGTGTTGTCCTTGAAGGGTTAACTTGCCCCAAACAGTGAAAGAAAAAGCTGCTTTTATGTGAACTTCTGTAGACTGTGAACATCTGAGTCCCTGCCCTTACATGCTGGGTATAAAACTCTGAAACTCCCTGAACTCAGGGTTCAGAGGATTGATTGATTACAGCAAAAGCTGTGCCCTCTGAACCTGGCTGCAGCCAAATAAAACTGTTTCCTGCTATCTTCGGTGCCTTGCCTTGTCTGTCCCTGAAACACTAGGAGATAAAGAAGTGAAAGCAAGACAACATAAGGTCAAGGATCAAGAAAGGTAGAGGGGATGGCACACTGTTACCTGAAGTCAGTTGAGAATGTTCCTGATTTTTGGCCTTGTAGAGCTAGAGAGACAGTTCATTGGCTTCTCTCTTATTAGATCCAATGACAATCTCCCATGTCCCCATGCACAGAGATCAAGAGAATGATAGCGCATCTTCTTTCCTTTCTCCCCCTCTTCCTTCACCCCAGTGGGACATAAAACCTTTAGGGACTTCCAGTGATTGGGCTCTGATTGACAGCATCTCTTTCTCACTCCCTACCATACTGGCCCCACAGTACTTACCCCCACTTGGAGGAAACGAAAGAGAGACTAAGGTAGGAAAAAGAAACTGAAGACATGGATTTCTTTCCTTGGGGCCTAGCCTAGGAGCCCATGAATGGTTTCCTAGGGAACCTTTCCTCTCCTCCTTCACGTCTCCCTCCTGAGTGCTACTTGAAACAATGAAGCCTACAGTTTTTAGCTCTGGAGGGTGTTGTATTGCAAGGTGATAGGCTGGTTGCTCAGGATGGGTGTCATCAGAGTCAGGGCATTCAGGTAATCCACCTTCAGATTGCTATTCTATATCAAGCAGTATGCTCAGAGACCCCAAAGGGTAGAAATGACCTTGGGGCCAGGGATTTCCACCTGCAACCTGGGGGAAGAGGAGCTAAGCCTCCAAGTCCTGCATTGTTCCTCTGAGGGAAGCTAAGGAGGGGCGAAGCCTGTGACCCCCCTGCAGGTCCCTTGCAATACCCTGGCAGGTCAGCCCCTCTCAGTCCCTTAATAGGAGCTCCCCCTTCATAAAACTCTTAAATTAGAATATGTCTGGCATCATTGTCTCTCAAAAGATTACCTTTCCACTGAATATTATCTTTTAACTTTAGGATGTCCAGTTGGGTAGTAGATGGATGGCAAAAGGGACGAGCTTGTCCTCCCCAAAATAGGGATGTGCTCTGGACAAACAGTAAAGGTAGAAAGTTCATTTGGGACCCCTCTGTCTCCCCGGAGTCCTTCCCTCTATAATGTGCTAGGGAATTTTGGCATTACTCCTCCCTTCAAATGAGAGGGCACTGAAGAGCCCTCCAGCAGGCAAGGAGACACTCCACCAGAGCTAAAAGGCTACTTTCCTCAGGCTAGTCAGTTTCAGAATAGCAGGTGAGGTAAAAAAGGAAGATTTGCAAGAGGTGAGAGAAGGTAACTGTGAGAGCCCCGCCCCCTAATGTGCATTTGAGGCCATCCATCTGTTCCTTGGAAGGGAAGAGAAAGATAAGGATGGGATGTGGGTAACGTAGAGGAAGCAGGAAGGACCTTTTCTACAAAGATGGTAACACTATAGGACAAAGGTCAGGATGGCATCCAAATGCCAGAAGCTAGCTCCCTTTCTCTGAGATAATCTTGCTTAAATAGATGTTGCTACAGACCAATCCCCCTTCCCATTGCTGATGTTCCTTTGGGGGGAAGCAGGAAACTTGCCTTCTCCTCACTTCATCCTCTTTGCCTGATAGGGAAACAGAAGCCCAGGAAGGAAAAGATTGCACAGAAGGCCCTGAAGGGGAAACAGGCCTGAGGAATGGTGAATTTTTTTGTGGGAATGGTGGTTGCAATAGCAGGGCCTGAAGCATGGACTTGAGGGAGTGAGGACAAGGACAACTTCCCCAAAGTTGATCAGACAGAGAAGAGGCTTCATAGATGATCACCAGGCCTGAGAGAAATGGGGAGGCTGTAGCAATGGCAGATGCTGGCAGAGTTCCCGGGAATGCCATCACTGTCACCAGGTTGAGGGTGTACGACCTGTCCTGGTTGGTGAGTATGGTAACATCAACTTGCAGATGGTCTGGAGCTATCTTCAGATATTGCAGGGGCACCATGCCGAGTGCCACAGCAATGCCCTACAGCAGGTACAGTGCCAGCCCCATGCCATAGCTTAGGGTGTGCTAAGCACCTACTGTGCTTCCCCAGGACCAGGGGATTAGAGAGAGGGAGGGAGAGGAAAGGGAAAGAAAAGAAATAGAGGAAAAACATGGTCTTCTAGGCTTGAAGTTTAAAATCCAGTTGGGGAAACAAACATCCTGGCAAGACATAATGTTTTTTATTTTTATTTTTGGTAGTTGTAAATGGACAGAATGCCTTTATTTGTTTATTTTTATGTGATTCTGAGGATTGAACCCAGTGCCTCACACATGCCAGGCAAGAGCTCTGCCACTGCACTACAGCCCCATCCCTGGCAAGACATAATTTATTCTAGATTATAAGAATTCAAGTCACAAATCCGCAAAATCTTGAGATTGCAAATCCTACACTATAGATTAGAAAATACTCTTACAAGCTAGGAATTCAGAGAAGGGTTGTTCGGAGGTAGGAGCATAGGGTAAGAATAAATCCAAGTCACATTATCAACAGGATTGATGGCTAATTAGAGGAGAGGAGATGGAGGTGAGGAAACTTACAGATGATGCCAAGAGTTCTAGTCTAGGAGAAACTGATCAAAAGATGGGAAAGGGGGCCCGTCTGGGACAGGGGAGTACATAGTGAGCTCTGGATGTGTATGACTTAATGGTGGGACAACTAAGAGAAAATGTTGGTGACTGAGGGGTCTGAGAGTTGGGACTGGGCGCATGGATCCAAGAATTGACTACTCAGTGGGAGCCAGAAGTACAA
The DNA here is from genome assembly GCF_021218885.2 of Marmota monax. NCBI lineage: Eukaryota > Metazoa > Chordata > Mammalia > Rodentia > Sciuridae > Marmota > Marmota monax. Next base: position 8,107,762 of record NW_026693934.1, on the reverse strand, counting down.
AGAGTAGCCGGGGGTTCCCCAGCCCCTGCCAGGACAGATCTTTAACTCAAGGTCCTCTGCCTCCTGCCAGGGTCTTTTGATTTGAGTGTTTGTCATCCAAGCCTTTCCCTAGAGGTCACTCAACATGGACCAATGAACACAGAGCTACCAGAAGGCCCAATACAAAGTTGCAGGTGCCAGCTATCCATCAGCAAGCTAGGTTTTCTATTCTCCCTGTGGGTACAACTGCCATTAAGATTTGGAAGTAAGAGGAGGCAGAATGGAGGAGACTGTGAGGGTTGCAGGGAACACTCACCTCAGAACTCAGATCCTCAAGAAGGGGTGAGGTGTTAGTGGGACTTGTAGACCACTGGCTTCTGTGTGGATACAGGGCAGTTCCTCTCTAGTTGGAAACCAGGAACTGGTAAGCACCTGAAGGGCTTCTCCTCAGTCTCTCTTCTTAGGCCCTCCTTTAGCCACTGGCTTCCACTCATCCTGGTCATCATTAGGACGCTCGCTCAGCCACACCAGCACTTGGTTTGTGCCTGCCATGTGCACATTCATTATATCATTGGTTCTTACACTAAGGCCTTGAGGTAGATATTACCATCCTTTCTTACATAGGAAAACATAAATGGCTCCCAAATCCAGATGTTCAGCCCAGATGAGAGTTCCAGGTCTCCCTGGCTACTGGACATCCCCACCTGGCTGTACCAGGGGCAACGAATCCCTTCTGTTAAAAGTTGGATGTCACTTCATCTTCTCCCTTTTCTCATGGATTCTATGTCTTGGTGGAAAATGCTATGATCTTTCCAGCTGGGCACACCAGAAACTATCAGGGCATCTTCCTCCCTCTTATCTGTATTCCCTAAATCTAATCTGTCTCCAAGTGCTAGCAGAGGCTCCAGTTTGCTTCCCAAAGATCTCTGCATTCTAGTGCAACCAGATGACTGAGGGTTGTCCAGACCTGCCCCAAAGGTTTGTGCTCTTGAATCTCAGCTGGGACTATGACTGTCAAGCGGGAATGCTTGCTTCCCTCCTTCTACACTAGTCCCAATAGCCCAAGCACCTAGAGTCTCAGGGACCACCATGCAGCCTTTACTACATCTCCTCCGTGCAGTTGGCTGTTCTTCCTGTACAGGTCACATCTCCCCAATGATATTATCTGCAACTTGGCTCAGTAAATATCTGATAATAGCCCGGACTGTGGTGGAAGGTGTTCTGAGAACCTGGCAGGGAGGGCCACTGGAGAGGGGACCCCTGGGGGCATTAATGTTCATGCCACCAGTAGCCAACACCTAGAGTATGCCCAGTGGGCACTGTTCTCAGCTGTTGCACATCTTTAATCCTCAAAACCCTAGGACACACCTATCTTCAGTGCAATTCCACCCAAAATACAGAAGCTGAATCTAATTGTGAGGAAATAGGAGACAGAACAAAAAGGAAAAACATTCTACAAAATAAATGGTCTGTACTTTTTCAAAATGTTGTAACCATAAGAAATAAAGAACTGTTTATGAGGAACTGTTCTAGGTTAAAGAAGATTAAAGCGAAATGCCTACTAAATGCCATTTTTGATTCTGAATTAGATCCTGGACCAGAACAATGTTTTTTTTTTTTTTTCTTTTGCTGTAAAGAATATTGGTGGGACAGTTGGCAATTTTTGAATCAGGTTTATAAGCTAGATGATGGTACTGAAGCAATGCTAATTTCCTGATTTTGGTCATTATACTATGGTTATTTAAGAGAAAACCTTTAGTTTTAGGTAATATATACTGAAGTATTCAGAGGTAAATGAGCATCCTGGCTGCAATTTCCTGAAATGATTCACAAAAGAAAATAGTATTATGTTTGTATGACTGAAGAGAGGAGCTGGGGTAAAGATAATGCAAACATGGGAAAATGTTAAGATTTGAGGAATTTGTTCTTTCTTTTAAATTTCATTTTGTGGTACTCATGTAGTGGTATTCTAACACTGACCTATGTTTTTAGTTGTTGTTGTTGTTGTTTTGTTTTTGTTTTGTCTTATTGTTGCTGTTGTTTAATTTTGAGTCAATGTCTCATTAAGTTGCCTAGCCTGCCCTCAAACTTGTCATCCTCCTGCCTCAGTCTCCCAATTATTGACATTACAGGGGTGAATCTGGGAATCTGGAAGAAGAGTATACAGAAATTCTTTGAACTGGTGTTTATTTTTCTTTTCTAATTTTTCTGTAAGTGGAAAAACATTTCAAAACAAGCCTTTCAAAAATTATCCCTTGAGGCTGGGAAAGGTGGCACATGCCTGTAATCTCAGTGACAGAGAAGGCTGAGGCAGGAGGGACACAAGCTCAAAGCCAGCCTCAGAAAATTAGTGAGAGCAAGACCCTCAGCAAGCAATGTAGCAAGATGCAGTCTCAAAAAAAAAAAAAAAAAAAAAAAGCCTGGGAATGCAGCTAGGTGGTAAAGCATCATGGGCTCAATCCTTAGTACTACATGTATCTATCTATCTATCTATCTATCTATCCATCCATCCTTTGAGGAAGGCACATAGCCCCATTTTGCAGAAGGACAGAGAGATTCAGAAACTCACTGAAGGGCACAGAGATTGTACATGACAGAGCTGGGATTCCAACTCAGGTGGTCTGGCTTGCCAAATATGAGCTTTTAGCTACCTGGTCATGCTGCCTCTAAAATGAAAAGTGTCCCCCACTTTTGTTAGGGACCTCCATCTCACTACTATCTCCTGCAATTCCCCATGGACAGTGTTCAAGACAGACAAGAGCACAATCTTCACAGGTTTGGGATTCCTTGAGGTCTTCAGGCTGAAGCCAAAGGATCCATACGGGAAAGGCCTGGGCTACGTGGGAGGAAATCATCAGAGCTTGAAATGAGGTCAGGGTATCGGAGGGAATAGCCATGTATGGAGACTAGAACTAGAACTGCCAGCCACCACTCCCCCCCTCTGTCCTATCCTCTCCACCTGTCCTCTTGGTCCCAGGGTGAGGAGGGGGTCTGGGTAAGCAATCTGATAGGGTAGGGGCTTGAGCTAGAGAAAAGGAAAGCTGCACATCTCCTTGCTCAGCCTCTTCGTATAGAGATTATTCTACCCTGATAAACTGTCCTTGGTCCACATATTTCCCACTTCTAGCTGCCAAACAAAAACAGTTCCTTAAATCTGTACACTGTTTAAATCAAAACTGCACAATGGAAAAGGCACATTTACATAATCTTTCCCTCTCCCTTCTCTGCATCTCATGATCTTTGTCCTTGCTTACTAGTGTGTGCTGGCCCCTTTCCACCTCAGGGTCTTTGCATCTCCTATTTTCTTCATCTGGACCACTTTTCCCTGTGGCTTCAAAATGCTGTCTCACTCTCCTCTTTCAGACGATGGCTCTTGAGCTTGCCCTGACCACCTAAGTTCCCCACTGGTGCCCCATCATGCCCCTTTCTTTCAGAACTTCAGCATGGTCACTAGGGATCCTGTTTATGTTTTTGTTCAGTTTACTCCTGACCAGATAAAGTTCAGGGGCACTTTCTGTCTTGCGGGTGCCCACACAGGCCCTCAATAGCTGGTATACAGACCTGCTTGCTGCTCAGTGAATGTTCTACCTGGTTTTAACCCACTCTCTGAGATCAGGCAGCATCTTCCTGTGACTAGCTGCAGGCTTATGTAAGCAGTTTTCAACTGCAGCCTTCTCCCAGCATTCCCAGGTCAATCCAGGCCTCCCTGCATCTCCTCCTCTCCATCCCTCATGCCAACTATGGAATCTGGAGCTAAGGATAGACAGGTGAGGTGGGGGCCAAGGCAGAAAAATCTCCTCACTGATCTAGAAAAGACTCTGCAGTGCAATTTAAATCCAGGGATCCCTGTGGGGTGCCGCAGTCTGGCTGGGCACAATCAGGAGCCACTTGTCAAAAGAAACTAACTTTATTTTTAGAACCACACACGCCAAACAAAATAGCCTCTCAGGAAAAACCCTCAGAGCCTCAACTGCCACCACCGGCTTTCCACAAGCCTCTCCCTCCCCCCCAAGCTTCTCTCCACCTCCCACAATCCTCCTGCTCTTGAGGCCGATTGGCTGGGTCACGTGGGCGGAGCCAAAAAAGTCCCCCAATGAGCAGCTCCGTGGTCTGAAAGGGCAGGGAAACAGCCCAATGAGCATCACCGCAGAGGAGCCAATCAGCTAGATGTTGCTGGGGCCGAGGAGCCAATCAGCTAGATGTTGCTGGGGCCGCTGTGAGCCAATCATCAGCCAGCAGCTGGAAGTTTGCTGGCAGCTGGAAGTTTGCTGGGGCCCCTTTGGCTGTGGCTCTCAACAGTGGGGTCAGACTCTATCCTCACTTAGCTTCTGCCCTTCTCCATCCTGCTCCTTTGCTCTATTCTAGCTTCCCCAAGAGCACTCCCTCTAGAAATCACTCATACTACAATCCCCACCTCACGTGCTACATCACTTGCCCAGGACTCTCCACCCAGGCCCTGCTACTACAGAGCCTGACCTCGGGCACCAGCTTCTTGGCTTAGCTGCCAATTACTGTCATCTTTCCAGAGTCACTCACTCCTCTGTAGGGCAGCCCATCTTCCAGGTTCACCCAAGACAGAGGCCCTATCTGGAACTCTAAACTTTCATTTAATACGGGGACAGTCTTGAGTGAAGCAAGATAGTAAATGGATATCCCCAGGAAAGCCTCTTTGTCCAGTCTAGCTCTGCTCAAGGTTGCCATTCCCTTGCCTCCTTGCTCAAGCAGATAACAGTTTCCTGGTGGGAGGGGGGTGCTGTGTCTTTCCCATGAGGACCCTGAAACCAGAATGGCTCCTGTTGTCATTTGGGTACTAAATACTGAATTTGAAAGGTAAGAATCCCTGATTGCATCACATTGTATCTTGAAGCCACTGTCCACATCACTCTGCCCATCACTGGGGCTTTGTAAATATTTGCTAATAATTAGACTCCTAGAACCAAATTCTCTTGCCTGGGGATTCCTAAGTGCAAATAAAGTGTTGCTCAGAGACAGAAAAACAAGATTAGATATAAAAATAATAAAAAAAACCCTGAATCCAAATGCCAGTTATATCAGTAATATGCTTAAGACTCCAAATCCCCTGTATTTTGTTTCTTTATAGGGAGAATAACAGTTACTAGGTTGCTCAGCCTTTTGAGTTAACAAAAAGCACCTTTCCCAGCACCCTCTGATCCTCATCAATCCTCTTGTGAGGTAGAGGTTATTTTTGCCACTTCCCAAGTAAGGCAACCAAGATCTCACAGAGATTAAGACAGCTGGTGTGGGGAACACTTGGAACAGCCAGAACAGGGACGTCAGACTTTGCCACCAGGAAGGAAGGTTATCCCCCTTCCTACCCACCTCTGGTTCCCCAATGCCAAGCACTGTCCTCAAGACATGAAATGTCCTTGAATATTGTTTGAATTAACTTATTTAATTCTGACTTTCAGCTCCATAATCTTTCTACTATACCCAATTTCCAGCTTCACTCTGTTAAGGAGGAGCCAAGAGGTTCAATTAAGAACACAGATAGCAAAACACATGATAAAACCTAAAATACTAAGCAAATATAAGATGCTCTGACATTATTGCTGCTCTTAGGTAATTGTTTTGGTTTGAATCTTAAATGTCCCCCAAAGCTTTATATGTTGAAGGTTTAATTCCCAGCAATGATATGCTGGGAGGTGGTGGAACCTTTAGGAGGGGTCTAGTATCCTTATACTAGGAAGGAAGTTAGGTCATGGGAGGGTGTCCATCCTACATCTCAGGACTCCCTCCCCTCTGGACTCTGCCCCACCATCCCAGCTCCAATCTTCCATTTTCCCAGCCAACCCCACACACTCTCCAGGATCTGGGGGCTCTCCTTCCACAGCTGGCCTACACTTGAGTTGATAACAGGATTCAGGGCATGTAAGAGCTTTAGCAAGCTTACACCCAACTCCTGTATTCTTAGGGCTTCTGGAAGAGCAATTGAGAATCAAGAGAAGCAAACAGAGGCAGAGAAAAGGATCTAAGCAAAGAGAAGGAAGAAAATTAGAACAGAAATGCAATGTCAATCAGTAGACTTACTTTTAGAAATGACATTGTATTATAATTTCAAAATTATTTTAAATTATATTGTAGGGTAAAGCAAATAAATAGTTATATTAATGTTAATAAGTCAATGTTCACCCAACAGTGAAACATTATAAATGTTTTGCTTGTCAGTAAGTACACATTTGTTTACTCCACCATACTCCTACTGCACTGAGAAAAAGAGATACAATATAAGGTCAAATAAATTAATCCTTTCATTTCGATTCAGAATTAGCACTGTGGATCATGCTTTTGAAAACACATTTCCTGGATCGGACTATGAAATGCCCCATAAACAGTGACAATCTGGGAGCACTCGGATCACTAACACCCAGATCTCAACGTATTCCCCCACTGAAAGAAACCAGGGACTTGGAGAAAGGAATGTTCCAGCTCTGGAGCCAGGCAAGCATGTCAGTCTGAGACATTCTATTGTTTCAGAAAGTAATAAGGCATCAAGGCTGTGGGGATCCTGTACAAAGGACCAGAGGTAGCAGTGGTGGGGATGGGGGGCAGCTCCTTTGGGCCAAGTTTGGGATGATTTGAGCATCAAAAACAATAAAGACTACAAGCAGCTTTAATACATTGAAAGGATAAGAATCCATGAATCTAGACACAAAATAGAAAAACAGAAATATAGGAAAGGTTCAGGGGTGATTCTAGCCAGCATCTGAAGCTGGAAACTACTGCTTTTAGGATTCCGACCTTATGTCAACCAGTGAAGACTTCAAGACATGAAGACTGAGAAAATGATCGATGTGCACAGATTCCGTTAGATTTATCTTAGAACTCTCTAGAACAAAGAAGAACAGAGTATGGTAGAATAAATCTATACTTGCTGATAGGGGAAAAGATTTACGATATTTTGTAATTGAGCAAAAAGCAAATTATTACTATAGCATGTAGAGATAATACCATTTTGTTTTGTTTTTTAAAATACATATGCTCATATGTAAGAATTATGTGTAGAAAGACTATTACAGTGATATACACCAACACGAATCCTCTGTTAGTGAAATTATAATCTATTTTCCCACTTTTGCTTGTCTGTACTTCCTACGATGAATATAATTATTTTTTTTTAAAATACATATTACAACTTAAGGTTATACAAGTGAGAGAAGGTTGATCCCTCTCTGATTGGTGGAAGAAAGGAACGGCAGGGAGTCAACTGAGAGTTTGAGACGATGTCTTTCTCTGGGAGAAATCTGATCCCCTAGCTGCAGAAAGACCCAAGCAGCCATGGTGCCCCTGCCCCCAACCAGCCTGAAGGTCACTGGCAGGGAGACGCACAGTGGACACTTGGTGGACACTTCTGGGCTGGCCCAAGCTGACCCTTTCCTGGTTTGGGGGCCCAGGAGACAGGAAAGAGGCCCGATAGCACTTCCTGCATCCTTCCCTTGTCCCACTGCAATACATAGGGTACAAGAGCCTGGGACTCGTGTCCTTATTGGATGCATGGTGCCACCTGCAGTGACCACTGCCTGACATTCCTTTACCACCTGGGCAAAATGCACAGCTAGATTCAGAAGCAAGAATTTGAAGCTGCTCTAATTGAAGCTGCCTGAATGAAGGGATAAACACATGGGGAAGGGGTGGGTCCAGCCTGAGCACAGGGGTCTCCAGTTGAGTCCAGGCAGAAGGAACATGAGTTTGCATTTTTTGTTTAAATCAACCCCATTTCACCTCCAGAACAACCCTCTGAGGTAGATAGTCTTATAACTTCCCATTCCACATGAGGAAACTCAAGCACAGAGACCAAAACTGGTCCAAGTTACACAACACTTGGAACCAAATCCAAGCCCACCTAACCTTGATGCTACTGTTCTCCAGTGACTATACCTGAGATGTCCCTGCACCTATGTATTCTGTTCTCTAAGGGCCACTGCTTGCCCCAGACCACTGGAGGCCAGCCATTTCATGCTTCCTCATTTTAACCCAGGCAGGTGCAGGATGTGTAGAGAGCCCTTTCAGGCCTGGTCCCCTTGGTCCAGAAAGGGAAGTGAGCCAGGCTGGGTAAGCAGCTAATTACTTTGATGACTTAGGATGACCCTGCCATCCTGGGTGGCAGTGGTGAGAGTTAAAAGGAAGCATTCAATGTGCATAAGCAGGGGAACAGGTCACAGGGCCCTGACCTGACCCTTCTCCATGGGGGCTGCTAGAGCCATTCAGAACAGGATGGGGAGGACGCTCCCTGAGGCCAGATCCACATTCTTCCCCAGGTCCCATGGACGGGCTCTTCCTTCCCACCTTCCTGACTCACCCTTGGCCACCTGGGCTGCAGGTTCTGTAGGAAGTGCTGAAACCAAGCCCATTTGAATTGCTCCTTAGCATTCTATAAAACCAAAGAGCTAAGTCAGGAGGAGAAGGAGCAGTGGAGAGAAATAAGAAAAAAACTGTGAGCAGGAGACCCTAGAGGGCCCGCAGCTACTCGCCCCAGCCCAGGAAAGCAGTGAAGGCAGCAGGAGAGGGTGAAGTCGGCTCCCTCCTGGGTACATTCACAGTACCACTGCACCTGCAAACCAAGGGCAGTGGCAGGCACATGTGAAAAAGAAGCAGCTATAATCTAAATTTTAGAAAAAGACAGCCACCTTCTATCACCCTGGGAGCATAGCTCACTGCTTCCTCTGGAGGAGCCCAAAGCACCCTAGCAGGTAGCCTTGTCCATCTCCTTGCCTCTGCCACCTTCCTCACAACACAGTGCTCCCCCGTGGTGAAAGCCTCCTTACAAATGCATCTCAAAGGCTCTGATCTCTCTAAGGTTGTGCAACAGAAGTTACATCCTCTTTGTTGTCCTTCCTCGTGACAGCATCTAAACTGGGCCTTGAAGAATTAACTGCTAGATTAAAAAGAAATAAAATCCTACAAGCAAAGGCAAAAAGGAGGTGACCGAGAGCTGGCTGTGGGGGAGGCTGGAGTGCACTTAGTGGCATGAACAATATGAGGAGCTCAGTGCCTGATCTTAGCTCTGAACGCTGAGATGTTGAGACTGGAGCCTCTAAAGGTTTCTACAAAGAGTACGTCTTCAGTTAAGGTTCACTCTCTTGTCCTTTGTAAAGCAAATTAAAAGAAAGGGAGAGAGGCAGCCAGGAAGAAGAAGGGGCGGGGGAGAAAAGAAAAGATCTGCACAGAAGTTGTAGATTTGGGAGTGAAAAGCTGGGTTATTCAAGAGGTATTTTAGGCCACTGGGTCTGGCAATTGTTTGGATGTGGAACACAAAAGGGACAAAGGTGTCAAGGATGACTCACATTTCCAGTCAGTCTAAGGGGATAATGCCAGTGACAATGACCAAAATGGGTAAGTTGGAAAAAGCTGGTTTGAGGAAATAAAGCAGGCAGGAAGGCGAGGAATCATTTGGGTTCAAACATAGGCTTCGCCATTCACCATTGGTGCACTGGTGGGTAGCCTGTTTCTGTAAGCACAAGTAATCTCCCTGAGTCTCAATTTCCCTTGTTCTCAAATGGCACAGCACTCAGACCATTGTAAGTATTCCATCCATGGAGGCAGTTATAGTTATCAATTTAGAATTACTAGGCTGTGATTCCAGTGATAGTGGCCATACCCCATCATGGGGAGTGTTGGTTACATACAACCAGGTATGCAAAGGACTTAAGCTGCCATCCAAACCAAGGCGCCAGTGGGAAGATGGCGGAGAGTTAAGCAGACCCAGCTAAGTGTCCACCCTGCTCAGCCCCAATATAGAATCTGGGTCTCAAACACAAAATCCTCTGTCCAAAAGCCCAGAGGAGAGATGGAAAAGGCTGGGGAAGAACTGAGAGTATCCATTTGTGCCTGAGTTGCAAAGCTCTGTAACCCCTGTCCATAAACGGAAGATCATTTTGTTCTTGCTGATATATTGATTTAAGTAATCACATATGTATACATTTTAGATCCTCAGGCCTTGGACTGCTTGAAGGCAGAATGAATTTGCTTTTTATTCCTTCCTTAGTCTAAATGTGCTGTCTGCCCACAGGTGGTGATAAGAAGGAAACTTGATGTGTTAATATCAAAAGGTGATGGCTTCTACCTCAAACAGGTTGGTTTTATCAGCCTGGTCTAGGTATTTAGAAGAATGACTATGTACCTCTGTCCTATGGCAGGCCCAGGTAGGGAGAGGCCCACCCAACTGGGAACTGCTGACCTCCATGCTTTGGATATCCCTGATAGCACTGATCTGATTGTGTGCTTCCTCAGTGATGACCACCTAGCCCTGCAGCTGGATGCCTGTGGCCTGCCAGGTGGTCATGGACAGCAGCATTGGGTAGGAGAGCACTACCAGCTGAAGGGGTAGTGCTGAGGCTTGTCCTGTAGCAAACTTACTCAATCCAGCTAAATCCTGATGTGAACTGGTTTATTTCCTTTTGGACTGTGCATAGGACATTCAAGAGAAGAAGCTACAGCTTAATACTAGTACTTTTCTCAGGTGTTTTATGTAGGATGTTTAGTATATGAAACACATAAAACTAGAACTGACCTAATTCCAGAAGGAACCAAGGTTGGGATAGGGGAGGAGAGTGGAATCCCTGCTTCTGAGTCTTGTCTCAACACCCAAGGTAGTCTCTAAGGCCTCCATGATTCCTTTCAACAGTGAAAACCACTGATAGCCTATAAGGCAGCCCTAGCTTCTGGTTGTAGAGCTGCTGTTTCTCAGCTGAGTGGCTCTGAAAAAGCTGTCTGAGCTCTCTGTCCCTTGGTTTCCTTATCAGCCAAATGGGTTTGATAAACTCTATCCCAAGTGAGGGTTGAGGAATGGTATTGGGGATAATAAAATAAAAAAGAACTTTGTGTGTTGTTAAAAAGATTTTCCAATTAAAAGAATATTGATAAACATTTTCTGTAGTGCTGGCTTAGCAGTCATGAATTCTTTAAGTTTATGCTTCTCTTGGAAGATTTTTATTTTTTCTTCAATTCTGAAAGATAGCTTTGCTGGATATAGCAATCTTGGTTGAAAATTATTTTTCTGGCTTATAGAGTATCTGCTGAGAAATAAGAAGTAATTCTGATTGGCTTGCTTTTACGTGTTACCTGATGTTTTTCTCTTGAAAACATTTTCTTTTAAATTTCTATCCTTGACTAGGGGGAAGGAGGATGAGGGGGAAAGGGCAAGTACTAGGGTACAATATCGGCTAAATTACATTGTTATATCATGTACATATATGAATATACAATAAATTCCACTACTCCTCCTAGAAGGTGAGGCAGCTGAAAGGAGACTCAAACCAGGACTTCCCAGGTAGCTGCCACAGCCCCTCACCAGATCTTCCGTCTCCACTAAGATTTTGTCCCGGAGGATGTAGAAGAGGAAGGCAGCCTGGATCTCCTGCTCCTTCTCTTCAGCTTATCTTCCTTAGCTGTGTTCTTCTCTGTTGGTGGTACAGGTGAACGGAGCAAAGACAAGAAGGGCCACAACAGTCTTTGGGGCCAAAAGTGAATATGGTAACATCTAGACCAAGTGGCAGTGTCTATAAAACCTATTTTACTCAGTTTTTTTTTTCAGCTGTGACCAAAAGACCTGACCAGAGCAATTTTATAGGAGGAAACGTTTATTTGGGGACTCCCTATTTCAGAGGTCCCAGGCTCCATTCCTCAGGGCTTGAGCTGAGGCAGAACCTCATGGCAGAAGAGTGTGGTAGAGGGAAACATGATGATCAGAAAGCAGAGAGAAGCTCCACTTGCCAAATACAAAATATATACCCCAAAGGCACGCCCTCAATGACCCTCCTCCTCCAGTTATACCCTACCGCTTCAGCCACCATCCAGTTAATCCCATCAGGGGATTAATTCACTGATTGAGTTAAGGCTTTCATAACCCAATTATTTCTCCTCTAAACCTTCTCGCCTTGTCTTACACGTGAGCTCTTGGGGAACACCTCATATCCAAGACTTGTCTAAGCACTGCTTACTGTGGTCTCATCAGAACATTCTGGTATTTAATATTCTCCACAAGGGGACTGTGAAACCATTTCCAAGTCAGGGACTAGGACTTGACACTGGCCTAGAAAGCTGAAATACTCTTTTCCAAGGAAGGGGACTAAGGAGGGAACCAAAGCCTGGTGTCCCATTATTTCCACTTAAGACACTTATAGTCTTTATCTCCATGTCCCTGGCCTGACCTCACCATAGTGTTTCTGTCCCTTCCTCCCTGCCCCCTTTCCCAGCACTGTTCAGCCACACATGGTCCAGGTGCCTACAGCATTTGTTTCTCTGTATCTCCAAGAAGTCATTGATAAGCTGCACAGAACCTGGGGTGTTCATGTGTTCATTCACACAAAGACAGGAGAAAGAAAGAAGTCAACAAATTGTGCTGGTCAAATGATGGGCCTCCCCAGCTTGCCTCCTTTCCTTTCCAGAAGTAAGAAGGCCAGGGAAGGGATTGTGCTCCCATTATTCATCCTACCTCAGAACCACTGTCTTTCTGTGCCTGGATCAGAAAGACAAAGGCATGGGGACAGGAACAAGATGGCACTTAGGCTGACATCTTGCCTCTACGTACCTGCCAGGAGCTGAGGGAGCCAAGCAGGCTTCCCTGCCCAAGTTCCTCTTCTGTACTTTGTGCACAAATTGGGTCAGTTGGGAGTGTACCCAACTACAATAATAAATCTGGTCATAAGAAGGGAACTTCAAAGAGGGGACTTTAACATCCCAAAATATTCTCTGCACTTTGAGTCTTACCATGGCCCAAGAGCCTGAGGGAACAGGGAGTGGCTGCAAATGCATACATCTGAAGCAAGGTAACATCATCCCACATGCCTCTCATCTACCAGGGGCCATAGGACTACCCAAGCCACCACAACTCTACAAGTTCAAAGGGATACCCACAGCCGCAACTCCTCCCATTAGTCAGGTTCAGCCTCTAATCCAACTCCTTTAGAGGGCTTGGTGGCTGTAGAAAAGCTATTGCCCCTGAGTGCTGATCTTAGCTTGGCAAAGATCACTTAGCTGGGGAGAGCATGTCAGAGGACACACAACCCCACAAAGGGAGAGACAGAGGCTAAGCCAGATACTCTCTATTGTGAGATTTAGAGAATGAGGAGAGAGAAAAAGAGAAAAATAGGAGGAATGAAACCTACTTTCAATAGAAATCAGAAGGCTTGAATGAATTCAAGTATTTCTAAAAATATTTTTTAGTTGTCAATGGACCTTTATTTTATTTATTTATATGCAGTGCTGAGAATCAAACCCAGTGCCTCACACATGCTAGGCAAGTGCTCTACCACCAAGCCACAACCCCAGCCCCAAATCCAGGTATTTTTAAATTTGAGAAGTGTCAGAGCCATATATACCTCACTGCACTCCATACAAATGAAAATATGAGCAAGAAGAAAAGAAACTGCCATAAGGGAGTCAAAGGACAGGGTGCTCTAGATTGCCCCACCTCTCATCTTCCACCATCACAGCTTCTAGGGACAAAACCATGGGAGTCTATGGCCCAGAAAGGCTATGCCTTGGTGCTCTGGGGCAACAGGCCTCTCCAGGGGCCTGTCCCAGCCTGCAAAGATAGCAATGAGAGTTCAAGCTTTGGGCCTGGGGAGCCACAGAGTCTATAGATTGGAAGCTCTTTATCAACAGGAAGTTGCAAAGCAGATGGAGCAATTTTTTTTTTCCACAAATGGAGCACAACTTTTCATTTCTCTGGTTGTACGTGATGTAGAATGTGCAATCATACCCATACACAGGGGTAGTAAAGTCCAATTATTTTACCATCTTTCCCTCCCCTCTCCCCTCCCTTCCCTCTTCTAAAGGAAGTAGCAAGGAAACAGTTAAGTTATGTGTACCAAATAACAATACTTTTTTTTTTCAGAGCTGGATATTGAATCCAGGGTCTCATGCATGCTAGGCAAGTGCTCTACCACTGAGATACACCCTAATTCTTAAGATACCAGACCCTCTGATGTCACGTACCAAAGCATATGCTTGGGCTGCACACTTGGGCTGCAGAATGTGGCGGGTCTGCTGCAGGTGCACTTCTCACTTCCTCCTCTGGCCTGCTCCTCCTAGAAGGCGAGGCAGCTGAATGAAGACTCAAACCAGGACTTTCCAAGGTTGCTACCACAGCCCCTCGCCAGATCCTCCACCTCTTCAGGTCTGGCCTTGTTGATCAGCACAGAAAACTTGTATTCTCCCTCCCAAAGATTCACTTTCCATCACAATCCCTTCCCTGGCCTTCTTACTTCTGGAAAGGAAAGGAGGCAAGCTGGGGAGGCCCATCATTTGTTTTCATTTCATTTTTCATTCCTTAATTGAGTTTGCAGCCCCTGAACCACATTGCTGATGGCAACAATTAGGCTCTTTTCTCAGATGAGTAAAGAATGGGAACCCAGGTGAGTAATGACTGAGGGAGCCCTGTTGACAATAGCTGTAAAAAGACAGCAAAGAGCACTATCATTAAAGAAAACTGATGTAAGGGCTAAAGGCCATGCAAAGACAGAAAAGATGGAATACCTAAATCTTAGAATCAATCCAAAATAATCATGGAAACTGTTGCCTTGATCACTCCCATTTTTTGTCACCCCACCCCAGATCTCAACTTTTTAATTTAAATTTATTTTATTTTATACTAGGAATTGAATCCAGGAATCTTAACCACCCAGCCACATTCCCTTTTATTTCTTATTTTGAGACAGGGAATCACTAAGTTGCTGAGGCTAGCTTAGAATTTGTGATACTCCTGCCTCAGCCTCCCAAGTCGCTGGGATTACAGATGTGGGCCATCACACCTATCCCAGGTCTCACCTTCTATTGCTCTACCAAGTCACTTTCTTTTTTCTTCTTCACAAATTGGGGAACCCAGTGCAGTCCTCCATCAGGCCTTAGGTATCAGGTTTAATTTTTCAGGGGCTCTTTTTTGGTAGGGAGAAGAGGGAAACCAGGACAGGTCTTTCCCATCACCGAAGGAGGCAGGTTCCAAGAAACAGTCTCTCCTCGATGTTTCTTCTGTTTAAGGTCATGAGCCCTACAAATGAGAGTTAAGAACTTTTCCCTCAGAAGGAAAAATGACCTTCAGAAATGGAGGGCAAAAAGCAAAGCTTCCCTAATGACTTCCCCATATTAATAAGGGCTTCAAAAATTAGAGGATGCTCTAAGACTATGTAGAAGAGGAAAGAAAGGGAATTAGCAGTACATTAGCCGATAAAAGGAGGGAAAGGAAGAAATAAAAATTGGGCTCAATAAGCAGGAAAGAATTCCTTTTAATTATATAGCTGGCCATTCTAAAAAGAATTTAAAGTGGTTTATCAGGTTATATATAAATAGTGCAAATTAACATAATTAGACAGTGGTAAGAAATTACATAAATAGTGCCCCAAAGAATTAAGGCCTAATACTACATAGTATGAAATCCCATATACTTGCCAAGGGGGATACACTTGACTCTAAGCTTCAATGAAACTGAAGTGCAGCTATATTTTGATCAGTCACATGACTCCTAGTGTTTAATTTTTTTTTAAAGCAAACCAATTGCTCTTGAAACTGTATTATTGATTTAAAGATCAGAAATTTCCCCTGTGGATCCTTGGTATGTGTTGAATTATATCCCCTCAAAATCTCTATGCTGCAGTTCTAATCCCAGGATCTCACAATCTGACCTTATTTGGAAGTAGGATCATTATAGAAGTAATTAGTTTAGTCTGTTAAGATGGACCTTAGTCCTTTATAAGGACTAGCATCCTTGTCAAAAGGGAGAAATCTGGATGCAGACATGAACAGAAGGAAAGAAATGATGAGACACAGGAGAAGAGGGCCATCTATACACCAAGGAGAGGGTCCTAGACAGATCCTTTGGTCAGGCCCTCAGAAGGAACCAACCCTGCTGATACCTCGATTTCAGACTTCCAGCCTCCATATTTTGCAAGGTAATGGATTCCTGTTTTTAAGCCCTCTAGTCTGTGGGACTTTCTTATGGAGCTTTGTAAACTTACACAATTTTTCTAGAGAAGAGACTGCAGTGGGTCCTACAGGCTCCTGCTCCTAGGGTCCTAGGTGGTTCAAGAAGTATCTGGAGGGCCAAGACCTTCTGCTCAGATAGTCAGCTCTCTGAACCTGCTCAGCCCAGAGGCATCCCCAAGTATCCAGAGTAGGGTTTTGAACCTGTTCCAGGTTGGGTGCGCTGTGGGTACAGCCTGTGAGCATAGTGTGGGAAAATGGGCAAAATAGAGGGTAGGCATTAGATGCCATAGTCAAGCTACCTCAGTTACATCCTGGCTCCTCTGCTTGTCAGCTCTGATCCTCTGGCTATCTCTCAAGGCTCATTTCCACATATGTAAAAAAAGGAATGATAATAGTAGATCCCTTCCTCATAGAGTTGGTGCAAGCATTAACTTAGTTAATATACATAAAGGTTAATAGCTACAGCAGGATCAAAAGAATACATGAGGAGCTGGGGCTGTGGCTCAGTGGTAGAGTGCTTGCCTAGCATGTGTGAGGCACTGGGTTCGATTCTCAGCACCACATATAAATAAATAAAGGTCCATTGACAACTAAAAGAAATATTTAAAAAAAAAGAATACCCGGTACATAATAAGTGAGCAATTGGAGTTAGATTTTTTTTGCCATTATCAAGTAGTAGTAATAATAATTATAATTATAATAAAATTATCATTATTTTGAGACATGGCATCTATCAGCCCCCACCAAAATCTTAGAAGTTCTCATGCCAGAATGATACTTCTGATAAGTGGCTGGATCTCACAGCTTTAGAAAAGGCCAAATGTACCATTTCTCTCAGCTTTGGATAGACACTTATGGCAGAGCTCTGGGCAGCACTTCCCAGCAGAATCCAGGGACAACCATTCTGTGCTGCCTGTGAGACGAGGAGCCATAGGCTTTAGCTGCCACCGGTCTGGGACAGGCATCAGTGACCTGGTTACAGAGCCTCTTCCCTCCTCTTGAAAGTGAACTGAGGAAGTTCCTGAGGGAATGGTTAAATTTATCTTCCAAAATCAATCCTGGATGCTCTCTTAACACAAAGACTAAAGGACAACAGAGGCCCCACAGTGCTATATCCTATAACAAGACAATAAAAATTGTAGGCGGAGGGGACTGGAAATGTATCTTCAGTAGTAGAGAACTAGCCTAGTGTGTGTGAGACCGCTGGTTCAGTCCCCAGCATGGCAAAAGGATTTTTTTTTTTTAATATAGGTTTTGAGCCTATTAAAAGACTATAAAGTGCATGCCTGTAGCACCAGTGATTTGGGAGGCTAAGGAAGGAGGATGGCAAGTTTGAGGCCAACCTCAGCAACTTAACAAGATCCTGTCTCAAAAATTTATAAAAGGGTAAGGAGTGTAACAGTAAACTGCTCCTGGGTTTAATTTCCCATACCAATTAAAAAAAAGCTGTATAATGAAATGTTTATCTCAGTCATAAAATAAACTTAATACAATAGTCACAGAACATCTAGCTTTGAGCATTATTATTTCATGAAGTACCATACTATATAAAACAGTTATGAAATTTATGCCAAGACAAGTAAATTCATTCATTCTAAATGCCTGGTTGTAGGAGTGCTGGGCTTGTGGCTGGGCACACAGAGGTGCAGAACCCCTTGATAATACCTGCAGACACAGGAATAACATACACAGTGAGGGAGGAGGAAGGCCAGACTAGAGCAGATAGAGGGGAACCAGCTTCTCTGGCCAGTTCCTGAGCACTCTCAGATACCCTGTCAGGCCTGAATTCCAAGGCAAGAGTTTCGAGGGGCTTTCCCCACAGAAACCAAGTGGCTTCAGGGGAAAACCTACAGATTTACCCATATCAGGAGACTGCCGCAGGCTAGACTGTGGCGTAGACACTTTGATCAGCCTGATAGTTCCAGTCATTAAACACCAACAGGAGACCACCAAAGTTCACCCATACCAGGAAAGTTATCACTGAGACTGAGGGAAAAAAAAAGAAAACACACAGGAAAGTTATCACTGAGACTGAGGGAAAAACAGAAAACACACCAAAAGAGACAAAGCAGGCGGGGAAAGCTTCAAAATGCCAATATAACAGAAAGATGTTTCCATGAAACATAAATAGGACACTATTTTAAGATCAGAGAATAAGGACAAGTTCTTAAAAAACAAAGATACGTTAGCAGATATAACCTGAATAGTAACATTGGACAATAAAATACAAAAAGGAAGGGAAAAAATATCCAGAGAATAGAATTTAAAGCAAAAACAAATCAGGGCTGGGGTGGTGTCTCAGTGGTAGAGCATTTGCCTAGTATGTGTGAGACACTGGGTTTGATTCTCAGCACCACATATAAATAAATAAATAACATAAAGGTCCATCAACAACTAAAAATAAAATTAAAAAAACAACAACCAACCAACCAAACAAACAAAAATTAGGGTTCCCTAAGAAAAGGGCAATTATAAGAACTATAACTATAGGATTAACCAGGAGATCTAAAACACAATGAATGGGGGCACAAAGCAAGAAGAATATTGTCAAATATAAGAACATTTTTTAGAACTGAAAGGTAGCAACCCCCGGTTTAAAGAGACTATCAAGTTCTCAGGACCGGAACTCAAGCACACATACATCAGGTCCATCAAAATGAGATTTTAGAACACAGAGGATAAAGAAAAGATCCAGAAAACTTAGAGAAGAATAGGATCAGGTCACAAAGGACTGAGATGTTGACCGTCACTGGATTTCTCAATAGCAATCATGGAAATTATTTTCAAGCTAGAATTATATACCCAACCAAACTATCAATATCAATCAAATGAAGGGCTGGGATTGTGGCTTAGTGGTAAAGCGCTTGTCTAGCATGTGTGAGGCCTGGGTTCAATCCCCAGCACCATCACAAAATAAATAAATAAATAAAAATAAAAATCAATCAATCAAATGAGAAGGCAGAATAAATATATTTTCAGACTAGCAAACCCTCAAATACTTACCTTTTATGTAACCCTTCTCAGGAATGTGCTCTACCAAAAAAAGGAAGTCAACCAGGAATATATGGAATCTAGGAAACACAGAATCCGACACACACACAAATAAATAATAAGAAAAGCATATGTAACAACATGGATGAATTCCCAAAATATCATGCTGGCTGAGCAAAAGGGTAGTCCTACAAGTACACACAAAAGAATATAGACTGTATGATTCCCTTTTTATGAAGTTCTAGAAAGAAAACTAATCTATAGAGACAGAAAGTGGATTAATAACTCTTGGGGGCTGGAGGGAGGGTGCAGTATGTGCTAGGTGTTTGGAGTGGAGGAGCAGCAAGGACCAACAGCAAAGAAACTTGGGGGGGGGTGATGGAAATGTGTTGCATCTTGATTGTGGTAATGGCTGTATGAATGTTTACATCTGTCAAAACTCACAGAACCTGTGGACTTAAAAGTGGTATATTACAAGCATTTTGGGGGTTAGGGTGTAGTTCAGTGGTAGAGTGCTGAGGTTAATACCAGTATCAGTGCCACACCCCCCCCCAAAGTGTTATATTTTATTGTATGTCAATTATACTCAAAGTTGATTTTTTAAAAAGAGGATGGGAAATCTAGGATTTCCCCAGAAAAGCTGTGAAGTGGATCTCAGGAGCTACTAACTCAGATTAGAGGAAAGGACAGAAGCCTCTAGAAGGAGGTCTCCAGGGTAAAACTGGAGCTGTGATCGCTGTGTCTGAACTATGTTCCCCCAAATTCATACCTGAAACCCAGCCCCTCATGTGACTGTATTGCAGTCTGAGTCTTCAGGGGGTGATTAAATTTAAATGAAGTTATAGGTGTGGTGCCCTGACCCCACAAAACTGGCATCTTTGTAAAAAGAAAGAGACACCACAGATCTCCTTCTCTCACCTCTCCATGAGGACATAGGGAGAAAGCAAACATCCACAAGTCAAAACGATAGCCCTCCTTGGAACCCGAACCCTGCCAGAACCTTGATCTTTGACTTTCCAAACTCCAGAACTGTGAAAAATAAACCTCTGTTGTTAAGTCATCCAGTCTATGGCATTTTGTCATGGCAGCCTAAGCAGACTAAGAGTCATTTTCTGAGAAGCCACTAAATGGTGTGGGAGAGACTGGCATAAGTATATTAAAAACGAAACACAATTTTAAAAGGCAATTATTAACTTTAGAAAAACAAAATATATTGTTTGCAGAAAAAAAAACACACCATTAGAACATACTACTTGTTATGGTTTAGATACAAGGTGTCCCCCCAAAGCTTATGTGTGAGACAATGCAAGGTTTAGAGGAGAAATGATTGGGTTATGAGAGTCTTAACCCAATCAGTGAATTAATCCCCTGATAGGGATTAACTGAGTATGTAACTGAAGGTGGGTGTGGTGTGGCTAGAAGAGGTGGATCATTGGGGATGTGACTTTGGGATATATATTTTTGTCTAGTGGTGAAGGGAATCTCTCCCTCTGCTTCCTGGTAGCAGGTCTGGAGTCACTTCCCTCCACCATACTCTTCTTCCATGATGTACAGCCTCACCTCAAACCTCAAGGAATGAATCCTGCCTTCTATGGACTAAGACCTCTGAAACCATGAGCCTCTTCTACAATTGTTTTTCCTCTACATAAATAAACTTTTCGTCTTCTACAGTTGTTCTAGTTGGGTCTTTCAGTCACAGCAGAGGAAAAGCTGATTAAAACACTACTTAACTTAGCAAAGACTATAAACCTGTAACTATATTGGAAGGATGGGGCCAGGGAGGGAAAAAAGAGAGTTGTCTTACCTATCATAATAGGAAGGCACCAGCAACAAAACACCATAAATCAAGATAAGGTAGCAAAAGCTCATAGCTTAGATATAAGCTATGCAAGTCTGTTTCTTAAGAAACCATTCAATGTGCACCAATAAAAAAAATATATAGAAAAACAAACCATTCAATGAACTGAAAGTGCCTACCCAAGGAATTGTTTGATAAATCTGACTTCTTTAATGACATGAATTATTATTTGATTTAAATTTTTTTAAAAAATTAATTTTTTAAAAAATGTAAACAAAAAAGGAGGATATACTCAACAATATCAAACATTATGAGTGGTTAAGTAATGACCTGAAATAGCCAAATCTATTAATTAGAAAGACACTACTCACTCCCCAAAATACTTCAGTCGGTTGGTAGGGGAAGAAGTCACATGGCCCTGGGTTTTATTGGAAAATAAGAATGCCAGCTGGGCACAGTGGTACAAGGCCAGCGGTTTCAAGGCCAGCCTTAGCAACTTAGCAAGACCCTGTCTCAAAATTTTTTAAAAAACTAATAAACAGGCTGAGGATGTAGCTCAGTTGTGAAGCATCCTTATGTTCAATCCCCACAAAAAAAAAAAAAGAAAAAGAAAAAAAGCCCAAAACCAAAAGAATACTATCCCCCAAAAAAACCACACACACTATTGTTGTGATCCATTCTGTTCATTGGTAGCACTTATTCCCTCCCACTCACTGTATTTGAAGGCAAAATAGAGTTGACAATCCTCCTATCTCAGGAGACCTGTGTGTCATCTCAAGTAAAGGAGATGCATTTCCTCAGTGAGTGAGATAAAAGGGATGAATCACTGTCTTTTAATTGATTCAACATGTTAAGAGCCTGTTATGGAAGCCCGGCTGTGGTACCCACCCATACTACTTGGGAGATTGAGGTGGGAGGATCACTTGAGTCCAGGAGTTCCAGAGCCTAGGCAACTTAGGGAGACCTCATTTGGGAAAAACAAAGAAAAAGTGAAAAAGCAAGCCTCCTAGAGGCCAACCTGGCCATGCTCTGCTAGATGACAAGGACAGAGTAATGAGGACCACAGGTCCTTATGTTCCAGGAGGTGTGGGCCTAGTTAGGGGACCTTCATGTGTTTTTTTGTAATAGACATTATAGTATCACATAGTACGAGATACAAAAGTATCACATAAAGTGCAGGAGAGAAGCTGGGAACCACTCACTGCAGCTCTATAATGTTCAACATTAGCAGCCCTTGATTGGATCCCTCTGGCACTTGGTAACCTAGTTCCTGGAGACTAAATATGTTTGATCTGTGAAAAAGCCAAAGTCATTTCCGTGTTCCTCAACATCAAAGCAGTTGTGTGCCTGGAGAAATCTGGAAATTTTCAATGTTATCTGAAAGTTCTGCAATGGTTTCCACAACCATTTAAATTCTTGGTTGCCTTTACCTTAGTTTCCCCCCCCCCCAGACCCTGGATCTGTGTTTAATTATTTAATAGAGGAAGTGACTATTACTTAGAAAGTTAAACCGAGGCACTACATGCTCAACTTCAAACCATGAAAATCTGCATAGGCAAGCAGCAAAAGCAAGTAGGGCTGCCTGCAAGTTGTCTTAATCATAGTCCCTCATTAGTCACATTTACCATGCCAGCTGGACTCTCAAATATCCCAATCTTGCCAGCCCTCCACATCTGGTATGGCTTTACTATGAAGTCTTTTTGGAAGTAATAGGGTAAAAAGGGAAATAGATGCCACCAACTTCCTGGGCTTTATAAGCCATGGTCCTAGAAGAAAATAGGAAGAAGAATGGTGGCTTTCTCAATAAGCCAAGAAATGGCTTGGAATCTGCAGAGGAACCTAACAACCATCTCTAAGCTTATCTGCTTGTCACAGAATTTCTCCTTGTGTTATACATTTTATTTTTTGTAAGCAGAGACTATGGTCTATCATTTGTATATTCACATGATGCTGCACTAGAATCATGCAATATATCTAATGACATTTCTCAGAAATAGCAGAACACACCCAGGAAATTCCCAAACTGAATCTCCCTTGGTATTTCACTGCTGCTTGGATATCTTCCTAATGCCCATATGAAAGCCTGGGAGCTTTCCTCCTGAAGATGGTACCTCTGGGATTCAGGCTGTTGCCTGTGATCACTTTGGCAGCATTCTTTCCCTCAAGTCTCTGCAATGCAGCAGTTGCATGATGCCCAAACTGCTTCCTGTCATGAAGGCTTATAAAACCATGGCACACGGGCAGAGAATTAGAAGCACAGCTTGTTAAACAGGCACCAGTGAATATACATAGCGCTATTTTACAGATAGTTTTCATGTGCTTCTTACTTCATCCTACTCTCCATTTCCAGTACAGAGCTGCCCCCCTAATAATTTTTCTGGCCTCAAGAAATAAGGCCTTTCCAGGGGATGGGGTTGTGGCTCAGAGGTAGAGCGTTCGCCTAGCATGCATAAGGCACTGGGTTCAATCCTCAGCACTATAAAATAGAGATATTGTGTCCACCTATAACTAAAAAATAAATATTAAAAAAAAGAAATGAGGCCTTTCCAAAGGGAGATCAGTAGAATAGAGAGAGGAAAGGGACCAGGGAATGGGAGGTGGAGAGAGAGGGGAGAAAGTAGTAGGGAGGGATATTGTTATATTGTGTGCGTGGACTGATAAGTAACAACAAATCCCACCATTATGTACAACTATAATGCACCAATAAAAAATGTGGGGGAAAAAAGAAATAAGAACTTCCTTTAAAATTTTTAAAATTTGTTCTAATTATTTATACATGGCAGTAGTATGCTGATTTTAAGTCCTTTAGGTATAAACCTAGGAGTGGGATGACTGGGTTAAATGTTGGTTCCATTCCAAGTTTTCTGAGGAATCTCCATATTGCATTCCATAGGGGTTGCACCAATTTTCAGTCCCACCAGCAATGTAACTCATCCTCACCAACGATTATTGTTGTTTGTGTTCTTTATAACTGCCATTCTGACTGACGTGAGATGAAATCTTAGTTTTGATTTGCATTTCTCTAATTACTAGAGATGTTGAACATATTTTTATATATTTGTTGATCAATTGTATTTCTTCTTCCATGAAGTGTCTGTTCAGTTCCTTAGCCCATTATTAATTGGATTATTTGTTTTTTTGGTGTTAAGTTTTTTGAGTTCTTTATATATCCTGGAGATTAATGCTCTATCTGAGGTGCAGATGGCAAAGATTTTTTTTTCCCATTCTGTAGGCTCCCTCTTCACATTATTGATTGTTTCCTTTGCTGATAAAAACCTTTTTAGTTTGATTCCATCCCATTTATTGATTCTTAATTTTACTCCTTGTACTTTAGTAGTCTTGTTAAGGAAGTGAGTTCCTAACCCGACATAATGGAGATTTGGGCCTATTTTTTTTTAATCTACTAGGCACAGTGTTTCTGTTCTAGTGCCTAAGTCCTCCATGTATTTTGAGTTAATTTTTGTGCAGGAAGAGAGATAGGGGTTTAACTTTATTTTGCTACATACGGATTTCCAGTTTTCCCAGCACCATTTGTTAAAGAGGCAATCTTTTCTCTATGTATGTTTTTGGTCTTTGTCTAGTATGAGATAAGTGTATTTATATGGGGTTGTCTCTGTCTCTTCTATTCTGTACCATTGGTCTAAGTATCTGTTTTGGTGCTAATACTATGCTGGTTTTGTTACTATCGCTCTGTAGTATAATTTATGATCTGGTATTGTGATGCCTCCTGCCTCACTTTTCTTGCTAAGGATTGCTTTGGCTATTTTTGGCTATTTTCTCTTATTTTTCCAAATTAATCTTATGATTGCTTTTTCTCGTTCTATGAAGAATGTAATTGGGATTTTAATAAGAATTGCATTAAATCTATATGACAGTTTTGGTAGTATGGCCTTTTGACAATGTTAATGCTGCCTACCCAAAAACATGGGAGAGCTTTCCATCTTCTAAGGTCTTCAATTTCTTTGTTTTGTGTTCTGTAATTTTCATTATAGTGGTCTTTCACCTCTTTTGTTAGGTTGATTCCCCATTTTTTTTTAAGCTATTGTGAATGGAGTAGTTTTTCTAATTTCTCTTTCAGTGGATTCATCACGATGTATAGGAACACATTTGATTCATGGTTGGTAATTTTCTTTCCTGTTACATTGCTGAATTCATTTATTAGTTCTAGAAGTTTTCTGGTAGAATTTTTTGGATCGTCTATATATAAAATCATGTCATCAGCAAATATTGATAGTTTGAGTTCTTCTTTTCCTGTTTGTATCGTTTTAATTTCTTTCTTCTGTATAATTGCTCAGCTAGTTTCTAGGACAGTGTTGAATAAAAGTGGTGAAAGAGGGCATCCTTGTCTTGTTCCAGTTCTTAGAGGGAATGCTTTCAATTTTTCTCCATTTAGAATGATGTTGGACTTGGGTTTAGCATATATAGCTTTTACAATGTTGAGGTATGTTCCTATTATCCCTAGTTTTTCTAGAGTTTTAAACATGAAGGGGTGCTGTATTTTGTCAAATGTTGTTTTTTTTTCTGTATCTATTGAGATGATCATATGATTCTTGTCTTTAAGTCTATTGATGTGATGAATTATGTTTATTGATTTCCATATATTGGACCAACCTTGCATCCCTGGGATGAACCCACCTTGATCATGATACACTATCCTTTTTAAAAAAATATTTACTTTTTTAATTATAGGTGGACACAATATCTTTATTTTATTTTATTTTTTATGTGGGGCTGAGGATCAAACCCAGTGCCTCATGCATGCAAGACAAGCGCTCTCCCTCTGAGCTACAATCCCAGCCCCATGATGCACTTTTAAATATGTTTTTGTATGTTATTTGCCAGAATTTTATTGAGGATTTTTGCATCTATGTTTTTCAGGGATATTGGTCTAAAGTTAAGAAATGAGAGCTTTCTTGCCTAGCATGCACGAGGCCCTGAGAGGGAAGAAGGAAACAAGTGAGGGAGGGAGGGAGGAAGGAAAAAGGAACTAAGGAAGAAGGGTTTTGTTTGGTTCCAGACTGGAGAACTCTCTTCACAGTCATTGAGCTCTGGCTGTAGCAACCTCCCAATACTAAGAACACAGCATTTCTCCTTCTTAGGCCAAGGTCTAAGAAGAATTGTTCTCCGTGTTTATTTCACCTTTTTTTCTCTTCAGAAACTGATTTTTACTGAGATAATCTTTACATACCCTTTCTTCCTTTTATCACCATTTGGAGAGCTGACTCTTCTACCATTGTTCCCACACCTCTCTTTTTGGAAATTACTTCTTTAAGTTATTTGGCAGGCCCATCTACCAAATAAGTTCAAATAAAAATAAGTCTAAAACCCATTTTATTAATATTAATAAATCTAGAACCCATCTTTGCTACATTGGCCTCAATAAGACTAGACAGTGTCAATCCATTTATGAAGGAAAGGCCAGTTTCCAGGATGTTTACCTAGTTACATTTGAGGGGCAGTTAAAGTGACTACTCAGATGGAGTGATTTCTACAAGAAGGATGATGCAAAAAAAATGAGGAGGGAGAGGGAGAGGAGAAGAAGAAAAAGAAGAAGAGGAAGAAGAGAAGGAACAGGAGGAGGAAGAAGAGGAGGGAAGAAAAAAAGAGAGAGAAGAGGAAAAAAAAGGACAAATTCAATACTGAGAGTGAGGCACATAATTGAAAAAACTTTAAAACACAAAGGAAAGAAAAAAAAAAAGGAGCCTAACAAATTTTGAGTACCTGCCACTAGTTAAATATTCAACAGGCCCTTTAATTATCTTATTTAATCTGTATAACACCATAAGGGTACAGCTATTGGATACTGATGCTTGGAGAAATTGAATTATTGCTGGCAGATGTAGGTCAGTGGTAAAGTGCTTGCTTAGCATGCATGAGGCCCCATTTTCAATCTCTAACACTAGAAAAAAAGAAGATAAGAAATTAAATAATTGTTTAAAGTCACAGCTAACAAGAGAAAAATCAGGAATTCAAACCCAGGTCTCTTTGTCTCTGCTTTAGCCAAGTTCACCTGGTTGTGGGAGGTAACTAAGCATAAACAAAAGGGAGATTTAAGAAAATGATGCACATTGAGAGGCTAAGAACTCAGATGCACATTGAGACGCTAAGAACTCAGTACATAGGGTGAAAGAGAATGACTGGGCCTGGGGTTGTGGCTCAGTGGTAGAGCGCTTGCCTAGCATGTCCGAGGCACTAGGTTCAATCCTCAGCACCACATATAAATAGATAAATTAATTAATTTTGTGAAGAACTGGGACCCAGGCTGTTGGGAGGATAGGACATGTTGCAGGCAGAACTGCAAAGTAGCTCAGACTTCAAGACAGCTCTAGGAAACTCACCAACAAGTAAACACCATGGATTATTATTCCCCTGCTTAGTGGGATGCCAGATGAAGCCTCAGTCCTCATGCCAGATGATCTTCCTTGGCTTACTCATTGTTCTGCCTTCCCAAAACTTTAGCCTAAACATGGCTCTTCTAGCTCCCTCTACCACTTAACATGAACTTCCACTACCAAGGAAAAATCCTTTGCATGTTTCTTAATTCTAAATTTAAAGGAAAAAATATCTGATTAGGATCACCTCTTGTTTTAAAATAGATCACTGCTCAGCCTACAGCCTGTTTGGTCAGGCACCCAGCCTGACTTAATCAGTTTGGGCCTTACAATTTCTGCTTTTCTTGCCTGGGAAATGACAAGTAAATATTTAAGATTCAGATCACTTCCTGTCCCTCTATGTAGTCACCCTATCATGGTCAATCCCCATCTTCCATACATACTGCCTTGTTTTAAGTACTCTTTTATCACATTACCTTGTATTTAATTTCTTCATACCTTTTGGCACTATCTGAACTTATTTAATTTACTGCTCTTTCCCACTGGAATATATAAAGTTACATAAAAGAAGAATCTTCCTTGTCTTGCTTTTCCTTATCCCCAGGACTCAAAATTAAAGGCTTCATCACCTCACAGACATTCAGTAAAATTCTGAGGAATGAATAAATGGCCAACCAGATATGGGGACTGTAGGTAGAGGTTTCTGTTCTTCAGAGCTATGGGTAGAGAGGTCCCATGACTTGATATACCAAGATCAAGGGCCAGTTCTCTATGGTTTCAAATTATTTTCATATAACCTCACAATAAACCTGCATGGGCAATATTTTTATCAGTCCTATTTTATAGACAAAGAAACTGAGACTCAGAGAAGTGATGTGACTTGTAGGTGGCTGAACAGAGGATTTGAACTCTCTGCCACACTCCAAGTCCTTGTGCTTTATATTTCATGACTCTTCCTCCTACCAAAGTACATAGGGTGAAAGACTGGGCCTGGGGTTGTGGCTCAGTGGTAGAGTGCTTGCCTAGCATGTGTGAGGTACTGAGTTCAATAAAGAGATTAATTAAAGGTATTGTGTCCGTTTATAACTTAAAAAAAAAAGAGAGAGAGAAAGACTGGGTCACCAAACTTTAGAATGACAATAAGAAACAATACAGACAAATATTATTTCACCTTTTTGCCGGTGATAATTGTGAATCTCATTATTCCAAAAGAAGCACAGGTCAAGCAGTTAAAGGATGGTTTAGATAAATCTGAGAATGGCAGATTCACTAAGAAATACTGGGACATCTGGTATCACTTTTTTAGACTTCTTCAGGTGGGCTGTGTGAAGTACAATCATGACCCCCCCACCAAGTTCTCCTTAGAATTCCTCACCAGTGCCAAGGCAACTGCAGCACAGCAAATGTTACGCTCACTAAGTGGGTAAGATCTGTGAAAGTATCTTTAGGTACATATTAACTCAGGTACATGTGTGTTTGCTTTCTTAGTCTTCAATTACTAATCTTATTTTCTTGTTGAGTATAAACTATTGCTATGGACTGAATTGTGTCTCCCTTCCAATTTCACGTATTGAGGTCTCCTAATCCCCAATGTGAACATACTTAGAAATAAGACTTTTAGGAGGTAACTGAGGTTAAATGAAGTCATAGGGTGGGATTCTGGTCTAATAAGATTAATGAGAGAGGGAAGGAAAAGGTCATTCTTCACCATGCAAAGACACAGAAAGAAGGTGACCATCTGCAGGCCAGGAAGAACCCTCACCGGGAACCACCTGGCACACTGACCTTGAACATCCCAGGCTCCAGAGCTATGAGAAAATAAATGTATTGTTTAAGCCACACTGTCTATGGGATTTTATGGCAGTGGGAGACAACTGTGTATGTTCCAAGTACTATATTATTGTTGTGCTTCTAAAATGTTTTAACAATTTATGAAAAACACTTAGCTGTGCCAAATTTGATCCTGATGTATGTTATATATTATCATTACTCTCAGTAACTCTCAAGTTCAACTGAAGGTGCTGCCCTCAGTGGACTGCCCTTTCCCCTCACACTGGTTTCCTACCTGTTAATTACACATTAGACACTGGCTCCTCTACCCTTCCACAGGCTTCTCCTGGCCCTCTACTTGCCTGATCCCATGCTTACTGAAATCCCACTCCCACCCACAGCCTCTCCCGTGGGAATTTCTGCAAGAGTTCGCTCTTTCTCACCTTACTTCTCCTGACCTCAGCTCTGTCACCACGCAGCACTGAGAGCTGTCATCACCACTGGACCCCTTTGTAGAGCCCAGGCCAGCGAGGAATGAGGATAGTAGTTGCACTCAGCTCCAAAGAAGCATGCAGGGGTTACCACCTCCCCTGCACACTCTGAAGCATGTGCTTACACAAGGCTGATGTGATTTGAAGGAGCATGGGTTTGTGCCCTCTGCCCCACTAAGCTTGAGTAGCGGTCCCATGGCCTGCCTTTTTTTGAGGCACTAGTAATGCTGGACATGACAGAATTGGTGGCTGTAATCAGTCCACAGCCTCTAGGCTTGGCACTTACTTTCTGAACAGGTTCAGGGGTATTTGCTCTTTTGCCAAATAGTGCCAAATGTACGCAGCTCTGGGCAGTTGCATGAATTGATCAAATTGTCCCTTATTTACCATATACATGAGGGATGAGGGCCTGTATCTGGTTATTTGTATTTTGATCCTGGCTCTTGTTAGGCCTTAGTATGGCTGATCTTCAGATAGTGCACCTCCAAAATGAAGGCTACCTATCTTGCTCACCTCAACAGGGTTGTGCTGCAGCTTCGACATGGAGAGACTATGTGAAGGTGCTCTTTAGATGACAAAGTAATGGAATTATTCCCTTTCTGTGCCAGGCATGACCTGCAGGGGCTGAAGAAAACACCAGCCCTTGTCTTCAGGGACTCACCTTCCCTCCTTGGACTTGATTTCTCCTTTATTTAATGGGGATTGGACTAGATGATCCTTGACAACTTTTCTCAAAGTATGGTTCTATGAAATGATAACCGGGAGCATTTTATGCTAGCCATCACCCAGAATAACACCAATTAGTAATTGGTATGACTTCCCAGCAGTATCAGGAATGTCAGGAAGAACTGGTAGGGCCTGAAGAAAAGGCTGTTGGGGAAAGGAGCCCAAGTTATGGGCTGTGTAAAAGCTTGGAGGTGGGAATTTGAAAAAGGTGATTCTATGATCAGTTTTTGTCAGCTGCTTCCAACAACTGACTAGGAGAGTTTGGAGACAGCAAGGAACTGATATCCTTCAGGTTTTAGAACTTGGCATACCAATGACTTGAAAAAGGTCTCTAGAGGTTTAACTTTAAATTCATGTCTTTCATTTCATTTTTATGGCCTAATTGCTATGGCTAGAACTTCAAATATAGTGTTGAATAGAAGTCTTGAAAGTAGGTGTACTTTTTTTTTCTTTCTTTTTCCCCCCCAGATCCAAAAGGAAAGGCTTTCAGTCTTTCATTATTAAGTATAATATTAGATGTGGGCTTTTCATATATGGCCTTTATTATGTTGAGGTTCTTTCTATTCATTCCCAGCTTGTTGAGTGTTATCTTAAAAAGGTATTGATATGCTAAATAGATAAAATGAACAAATTCAAAGAGATACAAAATTTACAAGACCAAATCAAGAAAAATAGAAAACCTCACTTGAGCTATAACTAGGAAAGAGATTAATTCAGTAATAAAAACCTCCCAACAAAGAAAAACTTGGATGTGATGGTTTTACTGGTGAATCCTCCCAAATATTTAAAGAAAAACTAGTACCAACCCTTCCCAAACTCTCTTGAAAAATCAAAAGAGAGAGAATAATTTCTAACTCATTTTATGATGCCCATGTTGTCCTAATATCAAAGCTAGAAAAAGAAAATACTAATATCCCTTATGAACACTGATGTAAAAATGCACAAGAAAATACTAGTAAGCTGAGTTTAGCAGCATATTAAAAAGATTAGTTTATTCTTGGAATAAACTCAATATGTAATGATAGTTCAATATGTAAAAATTGACCAAATGAAGAACAAGAATTACATGATCATATCATTTGATGCAGAAAAGCACCTGACCAAATTCAATACCTTTTTAAGATTAACAACATTCAACAAACTGGGAATGAATAGAAAGAACCTCAACATAAAAAAGGCCATATATGAAAAGCCCACAACTAATATTATACTTAAAAATGAAAGACTGAAAGCTTTTCCTTTTGGCTCAGGAAAAAAAAAAAGAAAAAGAAAAAGAAAGAAAAAAAAGCACACCTACTTTCAAGACTTCTATTCAGCACTGTATTAGAAGTTCTAGCCACAGCAATTAGGCAAGAAAAATGAAATAAAAGCTAAAAATTACAAACACAAAAAATTAAAGACATAAATAAATGGAAATACATCCCATGTTCATGGATTAGAAGACTTAATACTGTAAATATGTCAATATTACCAAAAATAATATACAGGTTCAATGCAATACCACTGAAATCCAAAAAATTTTTTTTGAAGAAATAGAAAAATCCATCCTAAAATTCATATGGAATCTCAAGGGACCCTGAATAGCCAAAACAGTCATGAAAAGAAGTTGGGATTCTCATTATTTCCTGATTTTAAATTTATTACAAAGTGACAGAAACAAAACAACATAGTACTGACTATAAAGACAGTTCATTATAATAAAACAGAGAGCCTAGAAATATATTTTTGTTAATATGTTGAAGCAACTTTCAAAAATGGTGACAAGATCATTCAGTGGAGGTAAGGACCGTTTTGCCAACAAATGGTGCTGGCACATGTAAAAACATGGAATAAGACCCTTAGCTAATACCATATACATAAATTAACATGAAATGGATCAAAGGTTGAAACGTAAAAACTAAAACTATAAAACTCTTACCAGAAAACACAGACAGCTTCATGACATTGGACTTAGCAGTGATTTCATAGTCTGACACCAAAGGCATATGCAACAAAAGAAAAAAACAGAATGAAGGGAAGGGAAAGGGGATGAAAATAGGAAAGGCAGCAGAA
Organism: Marmota monax; assembly: GCF_021218885.2. Taxonomy (NCBI): domain Eukaryota; kingdom Metazoa; phylum Chordata; class Mammalia; order Rodentia; family Sciuridae; genus Marmota; species Marmota monax. The sequence continues at coordinate 8,075,684 of NW_026693934.1, read as the reverse complement.
TGAATTGGACATAAGTTTCCTATGTTCATATATGAATACAGGACCAGTGAAACTCCACCTCATATACAGTCACAAGAATGGAATCCTAATTAGAATAAGTTATACTCCATGTATGTATGTCAAAAACCACTGTACTGTCATATGACAGTACTGTCACATCTAGAAAGAATGAATTTTTTAAAAAGAGAAAAAAAGAAAAAACAGAAAAATCAAACTCTATCAGTGTACTTGCTAGTTTACCTGGACCTCTGCCTCATCTTTCTTCTTTTGCACTTCAGCCTACACGTTTGCTTCTTCCTCCACTTCACTCTTGTGACACAGAGGTTTCCAAGAGACGCACTAAGGCTCAGAGAACTCCACCTATTACTTTAAAACTGTTTCTTCCTTAAATTCTGACAATTTTTGCTTCACATTTTTATGTATATTAAATACATACATGTTTATAATTGTTATATTTTTTTACTCTGTAGAACCTTTTATTAATATGTAATGTCCTTGTCTCTTATAACCTTGTCTAATATAAAGTCTGTTTTGTCTGAAAATAATACAGTCACCCCACTCTCTGGATTACTGTTTGCCTTGACGTTTTTCTATAAGACTTTTCTAAAAGACTGAAAACTTTTATATGCTGTTAACAGAGTAAAAAGAATCCACAGAATGGGATTTGCAAATCACCTATTTGATAAAGAATTGAAATCCAGAAATACATAAACAACTCCTAAAACAACAATAGCAAATAACCCAATTCAAAATTGGACAAGGGCAGTATTCAATAGCCAAGAAGCAAATGAAATGATGCTCACCATCACTAAACATTATAGAAATGGAAATTAAAACCACCATGAGATACTACTTCAAATAGTAAGAACCCTGTCTCAGAAACAAACAAAAACACACACACAAAAAAAAAACCACCATAAAACAAAAAGCATTGGTAAGGATGTGGAAAAATGAGAACTCTTAGGCATTTTTGGTGGAAATGTAAAATGCTGCAGCCACTATGGAAAACACTATGATATTTTCTCAAATTATTAAACATAGAATTATCATTTGTTCCAGCAATTCCACTGCTGTTCATATATCCTAAAGAACACTTGTACACTCATGTTCACATTAGACGTTAATCACAATAGTTAAAAGGAAGGAAACAATTCAAGTTAAGGAGAGATAAATGGAAAAACAAAATGTGATACAAAAAATACAATAGAATATTAGTTTAAGAAAAGGAAGGAAGGAAATTCCTATGCATGTTATAACATGGATGAACAGTTAGGACATGATGCTAAAGTGAAATTAGCCAGACGCAAAAGGACAAATATTTAAACATTGCATGGTTCCACTTACAGGAGGTCCATGGAGTAGTCAAATATATAATGACAGAAAGTAGAATGGTAGTTACCAAGGACTAAAAGATGGGGGTAATGAGAGGTTACTATTTAATGGGTACACCATTTCAATATAGGATGATCAAAATTTTCTGGAGCTGGATAGTGGTAGTAGTTACACAACAGTGTAAATATACTTCATGACACTGAACGGTACTCTTAGCTTATGTTTCTGTTGGATGGCACTGGTCTAGAAGCTCAACATGTTTTGTAGATAATTAGTGGTCATAATTCACAAATCATCTTTAAAAACAAAACTTCAGCAGGATTTATTTTAACAAATTCAGGTGCTTGACCTCTATTAACCTATTGATTTGAAACCACACTATAATATAGCACACCAAGTCAGAGAATCATTCTTACAAGCTGGTCCAGGCATGGGGAACCAAGTGGTCTCAGAGATGCACATTAGGCTAGACGAAGGACAGGCATGCACCTTAGAGTAGACAATTGTCAGGGTAAAGGATGGCTTCTAACGTCCAGGGGGAATTTAAGAAACTACTGAATACTTCCAAGTGCTGGGGACAGAGTAACATTTGAGCTATGATATTTAATTAGGAACTAGTTTTGTCATTGTGATACATAGGAAAGAGGCATACAATGATGAAATATGAACTACCTTTTCCTCATATCTCAAGGGGAAACTTTTGGACTCTCTCTGTTCCCTGACTCCCTTGTCCACAGAGGAGGCTGAGTGACTCATGCCATTGGTACATTTAGGAAAAGGCATGAAGAATGAAACACTTGCCATTTCTCTCTCATCAGCCTGTCTTGTCTACAGGACAGACCACCTTTATGTGCTAAGGATGCAGGCCCTAAAGTTAGGCCTGGGGAATCTTTCTCTCATTGTCCCTAAAAAGACAAGTAGCTATGGGTCTGGGTTTTGGGGTAAGGGTACTTACTCCACGATAAAATTTACTCCTGTTCTTCTGCAGTGGGGGGTTGCCCCAGCTAAACATAGGACACCCCAAATATTAGAAAGCTTGACTGTGGCTGCTGAACCATGACATGATCTCTAATTCTACTTTATTAGCCTCAAAAAAAATGATATTTTAAATTTCAGATGACTCCTGTGTTTCATTTCTCAACTACTTTTCAGTTTGACATTTGCAATTATCTTCCCTAAAAATCCTAATGGCAGTTTCCAAAACAGCAGCACAGCAGTGTTTCATGTGTATCTTTTAAAGAACATCCAATTGATGAATACTAATGCATTAAGTCACAGTTCTGAAAAGGAATATTATAAAGAAAGCAGAAGACATTTTATAGAGTGCAGAAGTGGCTCTAGAACTGAAGTGTAGCAATACGGAGTTACAACCAAGAAGACTGAACTAAGAGTGTCACATTCACGTGTAAACTTGCTAGGTTCAGGTACCACTCTGGAGCTTTCTTGAGCTCATTTTGTTCATAAAGTCAAAACTATGTTGGGATCATTCTTATACAGACTTTAGCTATTGGGTAATGAATATCTCCCAAATGTCTGCGTTTTATAGGCTTAGTCTCCAGGGTGGTGCTATTGGGAGGCTGTGGAACTTTCGATAGGTGGGGTCTGTAGGATGTCTTAGGCAACTGGAAGGATGTCCTCAAAGGGGACTGTGGGACCCCAGTCCTTTCCTCTTTGCTTTTTGGTTGATGAGGTTAGTGCTTTTGCTCAGTTATATGCTTTTGCCATGATATGCTGCCTTGACACAGGCCCAAAAGCAATGGAGCTAACCAATCATGAACTGGAGCCTCCAAAAGCTTGTACCACAATAAGCATTTTCTACTTATAAACCGATTATTTCATGCATTTTCCTATAGTGTCAGGAAGCTGACTAATATAGTTATCATGCATCTATAGATATTTAGAGATTCTGCAGTCTAATGAAGCAATTTGGTTGTAGGGAAGATAGATGTCTAAAACAGAGAGACTGTGAACTATGAACATTTTAACAAATGCAGAATAAGTAATAATATTTTAAGGTGTTTCAAAGGCCAGTTTCCAGAAAATAGTATTATCTACTATAGAAAAAATTCTGTTCCATGACTTGATAAAGCTAGGAGAGAAAACTGTTGAGGTAAGGCAGGTGGTTGGAACCTAGAATATTTTAGCAACAGTGACATTTCTTGATGGTAAGCAAAAACACAGCTGCAGTGGCAAAACACCCTTAACTATTGAAAACAACTAACAACAACCTTGGGGTGAGATGGAATGTTTTTCTGGTGTGGAAATTCAGATTGGTGGATGGACAAAGAGTTTGTAATTTTCCAGTTCAAAAGAATAAATTGGGAATGAGAGACAAGTGAATAATATGCAATAGAAAATGAGATATTATTCCTACAATCTATATTGGATGTTTGATTTCCATGATTCTGAACCCTGTAAGTAAAAATAATCTTTCCATTTTAATCTCAAGAGTGTTGATTTGCATCATACTTTTATTTCTAAATAAATTATATTTTAAAAGTTTCATTTAAGGATCTGAAGAAGAGATTCAATTTATTAGCAATATAGGTGTGCAGAAAATCATTTTCACATACATAACTAAGAAAATGCAGAAGGATATTCATTTGTTACAGGAAGATCTCCACAAGAAATGTATGTTAGGCTGTGATTAACTCTGAAAGTGGGCTTCTTTGAAAATTTCTTATGAATTCCTTCTGGTCTCTGGGGGGCTATTCAAAGCAACTTTATTAGTCATCAGAGAGTATCTGGAATTTATGTGCCTCTGTGACAGGAACAGGAAGGCAGATGATACTGGGGTGCATGATTAGGGTGAATGTGCTCACCTTGCTCAAGAAGCCCCCCCAAAGCCCACAGCATCCCCACATTGGCTGTGCTCCTGAGCCAAGCAAAGGTGCAGCCTAGGCATAGTCTCACATGGTTCCATATTGTAAACTGGTTCATTTCTCAGCTATGATGTCCCGGTTCTATTCCCAGGGTCCAGAGCCTTTGCTTTCTTTTCTCTGAGTGCTTTCAGAGCTGGGTCCATCCTTCTTTATACTCCCATAACCCCCCCTCAGAGTTTCATTTCATTTCCCTCTCATGTGTGGTCACAGTTGTCTTCTTCCCCAGGGGGCCCTTGTACTTCTTTCTGCGAGCAAGGTCTGCTGCTAGCCCTGACACTTTCTGCATCTATTGTCAGAACGTCCTATTTGGAATCCATAGAGGGCAGCTTCTCTTTCAGACTGTGAGGATGAAAGAACAGCCTCCCTAAGATGTGCCTTAGGTTTTGGCTATTAGATAAATTTCTGCCTTTATTTTCAGTCCCAAAGTCTTCATCTCAATGTGCCCCACGAGTGAAGCAGATAAAATCAGGGAAGGCAGGGCAGCTCTGAGATGTGTCAGGAAGAGATGGGGTGAGCCAGTCAATGTGCTGTGTAGCAAATGCTCATTGTTCCTTACAGTGTTTTTAATTGATCTGAATTTTGAAATGTGGCACAGAAACCATCTTCATGAATCATTTCACCTCAAACCATCATACAGACCTTACATCTGAGAACTTTCTCCTTAGAATCACCACCTTGGTTTGATCTAAAGAGCATGCACCACGCAAATCTGACCTACTTAGACCAAACTCGCACTTGCAAACATCCCATGTTGGAGAAAAGGCAGCCTGCTGTGCTAGGCTGTCAACTGAATCCTAGGTTACCTGGAAATGAGGCAGAAAACTGTAAAGAGCCTGACCAGCAAAGCAGAAAAGAGACCAAAGAAAGTCCAACCTAATTTATAAAAGGAACAATACTATTTAATCTCATGCAATGAAACAGCCATAAACTTAAATGACAATTCAGAAAGGTAAATTCATGATTGTATAATTTTTCTAAAAACAAGTTTTAAAAGGACATCTACTAATTAAAATTGGTAAATGCTAAAATAATGATGTTTATATCCAAGTGGTATCTACAAACAGGTGCTTTTGGGGAATGTAATGCTTCCTTGAACCTGTAGTTTGTGTAGCTCTAACTTGTTCCTCTTACAATTATGATATATAGTGGGATTAGGCCCTGTTTCTAATGTCACTTACATTTTAATATTATCATTATACTTTTAAATACATATAACCATCCAATTATGCTTTAATATAAAGTGTTTTATAATTATTCTTTTTAAAAGATGTACCAGAAATATACTTTAAATAATACAGATTTAAAAAACCAAAAATGAGAATCAAGAATCAAAGGGTATTTGACAATAAGTTTAGTTGTACATGCTAAAAATAAAAGCAACAACAACAACAACAAATAAACCTTAAAAAATTAGGCTTAAGGGGCATTTATGTTTTCAGTTGTTTATTAGTTTTAATAGTTACCCAGAATACCCAAATAATCCACAAACATTATTAAATACGATTAGCTTATTTTTAAAAGTTATCTTTTTAATAAAGATGACTGTCTGAGAGATAAAGCAAAAATAATAAAGCCAAAATACATTCCTTAGCCCTATTTTGGAGGCATTTAATGAATAAGTCTCTTTTGCATACTAAGTAGATTGGTCATGCTTGGCTCAGAATTCCTAAATTATGATGGTTTACCTCTGAAATTGTCTTTTATTGTTTTGCAGTATTCCATTTACACCTATGATGGTCCAGAACCAATAGTAGTCAAGAAGAGCATTTTTCAGGTAATTAAAAGTATATTTTTTAAACACTTATCTATGTTAAATACAGTGTTTAAGGCATATTGCAGGAGAAACAAAAGCTAGCAAAATCTTGGTGAAACATAATTGAGAAATAAAGTCATATAATACCATGGAAATATTTAGCATTATATTTAAGTTTCTGGTTAAGTACTTTCAAAAAGTATTTAACACTAAAAGTATTTTAGCATAAAACCAGAATTTAAATTCTTGATTTATGTTCTAAAATTTTCACTCTGAAAATATCAGACAGACATAAATTTTTTTTAAATTAAATTCTTCCACATGTGGAGTTGGGGATGTGGCTCAAACGGTAGCATGCTCGCCTGGCATGCATGAGGCACTGGGTTCGATCCTCAGCACCACATAAAAATAAAGATAATTGCGTCCACCTAAAAAAACTAAAAAGTAAATATTAAAAAAAAATTCTTCCACACGTAGACAATTTGTCATCCATTCATATATTTTTTCTACTTTACTTCTTCACCAAAAATCGTGTTATATCTGATCCATGTTTTGATGCTAGAGATTGTCTTCTCATCTGGCTTCTTTCCTTGGCTTGTTTAGCAGTTTTCTAAAAGGTAACAAATGTAAGTGCACGTATTAGCAAAAAAGCATTGGCTTCAGAAGCTCAAAAACTGTATTTTTAGTCTAGATGAAATCTACATTGCCCCTATACCCAGTGCTTAGCCATTAGGGATTGTTCCAAACCACAACGCAGAGTACCTCAGCAGCTCTGACTAGTGCCCTGAGTCTTAGCTTTACCAGGATCTGATAAGGAGTGGGCCTTCCCACTTCCTATTCTCAGGTCCCAGAAGCCATTCCCAACTCAACAGATAACCCAATGTAGAAAATAAAATAAGCCAGACCACAACTCGATTCTTCTGCCAATCCCACAAATAAAATATTTATGAGACTCTGAAAAAATAATTACAGAACAGGTTACATTTTCTTTGGCTATTTCTTAATTCTCTTACAGGTTTTGAATTTGCTATTAATTTGTACAGCTGAGAAATCAGATGACATTTTTCCCAATTGAAGTTCATGAACCCAGATAGTAAGGATGAAAGAAAAGAAGGTTAAAACTAAAAACAAAAACAAAACCTGCCTGTGTGATATGATCCCATTTATATAAAAATTATACTTATGAAGAAATTGTGGAATCTAAAATATTAAAAAAAGGATTAAAAGAGTTCATTTATGAACACTGGCAAAAGATCCAAATGGTTCTAAAAACCATAAATATAATTGGTTATTTTGTGGGACTGTGTGTTAAGAATTCATCCTGGTAGATAACAATACTATACCATCCCCTACACCGCCATTTTAAGCAACAGGTTGTACAAAGATGTACCTAGTATAATGGGTTTTATACTTAAACTAGCGGTATAATATCTTTCATGTTGAGCTGAGTTAGTCCTAGAGACAATTTATGAATTTTCTTCAATATTTTAGGACATTCTTAGTCATATGCAAACATGTATCACTGCCCTAATTCACAAAACTTTCAGTTTTGGGGTCTGGTTCTCTTCAAGACTGTAAATAAATAAGTTGTATTCATGTTTTTCTAGATAGTGGTGACATGTCTTGGTCCTAAAATGAATTAAGAGGGAAGGTGCTTCTGTTGCATCTGTGACTGAAAACTTATATAGGCCTCAAGAAGAAGGGCAAGTGTCCAGTGATAAAAGGAAAAAAAATGCATCTTGGACCCTAGAGCAGGGGTATAGACTTATCCACATAATCACCTACACCTGTTTGCATATTTTCTTTTGGATTTCCTAGGATGGAGTCAAAGCTGCTTGTGAGCTCCACTGACCTCTTTGTGACAGACCGTGCAGAGAGTCTGCAGGTTGTTTAGGGTGCACTGTCCCCCTCCCTTGTACACTGGCTTGATGTGATCCACCTGCCAGAAATGTCCTTCCTTCGGGTTTCTTATCATTTCATTTAGCTGCAATAAAACACAAGATCAGCAATTTTGAACATACACTGTAGGAACTGTTGGTTTTTGCATTGTGTAATCATGTTTATATAGCGGAATCATGGGGAAAATACATTAGTGTAGTTTTTTATAGCTTTTATTGTGAGTTGACAAAAACCCTCTTGGTTAACAATTTGAAAGCAATAAAATGTGTTTCTGAAAAGTTTTTTCCTCTTATCTAATCCATTTTGAAAACTTATAAGCAAGTATAAAATACCAAGACTCCTGACAGATTTGTCTTTTCTGTACCTTTTAGTTTATATATTCACTACACCAAAAGTGAGAACAGACTGGAAATTAAAAACTCCTTAATATTACTGACTCAAATAATCTTTAATAGTTCACCTAAATGCATTAGTTACTATATCAATGGCAGTTTCATATTAACAGCTTTCACCCTTACTTTTATTTTATTCACCAGAGAACTTCCATGGACTGGAATTAAATTTTTAGAACCTCTAAACTTGCATATTTGAAATAAACAAAGATGTCCCCTTAAAACAGTCACTGTGTAGGCCAGTCCATATTTGAACACTTAATATTTAACCAGTGATGACCTACATTAAAAAATGGGATGTGTTTAACATTGTACTTGAGTTAGTAAAACCAACTTACACTATGGCAGTGCAGTTTTTAAACATCACCATGACAAGTATGACAATTGTTTTAATTTTCTTGGTCTTGGACAAGGAAGAAAGTATAATTAACTTCATGACTGCCGGTGACGGGAACACAAGATTATTTCTAAAGCACTCTGAAGAAAGCAAGTCAGATCCTCCAAAGGCACAATGACCTGATCGATAGTGCTGACCTGTGAGGAGCCCCAAGAGGCAGCATTTGGAACAGTAAACTCTGTCCAGATGACCTTTGTTTTACTTGCTTTACTTTCTCTTCTGTACAGAACTTCCCAACTTCTGTTAGAAGATACATAATGATTTTTGTTTTCACTGGTATTCTTAGAAGCAACCACAAATGGCAGTCTTGTACATGAAGCAAATGTCATATTCTTTGGGGAAAAAAAAAATCTCCTTTGGTTTTGCCTTTTGTAACCAATTCTTTCTGAGTAGCTTTTACTCTGACAGACTTGAAAATTCAAAAGGGGCCTCTTAATTTTTTCCTAGCAACTGGCAAATCACTTGGCGTTACTCTTCAATATCCAAAATTCATCTTTTGAAAAAAATCATTCCCTTTCTAACTGGTCTTCCCCAATCTGAGCACCTATGCTCCTTATCCTTACAGCACTTTTGTTAAGATGTCTACCATATTAGTTCTGCCTTTCTAGACAGTTGCTTTCAAATGGCCTTAGTGATTTCACTGGATATCTTCCGGAAGCTTCACATTGACACAGTGGACAGTAAGTAGAGGCTGGCTGATATCCCTGGAATGGGTACAATATGTCTCTCATTGGTTAGACCAAAGGATCTTTCAAGAACTCTGGATGTCATTAGAGAAATAGTGTATTTCTCTAGTTCTCAAAGACATTAATTTATCTTTATAGAAATGATTATTAGTTCTATTATAATTTGGTAATATTAGGTAAATAAATAATTTGTCTAGCTGTCAGGAATTCATCCAATACTTTAGTAGGCAAACAGTGACTCAGGAGTATTCCTTTTAAATTAAGCACACTACAAAATTACACATTTTACTTTAGTCTGAAATTTAGAATTGTCAAGCAACAAGATCAGAAATCAAACTGAGTTTTGAAAATCAAAATGAATCAAGCAGATTATGAACTCCCATTTTTTTTAAAATTTTTTATTGTTGGCTGTTCAAAACATTACATAGTTCTTGATATATCATATTTCACAATTTGATTCAAGTGGGTTATGAGCTCCCATTTTTACCCCATATACAGATTGCAGAATTACATCAGTTACACATCCATTGATTTACATATTGCCATACTAGTGTCTGTTGTATTCTGCTGCCTTTCCTATCCTCTACTATCCCCCCTCCCCTCCCCTCTTCTCTCTCTGCCCCCTCTACTGACATTCGTTTGTCCCCCTTATATTATTTTTCCCCTTCCCCCTCACTTCCTCTTGTATGTACTTTTGTATAACCCTGAGGGTCTCCTTCCATTTCCATGCAATTTCCCTTCTCTCTCCCTTTCCCTCCCACCTCTCATCCCTGTTTAATGTTAATCTTCTTCTCATGCTCTTCGACCCTACTCTGTTCTTAGTTACTCTCCTTATATCAAAGAAGACATTTGGCATCTGTTTTTTAGGGATTGGCTAGCTTCACTTAGCATAATCTGCTCTAATGCCATCCATTTCCCTGTAAATTCTATGATTTTGTCATTTTTTAATGCAGAGTAATACTCCATTGTGTATAAATGCCACATTTTTTTTTATCCATTTGTCTATTGAAGGGCATCTAGGTTGGTTCCACAGTCTTGCTATTGTGAATTGTGCTGCTATGAACATCGATGTAGCAGTGTCCCTGTAGCATGCTCTTTTTAGGTCTTTAGGGAATAGACCGAGAAGGGGAATAGCTGGGTCAAATGGAGGCTCCATTCCCAGCTTTCCAAGAAATCTCCATACTGCTTTCCAAATTGGCTGCACCAATTTGCAGTCCCACCAGCAATGTACAAGTGTACCCTTTTCCCCACATCCTCGCCAGCACTTGTTGTTGTTTGACTTCCTAATGGCTGCCAATCTAACTGGAGTGAGATGGTATCTTAGGGTGGTTTTGATTTGCATTTCTCTGACTGCTAGAGATGGTGAGCATTTTTTCACGTACTTGTTGATTGATTGTATGTCCTCCTCTGAGAAGTGTCTGTTCAGGTCCTTGGCCCATTTGTTGATTGGGTTGTTTGTTCTCTTATTGTCTAATTTTTTGAGTTCTTTGTATACTCTGGATATTAGGGCTCTATCTGAAGTGTGAGGAGTAAAGATTTGTTCCCAGGATGTAGGCTCTCTATTTACCTCTCTTATTGTATCTTTTGCTGAGAAAAAACTTTTTAGTTTGAGTAAGTCCCATTTGTTGATTCTAGTTATTAACTTTTGTGCTATGGGTGTCCTATTGAGGAATTTGGAGCCCGAACCCACAGTATGTAGATTGTAGCCAACTTTTTCTTCTATCAGACGGCGTGTCTCTGATTTGATATCAAGCTCCTTGATCCATTTTGAATTAACTTTTGTGCATGGCGAGAGAAAGGGATTCAGTTTCATTTTGTGCATATGGATTTCCAGTTTTCCCAGCACCATTTGTTGAAGATGCTATCCTTCCTCCATTGCATGCTTTTAGCCCCTTTATCAAATATAAGGTAGTTGTAGTTTTGTGGATTGGTTTCTGTGTCCTCTATTCTGTACCATTGGTCCACCCGCCTGTTTTGGTACCAGTACCATGCTGTTTTTGTTACTATTGCTCTGTAGTATAGTTTGAAGTCTGGTATCGCTATACCGCCTGATTCACACTTCCTGCTTAGCATTGTTTTTGCTATTCTGGGTCGTTTATTTTTCCATATGAATTTCATGATTGCTTTCTCTATTTCTACAAGAAATGCCATTGGGATTTTGATTGGCATTGCATTAAACCTATAGAGAACTTTTGGTAATATCGCCATTTTGATGATGTTAGTTCTGCCTATCCATGAACAGGGTATATTTTTCCATCTTCTAAGATCTTCTTCTATTTCTCTCTTTAGGGTTCTGTAGTTTTCATTGTATAAGTCTTTCACCTCTTTTGTTAGGTTGATTCCCAAGTATTTTATTTTTTTTGAAGATATTTTGAATGGAGTGGTTGTCCTCACTTCCATTTCAGAGGATTTGTCGCTGATATACAGGAATGCCTTTGATTTATGCGTGTTGATTTTATATCCTGCCACTTTGCTTAATTCATTTATTAGCTCTAATAGTTTCTTTGTAGAGCCTTTTGGGTCTGCTAGGTATAGAATCATGTCATCTGCAAATAGTGATAATTTAAGTTCTTCTTTTCCTATTTTGATGCCTTTAATTTCTTTCGTCTGTCTAATTGCTCTGGCCAGTGTTTCGAGAACTATGTTGAACAGAAGTGGTGAGAGAGGGCATCCCTGTCTTGATGAACTCCCATTTTTACCCCGTATACATATTGCAGATTCACATCGGTTACACATCCACTTTTTTACATACTGCCATACTAGTGTCTGTTGTATTCCGCTGCCTTTCCTATCCTCTACTATCCCCCTCCCCTCCCCTCCCCTCCCATCTTCTCTCTCTACCCCATCTACTGTAATTCATTTCTCTCTCGTTTTTTCCCCCTTTCCCCTCACTTCCTCTTATATGTAATTTTGTATAACAATGAGGGTCTCCTTCCTTTACCATGCAATCTCCCTTCTCTCTCTCCCTCCCCCCCCCCGTCCCTGTTTAATGGTGATCTTCTTCTCATGCTCTTCCCCACTATTCTGTTCTTAGTTGCTCTCCTTATATCAAAGATGACATTTGGCATTTGTTTTTTAGGGATTGGCTAGCTTCACTTAGCATAATCTGCTATAGTGCCATCCATTTCCCTGCAAATTCCATGATTTTGTCATTTTTTAGTGCAGAGTAATACTCCATTGTGTACAAATGCCACATTTTTTTTTATCCATTCATTTATTGAAGGGCATCTAGGTTGGTTCCATAGTCTAGCTATTGTGAATTGTGCTGCTATGAACATTGTTGTAGCAGTATCCCTATAGTAAGCTCTTTTAAGGTCTTTAGGGAATAGTCCAAGAAGGGGAATAGCTGGGTCAAATGGTGGTTCCATTCCCAGCTTTCCAAGGAATCTCCATACCCCCAGCTCCCTGTTTTTGACCACCATGAGGTGAGTGGCTTTGCTCGGTCACACTTGCCTGCCATGATGTTCTGACCAGAAACAATGGAGCCAAGCAACCATGGACTGAAACCCCTAAAATCATAAGCCAAAATAAACCTTTCCTATTTAAAAAAAAAGAAAAGAAAATCAAAATGAATATTGATGATAGTGTGCTACAAACAATATTTTGTCATAAACTGCTTTATCAAAAATACTTTATTTCTTTGGTACTAGGGATTTAACCCAGGGACGCTTTACAAATGAACCACATTCCCAGCCCTTTTTATTTTGAGACATTTTGAGACAGGCTTTCACTTAGTGGCTGATGGCCTTGCTGTTGCTGAGGCTGGCCTCAAAGTTGCAATACTTGTGTCTCAGTCTTTTGAGTAGCTGGAATTACAGGTGTGTGCCACTGCGCCTGGCTTAAAAGTACATTTCACAATGGAATGAATATACATAAATGTATGTTACATATGTAAATGCATATGTAATATGGCCTCCTCATTGTCGCTCTGTGTTATCCATTTGCCTCTTGTCATTCAATATTAACATTATGAAAATGTGGAACTCCTAGACCTTAGGTGCCTCTGGATGCAATGAATCACCTGTTAAGATCTTTTCCCAAAAGTAACTGAATTAGAATCTAATCAAGTCTCTAGATCTTATAAACAACATTCAGAAAATTGGGGGGATATAAGAGCATATGAAACACCTCCATGAGAACAGAGGGAGACAAACCCAGAATGTAGGAAATCTTACAGGCAAATGATCCAGTTTCTTTTTTGTTTTTGTGTTGCAATACTGGGGTTGAATCCAGGGGTGCTCTACCACTGAGTTATATTTCAGGATCTTTTTATTTTTCATTTTGAGACAGGGCCTTGCTAAATTGCTGAGGCTGGCTTTGATTGTGGCAATCCTCCTGCCTTATTCTCTTGGGTCACTGGGATTATAGGCATGTGTCACCATGCTCAGCAAATGATCAAGTTTCTTCAATATAAGAAAAAGGATGGGATGCTCTCATAGATTAAATGGAGCATAAAAGACCTAACAACAACAACAACGAAAACAATATATGGGCCACATTTTGATCTTAATGTGAATAAAGCAACTATAGAAAGACATTTCTCAGGCGATCTAGGAAACCAAACATAAACTCTCTATAGTTAAGGAATTGTAATTGCGTCAGGTGTTGTAACTCATGTTGGGATTGTATTTAAAAAAAAGAAGAGTGGGAGGGAGAGAGGGGAAGGAAAAAAGAGAAAGGGGTAAAGAAGAGAAAGGAAGGAAGGGAGGAAAGGAAAGAGGAAAGTCTGTACCTGTGAGATACACAATGAAAATAACAAACTGTTGTCTGGAATTTGCCTTAGAATATTTCAGAAAAAAAAAAGTAGTAGTAGTAAGGCAAGAAAGAAATGGCAAATGTGGATAAAACCATTAAAGCTGGATGATGGGAACATAAGTTCATTATTCTTTCTACTTTTGAATATATACTTGAAAATGCCCATGTTAAAAAATTAAAAAAAAAATAAAGTTAACGAGTCAATAGTCATCACTCAGTACAAAGATACTTTCTGTTACTTGATTACAATTTACCTGTTCCAATGGGAGTTTTGAGGTCCAGGTGGCATCCAGAAGATTCTTCCTGTGGCTTAAAGGTGCATCTCTCAGACATAAAAAGAGTTCTTGTGCATTCACATTACATAGCTGACACACACCATGTTCAATTTCAAATACTCTGGCTCGCATATAACTGTTATCAGATCGAATCCAAAATTCTTCCTGACATTTCAGGGAGCAAAACCGTGAATCCCAAGCATTTGCTTTACACTCTTGCTTAGTTTGGAAAGTGGGATGCTGACAGTGAAGGCAAAGAGGATTTCCTTCATTATCCACAGCTTGCAAATAGCCTTTGGCTATACTGAGATCAGCTGGTGCTGTGGAGGGATTTGGAAGTGGGACACAGGATCCATCTTCAAGAAGGTTTCTATAATTGGACAAAACATTGAATAGGTAACCAACAAATGTATATACCAAAGTTATTGCTTCAAATAAAGGCTTTTAGTTTTTACATTGATAAGTAGTAATACAGGGTCCACACATTTTGTGATTTAGTGTGGAGATGAAATAGCTGTAGTCAGCTCTCTATATGCCATGCCAAGCAAAGAAGAGTGGTGTATTACAAAAATTGATTTGATATATGCTGCCTCTCTTGAGAATTAAGATGCTTCTATGTTAAACAAATGGATTTTGAAACATCTGGAGAAGTTGGAAAATCAGAAGTTAAGAAATGCTTCTTTAGGCTGGGAAAGAACAGGCTAATGAGAAACACCAACTAAAGTTTAGTGGCTATCCTGCTATCTAACTATATTCCGTCATATACCTCATTAGGCCAAAGAGGTCATACTAACACTTGTCTAGTATCTGCTGGCTTACAAGATGTAGTGAATTTTTATAACCAAAAAGTGATGGAGTGATGTAGCTGATAGTGCTGATAGGAATTAGAACAAAAGGCTTGCTAAATATCATGTCTCCTACGGGAAAGCTTAGAGTTGATCAAATTAAAATTAGAAATGAAACATGATGGGACATATCTCAATTTATTAGAAACAAAGGAAAGGCACAGTACTCGATTGTGTTGCAGAGTCCTACACTGTGAAGTAACAATAATTGCTTTGCTTATTTTTCATGGTTGGTCATTGGAAGGTTAAAAAGATAAGCTTTTTAAGGTTGAAAGACATCAAGATTGAGGGGCAGAATCCAGTTTTGACCTCATGTCTCCTGGCATCTTCCATCCAGGTCTGAGACAGGCCACTTAGGCCAGTTGGTGTCAGAGTTCTTCCTTGTCTCTAATCCTAAGATAATGAATTCATTGCTTCACAGTGTTGTTAGAAGGACTGAAGAGCTACTAAAATGTGAAAGCTCTTTGTAACCTCTAAAGTGACCACACAAAGGTGAGGTATTATTACAAAAATTAATGTGTAAATTTAAGGTACTATTCTTAGTACTTATGTCCTTACTTTGTGGAATAGACGCACGGCCCAGACTTCTTTGTGATCAGACGGACATGGCCCCCATCATTCTTCATCTTGTCCATCGAGGCTATAGCAACATCTTCTTTGGTTATATATCTAGAACAATTACATGTTAAGTAGATTTCCCATCCCTCACATAAAGGTTTCTCTATTTCATGTTCATGATGCCCCTTACAAAAGCAGTAGGAGCAAAAGAAAGATACAATTCCTTTTTTGTGTTAATACTAGAATTAGGAAATGTAGTGTTCACCCTTTACATTGACCATTATGTGGGAAAAACATCTCTCTTCCAGATTCATTTTCTCAAGAATCATTTCTCTAAGAAATTCAAGAGTCATTCACTACCTTTTGGATCAATTTTCAAAATTTATGGGCTGGGGATGTGGCTTAAGCGGTAGCATGCTCGCCTGGCATGTGTGAGGCCCAGGTTGTGTCCTCAGCACCACATACAAACAAAGATGTTGTGTCCGCCGAAAACTAAAAAAAAATAAATATTAAAATTCTCTCTCTCTCTCTCAAAAAAAAAAAGAAGTGGGTGTGAGGATAAAAAATGACCAAATACATGCATATCTGACAGCCTAAAGAAAACTGCTTGCCAGGCTGTGCAGAAACTTTCCAAGTGCATTTTTTACCTCCCTCTTGACCTTCTCTTCAAGGCTTCCCCAAATCACCTAAATCATCAGTGTTTTGGGTAAAGTGATTTTTGTGTGTGTGTGTGTGTGTGTGTGTGGTGCTGGGGATTAAACCCAGTGTATTCGAGGCAAGCACTCTACCAACTGAGCTACATTCCTAGCCCCGTGATTTTTTTTTTTTAAGTTAACCAAGTTTTATCACATTTCCTACAATCTCAAGGTTATTCCCATTAGTATTAGCTCATACAAGGTTTATGGAAACTTTACTGAAACAAAGCCAGTAATGTGGGATTCAGAACTTTATTACACAGCAATGTCAATATGACACAATGGTTTAGGGACTGAAAGTAAAGAGGAAAGTAATTCTAATTAAAGGTGATGGGGGAATACAATTACCCAATTAATTCCTCCTAATTAGCTCGGCCCAGTTTCTCTGTAGTTTGCACCTATTTTTTTTGTAGATTTCTAGAAAATTATTAAATATGAATTTCTTTATATTTGAGTAGATCTTCATTTGGCAGTTTAACAATAAAATTAGAGTTAAATCACAATGGAATTGTGCAGTTATAGGTAATATTTTAGAAATCTTTATTTTATTAAGGACGATTTAATGATAAACAGATTTCCCTTTTCCTATAAACTATTTTATTTATTTTTGATTAGGTGATACATGGGCATAGTTTCAAACTTAAAAGGCATACAGCAGTTTACATGGTAAACAGTGAGTTTTCCTCTCATTTCTATCCCAGAATTCACCCTGTTGTCAGTTTTTGGTAAGTTTTTTTGGAAACAGTTAATTTTTTCTGTGTATATGTGTGTACCTTTTATTTATTTTTGCATTTATATTGACCTATAATCATATACTATAAAATTTGTTCAATTTAAAGCTTACAATTTATTGCATTTTAATATATTCACAAGGTTGTGACACCATCATCACTGATTGTAGAATATTTTCATCCAGTTCCCCACTTCTGAAACTTATGTCCACGAGCACTCCCTCCCCATTACACTTTTTAGTTTTAGAAATCAATGATAGTATACTGTAGACACTAATCTTCACCTTGCTCTTTTTGCCTCAATCTACACCTCAGAGATCTTTATGTATCAGTACATACAGAGTTGCTCTATTCTTTTTAATTTTTTTTAGTTGTAGGTGAACACAATACCTTTATTTATTTATTTTTATGTGGTGCTGAGGATGGAACCCAGTGTTTCATACATGTGAGGCAAGCGCTCCATCACTGAGCTGCAGCCCTAGCCCTGCTCTATTCTTTTTAATGGTTCCATGTTGGCCAATTATTTGGATAAACCATTATACCTAATGGGCTCTTAGTAATTTTTAGTTTTTGTTATCACAACAATGTGTGTATATGTATGTGTGTGTATGTTTTATACACATAAAGTATATGTAAAATAAGTCTCCACAATAGAATTCCTGGGTTAAAAGTCTTGGGTATTTTTAAGGCTGTACCAGTGCACATCTCCATCAGCAACAAAAGGAAGTTTTCTCACACTTTCACTAGTGCAACCATGTCACTTAAAAAATCTCTGCTAATAGTAGTAGGTATCTCCTTATGACTTTAATGTCATAAATTTAAATGTGTGTACAGGTATCTTTCCACATGTTTGCATTTCCACTTGTGTGTGTTTCTTAAAGCAAAAGAAGTTAAATCACAGTGAATTATTTGAGCTCTTTAACTTGACATTTTAGTTCCTATATTTCCTCAACATCCCCTCACCTTTTTTCCCAACCCTTTTATTCCCTTGACAAGAGTTCTTTGCTAAAGTTTTTCTGTGGATTTTAAATGTACTCAAAAACCTTCCTAGCTTTGAGGGGCAATAGGATATTAAGCCTTGTCTCAGGTATTATTCAATGTTTAAAAGATTAGAAACCTTATTCAGTAACTTTAAAAGATGCTGAGAAATCTGGCCAGAGATTTAGGAACCAAAAATAACCTCTTTCTTTTGTATAAAACGTTTAAGCTTTAAGCGTAAGTTTTTGCAAACCATAAGAAACAGATCAATAGACCCAAAAGAAGGAAGCTGACAATGTTTCAAACTTAGTTGCAAGTTGCCAATATTTAATTTTCCATTAATGTTTGCTAGGAAGTCCATGTAAATATTCCAACTTGTCATTTTTTGCAAATAGGGAAGAAAGAATGTCATAAATTAAATTAATTCCTGAATAAGGATGGGAGTGGAATATGGCAATCTTTTACAAGAAAATTGTGCACTGGAAAGTGGTCCACACTAATGGATAGAGTCCTGGGTTCTGGGTTGCTGACCTGTATTACAGACCACTTATAGGTAGAGGATAAATAGTTGGCATTCTAATAATAACTGCTCTCCCACTAAATCATACCTATCTCTAGAACAACAATGGCTGGTGGCTTTGGCTTCCATTCACATCTAAGAGTGAGTCATCCAGAAGCTACCTCAGCTTGGTTGAGGCCTGCAAATTGGTGGAATCACAGAAGAATAATCTTGGAGACCTAACCATAGCTTTTGGGGGAATTTCCAAACTCAGTAACTACCTCTTTTTTTTTTTTTTAAAGCCACTTAATATTTTAAAGAGATGAATCCTCCTCCTTGCTGCCTAGGAAGTAAAATGTGGTTGCTGGTATTCTTGAAGCTAAGTGAAGAAATGGGTCTAAGGGGTTTCATTTTTCTATTTATTTATTTATAAATGACAGCGGAATGCATTACAATTCTTATTACACATATAGAGCATAATTTTTCATATCTCTGGTTATATACATAGTATGGTTTCATTTTTCAGTATAATGCTTCTCTCCTTATCTCCAAGTCTGGAGGCTCTCTAGTTTGGTTTCTCTAGAAAGTAATGAGAGAGATAAGAGATCCAGGGTCTAATTGCTCCTCATACAGACTTTCTGTTGTTCAGCCCTATCTTTCATACCTGCTTTCTGAGATATATGATTTTCCAAAATACTGAGACTTACTGAGGTTCTGCTATAAGAATCAGAGTGCTCCTGATTGTACCTCCCCTCTGCAGGTGTATACATTTCATTGTGGGGGTAGCATTTGTGGCTCTGCTAAGTTGGTTTCCCTGGAGGCCTCCCTCTTTGCATTTCTTTATTCAGACACCAAGGGCTCTAGATACATATCCTTAATAGCTCTCTTCATTCTTTTCCCTCCATTCCCATTGCTAATGCCTTAACAGAGAGCCTCATCAGGAGTCTTTTAATTTGGGGTGGCAGATAAAATTTTGTTGTTGTCATTACTAGCTACATCCTCAGACCTTTGCATTATTAAATTTTGAGATAGGGTCTTATTAAGTTGTCCAGGCTGGCCTCAAATTTTCAATCCTCCTGTCTCAGCCTACCCAGTTGTTAGAATTACAAATATGTGTGCTGCCTATGCCTGGCTTGTAAGAGAATTTTTAAGATTTTATATTTAGGAAATTTTTAAGATTTCTATTATCAGGCTATTCAATAAATTCATCTAGGTAATGCTATAAAGGGATTTGGCAGATATAATTAAGGTTTCTAATCTGCTGATTTTTAAGACTGGGAGATTACTAGGTGGACTCAATATAATCACTGGAAGTCTTTTTTTTAACTTTTTTAAAAAAATATTTTATTCATTTATTTTTATTTATTTATTTTTTGAGAGAGAGAGAGACAGAATATTTTAATATTTATTTTTTAGTTTTTGGCGGACACAACATCTTTGTTTGTATGTGGTGCTGAGGATCGAACGCGGGCCGCACGCATGCCAGGCGAGCGTGCTACCGCTTGAGCCACATCCCCAGCCCACTGGAAGTCTTAAAAGCAGAAGATGAGGACAGATTCCAAGCAGAGAACAATGTGACACTCTGTTGATGGCCCTGATATGCAGAGGCTCATGTGCTAGGACCAGAGAGAGTCTTCTATGAGCTGATGGTGACAACCAGCTGACAGCCTGGATGGAACTGGAACTCAGTCCTACAAATACAGGGAACTGAGTTCTACCAACAATCCGAATAAGCTGGGAAATGGGTTCTTATCCAAGCCTAATAATTAGAGTCCATGTGGTCAATACCTTGATTTTAGCCTAAAATTCAGAGCAGAAAAATCAGCAAGAGTCAACTTGGACTTCTGACTTATTTTAGAACTGTGAGATAAAAAATATGTGTTTAATTTTTTTTTGTTTGTAGATGGACACAATACCTTTATTTTATTTATTTATTTTTATGCGGTGCTAAGGATTGAACCCAATGCCTTACACATGCTAGGTAAGCATTCTACCACTGAGCCATAACCATAGCCTCAAGTTTGTGTTGTTTTAAGATGCTGAATTTGTGGTAATTTGTTATGGTAGTAATAGAAAATAAATGTTTCTTGTCTTCTCACTTCAAGTCTTGCCCTTTTTAATCTAATCTCCTAACTGCTGCCAGAGTGAGCTCTTACAGATACAAATCTAATGATTTCATCTGATGCTTGCTACTACAAGATACAGCTTAAACATATCATCTATATTTAATTTTATAAATGCCATTTATAAAATGTGGTGGGTCTGAGCTTGGTTTATATTGATTTTATGAGTTCATATTTCCTTTTATACATGATCAGTCATCTCTCTCAGCTAGTATTTTAAGTTGTCATCCATATCTGATAAAGAAACAAAATATAGCACACTTAGAAATGGTTGGAGTGGGCTGTAAATTCAGTTATGAAGGGAATTACAATCATGTAAGAAAGAGAAGATCAATTACAAAAATGAGAAAAGTGGAGAGGATTGGAAGAAATATTGAAAAAAATAAAATAGGAATGTTTTTTGACATTAAGTGTGCGTGTGTGTATACTTTTGTAGGTTGGCATGTATGTACATATATGTACAATGTATACACATACATTTCATTTGTATTTGTTATATAAAGTATGGGAAAATTAAACTAGTACAGAAGAGTTTAGATACGAGGACAAAACTTACAACTTATGGATAAACCCAATCATTCAGAGAGTTTTATTTGGCTTAGAAAGTATTTTATTTTTAAATCTGAACTTGAGTGATTTTAGATGGGTTATACACTTTCCAATTTGCCATCATCTCAGCCCCAACCTCATCCTTTTCTAGTTTTAAACCTAACCTCATTCATTCATTCAGGTTCTTGTTTTGTTTTTAGTCATGAGTTTGTAATTCTGGCATAAAACATAAAGTGACTCTCACCTTCACAAACTACCTAACTTTATGCCCTAAAGAAAGATTTCTCAACAGTAGCACTATAGGCATTCTAAGACAGAAAATTCTTTGGGGATATAGACCTATTTACAGAAGGATTTTCATGAGCATCTTGGAACTGTACCACAAGATAATCCCTAGTTGCACTCTCTAGTCATGACAATTGAAAGTGTCTCCACAGATTGCAACCCTGGGGGGGGAGGGGCAAAATTGCTTCCAGTTGAGAACCACTGTTCTAGAGAAACCTCTAGTGAGTTTCTAAGGTGTCCTTCCAGAGAATTTCCAGGTCAAAACTGGCAAGTAGATGTTTGTATTTCTATCATTATTTTAATACTTATTTTTATTCTTAACAACTTATTATAAGTATCATTCCTTGTTCTGACACATAGATGTACCTGATGCCATGCACTGAAACAGTTGAAGACATTTTCACTGAATGGTGCTAACTTTATTTAATCATCCACGCCCCATACCATTGATTTTTTTTTTTTTCATCTGTAAAGTGATGGAATGTAAGGATAGGAATATGTTACAGGTGTATAGAGACAGCAAGAAATGAAGGGCTTTCTCTGCTATTGTTACTGTTTGGTTTATTGTTCTGTAATCTCTTCCAAAGTGCAGAGAGCAGCTAACTACTTTTCCTGATAATCCTTGCTTCATGCTAAGAAAAGAATATAAAGAATCTGGATTTCAGATGACACCAAAAGATATTTGAGTGAGATAAAGATTATTGTGATGTCATGAAAGGAAAGTAGATGTACAAAGGATTAGAAAGGGTCCTGTAATGATAAAAGCAAATGATAACAAATGTGTGACAGCTAACTTTTTTATTTCAATTCCAATCATGGTAGTTAACCTTCCGTTACTTTGAAAGTGATGGTATTTCAAATAAAACCAGTTCCCCTAATGCATGGCACCTGCAATTCATGCCACATGCGTGCAAGGCAAAAGAGATGGGGTCCAAGATCACGCTGATGTTTTAAGAGTGATTGTCTTCCTGTCGTTAATAGGCTTAGCAGGTCACAGGTTGCACTAACCTGTGACTGGCCTCTCGATTAATGAGTGGGACCCACGATGGGCTAGATCTGGACAATCTGATGTTTGTTTTTTTTTTTAATATATTTTTTAGTTGTAAGTGAACACAATACCTTTATTTTATTTTTATGTAGTGCTGAGGGCTGAACCCAGTGCCTCACGCATACTAGGCAAGCACTGTACCACTGAGCCACAACCCCAGCCCCCAACCTGATCTTTTCCAGTGAATTTTAGCAAATTCATTAAATATCTAATTATGTTGCTAGATTTTATGTATAGACTTTTCTTAACTCATCAAGATTTCATTAGTGATTACATAAGATGTCACAGACCTCTTATATAAATAACTATGAAAAATAATACAATACAAAAGAAAAAAGGAAAAGAACTCATACCGTTTAGTACTATTTAGTTTGTTTTGTTGCTTTGTGATCTCTTCCAAAGCAAGGATGGGGCTGCAAAATAACTGCCCACTTTTTCTTATTATCCTTTGCTTCATGGAAGTTAGACTACTCCATTCTCGAACAAACCGCAAAATCTGGCAGAAAAATGAAATAATTTTAAAAGAGTTAGCAGCTCACTGGTCATCTTCCTTTCAGAATAAGGCTGTTAACAACACGAGAAAATTGATGTCTTGTTATATCCCTGAAACAGGCTTTTGACTTCCACAATTTAAGGGTTGGTTTAATACAGTTTTCATACCTTTATTGTAAACTATCTATGATTAGCACACCTGGTGTATGTCATTAACATACACAGGAATCAACAATGATAATGTGCTCACTGAGAAGAATCTAGAAGCATATACTCTAGCAGCAGCCAAGGCAAAATTGGTCTTACGGACAGTAGGTCTTGCAGTGGTAGCAAGAAAATGATTCTATCTAAAAGATGCTATCGTATAGCATCCGAGAATCATTTTGTATCTGATGATTGAGTTGCTATGGGGGAAAAAAAAAGTCATAAAATCCAGGACATTTTTATCAGCATTGCTCTTACTTATTAGTCAATCATACATAACTAGTTATTTTTTTATAGGGGGAATTTGAGAGTCAGGATTATATATTATCAAGAAAATAGCTTGTTGCTTCCTTTTCCTTTATAACAGGTGTAGCTGACCACTGGGTAATGCTTCATTTCCATTCAAAGAGTTTAAAAAAATCACTATTTCCCTGTTTAAAAAATAGTAATAAAGGTAGATTGCATGCTGGGTCAGTCTTACAACATGATGACCATTAGCAGTGAAGGCAAATCAGTCACAAACAAGCATAAGACCTCCCTGGCAGTTACCTGGCTTGGAGCTGCATGCTGGTGCTTCTGACAATGAATCAAGAGTTGCCCCATGTGGGGGCTGGGGTTGTGGCTCAGTGGTAGAGCACTTGCCTAGCACATGTGAGGCACTGGGTTTGATCCTCAGCACCACATAAAAAAAAAAAAAAAACAAAAGTATCATGTTCATCTACAACTAAAAAATATTTAAAAAAGAGTTGTCCAATGTGTGATTATTCCTGCTCTCAAAATTTGTCATTGTTAGAACTTAACTTTAAAAGATAAAATGTGATTCTGACAGATACAAATAACACAGTTGCTAATCCTGTGAATGAGAAATTAAATGATTCGAGGATGATTCTATCTACAGAAACAGCAGCTCTAGGTGTGATCGCTCGCCAAGGAAACAGATTTCACATTTATTCTTAGCACAGGGCAATTAATAGACACTGCCTGGATTGATAAAAAATGCAACCAGCAATTTGATTCTGCAATAGGCCATGAAGCACTATTTTACTAAACTCAAAATGATTGCTAAAATTCCTAAAAAATTTTGCATTTAAAACTAATATAACTATTTTATTTAAAACTGTTCTTACCAGTGAGCGATTCTGTTTCAGTTGAAAACTTGCTGGTAAGTCTTCCCAAAGGTCTAACTTTATATCCAAAGGAATGAAATTACAGTTCATCTGTTTTCCATCCTAATTATAGATTAGGAAGACATTATTAATCCATTTTTATCATAGATGCTAGAAAATAATTAATTATGGTGTAGTATGTCCAAACTCCTAAAAGATTACTTGGTGGCACATTCAAGAGTCTACTCCACATGGCTCCTTAGAAGGATGGGAAGGTGAGAATGTGTGTCCACACTGCCCACACCTAGCCCAGGCCTGCTGCCTTCAGCTAGGGATGCTGTGCTTACTGCCCTGTCTTACTCTTCTCTTTTGCCTAATCTTGGAAATATTATATCAAAACAATGAAATTTGTACATTGTCAATTGATTCAGAACAATATCACTTCCTTGAAGTCAACAGTAGTGCAACACTTTTTAATTCACAAATAAACTTATTTACAATCATTGGAAAATATGTCTCATATTAAAGAAGGGTACTAAGAAATAATCTAAAAAGCTTTCCCTAGATGGGTTGATATATCTATCTATTGTTACAGGAATGAGAAACTAGACAGAGAAATTCTAGAGAAATTATTAAAACATTTGCTTCCCTAAAGCAATGTTGCAATGTTGGTCCATGAGGACTGAGTCAACGGCACTACCCAGAGAATAAGTGGACCTGAATTCAGAGTCCAATAATCAGTTGCACAATACGCTGAAATTTTAAGGGTAAAAAGTAACCATGTACAGGGTATAGTCAATTGAACATAAATAGAAGTTATTTCTTTTTTAAAGGGGAAGAATCGTGTCTTATACAAAAATCTATTATATCAATAACAGTTGAGGTCATATTCTAAATCTCTTAGCCAAAAAGAAATGTTACAGCTCCCACAATCACTTTGGGAAAAAACAAAGATAAGTACTTACTTCTTAAAAATTTAGATACATAATTGCAATTTGTAAGTCTAGACAGGTAATTTTAATATATAAGTCTAAATTCAGATATGTAGTATACAATTCTAAATCCTAGATTTGGGATTATGAATGAAATGAACACAATTGGCACAGAATGCTAAATATCTGTTACCAATCTGTCTTTTACTCTTAGGTAGGGAACTAGGGTTTTAAGTCAAATTTCTACTGGTAGATGTTACTTTATTTTTTCTAAGGTAAAAAGGAAAGGTTTCATTTCAAACAACTGTAGCTGTGAAAAGACGTGTTAGCATTTTATTTGCACAGTGTCTCATGTTCAGAAAATTATAGCAATTTAATAACTTTAAAAATATCTTTATTTATTTTTATGTGATGCTGAGGATCAAACCCAGTGCTTCACATATGCAAGGCAAATGCCCTACCACTAAGCTACAGCCCCAGCCCTAATGATACATTTTAAGGACATGTAAGTACCTAAAAGAGTCACAAAAATATATTTGAGATTACTGACAGAAATACCAAGAAGGTGAAGTAGGCCAAGCTACACAAGCTAGATGGCAGAGTGAAACTATCACTGCAGTTTGGTTGATAGCAGGCACAGTCTAGCCTCTACCAGGAATTTTAATTACTCTCCCTGTCTCTATTCCAAAGAGAAAAAAACAGTGATCAGATTGTCCAGGAAGCTGAGCTTTCACTGTAATAGAATAAAATGTTTAAAAAATTTAAGGGCTTCTAAATTCCTGGTGTGCTCTGACTGGTTGGCTGCCTGTTGGCTTCTCTATCTTCAAGATCTTCTGGGAATCACATCTGTTCCTCTCACATGATGTTCTGAGAGGCACAGCTTAGAGCTCCTGATCACAAGGGATGAGGATAGCTTAGAAACTTTAATATGTCTGAAAAGGAACAGAGGAGTCCTTGATACTCCCCTGCCAAGCTCACCACTTCTAGATGATCCACAGGGTGGGCCTGGGTCCATGCTTACATGAGGAACATTGACTACTACCTAGGTTGGTTCTTGGTGTCTCTGCCTGTCTATCTATCTGACTATCTATCTGTATTCGGTTTAGTAGAAAATCTGTAACTGAAAGTTTGGTTAACACCAACATAAATTATCATTTAAAAAGCTTTCTTTCAACAGAATGGACCATGGCTTAAAAAATTTATGAGTATTATTACTTTTTAAAATATTTTTAAATTGTTGATAGACCTTTATTTAATTTATTGGAATAAAGATGTTTGTGATATTCATGCTATTGGAGGCCATGTATGACTCAATATAAAATACTATATTAGAGAAGTTTATAATTCATTCTGTCTTCTGCTTCATAGGCAATATGGTGTAGAAGTTATAAAAAATTTACTTTTTTTTTTTTTTTTTTAGTTGTCAACAGATCTTTATTTTATTTATTTATATGTGGTGCTGAGAATTGAACCCAGTGCCTCATACATGCCAGGCAAGTGTGCTACTGCTGAGCCCCAGCCCATGAATATTATTTTAATTTACAAGGATTAGAAATTTGAAATTGTAGAACTAATAAAAGTACTTAAAATCTCTGTGAATTTTTCCTCAAATATGGACAAAGATTCCCATGTGGTCTCCAAGACCCTCTCAGGGGTCCACAAAGACACAAGTGTAGTTGTAATAAAAGTAAGATATTATTTGCCTTTTAAACTCTCATTATATCATTATCAGCAGCTACCAAGATATAGCACAACAAAACAAATGCAGAGGCAGATATAAGAATACCATTATTTTTTATTGAGACTTTAGAGAGAACTGCCAACAATGAAAAAAGTACCTCTTTTCTCAATATTTTTCTGTTTTGGAAAATATAAATTATTTTTCATAAAACATGTTACTTATATAAATATATAAAAATATTTTAAAAAGTAATAATACTCATAACTTTTTAAAGCCATGGTCCATTTTGTTGAAAGAAAGCTTTTTAAATGATAACTTATGTTGGTGCTAACCAAACTTTCAGTTTAAGTTTTTCTGGGTTTACTATCATTACTTTTAAATGGATTAATAAATGAATATTTTTAAGCATCTTCATTTCAATTTTTTTTGGAGGCAATTAGGAAGACCCTATTGCAAAATGAGAAATAAAAAGGACGGGGGATATAGTTCAGTAGTAAAGCACCATGGGTTCAATGCCAAGTACCAAAATAAATAAATAAAAGAATCTCCATTCAACTTCCAGAATGCAGTTACCTGCCAGCCTCCAGCTGCTTCACCTTTGGGATCCACTACAGTGTTAGAGCTAAGGCTGCCTCCCCTTTCTTTTCTAATTAGAGCATTATAATTACACGTAGTAGTTGGGTTCATTTTGACAAAATCATACATGCAAGGAACTTGATTTTCATTTTTATTTTGAATACAGTAAATATCAATGCAAACAAAAGCTCTTTGGAGTCCCTCAACAAATTTAAGGAGTACAAAGGAGTCTGAAACCAAAACATTTGAGTGCCACTACTATAGGCTATGGCAGGAATCTGAACAATCATATACAAAAGTTTCCACCTTTATTTTGTATGGAGAAGTGAGTTAGGCTTCTGTAAAGAAGTAGTTGCTTTGGCTGCTTCAAATAATCTGTGCAGGAATAAACTTATTCAGAGTTCATGAGGATTGGACAATGGGCTAGGTTTTTGATAGGACTTAGCTCATTTTATCCTTGAAACAAATCCCCTCCACAGTTTATAGATGAGGAAATTGAAGCACAGAGCAGTTAAGTGTCCAAAATGACAGTAAAAGATTTGAACTGAGACAGCCTTATCCCGAAGTAAATGCTCTTAGTGACTGATTTTGCCTTTGATTTGTCTTTAGATTTAACACAGGAATTTTTCTTTAAGGATAAAAAAAAAAAAAAAAAAACAACTAGCTGCCTACCTTATTGTAAATAAAATTAAATATCTTCATTGAAAAATTAAAAAAGGAAGCCATTTTTATGTTTCAAGCTACAGATTCTGCATGATGCTTACCTTAGTATAGAGGTGAATCCGGTCAGTATTCTTACTTGCACAAAACATTAAGGTATCATATACTGGCAGAATGTCTGAACTCTTCAACTGCTCTAATAAAGACAATGAAAGAAAATCTTAAGGCTTGTCTGCCCTCTACCTAAAATAGCTTAAAAAAAAAAAAACTTTTACAGGGTAGAATGATGAAATAGCCTATATTAAAAATATCAACATATTTTACAAAGAACATGTTTGCAGGCTTGAAGTAAAACTCCCAAGGTAAGTCATCCAAGCATCAGCATCTGTGGTAACTGTTTGCTTTTCATTTTTGCTAATGACTCAACAAGAAGCAGACTCAGAATTAGCTGAAAAGATAAAAGTTAGGCATAAGGGACACTTTCTTGCCACCAGGAGTTGTTACCAGTCTTGAAGGAATTTTAAATCTATCCCTTTTGCTAGTGTATATTGAAGTTGAGACTGAATGGGCACCACTTTGATTACTGGTAGCAATATACTATATTGGAGGCCAGCCAAATACCTGATTTCCTATGGCCTGGTGATGAGTTATAAAAGTGTATTTTCTGATAATTATTTAATCTTTCCTCAGTCCCACTGTCCAATATTCTGCAGGAGAGAAGATTATCAGATCAAGTCTAAATAATAATTATAGTTAATACTTATCAAGAACATACAATGTACCAGGCACTGTTCTAAGTACTGTCCTCAGTATATCTCTCACAAATAAATAGTGCATTGTAGGCTGTGTGTATGTGTGTATGTGTGTTTTGGCGGTACTGGGGATTGAACCCAAGAATACTCTACCACTGAGCTACATCCCCAACCCTTCTCGCTTTTCATTTTGAGACAGGGTCTTGTTAAGTTGCCCAGGCTTGCCGTGAACTTGTGGTCCTCTTGCCTCAACTTCCCGAGTTGTTGGGATTACAGGTGTGCACCACCACACCTGGCAATAGTGCATTTTAAATAGGAAGAAGCCAAGGCACATTAACTTGCCCAAGGTTACATCACTAGTAAGATGTAAACTCAGTAATCTCACTCTAGAGCTGGTACTCTTAACTCAGCCACATTTCCTTAGTAACTCTTTTAATTACTTTCCAGATCTGGAAGTGTATGATTTGTCTGCCATTCCACTTGGTAATGTCATGGCATTGGCCATTTCACAAATTTATGGTTTATTCCTATACTTCATAAATTTAAAAATGTACTTTAATAACTCTGAAATTGATGTGTCTTATGAGTCTATAATAATAATATCTGCTTCTCACAATCATTGCTGGCCAGGTGGCAGTTGTGAAGTTGGTATCATTGCCTGAGTATGTATGAGCTTAGTTAGAACTATAATACTATTGTCACTTCAAAACAGCACATGAGGTGCATGCATTGTTATTACTATGTATACTGATTTTAATTAACTTCAAGATGTCTTCAAAAAATTTCAGTATGATTTGGTATCAAAATGAAAAGTCAGCATAGTTCAAAAAATTTGAATATAGAGCAGGAGAATGTAGGTTTGATATTTAAAAAGCAAATATGTATCGCTAGGGAAATAACCTCAATTTCTTACTTTCTTGCAAAAGAGTGACTGAATGCTTCATGGGATCTAAGAAAAAGAGATGTCTTCAAATAGAAGAAGCTGTCTTACATGTGGTTACTGAGATGTGCAAAAGGTTTGCTTCTTACAATGCCAAGCAAAGCAACTGGAGACATGAGATAATGCCAAGTCCTCAAAGTAAACAAATGAACAAAAATGTCAAAATGAACAGATGATGGTATGGCCAGGTCTAGGCTATCATAAACATATTTTGTCATAGTTTAATTGGCAGAGTTTTTCTCGTTCTTAATGGTCCATAAAATAAGTAATGTGTCTTAATAATTAATGTGTCTTCAACTTTGATAAACTATGCTCAAGGATCAGAAGTCATTCTTTGAGAAGAAGAATTATAAGAACCCCAAATCAGTTGATATTCATTCTTGGTAGCTGACAACTACATTACAGGAATATATTTCTCTTTTCAGTGTTCTTATGAAAGGTAATTTTATGGTTCAAAAATACAGATGATGTATCTTTTGAAGATAAATCCATTCTTCCAGATCTCAGGAATTCCAGTTAGAACAAAACTATTGTTCCAGAGTACTATACATTACTCTGGTTCTAAAATAGCAAATATCAGAAGAATAAGCATTTTAACTTAGTGTGCCTTTTTTTGTCTTCTTTTTTGTTTCTAATCCACATTAGTGGGAAGATGTGAAGCCTATGACTTATGTGGAATTATCATCCCAGTGATCTGAAAAGTAAAAAACAAAACCAAACAAAACAGGGCTAGGCAAAGGGGAAAATGCTGGCATTGTCTAGAATGGATAAGGCCGATGTAAATTTCACTGTCTGAAATGAATTTCTAAGTCTGGTGATTTTTTTTTTTAAGTACTGTCAGTATAAGTTAAAACATGTCTCCATCAAGAGACCAATTTATAGCTAACAAGCCAATGTTTCCCTGTCATAGATGAAGACTCTTGGCCCAGTTGACAACTGCCAGGTGATGATGCTACTCTATAGTCCACTATAGAGTGGACTATATCCTACATCCAGAGCTTCATCAGCACTTAAGGTTTTATTTGCAGCAGGAACAAGGAACCTGGACATAAGAGTATATGCCATCTGAGTCTATACTGTCTATTTAAAGGCTGCTAAAATTAGACCTAAGCAGGATTCACTTCAATATATTCTTGGGAAACCCTTGAGGAATTGAAGGAACTGAAGGAGCAAAGGAAGAAAAGAGGATGATTTGAGCTCAGAAATTCCTTAATGAACATTTCATTTTAAAGCTATGAATCTGATTCTAAATTATATCAGTGTTTAACAACCACAAACAATAAAAATTTCAGCAGACTCATCCCAACAATTTTGAGCTGGTTTTAATAGGAATATCAATCTTTAGGTTACTGTGGTCCCTAAATGAGTAACAAGAAAAACAACCCAAAAGTGCTCACGGATTTTTGCCAGCTGGTGCATAAAAGATAGTGATGTATGACTACAGGCTGGTATTTGCTAACTATCACAGTTATGAATAATGAATGGAATCAAGCAACAAATAAATACATCTGAAACACTAGATGGTTGGTTCCAAGTGTAGTTATGATTCACAGAGTTTTAAAAATTACATACCTTAAAAACAATTTCTCAAATTAAAAAAATGCCAATTAAGTGTAGCCATTTAAAAGCCTCCATATATAAAGAATTAATGATTTATTAAGGAGTTCTTTATCTGTCAATCTTAACTATTTTTCCAAAAGCACCACCCCAAAATCAAAACAACACACTTCCAGTGTGAATGAGCTAGGTTTGGTTGAGGCAGAGCAACAGGCTTGGTGGCAGCACATGTAGCAATTTACTGGTTTTGCTCCATGTGTAGTATCTGAATGCCAACAGACACACTCTGATCTTCCAATCATCTGGTGTTTAAGAATATGGTTATGAATAGTTGGCATTTTTAATATAAAAGAGAATAAAAGGCATCTAGAATAAGGCATCAATCACAAATCCAAAATGATACTATGTTAAAATACATGGTTATTATTTGAACACTGTAAATAGAAACAGGACTTACCATTACCTGATTGGGCCGTGAGCCTGTCTTCCCTCTCAACTTCTGACATTTCTTCCTTGCTATTAGCCAACTGGTTAGGTTCATACTGTGCAATGACTTGTTTGTCACAGTCTAAGCTAGCTTGTACTTTTTTGGAGATGTCTATTTGAGAATCATCTTCTTCATTTTTGTTTTTGTCCTGGAAATGGTTGAGGCTGTCTATTTGAAGAATTATTAACATAAAATAAGTTATACTTAAAAGTATAGTTAAAAACATTATAGCTAGGTCTTAAAAAAAAAAAGAAAAATTAGTTAGTGTTTGTTCATTCTTTCAAAATGTTTACCAGCAGCCTACTATTTTCCCAGAACTAGGCTAGAAAGACAATAAGGAATAAGAAAGATAAATCCAAAATCAAAACAACACACTTCCAGTGTGAACGGGCTAGGTTTGGTTGAGGCAGAGCAACAGGCTTGGTAAGGCAGCACATGTAGCAATTTATTGGTAGCTCAATCTACATAGGTTTTTAGCATATAGCATATAGAGAACACTGGGGAGAAAATACCGATAGTTCTAGGCAGAGGAATAATAATGCGTTATTTAAAGGACACTGTGGTTGCTTTATATAAAAGGATCCCAAGGGGGTGACTAGAAGGGAGATTCCTGAGGTTTGGGACAAAGATGATGGTGGGTTTTGGGTAGAATGGTGACAATAAAGAGAATGTAGTTGGAATCAAGATTTATTTTAGAGGTTACTTAATGGATCAATTATGGAAAGCTCAATATACATAGGTTTTTAGCATATAGAGAAGACTGGGGAGAAAATTTTGTATTTGATGTGACAGTGGTGATTAGCCAGGAGTTCTATTCTGGACATGTTAAGCTTGAGATTTCCATTAGACAAGTAGGTGTGTTGAGAGCCACAGCCGAAGGGACCCCAGCAAACTTCCAGTTGCCAGCAAACTTCCAGCTGCCAGCTGATTGGCTCCTCTGCAGTGATGCTCATTGGGCTGTTTCCCCACCCTTTCAGACCACGGGGGACTTTTTTTGGCTCCGCCCACGCGACCCAGCCAATTGGCCTCAAGAGCAGGAGGAGGCGGGAGGTTGAGAGGCTTGTGGGAAGCCGGTGGTGTAGTTGAGCTCTGAGGGTTTTCCTGAAGAGCTGTGTGGTGCCCTGTGTGTGTTCTAAAAATAAAGTTCGTTTCCTTTGACAAGTGGCTCCTGAATTGTGCCCAGCCAGATTTGTAACAGAAGATGTTACATAAGCCACTGGATATATCAGTCTGAAATTCAAGTAGGAGATATAAATTTGGATGATGTGAACTGTAAATTATTAATTATAAACTACAGATGTTAAGAACAAAAGAAAAGAGCATATTGATAAATACTGGCAATCAATGTTTACTATACCACATATTCTTTAATGCAGTAGAGACTGTATTAGGAACCATTACAGATTGTAATATTCTAATATTACTCCTATAATTTCTTGAATTCCACCATGTCCTCAAAGAGTTAGATGGAAGGCACTATTTTAAAAATTAGATGAAAGATTTGAGAAATAGTTCAGAGGTGAAGAGCTGGCCTAGCATGCAGGAGGCCCAGGGATCAACCCTCAGTATTATACACACATTTTTTAAAAAGTTAGATGTATTAGAATTGATTCTCCTTTTTAATACTTTTGGAGCCCATCAAAATCAAGGTTGGAAATAATTATGCCAAATTATAGTAATGTAATTTGAATAATTACAATTTTAAGTTATGATAATACCACTGTTACTTAGAATACTTATTTCTTTCTAAAAGACTTTCATATTCACAACAGATAGTTCAGTCAGGCATGGTGGTGTACAACTGTATTCCCGGTGACTCAGGAGGCTAAGGTAGGAGAATTGCAAGTTTGAGACTAGTCTCAGCAATTTAGTGAGACCTTCAGCAATTTAGTGAAATTCTGTCTCAAAATAAAAAAATACAAAGGGTTAGGGATATGGCTTAGTGGTAAAGTGACCCCTGGGTTCAATCCCTAGTAAAAAACAAAACCAAACCAAAACCAAATCAAAACAAAAATAACACAAAAGGTAGTTTATCTTCACAAAGGAAGTTTTCTTGAAGTTGCTTATTAAGTTTTAGGTCTAGGAATTTCATTGTTGTTCTTGGTATCACAAAGGAAAAATCAGAACTATATTAAACTATGATTTTTCTTGGGAAATCAATTAACTTATATACTTAATGTGAACTGACATTATTTTATAGTCATAATATACTTTATTTTTATTGCCTATACCAGTTGCAAATTGCATGGAGTCATGCTAATTATGACAGGGATATTATATGGAATAAGCTTGTAGTTCCAATTTAGTTCACAGACGACAGGTGCCCACATAACAAATATAACCATCCAGATGGCAGACTTGTCAATTTTGGTAGGAACACCCATAAGTAAAAGAGGAAAGGCTTAGCCACTGATTACATCAAAACTAAGAGAGGAGAACAAGACAGGAAAGAAAAAAATGTTTTTCTTTTTTTCTCTGGTGGTATGGGGGATTAAACTGAGTGGTGTTCTATCACGAAGCTACATCCCCAGCTTTTTAAAAATTTTTTTTGAGATAGAGTCTCCCTAAGTGGTGGAGGCTGGTCTCAAACTTGCAATCCTCCTGCCTCTTCCTCCTGGGTCACTTGAGATTACAGGCATGTGTCACTGTGCCTGGCTAGGAAGAAAAGTACTGTAATATCAGAGTCTATATCTTAATTGAATCTTTGTTAATGATAATATTCCAAAGAATTATCATATAATGAAAAATTAGATGTGAATAATTATTACCACTGATAAATAAAATGAGCATTTCTAGTTTCCAAAAAATGTTAACTTGGTTTTTTTGGGGGTGGGAACCCAGGGGTGCTTAACCACTGAGCCACATCCTCAGCCCTTTTATTTTTTATTTTGAGACAATGTCTTGCTAAACTGCTAGGGCCTTGCTAAACTGCTGAGGCTGGTTTTGAATTTGTGGTCCTTCCGACTCAACCTCCCAAGCCACTGTGTTTACGGGTGTGGACCACCATGCCTAGCTCAACTTGGCATTTTTCACTGGGATAAAAATGCTCTCTAAAATTGGAAACAAAAAGAATACTAATGATCTTTTTCTTATGATAATCAGGGGCACTGATAACCATATTAGAAACTAAACATCAGGAAATGACATATCATGCTATGAAAACATACTTGAGGTATGTTTATAATTTCTAACTTTAAAATAATATGTTTTACAATCCCTGCAACTTCAGAGGCTGAGGCAGGAGGATCCCAAGTCCAAGGCCAGCCTCAACAATGTTGTGAGGCCCTCGTTAACTTAATGAGACTATCTCAAAATAAAAAATAAAAAGAGCTGGGATATAGCTTAGTGGTAAAGCACCCTGGGTTGAACCCTCTGTACTAAAAAGAAAAAAAAAACATGTTTTACCAAAGAATAAACTCATAAAACATATATCAAATACATTCTTTAAAGCTCTATGGAGGCACTGGGTTCGATCTTCAGCATCACATAAAAATAAATAAATAAATATACTGTGTCCATCTACAACTAAAAATATATTAAAAAAAAAAAAAGCTGGGCTGGGATTGTGGCTCAGTGGTAGAGCGCTCGCCTAGCATGGGCGGGACCTGGGGTTCGATTCTCAGCACTACATAAAACTAAAGGCATTGTGTTGCGTCCATCTACAGCCATATATATATATATATATATATATATTAAAAAAAAGCTCTATGGAGGAGTTTTTAATTATCTGTCAAGCAACAAAATGGCCCAATGTATACTGAGTAGGTAAAGAACTGAATTATTTTGCTACTTAAACATAAAAATAATCTATAATTTCTTTAAAAACAAATGTATCTAAAGAGGAAAGAAAGCAGAAGGTCTATAACTATAAGGCATATTTGCTACCATAGCAACAGAGCTTCTATTTCTGCCCACTGAATTCACATCCTGCTGACATTAATCAGAAATGTCCATTTGTGCCAAATTAATGTCATATCATAGATGCTTGGGAATTCTTGATAAAACTAGGAGTTTTTCACATTCTATGAAAGATTCACAGTCTTCACTATGTGAAGTTCTTAATCCATTTTAAAAGCTAAAGTCAGTGCTGAGTCACACTAACCTTTGTACACAGGAGTTTCTAAGAACACAGGTTATCTCCAGCCCCCACCTCTACAGTCACCTTCCAACATACTCACCAGCACTGCCTTGAGGATTCTCACACATTTCACAATAAGATAATAGTGAATTATTGATATAGGTGCAGAAACCACACTGCCAATCCTTTCCAGGAGGGGATGGGGTGGTTGTCGGGGACTTGGCCTTATGGACATATTCCATGAGTTTGGCTTTGGTTTGTCCAGGCCTGGATGGTTTCTCCTCTGGTAGGCTGTTGCAGTCATGGGTGGTGACTGATTTCAATCTTTTAGTTTCAGGTTCAAAATTATGTTCAGAATCAATGATATCCCTCGATGCCACTATGGTATTTTTCTCCTGAAATATCCTTGATTCATCACAGGAGGTCTCCAACTGTCTCTTTTT
This sequence comes from Marmota monax, assembly GCF_021218885.2. NCBI lineage: Eukaryota > Metazoa > Chordata > Mammalia > Rodentia > Sciuridae > Marmota > Marmota monax. The sequence continues at coordinate 8,039,094 of NW_026693934.1, read as the reverse complement.
AGGTTTTGGTAAAAAGAATGATTGAATATCATGCTGTTTTTCTTTTTCAAACTAGGAAAATCAAACAGATATTAAATTAAGAAGCAATCATTAAAAAAAAACAATTATTTCTCCTAAATGAAGGAGCTTAACCATATTCTATTATCCTGTGAAAACCTTTTTGGAAATGAATTAAATTATACTATGATTTTTCTTATATAACACCATTATGACATTCATGTACTTCTTATCTTTTTCTTAGCACTTACTATGTGTCACACACTTTACATATATTAACTCATTTAGTCCTCATGTCAGTTTTGTGAGGTAGCTACTATTAATATTCCCATATTTTAGATGAGGCAACTAAAATTTTAGAAAGGTTAGTTAGGTAACATGGTTAGATAAGCTATGCAATGAAAAATATACTTCATAAACTATCTTAGCCAGATGTATGTTAGAGAAAGAAAGCAATCATTTACTTAAACACTTCAAATAAATCAAGAACCTAAGGTGGGCAGTAACCCTAGCCTGTAATTCCCATGACCCAGGAAGCTGAGGCAAGAAGATCACAAATTCAAGGCTACTTGCAGCTACTTAGCAAGCAACTTATTGAGACCCTGTCTAAAAACAAAAAAATGAAAATGCTGGGGATGTAGCTCAATGGCAAAGTGCTTGGGGTTCAATACCCAGTAACCTGCCCCATAAAAAAAGAACCTAGAAAAGTACTTTCATGCCCAAACTATAGACATAGTATTCATAAACAATGCTACTTAAAGTAAAATGTTACCCTGACCAGAAAACATTTGAAAATAGCAGTAAAACTATTGACTGTTTCTTTAATAGACACATTTAAATAACTATCTTGTTTCTAAGAAATATATTTAATAATTAGCTTATTTCTAAGAAATATACTTATTTTGTCTAAGAACCCTTGCAGCATTATCTATATTTTTCATCTTCTTTTTAATGCATAAATCTCAACTTCCTACTGAGAGAAAGTATAAGTATCTCCATGATCAATTAGTTAGTTGTTGAGGTAATGTGTTAATTTTGCTATGGACTGAATTGGGAACTATGCTGGACACACATTGTGGCAGACTGTATTTCCAAAGATGACCACATAAATTCTTATCCCATCTCACATGCTCCACTAATGTGGCTCCACTGAGAGGCAAAGTCTATGGTCTTCTTCCCAGAACCTGTGTAGACCTCTGTAACTGTCACATCCCTTAGAATACAGTTAAAGTGACACTGTGTGACTTCTTAGGACAGGTCACTGAGGGTAACATGACCTCCACCTCCATGCTGGCCCACTCTCTCACTTTCCCTTTCTCTCTTGGAATGCTTGCCTTTGGAACCTGTCACCATGTTATGGGGAAGCTCAGGCCACATGGGAAAACCATGTGCTGATATTCCAGTGGATAACCCAGAAAGGCCCACAGGTAGCAGCCAGCATCAATTGCCAAACATATGAGTAAACAAGCTTTCAGATATTCTAGTCTCAAGTTTCAAAATCTTCTAGTAAAGGCCACAGTTATCATGGAGTAGATCTATCATCCCTGTTGTACTCTAGTTGAATGTACATTCATAGATAACCTGAGAAATAATATACGATTTTTTTCAAAGACACTAAGTTGCGGAGAAATTGGTTATGGAGTAATAGATAAAAAAGAAACTATGGGTAATAATAGCAAATAACCAAGTAACTATAAAGAGATATTTTTACATAATGAATTTTATCTGTACTTCTTAGTAGTAATGCATAACAGAGATTTGGCAAATTCATTGAGACAGAAAGATTAATGGTTACCAAGAGCTAGAGAGAAAGGAAATGGGAAGCTGTTGGTAAATGATTATAAAGCTTCCATGAGGGATAATGAAAAAGTTTTGGAAGTATCAGGAATGGCTGCACAACATTGTGAATATAATGCCACTAAATTGCATATCAAAAAATGGTTAAAATGGCAAATTTTGTGTTGCCACAATAAAAATATTAAACCCCACCACACACGCACACCAAAAAAAAAAAAAAAAAAGGGAAGGAAAACCTATATTTGGTAAAAGTAAAACATGTATTATTGTAGGGACAAGCATGCCGCATTCCTAATAATGTAGAACAACTATTTTTGTACATTATTAAATACTATAAAAAGTTATCTAATTAGGTATAGAAGTTATAGAATTTAGATGAAAAATATATAAAATGAAATCATTAACAAAGAAACAAGATTTTTTCAAATAGTGCACTAAGGAAATTTTAAGAAAAGGGACAGAGTTTCAGGCAATAAAGACAAAATATATAATCTTGAAAATAAAATAGACCATGGAGAAAAGATGTTAAGAGACCATGAACAGAACTTCCAAGAAATATGGAATAACATTAAAAGACCAAATTTAAGATCTATTAGGATAGATGAAGGCATGAAGATACACACTAAAGGAATGCACTTTAGTGTTTTTTCAATGAAATAATATCAGAAAAGTTCTCAACCCTAAAGAATGAAATGGAAAATCCAATTCAGGAGGATTACAGGACCACAAATGTACAATATTACAACAGACCCACACCAAGGCACATTATTATGAAAATGCCTATCCTAACAGGATAGAATTTTAAAGGCTGCTAAAGAAAAAAATGTCAGATACATTTAGAAGGAAACCAATCTGAATCTCAGCTGATTTCTCAACATAGACCCTCAAAGCTGGGAGGTTCTAAAATAATATATACAAAGTTCTGAAAGAAAATGGATGCCAACCAAGAATACTATACCCAGAAAAATTAAGTTTCAGATTTGACAATAAAATAAAAACCTTTCATGATAGAGCTGAGGTTGTGGCTCAGAGGCAGAGTGCTTGCCTCGCACATGCAAGACCCTGGGTTCGATCCTCAGCACCACATAAAAATAAATAAATAAAATAAAGGTATTGTGTCCAACTATAACTAATATATATTTAAAAAACCTTTCATGATAAACAAAAGTTAAAAGAATTCACAACTAGAAAACCTGTACTACAGAACAATCTTAGCAAAATATTTCATAAAAAATTAAAGTGAAAACCAGCAAAGGGAGCAACTACACAAAAGGAATAATCAATCAAAGGAGAAACTAATTCAAATTAAAAACCAGAAATAAATCAAAATGACAGGGAATAAAAATAATACATCAGTAATAACTTTGAAGAAAACTCATCAATCAAAAGACATAGACTGGCAAATTGGATTAAAAAAATAAAAAAGACCCAACAATATACTGTCTCCAAAAGACAGAACTCATAGGCAAAGACATCCACAGACTGAAGGTAAAAGGATGGGAATAAAACATATCATTCACATGGATCTCATAAACAAGCAGGGATTATTATCTTCATAACAGATAAAATGGACTTCAAGCCAAAGTTCATCAGAAGGGACAAAGAAGGACATTTCATACTGCTTAAATGAATTATACATCAATAAGATATAATAATCATGAATATTTATGGCCCCCTAAATGGAGCATACATACATCAAATAAACCCTTCTTAATTTCAAGAATCAAATAGACCATAACACAATAATACTGGGTGACTTTAACATACCTCTCTCACCGTGGGATAGATCCTCCAAACAAAAATAAAGAAATGATAGAATTAAATAATACAATCAATAATTTAGACTTAACAGACATATTGAGTATTTCATCCATCAATGAATGAATTACTTTCTTCTTAGCAGAGAAGCAACACATGGATCCTTCTCTAAAATAGGCAATATCTTAGACCACAAAGCAACATTTAGCAAATAAAAAAATAGAGATAATACTTTGCATTCTATCAGATCATAATGGAATGAAATTGGAAATCAACAATAAAATAAAAAATAGAAGCTTTTCTAACACCTGGGGACTAAAAAAACATGGTACTGAGTGACCCATGGATAGCAGAAGAAACCAAAGATGAAATAAAAAAAAAATACTTAAGAGGTAAATGAGAAGAGCAACACAACATATCAAATTATCTGCGACACTATGAAGGCACTTCTAAGAGGAAAGTTCATTGAATTGCACTCATTCATCAAAAGAATAGGAAATTGCCAAATATTTATTTAATATTATATTATATTATATATAATTAATACTATATTATAAAAATCAACACCAAAAGCAGAAGACACAAATTAAAATCAGAGCTGAAATCAATGAAATTGAAACAAAAGAAATAATTTAGAAAACAAAATGTTGGTTCTTTGAAAAAAATAAATAAAATTGATAAACACTTAGCCAAGCTAACAAAGAGTGAGAAAACTCAAATAACTAAAATTTGTGATGAAAAAGGAAATATCATGACTGACACTACTGAAATGCAAATGATAATCAGAAATTATTTTGAAAATTTTTATACTCTAATAAAATAGAATATCTTGAAGACAACAAAGTTCTAGAGACATACGACTTACCCAAACTGAATGAAGAGGACATAGACAATTAAAACGGATCAATTTCAAGTAATGAAATTGAAGACGCTATCAAAAGGCTACTAACTAAGAAAAGCCCAGGATCAGATGGATTTTCAGCTGAGTTCTACCAGACCTTCAAAGAAGAATCAACACCAATAATCCTCAAATTATTCCATGAAATAGAAAAGGAAGGAATCCTTTTCAAACTCATTCTATGAAGCTAGTTATCACCCTGGTACCAAAACCAGAAAAGACACATCAAGGAAAGAAAATTTCAGACCAATATTCCTCATGAACATGGATGCAAAAATTCTCAATAAAATTCTGGCAAATAACATAAAAAAACATTAAAAAACACAGTACATCATGATCAAGGTGGGTTCTTCCCAGTGATGCAAGTTTGGCTCAACATACAGAAATCAATAAACATAATTCATCATCACATCAATAGACTTAAAGACAAGTATCACATGATTATCTCAGCAGACGCAGCAAAAGCAATTGACAAAATACAGCATGTTTAACACAACAGAAAAACTAGGGAAAATAGGAACATACCTCAACATTGTAAAAGCTACATATGCTAAACCCAAGGCCAACATCATTCTAAACGGAGAAAATTAAAAGCATTCCCTCTAAGAACTGGAACAAAACAAGGATACCCTCTTTCACCACTTCTATTCAACAACATCCTTGAAACGCTAGCCAGAGCAATTAGATGGAAGAAAGAAATTAAAGGGACACAAATAGGAAAAGAACTCAAAACATCCCTATTTGCCAATGACATGATTTTATACTTAGAAGACCAAAAAACTCCACCAGAAAACTTCTAGAGCTCATAAATGAATTCAGCAGTGTAGCAGGATATAGAATTAACACCCCAAAATCAATGTATCAGTGGTAAATCATCTGAAAGAGAAATTAGGAAAACTATAAAAAACTCAAAATAAAATAAAAATTTGGGAATCAATCTAGCAAAAGAGGCGAAAGACCTCTACAATGAAAACTACAGAATACTAAAGAAAGAAATTGAAGATGACCCTAGAAGATGGAAAGATCTCCTATGTTCTTGGATAGGCAGAATTAATATTGTCAAAGTGGCCATACTATCAAAAGTGCTATACAGATTTAATAAAATTCCTATTAAAATTCCAATGTTCTTCACAGAAATAGAAAAAGAACTCATGAAATTCATTTGCTTTTGAATAGTTGGAAAAGTCAAAGCAATCCTTAGCAAGAAAAGTGAAGCAGTAGGCATCACAACACCAGACCTTAAACTATACTATAGAGCCACAGTAACAAAAATGGAATGGTACTGGCACCAAAACAGACATATGTAGACCAATGGTACAGAATAGAAGAGACAGAGAGAAATCCACATAAATACAGTTATTTCATACTAGACAAAGGCACCAAAAACATACATGGAGAAAAGATAGCCTCTTCAACAAAGTGCTAGGAAAACTGAAAATCCATATGTAACAAAATTAAATTAAACACCATCTCTCACCCAGAACAAAAATTAACTCAAAGTGGATCAAGGACCTAGGCATTAGAACAGATACCTTTCGCCAAAAAGAAAAAAAAGTAGGCCCAAATCTACATCATGTTGGCACAGGAACCAACTTTCTATATTTCAATAAAATAGAAGATAGTGAAGACATTGATAAATTCCTTAAGTCATATGATTTGCCCAGACTGAGTCAGGAGGATACTCACAACTTAAACAGACCAATAACAATAGATGAAATAGAAGAAGCAATCAAAAGACTTCTAACCAAGAAAAGCCCAGGACCGGATGGGTATACAGCGGAGTTTTACAAAACCTTTAAGGAAGAATTAATACCAATACTTTTCAAGTTATTTCAGGAAATAGAAAAAGAAGGAGCTCTGCCAAATTCATTCTATGAGGCCAACATCACCCTGATTCCGAAACCAGACAAAGACACCTCAAAGAAAGAAAACTACAGACCAATATCCCTGATGAACATAGATGCAAAAATCCTCAATAAAATTCTGGCGAATCGGATACAAAGGCACATCTTAACAAGACTCTTAAAATGCAAGAAATAAAATTAGAAATCAAAAAATGGGATGGAATCAAACCAAAAATTTTTTTTTCACAGCAAAGGAAATAATCAAGAACATGAAGAGAGAGCCTACAAAATTGGAGAAAATCTTTGCCACCTGCACTTCAGATAGAGCATTAATCTCCAGGATATATAAAGAACTCAAAAAACTTAACACCATAAAACCCCCAAATAACCCAATCAATAAATGAGCAAAAGAACTGAACGGGCACTTCATAGAAGAAGAAATAAAATTCATCAACAAATATATGAAAAAATGTTCAATATCTCTAGGGGTTAGAGAAATGCAAATTAAAAATACACTGAGTTTCATCTCATTTCAGTCAGAATGGCCATTATCAAGAAAACGAGTAACAATAAATGTTGGTGGGACTGCAGATTGGTACAACCACTATGGAAAGCAGTAGGGAGATCCCTCAGAAAATTTGGAATGGAACCACCACTGACCCAGCTATCCCATTCCTTGGGATGTACTCAAAGGACTTAAAATCAGCATACTATAATGATATAGCCACATCAATGTTTATAGCAGCTCAATTCACAAGAGCTAAACTATGGAACCAACTTAGATGCCCTTCAACAGATGAATGGAAAAGAAAATGTGACACACACACACACACACACACAATGAAATATTACTCAACCATAAAGAGAAATGAAATTTTGGCATTTGCCAGTAAATGGATGGAACTGGAGACTATTATGCTAAGTGAAATAAGCCAATCCCCCAAAGCAAAGGCCAAAGTTCTCTCTGATATGCGTGTGCTATCTCACAATAGGGAAGAACAGAAGGAAAAATAAGTACTTTGGATTAGGCAAAGGGGAATGAAGGGAAGGGAGATGGATTTGGAGGAGGAAAATTAGTAGAATGAATTGGACATTACTTTCCCTTGTTCATATATGAATATACGACTAATGAAATTCCACATCATGTACAACCAGATGAGAAATTGTATACTATATGTCAAAGGAAAAGGGTGAAGAAGACAGATTAGCAGATAGAGCTTGGCATTTCTTTTAAGAAGGTAAAAATAAAGACAGTTAAACATTTAAAGAAAATATTATATTCTATACAATAAAACTGCAAAGAGAGCTTATAGGATTTTGAAAATACTGACAAATGTTTGGCAGACATAAAGTTAAGCATTTGACTTTATAAGGGAGGTAAATTTTCTGAGTCTATGCCTGTCTGGAAATGAATTAAGTTTGCCCTCATCATTAGTGGTCATGCTGGGCATACGAATCCCTTTTATTTTTTAGTTTTGGTCCTGGGGATTGGATTCAGGGACATTTAACTACTGAGCCACATCCCCAGCCCTTTTTATATTCTACTTTGAGATGGGGTCTTATGCTTATGGTCTTACTAAGTTGCTGAGGCTGGCACTGAACTTATGATCCTCCTGCCTCAGCTGGGATTATAGGCATGCATCATTGCTCAAAGCTGGGCATACAAATCTTTAACAATATTACTAATTCATCCAACACTGGATAATGCTGATGATATTATTCCTTTGTAAGTTATAAATTTTTTCTTCATTTTAGAGGCTTTCTGGAACTTCTATCACTAGTGTTCTAAAATATGATAATGATCTATATGTATCTATATCATCTATATTTACATATGCCTATTCATTTTGAATAACATTAAGTTTAGCTATTGGAAATTTCTATGATTCTTTGATGATTTTTTTTCCTTTTCATTTACTCTTTTTTTCTGGGATTCCTGTTAGTATAGTGTTGGGTCTATACATTTATGTCTTATTTATTGACTCTCATATTTTCCTCTTTTGTCTTTTTACTCCATAAATACTTGGAGTTTTTCTCTCTCAACTCTTCTATAGAATTATTTTAATTTGGCAGTCATACTTTTAACATCCTTTTGTTCCTTGATTTTTTTTTCATAGTATTCTGGTTTTATTTAAATTTGCAGTATCACTGTAAATCTGAAGCTACTAATTAGAAGATTTTAGAAAGTTATCTTCAGGATGCATTTTAGTATTTGTTTACCCTGTTCATGCTATAGATTTCCTCCTAAAATATCCAATGACCCTGGTTGCCCTTCATATTAAGAATGAGGAATAGCAGGCTGGCCTGGGCACTCAGGACACATGAGGCTTATCACCAAGAGGATTTGATATAACACCACTGATTGAATGTGAGAGGTGGGGGAGATGTTTGTGTCCTTAGTAATCCTCAGAGTCCTGAGGATTTCTGACTTGCAACATGGTAGGGATATTTTCAGTTGCTATAACAGGAAACACAGGAAGATAAGTAGATTCATCAGAAAGCAAAAAAGAGAAAAAAATAAGAGGAAATAAGAAAAAAGTTTACTTTCAGACATATAAGAACAGGTTGATACCATGGTGGAAAGTTTTAAGAGGCAGGTCTGGAGTCCAAGAGAAAGAAACAACTGGATTTTGACATTCAGAAACCACTGCCCAAACAGTTGCATACAGTTATTGGACTGGATGTCATGACACAAATAGTTTGAGAAAAGTAAAAAAAAAAAAGTTAAAGAAAAGGACAGCAAACAGGGAGACAACATTCTGAGGAAGAGTAACCCAGAAGAAAACTAAAAAACTAAAACTTAAAGATCAGGGGGGCTGAGGCTTTAGCACATATGGTTTTTCAGTCATCATAATAGGTGTTTGGTAGATATTTTCAATTAGAACTTGCATCCTTTGGTTTGGGGAAATTTTCTTATGTTACTTTTCCTTCCTCTGTCTTTTCTCATTTTCCATTTGTTATTTCTAGGTGATTTCCTCAGTATCTCTTTTCCTTCCTTAATGAATTATTAATTGCTGATAGTATAACTTTAATTTCTAAGAGCATGCACCTGTTTGCTGATAATTTTCTTTGTCTTACTCAATTCATGGGCAAAATATTTCTTTTTACTTCTCTGTGGTTATTAATTATAGTTTTTGTTTTACTGTCTTTCTTGTCTTACACATTTGCTTTTCATGAGAGGCTTTCCTCCATGCCTGGTGATCTTTCATTGTGTACTCATTTAAGAGTAAGACACTAAAATGCTATGCAACATTCCGTGTGGGAGACTTCCTATACAGTCATCACTGACTGTTTTCTTGGGGGATCACTTAACAGTCTCAATACATTTTTTTGTTAATCTAGTAAGGCTTTTCAAGGAGGATACAGTGCTAGCCACCAGGGAGCTGATAAGAGAAATATGATAATGATATCACCATTAATTAAGTAGTCTTTGGCTTAATCTGCTTATTTTCCACTTAGTGCTTTACTCCCTCAACTGCCTCTCTTCCTAAACATTGTTTTAAAAACATTTTTGTAAGAAGAGCAAAATAAAACAGTATTGTTATACACATAAAATATATAATAGACTGCTGTTTCATCTACTAAATAATGTTTAATTTCAGAACTTTGTTCCATTCTACATTTTAAAGAATTTGTTTCTTTAAAGGTTTACCTCTTCACCTTTCCACTAATAAAATTGTTTAAGACTTGCTAAAACAAAAGCAATCTTCTCAACAACATCAAACAATGAAAGAAATCTTCCCCCAAAAAGAGAATTCTCAGGGCCTTCAAATAGAGGTGGGCTCCTTAATTGAGTTATTTAATTAAACTATTTTTAAAAAGAACTTTTACTACTTAAGCAATGACTAATTTTGGAAAACAGCATTTGAGAAATTTTTATTATGTATTAGAAGCAGTTTGGGAGGAAAGGTTAGGAATTACTTACAGAAATTACCTTTGCTACTATGAGAGTTTACTAACAGTGCATGGGAGTGATCAACATGGGTACTTTTCTAAAAATGCATGCCACTTGGATAACAATAAATTGAGCCTTCAGCATGTCAAATTCAGAAAAGAAAGGAGTGGGTAGAAATTATTCTAATAATTTCTTGACCAAAGGATACACTAAGAATATAATTTTAGCAAATGGGAAGATTTGCAATGATGATGGCTAATGAAATGATGGCTAAATTGGACAATAATGAATGTTGTCACAGGTAGTGAATCTTACAAGTTAGTATCTTGGCTATGGAGCTACCAGAAGCTAAAAGACTTAATAGGAATAAAGATTTCCTCTGAGGAAAGCAGGGAGAAATCCAATCCATACCATTAGTTATGATTTCTGATTATAGCCTTTGGGCAATTCGGCAGGAAGTTCATTGATGAGGTTTCTTTCACATTTAGCAGCTATGATTGATAGGAAATCAAGGGAGAAAACCTCTTTGCTACATCCTAAAGATAATAATATGCACTAGATGAAAATAAAGAAAGGGTTTTTAAAACATGGGTTTTTAACTTGTGACCCATGGACTTCTCAAGACCTTAGAGGGTCTTCTGTGAGCCCCTGAAATTGACTATAAAATATTGTGTACATTGCACATGTGTTTTGAGAGAGCAGTTCTTTTTTTCCCATAGTCTCAAAGGGATTCAAGACCCATCTAAGATTATGAGAATAGGATAAAATATTTCAAAATGCACTTGTGATTTTAAAACTCCATTTCTTTCCTCACTTATTTAAGGTAAAGAGGGATTGAGAAATCACATGTCAAATATACACATGGGTAGTAAATCTAACTTTTATAAAGGAAACAAACATATGAAGTCTTTAGATAATTCATGAAAGTCCCTGTGGCTTCTCGCGTGATAATTTTTCAAAACTGATGAATACCTATAGAGAGTAACTCCTATGCAGGCATAGAACATGCTACTAAAGTGTTTGCACAGTCAAAAAGAGGAAAACTGTTGCTGAGGTGAAGAGAAGAAAGCACAGGATTCTAATAGCTAGGAAATTACCATACTGGGTCTGGGGCTGTAGCTCATTGGTAGAGCGCCCGCCTTGCACATGTGAGGCATTGGGTTCAATCCTCAGCACCACATAAAAATAAATAAAGATACTGTGTCCATCTACAACTAAAAAATATTTAAAAAATTTACCATATTGGCAGGACTCAAAGACTTGAATATCACCTAGGTCAGCTTAAAACAAAACACACAACCCTAGATGTTTTGAGACAGAGATATATTACCACTAAATCCTCAAGCAGGTTTCAGTTGGTATTTGGGACATGGCTGATTAATATTAGAAGAAACTTTTTTTTTGCCTTTTAAAAAATTGTTCTAATTAGCTATACATGACAGTAGAATGCATTTTGACATACTGTACACAAGAGGAGCACAACTTCTCCTTCCTCTTGCTGTACTGCACTCACACCAGTAGTATAATCACACATGTATATAGGGTAATAATTCTGTCTCATTTTAAGGTCCTTCCCATTTCCATATCCTCTCCCTTCCCCTTACTCCCTTCTGCACAATCTGAAGTTCCTTCATTCTTCCCTACTTCCCCACTATGGATCATTATCTGCTTATCAGAAAAAAACACTTGGCCTTTGGTTCTTCGGGATTGACTTATTTCACTTAGCATGATATTCTCTACTACCATCCATTTACCGTCAAATGCCGTAATTCTATTCTTCTTTAAGGCTGAGTAATATTCCATTGTGTATATGTGCTACATATATTTATCCATTCATCTGTTGAAGGGCACCTAGATTGGTTCCATAGTTTCGCTCTTGAATTGAGCTGCTATAAACACTGATGTTTCTGTGACACTATAGCATGCTAATATTAAGTCCTTTGGGTATAAACCAAAGAATGGGAAGACTGGGTCAAATGGTATTTCCACTCCAAGTTTTCTGAGGAATCTCCATACTGCTTTCCATAGTGGTTGTACCAATTTGCAGTCCTACCAACAATGTAGGAGTGTACCTTTTTCTCCATATTCTCACCAACATTTATTATTGCTTATATTCTTGATAATTGCCATTCTGATTGGAGTGAGATGAAATCTTAGAATACTTTTGATTTGCATTTCTCTAATTGTTAGAGATGATGAACATTTTTTCATATGTTTGTGGATCAACTGTATTTCTTCTTTTGTGAAGTGTTTGTTCAGTTCCTTAGTCCATTTATTGATTGGATTACTTTTGTTGTTGTTGTTTAAGTTTTTTGAGTTCTTTATGTATCCTGGAGATTAGTGCTCTATCTGATGTGAGTGTAGTAAAGATGTTCTCACACTCTCTGGGCTCTCTCTTCAAGTTATTGATAGTTTCTGTTGTTGTGAAGAAGCTTTTTAGTTTGAGTCCATCCCATTTATTGATTCTTAATTTTACTTCTTGTGCTTTAGGAGTTTTGTTAAGGAAGTCAGGTCCACAGCTGACATGATGAAGATTTGGGCCTATTTTTTCTAAATGCAATTAACTTTTAATAACATACTGATTTATAGATACATATACTAAAAATAAATGCAAAATTTCTGTCTCTAAGATGTTTCTAATGATTGTTATGTTGTCCTTTCAATATTAATTTTTTTATCAAGTGTCCATTTTTAGTGGAGTTGGTGACACTTCTACAGCTGTCAGTGGCTTTACTAATTAAAGCACCTGAGAAAAAGGCAAAATAATTGTAAATAATACTTTCCAAATAAACACATTTTCTAAAAATGTTAAATTAAGTAATAACATGATTCTCTGCTACTTAGAGTCTAAAGAAATAACCTTATTGGTGTCACTGAAATGGAACAGAATCTTTAAATTCCAACAGTCATACTATTAGCTAAATATTAAGCACCATACCATACTGGCAGGCTGATATTTTAAGAACTAATGACTCTATTATTGTTATCATTTTCCTTAGTGGCCAAGATAGGCAGGAACACAGAAAGACAAAATATTTTTATGGTCTGGTAAAGCTTGGTTACTGCATAGCAAGATTTAATTAAAAAGTCTTTTATCTTTTATAACAATATTCTTGTACTTAGAAAAGACATTACAGTAATAAGTTACAGACAAACATCCTAACTCACCATGACTATTTGTCCTTAGAAAGAAATGATTAGAGAAAATAACCCTTTAAATGTGTGATAAATAAGGAATTTAAAAATAAATATTTCTAAAATTGAGATGTGATCCGAGCCTACAGTGATTTTTATCACAAGACTCATAGAAAAATGTAGTCAAGGCAACATGCCCATGTCATGATGAATGGAGACAGAGGAACATATACTCCTCTCTTCAGTCAAATAGCTGACACTAGCCATTGTGTTCCTCTCTTTTGTTCAATATTATTTTTGAAAAACAAAGGAAAAATCTTGCCTTTGGTGAGAAGTGCTAGGAATAAAAATTGTTAAATGCTTAAGATGGCAACACATGTTTTTATCTGGAAGGCTCAGGGACCTAATCTATTTGCTTTATTTTGTACCATGGTAAACTACTGGTCTTTTGAGACAAATCTTCTGGCCATATGATAGGTTTAAAAGTCAGTTATTAGAACTGAAAGAGAGGAAAAGGAAATTTAGTAAAACTCATAAAAAACAATAAGGCACTTCAAAGCCTGGTGCTATTCCAGTGAAGCACAGGCCACCAATCAAAGCACTGATGTCAGGTTTAACAGACTTTGATCAAAGGGTAGCTCTGGTAGAAACCATTACTACCTCTTGTCATTTAGCTCTTGTTCCTAAAAAAATTAATAAACCTCTGTTTTACAAACAGATGATTGGGACTTCATGCTGGTCTCCTGAAGGATAGGGAACTAATGATTAGAATTGTAATTAAAGAGCTCTCATTAATATTTGTAAACAAGCCAAAAAGAATCTGTTTTCAAGGATATAGAGTGAAGAAATAGGGTTTTAATCACCTAACTTAAAAAAAAACAACCTTTAAATTATCTTAAAAAAGAAATGACTGATAGATTTTTAAAAAAAAGATATTCCAGGCCTGGGGTTGTGGTTCAGAGGTAGAGCACTCACCTAGCACATGTGAGGCCCTGAGTTTGATCCCCAGCCCCCGCCCCCCCCCAAAAAAAAAAAAAGAGAAAGAAAAAGATCAATCAAGGTATTGTATCCAACTACAGCTAAAAATTAAATATTAAAAAAAAAGATATTCTGTGGCTGGGGTTGTGGCTCAGTGGTGGAGTGCTTGCCTAGCATGCGCAAGGCGCTGGGTTCAATCCTCAGCACCCCATAAATGTCAAATAAACATATTGTGTCCACCCAAAACTTAAAATATAAATTAAAAAAAAGATATTCCAAATTGTCCATTCCCAAGTGATTGAATAAAATTTTAACAGTGATCTGATCTACTTTAAAGTAGAACTGGTTTTTCTCTGCAGGTTGGAGAAAATAGAACAATAAACTTACTCTGGTTTAAAAAAGGCATAAAATAAAATGTTATTAATTATTTTTATCAATGACATCAAAACTAGTACATGCAAATGTCTCCGAAATGGCTGTCTATTCTAATAGGAACAATTAGAATTTACAGCAAAATATCATATAATGTACCAATCACTAGAATGTCATTCAGAAAGTGTAATTAATCAACCAATGTTTAGTGTATGTCTTTGTATCATAATTTGTATCATAATTTCTCTTTTAAACTCTAGGTCTGACCTAGGACATCAGGTAAGGTACAGAAGCACCTCAAACTCAGGATGTTTGGAATGAATTCCTCATCTCTGTCTTTAAGCCATGCCTTTCCTACTGTCACAGTCTCTGCTCTTAACAGCTTGCCACCCATTAACTATGAAATCCTCTGTGATGGACTAGTTTGACTAAACTGGATCTCTTCCCATTGCTTCAATCTGTCCTCTTCTTATCTACCTGCATGTATTTTACTGTGGCATTTCCCTTAAATGCCTGCTTCAATCCCTTCCTTCTACTCTCTCTGAAAATGGTGGTATTGGAAAAGAGTCCAACTAGGCCTCATTTTGTTGATTCTAACTCTGAACTGTATGAACTGTTTCTTCTCCTCTCTCTTATCACTTCTACTATTAGGAGTTTCGGGTGGAACTGAGGGCTCCTGATAACCCTCTGAATCCCTGACAAAGGAACTGGCTTAACTAATAGACCTGTAAATGCCTAATAGCACCATAATTTTTTTGGAGGGTAAGAGGTACATTATAAAAAACTGGTTACAATGCAAGGCCAAAATTAGATTTCCTATTTCTTACCTTAGCAGCAGAGGAGATGGGCCTTGGCATGCCCTTTCACTCTGCTCAAGGCAGAAGCAGCAAGCATAAGAGGGGCACATCTCTGGGGAATCACAGCAAGCCACCCACTTGAACTGTGGTAGCCCAAACAAGAGTGCTACCACAGTTCAAAATCAAGGAGAAAAAGCCTGAAAGTGGAGGGAAAGAAAAATCTTTTCCCTATAGGCAGAAACTGGATGGGAATCTGGACAGAAATAATCCATTTCCCAATAACACTGCCTTCAAGAACTTCTGTCTTTTTTCCCCTCCAACTCTTTTCCCACATTGCCACTATGATTATTTTTTGAAAACAAAAATCCAATCATGTCATTCATCTGCTCAAGAACTTCCAATGAGGGTGGGGATATAGCTCAGTTGGTAGAGTGCTTGCCTTGCATGCACAAGCCCCTGGGTTCAATCCCCAGCACCACAAAAGAAAAAAACAAAAACAAACAAACAAACAAACAAACAAAACTCTTCCAATGACAATACATTCTTCCAGGATAAAGTCAGACTTCTAGGCATGTCATGTATGGGCTTCTCTCCATCTGGTTAGTACCCAAGTTTTAGGCTTCTTCTCTCCTTTGACACTTCTTGTGTGCCTTACACTCACACATTTATATGATCTTTCCATTCCCAAAATAGTTGATATCTTTTCACATAGCTGTGCTTTGGGTATTCTTTCTGCCTGAAATGGGACCTACTCACTCCCTTTGAACTCATCCTTCTAAATCTAACTTAGATGTTTCCTTATGGAAACTTTCCCACATCCACCAAGTGGTTATTTATTCTGTCCTGTGTTCCCAGAGTCTGGTTTACATACCTCAATTTTTCACATTTATCATCTTGCATTACATGATTTGCTTATAATTACCTCTCCCAACTAAAGAGTGGGCTCCAAAGGAGAATTAGCCATTTTCCTCATCCTTGCATCCTCAGAGACTAGCATGTCTTTTTAAAAACAATTTTATTGAGATGTAATTTAAAAAAAGTGTTTATATGCCATAAGTTCACCCTTTTAAAATGTCCAATTCAATGACTTTTAGTAAATTCATAGTTGTGCAACTATCACCATTGTTTAATTGTAGAACATTTTCATTACCCTCAGAAGAAACCCCATACTCATTAGGTAGAAATCACTTCCCATCCCTTCCTTCCACAAGCCCCTGACAAGCCACTTTATGTTTCTGTGGATTTGCCTATTCTGCCCAATTCATATATATGGAGCCACACAACATATAGCCTTTTTGTCTGTTTTTCACTTAGTATGATATTCTCAGGACTTCATTCCTTTTTAAGGTCAAACAGTATTTCATTGTATGGATAAACCACATTTTGTTCATCAATTCAATTTATGGACACTTGGATAGCTCTAGCTCATTGACTATAATGAATCATGCCGCTGTGATATTTATGTACAAGTGTTTGTGAGGACATATGTTTTCAATTCTCTTGAGAACAGAATTTCTGGGTCATACAGATTTTATGCTTAACATTTTAAGAAATTGTTAGGCTCTTTCTCAAAATGGCTGCAGGATTTTACAGTCTCACAAACATTGCATGAATGTGCTAATTTTTCTATATCATTACCAATACTTGTTTTCTTTTTAAATTTTAATCATCCTAGTGGGTGTGAAGTGGTATCTCATTGTGGTTTTGATTTTCATTCCATATAATCTTTTTTTTTTAAATTTTAATATTTATTTATTTATTTTTTTAGTTTTCGGCGGACACAACATCTTTGTTTGTATGTGGTGCTGAGGATCGAACCCGGGCCGCACGCGTGCCAGGTGAGCGCGCTACCGCTTGAGCCATATCCCCAGCCCCCATATAATTTTAATCAATGTTTATATGATGATCTTTGAATGCCTGTGCAGAGTACACATCTCATAAACACTGGCAAAACCAAACCAAAGTGTTTCAATGTTTGTATATTTCTCAAATATTTATGGAGGGCTCACAATGTGCTAACTTTAAAGCATCTACTAGAGTGTGACAAAAGTATGAGAGATGACTTTGCAGCAAAAGGGCCAGGGTTCAAATCCCAGCTCTACTATTTATTGTTTGTACAAACTTGGGCAGATTGCAATACCCTTCTGAACTCAGTGGGGCATGATAACTATCTGCCTCTTAGTGTTGCTGTGAAGGTTAAATAAGATCATGAATATTAAGGGTTTAGCATAGTGGCTACATAGAATAAGTTCTCCATACAGGTTAATTCTTATTACTTAAGTCACAAAGATAAACAAGACAAAAGTAACACAATATGAAAAGTTATGATTATCAGTTATTTATGTCTATATCCATAATAATGATTCTTATTATTAGGCTACTGTGTAGACTAATCACATAGTATTTATAGGGTTATTTGATTTTCTAAAATGTATACTAAATAAATATTCTAATTTAAGATGTGTTGGCCCCAAGAAAACAGTGCCCTAACATATTCATAAATGAGATTTTTGGACAAGACAGATTTAGACTTTATGAAAACTACTGCCCCTATGATCAATTTTTTTTCCATTATTACTGTTTATTTAACTAGACAATTATACTATGGTAAAAAGGTTATTTTTTTATATGTATGAGATAATTTTTTATTTGAACTTTTTAGCCTACAAGACAAACATTTCATACAATGTTTGCATTTGATAAAAAAATGCAGTTTGTTTTTTAATTTTTGAGAGTATATTTAAAAATTTTAGTTATATTGAGGAGTTCTCCTTCCCAACTACAGTTATTTTTTTTGCAGAATACCAGCCATCATCTTATATATTTTTAGTGTAAATATGGGTATTTGAAGTGTAATTTTGTTTTGGGTAAAAGTGTTTGAGAAGCTTATGAGGACAAAGACCAGGGAACTTGAGGACAACTGTGATGAGGCAGGCCAAAGCTCTCAGCAGACAGGGAAGGTAAAGAAGGGAGGCAACCAGGAAGAGATTCATGAAGAGAAAGGAAAACTGGGAATATTGAACTAAGAATGCATAAAATTAAAACAACTGATACGGAAAACTAGAGACTTCAGTACAGTCGAAGCAAGAAATGACTGGGAATAGCTGTTCTGGCTCATTGAGGAATTTCCTGAGATCTGTTTCACAATGGAAAGATTATTACTATATGAAGTAAAAAAATGGAATCAGCTCTGGCTTACTGAACTTGGAAGAAAAGACGCCAAGCAGGAAGGAGTCACAGCCTAAGTGGAAGTCAGATTCATTACCCACACTAAATTTGAGTCCTTTTTTTGCTCAACCCACTTATCATTTATGCCCCATGTTTCCCTCAGGATACTTTTTAACTTATGTATAATGGATGAAAAGGAACTTAGAAGCCATCTAGTAATCTAGGGCTTTAAATAACTGGATATATTATGTTTCTGATTATCTAATTAATGGGGAATGGAGAAAAAGAATATGGAAAGGCCTTAAAGAGGTTTAAGAGAAGGAACCAAGTTCCCCACACTACAGCTAAAGAAGGAACAGCCCTTAGAAGATGATAGCCAAATGAAAACCAGAGAGAAGCAGCAGCTCCCTATCAGTCTACTTTATGTAGAAACAGCCTTTTATCACTCGGAAGTTGACAATATACACTAATATTATCCATACCTTTCTTTCCATCTGGAGGCAACCAACCTTATAACTCAATGGAAACCACTGTAAGAAAATCAAAACCCCTCAGCCTGGGATGGTGCAATACAAGCAACTTGGGGGGCTAAGGCAGGAGAATCAAAGTTTGAAGCCAGCCTTGGCAACTTAATGAGACCCTGAGCAACTTAGCAAGACCCTGTCTCAAAATAAAAAATAAAAAGGACTGGAGATATAGCTCAGTAGAAGCACCCCTGGGTTCAATCCCTAATACCAGCACGACCCCCTCCCCCTGCCCCAATTTAAAATTTCAAATATGAAAAAAGGAAGAAGTGGAAAGAAAATTGACTGCATCTGAGATAGTACCCTGGGGATGAAATGACTCCCACATAGGACTGCTTACTTAGGGACTGGCAACCACAATGTGCAGAGGCATCTTTCTTCATAGAGGTGAAATCTGTTTTCTCCATCTGAGTTGGATTTCAAGTTGGCTTTTATTTGAGCTAATAAATAATTTCTTTTAAAAACATAAACATATTGGGATGGGCAAAGAATTGTGACTCATGAATTTGTGTGGATTATTGAAATACCAATGCTTAACAACAGGTAGAGGAGAGGTATCTGCCAAGCTTGGGTTGAAATAGAGTCATAGAAGCCCATGTGATGCTTGATTATGGAGAGAATCAGAAAGTCCTAGTGGTGAGTTGAAGGAGTAAAATGAAGGGATTGAAGAATGGCTAAAAAAATTACCAAAATATTTCAATATTTTAAAAACTTATACAAAGTACATTTATACTAGTATACAGTACTGGAGTCCCAGTATTGGTTCTATGTATTTTTCTTTCAGTCTCAATAGTTAGGTGAGTTATGTGGCAGAAAGAGGACACTGATTAAAAGAGAGAGAGAGAGAGAGAAAAAAAAAGATAATGTAATTTTGAAGGACACAGTATCAGAAGAAAGAAGGCAGGAAACATCAAAAAATACAAAATTTGTGTCTAGGAAAGTATTTCATTCTTCTCCTTTTCCTAATCACAGATCTCCCTGTCCCCAGGAATCATAATCAGCAATATTATGCTCTAGGTCAATTCTCAGAAAAATAATTTGCCAAAATCTCATATGCTATTTGCCCAGTGACCAACATGTTAAAAAGTAAATACACCTAAAATGTAATTCAGTGAAGATCAATTTGCCAAATTCATTGGTTTTCTAGAAATCATTTACAGGGTTTGTAGCTTTTAGAATCTGATTAATTGGCAGAAGTAAGAAGACTACAGGGAGCCAGGTAAGCAAGGTGTTAAACCTCTAGACTCTTTTTCTGCCCTCAGTTTACCATTTCTTTTCCTCAGGTTTACTCTCTGCTCTCGGTCTAATCTTCTTTGAGCTTCTCAGTCTTCCCATCTCTGGGTTGACAAGTTGAGCTGAGTCATGTGCTAACTACATAGTCAATCTATCTTCCTATAGAAGAAGGTCACTCTTCTTTGCTCCAGCTCCGTCAGTTGCAGCTGCAGGGAGCTGGGACAGAGATGAAATGAACATTCCTTAAAATGCTAACTGATATCACAGAACTATCCACAAGCTGCTAAAAAACATCCAATTAGAACTGCTATAAATTTGTAGTCAAGGAAGTTTTTGATGACAACTGGCAAGTCTGGTTAATTTGGTGAAATTTAAATGACAAAACTGGAAGTAACTTAAAAATGCTAATGCTGAAAAAAACTTTTAAAGGCTTTTTAGAAGGCTCAGAAAGAAATCAGCATAAATAGAAAAATTCCCATTGGAAATGCTGAAGTTCTGACAGTATAAAGAAAAAAAAATATGTTCATTGGTACACTAAATTCCTTAGGCCTTTTCAAAAACTGAACATTTCTTAAAATGCACAAGGCTGGAGCATAAAGATAGAGAGGTCATTGCCCACCTAAAGTCAACCAAAGCACATTTTGCATGTTGGCCAAACAACAAACAACTAAATACAAACAAAGCAGACCAACTCAAAACACAGGATACTTACATTTTAAGATACAATTTATATAAAACCATGTGTGTATAAACACATGCACTGGAAAATCTGTGTTAAGATAACACTAGACTAGGGAAGACATACATGTAACTCAAGAAAGTAAGATTTGGTAAATATGAATTTTTCTTTCACCTTGTATGTAGATAGTTTTTTTCAGACAAACTTTAAAAAACAATAAATATGTACACATGTGGGAAGATACATTTCAAATGCTTAGTTATCTATCTTGGAAATAAACTTTAAAAAAAAAATATGGAACGCTCCTTGAATTTGTGTGTCATCCTTGTGCAGGGGCCATGCTAATATTCTCTGTGTCTTTCCAAGTTTAGTATATGTGCTGCCTGCTGAAGAGAGCACAGAAATGAACTCTTAAAAATAATCTGAAATTTAAGGAACTTTAGAGAAAAAAAGCAGCCATGAGCATAGTTTTATTTGTATATTTTGCAAAGACCTAGGATATCTACTGATTTATTTATAAAATAAATAACATTGTTAAAAGAAAGTAGTTTCTGAAGCTAAAAAAAACTTAGAAATCATCCCTCTAATTTTTAGCAAGAATTAACAGAATGGCTTTCTAGTATTGAAGGAAAAAAAGGTATTAGCTTTTCAAATAAGGTACATTTAAAAACGTGGTATGATTCCAAATAAAATGTTTAATGGAACTAAATTTTACATTAAAATTTTAACTTTGTGTTATAAGAAAATATTTTAATTTTGTTCCTACAATTTCTGATTGATTCTTTGGAAAATTAAAAGTAAACTCTTCGGGGGCTGGGGTTGTAGCTCAGTGGCAGAGCGCTTGTCTAGCATGTGTGAGGCCCTGGGTTTGATTCTCAGCACAACATATAAATAAATAAAATAAAGGCCTCTCGATAACTAAAAAAAAAAAAAGAAAAGCAAAAATAAACTCTTTATAACTCTGCACCATATTGCCTAGGAGGCAGAAAACACAATGAAATTATAAATTTCTCTAATACAGTATTTAGTATTGAGTCATACATGGCCTCCAATAGCATGAGTATCACAAACATCCTTATTCCTACTATACAAAATTTACAGATGCTAACATTTTCACATTTACTTCTATTCTTTTTCTTTTTTAAAAATATTTTTTAGTAGTACATGGACTTTTATTTTATTTACTTATATGTGGTGCTAAGAATTGAACCCAATGCCTCACACATGCTAGGCAAGTACTCTGCCACTGAGCCACAACCCTAGCCCCTTCTAATCCTTTTCTATAGTAAAAGAAATAAAACATTTCTTTGAAGTTGCTATCACATTTTTACTCTTTTCTTAGACTTACTTTCCTCCTCTCCCAGAGGCAACCAATTTTGTAAATTTCATGTTTACATGTTTTATTATACATATACATATACATAAATGTAAGTATTCTTGTGTGTGTGTGCTGTGCCTTTAAAAAATAACGTTTTGATTTTCAGGTGTGGTAATGTTGATACATATAAATCTAATTTGATTCACATTAACTTCTAAATAGCACTTTATGACAATTTATGTATCTATTCACCTATTGAGTAAATATGTTGATGATGGTAAGAATCAGAATTTTCACTGTTGGCTAAGGAAAATATAAATATTTTTATTTGTATAGACAGATAGAAAAGATGAAGAAGAACTTGGTGATGCTGGATTCTAACTGAAGCTATTAGTAGGATTTTATGACTTAAAAATGCATACATACATATATATCTATTTTTCCATGCAAATATGAATGTAACTCTGTATACTGAAAAGAGTCTAGAAGCAATGATACCTAAAAGGAATTTTAAAAATCCTAATTTGTAAATATTATTTCATAGGAAAGACAACAAAGGTTCATTAAAGAAATGGTCAGTTCCAAGCCTGGGGCAAGGAAAACTCAAGGTGAATCTGGAATATTTTGTGTGCCAGAAAAACAGAAAGAACTACTCAGGAATTATGGGAATGTTTACAGAAACAAAACAAAACAAAACAACAGTTTAAAGGAGATTTCACAGGACAGATCTAAGCTTAAAGATAAAAAAGAAAAAAAAAGTGAAGGATTATAATGCATTAAATATTAATAACAAAAATAAAAGAATCTTCAACTTTATAGTGATTTTTTTTAAAGGAGGAAAAATAAATTTCTTCTTTGTAGAAAAACAACAGCTAATAAATATGGAAGCAATGGTAGAATTAGAAAACCACCGTTTTGAAACTGTTTCAGGCAAAAATCATCAGTGAATGCTAAAACCACTGGGTGAAAGATTTTGGGGAAAGAATGAACACATGATTTGAAATTATCACACCATATATTATTTGCTAATTGCAAAAGAAAAAAGTTATTTTTAGAATTTGCCTTATTTTAGTAAGGTGGAAATTATTATATTTATTGGTTAGGAAGGTCTTCTCTTTAGTCTTTGCCTATTTTTCTGTTGATTTTCTTGTGTTGTATTGAGTTGTACAAATTTCTTATATACTTTGGATATTGTATTTTGAAAGTCTTTACTCAGACTATAACTTATTTGTAGGACACTTTGTATAACGAAAGTTTTGATTTTGATATAGACAAATACATCTCTCATTTCCTTTACGATTTGTGCATTTTGAGGCAAATTTCATTTACTTTCCCCTATTTTCAGTCATAAAGTGTTTTAGTCAGTTTTTTTGCTGCTGTGACTAAAGGACCTGACCAGCACAATTATAGAGGAGAAGAGATTTATATGAGGGCTCAAGATTTCAGAGGTCTTAGTCCAAAGAAGGCAAGTGCCATCCTTCAGGGCTCGAGGTGAAGCTGAACATCATGGTGGAGTATGTGGTAAAGAGAACTAGCTCACATCACGATGATCAGAAAGCAGAGAGAGAGTTCTTCACTTGCTAGATACAAATATATATATCCCAAAGCCACACCCCAATTCCTATACCATACCACTTCAGTTACCATTCAGTTAACCCCAATCAGGGGATTAATTCACTGATTGGGTTAAGACTCTTACAATCCAATCATTTCTCCTCTGAACCTTCTTACATTGTCTCACATGTGAGCTTTTGGGGGATACCTCACATCCAAACCATAACATAAAGAAAGCCTCCCATATTTTCTTCTGAAAGTTGGATCCTATTCAGTTTATTTAATTAATGAGCTGAACCGTAAAGGCTGAAATGTTAGAAAATAAAAGCTACTGTAGCAGCCTCTGATCAATGTTAATTTTTGTTCTATGAGGTTTTCCAGCTTTAAGTGAAGACCCCTTTTAAGAGCATTGAATAATTGAGTTACTACTTAAAACCATAAGATAAAGTTATACTTTCAGGATATTAAAAAAAGTAGAGAAGAACAAGTCAAATCATCTTACATGAGTGAACAAAACTTCCTTCCTGAGATCTTCAAAATTGTCATTTGGAGTCCATGCTTCAGCAAAATGCAGGAAATCCCATTTTTCCTTATCATCTTCTTCAGCCTGAAGCTGTTCCTTCCTACCATTTAATGTGCTCCCAGTGACCCGGACCTGTAAGATGAAAAAACATATGAATTTTACAACAGTTTATCTCACAGATGACATTCATTAAGTAGTAACTTGATTTTGCATTTAAACCATAAGTTATCCACTAAGAGAATATTACTATTCCAACTTTAGTAGTATAGATATTCAAAATTACAACCAAATTACCATCTCAATGATTTCTATGCTTAATGAGGGAAAGATCTAACTAGAAACATCACAATATTTGCTTTTCTCATAAAAGCTTTTAATACTTATATGCTTTGAATTTTAACTTATAGATAATAGGCCATTTTGAATATCTATACTCACTGATTGAAAAATACTACAACAGAATGAATATTTATGCTGCCTCCCAAAATCCATTAAGATGTAATTCTGGCTCCCGATGTGATGATATTAGGAGGCTGGAACTTTGGGAAGTGATTATGTGGTAAAGGTGGAGCCTTCACGAATGGGAATACTACACTTATAAAACGGACTCCAGAGAGTTCTCTTTCTATCATGTGAAGATACAAGAAGCTGGCAGACTACAACTTGGAAGAGGGCCCTCATCAGAATCCAACCATGCTGGCACCCTGATCTCAAACTTCTAACCTCCCCAACTGTGAGGAATAAATTTCTATTGCCCTTGTGTCAACAGTATATTGTATTTTGTTACAATAGCACTTATTAAGACAGAAATCCTCTAATACTTAGTCAAGCCCTTTCTATAAACATCCTTCCAGATTAGGGAGAAGAGATAGTTTAGAGAACAGAGCAAATAATGCCATTCCTAACTTTTCTTTTTTATTTTGGGTACTGGGGATTGGATCCCAGTATACTTTTCCACTGAGCTATATCCCTCGTCCTTTTTATTTTTACCTGGATACAAGGTCTCACTAACTGGCCCAGACTACCTTGAAGTATGATACTCCTGCCTCAATGTCCTGAGTTCCTGAGATTACAGGTGTGTGCCACCATACTCAGCTCATTCCTAACTTTTCTAGGGTCTGGGTAAGGATGTCCTTTGTCTAATATTAGATCAGAACTCAAGAATCTTTCTGGAAAGGATTTAGACTTAGGCTACAAAAAGAACTTGGAGTTTCAAATATTAGGTTCCTTGCTAGCTGATCCTATTCTTCTAGTTCTGAAGCAGTAGAATCAGTGGTAAGCACTATGATCTCTATTATCATTACCTTGGTGTACTTTGCCTGAAGACATTAAATCTCAGCTTTTTTTTTTTTTAAGGTGGACACAATATCTTTATTTTATTTTTATGTGGTGCTGAGAATTGAACCCAGTACCTCACGCATGCTAGGCGAATGCACTACCACTTAAGCCACATCCCCAGCCCAAATCTCAGCTTCTTAACTGATTCAGGCTATAGATCATAATAAGCAAGTTAGTAACTTGGTTTAAATGCAAATTCTACCTTTCGATTCAGCATTCCCCACATAAGGGTGTCCAGAGTCCCATTTGCAATAAGGTAGTGAATAGTCACAGAACTGCACTGTCCAATTCGGTGAGCACGGTCTTCTGCTTGTTTTATATGTCCAGGGTCCCAGTACAACTCAGCAAATACAACATGACTTGCAGCAGTAAATGTTAAACCCTAAGCAAAAGATAGTGAAGAAACTGAGATGCAAATAAATTAAAAACTGTAACACAACAGTCATATACAATAAAGTCTTTCTGAATATGTTAAATGGAGATCATCAGAAGACTTAGAAACAAATCAGTTGTTCATTTTAAGCCAAATTAAGAAGATTCAAAAAAGTTAAAACATTGCTTATTGCAAGACAGCCAAGTGAACTACAAAAAATATATTTAAAAGACATTTTGATGTTTCAAAATGTTTCAGGTTGATGGATATACATAAACAAAATCACTTCATTCTTTGATGAAGACTGGATTCACTTTAACACTGGAAAATCTAATAAAATATATAATAAAGGTGAATATAATTTCTAACACATGGTATCCATAGCAACTAGGCAGACAGTATCAACATCCTCTTCATTTAATTCAAACTGCAGTACTACAAAGTAAGAAAATCATGTCTTCAGTGATACTTTTTTCTACCTGTGAAATTTCTCATGATACATCCTGAAGACACTGAAGTTTAGTGCTTTATGTCTCAATATATATAATGCAACAGCATTTTTTTGTAATTGCATTTTGCATGAATTTGAAATAGTGTGACATAAAAATATGAACTGTCTTATTGTATAAGCAATATGAAATAATGCAAATTTCCTCAAATAAAAATTGTGTCAAAGATGCATGATGTTAAAGTTGGTAGACTGAGTGAGATGTAAACAATGCTTATACTATGGCCATATAGTAGTAAACGATGTTAGGTAATGGTCAGAAAATCTACCAACCTTTAGGAAGATGGTCTAATCCATGGAGTTGTTCACATGCATTGAAAGTTCTATGAGTGAGTAGTTTTTGTGATGACATTATTTTAACTTAAAATGTTTTTGTGTCATGTAACAAACTCATATTAGCATTCATTTAATGGAGCACTAGGTCTCAAGCTGAAAATTTCATTGAAAACCAGTCACTTTATAAAATAGGTTACAAGTAACAAAAACATGGATAGAGCCGAATAAACACAATGTTGAAACCCTCTGCTATTTAGGACCAAATGTACTATCAAATATTAGAGATGATGCTGAAAAATAAGAAGTAGCATTTAGAGAGGAACACCTTTAAACTTGTAAAAAGGATCACATGACCATATAAGAATAAAGGAAAATATGCTGTCAAGATCACTGTCATCTTTTTTTTTTTTGGGTGGTGCTGTGGATTGAACCCAGGGCCTTGTGCATTGAGGCAAGCACTCTACCAACTGATCTATATCCCCAACCCCTCTATATCATCCTGAGAGCTGTTAACCTATAATGTAAGATTCTCAGTGCTAAGAACAAAGCTCTTCCTACTTTCCTTTATTCCTATGAAGATATTAGTCTTCAAAGTATAAGAGTCTTGAATTATAATAGGTCTTCAGGAGCACACCTTTGAATAATATGGGAGTGACTTGTACATTCTTAACTTCAAAAAGTCATTTATTTTTTAATTGTATTTTTAATTTGAAAAAGTCCCAGGCTATCCTGCCTGGTTTTCTCCTACGTATCACCAACCTTGCTATAAATACTCCATTTCTAATTTTAAGCTTTTGTTAGTATTTCTATATCTGGAATACTATTAACAGATACTGAGCTCAGATTACTGGACATACAATGCAACATGACAGAAGTATTGAGATAACCCTCCCTTTAATTTGAATTCCTTGTGAGTTCCAGAAATGCTTCATCCTCAGAATTTCTTTATTTATACAATTTTATTTTTTAAAATATATTTATTTTTTAGTTTTAATCAACACAATATCTTTATTTTACATTTATGTGGTGCTGAGGATCGAACCCAGTGCCTCATGTATGCAACGCAAGCACTCTACCACTGAGCCACAACCCCAGCCCTATATATACAATTTTATTTAAATCATTTAGCTGAGTAGAAGCAGATCTTTGCTATATATTAGGTTGCAGGCACAGAAGTACTCTCGATTAGTTTTCTGTATGTTGAATGTACTGACTTAACACTTACGTAGAAATATTTTAGAATACAGGAGAAAAAAGGACAGAAAGATCCCCTAAATATAGTGTGGCTATGACTGTCATTGCTTTCCCTAATATTTATTCTTCTCTTATTCCTCCATAACATAACACCTGGATTTTATCAGGGGTACTGGGAATAAAGACTACTCTTTCCAGCTTCCCTTGTAAGTTTGGAGTGACCATGGGACTAACTGCAAGCCAGTGAGAAGATGTAGTGGGTCTTCCTTCAGGCAACTGCCTGAATTACAGATATGATGCAGAAGTTCTAGCAGCCCTCTTAGATTACAGATACTTGTTTGGAGTGGTAAAGCAGAAAGCCAGAAGAGGCATGGGTCCTAAGGATTTTGTGGAACCACCATTCTAGGATTGGACTCTCTGTAAGAGAGAATGAAATTTTTTATGTTTAAGTCACTCTTAATCTGAGTTTTTATTTACTTACACATCAGAGCACTCTATAACAAGTTCTTGGACAAAAGAATTTCTCCCTCCCAGTTGTCTCACAGATCAATGAAACATAACCAAGTAAGATAAATGGTATAACAAAGTTTTGAGAAAATTCAAAGGAAGGAAAAAAGATCATAGTAAAGCACTACAATCAAATTAACTATACTCTGCTGGGTAATTCTTTACTTGAAAATTTAGGAAGATTTGAGTCAAAAATGTTGAGGCTTCTTTCTATTATACTTTTTAGCATTCTCTAAAATAGAATAAATATTAAAACTAGAATCCAGATATAAAGCTACTTATAGCAAAACCAGTGACAAACCAAAAATTACACTATAGTTTACAAACCAAAATTATGGTTAATGGCCTTTTTATTATCTCAGTGACATTTTCATATCAAATTGAGACTTGAAATTTCTTACCTGACCAGCAGCCTGAATGCTTAGAATAGCCACACGAGTATCAGGATCATTTTGAAATTGATTAACCAGATGTATCCTTTCTGAAGATGGAACACTTCCATCTATCCTAATGTAGCGAGTCTGGCATCGACAAGATAAATGGCAAAATTAGGTCAAGCCCCTATGTATCCTTCTCATAAACTGTACTGCTTATTTTATGGTCATACAAAATAATGGAAATTAGTTAAGATGACAGGTTGGCAAATGTTTTATAAAAAAACTATTACCAAGTTTCTTAATAGCTTCTTATATTATGGCAATATCTTTTATTTTTAACTTTTTTTTTTTAGTTGAAGATGGACACAGTACTTTTAGTTTATTTACTTATTTTTATGTGGTGCTGAGAATCAAACTCGGTGCCTCACACATGCTAGGCAAGAGTTCTACCACTGAGACACATCCCCAGCTCCAATTTCTTTTTTTTTATTATTAGTTGTTCAAAACATTACATAGCTCTTGACACATCATATTTCATACATTTGATTCAAATGGTTATGAACTCCCATTTTTACCCCGTATACAGACTGCAGAATCACATCGGTTACACATCTACATTTTTACATACTGCCATACTAGTGTATGTCTTATTTTTTAATTAAAAGCCTACTTAAAGATAGGGTCTACATCTAATTCATCTTTATATCATCAGTATCAAGGGAAATGCCTTGTATACAACAGGAGCTCCACACATCTTTTTTGAATTAAGGTAATGGTTATTTTTAGTAAAATTCTATGTAAACTAGTTGGGCACGATGGCGCAAGCCTGTAATTCCAGCTGCTTGGGAGGCTGAGACAGGAGAATTTTGAGTTCAAAGCAACCCTTAGCAAAAAAACGAGGTGCTGGGCTGGGGTTATAGCTCAGGGGAAGAGTGCTTGCCTCGCACACATGAGGCACTGGGTTTGATCCTTAGCACCACATAAAAAATTAAATAAACAAAATAGAGATATTGTGTCCATGTATAACTAAAAAAAAAAAAAAAAAAAAAAAAAAAAAAAGCAAGGTGCTAATAAGCAACTCAGTGAGATCCTATCTCTAAATAAAATACAAAATAGGGCTGGGGATGTAGTTCAGTGGTCAAGTGCCACTGAGTTTAATCCCTGGTACCAAAAAAGAAAAAAAAATTCTATGTAAATTGATATGCAACCTTTAAACAATGGATCAGACTAACTTTAAAGTTATAGAATCACTGATTCCAAAGTAAAAGCATAGTCAGACATGCTAGAACAAAGATGACTCTGCTCACATAGCAAGGATTCAAGAAGAGTACTGAATGTAATACTGAAATACAGCTCAAATATTAACTGGGAAATATGGCCCTTGAGTTCTCTTTTTTCACAATGTTAAAATGCAAAGAAAAACATGATATGGTCATTTCCATTCAGGTGGTGAAATAAGATACCCACATATATTTTTTTAAAAGTTGAGAAATATTATTAAACTGAACAGTGTTGTCTTTAAGAATAATTTCAGTTGTGACAAAGAAGTGTTTGAAAAGCTAAAAATAACTAATAATCCACCTTCATAAAAACAATTATGAGCCCTAAATTTCAAATAGTCTCACTCAAATATGCACGTCTACAGAAAGTATGGCCTTAAGTAGTTGAGACATAGAAATATTCACTTTTAAAAGAGAATAATTCAAGTTAACATCAAATAGAATATCAACTATTAACTTTATCTCCACAAAGCAAATAATAAATAAACTAAAAATCCATTTATTATTCATTAAGAGAGATTATAAAATCTTCTAAGGGTCTTTCTAAAAAAAATACACAGTTTGTAAGAAAGTTTGGGAGACAATCACTTTCTACCCCATGAGTACCTATATTTTTAACTTTTAGTAAAATATAGTAAAGCTAAATGAGATTCTAAACATACTAGTAAAATGAATGTGGGAAAAAGGGGCAGACCATTATACTTGGAATAGATTCTAGTAATTTTAAAGTGTAACAGAATCAGAATAAGAAAATATTATGAACCTAATTTTATTGCTCTATCACTTAAAAATTATTTCTAAGTTTAATTAACACCTCACAAGGTGTTGTATAGATACTATAGAATAATCAATGAGAAAGTAACTTTTAATGCATAACACTTTATTACATTGTTCTCTATGTGCTCTATGGAGGAAATACTAGGACTACTTCTTTGGCTAATGTTAATGAACATAATAGTTAATTCTTAAAAAAACGATATAAAGGGGCTGGGGAGATAGCGCAGCTGGTAGATTGCTTGCTTCACATGCACAAGGCCTTGGGTTTAATCCTCAGCACCACAATAAATAAATAAATGACACAAGAGTAACATTTTAAAAAATTGATATAAAGTTTTTTTAAAAAAACATGGCTTAATTCCTGATTTTAAAAAACTGACCTATAATGACAAGTGGCTTTGTTGTTGCATGTTTAGCAAGCTTACATATTTGTCAGAGAATTTCTTTTGGCCATTTCTGAACATCTCTAGAAGTTCTCATCATTTAAAGAGAATAGATGGCAGGTATAAATGTGGAAAAAAAATGGATGATGCTGTCGCTGACAGAACCATTGGTAATTAAGGTTGACTGAAGAAAATGTGGTAGAGCCAGCTTATTTGGTGGCACTAATCTGGTAAGTCACACGGGCCATCTGTTTCAAATTCATCTACACTAAATATTATCAATCATTTTCTATAGACAATACTGCCTGGAAGTTTAAAAGGTGTAAAAGTACTTAGTTGATAATACTGGCTGGATTCCTTTTTTCGTCTACATAACCCACATTCAAAGGACACCATGCAGATAAACAAAAATTTTAACTTTTAATTGTTAAAGAACATACTACTCTCAAATGGTATATCTAGGAAAAAAACAGAATTCACATTACTGTTTCCAAGCAACCTATGATTAATGAATTCAAATAAATTTATCAAAGGAAAATTTAAAAATTGGCATGAAAGACAAAATAGTACATCATAATAATATAGCATTTGTATAATTTGAAAAAAAATTTTTAATAATACATTATTTCTAAAATAATAAATTTTATAAAACATCATCTGAAGAAGAGGGGAATATCCTACCTAAATTATGAGACTACAAGTAATTTTTAGAATAGTACAAATTTGCATTCTAAAAATTATTTTACATAACAAAGTCAACATACCTTGTTTTCAATGACTGCTTCTGTGCAAGCTTGGAGCATGCTTAAATGGTGAGCAAAAACCAGAAACTTAAGTGAATCATTCTGAAGTATCATCTTAATATAATCCTTTACTGCACCTGCCTAAATATTAAAAGTTAAACCATATTAATGTCATAAAAATTTTATTTAAGAATCATGTCATTTTTTTTTTTTTTTTTTTTTAATTTTTTATTGTGGGTTGTTCAAAACATTACAAATTTCTTGACATATCATATTCCACACTTTGATTCTAGTGGGTTATGAACTCCCACCTTCACCCCATACACAGATTGCAGATTCACATCAGTTACACATCCATTGATTTACAAATTGCCATACTAGTGTCTGTTGTGCTCCGCTGCCTTTCCCATCATCCACCCTCCCCCCTCCCCACCTCTCCCCTCCCCTCCCCTCCTCTCTCTCTACCCCCTCCACTGTATAACCCTGAGGGTCTCCTTCCATTACCGTGCAATTTCCCTTCTCTCTCCCTTTCCCTCCCACCTCTCATCCCTGTTAAATGTTAATCTTCTTCTCCTGTTCTTCGTCCCTACTCTGTTCTTAGTTACTTTCCTTATATCAAAGAAGACATTTGGCATTTGTTTTTTAGGGATTGGCTAGCTTCACTTAGCATAATCTGCTCTAATGCCATCCATTTCCCTGTAAATTCTATGATTTTGTCATTTTTTAATGCAGAGTAATACTCCATTGTGTATAAATGCCACATTTTTTTTATCCATTCGTCTATTGAAGGGCATCTAGGTTGGTTCCACAGTCTTGCTATTGTGAACTGTGCTGCTATGAACATCGATGTAGCAGTGTCCCTGTAGCATGCTCTTTTTAGGTCTTTAGGGAATAGACCAAGAAGGGGAATAGCTGGGTCAAATGGTGGCTCCATTCCCAGCTTTCCAAGAAATCTCCATACTGCTTTCCAAATTGGCTGCACCAATCTGCAGTCCCACCAGCAATGTACAAGTGTACCCTTTTCCCCACATCCTCGCCAGCACTTGTTGTTGTTTGACTTCCTAATGGCTGCCAATCTTACTGGAGTGAGATGGTATCTTAGGGTGGTTTTGATTTGCATTTCTCTGACAGCTAGAGATGGTGAGCATTTTTTCATGTACTTGTTGATTGACTGTATGTCCTCCTCTGTGAAGTGTCTGTTCAGGTCCTTGGCCCATTTGTTGATTGGGTTGTTTGTTCTCTTATTGTCTAATTTTTTGAGTTCTTTGTATACTCTGGATATTAGGGCTCTATCTGAAGTGTGAGGAGTAAAGATTTGTTCCCAGGATGTAGGCTCCCTATTTACCTCTCTTATTGTTTCTTTTGCTGAGAAAAAACTTCTTAGTTTGAGTAAGTCCCATTTGTTGATTCTAGTTATTAACTTTTGTGCTATGGGTGTCCTATTGAGGAATTTGGAGCCCGACCCCACCGACTGTAGATCGTAGCCAACTTTTTCTTCTATCAGACGGCGCGTCTCTGATTTGATATCAAGTTCCTTGATCCATTTTGAATTCACTTTTGTGCATGGCGAGAGAAAGGGATTCAGTTTCATTTTGTTGCATATGGATTTCCAGTTTTCCCAGCACCATTTGTTGAAGATGCTATCCTTCCTCCATTGCATGCTTTTAGCCCCTTTATCAAATATAAGATAGTTGTAGTTTTGTGGATTGGTTTCTGTGTCCTCTATTCTGTACCATTGGTCCACACGCCTGTTTTGGTACCAGTACCATGCTGTTTTTGTTACTATTGCTCTGTAGTATAGTTTGAAGTCTGGTATCGCTATACCGCCTGATTCACACTTCTTGCTTAGCATTGTTTTTGCTATTCTGGGTCTTTTATTTTTCCATATGAATTTCATGATTGCTTTCTCTATTTCTACAAGAAATGCCATTGGGATTTTGATTGGCATTGCATTAAACCTATAGAGAACTTTTGGTAATATCGCCATTTTGATGATGTTAGTTCTGCCTATCCATGAACAGGGTATATTTTTCCATCTTCTAAGATCTTCTTCTATTTCTCTCTTTAGGGTTCTGTAGTTTTCATTGTATAAGTCTTTCACCTCTTTTGTTAGGTTGAGAATCATGTCATTTTTAAAGCAAAAAAATGCCTCAAAAATCAGCAAGTCTCTGTATTAACATCAGTAGGTTCACAACTTTCAGCTGCTTTCTTCTCTGGGCAGTATACAGAAGTAGAAGCCAATATGTAAGGGGCATGTGAAAAAAGAGGGAGAAGAGGTGAGAAATGAGAGGTAAAACAAGAACAAGACAAGAATTAGAAAGAAAAAGAAAATAAAGCACAACATGGAAAGGGGTTAGTCAAGCAGGGTGTGGTAGAAGGGGTAGATAGTTTTGCTTAGAAGTTGACTTTCAAAAAAGTCTTAAAGAAGACTGTTTGTGTAGAGTTAAAGAAAAAACAGAAAGTAAAAATTTTTTTTAAAAAATGGTATTTTGGGGGCTGGGGTTGTAGCTCAGTGGTAGAGCGCTTGCCTAGAACATGTGAGACACTGGGTTCAATCCTAGCAGCACATAAAAATAAATAAATAAAATAAAGGGATTGTGTTCATCTATAACTAAAAAAAAATTTTTTTTAAATAATGGCTTTTTTTTTTTGAAGGAAAGACTGTAGAAGAATAAGAAGTCTGAGACTGAAGTTAAGATTTAAGGAAAATTTGTTTGCCTGTTTATTTATTTTTTGACAGGACTAGGGATTGAACCCAGAGGTACTCTTCTTCTGTGCTATATCTCCAACCATTTTTTACTTTTTTTTTTTTACTTCTTTGTTTTTATGTGATGCTGAGGATTGAACATAGAGCCTCAAACATGCTAGACAAGCGTTCTGCCACTGAGCTACAACTCCAGCCCTGCTTTTTAAAATTTTGAGATAGGATCTCATTAAGTTGCCCAGGATGGCCTTGAACTTTTGATCTTCTTGCCTCAGCCTCTCATATAGTTGAGATTACAGGCATGTGCCACCTTGCTCAGTTGGGTGGGTGGGTTTTATCTATCTATCTATCTATCTATCTATCTATCTATCTATCTACCTATCTGACTCTGGAGATAGAACCCAGGGCTTTGTGCATGCAAGGCAAGCACTCTACCAACTGAGCTATATTCCCAGCAGGGGTTTATTTACTTTTTAACTTAAGGAACTTAGTAGGCTTACTAACAGGCAGTTAAAGAAGAGAACAGGCTAGGAGAAATAGAAAATAAGGGCATTTGGCTTTTTTTGAGGTAGAGAAGATTCCAGAAGAGCCTGGAGTGACAGGATCAAGAGCACAGGAGGAATGTCTGAAAGAACAGAGGGAAATATGAAGAAATTGTGTGGTAGAAGAAAGAAAATCATGAAAGCTCAGATTGAATATGCTTTTATCAGTTAACTTTAGGAAAAATTACATACTAAGAATAAGAAGTCAACATGAAGTGACTTAAATAGGAATTGAATTTAGGTGGATAGGATTAATTAATTTTAAACATGGATATAGTATATTCTAACTGTTAAAAGCTAGTTACTTAAATGTTTTGTATAGAGATGACAGGCGGAATGCCAGGTTGCTTATGACTAAAACTCTCAGGTGTCACTTCAGGGGAACTGGGCTAACTGGGCTGCGTGAAACAACCAAACAAGGGACAGAAATACCTTCTTTGGGGGTGCTGTGACGGCTCCTCTGACCTTAAGAGTCCACAGAAAGAGAGAGAGAGAGAGAGAGAGAGCGAGAGAGAGAGAGAGCATGTGCTGACCCCTTTTATTGAGGAGAAGCTATTCAAATGAGGCAAGGGGTCAGGTTTCAAGGTGCTGAGTCTAGCTTCATGATGTCTGTTGTCAGCAGATTGACTGATATCTAGGAAGACCACACCCCAGGGCCCAGTAAGAGAAGGGGACACACAAAAGGCATTTCCATGGAACATTCTATCCTAAACAGGGCAACGGATAATATTACAAAGGACCAGGTGAGCATAGCTCCACCCATGGAGATGTAGAAAGGCATGCCCATGCAGGAAGACACAGTCACTCAAAACCTAGAAGACCAAGGCCATCCAGCAGCATGACCACTGGATGCTACACCCGCTCAGCAGGGAGTCAGACCCAGTCAGGTATAGTTTGGCCTACCACAGTGGAAGACATTTCTTTTCTATGCCATTTTTAAATTTTAGTAAACTGTACAGGGACAAAGAAAATTGGAGAAAGGTCAAAAGCAACAAAACTTTCAAAGCTAGTAAATAGTTGATGCCTAATAACTGATTAGCCAATCTGGGAGATCCAAAAAAAAACAAAAGTCAAGAAGTACCTGGTTCATGCTATAGTCATCTATAAAGGCTTAGGAAAAATAGCACCTAGGGAATGAGAATGAAGTATGGCTAGAACTGGAGGACTTGCTGAATGCTGAAGTAGTTGATTGTGTATAACATTGTTCCATATCCTCTCTCTATGGATCCCACATCACAGGTACCTTTCCTGACCACCCTAGCAGAAAATTAGAATTATTTTTTAGATAGGGTAAAACAATTTATTTGGATAACTGGAACTCCACATCTATGTATGATATCAAAGTGCATAAATGCATTCTACTGTCGTGTATAACTAATTAAAACAAATTTTAAAAAAGTATGGATTGGAAACTTAAGGCTCAATGCAATAGTGTTGAGAGGTAGGGCCTAATATGAGGTGTTTAGGTTATGAGGCTTCTACCTTCTTAAGTGGACTAATGCCAAGTATAAAAGGGCTTAAGGCTGCAAATTCAATCTCTTGATCTCTCACATTCTCTTGTCTTTCTGTATTCCACTATAGGACAATGCAGCACAAAGTCCCTCCTCACAAGTGCACACCTTGATATTGAACTTCTTAACCTCTAGAACTGTGAGCCAAATAAACTTCAATTGTTTAAAAATTACTCAGTCTTGGGTATTATGATATAGCAGCACAAAAGGACTCAGAGAGTAGGCATACAGTGCAAAAATCATGGAGATTAAATGAATATTATATATAAATGATAAAGTACTGGAGCTGTAGCTCAATGGTAAAGGCACTTGGCTGACACGTGTATCCGAAACCCCAGAACCACATACAAAGTTATGTGTGTCTGTGTGTATGTGTATGTGTGTATATACACATGTACAGACACATATGTGTGTGTATATATGGATATGTGTGCTCTTAGCCTTATTACCTCCATATATCCCAAAGAGACAAATAGGCTTATGTCCATTAAGCAGAAGAGCAGAATCATATAAAAAGTGATTCTTTTCTGGGGAATATGACCAGCCAAAGAGGAGGAAAACAAAAACAAAAAAACAAAAGAAAGAAATAGGGGCTGAGGATGTAGCTCAGTGGTAACGCGCTTGCCTCGAATGTATGAGGCACTGAGTTTGATCCTCAGCACCACATAAAAATAAAGATACTGTGTATTCATCTACAACTAAAAAATATACATAAAAATAAAAAAGGAAAGAAACAACTAAAGATAGGGTTCTCAACAAAACATCCCAATCAGATCACCTTTAATTGACAGCCATAGTCTATAAGCATATCTACGCACAAGATTTAGCATAGTCAGTGTTTAGTATCTTTTATGTAAACAGAAGCAAACAACCCAAGATCACCGGACATTTTTAGAACACAACACAGATGAATATATTAACTGTGCAGGCTAGAAAAGAGTATATTTATAAAACAAAAACAGGATGATATAAAAATGAAACATTGAATGGAAAAAATGCTCTCAAAAATTAAAAATATAATAGAAGTTTAAAATTCACTGGTTATTAAACTGAGAAAATGTCCAAAAAAGTAGGTAGAAAAAAATAAATAAAATACAAGAAAATTAGAGAACTAAGTCATGAGAGCAATATGTGAAAAATAAATTTCTAGGAAATAATGCAGAGAAAGAAGAAGAAAGAAAAAAAATCAAAGAAAAAGTTTCACTGATCATATGGGCATGAGTATTCACAATGGAAAATGGAAAAGTATTCATCCTTCATGTGAATGAAAATGAACCCAGAGCAAGGCCTATCATTATGAGATTTTAGAATGCTGGGGATAAAGATTCCAGAGAAAGGAGGAAAAAATTTCTCAGAATCAAAATAGGATAAAAATCTTGAATTGCATTGGATTTTTCAACAACAATACAAGAAATTTTTAGAGAAACAGATTTCTACAAATGGGAATGGAGCCACCATTTGACCCAGCTATTCCCTTTCTTGGTCTATTCCCTAAAGACCTAAAAAGAGCATGCTACAGGGACACTGCTACATCGATGTTCATAGCAGCACAGTTCACAATAGCAAGACTGTGGAACCAACCTAGATGCCCTTCAATAGACGAATGGATAAAAAAAATGTGGCATTTATACACAATGGAGTATTACTCTGCATTAAAAAATGACAAAATCATAGAATTTACAGGGAAATGGATGGCATTAGAGCAGATTATGCTAAGTGAAGCTAGCCAATTCCTAAAAAACAAATGCCAAATGTCTTCTTTGATATAAGGAGAGTAACTAAGATCAGAGTAGGGATGAAGAGCAGGAGAAGAAGATTAACATTTAACAGGGATGAGAGGTGGGAGGGAAAGGGAGAGAGAAGGGAAATTGCATGGTAATGGAAGGAGACCCTCAGGGTTATACAGTGGAGGGGGTAGAGAGAGAGGAGGGGAGGGGAGGGGAGAGGTGGGGAGGGGGGAGGGTGGAGGATGGGAAAGGCAGCGGAGCACAACAGACACTAGTATGGCAATATGTAAATCAATGGATGTGTAACTGATGTGATTCTGCAATCTGTGTATGGGGTGAAGGTGGGAGTTCATAACCCACTTGAATCAAAGTGTGGAATATGATATGTCAAGAAATTTGTAATGTTTCGAACAACCCACAATAAAAAATTAAAAATATTTAAAAAAAAATTGTGTAAAAAAAAAATTACTCAAATTTTGACATCATTGGAAAGCAAAGCCAATATAGTAAAAGGATTTAAAAAATTAATTTCATGAAAGCTTAATTATAAAAGTCATTAAGTAAAACAGGTAATCTAATTCTATTAAAACTAACTTCAATTAAAATTTTGATTTCTTTATAAACTCCATCAACCAGTCATGCCAGTAAGGTAATCAACTTTTTAAAAAATTGTAGATGAGCATAATATCTTTATTTTCACTTCAATTAATTATGTGGTTTTGAGTATTGAATCCAGTGCCTACCACTGAGCCACAACCCCGGTCCAGGTAATCAACTTTTACTACTAAACCATAAGCATGAATAAAACTTATTTGGGTGTTAAAATTGTTATACACAGAATATATAGACTTTTAATTTTGTATCTTCTATCTATATAGAGATGCTGAAAAGTCTCTAATAAGAAAATAGGTACCACCCAAATCCATGATCATTAACAAATACTAAATTTATTCAGCTATCCTAGAGAAATTATGGTTTCTTGAGTCAGATTGTCTGGATTCAAATCCTGACTCCAACACTTAAAAGTCTGAGAGAGAATAAGCAAGTCACTTAATCTCGGTGCTTCAGTTTTCACACTTACAAAAGTAGATAAAGTTCTTTAAACCTCATAGTGTTGTGGTAAGAATTTAATGAGGCCATGCACTAAATATGCTTGGAATAGTGCTTGGCACACAAGAAATATTATCAACATATTAGCTCTTAGTATTAACATATTTTTCTAGTGAACTGAAAAAACAATTTCAACCTTCTCAACTTGCTTCAAAATCGGAACTATGACTATTGGTTCTCAAATACCCTCACTGCCTAGAGAAAGTAGAATCATCATCTTAGAATTCTGTTTCTTTTCTTTATTTTCACTCATTCTAATTTCCTTTTCTTTTGGAACAAGAGAGGTATTTCTTTACTTCTCTAAGGCGAATCACTTTACCTTTGATTCTAAACTACCTACTCCTGCCATCTTAAAAACCTTAAAACCACTCTTCCATGTCAAGTGAGCATTTTCCCATTTTTAATAAAACATTCCTCCATATCACTTCGCCATTTCACTATCCCTTTCTTCTCTAAAATGGTATTATTTTCTTATTTGCACTTAACTGATTATTGCTGACCATCTCTTACTAATGAACAGGAGGCAGGCTATCCCTGGTTCAGAGCGTAGAGACTCCTAAATCAGAAAGAGCAAAAGAAGAGGGACTCTTCAGTCTCACATCATTCCAGGCCCTGTACAGCAGGGATTATTGTAGTGTCCTCATTATAGTTTACTTCATTTTATAAATAGGATTCCACCTGTGTTAAGCTGCTGAGGCAATTAAAGAGGAAACACACTTTGTGCATAATGGGAACATGTTTAAAGCAATTTGCCTTCTGCAAAGTTTTTTTTCAGTACTAAGGAATGCTACCATCACCAAAGTGACAGGAAATTTTAAATTAGGGGTTGGTTTTAACCATTTTTATAAAAACTGGCATTTCTCTCAAAATGATTTTCTTTAAAAATGAGATGTAGTTGTAATGTATTCCCAAATAACTGAGAATTGGCTAAAGCAAGCATACCACTTTTATCTGTTTTCTCCTACCTGTATATTATGCTGAGCTTAAATCTGAAGAATCTGTCAATTTGCATCCATTGTATTCTGAACAAATATTACAAGCAATTTAAAGAAAGAAAAGAAAAAGTATAATTCTCTTAATTATCTGAAATTCTTCACTAATTGACTCTGTACTTTTAACATTAATTAAGTTCATTTTTTGTTTGCTATTTATCACTAATATTTCCTGTTTATCATATTTTGTTTATTTTCATTAAGAAGTATTTGTTATGGTTTAGATATGATGTGTACCACAAAAGCTTAAGTGTGAGACAATGCAAGAATTTTCAGACTTAAATGATTGCCTAAGAGCCTTAACCTGATTAGTGGATTGATTATAAGAAACTTGACCTAATCACTGGATTAATTCATTGATATGGATTAACTGGGTGGTTACTAT
Source organism: Marmota monax (assembly GCF_021218885.2). NCBI lineage: Eukaryota > Metazoa > Chordata > Mammalia > Rodentia > Sciuridae > Marmota > Marmota monax. The sequence goes on along the minus strand of NW_026693934.1, from coordinate 7,997,897 downwards.
AGGTATGTAGGGTGTAGCTGGAGGAAGCAGGTCACTGGAGGTGTGCCTATAGGGTTTGTATCGTGACCCTGGAGAGTGGAGCGTATTCTTTCTCTCTCCGCTTCCTGGTGTCATGTCCTGAGCTGCTTTCCTTTGCCATACACTTTTGTCATGATGTTCTGCCTCATCTAGTGCTCTGAGAAATGGAGTTGACCATCTGTGAACTGATGCCTCTGAAACTGTAAACCAAAATAAACTTTTCCTCCTCTACATTGTTTTTGTCAGGTCTTTTGGTCACAGTGGTAAAAAAAAAGCTAACAAAAATTGTTTGCAAAAGAAAGAGATCTTGATAATATAATAGCAACATTAAGGAGATAATAACAAATATATTTAAAACATATTTCTGTCTTCCTAAGAAGAACAAGTAGAACAAGTAGAAAATTACAAATATTTATAGGCATATGGATAAGATATGTCAACACCATAATATTATAATATATAGCCTTGTATACAGGAAAATTTATCATGTCCATATGACCTAATCTGAAGCACTTGGCACTGTATTCCTGTCTACCAAAAACACACTGTAGATTATGAAGAAAAGAAAGGTTATAGCAGAGAAAGAAATTTCTATTCTGCATATCTATAAAATGAGTATGAATGGAGATAAATTTTTCTGGAAGTCTTTAGGTATAACTTTGTCTGCAACAAAAGAAGAGGAAATGATCTCCTGAGATCCTTTCTATCACAATTAGTAAACAGTGTTAAAATTGTCAATACATAAAAGGATAAAGTATTTGCTTTTGCAGAATATCTAACAAGAATAAAATTTTATACTTTACATACTAATTTAATACATTTATTATGGAGTTTTAGTCTTTTTTCAATTGAATACCACAGACGAGTAATCTATTTTACTGCAAGCAAAACTTACACACATGCCCTTAAAATGGCGATATCAAAAACTCATTATTTTAAGTCCTATCAACTTTTTCAAAATTTAGACAAACTATCATTAGATGGTTTTAAATATGTTTAAATTCCTCAACAGAATTGTTCGAATGAGTCAACAAAAAGAAAAGTATTTCTAAAATGACACCGTGGAGTACAAAAAAAAAAAAAAAACCCAAAACTTCTATTATCTAACAGCATCTGCCTTGCTAAGTTAGACACAGATCATACTTCATAATAACAAACATATTTAAACACAAAATGTATCTTGTATTTTTTACCCACAGTATCAGTAAATGGCACAAACATCAATCCCGCTGACCTAGCAAGAATCTAGTTTCTATCTTTTCCCTTCCTTCTACATTCTGTCAATCATTAATGTTTATTGATTGTACCGTATTAATACATCTTGAAGTTTTTCTTTCTTTACAGTCAAGATGTGGCTCAGCCACATCTTGAAAAAGCCTATTTAATCCATTATGTATGTAGGCTCAGACACATCTTGGTTTAGATTACCAACACTGTTAACCTGAATTATCAGTGATACAGCTCAAATGAATTGTCTTTCTATAGATTTGCTCCTTACAATCCATTTTCCTCATAGCTACAAATATGATCATGTTAGTCCACTTCATTGTACCTGAAGGGCTAAGAATCCTTAGGATAAATTATAAACTATGATCTAGTTTATAGTTTATAGAACCTTGAGAGATAAGACAGTGTACTTTCCTAGCACCTTCTCAGATTAGCAACTAAATAATCTATTGAATTAATCAGGAAATTACTCAGATGCATACAAAATAATAACTAAATTATAATCTGTGATATTTTAAGCTCATTTACAAATTGCGTTCGGAGAACTCAGAAACACATTTTTTTAATAGGAACAATATTAAATGTATATAACTACAGTTGCCTCCTGAAAAGCCTATTTAATCCATTATGTAGATAATTGTATTTATGGTTACTATAGACTCTAAATATTGGGTTTTGATAACATCTGGGGAAGATATATTAAGAATTCCAATTTGGTATTGCCAGTAACTAATTATTTCTGGCTGCAGCCCAGGGATAGAAAAACACAGTTCCAATTTACATACATTGTTAAAGACAGATTCTAGCATGGAAGGAATGAAAAATGACTAAAATCTCTAGGGAACTAAGTGGCAGGACTTGGCCTTCTGCTGCCATTAATTTTTGAGAACATTAATTTTTGAGGACAACTAACTTTTCATCTCCTTCCTTTTTCTTCAAGATTCCCAGTTCCTGTTGATTGTCAATACTCTGACTTCAAATCAGGGTTTCTTACCACAGACAAGAAATAAAGTATAAGTTTCTCTTTCTCTTTAAGGACACATTCTGTACACAGTATTAAGTACAAAGAAAGCTAAGTAAGCAAGCAAACAATCAAAAAGAGAAAAATGGAGGAAAAAGGTAGTTATTAACTCCAGGAAAAACAATACTTGTCAAAGAAAAGAAATGTAATTATAGCTCAAGTGTGAAATGTTTAACAGTCATTATATGGTGAACAATGAATGTTGATCAAACCAAAACTTAAGCTTAAACCATAAAATAACATGAGAAAACTGAGCAGGGGGAATGTATTTTCTTCCAATCTATGTGGTTTTTATATGTGATTTTTAAAAATCATTATAAGTTCTAATGTTTGAATTCTGTTTTCTTTCTTTGAAGTTTTTACATTTCTATCCTAACAAATTGCTCTACCTAAAGGATAGAAATGTTTTTTATGCATGTATACTACTAAGAGTTTCCAAATTTTTGCTTTTGGATTTAAGTATATGAAGTATGACTGACTTCAAGTAAATTTTTATGTATAGTGGGAAATAGTAAAGACTCCCTTTTCCCCTTATGGGTATCCAAGCATCCAACACCATTTGTTAGAAAGATTATCATTTCCCCATTGAGTTTTCTTGTCCTCTTTCTTAACAAAGCAACTGGAAATCCATGTGAAGTTCTATTTATGAACTCATCTACACATCTAACTTCACAATTTACTTAAAGGATATTTAATTTATTTCCAAATATATGACTATTATAAATAAATTTCTGTGAAAGTATTTGTGTGAATCTACATTTTCCTTTCTGTAGCATAAACAACCAGGACATTGGCGTATTTGTTTTAAAAAATTTCCTTTGTGTTTTATTTTTTCTTTCTTTCATATTTGTTACTGGTGCATTATAATTATATCTAATAGTGGGATTTGTTGTTACATATTTGTTCACACTGTATTTATGTAATTTTTAAATTTACATGACAGCAGAATGCATTACAATTCTTATTACATATATACAGCACAATTTTTCATATCTCTGGTTATATATGTAGCATATTCACACCCATCCATGTCTTCATACATGTACTTTGGATAGTAATGATCATCACATTCAACCATCATTAATTAACCCCATGCCCCCTCCTTTTCCCTCCCACCCCTCTGCCCTATCTAGAGTTTATCTATTCCTCCCATGCTCCCACTCCCTATCCCACTACGAATCAGCCTCCTTATGTAAGAGAAAACATTCAGCATTTGATTTTGGGGGATTGGCTAACTTCACTTAGCATTATCTTCTCTAACTCCAACCATTTACCTGCAAATGCCACAATTTTATTCTCTTTTGTTGCTGAGTAATATTCCATTGTGTATATATGCCACATTTTTTAAATCCATTCATCTATTGAAGGGCATCTAGGTTAGTTCTACAGTTTAGGTATTGTGAATTGTGCTGCTATAAACATTGATGCATGTTTTTGGCAACTTTGTCTAATATAAGATAATTGTAATTTTGTGGGTTAGTCTCTGTGTCCTATATTCTGTACCATTGGTCTACCAGTCTGTTTTGGTGCCAATACCATGCTGTTTTAGTTACTATTGCTCTGTAGTATAGTTTAAGGTCTGGTATAGTGATGCCACCTGCTTCACTCTTCCTGCTAAGGATTGCTTTAGCTATTCTGGGTCTCTTATTTTTTCAGATGAATTTCATGATTGCTTTTTCTATTTCTATGAGGAACGCCATTGGGATTTTGATCGGAATTGCATTAAATCTGTATAGTGCTTTTGGTAGTATGGTCATTTTGATAATATTAATTCTGCCTATCCAAGAGCAAGGTAGATCTTTCCATCTTCTAAAGTATTCTTTCTTTAGGATTCTGTAGTACAATGAATATAAATCTTTCACCTCTTTTGTTAAATTGATTCCCAAGTTATTTTTTTTTTTTGAGGTTATTGTAAATGGGGTAGTTTTCCTCATTTCTTTCTCAGAGGATTTGTCACTGATATACAAAAATGCCTTTGATTTATGGGTGTTGATTTTATATCCTGCTACTTTGCTGAATTCATTTACTAGTTCTAGAAGTGTTTTGGTGGAGCTTTTTGGGTCTTCTAGGTATAGCATCATGTCGTAAACAAATAGTGCTAATTTAAATTCTTCTTTTCCTATACATACCCCTTCTTTCGTCTAATTGCTCTGGCCAGTGTTTCAAGAACTATGTTGAACAGAAGTGGTGAAAGAGGGCATTCTGTCTTGTTCCAGTTTTTAGAGGGAATGCCTTTAATTTTTCTCCATTTAGAATGATGCTGTCCTAAGGCTTAGCATAGATAGCCTTTAAGATGTTGAAATATGTTCCTGTTATCCCTAGTTTTTCTAGTGTTTTGTACATTAAGGGATGCTGTATTTTGTCAAATGCTTTTTCTGCATCTATTGGGATGATCATATGATTCTTATCTTTGAGTCTATTGATGTGAGGAATTACATTTATTGATTTCCATATGTTGAACCAACCTTGCGTCCATGGGATGAATCCCACTTGATCATGATGCATAATCTTTTTGATATTTTTTTATATTCGATTTGCCAAAATTTTATTGAGCATTTTTGCATCTATGTTCATTAGAGATATTGGTCTGAAGTTTTTTTTCTTAGATTTGTCTTTGCCTGGTTTTGGGATCAGGATGATATTGGCCTCACAGAGTGAGTTTGGAAGTGCTGCCTCTTTTTCTATTTCCTGAAATAAATTGTAGAGTATTGGTATTAGTTCTTCTTTAAAGGTCTTGTAGAACTCAGCTGTATATCCATTCAGTCCTGGGCTTTTCTTGGTTGGTAAGCTTCTGATGGTGTCTTCTATTTTATCACTTGATATTGGTCTGTTTAAATTGTGTATATCTTCCTCATTCAATCTGGGCAAATTGTACGACTTAAGAAATTTCTCAATGCCTTCATTGTCTTCTATTTTATTGGAATAAGTTTTCAAAATAATTTCTAGCTATTCTCTGTATTTATGTAGTGTCAGTTGTAATATTACCTTTTTCATCATCTATGCTGGTAATATGAGTTTTCTTTCTCCTTCTCTTCATTAGTGTAGCTAAGGGTCTGTCAATTTTATTTATTTTTTCAAAGAACAAATTTTTTGTTTTGTCAATTTTTTCAATTGTTTCTTTTGTTTTGATTTCATTGATTTCAGCTCTAATTTTGATTATTTCTTGCTTTTGCTGCTGATTTGTTCTTCTTTTTCTAGGACTTTGAGATGTAGTGTGAGGTCATTTATTTGTTGACTTCTTCTTTTAAGAAATGAACTTCATGCAATGAATTTTCCTCTTAATACTGCTTTCATAGTGTCCCAGAGATTTCGATATGTTGTGTCTATGTTCTCATTTACTTCTAAGAATTTTTAAATCTCCCCTTCGATGTCTTCTGTAACCCATAGTTCATTTGGTAGTGTATTGTTTAGTCTCCAGGTGGAGAAATTTTTATTTTTTATTTTGTCGTTGATTTCCAATTTCATTCCATTATGATCTGATAAAATGCATGATAGTATCTCTACTTTTTTGTATTTGCTAAGAGTTGCTTTGTGGCATATTATATGGTCTATTTTAGAGAAGGATCCATGTGCTGCTGAGAAGAAAGTGTATCCATTTGATGCAGGTTAATATATTTTATATATGTCAGTGAAGTCTATAAGTTAGTGATTGTATTACTGAGTTCTATAGTTTCTTTATTCAACTTTTGTTTAGAAGATATATCCAGTGGTGAGAGAGGTATGTTAAAATCACCCAAGATTATTATGTTGTGGTCAATTTGAATCTTGAACTTGAGAAAAATTTGTTTGATGAACATAGCTGCAACATTGTTTGGGGCATATATATTTATGATTGTTATGTCTTGTTGGTGTACCGTTCCTGTGAGCAGTATGTAATGTCCATCTTTATCCCTTTTGATCAATTTTGGCTTGAAGTCTACTTTATTTGATACGAGGATGGAAACCATGTTTGCTTTCACAGTCCATGTGAGTGGTATGATTTTCCCCAACCATTCACTTTCAGTCTGTGTATGTCTTTTCCTATCAGATGAGTCTCCTGTAGGCAGCATAATCCAGTTTGCTAGCCTATGTATTTTGATTGGTGAGTTTAAGCCATTAACATTCAGGGTTATTATTGAGACATAGTTTGTATTTCCAGCTATATTTGTTATTTAACTTGATTTTCTTTAATTAGTTTGTCCTTTAGGGTGCTACCTCCCTCTGCTAATTTTCATTGTTGTTTTTCATCTCCTCCTCACAGAATATTTTGCCAAGGATGTTTTGTAGTGCTGGTTTTCTAGCTATAAATTCTTTTAACTTTTGTTTATCATGGGAGGTTTTTATTTCATCTTCAAATCTTAAGCTTAATTTTGCTGGATACAAGATTCTTGGTTGGCACCCATTTTCTTTCAGAGCTTGATATATGTTGTTCTAGGATCTTCTAGCTTTCAGGGTCTGTTTTGAAAACTCTGTTATCCTAATTGGTTTTCCCCTATACGTAATCTGATTCCTTTATCTTGTGGCTTTTAAAATTCTCTCCTTATTCTGTATGTTGGGCATTTTTATTATAATGTGCCTTGGTGTGGATCTGTTGTGATTTTGTACACTTGGCGTCCTGTAGGCTTCTTGAATTGGGATTTCCAATTCATTCTTCATGTTTGGAAAGTTTTCTGATATTATTTCATTGAATAGATTGTTCATTCCTTTGGATTGGACCTCTATGCCTTCCTCTATCCAAATAGCTCTTAAATTTGGTCTTTTTATGCTATCCCATATTTCTTGAATGTTCTGCTCATGGTTTCTTACCATTATCGCTGTGTGATCTATGTTCTTTTCAAGATTATATATTTTATCTTCATTGTCTGATGTCCTATCTTCCAAGTGGTCTACTCTGTTGGTGATGCTTTCATTTGAGCTTTTAATTTGGTCTATTGTTTCTTTCATTTTAAGGATTTCTGTTTGTTTGTTTGTTTGTTTGTTTGTTTGTTTGTTTAGAACCCCTAGCTCCCTGTTGAGGTGATCTTTTGCTTCTTGGATTTGTTTATGTAGCTCCTTGTCAAAGTGATCTTTCATTGTTTGTATTTGCTCTCTTATATCTTCCCCATGTATATCCTGAACTCTTTCTCTGTCATTTTTTTCTGCTGTGGCTGCCAATGATTCTAATGATGTGGTGTCTTGCTTGATTTGTTTGTGGTACTTTCTTCTCTTGTCTTTTCATTTTTCTCATGAGTCTTCCTTTCCAGCTCTATGGGTCTTGGGTGTTATTGTTTTTACCCTATAGGTTTGTAGTGCTCTTGTAGGGTTCCGAGAGCCCTCCTTTGTGAGGAAGGACAAGATCCCAATATCAACAACATATCACCTATGAACAATTTGTTGTATTAAGACGTTTACAGTTTGGTCTCAATGTTGGATTCAATTATTATCTAAAATATCAGTAGTTTTGTAAAAAGATTTACAGTTTCTGACGGTGGACAATGAACTGAGGGTGGGGCATAGGACGATATGGTGAGGAGGAAGGATGTGAGGGCATAGAGCTAATATATCTTAGGAAATGTGAAAGAGAAATCTAATGAAGATGGTTAGTAGCAAGAGAATAGACAGCAAGTAATTTAGAGTAGACAAGTACATGGGAAGACCATAGAGTACATTAAACAACACACATATGTATTTAGAAAAATACAAGATGTTAAAATAGTAAAATTTGAAGAAGGAAAGAAAAATGAAAGAAAAAAAAGAGGAAAAACAAAGGGCATATACAACACCTCTATATTATATTATTCAGAGGACTCAGTCCTCAAAATCCTATTTCATGCAAAGTTCTTGGTTTCACATGTGTTGGGGATGTGAGGGCCAGAGGATAGAGGGGTAGAAAAGAGAAAAAAAAAATACTCGAAAGAAGAAACCAGGGTTGTTGCTAGTTTTAGAGATCTGTATCTGTTCTGTTTCTCTTCTCATCTAATAGGTGGCTTGTCTGTTTTAAGCTGGTGTCTCTGCCCTCAGGATGGTGTAGGTAACCAGGGTGGGAAGACTGGTCCTGGTGTAGGGCATCTGGAAGTGTGGAGTGCCACCTGCCAGTCCCTGCAGAGAGATTGCACATCACGGGTCACTCTTGGGACCGCTTGTCTGACTTGAGCGCCCGGTACTGTCTCCCTCTCTTGCCTGGAGATTTCCCAGCTCCTGGTCTCTCTGTTGGACTCCAAACTTTAGTCCCATTCCCTCTCACTTATCAGTTCCCACCTGCGGGACCCTCACACCCAGGCTCATACAAGGTGGGCGGCGCCCTGGTGGCACTGCACACCTGCCAACTGGAAGCTGTTTTTGTGTTGAGTAATCACTGTGCCGAGTTATCACCACTGGGGAGTGGGGGGGGAGGGGTTGGATACCTGGCACTTGGCCAGATGGAGATCCGATCTGAGAGCTGTCCCCACCAAATATGGTGAGAAAGGTTATCCAAGATGGAGTCAGTCTGCTTCCACTGCCAGGGTGTCTGGTGAGGTGGGGGGAGCTGGGTGATGGCATTGTGCTGTGGGTAGGTAGTAGCCGAGTGACCTGAGTGGGAGCAGAGCGCGGGCTTTGGGTTTTGGAAGGCAGGGGTCTGGAGTCCTGCTCAAACGCTGAGGCTCTGAGCCCTGCGTGGGAGTCACAGTGCTGGTGATTTCTGAGGAAATCAGCTGTATAGGGGTTCTCTTACACTCTCTGAGATGCAGTATTCCGACTAGGTGAGATCTGAGTCATGGAGCAACACAGGATGCTGCCTCCCTCCAGCCCTCCATCTTGGAATCCCAATATTGTTAACTAGTATTTCTCCTTTCCCTTTCCTCCTCCCTCACCCTCTACTGTTGGCTTATAAGCCGATTGAATACATTTTCTTTATCTCTGATACTGTTTTTTATTTCAAGCATTTCTCTTCTACTAAATTTATATTTTCATGCAACTTCTGTAATTCTCCATCTCTTCCTACATCTTTTCCATTAGATTCTTTCTTTCTTTCTTTTTTTTCCCCCTTTAGGTACTGGGGATTGAACTCAGGGACACTCAACCACTGAGCCATATCCTCATCCCTGTTTAGTATTTTATTGAGAGACAGGGTCTCACTGAGTTGCTTAGCATCTTGACATTGCTGATGCTGGCTTTGAACTAGGGATTCTCCTGCCTAAGCCTCCCGAGCCACCGAGATTCACATGCGTGTGCCACTACACTTGGCTTCTATTAGATTCTTTAAAAAAAAAAAATACATACATATATTATACACACACACACACACACGTGTGTGTGTGTGTGTAGACACAATACGTTCATTTATTTATTTTTAAGTGGTGCTGAGAATCACACCCAGTGCTTTGCGTGTGCTAGGCTACTGCTCTACCACTGAGCCACAACCTCAGCCTTTATTAGATTCTTAACATACTATTCATAGCTATTTTAATGTCCTTGTTTAATAGTTCTACCATTTGGATCATTTTAACATGTGTCTTCATTGATTGTTTTATCTCTTGACAATAGATTAGGATTTTTTTAAGTGGCTTTTACATTTATTTCACATTTTCTACTGAATGCTAGAAATTATTCATAGAAGAACAGTGCACACTGAGTAAATGATAGTTGCATGTGGAACTGGTCATGCTTTTTGTTAGGGTGACAGTATAAGACTGTAGAGGGCTGAGTCAATGCAGTAAGTGTGGTGTCAACTGGGAGGTGTCATAAATACAGTTATCCCATACTAAATGAAAGTGGTATAAACATACATGGGAGAAAAGAAAGCCTCTTCAACAAATGGTGCTGGGAAAACTGGTAATCCATATGTAGCAGAATGAAATTAAACCCCTCTCATCTTGCACAAAAGTCAACTCAAAGTGGATCAAAGACCAAGACATTAGACCAGAAATCCTACACCTAATAGAAGAAAATATAGGCCCAACATTCCATCATGTCGGCTTCCTCAACAAGATTCCTAAACAGCAAGAATCAATAAATGGGATGTTATCAAACTAAAAAGCTTCTTCAAAAAAAGGAAATAAAATCATGAAGATAGAGCCCACAGAATGGGAGAAAATGTTTGCCACCTGCACCTCAGTATAGCATTAATCTCCAGAATATATAAAGAACTCAAAAAAAAAAAAAAAACAACAAATAAAACAATCAATAAATAAGCAAAGAAACTGAACAGACACTTCACAGAAGAAATATGAATGGTCAACAAATACATAAAAATGTTCAACATCTCTAGCAATTAGAGAAATGCAAATTAAAACTACACTAAGATTTCATCTCACTCCAGCCAGAATAGCAACAATCAAGAATACAATTAACATATGAAATATGATATGTCCAGAGCTTTGTAATGTTTTGAACAACTAATAATAATAAAAGAAGAATACAATTAACAATTAATGTTGGTGAGTATATAGGTAAAAGAATACATTCATACATTGCTGGTGAGACTGCAAATTGGTGCAACCACTATGGGAAAGCAGTATGGAGATTCCTTAAAAACTTGGAATGGAATCACCATTTGACCCAGTTATCCCTCTCCCTGGCATATATACAAAGGACTTAAAATCAGCCTACTACAGTGGTATAGCCACATCAATGTTTATAGCAGCTCAATTCACAACAGCTAAGCTATGGAACCAACCTAGGTGCCCTTCAACAGATTTAATGGATAAAGAAAATGTGGTATGAAAACACAATGGAATAGAACTCAGCCAAAGAAAGAATGACTGTATGACATTTGCCAGAAAATGGATTGGATGGATCTGGAGACAATCATGCTAAGTGAAATAAGCCAATCCCCCCCAAACCAAAAGATGAATGTTCTCTTTGATATGTGGATACTAACACACAACAAGGGGTATGGGACAGAAGTTGAGTAGATTAAACAAAATGGAATGAAGGGAAGGGAGGGAGGCAGGAATAAGAAAGACAGTAGAATCAATCTGACTTAACTTTCCTATGTACATATGTAATACCCCACAGTGAATCTCCACATCATATACAACCACAATTAGATCCTAATTAGAATAAGATATACTCCATGTTTGTATAAATATGTTAAAATATACTCTTCTATCATGTATAACTAAAAAGAACAAATCAAAAGAAAAAAAATTGGGGTGCTGCTTAGATTCTCTTGTTGTTACATTTACCATTAGTACATGAACTTCAAAGTCCCCTAGCAATGTGATGCTTCTACTTTGTGATAGTGTGTTATAATTGCACTGTCAGTTTTTCAGCAGCCCTGCATAGAAGGCTTTCTTTCTCCTCCAGTGGTAGATTATGAAGATATTTCAGTGTTGAGTTCATGGTGGGGCACAGGAGATCTCGAATCTATTGGTACCAACTCAGCTAAGCCTTACACGTGTTACTTTTTAGTTTTTCTGCCTCCCACCCCCACCCAAACTGTCTTGTCACTATGGATGGTCCTGAAGAAGTTTTAGCCCCACCTCCAGCTGTAATAGATCTTTCCCTTATATCATGTCAAGGTCCTGAGTTCCAACAGGGTTTGATGCCCATACCTTAGGGTAGACAGCTTTTGTTCTTGTCCCACTCCCAAAACAGTAGATCCTACTTAATAAAAACCTATTTAATAATAACATTAAAATATATTAAAAATTTATGTTTGATGGCATAACAATGAGGTACCTTGGCAATAGCAGTCTGTTTAAATATGCGAGTAATCAAGCCCAGAACAGTCTCTGTGCCACCTGGATTTGGAGATCTCATTAATTTTTTCCACTCTTCCAAACTGGTATTCAAATCCTATGTGGGATAAAATAAAATTATTTAGGAATACAGCATAAAGAACATAACAATTAATGTGATCATGAATCATGTCCTACTTCTTTCCTCTTCTGAGTAGAAAAACAAAAAGAAAATTCTTATAGATGCCAATGTGTTCATTTTAAAACATCAGTGCAGGGTTAGGATTGTGGCTCAGTGGTAGAGCGCTTGCTTTGCATGTGTAAGGCACTGGGTTCAATCCTCAGCACCACATAAAAATGAATAAATAAATATACTGTGTCCATCCAAAACTTAAAAAATATTAAAAAAAGAAAGAAAGATAAGATACAAGTGCCTTTGCTAGCTTCATAAATCAACCAATCTTAAGGACAAATATTTTGTAAAGTGAAAATAAAAAGTTAAACACATAGGAAAGCAGGGTGGTTAAAATGTATATGGTTGTAAAATATTCTTACGAAAAGGTAAGATTTAAATAAGCATAAAGATTTGGAGAATAGTGGTTCAATAAAAATAAAATACAATCATAAGTTGATGTATCATTTTATTTTTCTTTCTAATGCTAAAAAAGTGAAGAAAATTGGATCATTCTTATTTTAGAAATAACACATTGCTCCATATTTGCAAAATGCTTACTTTAAGTTTTCAAGATATAATAAAAGCTCCTTGCCCCCAAAGCCATGTCCAGATTTGCAAAATTTAAAGAATATATAAACATTGCACTCCTCAAAAGTAAATACACATAAGGTTTAGGTAAAACACACTTTTGGCTTTCTGCTATGTTGAATGCTACATCTTACAATATAATTACAGAGTTTGAGGATTTCAAGAGTAGGGTTACACTTACGGTATTCTCAAAGACATCTATTCACACTTTAAAAAAATTCTACAGCAAGAAAAACAATTTTCTTTATTATTGGGTCTCACATTATAGACATTTTGAATTCTTACTGCTAAATCTTTGTTGCAGTTGAAGTACTTTTTTTCTATATTCAGCATAAATATTTTTAATCACTAGGTTACTATATCTGTTCACATATTTGATAACTAAAATTAAATTCTTCCACACTCTTCCTGAAAAGATACAAAATCAATTCATATGCTCTATTAATTAAACCTATTTTAAGAAAGCAGGCTTTTCCTTCTGTGAAATATGTACAATCTTTAATAGTATAATTTAAAATGATTTTACAATGACTTTCAATCAAATGAAGGTTCTCACCTTGGCTGCTTTGTCGGGAAGATCAAATGGAATATGTTGTCTGATTTTAGGGGGCAGCTGGGTTAAAACTTCAGTCTTTAATCTTCTAATCATTATGTCATTTAATAGATGGTGAAGTTCCTTAAGATTTGATGCCCCTCTATAATCCCACTGAGGTCTTTTACCAAAATATCTGTAAATAGAAAGTAAAAACATTTTGCAAAGCTGAATGCTAGAGTAAGAAAACAATTTATCTGATATGTTCTTTTTTTTTTTTAAACTGATATTGGGGATTCAATCCAGAAGCACTTAACCACTGAGCAATATCCCCAACACTTTTTGAGTCAGGGTTGCACTAAGTTGCTTCGGCCCTTCTAAGTTGCTGAGTCTGGCTTTGAACTTGTGATTCTCCTGCCTCAGACTCCCAAGTCACTGAGATTACAGGTGTGTGCTACCCTACCTGTCTACTTTCTTCCTCTTTTAATGATAACGAGCCATGATGTTGCTTTCACTATTTCTGATGAAAATTAATTTCAAAAAGCTTAATGTAAGAAATGTTAATTAACAAGCTTACATATTACTCAAATATAGAAAAGTTAGTGTCTAAACACTATTTACACTGAGTTAAAGCTGGGATGGACAGGTAACGCAGAATTGGACTAGGTCATTGTTTCTAAATGGGGGCATTATTGGCATTTGGGTGGGATTATACATGGCAGTATGTTTAGCAGATCTAGCCATGAGTAGAAATAAACTGTCAGTACACTAGCCAGTCATTATTATTACTCAAAACATCTCAAACATTTCCCCTACTCTCTATTCATACCAACTATCTCCACTTGAACTGTTAAGCATAGCAGATTACCTGGTATTCTTTTTTTCCTTTGAAACCAATGAATTGACACCAGAGGAATTAAAAACAAACAAACAAAAAGACACAAAACTATCATGAAAGAGAGTGAGAGAGAAGATATCAGAGGATATGTAACTTAAAGAAATATTTAGAAGGTACAATGTAGATGAACAAGTGGTAACTGATGTAGCAAAAGCAAGCAAGCAACAATTTAAAATGCTTGCAAAAGGCAAATTATTCTCTAGATCCCTGAGAAGATCAGGAATTGGAAGTACCAAGTAATGTAAGCAAGTGTTAAGACAAAGATTGTAATCTGGGGAAACTACTGAATTTACATCTGGACAGCTGGCCCCCTATCACTGTGACAACAATTACTACACATAAAATTCCCAATCATCTCTTAGGGGTTTATACTACCCACTATTAAAAATAGCTGTTAAAGAATAAGGAAAAATTCCTGTTAAGTTGTATTATGATTCCTAATACTTATAATTTAAGTAATTATCCATTTTCATGGGGTTTGGGCCTATTTTAGCACAAATAGATCTCAATTTGAGAAAGCTGGAGCTTACAAATATTAAAATATTTTTGTTTAATGTGTCAAACTAAACATACAGGAAAAGTACAATTTACATTAAAAATTATGCTTGCACTGTAGATTTGATTAGAAGACTGTAGTAAATGGATAGAATGTACTGTATGACAAAATGAAAGATACCATTTAGTTGTCATCAACAAGAAATTCATTCATTTAAAAAAAAAATCTAAGTGCTGCCATTGCACAAAAAGTTTAATGGGTTTATGCATAATCACAATAAACTGAACTGCTGAAACTTTTCCATTAAAATTTTTTACTTCATTAATATTTTATTTCCTCATATTTATATTAAAAATTTTAATGAAAATGGGAAAACACTTGTCAATATCTAATTCCATTACCTATTTTTCCATTCATATACTTAGGAACCTTTTGAATTGCAGTTTAAAAAAATTTAACATTCCAAACTGCCAATAACAGAAAAAAGAGGTTGATAAGAGATTTGTTTGTTGGTTTTGTCTTCAGAATTAAAGATCTCCCATTAAAATGGATTCTTAAGCACATTCTTCACTTACACAACATACCCTGCATGTATGCAATATGCTAATTTGAGGGGTTTTTTTGGCATAATTGTTACATGCTAGCACAGAGCACAAAGGTATCTTAAAACAGATCTACCACTAAGGCCACACCTGCTTTCTGCAGAGCACTTATGTCCTGTGCTTTAGAAGTGCAGATCTGTTTTGTAGTCAGAATACAGTACACTGTTAGGTATGTAAAGATGAGGTTTCTTCACTTCTTAGTAAGCTTCACACTATGGTGAGAAGATTTAACTAGTTGCTCCCTGGGTATTTTACCCATATGTCATAAGCCATACTCTTGGTATTAAATATGGTTTAGAAAAATTATTTCTTGCTACCTTCCACTTCTACCATTTCTCTTTCAGTGGAAACACAGAATGCTAGAGGTAGCATTTACTCTAAAGAATGCTGGCAACACCACATTTGTCGGAATCCCAGTCTCAGTTTTGGAGTGTGAAGGGGAAATAACAAGGGCAAGGGGGCTAGAGTGTCACCCCTAAATGGCTGGTCTCTTCCCAACTTTTCTGTCTTGCCACCCAATCCCTAAGCAACCACTAATCTACTTTCTATCTGTATTTTCCTTTTCTGAACTTTCATGAGTGAAATCATACATTATGTGGTGTTTTATGACTGCCTTCTTTCAGCTAACATAGTGTTTTCAAAGTTTTCATCCATGTGATTGCATAAATCAATATTTCATTCCTTTTGAAGATTGAATAAAATGCCACTGTATGAATATACCAAAATTTGTTTATTATTTGTCCAATGGTGGACATTTGGGTTGTTTCCCAATTTTGTATTTTATGAATAAAGCTACTACAGACATTCAGGTACAAGTTTGTATGATCATATATTTTCATTTCTTGTGGGTAATGTCTAGTAGTGGAATGACTGGGTCATATGTTAACTCTATGTCTGATCATTTGAGAAAATGCCAAGAATCATTCCAAAGCAGTTGGATTACTTTACATTCTCATTGGCAGTGTATGAGGATTCTAAAATGACTTTACCATATTATATTGCTGTCAGCACTGCATAAGGGTTACAATTTCTCCATACCCTTGCCATACTTATTCTCTGTGTCTAGCCAATTTAATGTGTGCAAAGTGGTATCTCATGCTTTTGACTTGCATTCCCTGATGACTAATGAAGTCAAGCATTTTTTGATGTGTTTGATGGTCATTTGTTTATCTTTTTTTTTTTTTTTTTGAGAAATGTCTTCTCAAATCCTCTGCCCAATTTTTGAATTGTTTCTTTTTATTATTGAATTATAGGAGCAATTCACATATTCTACATATACATTCCTTATCAAATATATGATTTGCAAATATTTTTCCCAATCTGTGGGTGGTGTTTCCATTTTTTTGATGGTATATCTTGAAGTACAAAACTTATTTTGAGCTGGGTGCAGTGGCGTATGCCTGTAATCCCACCTGCTCAGGAGGCTGAGACAGGACGATCATGAGTTCAGAGCCAGCTTCACTCACCATCTTAGCAAGGCCTTAAGCAACTCAGTGAGACTCTGTCTCTAAATAAAATATAAAAAGGCTGAGGATGTGGCTCAGTGGTTAGGTGCTCTATGGTTCAATCCTCAATACAAAAAAAAAGTTATTAATTTGAATGAAGTGCAATTTGTCTAGTTTTTCTTTTGTTGCTAGTGCTTTTAGTATCATATCTAAAAATGCCTTAACAAATCCAAAGTATAAAGATTCACTCGTATGTTTTCTCATGAAAACATTTAAAAATGTTTTAAAAACATTGTCTTTACATTTAGCTCTCTGTTCCATTTTGAGTTAACTTTTATATATGGTATGAGGTGAACGTTCAATTTCATTCTTTCTTTGTGGCTATCAAGTTGTCCCAGAACCATTTAAATGCTGTTGTTTTTGTTAAGAATCAGTTAACTGTAAATGAGTTTATTTCTGGACTATTAATTCTATTCCACTGATCTAGATATTTATCTTCATGTAAGGACCACACTCTCTTGATTAGCACTGTAATCCATCCCTTTAGTCCTGTTTTTCTTTTTACGTTTAGGCTATTCTAGTTCCCTTGCAATTCAATTCAACATAAATTTTAGAATTACTTTATTTATTTGTAAAAAGGAAATTGGCCAAGATTCTGATAGGGATTGTGTTAAATCTATAAATAAGTTTGAGGAATATTATCCTCTTACCAGTCTTTCTATTCTATGGACATGGAATGTTTTCCCACTTACATCTATAATTTCTTTCAACAATATTTTATAATTTCAGAGTAAAAGTGTTACACATTTTTATTAAATGTATTTGTAAATATTTTATTATTTTTGATGCTATTGTGAATAAAGTTGTTTTCTTAATTTCATTTTTGGATTATTCATTGAAAGTTTTAGAAATCAAATTGCTTTTTGTATACTGATCTTGTATTCTGTAACTTTGCTGATATCGTTTTTCAGTTCTAAGAGTTTTTTAGTGGATTCCTTAGGATTTTTAATATATAAGACCATGTCACCTGAAAATACAAGTTACTTCTATTTTTCCAATGAACTCCTTTTATTTATTTAATTTCTTTGCCTAATTGCTCTGGCTAAAACTTCTAGTACAATATTGAACAAATGATAGTAGCAATAAGACAGTCTTATCCTGATCTTAGGGGAAAATATTTGGGTTTTGACAATTAAGAATTACCATTATCTGTGGGATTTTTGTAAATGCCCTTCATCAGGTTGAGGGAGTTGGTGATTATATTGCTTGCCTAGGTATGCACAAGGCATCAAGTTTGATCCACAGCAACACACACACAAACAAACACATGCACACACAATTAAAGTAATAGTCCACAGAACATGATAATTGCATATTTGTAGTAAGGTACAGCAGCAATTATACTTCTAAGTTTTAACTTATAGGACTGAATTTTGATCATCCCAGATTGAATCTACTGGGTTAAGAATAGTTTTCAAGGGGAAAAAGTAAGTATGATTTTCAAAATGTTGACTGTTACGTACTTATGCTATGTAAGTACAATGAAGATTTCTAGCATGATAATATTGTTGTAATCGGTTCAGGCTTTAGGGGAAGTGGTCTGTGGATATAGACGCCATGAGTTTTAAGAGTTAAAGCCAGGAAAAAAGTTGAAACTCGTCAGTAATAAGGGAAGAATGAAAAGGAAAGAAAAGCATTTTGCTTTTGCCATCCTAGGAATAATTTCTATTATTTTCTCTACTAAAATTTCTCTCAAATCCTTGATCTCTTTAAATATAAGGAACTGATGTAAATCTACTGAAATTTCTGAGTTCCAAAGTATGATGATACAACACAGTATAAACACAGGTTTACAAAATAATTTGTATAAATTTTAATTAATATACCTATATAAAACTCCTATTTGTTTAAATTACCATTTATTTCAAATGTTAAGATATAATGTTATCTGCCAGGTATGCTGGTGCATGCCTATGATCCCAGCGACTCGGGAGTTCGAGACAGGAGGATCGTGAGTTCAAAGCTAGTCTCAGCAACTTAGTGAGGCCTAAGCAACTCAGTGAGACCCTGTCTCTAAATAAAAAATAAATAGGGCTGGGGATGTGGTAGTGTGATTGTGTGCCCCTGGGTTCAATCCCCAGGACCAAAAATAAATAAAATAAAAGAAAGTATATAATGTTTAACTTGCACATTACTATAGTAGAAGTTGTTGCTTTCATATTACATGTTAGGAAGAATGACACAAATTTTGGAAGAAAAAAGCTAAAAAATTTTCCACTACTTTTTGTTGTAGTCACCAGAATTTACTTTTTTAAATATATATTTATTTTTAGTTGTAGTAGGATGCAATACCTTTATTTTATTTATTTATTTTGATGTGGTGCTGAGGATCGAACCCAGAGCCTCGCATATGCTAGGCAAGCACTCTACCGCTGGGTCATAACCCCAGCCCACCAGAATTTACTTTTCCCCCTTTATTTCTCTCCCACCAGAATTTACTTTTCCCTCTTTATTTCTCTCTCTCTCTCTCTTTTGGAGGGGGAATGGGCTGTGGTACTGAGGATTGAACCAAGGGCCTTTTCCATGTCAGGTAAGTGCTATACCACTGAGCTATATCTCCAGCTTTTAGAACTTACTTTTTTTTAGTTGTTGATAGACCTTTATTTTTTATTTATTTATATGCGGTGCTGAGAAGTGAACCCAGTGCCTCACACATGCTGGGCAAGTGCACTACCGCTGAGCCATAGCCCCAGCCTCTCAGAACTTACTTTTGACTACATAGCTGCTTATGGCATTTAGCTGCTGATTTTTAAATCTTAGAACTATATTTTTAAAGAATACTTTTATCAAGGATATACCTACACATAGTTTAAAAATCCAAATGAAAAGGCTTCCACACAATGTGGATCAGTAAGTTCAGACTTTGATATATGCTCCCTGCTTAGGGATGGGTAAAATACAAAAAGAAAACAAAAATTCATGTTTGGGAACAAAGACAAGATAAACGTCTCTCTGGCCCAGAAATAGAACAAAAAATGTAAAGAGAGCAGTGGTGAAGTCATCAATCTGCTTCTACTCTGTCTAAAAAAAGACAATGAGAGCCAAGAACTCAGGGTTGTTGCGACAAAGTAATTTTTATACAGTTTTTAATACGGAATAAATTTTCTAGGAACTACAAATGATGTTAACTCAAAGGGATATTGTGTATTGTTTTGTTTGAAACTTAACCCTGAGTGGTTTGCCACTTTGGAAAATCTAAGCCACTGACACTTAATGGTTCTGGGGTAGCTGAACTGCAAACACACTCTCTATTAGTGTGCATCTGCAGAAGAGGTACTCATAATGATTCTATACATTTACCAATCTCATCAGTTTTATGATCACATTTCTCCCATTTAATATCTTTAAAATTCACAGATATTTATTAGTTTAACATAGGAGTCTTAACCTTGGTGGTTAAGTAACAGTACATTTTATAATCAATGGAGTCTTAGATTCCAAACAACCCAATATACAAACATTTATTTCATTCTTATTTTAAATTGTTGTAATGTAGTCACTCACCTATTTACATTAGTAAAGTACATATTTTAAAGGTTCCTTAATTTTTATTTTTTTTCTGTTATGCTGGGGTCCTATTGATTTTTTTGAAATTATATGTGGTCATCGATTATTATGTCTATGAATTCCATTTCAGTATAATAAGGGGAGCATCACACATTTATTATGAAAAGTGGCCTTAGGTTCCTAGGATTGAACTCTACAATATGACTACTTTCCTTAATTGCTCATGTTTGTTTATAGCTATTATGCAGTGTACACATAAGGGTAAATTCTGAGGGTAAAGACATTTAATATGTTTGTAATTCATTATTTTAAAACAAAGTCGATACATAAAAAGCCAAAAAGAACAATAAAGACCAATACCCCTCCCGCCAAAACACACATATTCCAGGAAGTTGAATACACAAGATATTTTTTTTTTTTTTTACTTTAAGACAGTCTTTTTTCTTTTTAGTTGTTGATGGACCTTTATTTATTTTCTTATGTGTGGTACTGAGAATCGAACCCAGTGCCTCACACATGCTAGGCAAATGCTCTACCACTCAGCCATAACCCCAGCCCACACAAGATCTTAACTACAAGATCTTAATTTTTTTTTTTTTTGGCAAGGCTAGGGATCCAATCCAGGGCTTTGCACATGCTAGGCAAGTGTTCTACCAGAGAGCTACTTCCCTAGCCCTCTTAAAAGCCTTATATTAGGAAACAATAAACATTCTGAAGTGAATGTATAGCCACAAAGATGGCATAGTTATTATTATCAATGTAAATAAAGTGTAAAAAATAAATTTCAAAAACTAACAATGATATTAAATTGAATTTCTCATAAAGTCAAATTCTCTTCAGTTGAAAGGGTATATCCTAGAGCATGGTGGTAGTTATGGACTATTCTATTTCTTACCTTCCTAATCTCTCTTGCAGCATCAATCAACTAGATATAATTATCATCTAAAGACTACTTCATTTAATAACAGCAGCCTATACATTATTTTCAAGTTTACATGAATAGTAATCATGATAGATCATATTCTGGATCATAAATACACTATAACACCTTTAAAAGAATAGAAATCATATAATGGCACTCTCAAAACACAAAGAAATTAAACAAGAAGTCATTAATGAAAAGGCAGCTGGGAAACCCCATCCACCCTGAGAGATTAAACAACACACTTGTAAATAATATGAGTCAAAAAAAGGAATCTTGAAGAGTTAAAAAATATTTTGAACTAAATTAAAGTGAAAATACACATTTTCAAAATTTGTGGGATGCAGCAAAAGTAATGCTTAAGATGAAATTTTTAGTACTAAATCAATATATTAAAAAATGAAGTTTGAGGGTGTACCTCAGTGGTAGAGTGCATGCCTAGGATGTGCAAGGCCTAGGGTTTGATCACCAGCACCACTAAATAAATAAACACACATAAAAAAGAAAAATGATGTATAATCAATAAACTTTTCCATTTAAAACTGGAAAAAAAAAAGAAAATTAATTCTTAAGTAAGTAAAAAAAGGGAGATAATAAAAATGAAAGCAGATATCAAAGAAATTGAAAACAGGAAATAAGTATAGAAAATAAAATGAAAACCTAGTCTTTTAAAAGTTCAAAAAACTAAATAAGGCACTAGCCTAAAAAAAGAGGTGGGTCGGAGTGGAGAGAGAGAGAGAGGAAAAAGGAGAGATATGACAGGAATCACTAATATCAGAAATTAAAGAGGGTACCTACCACTACCCCATGGGTATTAAAAGGATAATAAGTGGATAGACTGAACAACTCTATGCTATGCCTACAAATTCAACAGTATAGGTGAAATAGATTAATTCCTTGAAAATCACAATCTCGTAAAATCCACAAGACAAAACAGATAATCCCAAGACACTGAACCATTAATTAAACAGAAAGAGCCAGTTTCAGGAACCAGAACCAGGCTTACTTTGAGTTCTGTCAACACTTAAGGAAAAAAATTATACCAACTGATAATTGTTGAAGCTGGGTGACGAACACATGGGGGAAGGAGGGTTCATTATACCATAGCATCTATTTTTGTATACATTGAATTTTTTCCCATACTAGAATCTTCGAAATGTCAAAGAATAAACTAAGAAACAAAAAACATGGAATCCAAAAGAGCTTAACTGCAAAGGAAAATTCATGATAATAGTATTAGAGCTATAGGAGAGAAGCCACCAGGAAAAAGAAAAAAAAAAAAAAACAATGTGTTTTTAAGACCTATTGGAAGTTGACAGGTCTGTTGAAATATTTCAGTAAAAAAAAAATAACAATGGCTATATAAAAGACCAAGCTGAAAGAGAAAAACAAATAGTTAATAATAAAATAAAAAGGTTTCCCAAGAAAGTAATAATCAGTTACTTGATTTATTAGAGAACAACATTAATTTATTTAGTCCATTTATTTAGTCAACAATATAAAGATATACATTGAATTTAAAAATAATCCAAATATTAGAAAAAAGAATAAAATGGTGGCAAAGGGTGACTAAATTCACTTTTTAGTTCTTTGACTTGGACATATTACTTCATTTTTCCAAAATCAGTTTCCTCATTTATCAAATACCACATATACCACTACCTTGTAGAACTGTTGGAAAAATTAAAAATAATATATATAAAACAAACAACATAGTATCTTCTATATAAAATGTAATATGTAGTAAATATAAATGATGTATTATAGTTATTGATATGGAAAGATGTCCTAAAAATATGAAATGAAACAAAGCACATTATGAAGTATGTATAATCTATATAAAATTGCTTGTCTGTCTTTGTATCTATCTACCTACCTACCTTCCTATCATCCATCCATCTACCCATCCATAATTATATTTAAACAGAGAAGTTATCTACAGGAAAAGTCATCAAAATACATTAGTAATGGTAATATCTGGACAGAGAGATTTCAGTTGATTAAATTTTACTTATTTATAAAATCTTTTCCCTGATTTATTAAAATAGGTATGAATCATTTTCCCAAAAGCAATAATCTTTAAGTTAGTAAAAATAAAGAAAAAGACAACTTATAAAAGCAATGGTAAAGTTTTGGACAAGGTGATACTAAATGAAAATTAGTAGCTGAGAGGACTACAGGCAGGCTAGATATAAACTGTTAGACTTTTTATATATACGGACAAGGGTAGAAATTTTTAAAAAGTGAAATCAGGGCTGGGGATGTGGCTCAAGTGGTAGCGCGCTCACCTGGCATGCACGGGGTGCTGCACTTGATACTCAGCACCACATAAAAATAAAATAAAGATGTTGTGTCCACCGAAAACTTAAAAAAAAAAAAGTAAATATGGTACTTTTCCTTTTTTGATTTCATTGTTTTACTTCTTTTTCTACATCTTTTTAATGTATATTTTAAAAGTTCTTACTCACATTAAGACAAAAATCTAACTCCCTAGTAAGTTCCATTATTTGAAACTAGTTCTGCCCTTAGAGGCCACAAAGACAAAAGTCTAATTCCTTTAAAACATGACAGATCTTTAAATATTTAAGACTTATTTCCCTAAGGTCTTCTCTTTTTGAAATTTCTATAGACTTCTTAAGATCAAGCGCTATGTCTTACTCAGTCTTGTATCATGGGCAGCTCTGAAATAATGTCTTAAATATAGTAGGCAATCAATAATGTTAAGCATTTGTGGAGCTAAATATGAAATTCTCTCATTCTGGTCACTCTTTCTCATATATGTTTTCATTTGTTAAAATACTTCTTAAAATATGATTTTTAATTCCCTTCTAGTTCTTTGAACTTCTTGTCTTCAATGACCTTCTAAAATCTACTTCAAGCATTCACTTACACAGCTATAACTTGGTCCTGAAAAATAGCTCTATCTGGTAAACTCGGAAATACTAATCCCTATACACCCCATCCTTCTAGGGTATCTGCTCATTTATACTCATCTTTACTATCTCATAAGGACATTTCAGTCAACTGACTGCTCTAGTTTCTCTATATCATGATATGCTTCTTGCCCTCATCTGTCTTCTTCCCATACATTATTATGATATCTGAGTTCATATATTAGCTTTGTTCTTATCAAGATAGCCTAAATTTTCTTGTCACACAGTACCTGTGCCAGGCTCCTGGGTGTTACTGGGGAAATCAGATATTAGAAAATACAGGATCCACTGCAAATCTAGTTACTGACCTCAAAAGTTACTTTGTATTGCAAACAATCCTACTACACATGAATCTCACTATTTTGCCTCATTTGACAAAATTTCAAACCATATCAACTCTAAAAAATTTTAATGCTCCACTTTTTTATTTCTTGGTACTTATGACTGTCCTCTCCTTATTTTTGCAGGGTGGAGGGAGAGTCCTAGGGATTGAACCCAGAGGTGTTTTACCACTGAGCTACATCTCTAGTCCTTTTTATTTTTTATTTTTTTTTTAATTTTAAGATAGGATCTCACTAAGTTATTTAAGGCCTCACAACATTGCTGAGGCTGGCCATGAACTTTCAAATCTCCTGCCTCAGACTTGGGAACTGCTGGGATTACAAGAGTGTACCACTGCATCTCTCTTTCATAGAGAAAATAAGACTTGAGCTACAAAGTGTCTCAACTCCCTACCACTCCATAAAATATGGCATATTCTAAATAATATAATACTGTGTACTCATAAAAAAGGATGAAGCTATTTATGTATATAAGAAAAAAGACAAAGGTAAAAAATACAAAACAATAATTATGTTTCCAATACACTAACATCTTTGCAAAAATATGAATTTGCTTGAATATGCACACAGGTTGTATGAAGAAACATTAAACTACATATAACTGCCTATAGAGAGGAGAAGCTAAATGAACGAGATTATAGAATTTTAGAATTAGATTATAGAATTTTAGAATTTTGAACCATGTGAAATTATTGTCTTTAAACAACCCCAAAACTTATAAATCTAATCATGCACATCTCTTCCATGCTTTAAAACCTCACATTGCAGAAACCTAATAGAAAGCACAGTATGACGAGTACAGAGTTTTAGTTTGGGATGATAAAAACGTTCTAGTAATGGAACTTTAGTAGTAGTGATGGTGGTACAATGATGTAAATGTACTTTAAGTTATTGAACTGTACACTTAAAAATGGCTAAAGAGCAAAGTTTGTTCTCTTTTACTACAATAAAAACCCCAACAATAGTGACAACTAAAAACCAAAACACTGTACAATGCTTTCCTATTAGGATGAAGAACAAGATTCTGTATAACATGAGATCTACCTAACTCTGCCATTTTCTTGATACCCTTTTTTTATAGCTCTAGAATATTCAGCTGAATAGGACTATTTTTAGTAGCTCAATGGTACAGCAATCTCTCTTGATCTGGGCCTGTGCCTGAAAAGCAAAAAATATTACTTACTAACAGGATACTTCTTCTGGCCTCTGTGACTTGATTAGTTCACTCTGATATACTCTGCCATAGCATCCTTTACTTCTTTTTATGAGCCTTGTCACAACTGTAATTACCTGGTTAGTATCTGACTTGAAAACTCAGTGAAGGCCGGGACCATGTGGGTCTTGTTTCCTAATGAATATTTGATGGCTATCACATGTCATAGCATATAACAGGTACCCTAAAATATTTTTTAATGAATAATTAAATTATAAGCAAAACATAAGCAATGAGTAGAGCCATCCCTTACTCCAATTTAGTCTAGATTTATTCAAAACTGAAGTCTTTTTGAACTGAAGTATAGTAAGTTATCAAACACCTTTCACAAAAGCCAACTTTTCCAAACATAAGTGCAAAATTTATCTTATTAACTTTTTCTAATTATTCTTCAAACTATTTCTGCCATACCATATATTAACTTTTCTCAGATTTGAGCCATTTGCAAGTGGAATATACATCAACTCTATTTAGACATGGGCGAGAACATTAAATGAGACAGTGTTGAGGAAAAAGTACAGTGCAACTCCGTAAGAGATGTTTCCTGAAGGTGACCATAACCCATTAATTAACATTCTGGGAATGGCTATAAATACCTTTAATGTACATTATCACCCAGCTTCCCTCTCATAAAAATTTAGACAACTAATTCTCCTAAGAAGTAGAACTGGCAAAAATTTGATGTTATTATATTGGGAACAGAATGAAGGACCTTGTGCATGCTAGGTGGAGCACTTTATCACTGAGCTATATCTCCAGCTCTTCTTGGGATATGCTAATCTTTAAGCATAATATTAGAGAGGACAGGTATGTCTTCCACAGTGTACCTTTTAATGGTACCTCCTTATAACAGGGTATTTTTTCTATGTAAAGTAATATTTATTTAAGTTGCCATTTCTTAAGTCTTACTGTCAGGAAAAGTAAATGGGGTGAGGGATGGGAGTAAGAAAAAAATCAGATATAGGACAAGCAATTTAGCCTCACAAGTTGCCTATAAATTGACAGAGGGATACTGGATGAATTCTAAAGTCTTTTCTAGCTCGACCAATTGATCATTCAAAATCTTCAAGTCACATTTATATTTATAGCTTACTCTAAATATAACTCAGTAAACTGAATGATGTAATGCATTTTGGATAGGGGATTTTCTGGTTAAGTAATCCTTTGCTCTGTGCCTCTCAAATCAAACTAGGTACACGGTTACTTAGACCCTGACTTCTCTCTAATCACATTTGCATCGGTATGCTTCTGTTTGCCATTACTTAGGTATTTAATAAACTTTATAAAGGCAATGTAACATTTTGCTCAAGCTTAACTTTATTTTGAACACAGCCATGACATTTTGAATATAAAATATGGGTCTAGAACAGAATAACTAACCATGATTTGCATTCTGCAAAATTATAGTGTGAAAATGGCACCTTCACAGAATCAAAACATTACAGAAAAAATATAGCATGGCACAGACTAATTTAAAATGCCAGGATATGCCTTGATCTGAGTATGAGTCTATGAAACTACAGAGCTTTCAAGGTAAAGAAGTAATGGAAAAGCAAAACTTTTGATGGAACCTGGAAGAAAATCGCTTTTGAGAAGCATGATATTAATCTTAAAATGGCTTTCTCTAGAAAACAGAAAAATAGAACACAATCTATACAATCATTCAGCACTTCATAAAGATGAGACTTTCTTTGAAACAGTGTTTGCATTAATTAAAAAAAGGACAAGTATACATTTTCATTGTCAAGTCCTAAACAAAACAACAGAAAGATATGCTTGTTGAACACTTAGGTTTTTCTAGTTCTCTCAAAGCAAATCTAGTAGGTTTGTTTTACATAGGCAATTTTCTTTTCTTTTCTTCTTTTTTTGGCTGGGGATTGAACCCTGGGGCTCTTTACCACTGAGCTACATCCCTAGACCTTTTCATTTTAGTTATTTATTTTAAAAATATTTATTATTTAGTTATAGGTGGACACAATATCTTTATTTTATTTTTATGTGGTGCTGAGGATCAAACCCAGTGTCCCATGCTAGGCAAGTGCTCTACCTTTGAGCCACAACCTCAACCCCTTTTCATTTTATTTTGAGAAAAGGTCTCAGTAAGTTATCAAGGCTGGCCTTGAACTCATGCTCCTCCTGCCTCAGCTTCTTGAACTTTTCTTGTCTATAGGCAAGAATCATAACTAAGACAACCTGAATCCATCAGCAAAATTGTATACAGGGCAAATTTCCCCTGAGTAAATACCTGAGTAGATATATATATATAAACTAAATCAAGATTATGTTCTATAGGAAGACAGATGGTAGAACACTAACAATATTCAAAATAGATGTTACTGTTGATTTTTAAGTAGAAGAAACATTAATTTGTAGAATCAATCTACAAGACAGCAAAACATCATTCATTTTCATTTATATGCACTGTTTAAAAAATACCTTGGGGGCTGGGGTTGTGGCTCAGTGGTAGATCACTTGCCTGGCATATTTGAGGCACTGGGTTCAATCTTCAGCACCACATAAAAATAAATAAATAAAAATAAAGGTATTGTGTTCATTTACAACTAAAAAAATGGAAAAAAAATAACTTCTTAAGGTGGGCACGGTGGCGCATGCCTGCAATCCCAGTGGTTCAGAAGGCTGAGGCAGGAGGATCAAGAGTTCAAAGTCAGTCTCAGCAAAAGTGAGACCCTGTCTCTAAATAAAATACAAAATAGGGCTGGGGATGTGGCTCAATGGTTGACCGCCCATGTTCAATACCCAGTACCCCCCCACCCCCCCAAAAAAACTTGTTAAAGACTAAAGATTTATTACTTTGTTCAAACTAGCATCCAAAAGGATGCATAGTTTAATCAAAACTCACTTTAGTATATGAATTAAGGCTGTAGTATAATAATTAAGCCCTTTGTGCCAACATATAACCATTCACTTCAAATTATAAACAAAATCAATTTAGAATTCTTAACAAAAATTAGCCAGATGGTACTAGTTTTTCTATTCGTTTGCACAGAAATAATAAAATGTTGGTGTAACCTATATAAGAACTCATTTTAGTAATTCACTGATTAAAGGAAGAATTGGTGTTTTACTCATTATTTAAAATCAATATGAAGAAAGTCAGATTTGGGACTGGGAAAGATTATCCAAATCACTTAGTCCACCCCTGTTTATTCAGGGACTTCCAGATCTACATTGTGAGAAATACTTCTGTGGCTGTCTCTCCCTCTGAAGATGACCTACAATCTCCTTTGAATATGAATTTCTTGCTTTACCCCAAAAGTTGCTCCCTCTCCAGATGGCCTATATTCTCCCTTAAATGCATATTTCTGGCTTTACTCCCAAAGATGTCTTTCACTTGAGATAGTCTTCATTCTCCCTTAAATGTGTATTTGTTTTCCAAAAAAAAAAAAAAATCTGTGGAGAAAGAAAGAAAAAGGAAGGAAGGAAGGAGGGAAGGAAGGAAGGAAGGAAGGAGGTGGGGGGGAAGGGAAGGGAAGGGAAGGGAAGGAAGGGAAAGAAGGAAAGGAAGGGAGGGAGGAAGGAAGGAAGGAAGAAAGGAAGGAAAGAAATGCTTCTCCCAGAAAAATGTGTTTCTTATTTTTTTAACACTTCATCAATTTTCTAAATAATTCCATCAGCTCAGATCATCTAGGAATTTAGCAGACAAATAACATTATACATGTCCAGAAGTTCCATGGGAACAAAATAACAACAAAAGATTCAGTATTCAAGGATTCAATAAAGACTAAATGTCATGCGCCAGATGCTATACTACACAATGGGACTATAACACTGGAAAAGAAAAGTGTTCTGTCCTCATGGAGCTTCTAGTTGGTAACTCACTCCATGGAAGACCCAAGGTAGGATATATTCCCTACCACACTGATCACATACTGGCCCCTTGTTATAGACCTCTAGGTAGCTCAGTACTCACACTAAGGTTGAATAGTTGAACTAACCACATGTAAAGGGACTCCATAGGGCACTGTGGCATCTACAGAAAAGCATCAAAGGCTGTCAGCTAGGACAGAGGCCACGAGAGCGACATCCAGAAAAAAATCTGTGTGTGTGTGTGTGTGTGTGTACACTCTTCAAAAATAAAACAGTTTTTCTGATATTTCCTTTTCTTTTAATAATGAGTCTTGTAAATTCTTTGTTATCAATACATATAGACTTGCATCACTATTTTCAAAAACTGCATTCTTTTCCATTTTATAGTATAAAAATCGTAATTTTATGACATCCTCTACAACCTGATCATTGTCATTAATTTATTATTTCCTAGTTATGCAATTTTAATTATGCATACATGTGCATATGTGTGTATATATACCTGTTTTTGTATGCCTATATATACATATATGTGTGAATAACACAATACATAAAACCATAACCATGACCGTTATGTATAATAGCACTGAAGAAGTGCAGGACATGGGCTTTTAAATTTTGGGCAAATGGGGAGGTTGAGGCAGGGGAATGCTACTGCCCAGGAGTTCATGGCCCACATTAGGGAACACAGCAAGACCCTGACTGAAAAATAAATAAATAAAATGAATATAATATAAATAAATAAACAAACTATGCTTATATTCCTGATATAAAAACTCTTCATTTATATATAATCAACATAATAGGCCTTCTAATGAGATCCTAGATTCTCCAAGTCTATAATATTGAAGATTTCTGCATTTATAATCATAAGCAGAAATAATCCCTGTTTTTTTTTCTGTACTATCTTATCTGATGTTGTTATCAATATTAGACTGCCCTCATATAAACAATCTGGGAAGGAATCTTCACAATTTACAGATCTTTAAAACGCATAAGAATACCATGACCATCTAGGAGTATTTGAAGGAACTATAGAAAGGAAAAAAGAAAAACAAATACATACTGAGAAAATACACGAAAGACTCATATCACATACAAGGAGATGTTTTTTATAATATGTAAAGAATTCCAACATAATAATAAGAAAAAAGCCAATACATTTAATAAGCAGAAAGGCAAAGAACATATATTAACAGAAAAAATATAAATGACTTATATGTATAAAAAATGCTCAATTGCATTTAATAACATAATAAGACAAATGTACGTTAAAATTATTATCAGATCAGGTTGGCAAGAATAAAATAAGTTATATTTCCCCTTGTTGACAAGGTATGGGAAAAGAGAGAACCTTATGCACATAACTTCCATGATTAACTTCTGTGAAGAATAATTTGGGAAACTCTCAAATATTTATGCCCTTTGAACCAGCAATTTCATTTTCATAAACTTCTCTTAGATTTATTCACATGTATTTGAAGTGAAATATTAAAATAACAATTATTGAGTGCTCACTATGTACAATCAAAATTCAAGCCCTTTATAAGTATAAGCAAATATAAGTCTAATAATTCTGAGGCAGGCCTAATCATTCTGTTTTTAGAGCTTAAGAAATAATGTTTGAGGAGATAAAGTTACTTTCCTTAAATGAAACTAGATGTGAAAATAAAATATAGGTGGCCTAGGTCTGGATTTCCATATTCTTGAACAACTATAATATGCTACTTCTCAATGTGAACAGTGATATTTATTATTGCATTGGCTATGTATGACAAACAAATGCCTATTAAGAGTGACCTGTATAAGTAAATTCCAAACAGTAGAAAACACATAGCATTTTAAATGAATGTCAAAATGTCAAAAGCTCTTTCAGGAACCGAAATGGAAAGACTGCCAATATATAAAGAAAACAAACAGCAAAACAATAATATATACGTATATATAATGTACATACATGGAGCAATATTATATATATTATACATGCAAAATAAGTGCTTGCTCAGGCATTGACTATCTCCAGAAGGTATACAAAAAACTATCAACATCAGTTATGTGGAAAGGGAATTAGGGTTGGGGTCATGGCTTAGGGGTAGAGCACCTGTCTAGCATGTGTGAGGTACTGGGTTCAATTCTCAGCACCACATATAAACAAACAAACAAACAAACAAACAAATAAATAAATAAATAAAACAAAGGTCCATTGACAAAAATATTTAAATATTAAAAAAATATTTTTTTTTAATGGAAGGTGCTTAAAGAACAATGTTTCTTTTTTTTTCTTTCCTCATTTTTTATTGGTACATTATAGTTACACATATTTATGGGGTTTGTTGTTACATATTTGTACCTGTATACAATATAACAACATAATTTAATCAAAATTATACTAACCAGTACTCCCCCGCTCCTTCCCCATCTTAGAACCCTTAGTCCCCTTTCTCTACAGATTTCCCTTTGATTTTTAGGAGATCTACCTTCACCTTTGTTTTTGTTTTTCCTCTCTAGCTTCTGCATTTGAGAGAAAACATATGACCCTTATTCTTCTGAGTTTGACTTATTTCACTTTACGTGATGGTCTCTAGTTCCACACATTTTTCTGCAAATTCCATAATTTCAATTTTCTTTATTGCTGCATTGTGTATATGCCACATTTTCTTTATCCATTCATCTGTTGATGGACACCTAGGCTGGTTCCATAGTTTGGCTATTGTGAATTTTGCTGCTATAAATATGGATATACATGTCTCACTGTAGCAACATGACTTTAATTCTTCGGGGTAAAAACCTAAAAGTGGTATAGCTGGGTCATATGGTGGTACTGTGCCTAGTCTTTTGAGGTGTCTCCATGCCAATTTTCTTTTATTTATTTATTTATTTTTTTTATTGGTTGTTCAAAACATTACAAAGCTCATGATATATCATCTTTCATACATTTGACTCAATTGGGTTATATTTTTAAAAAAGGGGGAACTTATATGGCTGGGAGACCACGGAGGAAGAAGTACTCATTTTTTACTTTTATATATATGCATGTAGATCTAGTCAATAAAAATAATTACAAAGATAAAAAAGTGAAATGTAAAAAGCAAAAAATTTTAAAAAACCACTTTGCCATTATCTATTTATTTTAGATATAGTTCATCCACACAAGCTTTTACTTGAAGGAATTACTCCATAAGTACCACAAGTTTGGAAAACACTGGAACAAAGAATGATTAATGAAGCTTAAAGTTCACAGGAAATGTGAAGGATAAAAACTCATGAAAATAACGTCATACCTGATACGTGCATTACAGTATCTTTTGGCATAGTCAGTCCATGTTCCAAATTTTTGTGGAAAAAGAGCTTCAATCTGCATGAAAAGCTGTAATAATACAACTATACTCAATAAGTTGAAATATTTTCAAGTATTATTATGGTGATAAAATAAGTTAATAAAATATTACAATGTATAAAATAAAATCTACTTCTTCAGTGCCTCTTCTTTCTTTCCACCCACCCATCCATTCTTCAGGAGTAACAGTTATGTGTTTCTTAAACATAAAAACTTATACAGTTTTTCATACCTACATGGCATATATATATATATATATATATATATATATATATATATACATACTCTTTTATTACAAGAGGATCATATTATACATATTGTTACTCAAATAAAATTTTGTCCCCCAAATATATCTTTTTGTCCCTTAAACATGTAAAGTACATACACATTTTTATTTGGTTTGAAAAATTATATAACCAATGCAATATGATAATAAAGTACTATTTAGAGGTTAAATAGCCACCCATTATTAAGTATACATATTGTTAATATTTAAACAGATTCCTGATATTGAATATAAAAGCTATTTCTAGTTTTTATGTAATTACAAAAATTAATAACATCATATAATTCTGTGGATGTATATGTATCAACTATCTATCTGTTATCCATCTACATTTATTTATTAATTTGTATATGTATTTTGGTCCCAGGGATTAAACCCAGGCGAACTTAACCATTGAGCCACAACCCCAGGCCATTTTTATATTTTACTTAGAGACAGAGTCTTGCTAAGTTGCTTAGGGCTTCACTAAAACTTGCTGAAGTGGCCTTTGAATTTGTAATCCTCCTGTCTCAGCCTCCCCAGTCTCTGGGATTACAGACATACGCCACCATACCTGGCCTACCTTTATTTTTATTGGATGAGTTTTGTGGAATATGTTTTTAGAAGTGGAAAAGTTAAAATTAAGCCATGTTTTTCACTTTCCAATTTTAATTTTTAATAAATTTATTTACTTACTTTGCTGCCTTATGATTTTACAAAATAGTAGAATTCATTAAGTATTTTATACACACACACACATAATATAATTTGGCCATATTCAGTGCCCATTACGTCTCCCTTTCTTCCCCTCCTCTCTCCCCCTGATTCTCATCCTCTATTCTACTGGTCCCCCTTCTTTGTTCATGAAAATCCTTTTCTTTCGTCCTTTTTCCCCCTCTGTCTTCCACATAAAATGAGAGAAAACAAATAATCTTTGACTGTCTGAGTCTTGTTTATTTTACTTAACATGAAGCTCTCCAGTTTTTTTTTTTTTTTTCTGGAAATTTTTTTTGGAAATGACTTTAGTTTTTATTTATGGCTGTATAAAACTCCATTGTGTATGTATACCACATTTTCTTTATCCCTTCATCTGTTTACAACACCTAGGCTTGTTCCATAACTTGGCTATTATGAATTGTGCTGCTATAAACATGGGTATGCATATATTAGTATAGTATGCTGACTTTAGTTCTTTTGGAGAAATACTGAGGAGTGGAATAGCTGGGTAACATGGTGGTTCCATTCCTTGTTTTTTGAGAAATCTCCATACTGATTTCCATAATGAATATGCTAATTTACAATCCCACATAACTCTGTAAGTGTTCCTTTTCCCCTTGCATCCTCACCAGCTTTATTATTTGTATTCTTGATGATTATTAAAAAACAGTCTTAAAATTTGATGGATATTGGGCTGGATTGCAGCTCAGTGGTAGAGTGCTCGCCTAGCATGTGTGAGGCCCTGGGTTTGAACCTCAGCACCACATAAAAATAAAGGTATTGTGTCCAACTACAACTAAAAAATAAATATTTAAAAAAAAACTTGATTGATGTTACCCTGTTGGCCCATGAAGACTATCCCAATTTATCCTCACATTAATAATGTCACTTTTTTTTTCATTTTTCACCTCTGATAGGCTATACATAGTAGTTTATATTGTTATTTTAAAATAGTGTTATTGAGATATAACTCATAAATGTAAAGTTCATACTTGGTTAGAACACAATTCAATGGCTTTTAGTATATTCACAAAGTTGTGCATTAATCACCACTATCTTTTGAACTATTTTTCTCAACCTCCGAAGAAACAAAAAGAAAAATTGCATGATATATCAATAGATTCAAAAAAGTACTAGATAAAATTCAACATCCCTTCAGAATTAAATACTCAGTAAAAAAGGATTAGAAAGGAACTCCCTCAACTTGAAGAAAATCTTGGAAAAACTCAAATACCATTATACTTATAGTAAAAGGCTGAATCATTGAGATTGGAAAGAAGTAAAACTATCACTCTCAATAGGTGACATGATCTTATATAGAAAACCCTAAATGATATTAAACTAATAAATAAGTTCAGCAAGTTTGCAAGGTATATGATAAATCCACAAAATTAAATTGTTATCTCTATACCACAATAAACAATCAAAAACAAACTTGAGAAAAAAATTCATTTATAGTGAAATAAAAAAAAATAAAATAGGATTAAATTTAACAGAAGCATCATAAGATGTGAAAATTACAAAGTACTATTGGGGAAAAATAAATAAGACTTACAAATGAATAGAAATATATCTCATGCTCATAGATTTGAAGACTAAATATTGTTAAGATGGAAATACTCTCCAAAACAATCAATACATTCAACATGGTATTTGTAACAATTAAAGCTGAATTCTTTGCAAAAACTGACAAACCTGATAAAAAAACAAAATTTATACGAAGATTCTAGGGACCCAGAATATCCAAAATAATCTTGAAAAAGAATAACAAGGGCTGGGGTTGTGGCTCAGTGGCGGAACACTTGCCTAGCATGTGTGAGCCACTGGGTTCAATCCTCAGCACCACATAAAGACAAATAAATAAAGGTATTGTATCCATCTACAACTAAAACATTAAAAAAAAAAGAATAACAAAATTGGAGGATTCACACTTCCCCATATCAAAATCCCTAACTTATCATTTGAAATCTTATATTCCTTTTTTTCCCCCTCCTTATGGCATCCACTCCTTGGAAAAAAGTGATTGTCCCCCTCAGAAGAACACAGTTCCTCCATTTTGCCACAGTCCCTTCACACATGTATGTTACCTGTCATCTATATTCTTTTTCTTTTCCTTTTTTGGTATGGGGATTGAACTCAGGAGCACTCAACCACTGAGCCACATCCCCAGCCTAATTTTTGTATTTTATTTAGAGACAGGGTCTCATTGAGTTGTTTAGCACCTCACTTAATTGCTGAGGCTGGCTTTGAACTAGCAATCCTCCTGCCTCCACCTCCCAAGCAACTGGGATTACAGGCATGCACCACCATGCCTGGCCAATATTATTTTTCTTAAAGAGTCCCGAAAACAAACTTTACATTTACCACCCTTGCTTTAACGGTGGCTACATTGGGTAAAGGGTGAAACTATGGACACATGACCACAGTGGGACACAGGGGCATGTTATATTGTCAATGTTCTATTTCTTATGCTAGATAATAAGTAGATGGTATTCATTATATTTTTGTTATTTTAAATAGATGTTTGTTACATATTCTTTCTTGTACTCATACATTTCATGATATTTAAAGGTATAATCACCATTATGATTACGATTATCATTATTATTATTTTGTGTTACTGGGGATTGAAACTAAGAGTATTCTACCCCTGATTTGATTCTACTGTCCTCAACATCTCTTAATTTTTATTGTGAGACAGAGTTATCTGGGCTGCCTTCAAACTCGTGATCCTCTTTCCTCAGCCTCCCAAGTTGTTGGGTTACAGGTATATGCCACTGTACCTTGTTTCATTCCTACTATTTATTCAATGACATAATTTTGGAACATAACATAAGTAAGTTACTAGGAGTTTACTTTCCCACTGCCACTCTTGCCACTTCCAAGAGTAAATTAAATATTTTCTCCGCACTATGTATTTAGCATTATATGAATCCCAGAAGCCTTCCAGGGAGAGAACTTAAAAGTAGAGCCTAGGTCATACTAGAGATACAATGATAATAGTTGTCACCCAGGTTTGGCATAATAATGAATAATAGCTACCATATGTTAAGTGCTTATAATCTACCTGGGTAAACGGCTACGGTATGTTCAAAACCATAACTCCTTTAATTATCCTAGCAACCCTATGAGACAACAAGCCATGTTTATTCTGTGGCTCAGTGTTCATTAGAAGACAGGGCTTCCTTAGGGAACATTGACCTTTAAAGAATGATGAAAATTGCATCCACTATTTCTTCTTCCTAAACCTGTAACCACTCCAAACCCCATCTGCCTCTTAGAGTGGTAAAATTAAATGGGGTATCAAACGGATGCCTTACTCCTCCATTCTAAGTGGACAGCTTATTGGTCTACAGACAAGCTCTAGTTGCTACCTTCCCAAATGTGGATCTTAAAGTACAAAAGGAACAGAGACAAGTCCTGCAATGTAGTCATAAAAGAAATGAATTAGATTCAAACCCAACCCTAAGGCACTTATGTACTTGTGTGAGGAATATTACAAATCTGTACTAAATATAGAAACCTTAAAATAAAGGTTAAAACTATTTTTTAAGCAGTGTGTAGTGGCACACGCCTTATAATCCCAGCAGCTCGGGAGGCTAAGGTAGGAGGATCAGAAGTTCAAAGCCAGCCTCTGCAACTTAGTGAGGCCCTAAGCAATTTAGTAAGACCCTATCTCAAAAATAAAAAATTAAAAGGGATAGGGCTGGGGCTCAGTGGTTAAGTGCCCCTTGGCTCAATCCCAGTTTCAAAAACAAACACACATACACTATTTTTTTTAATACACAAGTATGGCTAAGGTTTACATGTAAACAGATAAAACAGCCATAATAAAAGAAATATTTAATGACTAACAGCTGCCTAGAAAATCCCAATGTAATCTTTGACATCTGATGCATCTAATTTTTAATGAAAAATGCAAAACAGATGACTGATTTAATTTCCCTTCTCTTTTTTTTTTTTTAAAAAAAAGCCCAGCGAATAAATATTTTAATACCTCTTCAGGCCTTCCCAAAGCTGGAGTGCCTGTAAGAAGAATGGCTCGTCTTGATTTCTGTACCACTGGCAATAAAATCTTGGTGCGGGTTGCTGTTCTGGACTTCATGTAGTGTGATTCATCCACTATAACTACTTTAAAGTTCTGATTGTTCAGTGCATCTATCAAAGTCAATGCATCTGTGGTTAAAAGACCATAACCCAGAACTGTCACTTTGCTGGTCGATATTCTCCTAGAATAGAAAATCCAGTGATTAATTTATCATAAACAATATAACTTCTCGGAGAAAAAATCATAAGAAAAAGGAAGAAAAGAGGAGAAGCAGGAGGAGATGGTATTGTTACGGAAAGTCCTTGTCCCTGATGCCAATCCAATAAGGAGGAAAAGGTTTTGAGAAAAAGAAGGCTTAATGCTTTGCTAGCAAAGGAGAAGCACAGGGGATTCTTGTCCCGGAGGCTCTGGTTCTGACCAACAGGGAAAAGAAAGGGCTTTTAAAGAAGCTCTTCAAAGGCTACATTCCAGGTGTGCCCTGATGGTATGTTGAAATTCACTTTTTAATTTGGGAGATAGTCACTTCCTAGATCTTCAGGTTACATCTCCTTCCTATGGAAAACAGATAACTCAAGGTAATCTTATTCCCTGATCCCAGGTTAGGGAAAGGGAGAGGGAGAAGAGGAAAAGAAAAACATGTCCATAAGCAGCAAGGGTAATATTCAAAAGGTGAAGTGGGCCACTGTTACTGCTGAAACTCAACTTCTCTTAAGATTTTATAGTTCTTAAATATGATTAAAAACCAAGATCCAATATATAAAATTTTGGAAGGCAAAACCAAAATTCTGGTTGAGTTATCTTTGGAATACCTGAACATTCTGAAAGCCACATTTTACTAGGATAAGAAAATTATTTTCTGACAACATTTTCGTGCACCTAGGATCATACAAAAAGTGCATATTCAAATATTAATTGAATCTTCAATGAAACCTTCCTACAAATAGAATAGCACTTTTTTTAACCTGGGTGATATTAGTATTGTGCTTATCATAATACTTAGGAAAACAGGGCTATACAATTGTACTACAGGCCATTTCACATTCCTGATGCTACCCAGTAAAGGCCAATGGAGGGGCTGGGGTTGTGGCTCAGCGATAGAGTGCTCGCCTTGCATGTGAGAGGCCCTGGGTTCGATCCTCAGCACTACATAATAAATAAAATTGAGATGTTGTGTTCAAATACAACTTAAAAAATATATACATACATATACATATACATATACATACATATATATATATATATATATATATATATATATATATATATATATATATATATATATCTCGCCAATGGAGTCCCTCAGTCATCCCCTGGCTCAAGGATATTTTTAGAAGAGGAGGAGCTTACTATCTTATATAGAGAATCAGTTAGCTAAAGAGAATTCTGATCTTTTGATCTCCATAATTCACATATCTATAATATTTTATTCATTTACATATTTTTACATATTTTATATTTATATATCTCCATTACTGTAGAATGAGATTGTTAAAGGTAGAAAATGAGTTTTATTGATATTTGTATATACAGTGCTTTGCTACCAATAAACACTTTTGGAATGAGATAAATAAATTCATTAAATAAATTGAACATTAAAAGATATCACTTTTGCATTTTCTATATCACCAATGAAAAAATACAGAGGGCCATTCTCTACCCTCTGACAGAACATCAGAGCTCTTAAATGGTAACTGTATTTTAAGCCCTCTATAAATCTATTTTATACAGAGACCTATGCTTCTCTTACTGTATTCAAACATCAAAAGAGCCTGCAGAAAAAAAGTATAAGGTTAATATTACTAACTTAGGTATACTGTAAGTAATAATACATAAGACAAAAGCTTTGAAGACCGATGCAGGAGTCTCTGTGGCTTCTATCTTGCCATGTCTTAACCAGTGCACAGTCTAGGCATAACTGCCATAATATGCCAGGGAAAATACATGTATTTGTCATAAGCACATGTTGGCACAGTTTGGTATGTACCTAAAGGTAGTTCATTAAGAATCTGAAAGACTAGGTAGTTTTTCTGCCCTTAGTTAATATCCTTCAGAAAACATACACTGGGGTTGTAGTCCTATCTAACATATCCCAAATATTATTCAAATAAAAGTATTAGCCACTATTTAATTTCAAGAGAGTATATTTCTTAAATGATAATAAAACTAGGTGATATAAATTCAATAAAAGATGCAGAGGAACAGAACACAACAGACACTAGTATGGCAGTATGTAAAAAAGTGGATGTGTGACTGATGTGATTCTGCAATCTGTATACGGGGTAAAAATGGGAGTTCATAACCCACTTGAATCAAATGTATGAAATATGATATGTCAAGAACTATGTAATGTTTTGAACAACTAATAATAAAAATTATAAAAAACAAGATGCAGAGGAGACATTTTTAAGAATATTTAAATGCAGACATTTAAATAATATATAACAAAAAGAAAATGATTAATGAAAAATGAAAATCCTCTTAATACATTCAATATCATCTAGATTATTGTCTTTTCAATTTGATGCAGTTTTATTGGAGAACAAAAAAAATTATGCATAATGATTGCCTACATTTTAATTTATTCACGCAAATAGTGGCCAAATTTCTTTGGACCCATAAACACATATGCTAATGAATTAGGGTTCCAATGTTGAAACCTATTCTCTGTTAACTCTTTCCACATTCATGAATGCAAAGCTTTTTACACTATATACCAAGAGTCTTATAGAAGATAGTACAATGCAATAATACCACACACACACATAAAAAGTCTAAGTATTAATAGATATTTATTTTAGGTAGATGTATTGCTTTTAAACTTTGTGTGCTGCTTTCAAAACCAATAATTTGAACCTTTGAAAATGATAATTTAAATCAATAAATTTGATTTATGAAATTTAATTTATGAATTTTCAAATCAGTTGATTATCCCAATGGCTATAAAGAAAATGAGAAAATATCCTAGCAATTCTATGATAGATTTTTAGAATGTTGATTTCTAATATTCACTAAGCTAATGTTTTCATAATATAAATTATCAAAATTATAAAATAATATGAATAAAATTGAACTTGGTAATATTAATTTTGCATCACATAAAACTTGTGTATTAACTAACAACTTGGAAAGCAAAATTCACCATGGTTTCTGAACATAAAAGCTCATCCAGTTTCAAGTTAATCTTTGAAAAATTGTAAACTTTATTTTTGAAACCTAAAAGAGTTTTAAGCATATTTAAGTATATGTAAAGTAAATACATATATCTTTAGAAGTATACATATTTTATATTTACTTTTAAAATATAAGGGCTGGCTGGGCATGGTGGCGTACACCTATAGTCCCAGTGGCTCAGGAGGCTAAGACGGGGATTTGAAAGTTCAAAGCCAGACTCAGCAAAGGCAAGGCACTAAGCGACTCAGTGAGACCCCGTCTCTCTAAATAAAATACAAAATAGGGCTGGGAAGGTGACTCAGTGATTCAGTGTTCCTGAGTTCAATCCCTGGTACCAAAAATAAATAAATAAATAAATAAATAAATAAATAAATAAATAATAAAGTATAAGGGAACTTAGATTAAATATGTTAGTGTATTTTAGATAAATAATTCAAATTGTAAAATATAAAGTCAAACTCTTTACATTACTCTCTTACTGCTAAATGATGATCTAATTATAGGTTATATTCCATTCAAAACATAAGAATATACTAAATACACACAAAAAGTTTTTATTTTCCTTAAAGATTAAAAAGTTGTTCTTGGGGCTGGGATGTGGCTCAAGCGGTAGCGTGCTCGCCTGGCATGCGTGCGGCCCGGGTTAGATCCTCAGCACCACATACAAACAAAGATGTTGTATCTGCCAAATACTAAAAAATAAATATTAAAAAATTCTCTCTCTCTCTACCTCTATCTCTCTCACTCTCTCTTTAAAAAAAAAAAATGTTGTTCTTACCCAACATCAGTTTTATTCTGAATAACATTGATTTCTTCAGGTTCTAACTCTGGAATCCACTTCTCTATTTCTTCTGTCCAGGAGCACCTCAGGGATGAAGGCACCACAATTAAAAGAGGCCATTCCTCTTTATAGAAGTAAGCAATTGCAATGGCCTGGATTGTCTTTCCTAGACCCATCTAAATTAAAAAAAAAAAAAAAGTATTAAAAATAAAGTCTAAGATATTTTGAAAGAAAACATTTACCAAAAACTTTTATCAAAATAACTTTTCAATGCAAAATCAGTTGGATCACACAGTTAATAAAAAGCCTAAGATTAATTATAGGGACCTTTAAAATTCATTAAACAAATTGTTATTTTTCAAACTACTTGTGATAGGACTTAGAGACAAAATGACTTCTAAATTTAAATATTGGTTATACATATTTTACAGAATTTAGTTTTATAAAATGTGTGTGAAAGATTATGCAAAATAATATTCCTACAAGACAGCCCCTGAGGAAAAACACATAGTGTGGCTCAGGAGGAGAGAGGGAAATTAGCCAAACATTAAACCTCTCCCAGTATATCCTTTCTTAGTAACAATGGGCCCCAAGGGAAAAAGCAAACTTTCATTCCTTCTGGGTTCATCCCCAGCATCTCCACCGAAAGCAAACACCCCTTCCCAACCATAGTGGGTCCTGAAGGTAGGAAGTGGATACTGAACCGCTGGGCCCTGAACTTTAACCATTCCCCATTGCCAATGAGTCCTAGAAAGAGAAAAGCAAATAGTGAAGCTCTAGGTAACAACGGGTTCCAGAGGAAGGAAGATAAGGAGGGAACACAAGCTCTGAGCTTTTCAGAGTGACAATGAGTTTCAAAATTCTTACAACTGTCTTCCTAAGTTAAAATTTTAACCTGCACAACTAGGTCTCTGATTGTCCGAACAGCACATCCACAGTCTCCAATAATTAATTCACTCATTGTAAACTATAAAACTCAGACTTCTTCTGTAACCTGCAGGCCATTTCCATACCCAGAAAATGAGCCCTTCCATGCCTGATTAATTGACTACACTGAGGAATAAAGAAAAGCTGGCTGACCCATTTGAGGTTTGTTTCTGTCTCGGTTATTTGTATTTTCATTATGGTGCCAAAACCATGTTGGTTATTTTTGCTTACTGTATGATCATTTATAATTTCTCAGAAAATGCAACAATAAATGCCTTACCTATATAGCACAAAATCATGTTATTTTAAAACTAGAATAAGCCCTAAATCATACACATTTTCTTAAAAAAAAAAAAAAGGCAGAGAGCAGTTCAACTCTCTGAATCATGGAGAACTGATATAAAATTAGTATGAGACTCCATGTTTTATGATGTCTTTCCACTCAGACTTTTTCCATACTATCACACTGGCCAGTTGATCACTCTTGGGCATCTCTAAACAATTCCTATTTTTAAAAAGTAGTTCCTAAATGAATGTTTATTGTGATTTGGTTCGTAACAGCCAGAAATTGAAACAAACTGAAATGTTCTTCAACTGGCATATGGATATTCAAATTCTGGCATATTCATACAATGAAATACTATTTAGAAATAAAAAAGGTACAAACTGGAATGGTGGCATAGCTCAGTGGTAGACTGCATGCTTAGAATGAGGGTAGCTCTGGGTTCGATCCCAGCACTACCTCTCACCACCAAAAGGTGCAAGCTTTTGCTCCATATAATAGGATTCCATTTAAATATCATTCTGGAAAAGGCAAAACAACAGGGACAGATAGCAGATCAATGGTTGCCAAGGGCTAGTGGTGGAGGAATGGAGCAACATAAGGAACTTTTGATATATAGCTGGTCTACACTTTTATTTTAGTGGCAGTGACATTATCACAGAAGAGCAGGGAGCTGAAGCTCCAAACCTCAGTTCCTCTGTTCAGAGGAAAGAAAATTTAAAGCCAGACACTGAAAGTCAAGCAAGATAATTTTATTCAAGTTGAAGGATGCGGAAAACAACAACAACAACAACAAAAAAAAAAAAACAGGAAGAAAGGAGGTCAACAGGTTGGGAGAGAAGGAAAACAACAGGCTCTGAACTCTCACAATCAATGGTTCAACAACTATTTTCCTGACTGCTCAACCAACACTTTCTGCTTTAATTAAGTCTCTAATGATTAAGTCACACTAACATTCTTCTATGATTAACTCTCACTTAACCCCTATAAAAATCAGACCCCTCTTGTAACCAGTTTCCATGTTCTCTCCTGAAAATGTGCCATTCCATTACTTAATAGAAAGCTTGCTGATCTGTTGAAGTCCTGTTCCCCATTTTGGTTATTTTTGCTTTCACAAGTGAAGGTTCAGTGGAAGCAAAATGAGAGTTGGGTGAAAAGTAGAGTCAGGCTCAAGCACAGAGCATTTTCAAGGGAGAGAGTGGGACTTCTCTGAGCAAGAATGAGAAAGGAAACAATGCTGTCTCCAAAATTATTGCTGTTTGATGTTTGACCTGGGAAGTGGGGACCACCTTCTATACTCTTTGCCAATCAGGTATTCAATTCCTCTTTCCCACAAGGCATCAGAGTTTCTGACCCTGACTGGTCCTTCCAGGAATTGTCTCTGTGTCTTTTCCATTCAGTGGGGCTTCATTTACAAGTCAACACCATGTTAATGTGGGCACTGGGGTCAGTAACCCATCATAAGTTATCCTAGTGCTACTAAAGGAATTTCCCTTCCAAGATATGAAGATAACCTGTAGCCCTAACTATTAGCTCACCTTAACATCAACCTCAATGAATCTTGTCAAGAGTTAGCTCCATTAATTCTTTTTTGATGCATTTCCCCAAATTAGCTCCTTTTGTTTTCCTTTGCTTACTCTCAACATCTGTGTACCATTTTTTTTTTAACAAGTTATCTGCTACAAGTTTTAGTAGTAATTTAAGGAAAACTTTAAGAGTAACTTAGAGTAAATCTGTGATTTGCTATGTAACCAACTGCTCATCTCTACTAAATAACAACATGACTGCTTGCATTTGCAGAACTCATAGAATTGTATTTAAAAACAAGTTAACTGGGCAGGGGCTGTACATCAGTGGTAGAGTGCTTGCCTTGCATGTGGGGCACTGGGTTTGATCCTCAGTACCACATAAAAATAAACAGATATTGTATCCATCTACAACTAAAAAAATATTGTTTAAAAAATACAAGTTAACTTACCTAGAAGGGTAAATTATATCTCAATAATCCTTAACATTTAAAAAAGTAATTGCCATAGTGAACA
The DNA here is from genome assembly GCF_021218885.2 of Marmota monax. Lineage (NCBI taxonomy): Eukaryota > Metazoa > Chordata > Mammalia > Rodentia > Sciuridae > Marmota > Marmota monax. Next base: position 7,952,900 of record NW_026693934.1, on the reverse strand, counting down.
ATTGGAAAAAAGACTAAAAGACAGGGATTCTGCTTAATGTCTATTCAAAGTGAAAAAGAAAAAAGAAAACTAAAACAATGAGTTTTAAATGATGAGCAAGATTAAAGAAAAGAGAAAAGGGTGGTCTTGGCTTTTCAAAAAGTCCCTATTATGAAAACCTTGTTTTATGTATTTTTTTTAATTGCTACTATTAAGAAAAACAAAAAAATCAGAATCATTCAAGTAAAGTTACATTTTACCAATGAAATTTCAAAGATTAATAAGAAAATTGTATGGATTTGCTGTGTAAAATGTTCTTTTGCTAGATAAAAGACCACCAAAAAGAAATATATTAAATGGAATTTTGGAAGTAAAAGTCTTTTGGTCCTTTCTAATACCCCTCATATTTTCTTATTTAATTCCAGATAGCACAAATGAAAAAAATTATAGAGACCTTGGATGGTATTACTTTCCTCCAAAAGAAATTAGGTTAAGCTTTCTTTTAGCAGGTAGACTGAGTACAAGTAGATATCTCACTCCCAATACTTGGTGTAAAGCTTTTTAAAGGCAGGTTTATTTCAGCTGTGCCCTTATTTCCAGGGCCTGGTATTCATTTCTAGAAAGTGGCTACTTGGGAGATCAGGAGAAGCCCAAACAGGGTACTTATCAAGAATTTTCAACCTCAGCAAGGTTCAGTTCTGATCTTGGTCTCCTTAGCACCACAATATTGCTGACATTTCTATTTAGTGCTTTGTCCTTCCAATTCCAAATTCCTATGATGTATGTATAGTTTAGGAGATGGCCAATGATTTCAGGGTAATGTGTATGAAGATTTGGGGGGATTCTTCTCCCAAGTTTCCTATCCTCTGAGGTTTTATTTTCATGTCTAAATGGCACAGTAAACAGTTTGGGAATCTGAACAGTTTCTGATAGAAACAGATGAAAGCAGCCTGTTTTTAACCACAATGCTATGGTTTTAAGAAGAAAGAAATGAACATTCTCTGATAGATTTCGCAATGGAAGAAAAAAACCCAAAAGGATGCAATAAAAAGTAGGACTTTTAATGCTGATGTCTTCAAGCCCCTTATCCAGTTTTGCCCCAATTCTGAGCAAGTTGATAAGAAAGTGTGGGTGCTACTTCCTTTGGCACTGGTAGGAAATGAAAACTATGTAAATCCTGGCCCACATGGTGTGACTCTTCACTCTAACTTCTCCCTGTAAACCTAATAACAAACCAAATCAGTCTCCTTTCTTTGTTCTTTCAAGGCATTTTCATATGTGATTGGGAGCCTGATCTGCTCTCCCCAGAAAGTCTTATTACACCATTAATAAATATACTTTTTCATAACCTCCCAGTGTCTGTGGCATCCTCATTCGTGACACTGGACCAAATTTTGGGTGAAAGGGTCCTCTCTGTCTCTTCAGGGTGACCACAACACAGGGAAAATCACTTTTCAATACTTATAACTGGCATTATGACTCTTATGAAAAGATTTCCTTGAGTCTTGTTAGCTTGAGGGAAAAATCTCAGAATTTGGTTAACTTGGCATCATCGAAAAGAATTAATTTCTTAATCTGGCCATTTCTTAATCCACCTGAAGATGATATCATTCATTATTAGAGAATTCACCTAAAATTACTTTTACATATGTTTTTATCAATCTATCTTTCTTGGTAACAACTCTAAACATTTAATTAAGTATTTCTTTAGTTAAAAGATCCCATAGTTAAATGATAACAGATAATTCCTAGAAATTAGAAAGATTTTTTATCAACATAAAGTATTTAGTCACCAACTTTTATGGTATTTGTTGTTGGTAATTCATTTTTAGGATATCATATAACAGTAGATAAAGTTTGATGGGACAAACTAAAAAGGGACATGGTTCCATACTAGAAGATAGAAGTATATAAGGTAAGCTCACATTCCCATTAAGGAAAGAAATTAAAAACAGTATAAACTACCATATTATAGACAAAATTTGCAAATAGGAAGATGATTGTCTAGGACTACTTTTTCCTCGGAAATAAACTTTTAACACATTTTCTTAAATTTCAATATGTTGAGAAGAATTTAAAATAGCATAACAGTCTATTATAAAAGCAATAATACACTTCAAGTAATTTTAATGTACAGAAATAACTACACTCAATAGGTGGTTTAAAGCCCTTGGCTCTAACTGCAATGGAATTTGTTAAAGTGGAACCCTCCAGTGTTTCATCACAATTAAGACTAAATCACTATTAAGAGCCAAAGCCTTGAATCAATAATAGCACAGATGTCTATATAAGAATTACATAGAATATACTAACTTCAGGGGTACAATTTATCCATGTTTTCAAAATAGTAATTACCATTTTACTTAGAAGAATAATTTAATGTTTTCTGAATGTCTTATTCCATAAAATTATTAAGAGCAATAAAGTAACAATGATCCCAACACAGAATTTGTTTCAATTTTATATACTGTGATTGTTTTTAAAGTAGCAATTTTTATGCCTCTAGATTATAGAACATACTGCTGATTGAGAATTTTTTGAAATTGAAAATGTTTCCAGTTTTAAAGTTTAAAACTTTTCGTTGTGGAAATATGAGGTGGGCTTCTCTTAAAGATAGGTGGCCCATTTGTTCTAGAAGATGATCCTTTGGAAAACCCCTAAAAATATGTGGATTTAAAATTTTAGGATTGAAATTAAGCTAGGAAATCCATATAGGGAAATGTCAAATTGAAATCCTATATTCTCTTATTTATTATTATTAAGGGGTGGTGGTGTATGTTTTAGCAGAACTATTTCCTTGTTCTTTAGGGAGTTTTAGATGGCATATGTGAACAGTATTTTTTTGTTTTTAGAACACTGTGTGTCTATGTATGTGTTTCAGTAATGTGTTCCCATCTCAGGGGAAAATAAGAGACGGAAAAGGCCACAAGTATATGCATCCAGGTCTGATCTTCTCTCTCTTTACTCGAGACTAAATTTAGGAAATTTGCTGTAACACTTCCCTCATGGTTGCCTTGTTCTCATTGGCTGGAGCAGGCTTTCTCCTGTAGAGAATGCACTGGGAAAAAGTAAAGCTATAGAGGAGATGAGTTGCAGAGTAGCAGGATGGGAGGAAAACATTTCTCTCTCTCTAAAGACAAGACATTGAGCTGTGCTTTGTAGTCCAAAGCTGGGCTTAGAGAGAAGCCCATGTGGAGGATAGCAAATGCGAAGCAGGAAAGAGGTTCCAGATTGGACAGAAAGGCTGCATGAATCTGAATAAAGGGTATATGGATTTTTATATTATTCATGTTCTTCCAACTGTCCTATAATGATAAAATAACTTCCAAATAAACAACTGAAAAGAAGAAAGTCACCATTCTACAAACTACTATCACTTGTGCTTAGAGAAAGGACAAGAAAGCTATTCTAATCGTCAAAAGGAGTAGTCAAGAAGAAATGATAACCGATTTCAGACAATGCCAAAAGAGAAATATTTCTAAATTCTTTACAAAATATTTTTAAAAGTCAACATAACATGGATACCAAATATAAAAGGCAGCAAAAAGGATCAAGATCAATCTTCCGTGTGAGTACTGGTATAGACATTGTAAGTAAACTCTTAGAAAAGTCAATTTAGTAGAACATTAAAAGAATACATAAATGGGGCTGAAGTTATAGCTCAGTGTGAGGCACTGGGTTCAATTCTCAGCACAATATGTAAATAAATAAATAAAATAAAGGTCCATCAACAACTAAAAAATGTTTTTTTTAAAAATAATACATAATAACTAAGAGGAGTTTAAGTCCAAGAACAGACAGTAACAGAAAATCTGTTACTATAATTCATGATACTAATAGATCAAAGGAAGAATGTCAAATAATAATATTTAAATTTAAATTTCATTCCTGATTATTTTAAAAAGCTCTATATTATTAAAGGGAGATCAGGAGAGTAGAGCAAACAGAGGAGGGAAAGGGAGGGGGAAGGGAAAGGGGAAATACTGGACAATGACAATGGCCAAATTGGGTGCATACACCAATATGTAACAATTATTTCCACCATTTTGTGTAATTATAATGAATCAATAAATGTATGGAATAAAAAGACCTAGATCATGAACAATTACTAAAAAAGATAATAACTCCATATGAAAAAAAGTCTATATCTTAACCCAAAAGGATATATACCATGCTTAATGGAGAAAAAAAAAAAGCATTATCATTTATATTAAAAGCCAGAGAAAGAAATTAAAGATATATTTAGATACAATATTGTTTAGTTTTTTTGTTTCTTTCTTTTTTGGGGATTGAACCCAGGACTTGGCACACACTAGGCAAGTACTCTGCACTGAGCTACATCTGCATCCCTGAAAGATAAAAATATTAAAAAAAAATCTATTTGTTACAAATAATGTGATCAAATACTAAGATACCTAAAAGAATCCAGAGAAAAAAATGGTATTAATATTAGTAATACCTAAGTATTAACTAAAGAATTTAAGCTGGGTGCAGTGGCACATCCCTGTAATTCCAATAACTCAGCAGACAAAGGCAGGAGGATCACGAATTCAAATCCAACCTGGGCAATTGATCTGTCTCAAAATAAAAAACTAAAAAAAAAAAAAAAAAAAAAATGGCTGGGAAACTTCTCAAACTGTGAGTCAAATAAACTTTTCCTTCTCTAAGTTGTTCTTGTCATATATTTGGGTCATGATGATGAAAAACTGATAAACACACCAGTAAATAATAATTTGAAAAATAGTATATTGAAAAGAAAAATAGTAAATCTGACCCAGTTAATAATGACTGAGGATATAAAAAAGACACAGAAAGGAAAAAAGGGTTGGAGAGAAAGTAGAGAGGGAGGGGAAAAGGGAGGGAGGGTTGGTTGGTTGGTTATTAGTCTTGCCATTATAGGCAGTAACTTCAAGGAGTTTTAGGGAAGGAAATTCAGACTTTTGAGCTTTCATTAAGTCTTTCATGCTGTGTACGTATCTATTTCTAAAACATTATTCTGAAACAGGGTACACTAAAGGGTAGGTTGGCGAGGGAGGGGGAGCTTCTTTGAAGGAGTAGTAAATTTTGGGGGTTTTTTGTTTTGGTACTGGGGATTGAACCAAGGGGCACTAAACCAAGGAGCCACATCCTCGGTCTTTATTTATTTATTTATTTTTAAATTCTGAGATAGAATTTTGCTAAGTTGCTTAGGGCCTTATTAAGTAGCAAGGGCTGGCTTCAAACTTGCAATCTTCCTGCCTTAGCCTCCCAAGCTGCTAGAATTACAGACATGCACCACCACACCAGGCTAAATTTCTGGGCCTTAAACTAGTGTTTTATGTCAACATCTAGACTGCAGCTTCTTATACAGTCAGTCTTCTGATGTTTTCCGATGCTGGAGATAAAAGAAGAGGGACATGGGAGAAGGAACGAAAAACAGAGGTGCATAAGTTAAACATACATATACTTTAGAATGAAAGAAGTAATTTAAAAATATCAGTCAAACCCACATGGGAAAATGAACAGGTAAAAACTGAAAAAGCCTAGCATTGCATGATTTTTGTCCCAACATTTTCTTCTTTTTTTTTTATTTTATTTTATTTTATTTTTTTTATTGGTTGTTCAAAACATTATAAAGCTCTTGACATATCATATTTCATACATTAGATTCAAGTTGGTTATGAACTCCCAATTTTACTTCTACTCATTATTAGGTTAAGACTCAGAGAAAGTTACTTTTCCAACTGAGGATTTTCAATACTTGGATTTTTCATTTTACCAATGTGAAGACTATATATTACTCATTTAAAGGACGTAAGTAGGAAAATGTATAAAAATCATTTATGTGTTTCTTGAGAAAAGTTTCACTCAATAAAAAAATACCAATCTCAATATTGTAAATTTCAAAATTTAGAAATTACTGAACATAGCTTAATGTGTTTTCTAAAAATTAAGTTATATCTCTAACATAGGCAGCATTCTATTCTAACTCAAAATTTTTAGTGATATTCACATTTAATTTTAGTCATAAGACATGGCTAAAAAAAAAAAATGACATACTTAATTCAGTGGCAGAGTGCTCTGGATTCGATCCCCAGTACCACACACCAACAACAACAATAAATACACAGTGATTTCTATCTTGCCATACGGAATGTAGAAAAAGTTTACCAACAGCAGAATTTGGCTTCTAACTTCATAATCTATTTAGATGAACTTGCCATTTAAGAGAAAATGACTAATTTTAGAAGTCTGATAAAATCTCTGAAAGAAAAACTAATTTAAAAATCCATTTGATTATCTATTATTTCAGGCAGTTAATCAATGTGATATATTTAAGCATCATCGAAGATTAAACTTAACTGCTTAACAAATGCAAAATAATTTATATCAATGAAATTTTCAGATGTAATGAACATAAAGAAATGAAGTATAATGCATTTTTAAGAGAATGAAAAATACAAATTATGTTTATAATGAAACTGAATTAATTGTTCACAAATATAAATAAAACGGTCTTTCAAAAGTTTATCAATATGAGGTCTAGGAAACAAAGGCATACTGTGAGAATTTGCATTTGGCAAACCTGATTATTGTCATTGACAGATCAGTTCAGCTAGCTATTTTATAAAAGATCATGAGTAAATCTCTTGCTTAGCAAGGTACATAATTACAGTGCAATGCTTTATATCCTTTTTTTAATGTGGCAACAGTATAATTTGAAATCACAATTAGTCTTATGTTGAAATTCAGATAAGTATATTAAAATAATATTTTCAGTAGGTATATAATGACATATAACAATTACAGTGAAGTAAATAAATAAGCCACTACTTATTTGTAACAAAAGAAAAATTATTTCTGCTTTCAAAACAAGCAATCAAATGCAAATCAATCTAAAGGAAATCAATCAACAGTTCCAGAGATATAATTTTTGCAAGGTTACTGGAATGCTTCAGTTGAACAATTACTTGGATTAATCTGTCAATTTATGCATTGACACATAGCAATCACTTTAGAACCATGAGAACAAACTCTACATTTCAATTCAGTATTTTTAAAAAATGTTAATTAAGCAATGTCAGAGATTCCCTACTTAGTTTCAGAAATGAGGCTATTTAAAAATGGTTATTATATACATATCACCAAGGAAATAAAAAGGAAAGCTTGGTAAGAAACAAACAAGCAAATAAAACAAAAAAAAGTTTTTTAGAAAGATAACTAAGAATTAATTTGCTTAAATGGTTATATAAAATGAAAAAGGAAACAAGCAACAAGAAAAGAAACTGCTAGTTAATTACATCCTCTACTAGTTGCCAAAATGGCAAAGATAACAAAATGAAATCCTATTGAGTTTAGTAGATACTTTTTAAAGAAAAAAACAGAAAGAAAGGACCCCAAAGCCTGAGATTAGGCTGAAGGACTATCTACAGAAATGGAAACAAGAATGTGAAGCAAATAAGGTTGTTACATCAATTTTGCTAGTCTAAGAAAAAGACATGGAATGCTACTAAAAATAAAAGTTGCTATTTAGGTAATACAGAAAAAAAAGTAGGACTATTAAGCAATAAGAAACAGAAAATTATCGTTGCTTTTAAAGTACTTATAGTTAAAAATTAATTTTTATATGTTTAAAGTACTTACTAGTTAAAAATTAAATGTTATATGTATTTTTACAGACAATATTTTTGTCTAAAAAGAAACTGTCCTATTTCCTGGGTCCTAACTATACAATTCTCTTCTCTAGGATAGAGTTTATATAGGTTACTTCTGTATTAGACATAGTTAAGCCTAATTTTTCCTATAATACAATGTCATCATGAACTCTAGGGTAGAATTAAAGCAAGGGAGATATATTTGTTTTCTGATATTTTTACTGGATAGGGATATCTCTTTGTTTTCCCACTATGACTAAAGATATTATTGAATAATTTCTCTGTTCTTTCTCTTCACTGTCTTCTAGTAGAATTAATAATGGTATAAAATTTCTTAATCTATGTACAGAATAGGCTCAAAATTGCAGAATCCATCAATTATTACTTAACGAGTTCAAATTTAATCTATAAAAAGTAATGAGATATGTCAAAATTATAAGGTCATTATATGCTAGTCACAGTTCTAATTTATTGAATATTAGCCATGTCAAATTAAAAAAATTGATTCTAGTTTTGTAAAACCAGATGACTAAAGAAAATGTATCTGGACTTCAAGAAAATTTAATGAAAATATTATCTAATATTATTTAATGAAAATATTATCTAAAAAATTTTTCCTCAGAAATAAATTTTAAGTTGGGTTAGGAATAAAAATAAATGTTACTTGCAATCAATAATGACTATAGCAATAAATAAAAGAAATTAAATTAGGGTTTTTATTTTAACCTTTGTTTTATTTATTTACTTTTATGTGGTGCTGAGGATTGAACCCAGGGTCTTCACACTGAGCCACAACCCTAGTCCCTTGATTTTATTTTAATGAGATACTAGTGATATTAAAAATAGTACAAATATTTCATTAAACTTATAGTTAACTAAGAAGTTAGAGTAAATAACAAAATATCATGAAAATGTTGGAATAAATTAAGTTATAAATGCTAGGATTTAATGTTGAAACAAAAAAGTAAGATAACTAACTTAATCTCTGAGCTATTGATATATTATAAAATAACCTAAAATATAGATTTCAAACAAAAATGTATTGAAAAGTGATGAGCATATTCAGCAGATAGTATTTGTTCACTTATCTATTGTAAAATTGTTTATCATTAATAGCCTCAGGATCAACAATAGTAAAAGTAGAAAAAAAAAGAGCCATTTTATTTTGGCTGGCAACTCACTTAGGCCTGGGAAGAAAAAGGCTCTGGAGTTGCAAAAATGAAGAGTAGACACATACCTTAAAACAGCTTAAGATATTAATAATATAAAGAGCCTCATTTATCTCAGTAGTTGACCTTCTCTGTTAAACAAGGCAACAAAAAAGGTTAAATTATGCTCAGAGTATAATGTTGAAAGAAGCAGAAATATTGAAAAAATATTTCCTACAAAATCTTTATAGTTAAAAAATTTTCTTTTGAATGCTTGGCTGTCCTAAAATCTTTGACTCTCTAGAAATATTTCATTTCTCATAGGCTTAAATACATAAAATTTCAAAATACAGTAAAATCTTATCATTATTAAAAAATATATTCTAGTTTTAATTTTCTAAATCAGCTTTAAAGAGTTTGAAAGAAGATGAGAAGATTAGAATTTGCACAAAATGCCAAAGATTCAATCATTCTTCGGAACACTTTTAGGTCACTGATGAGTAAAATTAGATAAAGCTTACGAAAAGTACATGACTTATCTCACTGTAATATACAAAAAGAGAACACAAAAAAAAATCTAATAATCTAAAAAAGAGCAGTTCTTAAGCTTTCTCAAAGCAACATAAACATTTTTCAAATAAAATATTACGTCAGAAATAGCATTCAAGATAAAAATTTTCAGATTGAGCTGGGCACAGTGGTAAGCTTGTAAACTCAGTAACTCATGAAGCTGAGACAGGAGGATTACAAGTTTGAGTCTCTAGCTCGGGCAATTTAGCAAGACTCTGTCTCAGAATTAAAAGGGCTGGGGTTTAAAAGATTCTCAGATTAAACAATAGATAATAAATGGAATGGATGGGGAATGGAAATAGGAAAGACAGTAGAATGAATCGGAAATAACTTTGCTATGTTCATATATGAATACACCACCAGTGAAACTCCACATCATGTACAACCACAAGAATAGGATCCTAATTAGAATACATTATACTCCATATATGTATATGTCAAAATACACTCTACTGTCATATATATATAACATATCATAAAAAATAAATATTTAGATAATGCTTAGAAAGGGTGTGGGTTGGGGCTTTCTCCCTAAGACTAGGAATAAGGCAGGCACGTCTTTTCTCATCACTCCTATACAGCACTGAACTGGAAGACCTAGACAACTTTATTTTCTAGACAAGAAATAAAAGATCTACATATTATAAAGGAAGAATTGTCCATTTGCAGATAATGATTACCTACAACAGATAATCTTAAAGAATCTTTAAAATAAATATTGGAACTGCTACTATAAAGGCACTGGCTAAGATGCAATACTCATTGTGAAAAAAATAATGTGAATCTTTCTTAATTACTACACACGGTTTCAACTCAACAACAAATCAATAAGACACAAAGAGTCTTCTCTTTTTCTCTATCTCCCTTTCTTTTTCCTTCCTTCCTAGCTAAACTGTGGTACCAACCTAGGTATCCTTCAATAGATGAATAGATAAAGAAAATGTGGTATATAAAGAAAAATGAAATTATGGCTTTTGCAGGTAAATGGATGGAGTTGGAAAATATCATGCTAAAAATTATAATAACAGTACTCCCCAAAATGAAATACATAGGTATAAATTTAACAATAGAGGCACAGGACATATATGAAGAAACCTAATGATAAAAAAGAAATGAAAGTTCTACATAAATGAAAAGTTAAACTGTGTTCATGGACCAAAGACTAAATATAAGATTTCAATTCTGTTGTCATGTATAACTAATTAGGCCCAAAACTTCATCATGTTGGTTTAGGTCCTGACTTCCTTAACCAGACTCCTAAAGTGCAAGAAATAAAATCAAGAAACAATAAATGGGATAGATTTAAACTAAAAAGCTTCTTCTCAGCAAAGGAAACAATCAATAACATGAAGAGAGAGCTCACAGTGTGGGAGAATATCTTTACTACACACACATCAGATACAGAACTAATTTCTAGGATATATAAAGAACTCAAAAAAATTAACACCAAAAAACCAAATAACCCAGTCAACAAATGGGCAAAGAAATAAACAGACACTTCTCAGAAGAAGAAATGCAATCAATCAACAAATATATGAAAAAAATGTTCAACATCTGTAGTAATTAGAGAAATGCAAATCAAAAATGGATGACAGGACTAATGTAAATGCCACTCAGAATGGCAGTTATCAAGAACACAAGCAACAGTAACTGTTGGAGAGGATGAGGGGGAAAAGGTACATTCATATGTTGCTGGTGGGACTGCAAATTGGTACAACCAGTCTGGAAAGCAGTTGGCGATGCCTTAGAAAAATGGAACTACCATTTGATCCAGCTATCCTATTCCTTGGACTATACCCAAAGGACTTAAAATCAGCATATTATAGTTAAACAGTCACATCAATGTTTATAGCAGCTCACTTCACAATAGCTAAACTATGGAACCAACCTAGGTATCCTTCAATAGATGAATAGATAAAGAAAATGTGGTATATAAAGAAGAATGAAATTATGGCATTTGCAGGTAAATAGATAGAGTTAGAAAATATCATGCTAAGTGAAGTAAGCCAATCCCCAAAAACCAAAGGCCAAATGTTCTCTCTGATAAGTGGATGCTGATCCATAATGGGGGAAGAGGGTATGGGAAGAATGGAGGAACTTTGGATTGGGCAAAGAGGAGTGGGGGAGGGGAAGATGGTGGAATGAGAAGGACATCATTACCCTAGGTACATGTATGATTGCACGAATGGTGTGACTCTACATCGTGTACAAACAGAGAAATGAAGTTTGCTCCATTTGTATACAATGAAATAAAATGCAATCTGCTGTCATAACTAATTAGAAAAAAAAATTTAAAAAATATTTCAATTCTTCACAACTTGATCTTTAAACTGAATGTAATACCCCAATGCAAATACCAATAACAAATAATTCTAAAGTTTGTAAGGAAAGTAAAAAAGGACCTAGGATAGCGAATATGATACTGAAGAAGAAAGTTGGAGAATGAATACTACACAATTTCAAGACTTACTATAAGGCTATAGTAATCAAGACAGTGTGGTATTGTCACAGAAATATGGCCACTGATATTCAACAAAGGAAGACCACAGAGAAAAGATAATCTTTTTTATAATTGGTGCTTCAGCACTGGAAAACGGGGTATCTATCAGGAAAAAATATTAGATATAAATGTAACAATTTTCACAAATATTAACTTAAAATGGATGACAGGACTAATGTAAAATGTGAAACAAACTCTTAGAAGATAACAGGAGAAAAGCTAGAATTCTCAAAATTCAACAGCAAAAAAAAAAAAAAAAAAAGAAACAATCCAATAAAACACATACATACACACAAAAGGCAAAGAGCTAAAACAGAGACTTATCAAAGAAAATATACAGATGACACATGAGTATATGAAAAGATATTAGGAAATTGTAAATTAAAACAACAATAAGATACTGCTACACATTTGTGAGAATAGCTAAAAGAAAAATGACAATATCAACTGTTTTGCTGTTGTGACTAAAGAATCTGACCAGAACAACTATAGGGGAGAAAAAGTTTATTTGAGGGCTCAGGGTTTCAGAGGTCCATAGAAGGCTGGCTCCATTCTTCAGGGCTCAAGGTGAGGCTGAACATCATGGCAGAAGAGTGTGGCAGAGGGAAGTGGCTCACATCACAGTGATCAGGAAGCAGAAAAAGAAACTCCACTCTCCAGGTATAAATTTATCCCAAAGCCACCTAATTCCCAACTCCTCTAAGCCACATCCTACCACTTCAATCAGTGATTAACTCACGGATTACATTAAGGCTATACCCAGTCATTTCTCCTCTGAACCTTCTTGCATTGTCTCACAGGTGAGCTTTTGGGTGGGACACCTCACATACAAACTATAATACCAACTGCTTGTGAGGATGCAAAGCAAGAGGAATTCACATTCAGTGCTAGTGGGAACACAAAATTGTATAGCCAATATGCAAGACAGTTTTGATAGTTAACTAACAAAAGTAAACAGCCATACCACAGATTGTGAGTTGAATTTGATGCTCTGTCTCAAAAGATATGTTGAAATCCTAGCCTCTAGTACCTCAGGATATGAACTTAGTTGGAAATAAATTCACTGCAGATATAAATTAATTAATCATCATGAGGTCATAGCAGAGGAGAGTAAGCCTTAAATTCATTTGGATTAGTGTCCTAATAAAAGACTGACAGACAGACAGACAGACAGACACACACACACACACACACACACACACATAATTACTTAGGTACTGACCTAAGTAATTCTGGAAATGAATAGTCTTTGTGGAGGTAGGGGGAATATGAGTGAATATGAAGTGATGTATCTGCAAGCCAAAGACTGTCAAGAATTGTTGGCCCTCACTGAAAACTAGAAGAAAGGTGTCAGATTATTCCTCAGAATTCTTAGAAGAAACCAACCCTGCTGAACAGTTATTTCAAAATTTTAGCCTCCAGAATTGTAATAGAAACAACAACAACAACAAAAACTTTTTAGGCCATCAATTTGTGGTATTTTCTTAGGGTGCTTCTAGAATACTAATATAACATATAGTACAGCAATGGTACTCCTAGATATTTACCTAACTGACTGGGAAATTTGTGTCCACACAAAAAGCTCAAGTTTTTATTCATAATGGTCAAAAACTGGGAGTCATCAAGATGTTGCTTCACCTTGGTGAACAGAAAAACAAATTGTGGTATATCCATGTAATGCAGTGTTAGTCAATGATAAAAAGAATAAGTTATCAAGCTACAAAAAGGCATGGAGGTCACTTTAATGAATATTACTAAATGAATAGAACCACCATGAAAAACTCTATTGTCATAAAATTAGAATCATTAATTATAATTAGGATTGATGATGCTTGAGTGACTAAATATATCAGTGGTTGCCAAGGTTCAGGTCCAATGGGAATTAAGAGAAAAACATAGGATTGTGTAGGACAGTAAAACTATTCTGTATAATCATCTGATAAAGCACTGTACTCTAGTTAATAAAATTATCTCACATAAGGACACAGGTCAACCATTTAACTACCATACATGTACAATGGAACTGAAATAATTAATGGTGGCAAATAGTGGGAGTCAAGGTTCTCATTGTTTGAATGGGGAATTACAGACAAGCAAGTGGAAGAGGCAACAAAAATCAATGTGGTAATGGATTCGAGTTGGAATATCAGTATAAACTCATACTTAACTTTATTAGAGCTACAGATAGTTATGGATACAAATATTTACAAATATCTGAGTATAAATATATGAAAGTTCATATACATACATTTATCTCCTTTTCTGTCAGCTAACAGAACCTAGAAGGAAAGATGCCTCAGTAAAAATAAGCACATGCAGTGCCCGGATCCTCATTCTAGCATCATTCTTCAATAAAACAAATTAATTTTCTTGGAGAAATAACTGATTTTAGAACTGGGGTTGAATACATATGAGATGCATCTGAAGCACAGTATAATGCTAAAAGTAAAAAAATATGTTAAAACAAGCTGGGTACCTGTAATCTCAGCAATCTGGGAGGCTGAAGCAGGAGGATTCCAAATTTATGGCCAGCCTTGGCAACTTAGTGGTGACTCCCTATCTGAAAACAAAAATAAAAAAGGGTTGGGGATATAGCTCAGTGGCAGAGCACCCCTGAGTTCAATCCCTACTATTGTAAAAAATAAAATTAAAATAAAAAAGAAAAGAAAATAAGTAAAGTCTGGTACCCTGAAACTTTATATATAACAGTAAACATGCTGGGCTGAGGCAGGAAGATGAAGTTCAAAGAGCCTCAGCAATTTATAGAGACCGTGTCTCTAAATAAAATATTAAAAAAGGGAAGGGGATGGGGCTCAGTGGTTAAGCACTGCTGCATTCAATCCCCAATAGCAAAAAAATAAAATAAATAAGTAAAAAGTCACTGATAGACCTGGGTACTAGATTACTTCAGGTCAAATACCAGGTCCCAGGCTATTTTAGATGGATATTCTTGGGCAATCTACTTAATTTACTATCCCTCAGTTTTCGTATGTAAAAAGAGAACAAATAATAATAATAATAACACAAACCCACAGATTGTGATGGGGATTAAATAATACATGTAAAGCACTAGGACAGATCATGCCATGTGAGATTTAAGTATAAACTATTTAATCAGTTATTTCACTTATTCATTCATTCAGAAAACGTGGGCTGAAATGAAGAGTTATGAATTGGAAATAGAAAGAGCAAAAAGAAGAGCATGTTAAATTCAACTAGGGCAGGAGGAAAGAAAACTAGGAACTATAGAAGACAATAAAATAAAAATTGCAATCTTAGCTTGCTTTGTCAAACACGGGTAGGCTCATATAAAAGGAAAACTAAAACTTCATGTTAAATTTAATTTCTTAGTCCTCACAACTATAAAGTTAATATTGGGAGAGTCTAAATCACCATTTCAATTTTAAAGTTTTCTGGGCAGAAAGAACCTTCCCAAGGGGTTCTTTCAGCATTTCCAGATACCTGCAGATTTCTGTCTGCAAAGAAATCTGATAAAGTTTTTCAAACTCAACTGGATGGCGCTGGAGAAGATAGTGCTAAATGAAGTTAGCCAATCCCCAAAAAACAAATGCCGAATGTTTTCTCTGATATAAGGTGACTGCCTCATAGTGGGGTAGGGAGGGGGAGCATGGGAGGAATAGACAAACTCTAGCAGAGGTGTGGGAGGGACAGGGGGTTAGCAAGGATGGTGGAATGTGATGGACATCATTATCCAAAGTACATGTATGAAGACATGAATTGATATGAACATACTTTATATACAACCAGAGATGTGAAAAATTGTGCTCTACATGTGTAACAAGAATTGTAATGCATTCCGCTGTCATTTATTTTTAAAAAAATTAATTAAAAAAAAAGAAAATATGTAGGTTTAGTACTTTTCCTCAGATACCAGCCAACTGAATTACCTGGTTTGTGTTAATGTGAAACTTTTTCATGTTTACATTATCTATTTGTGAATGAACATTTTAAACAATTCTCAAATGAAAAACAAGGACAGTGCTTAAAAATAATTATTAAAAAATAATGTATAGGGCTGAGGATATAACTCAGTTGGTAGAATATTTGCCTCTCATGTACAAGGCCCTGGGTTCAATCCCCACCACACACACACACACACACACACACACACACACAAAAAAAACAACAACAACATGAAGCTGGGCATGGTGGCGCACACCTATAATCCCAGCGGCTTGGGAGGCTGAGACAGGAGAATTGCAAGTTCAAAACCACCCTGAGCAAAAGTGAGACACTAAGTGAGACCCTGTCTCTAAATAAAATATAAAATAGGGCTGGGGATGTGGTTCAGCAGTCAAGTACCCTTTAGTTCAATCCCTGGTACAAAAAAAAAAATGTATAATATAATGCTGCAAAATCCTGACGATAGACTGCTGTCTGAATCTATTATTTATGGAATGCAAATTCATAAGTGTTTCTGTATATTCACTATACAGTCCTTGAAAGAACAATTGTGTTAAAATAAGAGAAGGGAAAAAAAGAAATAATTAAAAGAGTTTAAGCTAAGTTTAAAAAGTTCATTTTATTAAATGTTGCAGCATTGTTGCTTATCAGAAGTAGTTTTATAACTGAAACACATGATCACACAATTAAACAAATTAAATCATTTCAATTTTAAACTAATGACTATCTTATATACATCAAGAAGGTGGATTATATAGTCCTCCAAAGACTAAACATTTAAAAAAAAAAGATAATAGTGGAAAGATACTAAGAGGTGGGTAACACCAGTGAAGGAAGTCATGTGTTTCTAAATCTAGGGAAGAAACATCACAGCAGACAGTTAAATTACACAATACTCCAAGTGGGTATTCAAGCATCTAAAAAAAAGTAGGTTCAATAATACAGATGTAAAATTGCTCTCCTAAGGCTCCCAGCTATTTGATGAGTCAAATACTCATCATTATCAAAATATATTTTTGAATTTAACAATCAAAAAGTGGTTGACCTTCAAATTACAGTCTGTATTTCCTTCTTTAACTTCATAACATTTTATGATAAAAGCAAAAGGAGAACAGTATAGGAAATAAAATGAAGGTCAAACTAGAGTTCATATAATTTACACATACACAAGTTCTTTCTACTTCTGCACTTTTGATTTACTTTCATCTACAGCAACTCAGTAATATTCCCAAAAAAATTGCATTTCAATTCTATCACTAATAGAGAATATTAGTGGTAAAGAATTGTGATCTTAGACTGTTAATTTCTATAGCCTGTTTTTCATACTCATGTGTAAAGGTGAGAAAGTTTTCTTAACTAATATTATTAATAGAATTTAACATCACAAACCCTGTTAAGTCCCTTAGGTGGCAAAGAATCAGTCTTTAAAATCCTAGTGAAAATCATTATGAGAAATGCAATTGTGGAACTATTAAAGGGCTCTTTTAAACTTATTAAAGTAAAAAATAAGGTTTTGAAAGATGACAAATAATTCAACATGTGAAAGATGCTATGATAAAAAGTGATGAAAAGCAATCAATATAATGAAGATATGCTGGCTAAGGATTCATCAAGAACTCTGCATGCTCAAGTATAATGTTCACTGAGGAGAAGAGGGGTTTGTTGGAGAATTATGTAAATGTTAACAGGGATTAAGGTGCTGACCAAATGTTTCTCTCAATTAATGAGAGATTCCATAGTAATCTATAAGCCTTTAATCTAAAGGCTTATTCAAATCTCTGAAAATCAAGTTAAGACCAAGGTACCAATGATGTACCAAGACCTCTAAAATTTCCTCATGACTTACTTGTGAAGATCATCAATAATGGTGTTAACTTTTATATTTTCTTTGGACATAAAACTGGCATACATGCGCGCGCACACACACACACACATATACACACATAGCATTGGTGCATTAAAATTATAAATAATAGTGGACTTAGTTGTTATATATTCATACGTGACATAATTTGGTCAATTTCATTCCTCAGTACCTCCCCTAAAACTGGACTATTTTGAAATTATATTCACAGACATATACATATATATCACATACATATTTGACACATAGATACTATGTAAGAGAAAATGGTTAGAGTGACTAGCTTAGAGGTTTTGAAAAATGAATTTACATTCTTTCATGAAAACATATTCAAGTACTAAAAAACACAAGCCTTGTGAAGTCATTTTGGATTCTTAAAATTAATTAAGGAGAGCCTGTTGAAACTCCTGCTGTTCTGAAAGAGAAATTTCTGTTAATTGCTTCTAAACGTCTGTGTCTTGTTTCTCCAATTATATTGCTCAAATCCTTCATAGGCTATGATTAACTTTCTAGTAATAACATCTAGTTTAAATAGAATGAAAAATCTAAACTAAAAAGTTAGGTAATTACAAATCAGCATGAACAGAGAATCCCAACATCAACTTTTTTACATAGTATTCACAAATATTCTTGTTCATTTTCTTCCTGAAAAAGAGACTGTAGAGATGAGATATTGATGGGAGTTTATATTTAACTAAGATTAAAACACAATAATTAGAAGAATTAAAAACTAGATTCCACTTCTATTTTTTAGTTAGTTTCTTGTTCTTTCATTTCTAATGTATTTTGAAAAGTATGTTTTGTTATTTTTCTTAAAAACATCATGAAAACAGCAATACATTTCTCAAACCGGTATCAAAATTACTTTGATTTATACTATAATATTCTCAGAAATTACTTGAGTATCATAGTTCATGTAACAAGAGCTTCAATTTCACTGAGAAAACATTAAAATGGACATATATGAGATAAGTACATGCCATTTAATTGTATAAAAGTGTTTAGTGAAAATAAAATGGATTTTAGCACTATTTAATACTCATAGGAAACAATTAACAATAACCTTTAGAACAAAATAATTAAAATTCAGGTTTTACTCAAGCAGTACTATGAAAGGAAGAGTTCAGTTTTTGAGTGGCTACATTTCAAAACACATTTGTGCATCCTAGGAAACAATATAAAATTGGGGGTGACTAATATTAACATATTTCCCAGATATATGCTTTGCAAACACACACATACACACCCAGGCACACCCCGGCACACAAACACACTAATACATACTCATTCTTTCTTCTTCTTCTACCACCCTGCATATCTTTCTCCCTCATCACTCTCTCTTTCTACATAAACACATATTAATCATGGAAAACCAAAGGAGAATAGTGAATATGGAAAATAGAGTTCATTAAAAATTTGTTGTATAATTTTATAAAAGATGTGAAAATACTTACTTCATCAGCCACCATACACCTGAAAAAAAATAAAAAAAAAATTAATTTCTTGTTTTTTAAATATTTTTTTAGTTGTAGATGAACATAATATCTTTATTTTATTTATTTATTTTTATGTGGTGCTGAGGAGAGAACCCAGTGCCTCCAAGTGCTAGGCAAGTGCTCTACCACCGAGCTACAACCCCAGTCCCTAATTTCTTAATTATCAAACCAATCATCTTAAAACAAACAAACATAAAATTTGTCATCTTAACCATTTTAACTGCACAGTAATGTTAATTATGTGCATCTTGCAGATCTCTACAGCTCTTTTCATCTTGCAGAACAGAAATGCTCTACTCTTTGAGACACTACCATAAAATGTTGACAAATACTTAAGGACCAGGCTAGAAAGAGATGTTTATAAATGTAGAGGAAACATGGGCCAGTTCTGATTTTATATGATTTTCCAGCTGGCAAAGGCATGTGGCTATGTGGTAGTATTACAGCTTCAGATGTGCTATGCCCATGGCCTACCCATGGAGAGTGGCACTGACCCTTCAAAATGTGACAAAATGGCAAGTGATGGTACAAATGACTTCCCACTTCATTCTTGTTAGGTGCAGGGCAGGCTGAACAAATGTTAGCTGCAGGATAGCCCACGCACCCAAACCCCCCGTGTCTGGTCCTTTATCACCTGTTTACTTCAAAGCTGAACACTCAACCCACCCCCCCAAGGCTGAACACTTAACCCCCACTCAAGGCTGAACACTTAACCCCACCCTTGTGCCAAAAAGGCAGCTTGCAGACCCAGAGGCGTCATTAGATTTGGGCTATAAAAACTCCCTCCTGCCAGGCCCCTCTCTCTCTTGCTCTGTCTCTCTCTCTTGCTCTGTCTCTCTCTCTTGCTCTCTCTTTCTTCTCTCTCTCTCTCTTTCTCTCTCTTTCTTTTCTCCTTTGTTGCACTGCTGCAATAAAGATCTATTGGTTGCTCTGAGTGTTGTGGTCACTTTCATTTCAATTCTTAATCTTCACCATTGGTATTTCATAGAGATTAGAAGAATGCTGTGTGAAGGTGCAAAAAAAAAAAAAAAACAAGTGTCAGCATCTTTTGGCATAAGTTAAATATCTAATTATATGTTACGGTATACATACTAAACCTATCGACAAACTGAGTTTTAATTCCTATTATTTTGAAGAACTTTCTCTTCTTTATTCTTCCTTTTTTTCTCCCTCCTGTTAATTTTCTAGATGGGGGTCTCATTATGTTGCACAGGCTAGTCTAAAACATGTAGGCTCAAAGGGCTGGGGTTGTGGCTCAGAGGTAGAGCACTCACCTAGCATGTGCAACATCGTGGGTTCTATCTTCAGCACCACATAAAAATAAATTTAAAAAAAAGGGACTGTGTCAACTACAACTAAAAAATAAATATTAAAAACAAACAAACAACAACAACAAAAAAACATGTAGGCTCAAGCAATCCTCCTGCCTCAGCCTCCCAGATAGCTGGGACTACAAGCATGTGTCACCACTTCTTACATTTGCAGAAATAACCTCCATTCCCAGCCAATCTACCTCTTTTTTGTAAAGGATGGCAAAAAGATGCTTGAAGGTAACAAAGATCTTCAATACAACACTACTCATAGAAACCATCTGAGGAGAGAAACTTGAGAAAACAAAAATAAACATACCTTGATAAAGATTCAAGATGGGAGAACATGAAAATCTGGAAAGCAATGAAGCTTGGTATGTAAGAATTTGATGAATGGTACATATTCTAAATAAGGATAATAGAAACAGAAAGGAAGACAATAAGAAAAAGTGTGCAAAATGGAAGTAAAGTAACGGAGGAGGGGAGCTAAAAACATTCTAAAGCAAAGTAACAAACACATGATTTATAGTCAGGAGACTAGATGAAAACACCTAGAGAGGAAGAGTATGGAGAGAAGAGAGGGTGGAATAGGGGAGTGGCTCAAAGAGTAAAGCATTTCTGTTCTGCAAGATGAAAGAGCTGTAGAGATTGGCTGCACAGCAAGATGCACATAATTAACATTACCATGCAGTTAAAATGGTTAAGATAGCAAATTTTATGCTTGTTTGTTTTAACCACAATAGAGAAAAAAGTATAGAGAAAAGAAAAGACATTCACACACTGAGTCCTGGAGCACTCCAATAATCAGAGATCACAAAGAGGAGAAGGATCCAGGACAAAAGACTGAGAAGAAGTGTCCAGTTAGACACCAAAACATGGCAAGTTCAAGGCCAGCATAGGCAACTTAGTAAGACCTCGTCTCAAAATAAAAATTTAAAAGTGTGGGTAGGGGAGACATAGCTTAATGGTAGAGTGCTTGCCTAGCATGTGCAAGGCCCTGGTGTCAATCTCCACTATCACAAAATAAATAAGTAAAAGGGAAAATATGGCTAATACATTTATTACTTTATAGAAAATTTATATAATATTTCATTAAAACTAAAGTCTACTTTGTAAAGGGAGGGCTGCCAATAATCACCATTATCCTTGGAAATAAAATAGCTTTTCACCCATTGAGAAATAGCAAATCGGACCCAAGATATAGGACCCTTAACCAACAATGAAAAAGAATACTTCCTTGTTAAACACTATCCACTGTATTTGCCAAACTTGGTTTGGTGTACCTATAATTCTATAATAATTTTACAGGTAGTTCAGTTTTCCATTTGTAACAAACATAAATAATATTATTTGATCCAAAATCATTGTTAATTTTTTACACTGTAATTTATCAGCTTGGCTCTAGACACCAAAAGCAACTTTTCATTTTACTGAATTGTTTCCAAAACCTTGAGGCTCCTTATATTAATCGTCCACTTAAAATATTAATATATACTCCAGTGTTTACAACATCCAAATCTTTGGATGCACATGTTTGGTGTTTGCTATTTTTAATTCAAATTCTGATACAGAGAGAAAACTGAACAGCATTATACTTTTTGGAGAAACACTTTATATTCCAGCTAAATTTCTATTAAAAGACACATTGAAATGAACAATTTGAATCTAAAGTGAAGCTTTTCTTCAATTTTTTTACATAAAAAAACACCTTTTCTATAATTAACACCCATATAAACAGATTATATACACAAAAATAAAACAGTAAAGCTCTCCAAAAAATACTTACAATTACACAAAAAAATTAATGAGGTGGGTAGATATAAAATAGGCACTCTTATTCTGTTTGGAATTCTAGGTATAGGATTAAAGGCATCATATCTGAAAACAGTCATCTACTTAATCAATTGCCATGTACGCTTCAGCATCAGTAAACTATCACTGCAAAGAGAAGACAAGCCTTTGAGATACTCATGTTGAATTTTTCCATTAGTAAAAATCAATTCCCATTCTTTAATACAGTATATTTGACCAAAGCTACCTTAATTAATGTTGGCTGAATAACTTCCACCTACTTCCCTAAAAGATCAAGCAATAAAGACCATGAATCCAGAGGACCAAACCACAGTATTTTTTGCAACCACAATAATTTCTTAAAAATTTACCCTATAACTATAAAAAGTCAAAATGATGAATTTATTTTTTAGTTCTAATTTCATTAAGTTTTTTACTTGGTGATACATTCAAAAGCACATTATTCGAGAAACAGAAAAATGTACAAAATGGAAAGTCTCTCCAATCTCTATTCCTTAAGGATGACTCAGATACTGCCCTCTATAAGGCTAATTACCAATTTCTTGCGATTCTTTCTAGAAATATTCTCTATAAGTACAATTTATTATGTGTTCATAAAGAACCTGCTGATTTATACCTTTCCGAATCTAATTTAAAATCCAAATATAAATACAAGTGTCCTAAAATCATGGAAACTAAGAAAAGAAAAAAATTAGGTCAAAAATATGAAAAGAATTCTTGTTTTCCACTAATTTGGGAAATGACAAGTGCCTTTGTATATAGTGAGGAAACCTTGGCTGCAGCCCATATCTAGCTTGGCCTCTTTGTAATGTCCAAAATAGAACCATCACTTCCTAGAAACCTTGAGTGGAACTTCCACATGCAACTGAGTCTCCTTCTAGCTCTCATATCTGCCTTTTTCCCCAGTACCTCTCATTTTCCCAACCTTTTGGGTCCTCAATCCTTTGTCATTTTCACTTCTTATCTTCCCCAAATTCCTGAGGTTATCACACATTCCCATATTTTTAAGTATACTCATACACAAGTCTTAAATGTACATTAGGCTATTAGCATATGCTCCAGATATACCTAAAAACCTGCTTTGGGGCATTTTCCCCCTGGATATTCATTCTGAAGTTATTATTACAGTCAATTTCATGTTTATACTTAAAATTAAAGCTGAATAAACCCTAGATTTAAAAAAAAAATCTAAAGAAATTATTTAAACAATGGATTTGAATCTGTAATTCTTACTCTTTGGTCATAAATTTTCATATTGAAAACTAAAAAACTATAGAATTTACTTTGATTGCATACCAAATCAGTCTATAGCACTTCTGTAAGAGTTTAAAGCATTGCTCTTAATTACAAACAGATAATTATAAATGTCCTACATATTCATACACAGTTTCTTAATCTCATCCATTTTATGAAAAAACCTAAACCAAGTAAATCAAGCTGTGATCATGGAAGAGAACCATAAAACCTTTATTGCCATTAGAATGGTGATAATCAGTTCTATTCAATATGAACCAAATAACTGTTCACTCTTGGAAGAAATAATCACAACAGATACGAGTGAGTAGCAGAGGATGGTAGCTTCAAATTTAGGTATTATAAATGAAGGAATAGTGGGTGACCTTAAAAACTGCTTTTACAATATGAATCTCATTACTATATATAATTATAATGAACCAGAAACAAATGAACAAACAAACCAAAACCATGGTTTTCCATTAGGAGGCACAGCAAGAACAAAATGACTCTTATCACAAAAGGGAATTACTATTATCACATAATTCGTAACAAGAGTGGGATGGTTCCAGGAATGAGTAATTCAGTGGCCTACTCATGTCACCTTTCTCCTTTGCCATTCTTAACAGCTTCAGACATTTATTCTTACCCACCAGTGTCAGAAACACATAGAAGGTAAGTATACCCAAAGACTTCTAGAGTCTGTTAACGGGGGCAGGCGAAAGGCTTTAGCTGAAAAACTTACATCTGTTTCAACGTTATAACCTAGAAAAACAAGTCAAAATGTGTTTTGTTTGTTTTAGCTCTTTTCACCCATTAGGAAACATCAGACATGTACAGGAAAGACATAAAAGGCTAAAATAATCACAAGTTAAATAAGAGATGCAAGGTACTACAAATAAATTCTTTCTATATGCCAAAAATCTAATGAATTTTTAAAAAGAACTGCTTTTTCTGTTCATGAGTTTTAAAAAATTAAACCAGTCTCTAATGCTTGATAATATCTTGAAAATATTATGCTTCATTAGTCTGACTCCATTAGCACAAAATTGCCCTATAACTTTTACTAATAAAGAAGAAAACAGGAAATAATCTCTGCATTCTACTTGATGGTTGAGGTGGGGGAAGGTGTATTTCTGCTATTTTGAGACAATTATTGCTTTCAGGATGCATAATAATTCCCACTGAGCCATTTTTTTCACATGTTAATTTTCACACAATTATCTATTCTTGTTTATAGAAATACAAGTTTAAAAAAAGTTGATTATTCCTATAACAATTAGTGGAGAATATTTAGGGCTTAATTAGATGAAATATTAATTAGAATATTTTGGAGTTTGAAACAAAAATATAATTTATATAAAAAAGCAATAAAGAAGTAAGTTAGATCTGCTTTATCTATAGTGATTTTATAAGCAGTAAAAATAATTTACCATATTAAATTCACTTATTAATAAAGACATGGACATAACAATACTTAAATGTTGAAAGATAAATGAGGGAATAAGTTGAGTTGTTTTAGTACAAACTGAGAGCCTCTCTCATAATATTATAGGATACTAATCTTTCTTTGGTTTACTAATTAGGCTTGTTAGTATAGTTTCATAATTTACTGAATATTAAGAAAAACTGAGCATTTCTCTTAGTCTCTATATTGTGGAGATGTGGAAATCAATTAGGGCAAGTAAATGTGTTTTTCGATTTCAATAGCTACCAAGTATATATTATTTACTTATTCATTCACCAAACATACTTTTGAGCATCAATCATAGTACTAAGCCCTGAGAAAGAAATGAACATATAAACAAATAAGTATATGAACTGTTATTGATATTACTATTGAAGTTTGTTCTAAGGCAGAAGGGAGTAGTCACTTCTATTCAGACACATAATAAAAATTACACTGAGAAAGACATATATGAAACATTAAAATATTGGTTGAATTCAAGATTAAACCACCATACTAGGGCAGGTCCTCATCTCTTGGTCATCATCAAACTCTTTCATTTCATTTTTTAAAAATTTGTTTATTTACTCTAATTTGTTATACATGACAGCAGAATTCATTTCAATTCATTGTACACAGATACAGCACAATTTTTCATGTCTCTGATTGTTTACAAAGTAGAGTCAAACCATTTGTGTCTTTATATATATACTTAGGGTAATGATGTTCATCTCATTTTACCATCTTTCCTAACAACATGCCTGCTCCCTTCCCCTCCTTCCCCTTTGCCCTATCTAATGTTCATCAAACTCTTTTCAAATGAAAAATATTCTCCAAAAATTCCATTTTTTAATTTATCGTGTTAAATGTACAACTCAAGCTAGGTACAAATTCCTTAAACTTACAGCTTTTAAAAAATGAGAACATATTTTAAAAATTGCATATGATGAACAAATCACAAGATACAGTTCAATTTTATAATATGAAGTTAATATGATGATGTTATTTTGCAGAAAATAAATGGATGCTGAGTTTAACAACAAAAGAAATAACCTAATGTCAATTTAATATTTAAGTATTATCCATGCCTGCATTTACTTTTTAAACGATGGGAAACTGAGTTCAGCTGTACATAATAATGAATAAAAGAGACAGAACTATTTACACCCCTCCGCACAGTAGATATAGAGGTAAGACAGTCCATGGCTAGAGCAGCAAACAAGGATGTGAGGCACATACCTTTGTAACCTTGTCCTTTCCTGCCTGGTACATTATAAGATAGCTATTACTGTTAAAGATTTGGCAGCACTATTTGATGTGGGGAAAAGGAAAAGGACAAAAGAACATGGGCCAACAGAGTCAACCCTATCTTAACAAGCTTTCCAGAGTCACTACTTTGGGACTTCTCCTAAGGCCTCCTGAGCCACACATATCATGCAATCACCCCCTCACTGAAAGGGAGACTAGAAAAGAAGAGTTTCAGCTGGCCAAATAGACTACCCAACAGGGTGTTTTAGTGAGGGAAAAGGGAACAAAGGAATATGGAAAAGTAATAATAAATTCTGCCTCAACTTTCAAAGCCAATTTTAAGCACTATGGCCAACTCTATCACATAAAGATCAAGTCAGCTCTTGGGTATTATGGAAATTTAGATCAAATAGATATCAAACTATGTAATCAAGAAGAGAAAAATTCTGCTGGGCATGGTGGCACACACCTGTAATCCCAGGGGCTTGGGAGGCTGAGGCAGAAGGATCTCGAGTTCAAAGCCACCGTCAACAAAAGTGAAGCACTAAGCAACTCAGTGAGACCCTGTCTCTAAAGAAAATACAAAAACAGAGCTGAGGATATGGCTCAGTGAATCCAGTGGCCGTGAGTTCAATCCTTGGTATCCACCCGCTGAGGAAAAAAAAAAAAAGAAGAGAAAAATTCTTAATTTGATAGTTTATTATCACAGTTACTGATAATGAATTATGTTTAAAGTTTGGAAGCTGAATAGGCAAATTGGTTCCCTCAGAAATATGATGTTATGAGTTCTCTAGTAATTGGAGAAATGCAAATCAAAACTACTCTAAGATTTCATCTCATGTTAGTCAGAATGGCAGTTATCAAGAATACAAACAACAATAAGTGTTGGTGAGGATGTGGGTCAAAAGGCACACTCATACATGGCTGATGGGACTGCAAATTGGTGCAACCAATCTGAAAAGCAGTATGCAGATTCCTTAGAAATCTTGGAATGGGACCAACTACCATTTGATCCAGCTATCCTACTTCTTGGTCTATACCCAAAAGAACACGTATGACTGCACATATGGTACGACACTTCACTGTGTACAAAATCAGCATACTATAGTGATGCAGCAACATCAATGTTTATAGCAGCTCAATTCACAATAGCTAAACTATGGAACCAACCTAGATGCCCTTCAATAGATGAGTAGATAAAGAAACTGTGGTATAGGGCTGGGATAGCTCAGTGGTATAGCTCAGTGGAGAGTGCTTGCCTCACATGCATGAGGCCCTGGGATCAATTCTCAGCACAACATAAAAATAAATAAATACAAATAAAGATATTGTGTCCATCTACAACTAAAAAAAATATTAAGAAAAAAAAGAAACTGTGGCATATATACACAATGGAATATTACTCAGAATTAAAAGAGAAGAAATTATGGCATTTGCAGGTAAATACATGGAGTTGGAGAATATCATGCTAAGTGAAGTAACCCAATCCCCCAAAACCAAAGGTTAAATGTTCTGATAAATGGATGCTGATCCATAATGGGGGGGGATGGGGAACTCTGATGGGGCAAAGGGGAGTCAGAGGAGGGGAGGGGGTATGGTACAGGAAAGATGGAACATGTATGACTGCACATATGGTACGACACTTCATTGTGTACAACCAGAGAAATGAAAAATTGTGCTGCACTTGTGTACGATGAATCAAAATGCATTCTGCATTCATATATACCTAATTAGAATAAATAAATAAATTAAAAAAAATAGGAATATGGTATTATGAATTCCTGCACCCCAAAATGCCAGGTAAGTTTTCAAATTATTCTACTTTTCTCTATTCCAATTATTATAAAAATGTTTTATTCATTCAGCAACACTCAATAAGAAATAAATAATATGGGTGTGTGGGGAGGGATTTTTCATGCAAAAGAGACCACCAAATATACCTGTGCCAAGATTTAAAGTAGTTGTCCAGATGAATACTTTCGTGTTAATATATTTTTAATTTTAGTTCTAAATGAACACTTAATAGAGCAAACAGAATTACAATATCTTTTTTTTTAATTTTTTATTGTTGGTTGTTCAAAACATTACATAGTTCTTGATATATCATATTTCACACTTTGATTCAAGTGGGTTATGAACTCCCATTTTTACCCCATATACAGATTGCAGAATCACATCAGTTACACATCCATTGATTTACATATTGCCATACTAGTGTCTGTTGTGTTCTGCTGCCTTTCCTATCCTCTACTATCCCCCCTCCCCTCCCCTCTTCTCTCTCTACCCCCTCTACTGTAATTCATTTCTCCCCCTTGTATTATTTTCCCTTTCCCCTCACTTCCTCTTGTATGTACTTTTGTATAACCCTGAGGGTCTCCTTCCATTTCCATGCAATTTCCCTTCTCTCTCCCTTTCCCTCCCACCTCTCATCCCTGTTTAATGTTAATCTTCTTCTCATGCTCTTCGTCCCTACTCTGTTCTTAGTTACTCTCCTTATATCAAAGAAGACATTTGGCATTTGTTTTTTAGGGATTGGCTAGCTTCACTTAGCATAATCTGCTCTAATGCCATCCATTTCCCTGCAAATTCTATGATTTTGTCATTTTTTAATGCAGAGTAATACTCCATTGTGTATAAATGCCACATTTTTTTTATCCATTCGTCTATTGAAGGGCATCTAGGTTGGTTCCACAGTCTTGCTATTGTGAATTGTGCTGCTATGAACATCGATGTAGCAGTGTCCCTGTAGCATGCTCTTTTTAGGTCTTTAGGGAATAGACCAAGAAGGGGAATAGCTGGGTCAAATGGTGGCTCCATTCCCAGCTTTCCAAGAAATCTCCACACTGCTTTCCAAATTGGCCCACCAGCAATGTACAAGTGTACCCTTTTCCCCACATCCTCGCCAGCACTTGTTGTTGTTTGACTTCATAATGGCTGCCAATCTTACTGGAGTGAGATGGTATCTTAGGGTGGTTTGGATTTGCATTTCTCTGACTGCTAGAGATGGTGAGCATTTTTTCATGTACTTGTTGATTGATTGTATGTCCTCTTCTGAGAAGTGTCTGTTCAGGTCCTTGGCCCATTTTTACAATATCTTTAAAACAACTGTTCAAAAACTACTACCTATGGATCTAGGGATGTAACTCTTAGTGGCAGAGCACATGCTCAGCATGACCAATGCCCTGGATTTGATCCCAGCATCCCCTACCCCTTGGAGCAGGGGGCCTGGAACTGTGCTTAGGTCAAATCCAGCTAATTATTTCTGTAAATAAAGGTTTAACTGAAATACAATTCTGTTCATCATTTACATATTGGCAATGACTGCTTTTGTGGTAGAATGACAGAACTGAGTAGTTGTGATACAGACTGTATGACCTATAAGACCTAACATATTTATTATCAGAAAATCTTTTTCAACTCTGCCCTTTAATATATCAATAACCATTTCTTAAAAATTAATGATATGAAGAAATTTCTGTTACAATACTTAAAGGTTATGATTGTGGTTGAATAAATAAAAACTTTCTATTAAAATTAGATGAAGAACTAAAATGAGGTTTTTATGAGAACAGTGAACATATTCAGCCCACACCAATAGGATGTAATTTAATAGGAGTAAGTTCAAATTACCATGCTTGAGTATAAAAACTGAACTAGTAGAAGGTTGGAATTGAAGAAAATAGAATATAACCATTGAAAAATAAATCAGATCCCATAGAAGAAAGTGATTCGAGATCAGAGATATCACCAGTTAGAGAAAAAGTAGTCTCAAACTGATAGAATCTTGTATTACGCTTTCCCTAGCCAAGTAGTGAAATAGTTTTTATTTTTTAAAACATGTTATCACCATTCTTTAAAAATAGCACTCAAATTATAACTCAATTGTAAATGAATAAGAAAAAAAATAATAAATGTAATATTTCATTATAATATTTGCAATTATCTTACAATTTAGGTACCTAAAGAAAAATGTGCCATCCTCATTAAAAAGATCATATACCATGATTAAGTTGATTTCATTCCAGACATGCAAGAACAGTTCAACATACAAGTCAATAAATATAATACATCACATATACAGAATCAAGAAAAAAAATCACATGATCATCTCAATAATTAAAAAAAAGACTTTGACAAAATTCAAGGTCCTTTCATGAAAAAAGTGATAAAGAAATATCATATCTCAATATAATAAAGGGTATATATGAAAACCCATAGCCAACATTATACTGAATGGGCGAAAATTGAAAGCATTTCCTATAAAATCAGGAAGAAGAGAAAAATGTAGACTCTCACCCTTCTTATTAACATCATCTTTGAAATTTTAGTGAGAAAAATTAGGCAAAAGACGGACGAAAAGGGATACAAATAAGAAAAGAAGAAATCAAATTCTCCCTGTTTACATATGATCCCATACTTAGAAGACTCTAAAGACATTACCAGAAGACTTGTATATTAAATAAATTTAGCAAAGTAGTGGAATACAAAATAAACAAACAAGAATCAATATCTTTTCTATATACCAACAACAAACTCACTAAGAAAGAAATCAGGAAAACAATTCTATTCATAATAGCTTAAAAAAAAATAAAATACCTAGGAATAAACCTACCTAACCAAGGCAGTGAAAGTCTTTTTAATGAAAATTATAAAACACTAAAGAAAATACTAAAAAATGGAAAGGACTAAAATGACCATGTTACCAAAAATGACCTACAGATTCAACAAAATCACGATCAAAATACCAATACAGTCTTTGCAGAGCTAAAAAAAAAAAAAAAATAATCCTAAAATTCATATGGAAGCACAAAAGACCTTGAATAGCCAAACAATCTTGAGCAAAAAGAGCAATGCTGGAGATATCCTGATACTCAATTTCAAAATATACTATAAGGGCCTGGGGCTGTGGCTCAGATGTAGAGCGCTTGTCTCACACGCATGAAGCCCTGGGTTCAATCCTCAGCACCATATAAAAACAAATAAATAAAAATAAAGGTACTGTGTCCAACTACAACTAAAAAATATATTTAGAAAAAACAAAATATACTAGAGTTATAGTAATTTAAGAAAACATGATACTAGCATGAAAACTGACATGTAGACTAATGGATTAGAATAGAGGACACAGAGACAATGCCACACAGCTACAGCCATCTGCTGAGAGCCATTGCCAAGTAGGAATGATGTATCGCAATTTCTTTGTCAGCCTACTCCATGTTGCTTAGAGGAAGGACTCTCCATGGTGGACCCAGGTCATTTGCAGTGACTTTGCATGAAAGGTGACCTTGCTCAAAGACCAGGGTGGATCCAGGTTTAGGGTGGATCAGGGTTTAGGGCGGATCGGGATTTAGTGCGGTTCCAGGTTTAAGGTGATTCCTGCTAGGAATAGGGCATATCCTGCTGCCTCAGGTGCCTTGAGTTCTCGCGGGATTCAGAGAGTATTTGGGATTCAGAGCCCGGTGGAGAGTGTGGATTTTGCCCAGAACGTGTTTGTAGAGTGCCGGTGTGAGTTCGGGAATAAAGAATTGCTGTTTGAATCTACAAGGCTGTGAGTGGCTCATGATTTTGTGCCCAGCCAGACTGCGGCAGCCATCTGATTTTTGACAAAAGTGCCAAAAACACACCTTGGAGAAAAGACAGCCTCTTTAACAAATGGTGCTGGGAAAGGTGGATGTACATAAGGGTTGAAACTAGATCTCTATCTCTTGCCCTGTACAAAAATCAACATGAAATGGATCAAAGACCTATATATAAGATCTTCTAGATGAAACCTCTAGAAGAAAACACAGGGGAAACAAATTAAGATACAAGCACAGGCAAGGACTTTCTAAACAACTCAGGAAGTAATAGCAAGAATCAACAAATGGAAAAGCATCAAATTAAAAACAGCAAAGGAAACAACTGAATGACATGATAGGTTCTGGTGGGGTGGGGAGAATCTTCCAACAGAAGTTTAACATCCAGAATATATAAAAAATTTTAAAAACTTAACACCAAAAAGACAATCCAATCAATGGGCACATGAACTGAACAGACACTTTTCAAAAGAAGAAGTACAAATGGTCAACAATTAGATGAAAAAATGTTCAATGTCATTAGCTATCAAGAAATGCAAATCAAAACTATACTGAGATTTCATCTCACCCCAGTCAGAATGGTTATGATCAAGAATAAAAAAACAATAATGATTACATAGGGGGTGAAAAAAAATATACACTGTTGATGGGAATGTAAATTAGTATAGTCACTAGGGAAATGAGTATGGAGATTCCTCAAAAAACTAAAAATAGAACAACCACATGATTCAACTATACTATTATTCAGTATATATCCAAAGGAATTAAAGTTAGCATATCATAAAGATATATGCATAGCCATGTTTGTGGTGGCACAATTCATAATAGCTAAGATATAGAATCAACTGTAGGTAACAACAACACATGAACAGATAAATACACACACACACACACACACACACACACAATACAGCATTATTTAGCCATAAAGAAGAATGAAATGATGTCAATTTAAGGAAAATGGAGGAATCTGGAGATCATCATGTTAACAAGGCTCAAAAAGACAAGTATCAAATGTTTCTCATATGTGGAATACAATAAAGAAAAAAGGACAACACAAAATTAGAAGGCAGACTATTAGAGATGAAGAAAGGATCAGGGGAAGGGGCTAAAGGAGGGAAAGAATAGGTAATGGGGAAGTGGATATAATCGAAGTATGTTATATGGATGTATGAATATTCTATAATGAAACCCATTAGTCTGTATACTGAATGGGCGAAAATTGAAAAGGACAACACAAAATTAATATAATTAGTCTGTATAGTTAAAATGCATTAACAAAGAGAAAGTCCACTAAACCTGTATATGTCCTTCTTTGAAGAATACAAATTTCATGCCTATAAAAAGTCAATGCAAGAATTGAGGTGTGATAGTCAATCAACTCTAATTCATATGCACACTCCTTCATTCCTTTCTAGGTATAGCATACTAAATAAATATTACTCTAAACCTGGAGTTTATGATCTTATTTCCTACAAGAGTTCAGATATTTAAAACCTGTGAATTTTAATTGACAGCACACTTAATATGTCACTTGTTGAAATATGTTTTAAAAACTAATTTTGTGGTTGTAACTTAAAACTACTATATTTCTGATCTACATGCATATATGTTTATAAATTAATACACCTCTAGAAGGATACATAAGAATATGGCTTTTAGGTCAATACTACACTTTTTTTCATTATAAGAATGTTGGGTTAAACACTAATCAGTGCCGAGAAAATATTGCAGAGAGATAAAACAAATGGAATAGAATAGGAGAGACAGAGGCAAACCCCATAAATAGAGTTACCTCATACTAGAAAAAGATGCCATAAATATACATTAGAGAAAACGTAGCCTCTTCAACAAAGTACTGGGAAAACTAGAAATCCATATGTAGTAAAATGAATTTTAACCCCTATCTCTCACCCTGCACAAAATTCAACTCAGAGTATATCAATGATGTAGGCATTAGATCAGAGACCCTGTGCTTACCAGAAGAACATGTAAGCCCAACTCTCCATGCAATTGACTTAGGAATCTACTTTCTCAACAAGACTCCTGAAGTCCAAGAAGTAAATTAAGAATAAACAAATGGGATGAAATCAAACTAAAAAGCTTCTTCTTAGCAAAAGAAATACTCAATTACGTGAAGAGAGAGCCTACAGAATGGGAAAAAATCTTTGACACCTGCATCTCTGATACAGCATTAATCTCCAGGATATATTTAACCCCAAAAATAAAAATTAAAAAAAAAAAAAACCTCAACTAATAAATGGGCAAAAAAACTGAATGGCACTTAACAGAAGAAGAAATATGAATGGTCAAAAAATATATGAAAAATGCTCAATTCACATTAGCTAAGCTATCAAGCCAACCTAAGTGCCCTTCAACAGATGAATGATAAAGAAAGTGTGGTATATATACACAATGGAAAATTACTCAGCCTTGAAGAAGAATGAAATTATGGCATTTGCAGGTAAATATCTGGAGCTGGAGACTATCACACTAAGTGAAATAAGCCAGTCCTCCCAAAACAAAGGCTGAATGAATGTTCTCTGATATGTGGTTGCTAACACACAATAAGGATGTATGTGGCAAAGAAGAATAGAAGTTCATTGGATTAGACAAACAGAAGGAAGGG
Organism: Marmota monax; assembly: GCF_021218885.2. Taxonomy (NCBI): domain Eukaryota; kingdom Metazoa; phylum Chordata; class Mammalia; order Rodentia; family Sciuridae; genus Marmota; species Marmota monax. The sequence continues at coordinate 7,918,530 of NW_026693934.1, read as the reverse complement.
AAAGGAGGTGGGATGGCAATAGGAAAGATGGATATGCTTTCCTACGTTCATATATGAATATACTGTAGTGGCACCCCCTTTCTCCACAAAAGAGTCTTAACTGGGCTTCTCCAGAAATCTTCACCAAGGCTGATTTTAGGACTGTCAGCAAAAGAGTCTCTAAAGATTTCAGTGTAGATAAACTTCCAATTTTCGTGTTGCCCTGTTTTACGTGGCCACTGGCGGGGAAGAAATCAGCACTTCAGGTGCTGCACAGCCCCTTACTAGTTTTTCACAAATATGTATCTAGTATAGTAGTTTGTAGAAATGTGTAAACAGGCCTCTGGCCTTAAGCTAGAGCTTCACAGAGATGTCTACATTTCTAAGATAAGAGAAGTTACCAATTGGGCTCCATGGCAACAGCTGGCAGGGGGAGGAAAGAAAGGAGAAAAGAAGCTTTCCCCTTCTCCTGTGTTCTTGATGGATTAACTTGCCCAGAACAGTGAAAGAAAAAAATTGCTTTTATGTGGACTTCTGTAGACTGTAAACTTTAGAGTCCCTCCCCTTACATGCTTACATTCTGAAACTACCTGAACTCAGGGTACAGAGGATTGATAGATTATAGCAAAAGCTGTGCCCTCTGAGCCTGGCTGCAGCCAAATAAAACTGTTTACAGTTATGTTTGGTGCCTTGTCTCCTCTGCCCCTGAAAAATGCGATCAGTGAAATGCCACATCATATACAACAACAAAAATGGGATCCTAATTGGAATAAGTTATACTCTGCGTATGTATAATATGTAAAAATACACCCTCCTCATGTATATCTAAAAACAACAACAACAAAAAAGCTTTCCAAAAGAATGTGGTAATGAGGGAAATACAGAGTGGGACCTGGACACTTCCCTTACCTCCAAATCTTAGAAGAATGGCCTTGGTTATAAAATAAAGGAAAGTACTCTTAAAACACCTGAAGAAATTTACCTGTGCAGCAGGCATGCAAACTATCATATATATATTTCTACAAAGTATAGGCATAGTGCTGTCCTGCACTGTATCCCAGCCCACAGTTGCCAAGTTAGTAAGTAATAAATAGTCTAAAACTTCTCTGTTGAGTCCGCCAAGTTTTGTCCTTTGGGATCAGTAAACAGTTTAGTTGGGGCATTTGCAATCCTGAGGTTGAACAAAGAATAATCTAAACATTAGTATTTTTTTTTATAAAGCTATAATAATCTAAACAACAGTGTTTGCATAAGAATATATAAGGAGCAATAGAGCATAATACACTTGAAAAATAAATCCAGTTATATAGGATCAAATGATTTTTGACAAAGGTGCCAAAGTAACTGGAGAGATGGACAGTTTTTTAAAACTTTTTAACAAATAGTAATAGAATAATTGGAATTCCATATGGAAAAATAAAACAAAATCCTGAACCCATGTCTTATATCACGTACAAAAGTTAAGTAGAAATGTATCACAGAGCAAAACTATAAAACTTGTAGAAGAAAACAGGAAAAATATCTTATGACCTTTGGAAACAAAACCTATGAAAAACTGATAAATGTATCTTTTAGAGACATTTTAAGGCAAGCCACAGACGTGGAGAAAATATAAAGGACTATATAAACAACTTTTATACTCAATAATAACACAATTTTTTTTAAATGAGCAAAAGATTTGAGCAGATGTTTCATCAACAAAAATGTGCAAATAGCCAGAAAGCACAAAAAAATGTAGTCAATATTATTAGTCATCTAAAAATTCCATGTTAAAACTACAATGAGATACCATTACAAACCTAACAGAAGCTCTAAAACTAAAAGAACTTAAAATGCTAAATGGTGGCCGGAATACAGTGACTAGAATTCTTAAGCATTTGCTCTTGGAAATGAAAAACATATACCTAATTTAAAAATTTACACAGTAGTCTCTTATTTATGTCATAAATTTATCAGATGTCTTCATAATCCCATTCAATATTTACCTAAGAGAACTAAAAATATGTTCACAGACCTCCATGAGACTGTTTTCAATAGTTTTAATCATAATCATCAAAAACTTAAACAATCCATCTGTCCATCAACTAATAAATGGACATACAATTGTGGTATATCCATATAAACCTACTGAGTGTCAAAAGGTAATGACATATTGCAACAACACAGATCAATCATAACATTGGGAAAGCCAAACAAAAATGTTTTATACTTTATGATTTTAATTATAGGGCAGTCTGGAAAAGGAAAACTGAAGAGACAGAAATCATACCCATGACTGTATGGTGTACAAGGTAAGAAGAGTAGATGGAAGAGGAGGGGATAGTGATTGGAGGAGGCAACTCTGTCTTTCATAGATTTGAGCAATATTTATTTCTGGATCTGGATGCTGGTTATACAGGAGTGTTCCCCTGTGAAAAATTCATAGAGCACTTTCTATACATGATATACTTTAATAAAAATTTACTTTAAAAAATCAGGCCCTCCCCCTGCGCCGGCAAAGTAGAGGGAACTGTGACCACGCACAGAGCAGGCCCAGCGGCCTGCTGAGGGGCAGAGCCGCCCCCCACCCCCCGCGCCTGCCAGGTAGGGGAACTGTGACCACCAACAGAAAAGGCCCAGTGGCCCGCGGCGGGACAGAGCTTCCAATCACTCCTGCAAGGTAGGCGGGCCTGCGACCCACCGGCAGAAGAGGAGCAGCGGCCTGCTGAGAGGCAGAGCCGCCCCCTCCCTCTGCGCCGGCAAGGTAGAGGGAACTGTGACCACCCACAGAGCAGGCCCAGCGGCCTGCTGAGGGGCAGAGCCGCCCCCCACCCCCCGCGCCTGTCAGGTAGGCGGAACTGTGACCACTGACAGAAAACGCCCAGTGGCCCGCGGAGTTGCAGAGCTTCCAATCACTCCTGCAAGGTAGGCGGGCCTGCGACCCACCGGCAGAAGAGGAGCAGCGGCCTGCTGAGAGGCAGAGCCGCCCCCTCCCCCCAGCGCCTGCAAGGTAGACGGAACTGTGACCACCATCAGAACAGGCCAGACCTGCAACCGAGAGACAGAACAGGCCCAGTGGCCTGAGGAAGGGTAGAGCCGCCCCCCCCCCCCGCGCCTGCAAGTTAGGCGCACCTGCGACCCACTGGCAGTACAGCCCCAGAGGCCTGCAGAGGGGCAGTGCCGCTGCCTGCGCCTGCAAAGTAGACAGAACTGTGACCACCGACAGAACAAGCCTAGCGGCCCGCAGAGGGACAGAGCCGCCGCCCGCGCCTGCGAGGGAGACTTTGCAACTATACAAGACCAATATAAATATATAGGGGGAAAATTCAATAGCACAACAGTTTCACCAAGTAGAAAGGAACGCGAACAGTATGAAGAGACAAGGAAAGAAAGGACCACAAGCATTGCAGGTCAACTCAACGTTAGAAGAGGTAATAGCTGCAGCAGATGGAATGTCAGATAAAGAATTCAGGATATACATGCTTCAGATGATCTGGAGTCTCAAGGAAGACATCAGACAGCAAAATCAGACAATGAAAGATCACTTCAACAATGAATTACATAAACAAATCCAAGAATCAAAAGATCAACTATACAGGGAAATAGAGGTTATAAAAAACAAACAAACACAAATCCTAGAAATGCAGGAAGCAATAAGCCAACTTAAAAACTCAATTGAGAATACTACCAGCAGAGTAGAACACTTAGAAGACAGAACATCAGACAATGAAGATAAAGTATTTCAACTTGAAAAGAACATAGACAGCTCAGCAAGACTGTTAAGAAACCATGAGCAGAACATCCAAGAAATATGGGATAACATCAAGAGACCAAATTTAAGAGTCATTGGGATACAGGAAGGGACAGAGTTTCAAACCAAAGGAATGAGCAATCTATTCAATGAAATAATACGAGAAAACTTCCTAGACTTGAAGAATGAGACAGAACCCCAAATCCTAGAAGCCTACAGGACTCCGAATGTGCAAAATCATAAGAGACCCACACCTAGACACATTATAATGAAGATGCCCAACATACAAAATAAGGAGAGAATTTTAAAAGCTACAAGAGAAAGGAAGCAGATCACATTTAGGGGTAAGCCAATCAGGATAACAGCTGATCTTTCAACACAGACTCTGAAAGCTAGAAGATCCTGGAATAACATATTTCAAACACTGAAAGAAAATGGGTTCCAACCAAGAATTGTGTTTCCAGCGAAATTAAGCTTCAGGATGGAAGATGAAATTAAAACCTTCCACGATAAACAAAAGTTAAAAGAATTTGCAGCTAGAAAACCATCTCTTCAAAACATTCTTGGCAAAACATTACAGGAAGAGGAAATGGAAAATAACAATGAAAACCAACAGTGGGAGGTAGGACACTAAAGGGGGGAAAATAACCAAAGAGGAAAACAAACCATGTTTAGTAACATAAATAAACAAATATGGCTGGAAGAACAACCCATATCTCAATAATAACCCTAAATGTTAATGGCTTAAACTCACCAATCAAGAGACACAGGCTAGTAGAATGGATCACAAAACAAGACCCAACAATATGCTGCCTACAGGAGACGCATTTGATAGGAAAAGACATACATAGGCTGAAGGTGAAAGGTTGGGAAAAATCATATCACTCATATGGACTTCGGAAACAAGCAGGAGTATCCATACCCATATCAAATAAAATAGATTTCAAGCCAAAGTTAATCAAAAGGGATAAAGAGGGACACTACATACTGCTCAAGGGAACCATACACCAACAAGACATAACAATCATAAATATATATGCCCCAAACAATGGTGCAGCTATGTCATTCAAACAAACTCTTCTCAAGTTCAAGAGTCTAATAGACCACCATACAATAATCATGGGAGACTTCAACACACCTCTATCACCACTGGACAGATCTTCCAAACAAAAGTTGAATAAGGAAACTATAGAACTCAATAACACAATTAATAACCTAGACTTAATTGACATATATAGAATATACCACCCAACATCAAGCAGTTACACTTTTTTCTCAGCAGCACATGGATCCTTCTCAAAAATAGATCATATATTATGTCACAGGGAAACTCTTAGACAATATAAAGGAGTAGAGATAATACCATGCATCCTATCTGATCATAATGGAATGGAACTGAAAATCAACGATAAAAGAAGGAAGGGAAAAGAATACATCACTTGGAGAATGAACAATAGGTTACTGAATGATCAATGGGTTATAGAAGACATCAAGGAAGAAATTAAAAAATTCTTAGAGATTAATGAAAACACAGACACAACATATCGGAATCTATGGGACACATTGAAAGCAGTTCTAAGAGGAAAATTCATTGCTTGGAGTTCATTCCTTAAAAAAAGAAAAAACCAACAAATAAATGATCTCATACTTCATCTCAAAATCCTTGAAAAAGAAGAGCAAAACAACAGCAAAAGAAGTAGAAGGCAAGAAATAATTAAAATCAGAGCTGAAATTAATGAAATCGAAACAAAAGAAACAATTGAAAAAATTGACAAAACTAAAAGTTGGTTCTTTGAAAAAATAAACAAAATCGACAGACCCTTAGCGATGCTAGCGAAGAGAAGAAGAGAGAGAACTCAAATTACTAGCATACGGGATGAAAGAGGCAATATCACAACAGACACTTCAGAAATACAGAAGATAATCAAAAATTATTTTGAATCCTTATACTCCAATAAATTAGAAGATAGTGAAGGCATAGATAAATTTATTAAGTCATATGATCTGCCCAGATTGAGTCAGGAGGATATAGACAACCTAAACAGACCAATATCAATTGAGGAAATAGAAGAAACCATCAAAAGACTACCAACTAAGAAAAGCCCAGGACCGGATGGGTATACAGCAGAGTTTTACAAAACCTTTAAAGAGGAACTAATACCAATACTTTTCAAGCTACTTCGGGAAATAGAAAAAGAGGGAGAACTTCCAAATTCATTCTACGAGGCCAACATCACCCTGATACCTAAACCAGACTAAGACACTTCAAAGAAAGAAAACTACAGACCAATATCTCTAATGAACCTAGATGCAAAAATCCTCAATAAAATTCTGGCCACTCAGATACAAAAACTTATCAAAAAAATTGTGCACCATGATCAAGTAGGATTCATCCCTGGGATGCAAGGCTGGTTCAATATACGGAAATCAATAAATGTTATTCACCACATCAATAGATTTAAAAATAAGAATCATATGATCATCTCGATAGATGCGGAAAAAGCATTCGACAAAGTACAGCATCCCTTTATGTTCAAAACTCTAGAAAAACTAGGGATAACAGGAACATACCTCAATATTGTAAAAGCAATCTATGCTAAGCCTCAGGCTAGCATCATTCTGAATGGAGAAAAATTGAAGGCATTCCCTCTAAAATCTGGAACAAGACAGGGATGCCCTCTCTCACCACTTCTGTTCAACATAGTTCTCGAAACACTGGCCAGAGCAATTAGACAGACGAAAGAAATTAAAGGCATCAAAATAGGAAAAGAAGAACTTAAATTATCACTATTTGCAGATGACATGATTCTATACCTAGCAGACCCAAAAGGGTCTACAAAGAAACTATTAGAGCTAATAAATGAATTCAGCAAAGTGGCAGGATATAAAATCAACACGCATAAATCAAAGGCATTCCTGTATATCAGCGACAAAGCCTCTGAAATGGAAATGAGGACAACCAATCCATTCACAATATCTTCAAAAAAAATAAAATACTTGGGAATCAACCTAACAAAAGAGGTGAAACACTTATACAATGAAAACTACAGAACCCTAAAGAGAGAAATAGAAGAAGATCTTAGAAGATGGAAAAATATACCCTGTTCATGGATAGGCAGAACAAACATCATCAAAATGGCGATATTACCAAAAGTTCTCTATAGGTTTAATGCAATGCCAATCAAAATCCCAACGGCATTTCTTGTAGAAATAGAGAAAGCAATCATGAAATTCATATGGAAAAACAAAAGACCCAGAATAGCAAAAACAATGCTAAGCAGGAAGTCTGAATCAGGCGGTATAGCGATACCAGACTTCAAACTATACTACAGAGCAATAGTAACAAAAACAGCATGGTACTGGTACCAAAACAGGCGGGTGGACCAATGGTACAGAATAGAGGACTCAGAAACCAATCCACAAAACTACAACTACCTTATATTTGATAAAGGGGCTAAAAGCATGCAATGGAGGAAGGATAGCATCTTCAAAAAATGGTGCTGGGAAAACTGGAAATCCATATGCAACAAAATGAAACTGAATCCCTTTCTCTCGCCATGCACAAAAGTGAATTCAAAATGGATCAAGGAGCTTGATATCAAATCAGAGACACGCCGTCTGATAGAAGAAAAAGTTGGCTATGATCTACATACTGTGGGGTCGGGCTCCAAATTCCTCAATAGGACACCCATAGCACAAAAGTTAATAACTAGAATCAACAAATGGGACTTACTCAAACTAAAAAGTTTTTTCTCAGCAAAAGAAACAATCAGAGAGGTAAATAGAGAGCCTACATCCTGGGAACAAATCTTTACTCCTCACACTTCAGATAGAGCCCTAATATCCAGAGTATACAAAGAACTCAAAAAATTAGACAATAAGAGAACAAACAACCCAATCAACAAATGGGCCAAGGACCTGAACAGACACTTCTCAGAGGAGGACATACAATCAATCAACAAGTACATGAAAAAATGCTCACCATCTCTAGCTGTCAGAGAAATGCAAATCAAAACCACCCTAAGATACCATCTCACTCCAGTTAGATTGGCAGCCATTATGAAGTCAAACAACAACAAGTGCTGGCGAGGATGTGGGGAAAAGGGTACACTTGTACATTGCTGGTGGGACTGCAAATTGGTGCAGCCAATTTGGAAAGCAGTATGGAGATTTCTTGGAAAGCTGGGAATGGAGCCACCATTTGACCCAGCTATTCCCCTTCTTGGTCTATTCCCTAAAGACCTAAAAAGAGCATGCTACAGGGACACTGCTACATCGATGTTCATAGCAGCACAATTCACAATAGCTAGACTGTGGAACCAACCTAGATGCCCTTCAATGGATGAATGGATAAAAAAAATGTGGCATTTATACACAATGGAGTATTACTCTGCATTAAAAAATGACAAAATCATAGAATTTACAGGGAAATGGATGGCATTAGAGCAGATTATGCTAAGTGAAGCCAGCCAATCCCTAAAAAACAAATGCCAAATGTCTTCTTTGATATAAGGAGAGTAACTAAGAACAGAGTAGGGTCGAAGAGCATGAGAAGAAGATTAACATTAAACAGGGATGAGAGGTGGGAGGGAAAGGGAGAGAGAAGGGAAAATGCATGGAAATGGAAGGAGACCCTCAGAGTTATACAAAAGTACATACAAGAGGAAGTGAGGGGAAGGGGAAAAATAATATAAGGGGGACAAACGAATGTCAGTAGAGGGAGCAGAGAGAGAAGAGGGGAGGGGGGGGAGGGGAGGGGGGATAGTAGAGGATAGGAAAGGCAGCAGAATACAACAGACACTAGTATGGCAATATGTAAATCAATGGATGTGTAACTGATGTGATTCTGCAATCTGTATATGGGGTAAAAATGGGAGCTCATAACCCACTTGAATCAAATTGTGAAATATGATATATCAAGAACTATGTAATGTTTTGAACAGCCAACAATAAAAAATTAAAAAAAAAAAATCAGAAGAGATTTCCTAAAAGGAGGTTTAAGTTCATATTATTTGTTGCACATAAAATAACCACATCCTAACTTAGTGATTTCATATATTTTGATACTTATAAAGAATATCTTAATATTATAAAATATAAGAGAATGTCATTAATTTTGTGTCAAGTTGACTGGGCTAAGGGATATCCAGAAAACTGGTAAAACATTCTGGGTGTGTCTGTGAAGGGATGTCAGAAGAGATTAGCATTTGAATCAGAAAGAATGTGAGAAGAAGATCAACATTAAAAGGGGGGAGGGAAAGAGAGAGAGAAGGGAAATTGCATGGTAAAGGAAGGAGACCCTCATTCGTATACAAAATTACATATAAGAGAAAGTGAGGGGAAAGCAGAAAAAAAAAACAAGAGAGACAAATGAATTACAGTAGATGGGGTAGAGAGAGAAGATTGGAGGGGAGGGGAGTGCAGGGGAGGGGGGATAGTAGAGGATAGGAAGGGCAGCAGAATACAACAGACACTAGTATGGCAGTATGTAAAAAAGTGGATGTGTAACCGATGTGAATCTGCAATATGTATACGGGGTAAAAATGGGAGTTCATAATCTGCTTGAATCAAATGTATGAAATATGATATGTCAAGAGCTTTGTAATGTTTTGAACAACTAATAATAAAAAAATTTTTTAAAAATTAAAAAAAAAAAAACTAAGTAAAGAAATATGTCTTTACCAATGTAGGTAGACATCATCCAATCCCTGCAGAGCATGAACAGAAGAATTAAAACAGTGGAGCAAGGGCGCATTTGATCTCTCCTTGAGCTGGGGCATGGGTCTTTTTGCTCTTGGACATTTGTGCTCCTGATTTTGTGGCCTTCAGACTTGGACTGGATTATAACCCTGGGTTTCTTGGGTTTCCAGCTTGCTAGCAGCAGATCAGGGGAATTCTCAGCCTCCATAACTGCATGAGCCAACACTTGACAATAAATCTCTACCTACCTATCTTGCTATTTAGCTATCTATTAATGTATCTATCCTGTTGGTTCTGTTTCTCTAGAAAAACCCTGAGTAATGGAATAATACTTTCATGTCCATTAATTTTTTAAAATCAACATGGTTCATTGACCATAGTTCCCGCCACCCCCACACCCCCCGCCCACCTTTGGGTACCGGGGATTGAACTCAGGGTCGCTTGACCACTGAACCACATCCCCAGCCCTATTTTGTATTTTATTTAGAAACAGGGTCTCACTGAGTTGTTTAGCACCTCATTTTCGCTAAGGCTAGCTTTGAACTCTTGATCCTCCTGCCTCAGCCTCCTGAGTAGATGGGATTATAGGTATATGCTACCACACCTGGCATGACCATAGTTTTAATTTTTAAAAGGCTACAGAGTAGGAGAGCTTAGAATAAAGAGTAATCCCTCTACCTTTATCCTTCCTCACCTCCAGTTCCAATACTATTCCTGAAGGCAACCTTGATAATCTTCAATAATAGACTTATAATTCAACTTTGTTATTCATCAACTATAGATATTATTTATTGACTTCCATGGAAACAGAAAATCATACACACATGTTCTTTACTTTCAGCCTGAGTAAAGAAAAAAAAAAAAAATCTGAGGCCAGAGTACTGGGCTCCAACTGGCAGTTGTTATGAAGAACTTTTAAGAGGAGAAGATTGATTTTTCAAAGTTCCCCTGATGATTCCAATACACAATCAAAGCTGGTACAGACTGAATCAGAGAAGAAAAAGACTTAAATACATTTACTTTCCTATTATTATAAAATTTAAAACAAATCCATAATTATTTTGCACTGTGCATTAAAAAAGTTGAGTTCTTGATTAAATTGTTTGCTAAGACAAATAATTTTACCAAAATGCTCCATGTTTTGTTTTGATAGTTCCAAAGTCTATTAATTGTATCTAACATGCTTATCAAAGGAAACCACATTTACTAAAATATATTTTATAAAATACTGTATTCATAAATAAATTAATTGTTTACCATAGAAAGTTGATTTTAACATTCAGATAATAATTTATTATGACCTCATAATGAACTCATTGATCTAGCTCTAATTACCTCAATAAATAGAAAAAGATGGTAGATTCTCACAAAATTAGGATCATGACTAAAGAGACATTTCCTTTTCTCAACTAAGATAAAATGACTAACAGACCAACTTTGAAACAAAATGAAAAATCTTGATTTATTACCACATCCAATTATGAAAGAAGATCTGGCTTCCTACTAAAGAACACTTGGTTCACTTCAAGTACCCTCCTACATTACCTCCTCCTTTTTCCAGTTATAATAATGATACTACCACTCATCACATTTATAATTTTAGAGACTATATTTAAGCTTCTAATGTTAGTTCTGTGAACTTCAGACCACTGGTTCTCAAATTTGACTACATACTGGAGTCACCTGGCAGTTAATATAATAAACTGATACCTTATACATACACAAACACCCCTGAGCAAGCATTACACACACTCACACACACACACACACATATATTCTGATTTAAAAGGTGTGATGCAGTTTGATGAAGTCTGGGCATTAAGATTTTGAAATTTTCATATGCAACAAAGGTTGAGAACTCCTACGTAGAATGAAGATTTTCTTCATTCATCTGTGCCTCTCAATTTCCATCATTTCTATTTTTTAAAAAAACATTTTTCAGGAGCTGGAGCTGGAGCTCAGTGATAGAGTGTCTGCCTCGCAGGTGTGAGGCCCTGGGTTCGATCCTCAGCACCACATAAAAATAAAATAAATAAAGATACTATGTCCATCTACAACTAAAAAAAATTTTTAAAAAGCATGAGAAAAAAATTTTTTTCAGGTTCACAAAATTTAGGTTATACTTCATCATAATAATAATACTGCCAGACTCTGAATATAAAGCAAATTCTAAAAAAGAAATATTAAAATAAAACATATCATGTACAGTCTTGGGATTTACAAACACATTAGAACAGAACCAAGCAGCACTCTCGGGTTTTATTTCTTTCCTCCTCATTTCATGTCAAGATCAGAAGAAGTCTCTTTTACACTCAATTAACTTCTCAAAATCATATTTATTTTAGTCCACCTAATGTTTAGACCCTGATTTTCTTATCTTGTTTTTTGTTTTTCCTAAGCTTTCTAACCATCTTTTTTGAGATATGATACATGTCTGTTTTACGAGGGCCCAATATTATCCTAACTTTAATTAATTCTAATTAAAATTTTTATCCCAATGTTCTTGGATACAATTGAATTCATATTTTAATATGATCTAATTGCTTTTTTTTTTTTTTTGCCTGTGGAGAGATGTTATCTACAGATTTTACTCAATGGGCTTTTGGGTCAGTTTTGCTCTTTTCTGTATCCTAAGTCTTCCGCTCTGTATTCATCTTTGTTTTTGCTTAATCCTCAACTATCCCCAAAATAAATTGCCTTTATCTCATCATTTATCTCCTCACATTTTCGTATGTGAAAAATGGCTATTTTGATATCAGTCTGTGGACAGTTTGTTTGGGTTTCAAATTCTCAGTTGAAATTTATTTTCCTTCAAAACTTTGATATAACTGCCCCCATTGGCCTATAAGTCATATTTGCTATTTTATATTTTTAATTATTATTTTTCTTTAGAAGTTTTTTGGATCTTCTTTATAATCTTAGTATTTTAACTTTTTTTTTTAATGCTAGGGATTGAACCCCAGACATATTAAACCACTGAGTCACAAACCCAGGCCTTTTTATTTTTTGAGACAGGGTCTCACTAAGTTGCTTAGGTCCTCACTAAGTTGCTGAAGCTGGCTTTGAACCTGAAATCCTCCTGCCTGAACCTCCTGAACCACTGGGATTACAAATGTGTACCACTGCGCCACTGGTGATATTTTCAAATTTCCTAAGAATGTGTTTCCTTCATTCTGTCTGGTATTCAGACTTTTTAACTTGGAAATTCCTGTCTTTCTGTATCTTCCACTAAAAATATTCTATATTTATTCCATGTGTATGTACTAGACACTATTATAGATCTAAGATTATAGTAATATTCAAAATTAACAAAAATCTTGCTCTCATGGGACAAATATTTTAATGAGGGGCACAGTACACAAAATAATGTTAGTGGGAGGCGGAGGCAGGTGGATTGAAAGTTGTAAGACAGCCTGAGTTCAATTTTTTTTTTTTAAGTTTAAGGTATACTGCAGTAAATAATTTAAAATGGGTTAAAATTTAACAACAAAGCAAGAAAGCAAAATACTAAATATTGGAGAAGAAAGAGTAAAAATTTACACAGAGTGACCAAGGAAGCTCTCATAGGTGAATGTTGATTAAAGATCTGAAGTGAGCAAAGAAGTGAGGGATGAGGATAAGGGTAATGATGGGACATTATTCTAGACAAAGAAAAAAATAAGTGAAAAAGGTTTGGAGACAGATGCGTGTCTGGAGGAGCAAAGGGAAATGAATAAGGGAGCATAGGAGATGAGGTCTAGTGAATCTTGGTTAGGACTCTGGCTTTCATTCTAAATGAGATGGAGAACTATCAATTGGGACATGAGATCACTAATGTTTAAAAGGATGATTCTGACTGTTCTGTTGAAAACACATTATAAGAGAAAAGAAGAGTTGGAAGAAAACATTTAGAAGCCTATTTAATAATCTAGGGTAGAGATAATGATGGTTTTAAAATAGGTTATAGCACTGAGGATAGTGCAAAAAGATCAAACTGTTTATATGCTGAAGGTATGATAGACAGGATATACTGTACGGTAGACCTTCAGTATGAAAAAACGGAATAAAAATCAATCCAAGGTTACTATCCTGAGGAAATGAAAGAATAAAGATCAATAACCAAAATTATAGGCAATTAGAGCAACTAGGTTCTGACAGAATTTGTTTTAGTTTTAAGTCTGAGCAATCTATTAGACATCTCAGTGGAATAATCAAATTGGCCTAGAGTTATAAATTTGGGATCCATCAGTATACAGATAACATCTTCAACGTCGAGACTTGATGAAATCTCCTAGAGAAAGCATAAAAAGAAAAAAGACAGAAGGTCCAAGGACCATGCATGATATGGGACACTGATCATTTAGGAGAAGGAATCAATAGTAAGCACTTGCAGAAGAGACTAAGAGCAGCAAGGAAGTGATACCCCAATTGTGGTGGTATTAGTGATCTATGATTCCTCTCTACAAAAAGTAACTATTAAACTATACAGAATTTCCAAAACAACCATTTCAGAGCTATAGATTGATATAGAAAACAAACTCAGGAATGTTTATTCTTTCGGATTTTTTTCTTTTTCTTTCTTTTTTTTGTAGTGCTGAGACTTAAACCCAGGGCTTGTGCATGTAAGGCATGTACTCTACCACGGAGCTACCACCCTGCCCCCTCTCAAGAATGTTAACTCTTGAAAACCTGCTATAGCTTCAGCTACAAACAAAAGAAATCTGGCCTTTTTGCTTGAGGACTGGTCCAATCTGAACCTCACTCCCTCTCAACTTTCTTGGAAAGAAAAATAGTTTGTTTTCACTCTTTGTGGTAAAATATAAATCACAATATTTACCATCTTAACAATCTTTAAGTGTGCAGTTCAGCAGTGTTAAGTACATTCATACTGATTAGCAAGCAATCTCCAGAACTGTTTTCATCTTGTAAAACTCAAACTCTATATCTATTAAACAATAGTGTCCCACTTCCCAGAACCCTATCTCTAGACAACCATCATTTAGTACTCTAAGAACAGTAGTTTTACAACCTTCGGGTTAACAGTGAAAAGTAACAACTTTGCCACCAGAAGAATTGGCCTCATTTAGAGATGGAGGACAAAAAGAAACACTCATGGTTTTAGTTCTTAAAAGTGGTGGACTTAAACTAATTGCCATGGCCACCTGTAATCCCAGCAACTCAGGACTCTGAGGAAGGAAGATCACAAGTTTGAGGCTAGCCTAGGCAATTTATTGAGAGCCTGTCTCAAAATAAAAGAGGTGAGTATGTAACTTAGGTGTAGACTGCTTGCCTAACACACGTGAGGTCCTGGGTTGTTTTAAGAAGTGGTAGATTTACATTAAAGTAGTTATTAAACTTTAAGCAAGTAACAGATTGGGATATAAAATGACATACCAAAATAACAAATTTTAAAGTTTTCATTGTATAACAAATACATTGGAATAAACATTAGAGTATTAAACTAGGCAATAATTATGTGAGAATATGTTGGCATTCTACCTCGAAAGTAAATTACCCATTGGGCTGTGGATGTGGCTCAAGCGGTAACGTGCTCACCTAGCATGCGTGCGGCCCGGGTTCGATCCTCAGCACCACATACAAACAAAGTTGTTGTGTCCTCTGATAACTAAAAAATTTTAAAAATTTTTAAAAAATTAAAAAAAGAAAGTAAATTACCCTATTATAAAATATAGGTGAAAAAAATAGTAGACTTAAATAAACAGGGAACATCTACAGCTCTACTCATCCAAGGTTACAGTCTCACTAGGGGCAAGCAGCAGACCCAGAAATTTAATGGAAACTCTTGGAAATGAGAGAATCACAGAGGGCTGAAATAAGCTGTCTACACATCTCTGCCTGACTGGGAAACTAGACATGCCTCCAGGGGAAAACCTACTGAGAAGTTAATAAAACTGAAAAACAGCTTGAGAAACAACTGCAATGTTGAATGTCTCCTCAACCCACATACATTGGTAGGCAGAAAATGAAAGGTGTAAGGGCTCCAGGTGTTCAAACTTAATTTCTGCCCAAATCCTCAGCAGATAACTATGCTATAGAAAGGTAACACTGTAGAAACTGGGCTGAAAAGATTAAATTATGAAGAAAAACAATGAGCACAGATATTGTTTGCTGTATACCGTGGGTTAAAAAAAATTTATAGATCTAATATCATAGATTATCTAAAATGTACACTTTCCAGTCAAGTTACCAGACATGCAAATAAATAGGAAAAGGTTAATAAAAACTGAATGGGACCAGATGTTGAATTCAACAAAGTAGTCAATGTAGCTATCATAAATAAGTTCAAAGAACTAAAGAAAAGTATGAGTATAAGGAAACTTTAATAAAATATAAACTATTAAAAATAACTGAATAGAAATTCTAGAATTAAAAAGTACAATAAGTAAAGTAAAAAATTCCTAGAGAGACTGGTGGTATGCAGAATTCCAAAATGGCCCACCAAGATACCCCCTCAACCTTCTGTACATAACCCCCCATAATCTTTGAGGTTGTGAATATAATGGGTTTTATGCCTGTGATGTTACATGGCTCAGTTGATCTTAACATGGGAGATTATCTAAGTAGGCCTGAATGTTGTTTGCTATTGTGGATTAAAGCTAGAGGAGGTCATATAGTAGAGAAATGTAGATGGATTTTGGGATCAGACATTGACCCAGACAGACAGCCAGCAAACAAAGAGGGATTTCAATCTGATAATTGTAAGAAAATGAAATCAGCGAACAAGATGAACTTGGAAGGGCTGAAGGTATGGTTCAGTGCTATAGGGCTAGCCTAGCAAGCTCAGGGTGCTGGGTTTGATCCCAGCACTGAACACATACAAAAGAAAGAGCTTAGAAGCACATTTATCCTCAGAACCTTCAAAAGAAAATTCAAAACAACTGATAACCTTAATTTTCAGCTTCATGATATTCTAAACAGAGAACCCAGCTACACCATGCCAGAGTACTGACCTATAGAACTGTGAATGATAAATGGTTATTGTGTTAAACAACCAAATTTTTGGTAATTTATTAGAAACCACGTAGAGACCAAGAGCATATATAAGAAAAAAGAACTAGTGAACTTGAAGATTTATATTGGGGCTGTCTCTTCTTCCTCAGGAGATAGCCCATAGTTTCCCTTGAATGTATGTATTCCTTATTTACCCTTAAAACTTCTCACTCTTAAGAGAGTCCACATTTTCCCTTGAATGTGTCTCTGCTTTAGTAAATAAACGTTTGTCTGTGTCTCTGAGAGGGGAAAAAAGACTTATTGGTATGCAAAAAACATTAAACACAAAAGAATGAAGAAAAATAAATATCACCTCTGTGATGTTCTTCCCAAAGTCCATAACTTCTGTCTAAAATGAGAAAATGAGAGGGAGACTGAATTTCCTGTGGTTTGGAGGCTTGGGATTCAAGCAGCCACCAAGATACCTTCTCAGCTAGGTAGGTAAGAGAAGAAATTCAATATTAGACAGTCAGTCTCTTAGAGACTCAGAAATTTGGGTACATTGAGCAAAGCACAAGAAAGAGTACATTAGAATTAAACCAGTTGTAGAAGCAGCAAAAATACTGGCTTAATACAAGGTGGAGGGATAACACAGAGAGAAACACAATGCATAAGTATGGCACAGAAAAACTTGGCTGATCCAGAGGCTATACAGAAAACTGGTATTTGAAAAGTACTCTGTGTTTCTCAATTGGCAAATGGAGAGCTGAGGCCAGGAGCCATCTTGAGGATACCATGCAGCAGCTTGCTGCAGCAGGAGCCTAGGGGACCACAGCAAATATTGCCAGACTGTCCTGGCAAGCATCTACCTTGTGACCTATGGTGTACCTAGTAGAACACAGGTGAAAGAGGCACACAAAAGATTGTACCTAGAGGTATTCAAGCCAGAAATGTGGAGGGAAGTACAAATCACTTTCCCTTTGAGTCCGGTGGCTCATGTGACCAGCTAAAGAGGATCCAGCAACAGAATAGGCAGATGTAAACATACTTAGGAACTAAGCCTGGGGAAGCCATATTTGTTGGCTGTACAGTGTGTGAGGCCTGTGGAAGGTTGGCTCCCTTATCCCACAAGTAAATTCTTGTGAGGTTCCGGGAAACCAGACTCCCAGCAAAGATGGACATCTGCCCAACCCTAGGGGTGTATTAATCTAATCTCTCCAAAGCAGATACCACCAAACAAAGTCCCTAAAGCCTGATTAAACCTAAGTTTCAGCTGCCAGAACTCCCCTCTTAGAACTCTGTAGCAGTCCCACCTTGGGAATGGATGGATCTGGTCTGTCCAGAAAAAACTCCAATTGACATTACTTCCCATTCCATCCTACTTTATATTGGTGGGAAGGAATGTTAAAAGCATTTTGATTAGCTTCAGTTTTAAGCCACTCAGGCTGGCAGCTCAGTGAGTAACCCAATAAGAAAAAGGGGTTAACAATTTCCAGCCCTTGCTCACAAGCACCACCCACCCCAAGAATATAGCCCAAGAAAAAATGGAAAGGACAGTCTACTGGCATAAGCAGTGACCATCTGTCCCTGCCAATAGTTTTGACTATATCAGTGGAAATAATCCTTTCCATTATTCATTTGAAAGCATTTTCGCTTCTCCTTCTCCTTCATGTGCGTGTGTGTGTGTGGGGGGGGGGGGGAGAGTCTAATTGTGCTGATTGGTTCATGGAGATACACACACATATATACATACACACATATTTGTTTCTATTTTTCTCATTTTTAGCATTTTTTAATAATAGTTACTTTTCCTTGTCTTTGAGGGTTACAATTTTTGGTTTGTTTAATTTGGTTTTGTTCTATTTCTGTTTGTTTTACTTTGTTTGTTTCTCTTTCTTGCCATTCTTCTCCCATGAACATCCAAATTCTCTTGTTCTCTCTTTGTCTCTCTTTACTTTGTTTTTTCTATTTATTTTTCTTCCCTTCTTTATATCTACCACTTGTTACATCTTTTCTGCATTCTGTTCACATTTTGAATACTCTACCCTTCTTTTAACTTCCCTATCACATTTTTTCTCTCAATAAACAATATTTTTACCATCTTTTAGAACTATTTGGTTTCTATAACTCCTGCCCTGACCACTCGTGTTTTTGCAGATATTAGTAATGTGGATGGCATAGTTGACGCCTGCTGTTTACTTTAATACTAGAACTAGTTCATGGCTATCTATTGTTTTTGCTGTTGGCAATTGCTGACTCCATCATTCTTGTTTTTGTGGTAATTAGAGATGTTATAGTAGATATTGGGTATTTATTTTAATGCTATTGGTTGCTTACTTTGGTTGTTGCTATTGTTTATTCCCTCTTTACTGTGAAATGCTGGTAATCTACAGAAATCTTACAAAGTGACTCTGCTGTTGAACTAAACTTGGACAAGAGACAGTGTACACTGCCCCATACACAAATTAATCCAAAACATCAGTGATACAATATGAAAAATAAAAAAAGAAGAAGAAAAGCCCAAAATGACAATAAGCCCCAAGTAGGAAAGAATAGGAAGAGCCTTTAGGTCCCACTCATGGACATCCACTCTGATAGTAAGAACAGAGAATTAACACAAAGGCTTTGGATACCACACCTACAAGGGTTCTCAATATAGATCACTCTAGGATACATTGGCAAGTGAAGTTTATGCCCTAAAGAGGCCCACACATTAGAGTGGAGGAGAAATCCATCACAACAGATGCATAAAACCTAACACAGGAATATAAGAAACATGAAAAAACATGATTAAGGAATAAAAAGAGAATATAGAAAAACAATTGAATAAATTAAAGAAATCAGGACAGGATATGAATGAGAAATTCAATAAGAAGATAGAGATATTGAAAAAAAACCAAGCAGAAATTTTGGAAAAGAAAGACACAATGAATCCAATAAAATGTTCATTTAAAAGTCTAATAAAATAGACCAGGCTGAAGACAAAATCTCAGAGGTGGAAAACAAAGTGGCCAACCTTCAACATTCAGATAGTACTAAAGAAAGAAAATAAGTAACCATGACCAGAATATACAAGAACTCTGGGACAATATTAAGAAACCAAATTAAAGAATCTTTGAAATTGACAAGATCTGTGATATGCAGATTAGTGGCATGTATAACATCTTCTGGGAAATAATAACAGAAAATGCTCCAAACCTTGAGAAAGAGATATCCATATACAGGAGGCATTCAGAACCTCAAATAGATAAGATCAAAAAAGGACCTCTCCATAACACAATATAATTAAAATCCCTAACACAGCAAACAAAGATGGAATTTTAAAAGTCTCAAAAGAAAAATATCAGGTCACCTTTAGAGGCAAGCCAATCAGAATTGCTTCCAATTTCTCAGCACACACTTTAAAAGGCAGGAGGACTTGGAATGATGTGTTTCAAGTCCCAAAAGAAAGTAACTGTCAACCAAGATTTCTAAATCCAGAGTCAAGGGAAAAATAAAAACCTTCCATCAGGCATGGTGGCGCACTTATAATCCCAGTAGCCCCCCAAGGCTGGGGCAGGAGGATCATGAGTTTAAAGACAGACTCAGCAAAAGCGAGGTGCTAAGCAACTCAATGAGACCCTGTCTCTAAATAAAATACAAAATAGGGCTGGGGATGTGACTCAGTGGCCAAGTGCCCCTGAGTTCAATTCCCAGTACCCCCCCCCCAAAAAAAAAACCTTCCAAGAAAACCAGAAACTGAAGTCAGAACTACAGAAAGTTCACACAGGAAAAACCAAAAACAATCCCATAACTAACAAATGGACACATCTCATTTGAAGAACTACTGAGCAAATGAGAAACAAGGCAAATTTAAACATAAAAAAATACACCAGATTGGCAGGAATTAATAAGCAATTCTCTCTAATAACCATTTAAAAACATAGGCTAGCTGAATGAATTATAAAAATAAGACCTAATTATACATTGTTTGCAAGAGACTCACCTTTCAGGCAAAGGTAGCTACATACTAAAAGTAGGAGGGGCATTGATATACCATGCAAATAGAACCTGAAAACAAGCAGAGGAAGCTACTCTTATACCCAACAAAGCAGACATCAAGTCAAAATTAATAAAAAGAGACAAAGAAAGTCGATTTATACTGGTAAAGGGAACAATTCAACAAGGAGATATAATGATACCACTTAATCACATAAAAAAGACATGACTTGAATTAAAGACTCTGACCCAAATATGATAATACTGGGTGATTTCAACATGCCTGTCTCACCAATACATAGGTCATCTAGACTCAGTAAAAACTTTCACACCCAGAAGATATTATAAATTAAATGGATTTAACAGTCATCTATAGAAAATTTCACCTAACAACAGCTGAATACACTTTTGCTCATGGAACCTTCTCCAGAATAGACCATATTTTAGACCAGAAAGCAACTTTTAGAAAATACAAAAAAAAAAAAAAAAAAAAAAAAATATATATATATATATATATAATTCCTTGCATCTTTTTTTAAAATGTTTATTTTTTAGGTGTAGATGGATGCAACACAATGCCTTTATTTTTATGTGGTGCTGAGAATCAAAAGCGGGTTCCGCCCATGCTAGGCGAGCACTCTACCGCTGAGCCACAATCCCAGCCCAATTCCTTGTGCCTTACCTGGTTATATGGAATTAAATTAGAAATCAACACACAAAAAACTATAGAAATAATATTAATCCAGGGAGATTAAACAATACACTTCTGAAGGATGAATGGGTAATAGAAGGATCAATGAAACAAATGGTTAGTTCTTTGAATAGATCCACAAGATTGATAAGCTCAACCAAAACTTTCCAAAAGAAAAAGAGAAAACCAAAAGTAATACAGTTAGAGATGAAAAAGGAGAAATTAACACAGAAAGCACAGAAACTCATGAGGAATTACTTTGAAAACTTATACTCCAATAAATTGGAAAATCTAAAAGAAATGGATATATTTGAAGACACATGTGATCTGCCAAAATTGAATCAAAAGGACATAGAAAGTCTAAACAGAACAATAACTAACAATAATAAAAGACTTCCATAAAAGAAAAGCCCAGGACCAGATGGATTCTCATTTAAATTCTACCAGACCTTTAAAGAATAACTAATGCCGATATTCTTCAAATAATTCCATGAAAAAAAAAGGAATGGAATACCTCCAAATTAATTATATGAAGTCAGTATCCATATTACCCACACACACCCCCCATACAGTCATCAAAACCAGGTAAGGACACATTAAGGAAAGAAAATTAAAGACCAATATCCCTGATGAACAGAGATGCAAAAATCCTTAATATTTGCAAATTGTATTCAACAACATATTAAGAAGATTGTACATCATGACCAAGGTATTTTTATCCCAGGAACGAAAGGATGGTTTAACATAAGCAAATCAATAAATGTCACTCATCACATAAATAGAATTAAGGACAAAAATCACAGTTTTCTCATAAATGCAGAGAAAGGCTTTGACAAAATTCAGTACTCAATCATAATAAAGACACTGAAGAAACTAAGAACAGAAGGAACTTACCTCAACATCACGAAGGCTATATATGACAAACCCAAAGCCAACATTATACTGAACAGGGGAAAACTGAAAGCATTTTCTTTAAAATCAGGAACATGACAAGGATATCCAGTGAAAACTATAGAACACTGAAGAAAGAGTAATTGTAAGACCTCAGAAGATGGAAAGACCTCCCATGTTCACGGACAGATAGCATTAATAGTTAAAATGGCCATACTATCAAAGCAATACATCAATTCAACGTAGTCTTCATCAAAATATCAATGACATTCTTCATAGAATTAGAAAAAAGAGTCCTGAAACTCATTTGGAAGAATGAAAGACCCAGAACAGCCAAAGCAATTCTCAGCCAAAAAACCAATGATGGAAGGAATCTCAATATCTGACTTCAAATTATATTACGGGGCTATAGTAACAAAAACTGCATGATACTGGCATAAAAACAGTCACATAGACCAATTGTACAGAATACAGAAACAAACTCACACAGATACAGTCATCGAATCCTTGAAATAAGACAGTATTTTTAGCAAATGGTGCTGGGAAAACTGTTTATCCATATGTAGAAGAATGCATGAGAGTCAATTCAAAGTGGATCAAAAAAAGGAAAAGGTGATGGAGGGATTTCAGTAGAGTAGAGGAATAGTTTAGTAGACTAAACTAGTGAGAGGGTAGAGTGAAGAAAAGGGGAAATATTGGAGAATTATACTGGCCAAATTACACTGTTATGGTGTGTGCATTACGAATATGTAACAATGAATCCCACCATTATATATAACTAAAATGCACAGTAAAAAAGGCAGGTGGGGGGGGGGCAATGAGAAAATACCAGAGAAATCCAAACAGAAGGACCTTCAACAAAATACTGGCCAATAATTTTCAAATGCATCAAGGTTGTGAAGGATAAGAAAAAACTGGGAAACTGTCAGAGATTGGAAGAGAATAAAGAAACACAGCAATTAAATGTGGTATTAGATTAAGGAACTACAACAACAAGCCCCGCACTAAGAGAAAATATTTTCAAATCTTTTGTATCTGATAAAAGATTCACGGACTGGGGACATAGCTCAGTGGTAGAGTACTTGCCTAGCATTCAAGGCCTGGATTTACTTCCCAGTAACACATGTGCACACAAGTGCACGCGCGTGCACACGCAAATTCACAACCAGAATGCATGAAGGATTCTTTTAATTTAATAAGACAGACAATCCAATTTAAAAATGGGCCAAAAGATGTGAATTGATACTTCACCAAAGAAGATATATAATGGCAAATAAGCATGTGAAAAAGTTGCTCAACAGCATTAGTTACATGACAATGCAAATTAAAACCACAGGGAAATGCCACTATACATCCATTAGAACATTTATAATCAAAAAGACAATACCAACCACTGATGAGGATGTGGAGAAACTGAAACACACATTGACAACAGATATATCAATTATATAACCAAATTACAGCTATTTTAGAAAACTAATTTGACATTTTCTATTTCTTTTTGGCACTAAGGTTTAAACCCAGGGCCTCAACACTCTGTCACTAAGCTACACTTTCACCCCCTATTTGGCATTTCCTTCCTCCTCCTCTTCCTCCCTTCCTTCCTCCTTTTTTTTTTTAACTGCTTTTGAGATGGGATCTCACCACGTTGCCCAGGTTGGTCTCAGAACTCACGAGCTCAAGTGATCCTCCCACCTCAACCTCTGAGAAGCTAGGACTATAGGTATGTGCCCCCACACCTTGTTGGCTCGCCATCCCTCCCTCCCTTCCTCTTCTTTCTTTCTTTCCCTCTCTTTTTTTCTTACAGTGAGCTACATCCCCAGGCCATTTTATTTTTCAGACAGGATTAGCTAAATTGCTGGGCAATCTCAATGAGTTGCTGAATCTGACCTCAAACTCATAATCTTCCTGCCCCAGCCTCCCTAGTCACTGGTATTACATTCACTGTGACCAGTCTGGCTGACATTTTTCACAAAATACTCTTAACATACAACCCAGTAATCCTACTCTTAGGTATGCCATGTAAGAAAAATGAAAATGTTATATTCCCAAAATATTTACATGTGATTTTTTACAACAACTACATGCATAATAACTCCAAACAGGAAACAAGGCAAATGTCCATTAATCAGTAAATTGTTAACAAAATGTGGTATAGCCATACAATGACATACTAAGTAAAAAAACTAATTCATACAACAACATGGATGAACCTGGAAATACAATACTAAATGAAAGAATCCAGAAACAAACGATAACACAGTGTATGATATCATTTATATGAAATGTCTAGAAAAGGCAAACTTTAAAGACAAAAAAAGCAGATCAGTGGTTGTACTGGTCTGAAGGTGAGAGCAAAGACTGATTGATTGTAAGGGGCACAAACTTTTTGGAGAGATGGAAATTCTAAAACTGAATTCTAATAACAATTATTAAAACTCATCAAACTGTATTTCTGTGTTGATTTTTTTACATGTAACATCACCATAAGCTATTTTAAATAGGAGAGGCAATAAGAAGGATAAGAAGAAAACAAATGTCCTGAAGGCCAAGAGAATTGTTACAGAAGAATAGCATCAATAGCACAAAATAATGCTGATAATTCTAATAAAATAAAAAAGCAATGATTTCTGGATTTAGTCTCACTGGAGATCATTAGTAGCCTTGGTGAAGGTTATTTTGGTGTCATGGTTAGGGTGAAAACCTGATAGCAATAGGTGCTAAGAAACTGAAGAAAGCAAATACAGATAATTATTATATGTAGTTTTGCAGTAAAGAAGCAAAAAAGAGTGGTGGTTGGTGATAAAAGGAAAGAAGGTTTGTGCTTTACGTCTTTTTTTTTTTTTTAAGAAATGATAAAAATTGTGCTTACATGGTAATACAGGATGGAAAGTGACATGATACAAAATCTATAGAATTGCCAAGGCAATGTTCCTGAATGGGTAATAGAAGATTACCTCTGGTAATCCACTGGTATACTGAGGCAATGGCTGGAATTACAGGGAGCATGAATAGAAGGACAGTTTATCCAAGGTGACAGGAGAGAGGATAGAGCATGGGATAAAGCAGAAAAATGAGAAAATATAGAGATCTTATAGCAATTCTTATCTGACAGCTTCCTTTCTTTGGAAACAGGAAGCAAGATATCAGCTGATACAGAGATGCAAGAAGAGGTCTTAAAAACTTGAGAATGGAGGAGAAAGTAAGAAAGAGTTGTTAAGAATAATGAAAAAGAATGGGCAAGGCAGTACAGTATTACTGCCAAGTAAAGCATGAGTTTCAGATAAAAAAATAATGGGCAGGTGTTTTTGGTTTTTTTCCCCCAGCCACAATTAGCTGTAAAGGTATAGCACAGGCTTGATGAGCTGAATTTAAACAGAACTGTCCTAGCTAGATGAGTACAAGAAATGAGAGGGTATCTTTAAGGAAATGATTATAATGATTAACTACTGAAATCTAATTTAGGTCTGAAAAGAAGAGGCGATGAGAACAGTGAAAAGGTATGACGTGACAGATCAATGGATTGTAGGTCTTGGTAAGGTTGAAAAACTGTTGAAGTCATGACAAAAGGGGTATGAGCCAAAAAGTAAGAAGTGAAAACATTTCTTATAAAATTTCTTTGATAATTTCCTCACTTTTTTGTTGTTTTCTCTTTATGAAGTTCCTCTTAGCTATGTATTTAACCTCTTGGATTGGATGGGGGTTTTTTCCCTTTATATTTTTGTTTTTTGGCATTCCTTGAATTTATATTTCATCCCCTTATTAAGGTTTAAGAAAACATACTTTTGATTTATAAGAATTCTTCCTTATTCTCCAACTCTTCCTTTTTCATAGCCATTTCTCATTTTATAAACACCCTCAACATTCTCTATATTTCTCTTTGTCATAGTTCCCCCCACACACACCAAATTAGGGTGGATTGGTTGTTTTTCCTTTCCTCTCTTCTTCAAGATGCTCATTTGCCTCCTATGGAGTGAACACTGGTGGTTCATTTATTAAAAGAATGAAGGGGTGAATTTATGATTCAAGGTAACACATATTGCATATATCCCTCTGCTTTTGGGATATAATAAAATCAGCTGCAACATCCATTAAGTCCTCTCCTGTTTTGTACTCTGCACTGGAATTTCCTCAACTCTATTCTGTTGTCAGCAATCTTCCAGAACTTTATAGGGTTTCTTTCATCTATGAATGACCAATTTCTTCCTTTTCACCATCACAGGTATTTTTGTTGTTGTTGTTTTAAATACCTTTAATGATGTTTAACTGAGATTTTTAAGAGGGAAGGATGGGAGATAACTATGGGAGAATCTGCCATTTTGTACCCCAAGGCATATTCTTTTTGTTGTGCTGAAAATTTATTTAACTAGAAAGCCCATTTACTTAGTTAAATCACCTTTGGAGTACCATACAAAGGTAAAGGATTATTTGTATTTGCCACCTAGAAAGGAAATAGATCTCAAACCCCAAATCTACACTAAATTACAAAGGAAAAGGACATATTTGAGTTCTTATAATGTAATTAATTTTTTTAAGTTCTTATTCTTAACCAAATCTCCAGGTGCTGGCCCATAGAAAGATATTAAAAGGGAGGCAAATACTCAAATCATTTATTGGAAAAGAATTAAGCATCATGATTCTGAAACTAACACTTTCCCTTTTAAACAAAAAATCACTAGACTCCCAGGTGCATACCAATTTGAATGAAAACTATTCTTGTCAATTAATTGTTGAAATCAAGAAACATTGACATTTCTCTAAATTTCCATATATTTATTATGAAAAATCTCATAAGTAATCTCATGAAGAAATTTCAACCAAATCAATCTGGAATTCATTCTCCTTGGAAAGTAATAAAAAGTGTTTCAATTGAATGAAGGTTGGGAAACAGACATTCACTACAACACACAGTATGAGCAGTCATGCAAAATACAAACAATAAATAAAGATTTTATGCCACTTGCTAATGTCTTCCATAAACATATAGGGGTAAGCAAAGGGTTCATAAATGAATGCCTTGAAAAAGAATTAAGGTCATTAGCCTCAAAAGGAAGACTTGCATTGTGATGAAGGACTGATAGTAAGGTTTAACAGGAAGCTAGAAGAATACCAACACCACCTGCTGGCCATAAAGTAATTTAGATAGGGACAAGCCTTGGCTCTAGAGGAGACTGACTAGCTGCCAAGGCGGAAGGTGAAGAAATACTGGTGGGAAGTGTCTTTTACTAATATTTCATTGACTAGAACTTAGTCGCACAGAAGAAAGGTAAGGAAAAATAACTACACACTCAATTGTAAGAAGCGACAGATTTTTGGGGTGAATAGCTAATAATCTCATCATAGCCATTGTAAAGCACTATTCACAACAAGCTATTCTTAGGAGAGATGGGAAGTGCTATAGGCCAGACTGTTCATAATCTTATGGGTGAGGAAGTTCTCATTCATTCTAGGAATGCTAGCCACCTGACAGCTTTGGTGATTTTCCCCAAAGGTTTCAGTAAACCCCACTCAGTGATTCAGGTGAAGTCAAACTGTTGCATTACTTAATAAGTACTCAAATAAATTTTAGGTGAATAGGAAGTTCAGGAGAGGTGTTAAACATTCTATTCCTAGAAAACCTCAAATTATTACTTCACTGATTGCTTCTGGATCTCATTCTGATTAAATAATTTGCCATCTCTGACAATGAGACACCCTTCAAATGGTTCCTAACCTGAGATAAAGAAGATGGGGCGGGGGGAGTGGAAATAAATTACTAAGTTCAATATATTTTTAAATATCATTCACAAACCATCAAATACATATTTTTACAAATGTACAATTCAGTGGATTTAGCATACTCACAAAATTGTAGCAACCATCTATCTAATTATATTTCACATAAATGCAATCAAAATAATATGTGGCCCTTTCTACCTAGCTTCCTTCTCTCAAAATAATATTTTAAAAGTTCATTCATGTTGTAGATTTATTAACACAGGTTGAGAATCCCTAATCTAAAAAATTGAAATACCCCCAAATCTGAAGATTTCTGGGTGTCATGGTACAACTCAAAAAGTTTCAGATTTCAGATTTTAGATTTTTGGATTAGGGATGCTCAACTAATAAAATCTATGAAAATATTCCAAATTAAAAAAAAAAAACTCCAAAATCTGACACATTTCTGATCTCAAGCATTTCAGATACTAGAACTGCACTTCCTTCCATTTTACAAATGAATAACATTCCATTATATAGATATATCACATTTTGTTTTATCAATTTATCAGTTGAAAGACATGATGTCCACTTTTTGGGTATCATGAAAATTACTGATATGAGCCTTTTCAATTTTCTTAGGGTAACAACTAAGGAAATGGAAGTGCTGAATCATATAATAATAAACATTTTTTAGGAAGTACCAAACTGTTTTCCAAAGTGGCTGTACCATTTTTACATTCCAACCAGCAATGTATAAAGAGTTCAAATATTCCACATCCTTACCAACACTTACTATTATCTCTCTTTTAATTATAGCCATCCTAGAGAGACTAAAGTTGTGGAGCACCTTTTCATGAACTCACTGCCAATACATATATGGTCTCTGGAGAAACATTAATTTAAGTCAATAACCCATTTTTTAAATTGTTATCTTTTTATTACTGAGTTTAAGTTTTTAATATACTCTAGATATAAATCCTGTATCAGAAATATTATTTGCAAATATTTGCTCCTCCTGTTCAGTAGCTTGTTTTTTCACATTCTAATGTTATCCACTAAAGCACAAAAGTTTTTTATTATGAAAAAAATCCAGTTTATCTACTTTTAATTTGGTTGCTTGCTTTACGTGCATATGTAAGAAACCATTGCCTACTCCCGACTCATGAAGATATACACCTATGTACTCTTCTATGTTTTAGCTCTTATGCTTAAGTCTGATCCATTTTCATTTTTGTGAATTGCACATAGACTAAAATGAGTCACAGTATTACTTGTTGAAAAGACTATTCTTTATCCCCATTGAAAATTACTTTAGCACACTTGTCCAAATCAATCAATCATAGATATATATATTTATTTCTGGGATCTCAAATGTACTCCACTGATCATATACATGGCTCATCTTATGTCAGTATTATACAATCTTCATTGATTACTGTAGCTTTGTAGTCGTATTAAAATTGGGACGAATGAGTCCTTCCTTTTTAAAACTCTTTTGGCTATTCTACATATTTGTATTTCTACATAAATTTTGGGATCAGCTTGTCAATTCTTTTTTAAAAAGGAAGATATAATCACGATGAGGATTACATTGAATATGTAGTATTTATCAACTTTAGACATCTCACATTTACAATGTGTCTATTAGGCATGCAAAAGAGATGTTAAGAAGTCTGGAGTTCAGAAAGATGTGATTACATTTATTATACACTATGTCAATCACTTATGAATTTGATACTTAAAGGATACCAAATTCTATTGATGACAGAAAAAAGTGATACCAAGGAAAGTAAAAATTATTTGGAATCAGAAAACTGTAAAATTAGGAAGTACTCAGAGATCTATCTTAATCCCTTAATTTAAAAACAAACAAAAACAAAACCACCCCTGTTCTGAACCAATGCAACACTGTTACATTTTAACTGAGTTACAGGGTGATTTATGCTAATTTTATGATTTTACTGTCCTATACTTGGATCCATAATAGCCCCCAAAGGCACATGAGTTATAGGCTTGATCCCAGGTGGTACTATTGGCACATGGTGGAATCTTTGAGAGGTGAGCCCTACTAGGAGGCCCTAAGGTCATTAGGGACCCCTGTGCTCCCTCTTTTGTTTCCTGGCCAACTAAGGGATTTGCTCCACCACATGTTCCTGCCAAAATGTGCTCACCACATAGGTCCAAGACAATAGGGCAAATTGATCATGAACTAAAACCTTCAAAAGTGAGCAAAAATAAGCCATTTCTCTTTATAATTGAATTATAATTGAATTTTAATGATAGAAAGCTAATATGATATGTCAAGAGCTTTGTAATGTTTTGAAAACCAATGGAAAAAAAAGCTAATACATGTTTTATTAGAAACAATACTTTCAATACTTTAATTTAAATGTCATTAAATATTTTCAGATTTTAAAAAAGAGATAGAAAGGGAAAAATAAGACACTGGTCAAGGCAGGTTAAATCACTTGCTCAAGATAAGACACCTAATTAATATTCAAATGAAAACTAGAACATAGGTCTCCTAACTTCTAATCTAAAAGACATATAATCTAGGTTTTTTCAACACTCTTTACCCCACCCTTGATACATATAATCTTCTCTTGAGTAACTTAGAGGAAAAAAATGAAAGTGATGATGATTATCTCATACATATCAAAGAGTCTTAGATTTTCAGGTCAGAGAGTCCTAACACTATAATGATGATATTAGTAGTTATGCAGAAAACATATTTTATTTGGTCAACTCCTTCTGCCTCATTCTTTTCTCTGTTAAAACATAAAACTATTCTCATAAATGTGAGATATTTTGGGCTATGGTGCCATCAATATGCTAATAAAATTCAGCTCTTTCATCTGGTTTTAATATATTTTCTGCTTATTCAGGTAAAGCCCAATTTATCCAGTAAAGACTGAGTCTCAAATCAACGGGAAAAGAAAGAATCATCCTGCCCAGAAAAGAATGAACACTGTATTACTATAATTTTCTTTTATTATTAATGTCCTATTATTATTCTGTCAAAGAGAGGCCCAAAGAAATCAGAATCCTTTGTTCCACCGGGGAGTAATATTTATCTCTTCTATTAAAAAAAGAAAAAAAAGTTATTTTGTATCTCTACCTGCCTTTTAAAATTTGAAAAAAGCAAAGATCTGAAAAAGTAAGATCTAAATAAACAACAACAATAAAAAATAATCATCCAGTTTCCAGGGTTAATATGTTGAGAAATTCTCCTTATGAAGCACATGTAGTCAACTTAAAAAGCATCTATTCAGAATGACAAGAAAATCTTTTGGAATGCCATCTCTGAAAACAACTTAGAAAAAGAAATCTTCAGGTTGGTTTAATTTATACTGATTTGACAGTAACCATAAGATTTTGTAAAATAAAAATAGAAACAATTACAACAATTCTTTTGTTTATTCATCCCAAACATTAAAATCTAAAACCCTGGTTTTCAAGGGTTTTTTTCCTACCTTCTTCCTTCATGGGCACCTCATTACTATCAGTAACATTTCTCACTTGACACAGAAAGGAGAAATGTCAGAATGAATATTCGGAGGGTAATAAGGTGATGAATGGGGAATGAAGAGGACCAGGGTGCATGAAATTTTTAA
Organism: Marmota monax; assembly: GCF_021218885.2. Lineage (NCBI taxonomy): Eukaryota > Metazoa > Chordata > Mammalia > Rodentia > Sciuridae > Marmota > Marmota monax. Next base: position 7,887,317 of record NW_026693934.1, on the reverse strand, counting down.
CTGTCTCAGCTGACTTGGCTCATGATTGCTATTACTTACTGTTTTTTACATAAGTAGCCACAGAATAATTTTTAGTTTTCCTCTTTACTACTTACATAGTAAATTGACTGAGCAGCTAATAACTTAAATTTCCCACTCATAAAGAAACATTATCACTTAAATAATATCTCTAGCTTTCGGCTTGATGACATTTTTGTATGAAATAAACCAAGTAAGTTTATTCCATGTGTCTATGGTACCTAAGTAAGGTAGTGTTCTCAATTTCTTGAAAGGTATTAGGAGTTGAATTTAAATAAATTACACTTCTTTCCCCATGAAGATCCTCAGACTCAAATCCAATTAAGTGTTCTATTTTTGCCTTAAAATGTAATAGCTGTAACTCATAACTAATACAAGTTATTATTCTTTAGAGCTGTATTGTCCAATGTGGTAGCCACTAATCACACATGGCTAATTAATTTTAAATCTAAATTGACCAAATCATACCATTATTTTATAAGCATGTATGAATATGTAACAATAAATCCCAATGTTACGTATAACTATAAAGCACCAATAAAATGGGAAACAATAATGATTTAAATGCAAATAAATTGATTAAAGTGAAAATAAACATTAAATCAGTTTTTTGGTTATACTAGCCATCTCTTTAGTTCTCAATATCAACAACAGCTATTGTGTACAGTATTAAATATCTGTGGATGTAGAATATTTCTATTATCACATAAAGTTCAATTTCAGAATAGGCCTGAAAATGATCATTGAGGTTGATAAGAGGAAATTAGGGATGGTATGAAAATTTTACATGATTATTTTCAACACTCCTGGATAGCTCAATATAACATCCATTTATTAAACTATAAGAAAGGATGGCAGGTTATTCTATTGGTTTGATCTTTACAAGCAAATACCTGATAAACAACATGACTATAAGATAGGTTTGGTAACAAGTTTTGTCAGTTTTTTTTTTTTTTTTTGCTATAATCTGAGAAGAGACTTCACACATTACTCCGGCTGGCCGTGACCTGGACTCAAATGATCCTCCCAGTTCACCCTATCAAATAGGTGGGACTATAACCATATGGCCCTGGCCCAATTTGCCATAGATTATTACACTCAATAGCTTAGTACTACAAGTATGGGTCTAACATTATGAGTTTCCAAATAGAAAATAGTGCACCTCCACTGACTAATCAGCTCTGAATAAGATCTTAAGCACAGGGTTATGAGGAAAGTACACTAGTACTAAGGTTAAAAAAAAAATCTATTTAAATAGGGTTTCTGTCACTTTCTGGCTGAGCTCGTTTGGTGCAGAGTGTGTGTTCTAAAAATAAAGTTCGTTTCTGCTTGACAAGTGGCTCGGGAATTCGGGAATTCCCTCAGAGCCCAACTGCCACCACCAGCTTCTCAACCAAGCCTCTCAACCCCCCTCCTCCTGCTCTTGGCTGGGTCACGTGGGCAGAGCCAGAAGAGTCCCCCAATGAGCAGCTCTGTGGTCTGAAAGGGCAGGGAAACAGCCCAATGAGCATCACCACAGAGGAGCCAATCAGCTGGAAGTTTGCTGGGGCTGCTTCGGCTGTGGCTCTCAACATCTTCCCCTCTCTGTTTAATTAAACAACAATCATGTGGTCCTTACCCGTCATCGGATGAGCTGACCTCAAGGCGTCAGCCTCCTGTCTTAGGTTGGTACCATTGCAATTGGATCTTACCCGTCATTGACTACCGGTCCATCATACAGCCACACCTGTGATAGGCATTTGTACCAGTGGGGGGGGGGTGAGGTTCTTTGCCTCACCTCTGTTGGCCCCCAAATTTTAGCTGAACGACCATCACAAGCAGAAGGGAGGAGGATACACCAAGCCAATTGATAGCTCCTTTTGGAAAAATTGTACCACCGATGACACCATCAGCAAAAATACCCCGGCACTACCACAAGTCGCTGCACCAACAGATAGTTCACAATGCATACAAGTGATACATAGTCCAGACAAGTTCTGCAAGCAGTTCAGTGATAGCTATTGCAGAAGCTGTAGTTTGGTTTTATCTTAGTCTTCACCGGCACTGGAATGAAGATAAGAATTCTGGCAATAATGGCTAAAGAAAAAATTATGTAACATTCCAGCAGGCACTAAAAGAAAACGATTTTCTGAACAATTTACATTATCCTGAACAGAATTATTAAATATAATGAAAAGGAAAGGTGAAAGCAAACAAACAGATCTGTTAACCTCCTCAACAGCTATTTACCCAATTTAAATTAAACCATTTAAATCACGTGAATAAACAAAATATTTGGATCCATTTTTTCATGAGCGCTCATGATATATGATATAAGGACATATGCACATACAAACATTCAACACAAAACACAAGTGTGCACACATAATATAATACATATAACACATAACATAATAGTAAAGGCCTTGTAACTTTTTACAGGTGAAATCTCCGTTGCAATGTTTAAAAACTCCACAGTCAAAATATAGAACTGATCAGCAAAACATTAACCTAGGTCTGTATGAGCTCAAAAAACAAAATAGAACTTCATGATGTGGGAAAGGGCAATAATAAATAAATAATAAATAAATAAAGCATCCTGGTTTCATTAGCCTCCAGGTGTGGGAGAACCACTGTCGCAGATGTAAGGATAGCCAAACTGAAGTTCTGGGGGACTCTTTTGGCTCCGCCCACACGACCCAGCCAATCGGCCTCAAGAGCCGGGAGGAGGGGGGTTGAGAGGCTCGCCGGAAGCCGGTGGTGGCAGTTGGGCTCTGAGGGAATTCCTGAAGAGCTAGTGTGGTGCGGCGTGTGTGTGTGTGTGTGTGTTCTAAAAATAAGGTTCATTTCTGCTTGACAAGTGGCTCGTGAATTGTGCCCAACCAGACTGCTTGTGAATTGTGCCCAGCAATGACTCAGCATACTGTGGGCGTGGATCAGTGTGCCTGGACCAGTGTGACTAAAATAGGCTCAAATAGAATTGTGCCTAGGATATCCAGATTCCAAATACCGAGAACACAGAGCTCCCTTTGTTGCTGGAGTCCCATAAGAGCCAATAATGGCCAGAAAGGGGCATCTACACTCCAGGTCTGACACCGGGTAAATCATATCCACAGTGGTAAGTACAAAACCTGTAAAAGTTTAGACCCTGCATCCTAAAAGTGAAATTTATGGGAGGCACCTGAGACCCAGACATCCAGTATAAATCCACATCTGGACCAGGCGCAGTGGTGCACGCCTGTAATCCCAGCGACTGAGGCAGGAAGATCAAAGCCAGCCTCAGCAAAAGCAAGGCACTAAGCAATTCAGTGAGATCCTGTCTATAAATAAAATACAAAATAGGACTGGGGATGTGGCTCAGTGGTCAAATATCCCTGAGTTCAATTCCCAATACCAAAAGAAAAGAAAAGAAATCCACATCTGGGCTGGGGATGTGGCTCAAGCGGGTAGCATGCTCGCCTGGCATGCACGGGGTGCTGGGTTCGATCCTCAGCACCATATAAAAATAAAATAAAGATGTTGTGTCCACCAAAAAATAAAAAATAAATATTAAAAAAATTTCTCTCCCTATTAAAAAAAGAAAAAGAAAAAGAAAAAGAAATCCACATCCGCCCAGCAATAAGGGGTGTGGAAGAGATCTCAAACACTTACTGAAAAATTCCAAAAGTCAGACTAAATCTCAACTGCAGGAACTTTAAATTTAGAATTCTGTATCACCTCCCCTAAATGAGTACACAGTTTGTCAGCACTCCCCAATCTATTCCATCCTATATTAGAAGACAGGAAGCTGAGAGCTACTACAACCAGCTTTGGCTCCTAGCTACAAAGGCTGGCAGCCAGGTCAGGAACACAAAAGACACTTGACTTAATAAATACAAAGAAAGAAAATCCATCCTTGCCAACAGTTTTGAGCACCTAATCAGAAACAAGAATTTTTATCTTAAGGATTCTTACCTTTAGGGCTACAGTTATAGCTCATGGTAGAACACTTGCCTAGCATGTATAAGGCATTGGGTTCGATCCTCAGCACCACATAAATGAAATAAAGGTATTGTTCTATCTACAACTTAAAAAAAAATTAAGAATTTTTATCTTTAAGATAAACTTCTCATTAAGAATTTTATCTTTTTTGGTTGCTGTTGTTTTTTATATTTCCCCCAATTTAATTTTTTTAAATTTTATTTTGTTTTATAAATTTCATATCATTATTTTTTACTATTTTCCATTCTGTGTGATTGTGTGTTCGTATGTGTGTTCTCACTGTGTGAAAAAGTTTAAAAAATATAGAGAGAGGGGCTGGAATTGTGGTTCAGTGGTAGAGTGCTTGCCTGGCACCTGTGAAGCCCTGGGTTTGATCTTCAATACCACATGTAAACAAATAAATAAAAGATCCATTGATGACTAAAAATTATTTTAAAAAATATAGATATACACTCATATAATTTTACTTTCATTTTAATTGCTTTCTTCTTCACCTGTTTATTATTCTTAGACTTAGTTTAATTTAGGTGAGGTAAAATTGTATGTGGGTTTGAGTTGTTTTGATCTTACATTTGTTTATTCGTACCTGGGTTTTTGTCCTTTTATTGTCCCTTCTTTACTCTTCTTCCACCACTGGCCAAATTTTCCTGTTTCCTCTCTTTTTTATTACTTTACTTTAATTTTATTTTTTTTATCACTTCTCCTTTATATCCACCATCTGCTATCTATGTCCTGCCTTTCCTCTGTTCACTTTTTAAATATATCAAACTTTCTCTTGCCTTTCTACCCTTTCTTTTCTTCACTTAAGAAACTGATTCCAAAATGACTCTACTACCAAAAGTGCTATACAGATTCAACACAATCCCCATCAAAATTCCCATGACATTTTTCACAAACTCGAAAAAGCAGTTCTGAAATTCATTTGGATAAACAAGAGACCCAAAATAGCTAAAGTAATTCTTAGCAAGAAAAGTGAAGTAGGAGGCATCACAATACTGGACCTCAAATTATACTACAGAGCAACAGTAACAAAAATAACACAGTACTGACATTAAAACAGTCATGAAGACCAATGGAAGACACACAGACAAACTCACATAAATATAGTTACCTCATACTAGACAAAGGCGCCAAATATGTATATAGAAAGAGTTAAGATAGCCTTTTTAATAAATAGTGCTGGAAAAACATATGTAGAAGAATGAAGTTTTACCCCTCTCTCTCACCCTGCACAAAACTCAACTCAAAGTGAATCAAAGACCTTGGAAAGACTAGAAGCCCTGCAACTGCTAGAAGAAAATGTAGGCCCAATACTCCAGCATATTTGCACAGGAACCAACATCCTTAACAAGACTTCTAAAGTGCAAGAAATAAAACAAAAAAAATCAATAAGTGGGATGGCATCAAATTAAAAAGCTTTTGCACAGCCAAGGAAACAATTAAGAGGGTGAAGAGAGACAATACAGAATGGAAGATAAATCTTTGCCACCTGTTCGTCAGATAGGGTATTAATATCCAGAAAATACAAAGAACTCAAAAAACTTAACACCTAAACTACAAACAACCCAATCAATAAATGGGCAAAGGAACTAAACAGACATACTTCTAAATAGAAGAAATAAAAATGATCAACAAAAATATGAAAAAAATGTTCAACATCTCTAGCAATTAGGGAAATGTGAATCAAAACTACATTTTGATTTCATCTCATTCCAGTCAGAATGGCAATTACAAGAAAATAAATAATAAGAAATGTTGGAAAGAATGTGGGGGAAAAGGTACACTCATACATTGTTGGTGGTACTGCAAATTAGCATAACCACTCTGGAAAACAGTATGGAGTTTCCTCAAAAAACTAGGAGTGGAATACCATATGACCCAGTTATCCCACTCCTTAGTGTTTATTGAAAAGAACAAAAATCATATAGTGATACAGCCACATCAATGTTTACAGCAGCACAATTCAAATTCTGGAATCAGCAGATACTTGTCAATAGATTAAGGAAATACAGTGTGAGTGTGAGTGTGTGTGTGTGTGTGTGTGTGTTGTGTTTTACTCAGCCATAAAGAAGAATGAAATGAAATTATGACATTTGCTAGTAAATGGATGGAAATGGAGAATATCATGATAAGTGAAAATCGGAGTCAAATGTTTCTCTCATATGTGGAAACAAGCAAAATAAGAAAAAAGGAGGAGTCAGATATCATAAAGACATAGGGAAGATCAGTGGAGTAGAAGGAGGAGATCAAGAGGGAAGAAAGAGGGATGAGAAAGGGGAGGAAATACAGAATGAATTTAGCAAATCCCACTATGTGCATATATAAATATACCACAGTGAGCTCCATTTTTATGTATATGAATAAAGCACCAATCATAAAAAAATAAATAAGTGAATAAAAGGAAGATCCATAGAGGAGAGGAGAAACAATGGGGAAGGAAGGAGGGGAAGGAAGGGCAAGGACTGGGAACTGAAATAGAGTAAATCAAATTCCATGCATGTATAATTTTGCCAAAATGAACCTGACTACTATGAATAATACTCTAATAAAAAGAAAGCAATTTCCATGGGGAAAAAAAGAATAAATTATATAAGGTACTCCAAAGTCACCTAGTTAGAAGCATTTATAGCTTGCACAGACAGAATAAACTAAAAACTAGCCTCAGCCTAGAGTATACACTACCTCCAAGAGAAACTAAAACTAAAGAAGGAGAAGAAATTTTACTCCAGAAGAGAGCAGTAGAAGTGAAGAAGTGTAGAACTGGAATGGTAACCCCCAGTTCCTGGTACATGGTAGGCATTCTGCAAATAATTCTTGTGCACAGATAAGCCTTTTGATTCAATCAACAAAGAACACATCCTAAACAAACTTATCAAAGGACAACAGGCAAAGTATCTTAGATTCAGAAATTCTTAGTTCTAATCCTGTCTCTAAGTTCATGTAAACATTTCATCTTAACTGACAGTTACCTAATTCTGTCATCAGCCTACAACTGGTTCCTATGACAACTTAATGAAATCTATATCCAGCAGTGCAAGTCTGAGTTATTAAACATTTATTTTCAACTTCACAAACATATTTAGTTTCATATTCTGAAAACTGATTCAACCCACCAAAAAAAAACATGAATTCAGAAAAATATGAAATGTTCTTACTGCATATGATTGCCAAATTCGCTGTGGAATAGCTAGTCTGATTACATTCTGAGAATGATAATGAAGTCACTTGACCTGAATTTTTAGACTTTAAAAGGTTTTCATGAAGACATTTCTAAATGAAGAAAAATTAAAAATTTAAAAGGATGCTCTGATATAATTTTTAAATAAGATAATCAAAATGTAAGTTAATAAGGAAATAGCATATTCATTGAGAATATTTATCCTACCACATCATAAATATTTATTGCAATAAAATGAAGCTGAGAGTTTCACCTAACAAATACTGTGCAGACTATGTTGCTGACAGTCTAAGATATCTGAAGAGAAACAGTAATAAAATGATGAGGACTCAGAAGAGTCACTAGGATGGTAAAAAATCTGAAATCCACAATGTAAGAAGGATGGATGGCTCCATGTGCATAATGATTACACAACCAGTATAATTCTACATCATGTACAACCAGAAGAATGAGAAGACATACTACATTTATGTATGCTTTGTCAAAATGCATTCTACTGTCATATATAGCTAATTAGAAGAAATAAAACAAAATGATAATTTAAAAAAAGAATGATGGATGAATAAATATTATAGAGGAAAAATGTTTGGAGAGGTGAGATCAGGCATGACAGCAATTTTGTAATATACATAAAAACCTTGTAATAGTGGTTTTAATAAGTTGCTGAACTGAGAGGCAGCATGGTGTGATTAAAACAATAGTAAACTGGGGCTGGAGTTGTGACTTAGTGGCCTAGCCATGTGTGAAGCACTGGTTCAATCCTCAGCACCACATAAAAATAAAGAAATAAAATAAAGGTATTGTGTCTAACTACAACTAAAAAAAAAAAAAACATTGTCCATAGACAGCAGGCTCTATTCCTCAGGGCGTAAGGCTCTCATCCTGGGGATATCTCACATCCAAAACATAACATAAAAGTTGAATTCCAATAAAACAATAACACTTAGCATATGAGAGACTATAAGAAACATGCTTTAAAAAACAAACACCAGGGCTAGGGGTATGGCTCAGTGGTAGCACACTTGCCTAGAAATCAGAGGCACTGATTTCAATTCTCAGCACCACATATAAATAAATGAATAAAATAAAATAAATTTAAGAGAAAAAAACCCAAACACCAACAAAAAATCATCTATACAAACAATCTAATTTGTGATATTCATCCAAAACATTTTGAAAGGTAAAACAAATATAGTTCAGAATATTTAATACTGAAAGTAAAAGTGTACCTTTATTAAAATTTAACTCTCAAACAGACTGAATCTGAGATGAGACCATCCCCATACAATATACTGCTTTTGTCAGTAAAACAGTACTGTTTATCAAGACTTGAAATAACTACTTGCTAAAAGATTATTTAACTGTATTTTTATGATTTAACAAATATTCTAAAATACTCTAAATGTAAGAGTGTTTTATTCTCTTGATTTAAATGAATTTTAAAAACTAAAGCACAATTACTTAAAATATTGAATCAAGTCTTTTCTCCTATGAACAAAGATTTTTTTTTCAAAAAAGATGAAAATGTTATTTCATTCTTTTTAACAGGAAATATTCACCAAGACAATGAAAGAAATTTCTTTAATGAATACAGTTCCATTAAGCAGCCTCCTAGAACATTGTCTAAAAAGAATTGGCACATATTGGCTTTTTCTAGTGTGGGTGTCCTGGTATTCTTGGGATCTTTCACTCACTCATATGAGTCAGTTTTATATAACACAGTAATGTATAATTTCCTTCCTACTTACAAGCCAATACTTCAGAGATAACATCTTACCCTGAGTTATTTAAAGAACATGGTAACTTGGAACATTATAGTATTTCACAAAATGTACAAATAATCAAATTATTACTATGTCAGCAACAAGTTTCCTTGGCTTCCAAATAATTTCAGTATGTTTCAGTACTATAATCATTTTTTAAATATATAGACATATATTTTTAGTTGTAGACAGACACAAAACTTTATTTATTTTTATGTGGTACTGAGGATGGAACTCAGTGCCTCACACATGCTAGGCTAACCACTCTACCACTAAGCCACAATCCTGGGGGAAAATGTTAATAAAACATGCAGATTGTTTCACTGTGACCAAATATTCTAACTTCATTTTAAAATACAGATTTTTTTATGAATACTGGTTATTTGGGTATGTAGAGAAAATCAAATAGGAGCAACTTAGTAATTACATATTTAACTGGGAAATTATTTCATAGCCACTAAATATAGTTAAACAACAGGGTTCAAGAAAAGTTGGACTGAAGAAAAGAAAAGTAGGACTGACTTGGTTTTCTCCATAGTATATCAAATACTCCATTTCCAAAGGGTATATATAAAATCAGTTTACCACAAATATAAAGTGAATATCCAGATCTTTTCTGCTGCTTATGCTAAAACTTTATTGCTTAAGGCATTACTGGAAATCAGTCATTCTGTGACTATACTTTGGAAATTATTATTACACTGAGACATTTTCCATTTATTATTTATCATTGGAAGGGAAGTCTCCCACAGGAAGAAAGAAAAGCATACAGAAGTAAGGAATGCGATTTAAAAAAGCAAACATACAAAAGTAAAATTCATCTCTTACAGACTCTAGAGACTTGTGGCATTATGAAGAAAAGCACCAACTTTTTATCTGATGAGAAACTGATTTTAAAAATTATTGTAGTAGACAACATCTTGGTACATTAATCAGTTTCATCTTATACATTCAACTCAAATTAGACATGACCTGTTTAAAGCCCATAGATGCTGAGATTATCTCAGTGTGCTCAAATGGGCACTACTACATGACTCCTCCCACGTCCCTCTGGTATTGAACCATGACTTGTCAGAGTCTCTGGTATAAAAGAATGCCATGTCAGTATTTCATTGTTACATGAAGCTACCATCTTCTCATAGAAAGCAGGGCAAGAGAACAGAAAGAGACAAGCCGAAATAGATCCAAATCTCAGCTGTCTTTCATTAACATATAAATCATGTACCTTAAACATAATATCCTAAAAGTTGAGCAAAGAGAAGGCTGTTAACAAATTTACTATACATGAACATCTTGAAGCCTTAGTTTCTTAACAGGTAAAAGAGATTTATTACTAAGTATTTATCTGTTAAGGTTGTAGCCTTATACATGTAAAGCTTTAAACACACGTGTTTTTGAGGATTAAATTCACCTATCACTTATTCCTACTCTAGGGTTTAGAGTGCAACATTCAATATTACCATTCATTCATACAGTGATTAATTTTAACTGCTTTAGAAACAGTAAATATGCAACATTCAATATTACCATATTTACAAAATATAAATAACATAAAATTTACCACTTCAACCATTTTTAACTATACAGTTCAAGGGTATTAAATACATTCACTTTGTTGTCTAACTATTACCACTATCATCTTCTGAACTTTTTATCATCCCAAACTGAAATTCTATACTCTTATAACAACAACTTTCATAACCCTCAGTCCATCACCCCTGGTAACAACCTTCTGTTTTCTGTTTCTATAAATGTCTGACTATTCTATATTTCATTAAGGGGAATCATACAATATTTGTCTTCAATTACATACTGTATCAAATAATCCAATGGCATCCTACATAGTAACAGAATTCCTTTTTTCATCAAAAACTAAAATATGTAAACATAATAATAGTATAAAAATCTTTATGTATGGGCAAAGAATTGGGACTGGAAAAAGTACATTCATTTACTGATCAATTTTATATTATAAATAGAAACTAGTACCATTTGCCACATAATATTTTTATAACTATTAAATAGCTTTATACATATAAAAGGACTCAGGCAATGTCTATTACCTTTGTTTCAAGGCAACTGGCAACATTCTTTAAAATAGGGGGAGAAAGTGGGCTGGGGTTGAAGCTGAGTGGTAGAGCACTTGCCTAGCTAGTTCCTAGTGAGGAACTGGGTTTGATCCTCAGCACCACATAAAGTAAATGAATAAAGGTATCGTGTCCATCTACAACTTAAAATATTTTTTAATAGGGGAAAAGAGAAAGATAAGAAGTAATGTGAAAACATATTTAATTTTTAAATACATTTTCATAATATTATATCATTCCACATCTTGTAAGCCAAGAGCATTCTTCTGGTTCCTACAAAAAGATAATGGTGTCTTGTTTTTGTCTTAGTAGTACCAAGGTCAATGTCAAACACTTCTGGCAAGGGCTGTGACACCCCAGTAGTCTTTCTTGTTGGCCCCCAGGTGGCAGTGTGGCCCAGAGCAGTAAACAAAAATTTCTACATAATTTTTAAAAACCCCTTTTATAAAGGAACCTCATAGCCTCATAGACAAATTCACTTATAAAAATTAATCTAAAATTTTACAATCATGAACAAATAATGTAGCTTCATCTCAGTTTTAACTAAAAATATGAATTCATGGAATGCTATCACGTGTTTGACAACCAGCTATGGCCCTAAATTTCTTAAAAAGATTTGACTAAATCCTGAAATAGTTTCAAGAATATCTATAATTTATTTTAAATATAATTCAGTTATCATAAAAAACTTATAGTTAGGGCTGGAATTGTGGCTCAGTGGCAGAGCACTTGCCTAGCATGTGTGAGGCACTGGGTTTGGTTCTTAGCTCTGCATATAAATAAATAAAATAAAGGTCAATTAACAACTAAAAAAATATTTTTTAAAAAAAACTTATACCTAAATAAATGTCTAGATGTCAGAAGTTATTTGCTCTAAGTTATAAATCTCTAAAAAGTCTTAAGCTTATTTCATTCAGTTATTTTCAGAATTCTCTCCCTAAGTGCAAATGCTTGCCTGCTCTCTTTCTCTTCCTTCCTCCCTCCCTCTCTCTCCCTCTCTCTCACCCATACACACATACACACACAAAAACACAAAACAAAGGCCTTGTGGATATTAAATTTGACACAGAAAAATTCTAAGTGATAAATATGAAAAAATATTTAAATTATTATATTCTTATAAGTGTACGAACCTAATAAAAGTTAAAGACAACAAAATACAACTTGTGGATCTCATGTGGATCTTGATTTGAATAAGCCAACAGCAAAAGGCACGTTTGATATAAGTGGGAAAATTTTAATATGGGCCAAATATTAGATACAATGAGGAATTACATTTTGTTAGCTATGATAATGATGACATGATTATAAAAAAGTCCTTATTTGTTAGATACTTAAAAATGAAGTGTTCTGTCAAGCACAGTAGCACATACCTGAAAACCCAGTGACTCGGGAAGCTGAGACAGAAGGATTGCAGATTCAAAGCCAGCCTCAGCAACTTATCAAGACCCTCTCCCAAAATGAAAAATAAAAAGGGCTGGGGGTGTAGCTCAGTGGCAAAGCACCCCTGGGTCCAATCCCCCATACCCAAAAGAAAAAAAACTGAAGTGTTTGCGAGTAACATGTTTTTTAATTTACTTTAAAATACTTGAGAGAAAGAAGTTTGTAGATAGGAACAAGGAACAGAACAATCAATAAATAACAGAATGTTCATAATTATTAAAGCTGGGTAATAACCACATGGAGGTTCATTACCTTTTCTCTATATATTTTTGTACACATTTGAAATTTTCCATAATAACATTTTTAGAAAAAATAAAAGGCAGTAAGTACTGTACTTTGTAAAATTTTTTCTCTAGTATACAATATTATATAACTGTGTTGTAAAACTAAGCTAAACCTAAAAATTCAATAAATATTTAGCTCTCCATATTTCTATTACTGTGTTCTAAGCCTTTATCATCATATTTGTTTATAAATCATCACTTCTTAATTAGTGTGATTTTAAACTTAGTATTAATTTTCATTTTTCTTGCTGTGCAGTATGGTGTGTGTGTGTGTTTAGAGACAGAGAGAGAGAGACAGGATAGTTATGTACATGTAACATGAATATTACCCAAAATGGAAATTTCAGAGAGGAAGGAGACTAGAGGCAGAAAAAACATTCTATATTAACTCTTTGGAAGCAGTTTCCCTAAGTCTAATGTGTTATACTGATTAGTCTCTATTTGCTCCCTCTTACAGATTACCCCATTGTTGACTGATTTCAAACAGGGTTTGATCAAAGAAGGTACCAGCTAGAGATTATGGAGTAAGAGGAGAGAATGGTAGAGGAAGATCTGATAGTGGCCAGGTCCCTCCAAAACCAAAGGTGCTGCCTTCTGCCTGCTTTCCTTAGCTCCAGTGCTTACAGGGCTCCCTTGTTCTCTTAGACCCAGGAATGTTCATGACAGGCTGCTATTTACTTCAGGTTTCTTAGTGGCTCAAACTATTTGTTGGCTCTCTTAACCTGAGATAGGCCCTCACTCAGAATTGATTAATGAGGTAGAATTTTAAAAGAGAGTATTAGGAACTGGGGTGAAGCTCAGTGATAGAGCACTTGCCTGAATTCAACCCTTAGTACCACCAAACACAAATACAAACACACACACATACACACACAAATCATGAAGATATGTGATGTTATAGACATGTGTGTATTATATACATGTATATGTATACAGAAACATATGTATGTACATATTTCAAAACAAAGTATATCTAAATATATATATACACATACATGTTTAAGTATATACAAATATGTACACATATATTTAAAAACTGAATTTTTTGGAAAACTTGCTATCAAAATATTAAAAAAAAAACGGGGGCTGGGGATGTGGCTCAAGTGGTAGCGCAGTCGCCTGGCATGCGTGGGGCGCTGGGTTCGATCCTCAGCACCACATAAAAATAAAATAAAGATGTTGTATCCACCGAAAACTAAAAAATAAATATTAAAAAAATTCTCTCTCTCTCTTAAAAAAAAAAACAGAAAATTATGTAAATCTCAAAGTGTACAGCCTCAGAAAATTTAAGAATATTCATAAAGTGAACACACCATGTAAAGAACACCAAGTTCAAGAAACAGAATATTATAAACACTCTCAGAAGTCTCCCCTCTGGTCTCTTTCTGTCACAACACCAACCCCCCCACCAAAGCTCAGCCACTTCCTGACTCCTAACACCATAGATTAGTATGTTATATATAATTAATTTAAGTGGCTTAATATAAACTAGTATCTTATATATGTTTATAAAAGTGGACATATACAATTAATATATGTATGTATAACATGTACATCGATGTGTTCTATGTTTCACTTTCAGGAAATAATATATTCCAAAGATTCATCAAATTGTTTTAGTAATTTGCCCATTCTCATTGATAAGTTTTCCATTATGTAATATAATACAATTATTTCCCATTCTACAGTTGATCGACAACTGGGACTCTATCATGAACAGTGCTGCTGCTATAAGCAATCTTGTAAGTAAACATATATATGTACCTATATTACCAGGGAAAGGATTAACAGGTCTCAGAATACATTTGTTCATCTACAGGAGACATTGACAAGTTTTCCAAAGTAGTTGTGCCAATTTTCCCTTTTAACAAAAGTATAAAATAAGTTACAAATGTTTCATACCCTTAATTATGTATATATTATACATAATTGTTACAAATGTTTCATACCCTTAATTATGTATATAATATATATACATACACACACATATATATACACACACATATATATACATATACACACACATATATGTACACACACACATATATACACACACATATATATACACACACGTATATATATATTTTATTTATATATATATATATACACACACACACACACACACACACACACACCACCATTCTGGTGACTGTGTAATAGTTTCCTATGTTGCTCTTACATATATCTAATGGAAATGAGTATACATGTTTATTAATGCAACCTAATATTATTCCTCAAACTCATAAGCTATAGAATTGTAGATAAAAATTTCATGAAGTTATAGGCTTATATAAATTAAAAGTTTAACACAGATAAGGTTAACTATTAAAAAGTATATTGATAGAAGCATCAATGACACTTTTAGATACAGGCAGCCAGTTCTTTCTCTAGACCTTCAGACAGGGTTCCTTACTGTTATGGGAAAAGGCAAAACAATGGCATTATTCTACAATTCATTTGTCTGGAATGCCAAGATTTGGTTTCATATCGGTTAGATGACTCAGGCTAAATATAATTAGTACATTTTTGTAAATTATGACTCTCAGGTTTTTCCACCCATATTTGAGGTTCATTCATACTTTCAACTAATTATTCTTAGCTTATAAAATTGAGATGATTAGCATAGTAATTTATGCCCTAATATTAAAATGGTTTAACAAAGAATCTTTTTGTAGCAAAATCACCAGGAGTGTCAAAGTTTTTGTTCACTGATGAGAAATTTAAATCTACCGTCAGCCAAACAAGTTTGAATTTTAACACTATAAAAAAGCAGCATATCCCAATGAGTAAGTAATATAATAGAAACCTCTTCAATTTTAGGAGAGAAAAGAAAACAATGGAAGAAATTAAGCTGTCCGTAATACATTTAAAGAATACAAATTACTATAAAATCTTCCCTTATCTTCTTTGAAAATTCTTTAAATACCACAGTCTTTTCTTCCCCATGGAGAGAGATAATTAAAACAAATTTTCTGTCAGAATTTCACGAGAAATGAAATACACTTTGAGAACAACATCTACACAAGGATGTGGTGCATGGTTATCAATAATATTTGAAAAAACAGAGATATCTTAAATATCTAAGTAACAAGAGGATAGGTTACCAAAAATATTAAATATTAAAAAAATAAGCAGAGTACATAAACAGTGTTCTTTCCCAAGAAACAATACATGTCAAGGAAACAACAACAAAAATACAAAATTCAAAAGGACAGTTTCGAAGTGAGGGGGACATTCTTATAGCTAAGTTAATAAATCCTTATAACAGCACAGAGGATAGGGAGAGTAGTGGCAAAGTATCTCCATGGTCCAGTCTGATTGCAGAAGCAGCAAGACTCAATGACAAACCATTTGTGAAATAGAATGAGACAGAGGAAGAGATGAGAGGTTCTACCTAGTTACATATCCTGCAGTGCTAATTTCTTTTGACTCAGGAGATACCAGTCAAAACAAATCAATTATGTATTAAAAAATAGATATTATTCTAGAACATTGCTATTTTAGAACACTATCAACCAAAAGTTCATGTGTGAAACAATGGCCCAAGTTCAGAAGTGAAATGACTGGGTTGTGAGAGTCTTAACCTAATCAGTGCATTAATCTTGTGACAAGGAATATGCCTTTGGGGTATATTTTGTCCTTGTTTAGCACAGCTCTCTCTCTCTCTCTCTCTCTCTCTCTCTCTCTCTCTCTCTCTCTCTCTCTCTCTCCTTCCTGGTGTCAAGTCCTGAGATGCCTTCCTCTGCCACACTCTTGTGCCATTATGTTCTGCCTTACCTTTGGCCTCAAAGAATGGAGTTGGCCATCTATAAAATAAGACCTCTGAAATGATGAGCCCCAAAATAAATTTTTCTCCTCTAATTGATTTTGTCAGGTCTTTTGGTCACAGCATCGACAAAAAAGTTGACTAGATTTAACAAACCATGAAAAAGTCTTTTAAGTGCTATAAATAAGAAGGAAAACAACAACAACAACAAAAAGGTTACCATGAAGCAAATAAAATTAAAATCTGAAGAAATATTCACCTTTTTAACAAAAAAAACATAAGACAGATGTATAGGAGCTCAGAAAATTACAGTCAAAAACAGTGAAGAAATAAAATGTAAATTGACAGATCAGAGAAATAAAAAATATGGATAAATAAAAACCACTAAAACAAAGACAAAATTAAAGCAGAAGAGACAATAGCAACTACTAAAAACACATAGGTCTGAAAAGGAAATCTACAAAGGAATGACCAAAAAAAATCAAGAGATTTAAAGTAAAAATAAGTCATGGAAGAAAAAGAAAATAAAAATAAGAGAGATAATAGGCCAAGACAAATCAACAAATATAAGTATACTTGGTATCTTCAGAGAAGAAAAACAAACTAAAAGAACTAAATACCATCCTAAATAAAATTCAAAGAAATTCTTTAGAAATAAAGGAAAAAATGCAAAACACACATCCAGGAAAAAGAAACATATAAGGGTCAACACCAAGATATATGCTACTCCTAGAATGCCAAAATAGGTAGTGAGAAAGAGAATTGATCAGTACTAAGGAGGGAAAAAACTGGCAGCTCTCAGACAACCTACATGAGCAATAAAAGAAAGTGGGATTGAGGAATTTCTTACCCAGCCAATTTGTCATAGTCTAGTGAAGTCATTGAAAAACCATTTTTAGTCTTTTTATATGTTTTTTCAGTGTTAGAGATAGAGGCTGGGACCCTGCACATGCAAGGTTAGTGTTCTACCAATGCTCTACTCCCATTGAAAAGACATTTTTAAAATGTAAGAAATTGAGAAACAGCTTCCCCATGGGCACTTTTTAAAAAATTAAATTAAATAGACAGCTTCCTCATGAACTAATAAGAGAACTGAAAACATGTCCACAAAAGGACTTGCCTAAGAATAGTAACATCAAATCATAGGAGCCTTAAAATAGAGCCAACTCAAGTGTCCATCAGCAAATGAATGAACAAAAATAATTGTAATATATTTAGAGATAAAACAACGTAAATGAATACTTTATGTTGAACAAGAGAAGTCAGACTTATATAAACTGCATGACTATTTTTAAGAAAGTCCAAAACAGATAAAAATTAATATGTGGTACAATAAGGGATTATAACCTGCTAAATAAGATAGAAACCCATGAGACCATACTGAGAATGGGTGGATAATTGGATAAATGAATGGAGACAGAGAGAAGCGGGCAGGGAGGAGGGAGGAATAGGGCAGTAGGGAGGGCTCTTCCTTAGAGTAAAATGCAAATCAATAAATCAGTATTTTATTCCCATCAAGACAAAAATTGGTTTGAGCAGAAATCATCTATGAATGCTAAATCCAAGAAGAAAAAATGGATAAGGAATAGAATACTTGCGTGGCATCAAAACTGCCTCATTAGTTGTGTTACACAGTCAACAACTGTGAGAGGAGAAAATAGTAATTATATGGTGGAGAAACTGAACAAAACTGACCAGCAAGCAAAATTTAACAATATAGCCAGTAAGGGGTTGAAGAGCTCAAAATAATGCCCTGAGAGGGACAGTACTTCAATCTTACTTATGAACTAATTCAGGAAGGACTGTGTAACCTAAACGTCATTGAGAAGAAACATTAATAACATAAATTGAAGCATGTTCTATAAAATAGACTGAACTATATTCTTAAAAAATGCTAGTGTCATGAGAGACAAAGAAACTGTCCCATACTAAGAAAACAGAAACAAATCACTAAATGCAAAAAGTGATTCTGGACTGCATCTTCATTGTAAAAGGAAAAAAAAATGTGTCTCATAAAGGACAATACTAAGATAATTAACAAAATATAAGTATGTTATTCTATGAAAATAAAGTTCCTGAATTTGATGCCTGTTTTGTGCTTTTTGAAAGATTATCAGGAACATTAAAGTAAACGAATAAAAGTAAAAATTCCTAAATTTGATAATTTCATCGTGGTTATGTAAGAGACTACCTTTGTTTTTTTAAAAAAAATACAAACCATATTTGCAGACTGTAGTATTGCAGACTAAAGAAACATGACATCAGTGGCCTACTTTCAAATGTTTTAGAAAAGTATCAACACTAACATAGATGAGTATAACTCTGTGACCATGTATGGAGAGAAAGAATAATAAAGTAAATGTGGCAAAATGTTAAAAATTGGTGAATTTATGTAAAAGATGTTATTTTTATATTTTTCTCATAACTTTTCTGTAAGTTTGAAATTACAACAAACAAATTTTTAAAAAATAAGAGTACAAGGTAACTATGAGAAAAACTTTGGTGACAGAAGTCAGTTAAGTATTTGCCTAATTTAGATGAAGACTTGATGAAAAAAGAAGCCTGCCTTGGGCTGATGGATATGTTCCATCTTATTCTGTATCTTTGAAAACACCATAGTACAATCTATCAGAAATCACTGAAATATACCCTAAAACCTATGCTTTTTACTAAATTAAATTATACCTAATTTTTTAAATCCAAAAAGGAAACGTAAATCTTGGCATGAGGTGAAAACTGATCAAAACTCATAATCATAAGCCTCTCTGAAAAGGAATTTGAGATTTGATTTTGTTACGTGTGTGATCTGAGAAACTCCTAGCCAAGAAGAACTTAATTTTGTGAATCTTCCCTATGAGAATTTATCACTCATATCAATCTCTTAAGGTTCCCACATGTTAAGATTACTTAATTATTAAAACATAATTTAATACATTAGCAAACACAATAGGAAATTTTTTAAAGTAAAATAAGCCTCCAAAGGACTGTAGATATATAAATAAGAATGTTCTAAATATTTACATAAATAAGAACAGAATTAAAACATGGTAAGAAATAAGATATATAACCAGGCAGACTTGAGTTGGATATTCTAGGACTTAATAATACACTATCTGAAATTAAAAACAGAAAACAAAATGTCCCTATTCTCCAATTTCAAGAAAGGAAAGGACTGACTGTTCTTTGACATTAGCTAGCTAATCCCTAAATTATACACAAAAATTCAGCCAATCCCTAAGCACTCCTGTTGGTTTTTTTTTTTAAAGCCACAGGCCTCCCCCAGAGCCTAATGCAATTGGCTGGGGATGTGGCTCAAGCAGTAGCGTGCTCGACTGGCATGCGTGCAGCCCGGGTTCGATCCTCAGCACCACATACTAATGCAATAGCAAATCTGTTTTGTTTAGAGAGCCATGTCTAACAATACAATTCTCCTTTGCTCAGCAAGAATAATAATAATAATAATAATAATATATATATATATATATATATATATAAAGTGATGGTCTCGTCCTTAATAGAAGTCAATAAATTAGCTGCAAATAAAATAAATAGTATTAGTAAACTGGAATATAGCTGAAAAATAGATATATAATATATATGTAAACTACATATACATATATGCACATTGTTTAAATACCTAAATTATATATGAAATCTATATACAGATAGTACCCATGCACAGATAGAGAAAGGGAAAGAAAGAGAGAGGTGGAAACACAAAACAAGCAGATGAGATACAGGACACTGAAAAAAGGTCTAACACAAGAATAACTGGAGTCCAAGGAGATAAAGAATGTTATATAAATAACACTGAAATAGATAAAAACTAAAATTTTTCCAAAATTAAAAATTAATAATAACCAACAAACTCAAGAAGTATGAATGCAAAGAAAAATCACACCTAGGCACATCACAGTAAAACTTTTGGACAGTCAGATAAAGACAAAATTTAAAAACATCTGGGGTCGGGGGAGACCATTATACTAGAATTAAATATGTTCAATACCTAAGAATAAATATGTAAGATAATTTCTTTGAAAACTACAAAAACTTATTAAAAATTAAATAGTGGAGAAATAACTGAAATAAAGTAAGTGAAGAACAAATAATGAAACAATAATTCATGTTCACAAATTATCAACTCTATCCAATCTATTACAGATGTAATACAATTTTGATTCACAAACTTAGCTGAGACAATTTTGAAAGAGAATGAACCTGAAAAATTTATACCACCTGATGCTAACATATTTACTACAAAGCTACAGTAATTGAGAAGTATGGTACTAATACAAAGATTAAAAATAAAGAAAGGATTCAAAACTATACCATCCCATATTGTAGCCAATAGACATATATGGCTCTTCAAATTTAAATTTAAATTACTTAAAATTAGTCAAAATTAAAAATCCAGACCTTAATTGCACCAGCCACATTTTAAGAACTCATCAGCCACATGTAATTAATAGCATTAATTTGAACAATACATATACAGAACATTTCTATCATGGCAGAAAGTTCCATTAGACAGCATTTGATTTGAAAGAGGTACTACAACATTACTTGATTTATGACAATGGTGATGCTATAATGCAGTAAAAGAAAGTCAGTCTTCTCAATAAATTGTGATGGATCAATTGGACATAAAAGTAAATTTAAAAAACAGATAATCAATCCTGACCCCTTACCTCATAAGCATTATCAACTAAAGTAGAATATATGTAGACCTTATGATCCAGCAATTCTTCTTCTTGGTAAGACAAATATCAGAATATGTATATGTGTGTGTGTGTGTGTGTGTATTTACCAAAATATTTGTATAAGAATACTTATATCATTACTATTTGTTAAGAACCTAAAACCAGAAACAATCAAAATCATCACCAGTAAAATGAATAAACAAATTTTGGTATTATAAATGATATTTATAAGGCAATGAGAAAGAATATACTACAACCACATTCAATAACAAGGATTGATCTCACAATGATGATGAGTGAAAGAAGATACACACAAAAGAGCAGGTGACAATGTACTGCAATGAACAGGCAAAAGTGATCTGTGGTGATAGAATTCAGGATAGTGGTCCTTTGCAGAAGAGGGAAACAGCAGTAGCAGTGATTGGAAAAGGACAAGAGGAAGGTTTCTGGGATGCTGGCAATGTTCTTCTTTAGATTTTATTTTATTTTATATATTTTTTGAAAAACATTGAACCTGGGAGCACTTTACCAATGAGCTACATCTATAAGGCCTTTTTATTTTTATTTTGAGATAGGGCCTCCCTAAGTTACTAAGGCTAGCCTCACACTTGCAATCCTCCTGCCTTAGGCTTTGGAGTCACTGAAATTACAGGCATGTATCACCATGCCAGGCAACATTCTCTTTCTTGATCTTGGTAATGGCTATACTCTGAAAATTCCTCAAGTTATACATACATGATCTGTATATCTTTCTCCATGTAAATTATAGGTTAATAATGAAAAGTACTTTAAAAACTGAATAGGTGGATTAAACAGCAGATTAAACCAGCAAATCATGAACTATAATAGAGAACTTTAAAAACAGCATAATGTACAGATGATATAGACATTAATGGAAGCATATGATAGAGTAAAAATGACAAATATACATCTAATTGAAATTGCAGAAAAAGACAAAGTAGGAAAGAAATAATATTTTAAAAGTTAATACCTGAGAATTTCCTAGAATCAACAGACAAAAATCTCAGGTTTAATCCTACACAGGATAAGTAACAAGAAAACCAGACTGAATAAACTATAATGAAATCGTAGAACTTCAAAGACAAAATCTTAAAGTCAGATGAAGGAGCAAAAATTAGACTGATTGCTTTTACTTGTTTGAAAATTTTTAAACTCACAGAAAACCCAAAAAGAAAACACTAAACAGTCAGGCCTGATGGCACATACCTATAATCCCTTTGACTCAGGAGGCTGAGGCAAGAGGATAACAAGTTTGAAGCCAGCCTCTGAAACTTAGCAAGGCCCTGACTCAAAATAAATAATAAAAAGAACTGGGAGTGTAGTTCAGTGGTAAAGTGTTCCTGGATTCAATCCTCAATACCAAAATAATAACAATTATCATAATCATCATCATCTAAATACATTCACCAGATTATACCATTTACCAGATTATACCGCTAAACAATTAATACCCTCATATATTACCTCACTAAGAATATAGTCATTAGATCATACCACTCATCAGAGTTACACTATTAACATCTTGGCTTATCACTCAAAATTTCTTTAAATATATACATGTCTTTCTTTTTGGAAAAATGTAGAAAGAAAACTGCATGTAGTATGATAATTCATCCCCAAATTGTTTATCATGAATTTCTCAAGAACAGGCTTGTATTCAATCACAACACAGTTACCTCATCTAAGATAGACAACATTAATAATATCATCACAATTGAGTCCAGATTAAACTTTTTCAGTTATCCAGAAAACATTCTGTAAAGCTTTTCTGCTTACTGATCCAGGATCTAATTAAGATTTGTATATTACTTTCAGATGTTGTAGTTGTTAGGTCTGTCTCAATTTACAATATACTCACTGTTTCCTTTTTTTTTTTTTTAAGGACACTGAATCCTTTAAAGAGTCCAGGTCAGTTGTCCTGAAAAAAAGGTCCTCCATTCTGGATTGGATTGAACTATTATCTCATGATTATCAAGTCAAATATTTCCATTAAGAATGACACATAGGGGCTGGGGATGTGGCTCAAGCGGTAGCGCGCTCGCCTGGCATGCGTGCGGCCCGGGTTCGATCCTCAGCACCACATACAAACGAAGATGTTGTGTCCGCCGAAAACTAAAAAATAAATATTAAAAAATTCTCTCTCTCTCTCTAAAAAAAAAAAAAAAAAAAGAATGACACATAGGAGCTGGGGTTAATTAGCTCAGTTGGTAGAGTGCTTGCCTCTCATGCACAAGGCCCAGGATTCAATGCCTAACACCACAAAAATTAATTAGTTAATTAATTAAAGGTATGCTGTTCGTCTATAATTACAAAAAAAAAAAAAATTTAAAAAAGAATGACACACAGATAATGTTATGTCTCTCCTGCGCACTGTATTATGCATATGGTTGTCCTACCATTAGCAATGCCAACTTTGACAATTTTATGATTTTTTTTTTCCTTTATAATGAATAAACCATCTATAGGAGGCTGGTGTGATAATACATACCTGTTATCTCAGCAGTGTGGGAGGCTAAGGCAGTAGGATTGCAAGTTCAAAGCCAGCCTCAACAAATGAGCAAGATCATGTTTCAAAACAAAAAAAAATGAAAAGAACTAGGATATAGCTCAGTGATAAAGTGCCCCTGGGTAATCCCCAGTACCAAAAAAGAAAAAAAATATATAGGGTGGTATTTGAGACCAAAAACACACTTGGCAATTATGAAAGTCAGAAGAAAGTTGAATACAATTTTCAAAGTGCTAAGAAAAAAAAATAACTATTAAAGCAGACCTGAACTACCAACTAAAATACCATTTAAAAATTAAGATCTACCCTGAAATTATGTGAAAGTCCCATCAAAAATAATAATAATAATAATAATAATGGTTCTGCCCTGGTTAGATGAAATTATTTTCAATGATATTATAGATCTTTGGTAGGTAAATTACATAACTAAATAATAAGCTATTTCTTGAAATAGCAACTTTATTGCCTCTATTATGAAATATAAATATTTAACTTCTATTCAATTCCTTTCTGTTCTCTCAGTTATTAAAATTGTTATTAATTATTCTTTAGTTCCCTTTGTAACTATAAACATTATAAAAACGTGTACATAAATATATATTTTATTATATAAAATTAAGACACCAACCCTTGATCTAGCACTAATGTTAAGACATGGTTATTAGCACCCTCACCACTCCTTTTCAAATTTTGCATCTATAATTTTTTTATTAGAGTTTAATGATTATACATGTAGTTGGGTTCATCCTAACAACTTATTCCTGCGTAGGAATCAAGTTTAGTTCATGATCCCTCTTTTTCCTTTCCCCTTTTCCCTCCCACCCTCACCCCCTCCCATTCTCTTCCTCTACTCAACATTCTTTTGCTATTAATTTGTATTTTATTAGTTTTTTAATATATTCCTATCCTTCCCTCCCCCTTTCCTTACTCTAGCTTCCACATGTGAGATAAAACATTCAACCTTTGAGTTTCTGAGTTTGGCTAATTTCAGTTAGCATATTATATTCCATTTCCATCCATATACCAGCATTATTTGCCAAATAATGTAATAAAAAATCTCCACTATCATGTGTCAAGAAAGAAATAACAGCCAGGCACGGTGGTGTCCGCCTGTAATCCCAGCAGCTGGGGAGGCTGAGACAGGAGGATCACGAGTTCAAAGCCAGCCTCAGCAAAAAGCGAGGTACTAAACAACTCAGTGAGACCCTGTCTCTAAATAAAATACAAAATAGGGCTGGGGATGTGGTTCAGTGGTCAAGTGCCCCTGAGTTCAATCACTGGTACCCCCCCCCAAAAAAAAAAATAACAATTCTAACCCAAACAAAGATCAAATGAATGGAAGTTCTTTAAAATGAATGAATTTAGCTTTATAAACAGCTTATTTCTTATTTTCCCATTTGGCTACATATACTCACATTTTGTTAGGACTGGTTAACTGTCTAAGTACAAGTGTTCTAAAATAAAACTAGACTAAGAAAAAGAGAACAGACATTTTATTTGAGCATCATGAAAATCTTAATTCAATGCAGCAACTGAATCTGAAGTATAAATTGTTAAAGAGCATGACCAACACATCCAAGAGAGTAAGTGACCCACAATTTAATAAAGTCTGTCTGACCCTAAAACCTGGTTTGTTTCTTATGTCTTTTTGACAATCCCACAGACACAAGTATGAACTACCTAAAGAAGCTAAAGGCTGTCAAGTAACAGTTTAAGATGCCATATGTGACTGAAATCTTCAGGAATTTGAGAGCTACATATATTGTAAATATAGAATGTTCTAACTCCACAAAAGCAAAGTGAATCTACAAGAGTGATATCTAGGATGGAAATATTGGCAGGATGCAGGTGAAAGATGAAAAGCACAAGATATATAACCTTAGGTATCAATTAATATCTGTAAATACAAATGCATAACAAACTACTAATACATGAAAAAACAGATTAATCTAAATAAGATTTAAGTGAATGAAGTCATCTTTCAAAAACATTCCATTCACGTGAATTCTAGAACATGTAAAACAAACCTGTTTTAAAAAACATCAAAGATCGAGGCTGGGAATATAGCTCAGTTGGTAGAGTGTCTGCCTTGCATGCACAAGGCCCTGGGTTCAATCCCCAGCACCAGAAAAACAAAAACAAAAAACATCAAAGATCAATGGTGGAATATAAGTGTGGGTATTGGTTGGCAAAGGAAGCGAGGAAAATTTTATATGATGGTGGGTTTCAGTTATACAAGTATATTCATTTGTCAAGGTTTGTGCATTTCATTAATTTAACCTCAATAAAAAACTAAATAAATATGAACTATAATTAATTATATATATATATATATATATATATATATGTATTTAGGGGAAACATAATAAGGTGTACAATTTACTATAGACAAATAAAATGAAAAAAAAATGAACTGATTTGAGAAAAAGATAAAATAATAGATAAATGGTCTACCAAATGTCTACACTTTTTTTAAAAAGTAGTTTTGGTAGTTTTGTATGGACAGCCTGCCTTTATTTTATTTGTTTATCTTTATGCGGTGCTAAGCATTGAACACACATGCCAGGCAAAGCCCTTTGCCACTGAGCTACAGCCCCAGCCCCAAATGTTTACTCTTAACATTCTTTCAACATTGCTTAATGTTTAAAATTTTCATCATAAATATTGGGGACAGCTCTGCTTCCTGGTTATTATGTCCTGATCTGGTTTTCTCTGCTGTACCCTTCAGCCAAAATGTTATTCCTTACTAGGGCCCAGAGTTAGGGACTTGGCTGACCATGGACTGAACCTCTGAAACCTCTGTGAGCAGAGTTTCCCAAAGGCTTCATTAAAACTCTGAAAAAAGATTGAAAGCAAAATCAATGAGAATCTAAGTCAATCATTAAAGAAACTAACCAAAATATAAAATAATGGAAGTCTTCTCAAAACATATTTGTTGGCAAAAGAATTAGTTTTATAAAATACATTCACATAAAATGAGCAAATGGTTATTTTAAATGCAATAAGTAACTTTTTGGGGTTTTTTGTGATGCAATGATTATTTGTAGACATAATCTATATAAATAAATGTCCTAGAGGTCCTCAATAATTTTTTAGTGTAAAAGTGTTCTGAGCTTTTATACATTCCAAAAGAGAATGATGATATTTATCTCTGGAGTTCCTGGGAAGATTATATAATATACTTACAAAGCACTTTGTGAACATGAGTACACATTATAGTAATAGATGCTATGCTAATTAGCATTAATTTTGGAAGGGTCAAAGATTTTGACTCCCAGTGGAAATAATTTAAATTAAGCTTATGGTTTCCTTCTCTTTGCAGATCCTTCAATTATTAGTGGCAGCTGGGGAAGTGATAATCAGCTGGCCCAGTTGTGTGTATGTCATAGATTTTCATTTTTCTTATAGTTTAAAAGGTACATGTTATATCAGGCTATAGAGTAAAATGTGCTTTTATAACAGTCATTTAAACTTTTTTTTTAGCTTTATTTTATTTTTTATTTTCATGTGGTGCTGAGGATTAAAGCCAGTGTCTCACATGTGCTAGGTGAGTCCTCTACCACTGAGCCATAACCCTAACCCCTAAACTTTTAATCTAGTTTGTTTTCAGTCAGAATTGTTTCCTTTTGTTATTATTAAAGGGCCAATTATTTGTCTAGGTGTTCTAGATAAAAGTAAAAACAAGTTTCTTTCCTTGAAGATCGTGTGATGTAATAAAGGAAATATGCATATTAAAAATAAATGAATAAAATATAGAGAAGAAAGAATATAATACATGTGACTATAGAACTATGACAATACTATCCTTAAAAACATAGAAAACCAGGGGCTGGAATTGTGGCTCAGAGGGGGAATGCTCGCCTCGCATGTTGAGGCACTGGGTTCGGTCCTCAGCACCACATAAAAATAAAATAAAGATATTGTACCTACCTATAACTAAAAAACTAAATATTAAAAAATAGAAAACCATGCAATATCTCAATGTTATGGAAGAGATATACACCTATTTTCAAGTTTGAAAAAAGTAAAGAAATACAGGCAGTAATATAAGGTACTAGCAAGACACAAGCAGAGGTTGCTAATTTAAGATGAAAAATGAAATGAACAAAAATGTAATGAAGACTAGGTAAATATAAAAAAGTAATACATTCTAGAAAACTGTTAATATATGTGATGCTGAGAATATCTAGTAATTCAAATAATTAACCTGTTTTGTCCCATCATCCGACATGTAGAACACAAAAACTTAAACATACTACATTGTGTATCTACGTAAAATATAAAATTGCACATAGAACTATATTATACTATAATTGTAATATCAATATAATAATAAACTCTAAATTATGATTTCTGACTTATTTTAATGCACCTGTGTCAATTTTTTTGAAATACAGAATTAAAAACTTGGGATTTAATGGGTTAAGGTAACCAAACATACTTTTTTTTGAGGTACTAAGGATTGAATTCAGGGTACTTTAACACTGAGCTATATCTTCAACTCATTTTATTTTTTATTTTGAGATAGGGTCTCAGAAAGTTGCCTAGGTTGGCCTTGAACTTGAGAAAGCTGGCCTCAAAACTGCAATCCTCCTGCCTCAGCCCCCCAAGTTAGTGGCATTACAGGGGTACCACAACATCCAGTCAAACATATCTTCTAGAGTTTAGAATATGTTTAGTATCTTCCAACCTGAGTATAAGTCAATCATAGTAAATGGATGAAGCTAATTTACTCAGAATCAATTTTATTAAAGAAAGACTATGGGTACCTGAAAAAAAATAGTTTGAACACAGCTTGTTTTTTTTTTTTACACTTGGCAGGAATATAATATTTTTAGCATGTCTGAAAAAGTACTTTACCTGCCTTGTCTTCCAAGGGCAAAAGTGATGCCATCTTTCTGGAATGGAAGCAGTTTTGTTCTTAGTTTCTCAGGCAAAAAATCCAGTTGTTGATAGTATTCATTTGTTAAGCAAGAAATCTGAGGATTATGAGACTTTTTTATGTTCTGAACTTTAGGCATGATGATCCTATAAACAAAGAAACCACAAAAAAGGAAGGATAGGGGAAACAGATTTACTAAGTGTTACTATAGAATCGAACATGGGTAATAATATTATGGTACTTACAAATAGCTTTGATATACCATCTACATAGATATAGAAAAGTTAGGTTGTGTTTCCAGAGTAAGTTACTAAGAAAAGTCAAAGTACTAAGTTCAAAAACAATTACTTGCACTTGCCAGAAACTCAGCACCCTCAGTTTCATCTTGAGCCATAATATAGCCATACCCGTCTTTCATAAAATAAATGTTCTAAAAATTATAAAATCAACTAGATTTTTACAAATTGAATAATTTTAAAAACAAAGGATAATGTACTATAAAATACTGCTTTTATAAGTGACTCTTTTATACATATACATTTTCATATCATATCAGATATTCTAAGAATGGGGCAAATCTACATTTAAAAAATTATAAAATACAAAGACCTTAACTCCAAACTTACAGTAATTAAATTAATTCAACATTGCTAAATAAAATTTATTTTTAAAAATTAAAATTAATTCTTTTTAGTCAGCTAATTTTACAGTATAAAATCTGATTAGCACCTTCCTCACTCACTGGGTGTCCACAAATATAATTTTCTACCATATCAAAATTTCATATATCTGTAAATTCTTAGAACTCTGAAAGACAAAGTCCTTTTAAACCACTATGCTATAATGCTTCTCTAATAATATTTCATATTCAGGTGCATCACTGTTTATAAATAATCTCATTCAACTTTTTAAAGAAGCTTGCTTTCATGTGATGGTCACTTAAAGACTTGTAAAACTTTAAGTCCTCTCCTCCCTCAAACGTAACTAATTTCTAACTCTACTAAGAATCTTAAGAATTAAATAAGTTTTATTTACTAAAAACAAATAGGTACTACATTCCATGATCTGAAGAATTAAGGCTCATACCATCACAGGGCTTACATTTTTGAAGGAGTGATTAAAGTAAATAAATAAACAAGATGATTAATTATATCATAGCAGAAATATTGCAGGGAAGTTAACATGCAAACAGCCATTTGAAGAAGGCTGAGCAGAAGAGGTCCATCTTAAGAGGTAAGGTTTATCCTATAGTCTGAAGAATGTAAAAGTCAACCAGGTTCAAAATTAAGAGAAAAGCACTCCTGACAGAGAGCATTAGTGCAAAGGCCCCGAGTCAAGAAAGAGCCTGATATTTTCAAGAAACAGAAAGGAAGCCTGGCATGGTGGTGCATGCCTGTAATTCTGGTATCTTGGGGGCTAAGGCAGGAGGATCACAAGTTCACAGGCAGCCTCAGTGAGTTAGTAAACCCTAAAAAACTTAAGTGACCCTGACTCAAAACAAAAAATGAAAAGGGATGGCGGATGTGGCTTAGGGGTTACGAGCTGCTGGGTTTAAACCCCAGTTTAAAAAAAAAAAATGAAGTAAAGTGGGCTGGGGCAGTGGTAGTGTTTGTCTACTATTTGCAAGGTTCTGGTTTTGATTCCCAGTACTGCAAAACAAAAAAAAAAGAAAGAAAGAAAAAGAAAAAGAGAATGAATGAATGGAATGCAAATGTGCTGTTCAATACATCATTAGCCACATGTGGCTACTTATTTTATTTTTTTAATTTATTTAAAATTAAATAAAATAAAAATTCAGGCCAGTTATACCAGTTGCTTCAAGTGCTCAACAGTCACAGTGGCTATTAGCTACCATATGAAACAGTGCATATAGAGAACATCTCTATCTACTGAAAGGTCTATTGGACAGCACTTACTATAGATTTTTAAGCAGTGGAATGCCACAGTCGGTCTTAAATTTCAAAAACTACATGTGGAGGACAAAGACACCAATAGGAGGGCAACGAATGAATGTCACTACAGGATTTGGTCAGTCACCAAGCTCCCTCTGCTTCAGTAGGCAAGTGGACTTGAAAATTTTATATATATATATATATATATATATATATATATATATATATATATATAAAACTAAGAGTGTATATATATATATATATATATATATATATATATATATATAAAACTAAGAGTGTATATATATATATATATATATATATATGACTCAGGTCTATATGAATTATCTTCATAAACACCAATACATGGACATTCTTAGAACCCTCAACAGCACCTACAACAAAACTGAGCAAACAGATAATGTTTCAAAAGGGGGAAGGTATAGAAGCAAAAAACCTACTACAGGTTACAAAGGACAAGGCAAAATGATCTTTATTGGGGCTGGGGTTGTAGCTTAGTGGTAGAGCACTTGCCTAGCATGTGTGAGGCACTGGGTTTAACACTCAGCACCACATAAAAATAAATAAATAAAATAAAGCTATTGTGTACATCTATAACTGAATTTTTTATTTTTATTTTATTTCATTTCATTTTATTTTATTTTGGTATTGGGGATTGAACTCAGGGGCACTTGACCACTGAGCCACATCCGCAGCCCAATTTTGTACTTTATTTAGAATGAGGGTCCCAGTGAGTTGCTTAGCTTTTGCTGAGGCTGGCTTTGAACTCACGATCCTCCTACCTTAGCCTCCCAAGCTGCAGGGATCACAAACATGTGCCACCATGCCCAGCTCAACAACAACAAAAAAATTTAAATAAAATGATCTTTATCAGTGAAATGGAGAGATCTGGGAACTGTATCAGACATAAAGTAAAGGGGACTTGGTGATAGAGTACATGTGGAGAATAAGAGAAATGTGGGATCAAGATGTACACAACAGCAATGGAGTCAGTGATACAGAACAGTACAATGACTATAGAAGAAATGAATTGGGGAAATCAATAAATCTTTTAGAAATACATAAAATTTGAGAGACTACAAAATATGAAAAGGAAATATCAAGTAGGCATAAAAAAATCTATGAAACTAGAATTCATATAGGAAAGTCATGGAGGCTTAACACAAGAAATATCAGTCAGCCTTATAGCTAATGAGTTTGCTAATCAGATATGTTCATTTTGAACTTTAACAGAAAAAGTCAAAACTCAAAGGAGCAAAGATTAAGTGAAATCCATTTTGGCAAGGTAACAGCAGGATAAAGAGTCATGTCCACTTTCCAGAAGTAAGAGTTCAGAAGCATTATTCAGAATCAATCAGATATAAGATACAACAAGAAGGAAGCTTAAAAAATACAAAAAAAAAACAAAAAACTATTTTACTGTCTATTATCTTTGTTCAAGAAGACTACTTTTTGCTTTATTTACTTTGTAAAAAACTTTCATGGACATTACATGAAAAATACCTGCTACATTGAGGTCGCTTTGTAATCACTACAATTTATGTTGTAAGGACTGGCTACTACATTTGTAAAAATAAACAAGAAGCTAAAGTTACCATAAAAAAAGTTACAAATGGGGCTGGGGATGTGGCTCACGTGATAGCGCGGTCGCCTGGCGTGCGATCGTCCCGGGTTCGATCCTCAGCACCACATACAAAGAAAGATGTTGTGTCTGCCGAAAACTAAAAAATAAATATTAAAAAATTCTCTCTCTCTCTCTTAAAAAAAAAAGTTACAAATAAGATTTTTTAAAATTATTCAGTACAAAGACAAAAGAAGTCTAAAGTAGTATGAAAATGTTCAAAGAAAATTTCAATTTTCAGATTATATTGTGGCTTGCTGATGATGATTCAAACACGTGTCTAGATGTATTAAAAAAACAAACAACAACAACAACAAAAAAAAAAAACTAAGAGCTGGGGTTGTGGCTCAGTGGCAGAGCACTTGTGAGGCACTGGGTACGATCCTCAGCACCACGTAAAATAAATAAATAAGCAAAATAAAGATATTTTTTAAAAATTTAAAAAACTAAAATTATGTTATATTCAATAGAACATAAACGTTTTGTTAATAATAAAATAAAATAATATTTAAATGCTTTTTTCCATTTATACTACTATCCAAACTATTACAATTATATTATCGCCTGGGTGGTGGTACAAGTATGTAATCCCAGCTACTCAAGATATTGAGACAGATGTGACAAATTCTGGGCCAGCCTTGGCAAGTTAGGGATGGGGCGCATGAGAGGAACAGACAAACTCTAGATAGGGCAGAGGGGTGGGAGGGAAGGGAGGGATGGGAGAGAAAAGGAGGGGGTCAGCAAGGATGGTAGAATGTGATAGACATCATAATCCAAGGTACATGTATGAAGACACAAATTGGTCTCAACATACTTTATATACAACCAGATATGAAAAATTGTGCTGTATATGTGTAATATGAATTGTAATGCATTCCGCTGTCATTTATTTTTTAAAAAATAAAATAACAGTGACAATAATTACACATCCCTTTCTAATCATGAAAACTGGAGAATTTAGTTCAGCAATTTGGGGGAAAAAAAGATTTTATTCAATGTATACTAATTTACTTTTACTAAAGATGAGAGAAGGCTATCAAAAGGGAACCAGCAATATAATTTTTAATGCCATGCTATTAAAATTAGGAAAACAACTATCAGCTAGGGAAATTTAGTCAAAGCGAAATCTAGTCAAACTCATTTTCTAACCTCTTAATAAGCAACACTTGGAAATGAAGGAAAGTTTTTATTTTCAATCTTTTTTTGTGGAGGCCAGTTTAAAAATTATAGAACACAGATATGCTTTGCCACTGAGCTACATCCCTAGTCCTTTTTATTTATTTTTTTTTTATTTTGAGACAGGGTCTTCCTAAGTTGCTGAGAGTCTCACTAAATTGATGAGGTTGGCTTCAAACTTGCAAAACTCTTGCAGCCACCTCCAGAGTTGTTGGGATTATAGGTATGCACCACTGCACTAAGTTTTTATGTTCAATTTTTAAGATCAGGATGGTGATCAATTTGGAACAAAGTAAATTCAATTTTAATTCACTGACTCTTAAATAAATAGTAGAGTTGTACTGAGAAGTATCAGATATTGTTAAAATATACTACCAAGAAATTTACTGTGAAAATAATAAGCAAATGGATTGTCAGGGAAATTATGTACTTTGAGGAGATAAATTTATTTTTATTTTTGAAAATGATAATTTACTGGAAGCAATCAATTTACTGGAGAAGAGACACAAAAAATAAACGAACTAGAACATTCAACATAAATGCACAAAATTACAGAAATGGAAAACAAACTAGTGGTTGCCAGGGATGAAGGTGGGGCAGGATAGAAGGGGTTGTGGCTATTAAAAGGCAACATGAGGGATGCTTGAGGGATGGAATTGTTCTTTACTTGACTATATCAATATCCTAAATGAGATATTGTATTATTTTTACAAGATATTACCTTTAAGGGAAAGAAGGTAAAAGGCACTCCCCCTGTGCATTATTTCTTACAAATGCCTGTAAATTTACAACAATCACACAATAAAAAGTTTGACTTTTAAAAAAATGGAAAAAACAGTTTGGAATGATGAGGTCCAGAAAGGAAAAACTCCAATATCAGTAGCTAGTAGTAGAAGGAAAACATAATTTTGGGTCTTTCCTCCTTTTGCACCACAAGAAAGTTCCAATGGTGGTACATTCTGATTCAGGGCTAATCAGTATCAAAATTATTGTCCTATCAAGAATTATAGTCAAAAATAATCATCCAATTCCCTGCATTTCATTCTGTCATGCATTCAATAGATTTGGGTGTTCACATGTATCTGGAGGTTCACATGTGGAGACACTGGGCTAGGTTCTGGATATATAATAGTAAGTATAAATCCAGTTCTGAAGAAATATAGCAGAAGTACTGGTGTTAAGAGAGAATATAAAAATGAGAAATTATATCCCATCTATGTATGATACATCAAAGAATAGAAGTGCATTCTACTGTCATGTATAACTAATTATAACAAATTTAAAAAAATTTAAAAGAGAACAGATTTGCAATGTTGAAAAAAAAATAAAATGATTTTCTTATTAAAAAAAGAGAGACTATAATAGGACTCATTTTTTTTTTCAGATTTGGGAGTTTAGAAGACTTCTTAGATAAACATACCATTTATACAAATATAAAGTTGAGACCAGAATAAAAAAGACATTAACCAAACATTAAAGGATCCAAGAGTGTTCTATGAAGAGGCTATAATCCATACAAAGACCCTGCACTGGAGGTGAATCAACAGAATAGGAAGTTATTCTCAAATCTTTATCTGACTAGATCTTTTAGTAAATCACTCCCTCCTCATTAAATCACTTTTTTCACTTAGATTTAAGGACACTACCTTCTCATGGTTTTCACCATACCTCACTGGTTATTCCTTAAACTTTTGCTGGTTCATCATCTTTTTTTTTTTTCTTTTTTTGCAGTCCTGGGGATTGAACTCAAGGTTGCTTTAACTCTGAGTTACAACTACAGTCTTTTTCATTTTTTGAGATAGGGTGTCACTAAGTTGAACGCTGCGACTGGCCTTGATCTTGTGATCCTCTTACCCTAGCATCCTGAATTGCTAGAATTATGGGCCTGGGCTTCCAAACTCATCTCCTTATCCACTTTTAAGGTAGAGTGGACCAAGGGCTCAATTCTTAGCAGCCTTATTCTATCCCTTAGTGATCTCTTTGATCTCTTGGCTTTAAATATTACTTCTATGCCAGTGATTTCCATTTACATAGAGAAAACTCTCCGGAACTTCAGATACATGTATCAAACCAGACACTGCTACTTGGCTAATAGATGTCTCAAACATATCTAAAATTGAATTCCAGCTCTTCCCCCAAACTCTATTCCATTCATGGCCTTACTCATTTCACTCTTCTAGTTGCTCATACCAACACTTTTACTCCTATTTCACAGTGCACATCAGTCTATCAGCATCTCTTATTGGCTCTATATTCTAAATATATTCAGAATCCCACCATTTCCTACCACCTCCAAATCACATGCCTGATCTGAGCAACAATCAACTGTGGCCTGAATTTCCGCAAGAATATGATACCCACCTCCCCTTCACCCACCACTTTCACCTTTCCCCCAACATTCAACTTTCATAGAGCAATCACAAGATACTCCGGGGGGAAAAAAAAAGAAGTTTGATCATATCACTTTTAAGAACTCTTCAGGGGCTGGGCTTCTGGGTCAATGGTAGAGCATTTGCCTAGCATGTGTGAGGCACTGGGTTTGGTTCTCAGCACTCCATATAAGTCAATAAAGTAAAGGTCCATCAACAACTGAAAAAAAATATTTTAAAAAAACAGTAAAGAAAGAAGAAAAAATAACTCTTCAGTGGTTCTCAATTTTATTCAGATATAAGTCAAAGTCCTATTAATGGCTTCCAATTTCTTATAAACTGTCTGTATCCTGTTCCCATAACCTCTCCACCTTACTTATCATGCTGATGTCCCTGTATGTTCCTGTCTTAGAAATTTGCATAAGCTGATCCATCTGCCTACACCACCCTTCCCACAAGATGATCTGCAAGGCTATCTCCCCCACTTTCTTTAGTCTTTTCTGAAATGTCACTTTCTCCAAGAAAACTTAACATGACCACCTTATTTAAAATTGCAATTCCCTAAGTCTCTTCCCTGACTTATTCTTTATCTTCTTCATTCCTTCCCTCCTCTCATTCTTTCTTTCTTAGATTACTAAAAACTGAATACATTTATTGATTCTTGATTTCATTTCTTGCACTATAGGAGTCTTGTTAAGGAAGTCAGGGACTAATGCGACATGATGAAGATTTGGCCCTACTTTTTCTTCTATTAGGCACAGGGTCTTTCGTTTAATTCCTAGGTCCTTGATCCACTTTGAGTTGAGTACTGTGCACAGTCAGAGATAGGGACTTAAGTTCATTTTGCTGCATATGGATTTCCAGTTCTCCCAGCTCCATTTGTTGAAGAGGCTATTTTTGTTCCAGTCTTTTTGGCACCTTTTTCTAGAATGAGATAACTGTATTTATGTGGGTTTGTCTCTGTGCCTTCTCTTCTGTACCATTGGTCTATCAGCCTATTTTGGTGCCAATACCATGATGTGTTTGTTACTATTACTCTGTTATATAGTTTAAGGTCTGGTATTATGATGCCACCTGCTTCACTCTTCTTGCTAAGGATTGCTTTGGCTATTCTGGGGCTCTTATTTTTCCAGATGAATTTCATGATTGCCTTTTCTATCTCTATGAGGAACGTCATTGAGATTTTGATTGGGGTTGCTTTAAATCTGTATAGCACTTTCGGTAGTATGGAACTGAATCCATGGCATCCTGCATACTAGGCAAGTGCTCTACCACTATGCTACATCCCAGCCACTTTAATTTCATTTTGAGACAGAGTCTTACTAAGCTTCCAAGGCTGATGACAAAACAAACTTGTGATCCTCCTGTGATCCTCAGATTCTTAAGTAGCAAGGATTACAGGAATGTGCCAACACACCCAGTAACATTTTCTTTCTGGACAGCACTTATCACTTATAAAGTACCACACAATTTACTTATGATGTCTCTCCCATCTTGAATATAAGCTTCATTGAGGTAGAGACTTTTTTTCTGTTTTATTTACTGGTATTCTCCATGCACACAGAACAGTGCCTGGCACAAACACTCAATATTATTATATTAAAGATTCAAAGGACCAGGGGACCATGAAACAAGTCCAGAGGTAGAATAGTTCCTGGGGATGAGAAGGTATAAGGTGTAGCCATAGGAGTGCATGGCTGAACTAGCATGGAAATAAAGTTCCCAGGAGACACAACAGTTTCGAAACTAAAAAACTATATGATGTGTCAGATGGAAGGCACATTCATATGTAGAAGTCCCTCTAAAAAGAAACAAATTTAAACCAAGTTCAAGTTACAGTAAGGAAATTAGCAGCACATTTTCCAGAGTGATTAAAATTAGAGGGATGTTTATTAAATATGAATTATGGTTCCAAATAATACCCTAGAAAATTCCAAGAAGGAGCGCTAAATATGAAAAACTCTTCCTAAACCACAATATCAAACAAATCTTATGCCCAATTTAAAAACAATTTCTGGGGGCTGGGGCTATGGCTCAGCAGTAGCACACTTTCCTGGCATGAGTGAGACACTGGGTTTGATTCTCAGCTCCGCATATAAATAAAAAAATAAATAAAGGTCTATAAACAACTTTATATATATATATAAAAACACAAATCAGTTGTACTTATGAAGTGAAAAGGTAGCCAATAAAAAGATCTATTAATCTACTATATATGTACTGTAGATTTATATATATATATATATATATATATATATATATACACATGTGTATATATATAGAGAGATATATATATAATAGATAGATAGATAGTAGATAGATAGATAGATATATACATAGATAGAAAGAAAGAAAATTTGTGTTCATCTAGATGACTTTCCCCCCCCCCCCCAGTTCTGGGAATTGATACTAGGGGTACTCTATCACTAAGCTACACCCATAGGTTTTATTTTGAGACAGGGTCTCCTTGAGGCTGGCCTTGAACTTGCACTTCTCCTGCCTAACCTCCATAGTCACTGAGATTACAGGCATGCACCAACACACCCAGCTTAGATATCTAAATTATATAAATTCTTCCTTATCAAACAAAAATTGTCAGTGGAAATGTCCTAAACACTATGGCAATTTGGCTACAGAGACACAACTATAAGTGTAAAAATGAAACATCTTATGTAAATCTTGGGTGAACTATGATATTAAGAATAGATTATTTAACTATTCCTTCTTAACCTGCCCCACACATTACTAATAGAAGGCAGTGGGACAGAGGCGGAAGAGAGGGGCTAGAAGTTAGTAACCTCAGTAAATATCTTTCCCCAGAGTTAAGTGAAATCAGTACAAAAGTATTTACATTTCAGTCATGGAGGCACATACTTGTAATTCCAGCTACTACAAGGCTGAGGCATGAAGGTCACAAATTTGACAACACCTTGAGCAACTTAGACCCTGTCTCAAAATAAAATAAAAAGGCTGGCAATGTAGCTCAATGTTAAAATGCAGCATGCATAAGGTCCAGGGTTCAATCCCTAGTACTACTACAAAAAAAAAAAAAACATGAAATATAAGTAGTTATAAGTTCTTTATTGGAAACATAAATTTAGCTTAAGTAAATCAGCAGTTTCTACAAGTTTTGAATACAGGAAATCTATTGGACACTCCACCTTTAAAATATATGGATTCCAGAAGGCACAAACTCAAACACAAATCAGTTGTGCTTATGAGGTGAAAAGGTAGCCAATAAAGAGATCTATTAATAATCTACTATAATATTTGAAGGTGTTTTTACAAAAGTCATATATTCAATAACATTAACTCTTCAAATTTATCATGAGTTGAGAATGTGCCTATTTCATATATACGGTATATATTCTACGTCAATGTTTATACCTGATATACTACACTTGTAAATATAACTACATTACATTTAGTTTGTGAACTACAGCCTAAATTTAATAAATTGAAAGTAGGTTTCATCAGTAAAATTGAATATTATAAAATGATATAATATAATAGATCAATTTCAATAAGTATAAAATTACATAACATTTTCGAATTCATTTGTTATGGGGCTTTTAAAACTGCCATATCTAATATTTAATTACTTTAAAAGCAAGGACACTAGAATCTTTCATTCCACAGAAAACTGTTTTCAGAATAGTGATAAAATAACTCCCACTTATTAGTTAACCTCTTTCCATGAGGCAGTATACTAGGAAATTTTAGAAAACCTCCTGTAATTCTCAAAACAACTCACAAAGTATTGTTCGTATCACAGTAAAGACAAGAAAACTGAAGTTCAGAGATATTAAAAAATTTACACAAGGCTTAACAGTTAGGTACTGGTAATATTAAGCCTGGAACACAGATTGGATTAATTTTAAAGCCTCGATTTTTGTAGCTATGTAACACTGCCTCTCTAAATCACTCAACAAATACTTACAGAGTGCCTTGTGTCAGACACTGTAGGAGGTACTGAGGATGTGAAGATAAATTTGTGCCATTGTAGCCTCACCTTTGGGTGTGATCAAGAAAGGAAGGGAGAGCTATACATATATAATCACAATACAATGTGGTAAGTGTTATGAAAAAAGTATATATAAAGTACTGTACATAACTGGAAACATTGACTCTGTAAGACAGCAAGCAATCAAAGAAGGCTTCATATATAAAAAATAATTGGCACATAATACACCTTATTTAACTACCTAATATATGCCACAAGCTGAAACTTGACGGAAGTCTACAGTCTAGAGTTTACAGATGGAGAATCAAGTAAGAATATTCTCAGGAGAAAAGAAGCCATAATTGCAAATGTACAAAGTTTGAAATCCAAAGCAGTTTAACACAGCTAAAGATTAAAATGAATATAAAAAGTAGTAAAAAATAAAACAAAAACCATGCACGGTGATGCATACTTGTTACTGAAGAGGCTGAGACAGGACTGCAAGTTCATGTATCAGCAATACAAAAAGACCTTGTCTTGGAGTAAAAAATATAAAGAGCTGGGATGTAGCTCAGTGGTGCAACACCACTGGGTTTAATCCCCAGTGCTTTCCCCCCATAAAAAGTGGTAAAAAAGTAAAAAAAAAAAAAAAAAAAAAATAGGCCAGGTCAGGCAGGTCCTTCTATGTTAAAAGAGGTTGGGCTTTTATTCTGTAAGGAACTGGGAGCCTTTCCTACAGTTTAATTAGGTTGCTATTTTCTAAAGATTATTGTGTCAAGATTAAAAGAATGGATGTAGGAGCAGGGCTAACCTTTTAGAAGACTACCATAAATAGTATAGTAATACAATCTATAATCTCTCAGCTTCAGAGTACTACATCTAATTACCTACCTGACATTTTGGATGTCTCACAGAGCTTTCTACTTTAAATGTCCAAAACCAAAGTCCTGATTTCTCTACCAAACTTGTGATTTCTCTACCAAACTCCCTACCCAGTTTCTCATTAAGTAATATAATTACGTAAGTCACTCATAGTGGCCACCGGGATTTCCTTCTTGTTTTTTTTTAACAATTTAAACTTTATCTTTTATTTGTTTTTATGTGGTGCTGAGGATCAAACCCAGTTCCTCACCTGTGCTAGACAAGCACTCTACCACTGAACTACAAACCCAGCCCAGGATTTCACTCTTGATCCCTGTCTTTCCTTCAACTGCTGAATTGAATCCACTTGTTATTCATTATTCTCCAAATATATTGAAATCTACCTATTTCACCCCAATTTCATTGCCATCATCTATCCCAAAACATCACTGCCACTCAACTAAAATACTACAATGGCTCTCAACTAGACTCCCCCAAATTGTCCTTAATATCAATTAGTTTCTTAGTTATTGGCAATTATTGTTATGTTTCCTTAAAAATTTATCTCTCCATAAAATCCTATTAAAATGTCTTCATAAAGGTAGGCACGAAAGACTATCTTGTTTGTTGTTTTACTTCAGCAGACTCACATCTAGCATCAACCTCATCAACAGAATCAATACTAATAAAAAGCAACACACAGGCTGAGGATGCAGCTCAGTGGTAGACTGCTGTCTTTCTTTTCTTCTTCTTCTTCTTTTTTTTTTTTTTAACTCTTCTGGTGCCAGGGTTTGAACCAAGGGGTGCTTAACCACTGAGCCACATCCCCAGCTCTTTTTACATTTTATTTTGAGTCAGGGTCTCCTGAGGTTCTCACTAATTTGCTGAGGCTGTCTTCAAACTTGCAATCCTCCTGGCCTCAGGCTCCAGAGTTGCTGGGATTAATGGCATGTGTGACCACATCTACCTGCAGAGTGCTTTCTCAGCAGTTGCAAGGCCTTGGCTGGGTTCAATCCCCAGTACACCAAAAACAAAACAAAAAAAAAAAACAACACACACAACATGCCAGACACTTTTTAAATCATTTTACATATACTGTCATTTAATCTTCATAAAAACCTCTGAGGAAGGTAGTCATATAATCTCAATTATCTCAATTTTAGAAATAAGGAAATTGAGACACAGATGATCAACCAATCTGCCCCAAGTCAAACAAGTAAATGGCCACAACTAGGAATCAAACTCAGGCTGAATGACCCATCTTCTTGATTATTCAGTAACTCTCTTGGTGGATGCTCAATAAAAATTTCTGGACCAAATAAACAAATAAGATAGAGATATACAGAAGAGAAACAGATTTAGGAGTAAATATGAATATGTGGGCTAAGATTTGGGGCATGTTGAATTTGAAACACTTGGAGAAGGCTATGAATTACAGAGGGATAAACAATTATAAGTCACAGATAAACATTCAGAAGTCACCAGGTTCAACTGGAAGTCACTCATAAAAGGCATATAAAAAAAGTAGTCATGTAATGTTTAAAATGAAATGTGCTCATAAACTGTAACCATTTAGATCCAACTCTGTAACTAAAACATTTTTTAAAAGTACAGAATGACATTTGATTTCTATGTTATCTATGAAAATTTCTCTA
Organism: Marmota monax; assembly: GCF_021218885.2. Lineage (NCBI taxonomy): Eukaryota > Metazoa > Chordata > Mammalia > Rodentia > Sciuridae > Marmota > Marmota monax. The sequence continues at coordinate 7,845,171 of NW_026693934.1, read as the reverse complement.
TAGTTAATATAGAGTACTTGTCTTCCTTTAAGAGGTAATATTCAAAATCTATTTAAATGTCAAACTTGAATTTTGTTAAAATATAAAAGTGCAGAGATTTATTTTTAACTTGACAAAATGATTCCAAAATCTAATAGAATATGAGAAAATTTGAGACTGACAAGAAAATGTCTAAAAAGAAGAGAGGGAGCACATTTTACCTATTAGATTTTAAAACATAAAGTTACAGAAATTAGAGAATGGGTATTTTTTTAAATTTTATTCTAATTTGTTATATATGACATCAGGATGCATTGCAATTCATTTTACACATATAAAGCACAATTTTTCATATCTCTGGTTGTAAACATAGTATATTCACACCATTCGTGTCTTTATATGTGTACTTAGGGTAATGATGTCCATCTCATTCCACCATTTCTTTTACCCCCTTTCCCCCTCCATTCAACTCTGTCCCCTTTGCCCTATCTAGAGTTCATCTAATCTGCCCATGCTCCCCCTCTCAACCCCACTATTAATCAGCCTCCTTATATCAGAGAAAACATTTGGCATTTGGCTTTCTGGGATTAGCTAACTTAGCATTATATTCTCCAATTCCTTCCATTTACCTGCAAATGTCATAATTTTATTCTCTTTTATTGCTGAGTAATATTCCATTGTGTATATAGACCACATTTTCTTTGTCCATTCATCTACTGAAGGGCATCTAGGTTGGTTCCACAGTTTAGCTATTGTGAATTGTGCTGCAATAAACATAGATATGTTTGTGTCCCTGTTGTATGCTGTTTTTAAGTTCTTTGGGTATAGCCCAAGGAGTGGGAGAACTGGGTCAAAAGGTGGTTCCATTCCCTTTTCCAAGGATTCTCCATACTGCTTTCCACATTGGCTGCACCAATTTGCAGTCTCACCAGCAATGTATGAGTGTGCCTTTTTCCCCACATCCTCACCAACACTTATTATTGTTTGTATTCTTAATAGCTGCCATTCTGACTGGAGTGAGATGAGTTTTGATTTGCATTTCTCTAATTGCTAGAGATGTTGAACCCTTTTTCATATATTTGTTGATTGACTGTATATCATCTTCTGAGAAGCGTCTGTTCAGTTCCTTGGTCCATTTATTGATTGGGTTATTTTTGTTTGTTTGGTTTGGTTTTTTGGTGTTTAACTTTTTGAGTTCTTTATAGACCCTGGAGATTAGTGCTCTGATGTGCAAGTGGTAAAAATTTGCTCCCAAGCTGTAGGCTCTCTATTTACCTCATTGATTGTTTCTTTTGCTGAGAAGCTTTTTAGTTTGAATCCACTCCCATTTATTAATTCTTGGTTTTAATTCTTGTGCTATAGGAGTTTGTTAAGGAAGCAGGGGCCTAATCCTATATGATGAAGATTTGGTCCTACTTTTTCTTCTATTAGATGTAGGGCCTCTGGTTTAATTCCTAGGTCTTTGATCCACTTTGTGTTGTGTTTTGTGCATAGTGAAGAGATAGGAGTTTAATTTCATTTTGTTGCATATGGATTTCCAGTTTTCCCAGCACCATTTGTTAAAGAGACTATCTTTCCTCCAATGTATGTTTTTGGCACCTTTGTCATATTATAAGACAACTGTAATTATGTGGGTTAGTCTTTGTGTTCTCTATTCTGTACCACTGGTCTACCAATCTGTTTTGGTTTGTTTAGTAACAAACACCATGACGTGTTTGTTACTATTGCTCTGTAGTATAGTTTAAGGTCTGGTATAGTGATGCCACCTGTTTTACTCTTCTTGCTGAGGATTGCTTTAGCTATTCTGGGTCTCTTATTTTTCCAGATGAATTTCATGGCTGCTTTCTCTATTTCTATGAGGAATGTCATTGGGATTTTGATTGGAATTGCATGAAGTCTGCATAATGCTTTTGGATCTGCCTTATGTAAGAACAAGGAAGATCATTCCATCTTCTAAGGTCTTCTTTAATCTCTTTAATTTAGCGTTTTGTAGCTTTCATTGTAGAGGTCTTTCACCTCTTTTGTTAGGTTGATTCCCAAGTTTTTGTTTTGTTTTGTTTTGAGGCTATTGTAAATGGGGTAGTTTTCCTCCTTTCTCTTTCACTTTTTACAATCAGACTAAAGAGAGTAAAAGATAAAAAATGGGTTTTCTCAAACATAGTCATAATGAAATGGCACATTCATTCTCAAGAACAATTTTGGAATTACAGGGTACTCATGGCTAAATAATTCTGAAAAATAAGATTCAAGAGATAATCAGACAGGTATACAAAAAAGAAATGCTTATGAGTCTTGCTTATAAAGACTAATATACAATTCAAAGATCCCTCTTCTCAGTTTATATCCAAAATAATGGAAAACAGCATCTAGAAAAGATATTTGCACTACCCTTCTCACTGTAGCATGATTCACAAAAGCCAAAAGGTAGAAGCAACCCAAATGTACTCACCAGATGAATGTATAAAGAAAATGTGGCATACACATACAATGAATTCATCTCTAAAAGGAAATTCTATCATAAGCCAGACCATGAATAAACCTTGAGTATATTATGCACACTGCATGATTCCACTTTCATAAGATAAGTCAAACTCAACAGCAGAAAGATGGTTACCAGGGAAAAAAGGAGAATAAAAGGGAAGTTGTTTAGTGGGTACAGAATTTCAGTTTTGAAAGACGAAAAAATCCAGATATCTGTTACATACAATTCCTTACCACTGAAAGGGTGTAGTGGTGCATGTCTGTAATCCAAGCAACTGAGAACACTGAAGCAGGAGGATTAAAACTTTGAAACCAGCGTCAGACATTTAGTAAGGGCTAAGCAATTTGGCAAGACCTTATCTCAAAACAAAAAAATAAAAAGGACTCAGTACCTCAGTGGTAAAGTGCCCCTGGGTTCAATCCCCAGTAGTTAAAAAGAAAAAATACACTACTATAACATACAAGGTGTATACAGTTAATACAACCATACTATCTGTACTTTAAGATGGTAAATTTTATGTTTTCACCACAATGAAAAAAATCATTGAACACAAGATAAATATCCATCAGCAGGGAATGGCTTGATTACAGTTATACAGTGAAATATAAGTAGCTATCAAAAATGATATTCCCAGTAGCTCTGGAGGCCAAGGCAGGAGGATCATGAGTTCAAAGCCAGCTTCAGCAATGGCAAGGTGTTAAGCAATTCAGCGAGACCCTGTCTCTAAATAAAAATAGGGTTGAGGATGTATTGGGAGCTGTCCTGGATGCAGACACCTTTAAGTCCTGATGCACTGGGTTCTGACCAATTATTGCCTTCTGGCAAGGCAATGCCAGGTTGCAGAAACTTGGGTGTTATCCCAGCTTGGATAACAAGGCATGCCTCCAGGTGTAGGCATCATACCACTCACATAATCCTTTATAATACTACCCCTTTGCCCTTTTGGGGATAGAATATTCCATGAAACAGCCTTCCCCAATAAAACTCAGGTTTGAAGTGTGCTCTTTCTCTTCCTTGCCTGACTTGCCCCGCTTGTGGGAGCTTCAGCTGATGAGTGATCACTGAACCCAAAGAAAAGGTACTTTCTGTGTCTGTGTCTTTATTTATTCCCCAAATTCACTTAGAGTGACCCTGACTGGTTTAGCTGTGTGTTGCAACAGGGATGTGGTTCAGGGGTTGAATGCCCCTGAGTTAAATCTCTAGTACCAAAAAAAGAAAAAAAAAAAAAAAAGATATTGGAGCCAGTTGCGATGGCCCATGCCAGCAATCCCAGCAGCTCAGAGGCTGAGACAGGAAGATCACAAGTTCAAAGCCAGCCTCAGCAAAAGTGAGGCCCTTTCTCTAAAATAGGAAATAAGACTAGGCATATGGCTCAGTGGTTGAGTGCCCCTGAGTTCAATCCCCAGTATCACCCCTCACAAAAAGAGTAAAGCAGTAAGATTCAATCAGATGTGCCTGTCCTCATAAGTAAAGAGCACAGTATCTGTAAATAGTGATATCTCTGAATAATAGGATTGCAGATCACCTTTCTTTTGTATACTCTCCTATGTTTTTAAATACTTTGAGTATTATGTACATGGCAAAAGATGGCTTAAAAGAAGAAACCATTGCCACCAATGGTTCCAGAAACTTTGGATATAATTGTATATCTTTCTTTGTGTTTGGCACATATTGGGAAAGTAGTAAAATATTTGAGAGGTTGGATGAGCAGTTATTAAGAGTTCAAAAATCAGACAGACCTGGATATGAATCTCTGCTACAAATATTTTGATAAGGGATCTCAGGCCTTAAAGTCTTATTTACCTTCACTAAGCCCTAATTTCTTTGACCATAAAACAAAACAGGGCATTGGTATATAGGTAAGCTGTAGAGCACATGTTTAGAATAAATGAGGTCCTGGGTTCAATCTCCTGCACCCCCCCCAAAAAAAAAAAAAAATATATATATATATATATAAATACTTGTAGATTGTGGCAAGGACACAAGGATACTAAATACATATAACCCTATTTCTGGTTCAAAAGAAAAACTCAGTAAAATGATGGCCATCATTCCTGTTTATGGACTTGATTCACATTTTAAAGACTTATGAAAAACAAAACTAAGCTTCAATACAAGACTATTACTAAATTATCATTAGAAATTCTAACTGGGAGCTAGGGATGTAGTTCAGTGATATAGCTCACGCTTAGCATGTGGGAAGCCCAGGGTTCAATTCCCAGAACTCCCCACACACCCCCACCACCATCAAAAAATATCCTAATTCCATTAAAAAGTAAAACTTTGGTAGATATAAAAACTATATAGCTAAAACATTGGTCATATTCTTCTATCTAGGATTACCTAAGTAATTTATCATCTATTTGATATATAAAAACCACACTTCAGAGCCTGGTGCAGTGGCGTTGACCTGTAATCCCAGCAGTTACCAAGGCCTAAGCAGGAGGATTGCAAGTTCACAGCCAGCCTCAGCAATCTGGCCAGACCCTGTCCCAAAATAAAATATAAAAAAGGGTTGGGAAGGTGGCTCAGTGGTTAAGCACGCCTGGGTTCAATCCCTGGTACGAGAAGGCAAAACAAACAAAACACTTATTAGTACTGAACTTACGCTTATTGGTACTTCGGCAAAAATAATGAAAAAGAATATGCTTATTTTAATGTAAAGGTCGATTGGAAACAGAAGATCGAGGAAGGCTTGACAGAATTAAGGGAGAAAGAAAAAGCATGTGACATCACCATTAATTTTGTTCAGTCTTTCTCTATTTTTGGACAAGTAATTTATCTTTCAGGTATCAGCTCTACACCCAAAGTGTGGTATAGTGCCTAGGAGTGTAAATTCTCAGTAAATATTTATAAACGAAGGTCTCAGTAAAAAAGAAGGGAGAAAAGTTTAAGACAGTGGCATCAGGCTTGGGTTGGTAAGGCCTTTCCCAATTTTTGCTACATTCTCTAGACCCCCAAATGGACCGTTAGCACAAACAGTCAACCTGGCATGCTGAAGGGGCATAAACCATGGCTTCATTTGGTAGGCTTATTATAGGCCGTGAGCTCCTAAGTATTTTTAATGACGCGTTTATTCACTAGAGTATTAAAGTTGGCACCCTCTCACTACTTGTCTGATGGATGTGTTACTAAAAGAAATAAGAGTAATAGGACCTTCATGATCATCCATCTGAAGTCCATCTGACTTTCCATCTTCAAAGCTCCCTTTATAAGTGTGTTTGTAAAGGTGAAGCCAGATTTAAAGATAAGTAGTTAGTAGTTAGTGTAGTTAGGTAAATTGGGTCGAATACCGAGTAAGATAAAGAAAATGGAGATCATTATTGAGAATGCAGTCCAGGAAACCAGAACAATACCAGGGGGAAATTGAAATATTAATGTCCCCAAGGCCTGGACCCACCCTAAAGAACTGTTAATGAAGTATCTCCCAGCAAATGGGGAGGTGCTAATCAAACACCCTAGGCCCTTCCTGCCCACTTAGACCACCTAGCTCCCACCTTTTGGCCTTCCCATCTGCATTCTATCACCGCAGGATAGAGGGAAACAAAGGACAGAAATGTGGGAGAACTAAAAGAAGATCTAAGATATAAAAAAGGGAAGACCTCCCCCTTCCACATATTCTGCCTGTCGGGTCCCCTTCTTCCTCTGGGAGGAAGTCTTTTCTGCTATCCTTTAACTTTCCACGCTACATTTGCCTTGGCATGCTTCTCAGGTGTTGTACTTCAGCGTTTGAGGAAGCAAGAGCTCCTCACTGGTATTCAGCGGTAACAAAAGTAGGAGTTGCCTCATAACTTCCTACTCCGTTCAAGGTGACAAAGTGAAGCCATGTTTCACGCATAGCGGTAAAGGCGAAAAGAGGCATGCTATACAAATATGTAGGTGCAATCTAATAGTGAGCGGACAGAGAAACCAGAAAACTGGAATTCCGGAATTGAAGACTCTAGGTGATAAACTGCAGTAGAGGCTTGGGAATTACCCCCATCTAATTTCACCTACTCATTATTAAAATGCAGTTAACTCCGTTCAACCTCCCATCTACCACAGCAACTTGCCCGACATGCCACTCATAGAGGAACACACCTGGTATATTCGCTGCAGAACCTCCAACTCCCGCCACAGGTTTAGGCTGTGTCCGCCCCCTAAGCGGAAGTGACGTTAAGGGAAGACCTGAAAGTAGGCGTGTTCAAATACCAACAATCTAAAATCTCTAGTGTTCTGAGAAAACTCTCCTGACCATTCTTGTGTGCGTTCTCTCCTTACTTAAAGTGGTGAAAAATACTTCCAAATCCTTCAAAACTTGGTCCCGCCTTATTAGCCAAGAACACGGGTACCTCCCAGGAACTACAATTCCCGTCAAGCCCCGCGGGAAGCAAAGAGAGGACAGGGCCTTGGTGGGAGCAAAGCGCCTTGGGAACTATAGTCCACTCAGGCCAAGCAGTCACCCCGCCCTCCACCACTGAGGCTGCAGAAACCAGGTGTTCTGCTTAGAACCCGTTACCGCTAAGGGGAGGAGCAAACTCCTAAGCAGCATGCCTCACTTTTCCACACTAGAAGGATGAAATTTTTCCTTTGTACCTATAAATCACTATAAATTCTCCCTGAAAAAAATATAATTGTTTTATTTTTAATATTTCCTGTTGGTAAAACTCCCGGAACTCCCCCACCTCAGGGTCCCAACTCGTGGGAAAAGGTGGCTCTTTTACAAGTGGGCAAAATGGCTGTCCTCCTAGTTTTATTATTGGTTAACTTTTGCGTCCTTCAAGGGCGGTTACTAACCGCGGATTGGTTCTTTTTCCTTTGAGGGTGGAGGAAGACTTGGCATGGCTCTCCCGAGGCCCAGGAGGAGATAAAGGGGTGGAGAGAAGGCAGTTTTTACAAGAATGATTGGGTGACCTTCATGTCACTCCATGAATGTACAGCCTATGATGGAGAGTGCTGTCCCTCAAAGAGAACGGGGAGGCGGGGCTAGTGCGTGGTGGGAAGGGGCGGGATTCTGCCGCCGCGGCTGCCGCTGGAGCCGGTGTCCGGGCTGGTGATGGGGTTAATTCCCTTTCGTAAGACTCTTACTTACACCCACCCAGCCCCGCCGTCGCCCCGCCGCGCCGCGCTCCAACCGCCTCCTCCTCCTCAGTAACGCGGGTAAGAGATGTCCTCCCCTCCCCCTTTCCCCTCCCCGGGAATAACGAGCCTCGCTCCCCTCCCCCGCCCGCCAACCGGTAGCGCTAACGGAGCAGGAGGCGAGCTGGGGAGAGATGTGGTGGGTGAGAAGGTGGCCTTCCTCGCCGAGCCGTAGGCGCTCCAGCTTGGACTCGGCTGCGTCCTGCTGTTGCCAGCCCGCTGGCAGGTCTGGTTCCGAAGGAGCCGGGTTTGCCTGGCCGGCTGCCGCGGCTGCAGTTGCAACCACTATCTTGTGCCCACCACCCCCACCCGGGGGCCTTGTAAAAAGCAAACCCCTCGAGGCCTAGCAGAGGAGGCAGGGGAAAGGTTCCCGAGTCCCTGCCATGGCTGCTGCTGCAGCTGCTCTTGCAGCCCCAGGGACTGAGGAACCAACACAGCAGGCCTTCCAGGAGCGGGTTCCGTGCGTGGTTCTGCTCTCGTGTGTCTGGCGCCGGTGTCCCACAGTTGCGAACCCTGGCCTTGCACTCGAGAATTTTAAAAAAGGAAATAAGTCATTTCGACCACCAGTAGGTTAACTAAAGGTGTATCTTGCCTGTGGTACAAGGAAAATGCACACTGGGAATATTTTTTTTTTTTTAAAGTTGAACGGCTGTCAGTGCCACGGACCTCGGGGATCAGATTTACACACACTATTATGCTTGAGCCTTAGACTGTGCCCCAAATCCCAACGTGTTTGAAGTCTTTTTGCTGTTGTTTCTGTTTCTTTTTGTGTGATTGTTAGGTGCAGAGGAGTGCCACTATTTGAGCTTGCTTTTATAAAGCAACTTAAATTGTTGAGAATATCATGCCCCTGGAAGGGTAATTGTCCTGGGATAACATAAGTCAACTAAGTAAAAGGTGATGAGGTGCTTCCCCAAATAAGCTTAGTAAAAAGCAAATGATTTTTCTTGTAAAATTTCCCGAGAAAATTTTTATGTATATCTAGGATTGTAGTTTGCCTAGTTGTAACTTTGAAAAAAACTCTTTGCTTTTAGCTTAAATGTCATTGGTTACAAGAATATTAATAAAAAGCTGTTTAAAGTAAAACTGAAAAAGTCCACCTACTTGTAATATTTGAATCAATAACACCTATGAAATATTTAGTAGGCTGCCAGTTTGACCAAAATAATTGGGCACACATCAATTTTCAAGATTTGGCATATTTGGGTATCTTTGCGTATTCTATCATAATGAATCAGATTTTGATTGAATGCTCATCTTTAAATATACCACTCTGGTTTTTGTTTGTTTGTTTTACCTGGGAGAATGAATTTAAATAATGGATTCTGTAGCCTGTAGTAACATGCTCATAATCACAGATAAACTTCCAGGCCCATTTCTTTTGTTGTTATTTTGCTTTTTTCCACCGCACTTTATTTTTTCTTGTATTCATTATAAATATACACAGTGGGATTTGTTTTTACATATTCTAGAGCCATTTCTGAGTCTCAGTAAATTTGGGTTTGAAAAAAATATAGAAGGTTTAACTGTTAGATCATTTCCTCTGGGTCTGAAAAGACTAGTTTAGTGATCTTCCGTACCCCTGAACTATTACATCCAGATACAGAATCTAAATAAATATGTATATCCAAGACCAGGAAGAAATTTGGGTATGTGTTAATATAAAAATGTAATACATAGCTTTGGAAGGGAATTCCCTTTAGTTCCCCAGTAAGTACCCACAGCATACATAACTGGACATGATATTTTTCAAACCTTGATGACTTTTTGATAAATTGGGCAGTTGATGCTTTTATATCTTGTGCCTTACATGCAGAAAAGGCTGATTTCTGAAAATACAGCAGGCCTCTACATTCTTTTAGTACCTGTATGATCCCTCTGAGCCTCAATGAAGTTTCTTCATTTGTAAAATGGGATGATAATGTTCAGTTTATGGAGTTGTGAAGATTAAAGATTAGGTATGTAAAGCCACTAGCCTTGTGTAAGAAACAAACAGTGCAATTAAATATTAACTATAGTTATTTTCATGCATATTTAGAGAATGCACTTGTTGTTCATATGCACAGGGTATTGTTGCAGCCTCAGAAGTTGTTCTGTTTTTGAGAAGTGCTGTGGGAGTATTAATTTATATAGTGATTTATTAAACTTGCAGTTAGTCATTTCTAAAGCAAAAGGTACACTGGAAATTGACGATTGGATATGGAAGTTTTTTTGTCTTTGAATTAAAATACAAGTAGTTAGGAATATGTTTCAAGTGAATTATCAGGAATTAAATGGTTCCACATTGTTGTGATAAACTATTGTAGTATCATTCACAATTTTATTTAGCTGATGTATTTTTCAAGATCCAGTTTATGTAGTTGCTGTCCCTATTTATTGTGCTACCAGGTCACAGGCAAATGACAGTTGAACTTTTTAGGTGGTGGGGTAACCAGGGATTGAACTCCAGGGCACTCAGCAACTGAGCAACATTCCCAGTCCTATTTTTTGTGTATTATTTAGAAACAGGGTCTCACTGAGTTGCTTAGCACCTCCATTTTGCTGAGGCTGTCTTTGAATTCCCAGTCCTCCTGCTTCAGCCTCCAAGCCACTGGGAATACAGACATGCGCCACCACACCCAGCAGTTGAGCTTTTAATGGAGTTAGATTAAGCAGATCATTTGAATTCATGTGACCATACCACACTCTAGGTTTTGTGCTCTTTTAATTTTTATTTTTTATCAATATTGAATGTTTCTTTTCTATGAAACAACTTACCAGACACACTGTTCTTTCTATTCCTAGGTACTTTTGAAAATATACTGTGTCTTAAAACATAAAAGTGCCCTTGGAGTTTGTACAGTTAAATCAATTTAAGGTTAACATAAAAACAGTTTGATTATGAAATGTATCTGACAGTAATGCCCAGCCCCAGGGTTCAAGGCAACTATACCTTTCACTGAATAATGAACTGAGGTGAATAATGTTATGGTGTACCTCTCAAGTTACTGAAACTGCTACAGTTGGATGCTCCCTCAAGAAAGCCCTTCATGGTGGCAGCAGTAGAAAATTTTGTAAAATTGAAATAAGTTTCTTTTTGCTCATTATTTAGGAGGCATGCATTGCTATGTTTGAGAAATAATTAAAAAAGATTTTTCTTGAACTGGTACTTGAAAATACCCAATATAGCCATTTGACTTAATGTTTAAGTTTTAATACTCAAGAGAAAGGCAATAAGAGTCAGTAAGTTTTATTTTTTCCATTCTTAAAAATGCTACAGAAATCAACTCTTAAAACTTGATGGGTTTGTAATAAGTTGTTGCTATTGGAAGAAAAAAAATTCTATTTTCTCATTCTCTATAATCTGTTGCAAATATGTCAGGCAGTCACATGTCAAAGAGATACAGTTACAAATGACTGTGAAGTTTGAAAACCAAATCACGGAATCAATACTTGTTCTTTGGAGTCACACTTGCACATAGGTACACTTACAACTTTACATAACTAAACCAAGGTATCAGTTATCAAAAAAGGGATGTGTAATCTGTCTTTCCCAGTACAATAGTAAATTTTTTTAAATATTAAATCATCTGCCACTTAATCTCTGGGACTTCCCATTATCTTTACCAATAATATAGGAATATGAAAATAAAATTTTTATTGTTAACTTTGCTTCCCAAGTAATGAAGCATTATGTAATTTAATTTGCTCGTACTTGATAAATATTTAGCCTGCATAGGAATATGTATCATTTCCAAAATTTAATTTATCTAAGTCATTAGTTGAGGATTGAATAAGAGATGACTTACTAAGTCATGGCTCAAAACTGGTTCTCTACCTTAATTTTCCAGCTATTTGTTTTCTTAGTTCCAGATTTTATCCTTTCGTATTTTGCCTCTTCTTACCCATTAAGTTTAATTTTTTTCCTGTGAGTTTTGAAAGCCTACGCTTTGTGATCTTTCTTATTTATTTACATTGTGAATTGTAAATTTATTGCTCTTTCAAAATTTCTACTTGTAAGCTCACATCTCTAGGCAAGTTGTAAGATCTTTTTGAACCTTTTTATAAATACTAGATCACTTGACATATTTAAATGATACCTCTTGGCCTACCCAACTCATGTTTTCATATACAATTTCCTGTATCTACTTCCTTCCAAAAGAAATTAAGTAGAGAAATTACATTTGTTTTTATTCCTTCTTATGGAAAGGCAGTAATTTTGTATTGTCTAATTTAAGGGTTTAAAGTGCTGTGATTGGACTTCTGCCAACTTTAGGTGAATGACAGATAGAAATTACTTTTGTGGGCTAGTTGTACAATTAACTTACTAACCCATCTTCTACATGAAAGAGGTTTCATAACTGAAGTAAAATATCACCTTATAGTCAGAGGTAGAAGCTTTAACAACTGAAGATTTATCTTTCTGCCTTGGCCCTCATTGGACAGGGAAGTGCTAGAATTTTTTTAAGGTTTTAATATTGTTAAATTAAAAATCTTTCTACCTGTATTCAAAGTAATAGCTCAAGTGAGCACTAGACCCTCATACAAAACCTTTTTGGAAAGCTTACAGAATTGCTATATTTAAAAATCAGTATTGGGGGTGAGGCTGTAGCTCAGTAGTAGAGCACTTGCCTGGTGCTTGTGAGGCCCTGGGTTCAATCCCCAGCACCACAAAAATAAATAAATAAATGGATGGATGGATGGATGGATGGATAAATAAATAAATAAATAAATAGTATTAAAAAAATAAGTATCAGAGGCTGGGTATTTAGCTCTGTTGATAGAGTGCTTGCCTTGCATATTCAAGGCCATGGATTCAATCCCCAGCACTACAAAAAAAAAAAAAAAAGCATCAGGACTGGGGTTGTAGCTCAGAGGTAGAGTGCTTGCCTACCATGTGTGAGGCACTTGATTCAATTCTTAGCACCAAATATAAATAAATAAAAATAAAGGTCCATCAACAACTAAGTAATTTTATAAGGTATCTTGGGTTCTTATTCTATTTTGTTTTACTGGAAACAACCGAAATGTCCTTCATTGGGTAAACAGTTGAACTTTATAATATTCATATATCATGGAATATTATACAGCAGTAAAAAGGAACAAACTATCAGTACACCCAGGCTTAGCTAAGTCCCAAGGGAATTATGCTGACAGAACAAAAATCTTAAAAGGCTACATATCATGTGGTTCCATTTACATAGCATTTTCTAAATGACAAAATTATAGTGATGGAGAACAGAAGGTGGGTACCAGTCTATGTGGATGGTTTGAGGGGAGCAGAATGGATGTGATTATAAAGGGATAACATGGATCTTTTTAATGAAAGGGTTGTGAATATTGTTGGTGGTGGTGATGGTGGCTACATAAATTTATACATGTTATAAAAAGCGTAGGTAAAGCCACATAGTCAGCTATAATAGCACACACCTGTAATCCTAGCTACTTGAAATATTACAAATGCAAGGCCAGCCTTCACAGTTTAGCAAGACCCTATCTCAAAATTTTAAAGAATTAAGAAAAGGGCTGGAGGGCTGGGGATGTGGCTCAAGCAGTAGCCCACTCGCCTGGCATGCACGGGGCGCTGGATTCGATCCTCAGCACCACATAAAAATAAAATAAAGATGTTGTGTCCACCGAAAACTAAAAAATAAATATAAAAGAAAAAGAAAAGGGCTGGAGATATAGCTTAGTGGTAGAGTGCCCCAGTGTTCAGTCCTCAGTACTGTAGAAGGATGGAAGGAAAGAAAAAAACAGATGAGTGAAATCTGAATAAATTTTGGATTTATTGTATCAATGTTAGTTTCTATTTTGATATTGAAATATTCTTATCATTGGAAACTGGATGAGGGATACATAGAACTTTGCAACTTCCCATCAATATATAATTATTAAAAATTAGAAATTTAAGTACAAAAATTTCTGTTACACATACGTCCTGTTTTATAATATTGGGGGTAGTATCTATTTTTAAACAAATGCCCTCTACAAAATGCCATTTGTAAATTTTGTACACTTCATTTAAATGACACAAAGTAGTCAAAACAAAATGAAAAAAATTAATAAAAACTAAGCCATGTTCACATGTATCTGAACACAATAGAAAACTCAACATCAAACATATCCAAGGTACAGTCTGTTTTCACATTCTTTGCCTTGTTTTCCCTAAATGTCAGTTCTTTTCTCATCCTTTAGTTAGAGTTCTAGTCCCTTTGCAAATAAACTAGAATATGGTGTCAGTCATCTAAATTACTTATTGGTTGGTTGCTATAATATGATTTTTGTCAAGAGGTTATGCATTATTCAATTATTTTTAGTCTTATTAATTTTCCGTAAGATGATATTACAGACTTTATCCCCTTGTACAAATATGTCAAGTAAACAAATGAGCAGATGAACTAATTTGGGTGGGAAAGGGAAATTTTTATGCTCATTAAGTTATGCTTTCATTATATGTCTTTTCTAATACAAAAGTACTAGATGTTTTAAAGCAATGAGGGAAGGATATGAGGAGATGAAAATAAGAGTCCACCAACTTGAGAGCATAATGCTTTCTATAATAACTAAAACAGATGACCTGTTACAATTTAATTTTTGTGTATGGTGTGAATAGGATCCATATTCTTTTATAAGTGGCTGTCCGGTTTTATCTCAGCACCACTTGTTGAGAAGACTGCTTTTCCCCATCGAATTATCGTGGTACTGAGATTTTCAAATCAGTTGATCTAGACCCTCCATTCTATTCCATTGTGTGTTTGTCTTCATGCCAGGACTATACTATTTGATTTTGTAACTTTTAATTAACTTTTGTAGTAAATTTTGAAATTAGGGTGTGAATCTTCCAACTCCGTTCTTCTTTTTCAAGTTTATTTTGGCTATTCTGAGTCCCTTTTATTTCCATATGTAGTTTAGAATCACTTTACCAGGGCTGGGAGTGTAGCTCAGCATCATGAGGCCCTGGGTTCAATCCTCAGCACCACGTAAAAATAAACAAATAAAATAAAGGCATCTGTACATCTACAACTACAAAAAAAAAAAAATTAAATCACTTTATCAGTTTCTGCAAAGGATTCAGCTTGGATTTTGATAGGGATTATATCAAATACGTAGGTCAATTTGAATAGTATTGCTATTTTAATAGTATTAAGTGAGAGAAATTTTTTAAATATATAATGATTCATTTAAAAAGAATGATAAAGCTGGCCATGTGGATTACTCCTGTAATCCCAGTGGCTTGGGAAGCGGAAGCAGGAGGGATCATGAGTTCAAAGGCAGCCTCAGCATAAGCAAGGCACTGTGCAATTCAGTTAGACCCTGTCTCTAAATAATATACCAAAAAATAGGGCTACGGATGTGGCTCAGTGGTTGAGTGCCCCGAGTTCAATCCTTGGTACCCAAAAAAACCTTCAATGTATGATAATACAAATACCTTATTTTATGAAGAATAGCTTTTAAAAATAAAAATTGGCATTACTTTACATTTTTTGCAAATCTCCTTAGCATCTGAGTTATCAGAAGATGTTTGAGTTATCATATCTGCTTTTGCAGTCAGTTATGTGGTTTTGGTGGAAATATTAAGAAAACAATTTGGCCACACACAAATGTGGAGATGAATAAGGAAGGACCTCTTGGACCCTGTAAAAGGATTTTAGCAACCCCACATTGGTACACACTTTGAGCATCACTTGTCCAGTGGAAAAAAGTACAGAATATGTCTGGAAACTCAAAAGGCCTGGTTGAATGTCACAACTCTATCACTTTGCAGCTGTCATGTTCTTAGCCTCTCAATCTTCAGCTATAAAATGAAAAATGACACACCTTTTTAAGATTTAAGGAGGAAACAAGATGATGCCTATAAATGTTTTGTTATATAGAAACTACCATTCTTTCATTTATATTTGTCAGGCTTTCTCTGTTATGAATTAGCTAATTTTTTCCCCAGTGGGTGTTTAATAACCTTCATGTAAATTGGGTTCATTTAGTAGTATTTGCTAAAGAGCTGAGCTGTATTTGGGGCTGCTGTTATGGCTCAGTGGTAGAGTGCTTGCCTAGCATCTGTGAAGCCCTGGGTTCGATCCTCAGCACAACATAAAAATGAATAAAGTAAAGGTATTGTGTCCAACTACAACTAAAAAGAATAAATAAATATTTTTTTGAAAAAAAAGAGCTGAGCTCTTTTTTTTATTATTATTCATTTTGTTTTCTGTTTCGGTCCTTTTAAGTAAAATAAGGTAGTGAACAAGAAGGACTCCCAAAAAAGCTATAAAAATTTCTCAGAAAGGAGGGAGTAAAATTAATGCCTCCTTTAAAACCATTTTGTCACTTCGCCCCAATCCTGCAATCATTGAAGAAAACTACAAAAAATTCTGCTTTAAATAAAAGTTGGTGTGTATGTTTTCTCTGTTAAAATTAATGAAATTAAATATTAATTATTTCAAGTCCTCATGATTCCATAAATGCTGAACCAGATGTCTTAGTCAGATTTTTTTGTCATTGTGATCAAATGACATGACAAGAACAACATAAAGGAAGGAAAGTTTATTTGGGATTTATAATTTCAGAGGTCTCTGTTCATAGATGGTTGGCTCCAATAGCTCTAGGTTCAAAATGAGGTAGAACATCATCTTAGAAGAGCATGAAGGAGAAAAGCAACTCAGACATGGCAATCAGGAAGCAGAGAGAGCGCCACTCAGCAGGGACAAAATATAAACCCCAAAGGCATGCCACCAGTGACCTACTTCCTCCAACTATACCCTACCTACTAACAGTTACCACCCAGTTAGTCCATATCAGTGAATTAATGCACTGATTAGGTTAACACTCATAACCAAATCATCAGTAAACTTTCTTGCCTTCTCTCCAACTTTTGGGGGACACCTCAGGTTTAAACCATAATGCCAGATAACATATAAAGTTCTAAAACTCTTACCACTAAAACTATACAGTCATCATTACAATAAACCTTTGGGGTTGTGGGTACTGGAATTGAAGTTAGAGTCTGCGTGGTAAGGCAAGCAGCCATATAACAGGGAGCTCTTACCCTAGTAGATCTTATTTTCTAGTGAGATAAAGAAATTAAATATATATAAAATGTAGGAATAGGTAGGAATTTTTGCACATGGGACAAAAAAGAAAATGATAGAATGGGGTATAGGGCCTATTTGAGACAAGAGTAGTTAGGATAACAACTTAAAACACCTGAATGAAATGAGGGCCATGAAATATGTAAGGGAATAAAGTTCTGGGTGGAAGGAACAGAAAATACAAAGGCCATGAAATAGGAGCATACTTGGATGAAAATAGTAATATTACTTAGTAAAGCTCAGGGATGTTCTGAGTACAGGAAGGGTTGTCTGTTAGGTGTATTTGTTAGCTTAATAAGTTAGTCCTGCAGTAGACCCTCTTCATCCTAAATGTAGTAGATTTAGGAGACACGTGGAAAGTTTAAACACAAACCTTTAATCTCCACATATCAAGGACTTCCTGACTTTTTAGGGTTAACACAAAATAATCACTTTTTTTTTTAATCACGTGCGTGCGTGTGTGTGTGTGTCTTGCCAAAGATGGAACCCAGAGTGTCATGCATGCTCAACAGGCACTGTATGCCCAAACTACATCCCCAGGCTTCTCTGTTTTAATGTAGGGAGGGAGTTGATGGAGGAAAGGAACTATAACTCACACCGGACACATATATTATAAAGGTGCATCAGTATTATTTTTACCTATTCCCTCTCTGCTGCTCCCAATTAAAGAATGGAAACTAAGGTGTGGATAGGGATAGGAGATTTTACTTGCCTAATTCAAAGACCCTCCAGAGATTGTCCTAAAAAGGGAGAAAGTGTGAAGGTGTAATCCTATCAACACCCCCAATAGGTTTTTATCTCCTTTATATACAACTTGGCTGTTTGACACCATCATTAGCCTTACCAGTTTTTATTCCATATTGTTACTAAGTGGCTAGATCCAGGCCTTTGATTTTGTCACTGAACCAGGCAACCAGACTATAATGTAATTTTAGGTTTTGTCCTAAGGTAATGTAACCACAGGAAAGAAACAGTTCAAGAGACATTTTAAAGACCTGTTTTTAGACCATGTTGATAACAAGCAAGGTAATTTGAGGGAAAAAAAACATGCTCAGATTTAAATATTTTTGCTCAGGTAATTTGACAACTTTTACATCTTTTGGAAATGAAACAAACACATTTCATGATTATCATTCAATAAAACAACATATTCTCAAGATTTTCCATTCTCTGTTTCATGGGGTGCTCTTTCCCACAGATTCTTCTCTTCAAATCTTATATTCTGCTCAGAGCTCTCATCCCTTCACTGCCCTCTTTGGTGAAATGAAGTGTTTCCTGGATTATGTGGATCCTTCCTCTGAATTGTTTTATACACAAATTTTGTTAGATAATAAACTGATATTTTCCCAAAGAAAGGTTGCTTAGGAACCTTACAGGCCTTTTGAGACCTTATATGCCTAAAGCCTTTATTCTGACATCAACATAGTTGATAGTATAGAACAAAGAGTTCAAAATCCTTTTACTTTTGTATCGAGACATGATTCTAATGTCTTCTAACATCTGGATTGCTGTTGAGAAATCTGCTGCCAGTCTAATTTTTCCATTGTAGTTTGAAATTTTTCAAACATACACATTTTATAACTCAATTCTGCAGTTAACATTTTGCTATATTTTCTTTGTCCCTTGTTAATACAAAATTGTCATAATTTAGCTGAAAATACTAGCAAACTCTTATTATTTCTTGCTGTTCTTAATAAAGAGCAGTTATAACACAAAAATTACTTAAGTTTTCTTTAAGGTTTTTGAATATTTTTGTTGAAACTTTAGAATTAACCTGCTTTTCCTATTCCATTGACTTTAGGTAATTAGGTATTGGTATTCATTGGGTATGATTAAGTATGTATTTTTCCTAGAATGCATTGATATGCATTTGCAGCATATAAAGCCATTGGATTTTTGAAGAAGAATAGTTAGGTTGTTTAGCTTACAGCCAGTTGTGGTGGCACATACCTGGAGTCCCAGCAACTTGGCAGGCTGAGGCAGGAGAATCACTAATTTAAGGCCAGCCTCATCAGCTTAGAGAGACTCTGCCTCAAAATAAAAAGTAAAAACATGTAGGTCAGTGGCAAAGCACCCCAGTTCAATCCCCAGCATCAAAAAATCATAATAATACATTAAACCTGCAAAGTCACATACTGTTTGATCTTTTTATCCAAATATTCAAAATATACAAATTCCTAGAGACAGAATATACAAATTCCTAGATTAGGGTTCACCAGGGATTGAAGAGAAGGGGAAATGGGGAATGATTCCTTAATGGGTATGAGGCATTGAAAAAGTTTTGAAACTAGAGTCAGCTAGTTACTATATAACAATGTGAATACACTGAATACTACTAAACTGTATCTTTAAAATTGTTAATTGTTATTTTCATCAAGATTTTTTAGAAAGGAATATGTTAAGCTGACATTAACTTTATATACGAATCAACCTTGATTCAAAAAAGTGTGACTTTTTCAGCATTGAATCAGTTTTTGTTTGTTTTTAGATATGGATTATTGCCACTTCTGTTTGTCATAACTTTTGGAATGGCAGTTTATATATCCAAGAGCCAGGTTTAAAATCTTATATTCATGATGTGCATGGCCTTTTCTAGCTCTAAAGTTTTGTTAAGTTCATATGATAAATTAAGAATTAAATTTTCTGGTTGTCACTCTACAGAAAAGATTTTATTGTTATTAATCCAGTGTGCATATTCCACAGCTTTTGTGTTGGTTTACTTTTTAATATATACTTATTTTGAAATGTAATTAAGGCAAGAAAATAATAAAGAGGGTTTCTAGCCAAGTATTCAGGCTGTATTGGTGGCATATGAAAGTCATTTTATGGATTCTCCTAAGAGAACATACAGAGCTGTACCAAGTTTTTGTTGCAATTTACCTTACCACTGAGATGAAGAACCCAATGAATTTTAAAAATAAGAGACAGTTTAAGAGATTTGACTGAAATGTTAGATGCAACTTCTTATTAATGTCTAACATGAATATATTACTTTTAAAAAAGAATTTGTTCATGTTATGTCTTTTTGTTTGTTTATGTGGCATTTGTAAAAATGTTTACAGAAGTGCTAGAGCTAAATAAGGGATAATGTTTATAAAAGTCAAACTAAGATAGCAGAATTGACTACTAATTGTTTCTGTTCTTAAAGACATACTTCTGCTCAGGACTTAATTTGAATATTATAAGCTGTAGCTTCCACTTCCTTTTTTTCTTATCTTCCTATTTGTTCTCATCTTTACATAAATTTGCTTGAAGGTAGGATAAGAAAAACAAGGACATGAAAAAGCATAAGCAAAAAACTCAGTGAGTGGTCTTTTTTAATTAAATATATGAGGTCCTAGGAATTAGGTGGGATTTATGTCTTCTAAATTCACAGTAGCGATGGCCAGATAACTATTAATTGAACTTCTTAATAAAAAAAAAAATTTTAAAACAAGTTTGTTTTACTCTCATTTCTCATACAACTCTTCACTTAGTATTAAAACAGAGCTCTACCAAACTTCCTTATGCCCAGGAGAGGTGCTAAAAACAGCTTAAACAATATTCTCTGGCTAAGCATAGCCTAATAAATCTAAATATGTATATCACTTGTCTTTTATTTCTGTAAATTGTAAGGGCTTCTGTAGGACCTGAGGAGAAACATCTAGCTACTTCTCCCCAGTTAGATTAAATTGCATAAAATTCATTTTTCCTGTTTACCTTGTTTTCTTATTTCTTATGCAGGCGGGTGACTAAATTTGATTGGATCCAGGCAAGTTCCCTTGCTTAGTTGCCAGTAACATTATGTTTCTGAGATACTAAATTATAGTAGTCTTCACTTATCTGCTGGGGATACATTTCTAGACTCCCAGTAGATGCCTAAAGTTTCAAATATTACCGAACCATATATATATGGTATAAAGAACAGTATATATATATATATATATATATATATATATATATATATATATATACTGTTCTTTTCCCATACCTACATATTTGTGATAAAGTTTAACCTATAAATTGGTCACACTAAGAAGTTAACAACAATAACAATGAAATGGGACACTCATAACAATATCCTGTAATAGAAATTGTATGAATGTAGTCTTTGTCAAAATATCCTATGGTATTCATTCTTCTTGGGATGAAATAAAATAAGGTGAAGGACCTAGGCATTGTGAGACAGCATTAGACTACTTATGGGTTATTTGAACATAGACAACTGTGGTACCTCAGCAGTCAATCAGCTCACTGAGAAAGCAACAGCTTTCTTTTTAAATGACCAGTGAGCCTAGAGCTAGTGGTGTATATAGCATGAATATATGCTGGACAAAGGGATGATGCATGTCTGGAGTGGAACTGAGAATGGACAGTGCAAGATTTCATCATGTTACTCAGGATGTCACACAATTTTAAGCTTATTATTTATTTCTGGAATTTTCCATGTCATACTTTCAGACCACAGTTGACTTTGATATTTGAAACTGCAGAAAGTTGCAGGTAAGGGAGGACTGCTGTATTAACCCAAAGTGAACATAAACAGTTAATGCCCCATGTGACTTAAATGTGGATCTTCAAACTCCAGGTCTAATATTATGCTGTACCAAGTATAAATTGTTTTAATCATTAATCATGTCAATTAATGTGCCTTTCTTTACCAAGGAATTCAATGGAAACATGATTATGGTAGAATGTTTAAAAATAAATGGCCTTGTCAGGCATATTACAGTTAGACTCCATGTTTTGTTTTTCAAAGAGTGTAATATTGTTCTTAAAATTGACAGTTGCTCAGTAAATGTTAGTGAGAATGTGGGGGGAAAGGCACACTCATACATTGCTGATGGGACTGCAAATTGGTGCAACCACCATGGAAAGCAATATAGAGATTCCTCTGAAAACGTGGAATGAAACCACGATTTGACTCGGTTATTCCACTCCTCAGCATATACCCAAAGGACTTAAAGTTAGCGTACTACAGTGATACAGCCACATCAATGTTTATAGCAGCTCAATTCACAATAGCTAAACTACAGAACCAACCTAGGTGCCCTTCAACAGATGAATGGATAAAGAAAATGTGAGATACACACACACACATACACAATGAAATATTACTCAGCCTTAAGACTGAAATTTTGGCATTTGCCAGTAAATGGATGGAGCTGGAGAATATCATGTTAAGCAAAATAAGCCAATCCCAAGAACCAAAGGCAGAATATCTTCTCTGATAATGTGGATACTAATTCACAATGGGGGCGGGGGCTAGGGAAAATATAGATACTTTGGATTAGACAGAGATGATTGGAGGGAGGGTGAGGTTATGGGGGTAGGAATGATTAATAGTATGAATTTTTTAAATGAAAAAAAATGACAGTTGCTTACAGATAATTACTTAGGGACTTAAGACTTTCCGCTTTCACTTACCACTTCAATCATTCAAGTCACCTTAAATATCTACTGGTGAACAAGTGACCGGGACGCATGGTGTCAATAGAGTTCTTCAATAGCTAGGTGACTGAGGTGATCTCATTGATCATAGTTTTAAGAGTAAACCTAGGAATAGATTAGGAATCCCTGACAATCTTTAAGAATTTTATCTAGCCAATACCATGACTAATAATAGAAAGTTTAGCCAGACCAACTGGTCAGTTTTTTCTCATACAAGAAATAAAAATTAGAAATGGAAGAGCAGCGTATTGTCAGTGAGAATTGACAGCTGAAATCAAAGAAGGAAATGGAACCATAAAAAACATTTACCAAATAGTTTAAAAGCACAGTTATTTAGGCCCATTTAGTGTAGGAATAAATTGTCCATTGGCCTACCAAAATATATATATGTATATTATTATATGGCACCCCTTTTTTAATATTTTTAACTGTAGATGGACACAATATATTTATTTATTATTTATTTTTATGTGGTGCTGAGGATCGAACCCAGTGCCTCGCACATGAGAGGCAAGCACTCTACCACTGAGCCACAACCCCAGCTCCTAACACCCTGTTTTTAAGAACATTGGAAAAAGCAAATCATCTACAAAATTCACTCATTCTTTTGATTATGCCAAGTAATTAAGATATTATCAAATAATGGAAGGTGTATTAAAGTTAAATCATATATTTTTGTTGTAAGCACTGGTATTTATTTCAAATGCACCTTAGTCAAGTTACATGTAATTACCATTTTGTACTTTTGCATTGTGAGGTATTAGACAAAACTCTTCAGTGGAATTCCTGGAGTGACTGCTCTTTGAGTTCAAGAGAATGTATTTTTCTGGTTCCATGCCTTTTTGAATTATTTGAATGGCATGTCAGAAATAATTGTTAAACTGATTTGAAAATGTTTTTATTATCTGATTCATTAAGCTTTAGATTTTCACTCATTATTACATTGAAGACAAATGTTTGTTTTCATATGAAAACATTTGTTGGTGCTGGTATTTATGACTGGATTGTACATGACCCTGAACTGCTGGATCTGGTAATTGCAAAATTGAAGTTAGCATAAATTATCCAGAACTTGACTGAAAAACAATTTCAGTTTATTCAGTAAAGGTGTCTTTTTATGTGTATGCATGTTCTATAAAGAATTTTGTTGTCAGCATCATGAGATTTTAATAGCAAAAAAATATGTAATACTATAACATTTAGGAAAGAAGTAGCTTGAAAATGACACTCTGATTGCTGGTGCCAGCTACTTTTTCATGACAAAAATGCTGTATTTGGATGGAGTATTGATTAAGGGTGGCTTTGAAGGAAGTGAATAAAGAAATGTGGGATCTTAAAAAAACCCAGATCATCACTTAGCACTACTTTTGAAGTTGACCTCTCTGTAATGATAAGAAAGTAGTTTTAAAAAATAAATAATTTCTTATAATTTTAGGGTATTTTAGTAATTTTGTTTAATTAGTATTTTTGTCCAGTTTTTGTTTTATAAAATGTTTTTAGTGCTTTTAGTTATACATAATAGGTTCATTTTGATATATTCATAAATGTATAAAACATAGTTTGCTCTAGTACTTCTTTCTCTTTCCGCCTTCCTCCCCTGATTCCCTTCTTCTACCATAGTGATCTTCCTTCTCTTTATTTGTTTATTTTCAATTTGTGCATTATTGCTATATATAAAAGTGGAATGCATTGTGTGTATTCATATGTGCACATAGTATGATTTGGTCAGGTTCATTCCCCACTTCTTTTCCTTCCTCCCCTCCTCTTGTCCCCTTAGTCCCCTGCCTCTATTTTACAATTTCTAGTAGTTTTGTAAACTAGAATGTATATTTTTTTCTTTTCTTTTTTTGGTATCAGGGATTAAACCCAGGGGTGCTTAACTGCTGGATCACATTCTCATCCTATTGCCATCTATCCTAGCTGGCGACCTATGCTGGGTTCACAAATCTGACTATTCCTACACCTTAAGAAAACAATGAAGAAAACGCATAAACACACAGAAGTACCTTTTCAAAATCCAAGATGGCTCTCCAACCTTAGGGATCTGTAGAAAGAGAGAGCCAATGGAATTCTTTATTCTTATATAAGGGACACTCAGGGAGAGGTTCCATGGAACATTCTATCTCAAAAAAGGGCAAAGGGGTAGGATTACAAAGGAACAAGTGAGTGTAATTCAACCCCACCAGGGGACACCTACTCCTGAAGCCATGCCTTATCCAAGCTGAGGTAAGGCCCAAGTTATTGCAGGGCACAATAATTATTCAGTATCTCTTGCTCAGGACTTAAGGGCCACAGTGGCTCCTGACATCATTCCTCTTTCTTTAAGACCAGGTCTCACTAAGTTGCTGAGACTGGCCTTGAACTTGTGATCCTCCCACCTCAGTCTCCAAGTTGCTGGGGTTGCAGTCATGTGCCACCTTGTCGAGTTCCAAAGTGTATTTTTTAAATGAAGTAAGTTTTATGAAGTAAAACATTTTAATAGCTACTTTGTTGTTAACATTGCTTAAAATTCATTCTATGAACATTTTTCTTAGTTCCCTGTGAAATTTTTCTTTATATTTGGAAATAATGTTTCTAAACTGGAGGAATTTCAGTTTATTTTACACTGAAATAAAATGTAATACTTGATTCCATTTTTATAAAATGAGAATTTTTTTTCCTTTTTAGTATCAATAACTATGGCAAGGCCAAATAGCAGTAATTTGTATAAATTTTCAACAGATATAAATTAACAATAATAATTCTAAATCATCACCCTGAAGGGAGAAATAGGCGGGAAATGAGATATGAGATTGAAGAGCAACAGATTACTATGATCCCAAAGATAAAGAGGAGTTAAGCTTGGTGTCTGTTAGTTTGTTTTTCATCTCTGACCAACATACCTTACAAGACAACTTATAGAAGGAAAGATTTATTTTGGCTCATAGTTTCAGAGATCTTAGTCCTTACTCAGCTGACTACGTTGCAGAAATGTTATGGCAGAGGAAAGCTGCTAAGCCCCTGGCAGCAGGGAAAGAAAGGGAAAGCAAAGGAGGGACAGATTCAAGTTCAGAAGGCTATGCCCCGCCCTGCGCCCCCCTACCCCCCCAACATACTTCCTCCAGCCATGCCCCATCCGCTGCCTTTATATCACCCAGTAGTTCACTCAAATTAATAATCCATCAAATAAAATCCACTGGGCTGAGGTTGTGGGTCATTGGTAGAGCACTTGCCTGGCACACTTGAGGCACTGGGTTCAATCCCCAGCACCACATTAAAAAAAAACTAAATAAACAAAATAAAGGTATTGTGTCCATGTACAACTAAAAATACCATTAAAAAATTAGATAAATCCACTGATGAGGTTATGAACCCCAAAATCCTAGCTCTGTACCTTGCTATATTGGGGACCATGCTTTCAATGTATGTGCTTTTTTGGGTGATATTCCAGGTACAGACTATTATCACTGTTCATGAGCAGACATTTGAACATGGATCAATCAGATGCTCTATTTTTGGGGGGTGGGAATACCAGAGATTGAACTCAGGGGCACTCAGCTAATGAACCATATCCCCAGCCCTATTTTATATTTTATTTAGAGACAGGGTCTCACTGAGTTGCTTAGCATGTCTCTTTTGCTGAGGCTGGCTTTGAACTCACAATCCTTCTGCCTCAGACTCCTGAGCTGCTGGGTAACAGGCGTGTGCCACCACGCCTAGCCAGTGAGATACACTTGATTAACACTCATAAAAGTGCCTATAAGAAGATTTCAAAATATGATATGGGTTTTTTTTTTAAGAGTTTGTGTATAACACAACATATACATTATGTTTACATTGGTCAGTGTGAATTTTCTTCTAATTTTTTTAGATAGCATTATTGAAATAAAATTAACATGCCATAAATTTCATGAATTTAAAATATATAATTCATTAGGTTTTACTATATTCACAAAGTTAAACAATCATCTCCATAATCTAATTTTAGAATATTTTTGTTACCTTGACCAGAAACCCCATATTTATCAGCAGTACCTTCCATGTTCTTCTCCTTCCCGAGCCTTAGAAAAACCACTAATCTACATTCTGTCTCTACAGACTTACCTGTTATGGTCATTTCATAATATGGAATCATAAAATGTGTGGTCTTCTTTCACTTAGCTGTTTTCCAAGGTTCATCCATGTTGTAGAATTAATCAATACTTCATTATTTTTATTATGGCTAAATAATATGCCATTATGTAGAC
This sequence comes from Marmota monax, assembly GCF_021218885.2. Classification (NCBI taxonomy): domain Eukaryota; kingdom Metazoa; phylum Chordata; class Mammalia; order Rodentia; family Sciuridae; genus Marmota; species Marmota monax. The sequence goes on along the minus strand of NW_026693934.1, from coordinate 7,818,874 downwards.
ATACCACATTTCTTTAATCTATTTATTGATATTTGGGTTTTGAATATTACTGCTATAAACATTCTTGGACACATTTTCATGAAAACATCAAAGGGTTAACTCTAAAGCTGAATTGCAGATTTACTGATTTATCAGTGTTTCCTAAACTTAACTGATAAATAGACAGTTTGCCTGGGACAGTTTCAGTTGATTCCTGTTTTCCCCAATTTTAAAAAAATATCTTTATTTATTTATTTATCTATATGTGGTGCTGCAGATTGAACCCAGTGCCTCCCACGTGCAAGGCAGGCGCTCTACCATTGAGCTACAGTCCCAGACCCTTTTCCCAATTTTAATAGTACCCACTTTCACTCTGAAATGTACCATAATTTGGACAATAAAGGTTGGGGCTAGCCTACTGGTAATCACCTGGGGTACTTATTTAAATGCACACTTACTACCTGCTATATCAGAAAATTTGAAATGTTTTTAGCAGTTTAAAGGTCAAACACATTTGGTAATGTATCATTCTAGCAGAATGTTTATTTACTCTAGAACCCAAAATCCATTATCATTGTTTAAGTCGGACAGTGAGTTCTAAGCTAAAATTGGGAAGGAATAATCTGCCTAGCATTATCCATCCTTAAAGTTATGATAGAAGAACAGTGTTTTATTTGTTTGCTTGGGGTATTGGGGGTTGAACTCTGGGCCTCACTCAAGAAGAATATTTAACAGGCATGTTGGACAGGCAAAGGAAACTGGAATAGCTTTCTGAAAATAGAGTGGTTTCAGGATGGAACTTTATAAAAAAAAAAAAAGCAATGAGCAAACATGAGTTTCTTGGTAATATTTATCAATTTCTTGGTAATATTTCCCATCAAATCTAATGGAGAGGAATTTAAAGATATTCCTTATATCTAAGAATGAGAAGCAAGACTTAATGGCATTGGGGGGGGGGGCAGGGTCTGGGGTTGTGGCTCAGTGGTAGAGCACTTGCCTAGCATATGTGAGGCACTGGATTTGATTCTTAGCACTGCATATAAATCAATAAAATAAAGTTCATTGACAAATTTTAAAAAAAAGACTTAATGGGGAGGAGGAAAGAGGAAGAAAATGTATTTTTAGATTGTGGGGCCATATGGAAGAATATAGAATGGTACTACTGTTATTTTTTATTTGGAGGTCAGTAGAATTTCATAATAATTCCTCATGATCATTTATAAGTCAAACAATTATAAGTTACTTAAGTTTGTCTAGAGGTGTCAGATGTCTCTCTAGGTTGTTTAGTTTTTAGTTTTTTTTTTTAATTTTTATTTTATGTGGTGATTATATTATAAATTTGTTAAGATGAAGGAGAATGCTTTTGATTTAGCATAAATAAAATCATAAATGCACTAGTTATTTGTGGCAGGATTTATAGTGAGCCATTCACACTTAAACTCTTGCTTACCTTGTAGAACTAATGACACATAGCAATAACAAGAAATGGCAAGAAAGGTGGAAATTTATCTATATCCCAGCATTGTTCATGCTAGGATCATGATCATTGGCTCATGATCTTCATTAGCCAAAAATTTTAGCCAACTCTTTTATATGCTATACTACTGTAAGCAATACTGAGACTTAAGTATAATTATCTTGACAATAAACTCTTTGTATCAGGGAGGAATATTTTTTAAAAGCTCTATTGAGGTATAATTGATACTACGAGCTACATGTATTCAAAAATGTGCATTTGAAGAAGTTTTTTTTTTTTTTAGTTGATACAGTGGCACATCTAACATTATAATTTATCTTATAAGCAGTAGTATGTGGATGGAGAAATGAAGAGGCTCTTAATTTAACTTGAAATAATGTCACAAGTTATCCACAGAATGATCATTTACATTGAGTTGTTTAGACTTCTCCATATTTATGGAGATGGTACTCTTCTTTGCAAATTTTTGTAAGAGCTGGTGTATTTTTATGTGTACAGAGACAGTGAGAACAAACAGTTACATATCAGATGAACCATGTGGGATAGCAAATGCTTGAGAAGTCCAAAAGAACAAGGAATGACACAACTGGAGGGGTAGAGAAAATTGTGAGAAAGAAAGTAGATCGTGAAATAGGTAAAGAAGACTGATAAAAGAAACAGTGAATTGGAGTTTGAGCTGGAGCATAGCAAATAATTATGATTCACAAGGCAGAAATGAGTTGAAGAGCATTCTAGAAAGCAGGTCACAGGTGATGAAAGGTAAGTGTTCTAGCTTGGCTGCAGTCTAGGGTGGATGAGGCAAAGTAACAGTGGGAAGTTAGGTTTGGGCAAGATTATTCAGGGTTTTAAGTGTCCATCTAAAGGATTTCCTTTGAGTCAAGGGAAATTGATAAAGGGTTTTTGGAGCAAGGTAGAATTGATACAGATTTCATTATTTGATTAAAGTTGTTAGTAGGGCTGCATTTATGATATCAATATACTGTGCTATTAATCTTCCTTTCATACTTTAGTTGTGGTTATGAGGAAATTGATTTTGAAATTCTTTTATACTCAAAGTGTTACCTCCTTATTTTTCTCAATATTATCAAAACTTGATGATAGCAGATCTTATAAAAAGGTATCGTCAATATTATTACTTTTCAGGTAAAATGAATACTGGGCAATAATGTTTGAAAGATCAAAAATATTGGCCCTTCTAGAATGTAATGGTCCAATATTATGCTGGTCATTATTTTCTTGACCTTTATTTGTTTTTATTTATTTATTTATTTTTTAGTTGGACACAGTCCCTTTATTTTATCTTATTTGTTTTTATGTGGTACTGAGGATTGAACTCAGGGCCTTGCACATGCTAGGCGAGTGCTCTACTGCTGAGCCACAAACCCAGCCCAGACTTTTTTTTTTTTTTTTAAATAATGTTTTAGAGAAGCAAAGCAAATTCAGCTTTAGAATTTTATCTTATTCTTAAAATGTCATAAAGAATCCCTAGAGGTGAAAATGGAGGCTTAAGGGGAGAATAACAAAATCCCATGAGTATTTTTCTCTTCTCATTTCACTGTTTATTGATTTAGCTCAGGAATACAAATGAAAATTATGTTTAAAAAATTATTATCTTTTATTATAAAGTAATAAGTGCATATTTATGGGATAGAGTGTGATGTTTTGATATAGTTATATAATGTGGCATGGTTAAATTAACATGTATCACCTTACCTACCTATAACTTTTTATGTGAGACATTTGACATTTAGTTATTTTGAAATATATGATACATTATTTTTTATTTGGTCACCTAGCTGTTTGAGAGATCTGAAAACATACTCCCATGTCTATATGAAACTTCATACCCTTTGATCAGCAACCCATTTCCCAGTCTCTGATAATCATCGTTCTGCTTTCTACTTCTTTGTGTTCAGTTTTATCAGATTCCATGTAAAAGATCATGCATTTTCTCTGCCTAGCTTACTTCCCTTAGCATAATGTCCTCCAGATTCATTCATGTTGTAGCAGATGATGATTTCCCCCCCCCAACCTCAACTTTTGAGGCTAAATAGTATTCCCTTGTGTTTATATTCCACATGTTGATTTCTCCACATGTTGATTTCAATTCTTTTGGATATAGTTATGGTTTAGATATGAGATGTCCCAAAAATCTTCTTTGTTAATGCAGGAGTTTTTGGATACAATAATTAGATTATGAGAGCTGTAACCCAGTCAGTCCATCCTAGTTTGAATGGACCCACTGAGTAGTAACTGTAGGCAAGCAGAAGGTGTCTGGAAGAAGTGGGTCACTGGTCACTAGTCACTGAGGGCATACTCTAGAAGGGCACATCTTCCCTGCAGTCCCTTCCCTCCCTTTTCTGCTTTCTGGCCACCTTGAGATAAGCAGCTTTCTTCCTCCACTATCCTTCCACCATGGTGTTTGGCCTCACCTCCGGCCCAAAGTGGTAAAGTCAGCCAACCAAGGACTGAACCTCTGAAACTATGAGCCCAAAGGTCTTATTGGGTTTTTTTTTTTTTGTTTTTTTTTTTTTCCATAGTGATGAAAAACTGACCAACACAGATATGCCCAAATTTGGGATTACTGGTTTTTCTATTTTTATTTTTTGAGGAACCTACATAACCACATTTTCCATAATAACTGTACTAATTTACTTTCCTGCCAACAATATATGAATTTCTTGTTATCCATATCCCTTCTACCACTTGTTTGTTACCTTTCATCTTTTTCATAATAGTCATTCTGACAGATGTGAGGTAATATCTCATTGTGGTTTTAATTTACATTTCCCTAATAATTAGTGATGCTGAGCCATTTTCACATTCCATTTGACCATTTATATGACCACTTGTCTTGAGAAATGTCTGTTCAGAACCTTTGTCCAATTTTTAATCAGGTTTTGTTTTCTTGTTACTGAATTGAGTTCCTTGAATGTTTGGGATACTAACTGCTTATCATTTGCAAGTATTTTCTCCCATTTTGTGAGTTGTCTCTTCATTTTGTTACTTGTTTCTTTTGCTGTGTAGATGCTTTAGAATTTGACACCATCCCATTTGTCTATTTTTGCTTTTGTGGCTAATGACTTTGATATCCAAAAATAAATCACCCAGACTAATGTCAGAACATTTTCCCTGTGTTTTCTTCTAATGGTTTTATAGTTTGGGGGTCTTAGATTTACATTTTTAATCCATTCTGGGTTGATTTTTTATATATATATGCTATAAGGGCATAATTCCATTCTTCTGCTGGTGGCTAACCAGTTTTCACCATTTATTGAGGAGACTATCATTTCCCCATAGTGTGTTCTTGGCACCTTTGTCATAAATCAATTGACTATAAATAGATATGTTTGTTTCTCAGTTTTCTGTCCTGTTTTATTGATTGGCATGTTTCTCTATGCACGTACCAGGCTGTTTTGATTTTAATCATTTTGTAATTTGTTTTGAAATCAGGAAATGTAATGTACCTAGTTTTGTTCTTTTTGCTTACAGTTGTTTTGACTATTCAGGGTCTTTTATGGTTCCGTACAAATTTAAGGATTTTTGTTTCCATTGCTGTGAAATGACATGGGAATTTTGATAAGGATTATGTCAAATGTATGGATCACTTTGGATAGTATGGGCATATTGCAATGTTAATTCTTCCAATCCATGAACACAGGATATCTTTCCATTTATTTTTTAACTTCACTTTCTTTTATCGGTGTAGTGTAGGTCTTTTACCTCATTAGTTAAATTTGCACCTGCATATTTAATTTTTTGTTGCTGTCATACATGGGATTATTTTCTTAATTTCCTTTTTGAAATAGTTCGTTAGTAGTATAGAAATGCTGCTGGTCTTTGTTAATTTTACATCCTTCAAATTTACTGTATTTTTTTATTTATTCTAACAGTTTTTTAGTGGAGTCTAATGGTTTTCTGTATATAAGATCATATCATCAGCAAACAGAGACAGTTTCACTTACTTCTTCCCTGTATGGATTCCTTTTCTTTCTTTTGCCTAATTGCTTTGGCTGGAACTTCCCCTGCTGTGTTGAAAAGAATTGATGAGGGCTGGAATTGTAGCTCAGTGGTAGAGCGCTTACCTGGCATGTGTGAGGCAGTGGGTTCAGTTCTGAGCACCACATATAAATAAATAAAATAAAGGTCCATCAGCAACTTAAATAAAAGTAAAAAAGGGAATTGATGAGAATGCCTATCCTTATTTTGCCCCTGATTTTTTTTTTTTAAGATAGAGAGAGAGAATTTTTTAATATTTATTTTTCAGTTTTCGGTGGACACAACATCTTTATTTTATATTTATGTGGTGCTGAGGATCAAACCCAGCGTCCTGCGCATGCCAGGCAAGCGTGTTACTGCTTGAGCCATATCCCCAGCCCTTGCCCCTGATCTTAGAGGAAAAACTTTTCATCGTTTCGAAGGATGTTAGCTAACACGTTTGTAACATATGGCCTTAATTGTATTGAGGTATATTCCCTCTATACGTAATCTGTTGAGAGATTTTAGTATGAGAAGTTGTTGACTTTTGTCAAATCCTGTTTCTGTAGATGATCGTATTTTTTATTCTTCATTTATTTAATGTTGTGTATCACATTTATTGATTTGTATATGTTGACCCATCCTTCCATACAAAGCATAAATCCCATTTGATAATGATGAATGATTCTTTTAATGTGTTGCTGAATTCAGTTTGCTGGTATTTTATTGAGGATTTTGGCATCTATGTTCATTGGGGATATTGGCCTGTAATTTTCTTTTCTTGTGTGTCCTTGTCTGGCTTTTGTATCAGGGTAATATTAGCTTCATGCGTCTCTCTGCATTGCTTTTTTGGGGGAACAGTTTGAGAAAAAATGGTATTAGTCCTTTTAATGTTTAGTAGAATTTATCAGTTAATCTGGGCTTTATTTGTTATGACTGATTCAGTCTCCTCACTTATCATTGGTACTTTCAGACTTTTTGATTTTTTATGATCTAGTCATGGTGGGTTGTTTGTGGTTTAGGAATTCATCCATTTCTTCTAGATTGTCTAGTTTGTTGATGTATAATTATGGTAATTTCTTAGGACACTTTGTATTTCAGTACTGTCACTTGTAATGTCTCTTCTTTCGATTCTGAATTTATGAGTAGCCTCTAGTTACTCTAGCAAGGATTTGTTAGTTTATTCTTTTCAAAAAGAACACAACTTTTAGTTTTTTCTGTTGTTTTTCTTATCTCTATTACAGTTATTTATGCTCCAATCTATTGTTTCCTTCCTTTTCCTAACTTTGTGCTTAGTTTGTTCTTTTTCTAATTCCTTAAGAGGTGATATTATATTGTTTTGGGGAGGCTGAGGCAGGAGCATTGCAAGTCCAAAGCTAGCCCCAGCAACTTAGTAAGATCCTAAGAACTTAGTGAGACTCCCATCATAAAATTAAAAAGGGCTGGGGATGTGGCTCAGTGGTTAAGCGCCCCTGGTTCAATTCCCTGTGACTTCGCTCTCAAAATTTTATTTAAAATATAAAGAAATACCTTTAAACTGTTTATCTTAAAGTCAAATTTATAACCCTAAATAATGGAAATATTCTCCCTCCCCCCATACTGAGAATTGAATTCAGGGGAACTTCACCACTGAGCTACATCCCCAGTTCTAAAGGGTTTGGGAATTTAATAATACATTTCCCTTTAGTAGTAAGGCAATTCAGCCTACATTGAGTTATGAGTACTTTTAATATTTTTAGACCTTTAAGCTAATTTTATCATTTTCTGTCACTATTTACTACTGTTTTTTTTTTTACTTCGTATGAGTTAACAGTTACTCAAATGTGACACTGCATATATTATTTTCATTTAATTTACTATGGAATAAGAGAGTGAGCATTTAAAGCCCTCTGATCTGGTTCTATTGTACTGTTCATTCATGAATCAGTCAACCATTCCTTGAAAATCATTTTACTGTACTTTCTATGTACCCAGCCCCAACTTCATAAATGTGACAATCAGTGATTTGGACTCTTGCCCAAGAGGAGCTTATTCTAATAGGAGCAATAATCTAACAAGGCATTCAAATGCCACATGTAAGTTCAATTGAAAAAAGATATGAAGAGGAACATTTATTTTTATATAATGAAGTATTGCCTAAGTTTAGAATGAAAAATAAAACCAATTTAGATATTTAAAATAATTGTGTGTATATGTGAGTGTGTGGAGAAAGAAAGTACATGCTGGATCAATGGAAGTATGTGATGATTCAAAAGCAGCAATATCCTATCTTTATTCTTATTTGCTATTTCTTAAGTCAAAGAGTTTGCCCAGCTCAAAGAAAAGGGGGGGGGGGAAAAAAACCTTAGCATTCCCTAAAAAACTCAAGATGTTTCCCAGTTCTAAGCTTTTGTTCATATTTTTTCTAACTAAAATAAGCCATTTATCAGTCTTTCCCTTTCCCATTATATTTTTATAACCAGTTCTTAAATGATAGATTTTATTTTCAGTTTTTTTTTTTTTGGTGCATTATACTTAAACTTAGTAATGGGGTTCATTTTGACACATTTATATTCATAAATGCATATAAATATATTTTGTTCCATTTCAGTCCCAGTACTACTGTCCCTCCTTTTCTCCTTCCCCCTTCCCCTTCCTTTACTACATTGATTTTCTTTCTTACTGATAGCTTGTTTTCTTTTTAAACATATATCTCAAAAGTTCTTTTCTCCATATTCTCTATACATTTGACATTGAATAACATTTATTACTGTGTACCTTGTATTGAATATAGTTGTCCCTTATCATCCTCGGAGGGATTGGTTCCAGGACCCCATATGGATTTTGGTATTCAAATTTCTTATATATCATGGCTTAGTATTTGTATATAACCTGTGTACATCCTCCCCCAAACTTTAAATAATCTCTGGATTACTTGTAAAACTTAATAGAGTATAAACTATTTAGAGAATAATGACCAAAAAGATGTCTATGTTTACTCCAGACAATCATCATAGCCCTAACTTCATAGTATGTAAATAAATGGTAATATGAGCCATTCTCAAACAATTTCTAGAGAGAAACTTGGGGTCTGTGAAATGGGGGATAGCTACAGCAGAATACCTTCACATCTCTTTACATGGATTCAATGTATGTTGCAAATTCAAGTTTTGCGTTTTAGAATTTGTGGGGAGGGGATGTTTTATTTGGGGGGTTTGTTTTGTTGTTGTTGTTGTTTGTTTTGTATTTTTGATCTTCAGTTGAATCCAGAGATGCAAAACCCTTGGATACAGTAGACCACTTCTATATCATTTTCTTTATCTGTTATCCATCCAGTGACACTTAAGTTGTTTCCAAATCTTGCCTATATACCCATGTATATATGATCTATTAATTTTTGACAGTGGCACCAAGAATGCATAGTGGAGGATATTCTCCTCAATAAATGGTGTTGAGAAGACTGTATATCCACATGCAAAAGAACGAAAAATGGATTAAACATTTAAACATATGGCCTGAAAAAAAGGAAAAACTTTTTGACATTAGTCTTGTCGGTGATTTTGTTGGATATTTTGCTGAAAATACAGACAGCAAACTCAAAACAAGTGAGAATATATCAAACTGAAAAGCTTCAAAGGAAACAAAATTTAAAAGGCAACCCATGGAATAGGAGAAAACATTTGTAAACTGTAACACCTAAAGGGTTAATATTACAGAATATGTAAGGAACTCTTAAAACTCTAAAGGAAAAACAACCTGATTGAAAAATATTTTCGGTGGGAGTCATAGCGCACACCTGTAATCCCAGCGGCTCTGGAGGCTGAGACAGGAGGTCCACAAGTTCAAAGCCAGTCTCAGCAAAAGCAAGGTATTAAGCAACTCAGTGAGACCCTGTCTCTAAATAAAATACAGAATAGGGCTGGGGATGTGACTCGGTGGTCAAGGACCCCTGAGTTCAAACCCCAGTAACACCCCCCCCCAAAAAAAAAAGAAAGAAAGAAAAATATTCTTATTGGTCCAGGAGTATAGTTCAGTGGTAGAGCATTTTCCTAGTATGCACAAGGCCCTGAGTTTGATCTCCAGGACTGAGCAGGAAAAGTATATTTTTTTTCGTCTTAATTTAAAAATTTCCTAGTACTGAGGAAAATAAAATCTGAATAGATCATTTTTTCCAAAGACAATAAAACATGTCCAACAGGTATATGAAAAAATGCTCAGTATCACTGATCACCAGGGGAATGCAAATCAAAACTACAATGAAATATCACCTCACACTTAAGATAGCTGTTTTCAAAAATATAACTGTTGGCAAAGATGCACAGGAAGGGGAACTCTTCTACACTGTTGATGGAAATGTAATTGGTATGGAAATTTTCTCAAAAAAAATAGAATTACCATTTGATCTACCTTAATCATTGTTAAGTATTGAATTCAGTAGCATTAAGCACAGTCACATTGATGGACAACCAAATCTCCAGAACTCTTTCATCTTGTAAACCCACTAAACAGTAATTCCCTAATTTCTTTCTTCCAGAGCTCCTGGCAACCAACATTCAATTTTCTTTGAATTTGACTACCTTGGGTTTCTCAAATAAGTGAAATCATATAATTTGTTTGTTTTTGTGATATATTTCAAAGTTTTTGCAGACCAACAATACTGATTCCCAGCAGCAATGCAGAAGGATTTCAGTGTTTCCACATCCTTATACTACTTTTATTTCACACATTTTTAGTAAAAGACATTCTTTTTTTAATATTTTTTTAAGTTGTAGTTGGACACAACTACAACTTAAAAATAAATATTAAAAAATTATTTTATTCATTTTTATACCATGCAGAGGATGGAACCCAGGGCCTCGTAAGTGCTAGGCAAATGCTTTACTGATGAGCCACAACCCCAGCCCCATAGTAAAAGACATTCTAATAGTTGTAAGTTAGTATTGTTTTGTGGAGTTAATTTGCATTTCCCCAATAATTAGTAATGGTGAGCATCTTTTCATATGCTTGCTGGCCATTTGCTTATCTTCTTTAAAGGAATTTGTAGTCAACTCTTCAGTCATTTTTTTAATTGGGTTATTTGGTTTCTTTTTGTTGTAGGATTTTTTTGTTTATTGTTTTTTGTTTTTGTTATTGTTTTTAATCATAACTTTGTTGAACTTAAGTTTTAACAATACTTCAAAAAATCAGATCACAATACTATTATTATTAACTATGTTGAAATGTGCTATCCATATAAATAGAAATCTAAATATCGAATACTTAATAAAGTAGTCATGTAATGAAGATTATTGGTACCTTTTTTTCTTAGCAACAATTAAAACTATTTACCACAGGTATATTTAGATATTATATGGTTTCAACATGTTTTCAAAGGACTGAGACATATTCAAAAATAAACATGTTAATTTCAGGAGATTAACTTTAGTTCTCAGTTATTAATGAACTACTCTAGTAGTTTACTTTAATAAAGATAATTTATTTTAGAATTATCTTTATATTAATGAAGTTGTTTGTGAGCTCCAAAAATTTATTACAATTTGAATTCCCCAAATTTACAACTCAGTCATAATAAGATTAAAAGTATCAATAAGATTAAAAGTATCCAGATCTTAAAATTCTATACCCATGTCAATGACTGTTTTATAAGTGTTTTCATCTGCATATATCAGATAAGTTCAACATTTTTTTTCAAATCTTATTTTTATTTCCAGTCTTCACTATTTTATTTCTAACAATGCTATATAAAAGGTTTTTCTAAGGCTGGGGTTGTGGCTCAGCAGTAGAGTGCTCACCTAGCAAGTGCAAGGCCCTGGGTTCGATCCTTAGCCCACATAAAAGTAAATAAATAAAATAAATAAAGGTATTGTGTCCTAAACTACAACTAAAAAATAAATAAATATTTAGAAAATAAAAGGTGTTTCTACTTGGCTGGGGCAGGATTTAACATTCACCAAAGTACAATGACAAGGCAAGCACACCAAAAGATGAAAGCAAAATGAACTGCTAAAAGCTTCTGAAATACAGAAGTAACTTAAAAAAAAAGAAAGAAAAAAGAAAAGGACTGCTCTTTCTTTAAGAGAACCTTTAAGAGAATATTAGTTTCTTTTGATTTTTATGAACAGAAACACTTCATGAGTCAAGTCCAATGATCTCAATAAAGATCCCAAGCTTTTGTCTCACTCCTTAAAAATGTTCATAGTAGTGCCATAAGAATCCTAGCTTGGGCTGGGGATGTGGCTCAAGCCGTAACGCATTCACCTGGCATGCACAGGGCGCTGGGTTCGATCCCCAGCACCACATAAAGACGTTGTGTCCACCAAAAATATTAAAAATTTCTCTCTCTCTCTCTCTCTCTCTCTAAAAAAAAAAGAATCCTAGCATGGAAAAAACATTTTGACAGAGAAAGATCTAATTTTTTTAAAAGAAGATGTTTAAAACAGGGTTATATTGTTGCTTCTGCTATTACCATTTATAAACTATAATTTTTATAACACTGTTATAGGTTGAATTATGTCCCCCTAAGATTTATATGTTTGGAAGTCCTAACCTCTCAGTACCTAAGAATGTCACCTTATTTGGAAATAGGGTTTTTGAGGATGTAATTAGTTAGTATGAGGTCATAGTGCAGCAGATTAGATCCCTAATTCAATATAATTGATGAATACCTGTCTCCAAAGGAAACATTTGAAGATAAGTATTCATACAGGAAAACACCACAAGAACATGAAAACAACCATTTACAAGCCAAGAAGAGAGAATAGATTACTCAGAACCTTCATAAGGAACCAACCCTGCTACCACCTTGATTTTGAACTTCTAGCCCCAAGAACTATGAGACAATACATTGCTCTTGTTGAAGCTGCCGCATTTGTCATGTTTTGTTACCAGAGCCCTAAAAATCTAATACAAACATGAAGTGGCCCATACTTTTCTTTCCCAGCAAGTAGACAAACTTCCTTGTTTATGCTGAAGACATAATAAACATTATGTTTATGACAATCAGGGGAAAAAATCTTAAAAATCAGATAGGCATTATTTGGCATCAAGAAAATGCAAGTCAAAATCACAGTAAGATAACATTTCACACTCACTATAATTTCTATAATCAGACAGATAATAATAAGTTTTCACAAGGATGTAGACAAATTGGAATCCTTATTTACAATGAGGAAGTATAGAGTGGGTACTCTTGTTTAAAAATAAATAAATAAGTCTGCTGGCTCCTCAGATAGTTCAAAATTTAAGTCATTAAATACAAGTTACCAGGCTGGGGATATAGCTTAGTTGGTAGAATGCTTGCCTCGCATGTGCAAGGCCCTGGGTTCAACACCAAAAAAACACCAGTAACACCAAAAAAAAAAAAAAAAAAAAAGAGTGTGTTACCATATGACCCAGAAATTTTACTCCTAAATTCTGCACAGAACTTACACACAAGCTTATAATATTCATGATACTGAAAAAGTAGGACCAAGCATGTGGCATATCTTCATAATCCCAGCTCAGGAGGCAGTGAGAGAATGATTACAAGTTCAGGTCAACCTGAGCAACCTAACAAGACCCTGTCTTTAAAAAAAAAAAAAAAAAAATAGAAACAACCCAAATGTCCATTAATAGATAAATGGATAAACAAATGTGATACTTTCATGCATTGTAATATTACATCACTGTAAACAGGAATGAAATAGTGTTAACATAGTTAAACCTTGGAAACATGGTACATAAAAGAGGTTAGTTGAAAGGTCCAACTACTATGTGATCTCCAGGTTTATAGAGCCACAGAGTGAGTAGTTGGTGCCTTGGCTTCAGGAATGCAATAGATGTACAACTGGTGGCTGAGGACAGTTGGGTTGTTTTTTAGGATAATGAAAATGTTCTCAAGTTGTGTGAAGATTACACTAATTCTATGAATATACATACTAAGAGCCGTTAAATGAGTTTTATACCATTCAGTGATATGTATAATTCTATGACATGTGAATACAGCAGTTACAAAAACACCACACATGATCAAAAATTAAAAATCAAATAGACCTATTAGGAGGAACAATTGAGTTATTTATTATACATGTGCTATATATCAGGTCCTTTGTTAAATACTGAGTATGAAAAGATGATTAAGAGGCTTAAGTTCTGTCTAGTTGGAGAAAGAATCATTAATCTTGATAAAACGAAAATCAAGATTGTCACTTTGAAATAATAGAATTCAAATAGGAAAACTAAAATTCTTCTATTAGATTCTTTGGGTCTGAAAATGGTATCAATTCCCTATATACCTAGATTACATTACTCTAGCTTCCTTTAGAAATGTGTTTACCCTTATTTGTAGTAAAAGTGCCATTGTTTAAAGAGCATAAGACATAGTCTGAATCTCAGGATTATTGTGCCTTTTTTTTTTTCTTAATCATTGACTTTCACACCCTACTTGATTCTGGTTCAGAGATCCATAACTGGGAGTCTGGGACAAGTGCCCTTTTTTATCCCACTTATTCTATAGTGGTCATTAGCAATATAGTGATTTTATGTAGTTTTGCTGGTTTTTTCCCCTACTAGTTTGGAAGTTATGCACTTTTATTTTATAATATTTTTAGGGATTGCCCTTTTTAACCACGTATATCTAACATAAATATACTTTTAGTATCTTTTTTTTCCTCCAAAACAAGACCAACAGGCTTAGAACTCTTTATTTGATAATTCTACCCCTGCTTTTTTTTTTAATCGTAATCAATAGAATCCAAAGCATAGTAACTCAACAAAAGGGAACTTGGTTAATGTATTTGAATGAGAGATTAAGAGACAGGTCTGGGCCTCAAATGGTATAATATGGCTTTTTTTTTTTTTTTTTTTTTTTTTTTTTTTTTTTTTTAATTTTTTATTGTGGGTTGTTCAAAACATTACAAATTTCTTGACATATCATATTCCACACTTTGATTCTAGTGGGTTATGAACTCCCACCTTCACCCCATACACAGATTGCAGATTCACATCAGTTACACAACCATTGATTTACAAATTGCCATACTAGTGTCTGTTGTGCTCCGCTGCCTTTCCCATCATCCACCCTCCCCCCTCCCCACCTCTCCCCTCCCCTCCCCTCCTCTCTCTACCCCCTCCACTGTATAACCCTGAGGGTCTCCTTCCATTACCGTGCAATTTACCTTCTCTCTCCCTTTCCCTCCCACCTCTCATCCCTGTTAAATGTTAATCTTCTTCTCCTGTTCTTCTGTATTTCTGAAGTGTCTGTTGTGATATTGCCTTTTTCATCCCGTATGCTAGTAATTTGAGTTCTCTCTCTTCTTCTCTTCGCTAGCATCGCTAAGGGTCTGTCGATTTTGTTTATTTTTTCAAAGAACCAACTTTTAGTTTTGTCGATTTTTTCAATTGTTTCTTTTGTTTCGATTTCATTAATTTCAGCTCTGATTTTAATTATTTCTTGCCTTCTACTTCTTTTGCTGTTGTTTTGCTCTTCTTTTTCAAGGATTTTGAGATGAAGTATGAGATCATTTATTTGTTGGTTTTTTCTTTTTTTAAGGAATGAACTCCAAGCAATGAATTTTCCTCTTAGAACTGCTTTCAATGTGTCCCATAGATTCCGATATGTTGTGTCTGTGTTTTCATTTAACTCTAAGAATTTTTTAATTTCCTTCTTGATGTCTTCTATAACCCATTGATCATTCAGTAACCTATTGTTCATTCTCCAATTGATGTATGCTTCTTCCTTCCTTCTTTTATCGTTGATTTTCAGTTTCATTCCATTATGTCAGATAAGATGCATGGTATTATCTCTACTCCTTTATATTGTCTAAGAGTTGCCCTGTGACATAATATATGATCTATTTTTGAGAAGGATCCATGTGCTGCTGAGAAAAAAGTGTAACTGCTTGATGTTGGGTGGTATACTCTATATATGTCAATTAGGTCTAGGTTATTAATAGTGTTATTGAGTTCTATAGTTTCCTTATTCAACTTTTGTTTGGAAGATCTGTCCAGTGGCGAGAGAGGTGTGTTGAAGTCTCCCATGATTATGGTGTGGTGGTCTATTAGACTCTTGAACTTGAGAAGAGTTTGTTTGACGAACGTAGCTGCACCATTGTTTGGGGCATAAATATTTATGATTGTTATGTCTTGTTGGTGTATGGTTCCCTTAAGCAGTATGTAGTGTCCCTCTTTATCTCTTTTGATTAACTTTGGCTTGAAATCTATTTTATTTGATATGAGTATGGACACACCTGCTTGTTTCTGAAGTCCATATGAGTGATATGATTTTTCCCAACCTTTCACCTCCAATTGGGGTCACGTGACCACCACACCGGCAGGGCCTGATCCGGGCGTGGGAGAAGGATCTGCTCTGCCCCTACTCCAGTTGGGGTGACGTGTGTACCACACTGGCAGGCCACTGGGCCTGACCCGCCAGGCTGTCACAGGTCTGTTTACCTTGCAAGCGCGAAGGGCGGCTCTGCCCTGCCCCTCCTACCACGCCCATGTACTACTGGGTCGTGGGTCTGCCCACCTGGCGGGTGTGGGTGGCGGCTCCGCTCCGCCCCCTCTCCAATTGGGGTCACGCGGTCACCACGCTGGCGAGCCGCTGGGCCTGCTCCGGGGGCTGGCGGCGGCCCGGCTCCTTCCCTCTGGCTCGAGGACAAATTGAGGAGACTCGGGTGACTGAGCCTCACCCCCCTTACCAGGAGACCAACTGCTTATGTCACCGCTGGTATTGATGAAGATCTCTCCTCCACCGCTTTCTGCTGACATCAGATCTCTGCCATGTTGGTATCCTATGCGAATGGCAGCATTTCCTTCCCCTTGCCGGGAAACCCAAGCAACGGGTGAGTCCTGACCGGCCCTCAGCAGGACCCGGACCGAGACGCAGTTTCCGCGGGCTCCTAGCCCCGGTCCAGGGAAGTTCCGGGAGCCGGAACTCAGCCGCTCCGTGCTCGGTGTAAGCTCCTATAAGTGTAAGCTCCAAGAAGCAGTCCCCGCGGGCTCAGTTCCGGGAGCCGGAATTCGGCTGCTTAGTGCTTGGTGTTTGCTCTGATAGTAGCAGGGTCCAAGAAGCAGCCTCCGCAGGCTCCGCAGCCCTGAGCCAGGGCGGTTCCGGGACGGTTCTGGGAGCCGGAACTCGGCCGCCCCGCGCTCGGTATTCACTCCGATAAGATCAGATTTTAAGAAGCACCCAGGCGCTGAACCCTAGCAATCTGTCTGCAAGCCGCAGGCGAATTGCAGCCTGAAATTACCTGTTCTATGGCTGAATGAGCTGCGGTCAGTCAAAAACAGGTGTGGTGACGTCAGTTTACCAACATGGTGGCTGCTGGCCTCCTCTGTGGTCTGACCGGTGTGGAGAACCGAGATGGACCGCTTCCTTCCCCGTCTCGAACCCAGAATTCAGCCCTGAGTGCGGTGCTTGCGCGGCTGGCAGAAACTGCAGCACTGTAACCCTGCGTCTCTATCCCAGTGCGAGTTGCAGACTCTAGCCGCGGGGCGATTTGCTGAATAAGCAGTTTTACCCTCCGTGCGACAAACCTCTCGCGTTTGAGTCCCCGTAGCCGATCCTCGTGCGATGGAAATCCTTCCTCCAGGTTCCGGCGCACCCCACTATTGCTGGAAATTCCTAACAAGATATCCTTTAGCCGTCCTGACTTGTCATACTCCCACACAGTGAAGCAGCACACGGGGGCAATGCACTCCCCTCGCCGCCATCTTCCTTTTTTTTTTTTTTTTTTTAACTCAAGGTCTGATCAAACCATACATACATACCATTTTGTGGTCTGGTCTTTCACCTAAAGTGGCATCATCATCTTGGCTGCCAGTATATTTCTATTTACACATCTAATCCTATAGTCTTTATAGTTCTCAGTCTTTTAAAAGAGTGCTTTTTAAAAAAACAAGAAAAAATAGCTTTGACATATGTTGTAAGTTTTTTCCTTAGAGTAAAATTTCTCTAAGTGATCTTCTTGGATCAAAGAGTATATGCATTTTAAGGCTTTTGATATATACTCCTCAATTGACCTCCAAAAACTTTGGATCATTTTTACTCACATCAAAAATTTGGGAATGCACATTTGTCTGGGCTCTCCTTGTTACACTTGGCAAATTTCTCTTCTGCTGTCTTTTTTTTTTTTTTTTAAAGAGAGAGGAGAGAGAGAGAGAGAATTTTTTAAATATTTATTTCTTTTAGTTTTTGGTGGACACAACATCTTTGTTTGTATGTGGTGCTGAGGATCGAACCCGGGCCGCACGCATGCCAGGTGAGCGCCCTACCGCTTGAGCCACATCCCCAGCCCGTCTTCTGCTGTCTTTTTAAAATTGTTTTTCTTTAATCAGCAAGTTTTAATTTATTTTCTGTGAACACCTACTTGTTTCACTGACTATATCTTAAAGGTATGCTTATCTTTTTCTTCTGTGCTTGAAAATTACATATCTTTCAGTAAACTATTAAATTTTCATTACTAGAAATCACTGCTTGGCATTAACCTTAAAGATTCTTTGCATTCTCAAAAATAAGAATAAACTCAATAGTGTCTTGTACAAATTGGAACTTAAAAGATGGTGATCGTATATGTGGTAAAATCAAAAACATTGTTAATTTATGATCAAAACCATTGTTAATTTATGATTCAGATATCACTCTTATCTGATTATATACCCTGAACAATTTCTACCCTTCATGAGACAGGCACATCCTATTTAAGTAGATAGAACATGAGTTTTGTTGTGTTTGTGAATTTGGCAGTTATTTTAGAATACTAAAATGTTTTAGCATATATGTATGAGTTGTGGATTAAGAATGGTACTGCCAGGAGACCCCACATGATATGTATGTAGCTGAAATCTAGTATTTGGGGCTTCAGCTTTGAAAACTCAAAATTTTGAGTTTGTGAACTCACAAAGTAAAGCAAATGTTAGGTCATATATGTTAATGAAGTTTGCAGAGACTGAACAAATCTGAGTGCCAGATGATGAATTTACTGTGAGAGTTGAGTACTGCTTCTGCATTACCAGTACATTCTCTTCAGGTTACTCTGCATGGAAAACAAAATTATAATTGGAAGACTATATTGGTGGGCAGGAGTTCAGATCAGGGTAAATTTGTTGAATGGTCTGGTAGGACTTAAAGAAGGAAACAATCATATCTATTAGCCTGGATGAAATGCTTTTATCTTGCAGGAATTTACATTGTTGGCTCTACCACCTGGGTTCATGGTCAAGTTCCAAATTTTTCAAGTGTGAAAGGATTTTTTTACTTTCATAAAGGTTAGAAGTAGTAGTTAGGATGTATGAATCCCTGTTAGTAATTCAGCAGTACCCTAGCAGTCTACAGCCTGTGGTCTGGGAGTCCCTAATGCAGTTTAACAGTCCAGCTTCTGACTTCGTCTTTTTAGGCCTAGTATGATTAATTTCTGGTCACTCCTGGGGATTATACACCCACGTACTGAAGTAAAAGTTAGGGGCTGAGGTTGTAGCTCAGATGGTAAAGCATTTGCCTTGCATGTGTAAGGCATTGGATTCATTCCTCAGCACCACATAAAAATAAATAAATAGAATAAAGATATTGTGTCTGTCTACAACTAAAAAAAAAATTTAAAGTGGATGTTTTTTATTTTTTTTTTATTGGTTGTTCAAAACATTACAAAGCTCTTGACATATCATATTTCATATATTAGATTCAAATGGGTTATGAACTCCAATTTTTACCCCAAATACAGATTGCAGAATCACATCGGTTACACATCCACATTTTTACATAATGCCATATTAGTAACTGTTGTATTCTGCCACCTTTCCTATCCTCTACTATCCCCCCTCCCCTTCCCCTCCCATCTTCTCTCTCTACCCCATCTACTGTAATTCATTTCTCTCCTTGTTTTTTTTTCCCATTCCCCTCACAACCTCTTATATGTAATTTTGTATAACAATGAGGGTCTCCTTCCATTTTCATGCAATTTCCCTTTTCTCTCCCTTTCCCTCCCACCTCATGTCTCTGTTTAGTGTTAATCTTTTCCTCCTGCTCTTCCTCCCTGCTCTGTTCTTAGTTGCTCTCATTATATCAAAGAAGACATTTGGCATTTGTTTTTTAGGGATTGGCTAGCTTCACTTAGCAAAATCTGCTCTAATGCCATCCATTTCCCTGCAAATTCCATGATTTTGTCATTTTTTAGTGCTGCGTAATACTCCATTGTATATAAATGCCACTTTTCTTTATTGAAGGGCATCTGGGTTGGTTCCACAGTCTAGCTATTGTGAATTGTGCTGCTTAAAGTGGATGTTTTTTAAAAAGTAAAGTTAAATCTAATTTATTTTTAATTAAATGTCTACACTCACATGGTATTCATAACAGCTTTTATTCATTGAAGGGCTAAACCATGCCCAAGAATCACCTGCTGGTCTCAATTTTAGAGTTTATTCCTAGATGTCATTTTTCTTTTCCTCCCCCCTCCCTTTTGAATTGGAGTTCAATATTAATGCAAGTTTAATAATACTTTGTAGATTTTCATTAAAAGAAACCCTATTCAAAGGGGATGTTGGTGACCTCTTAAAAGAAGAGAATAAGTTATCATTTGGCTACTAAGAGAATAGTTCCATATAGGAGATAGGCTCAAATGGATGAGACCTAACCACTGAATCCTGAGATGTCTTTGTCCTGAAAGCCAAAGAAAGTGCAAGGGAACTGCCCCCTCTGTCACCCCCTACCTCAGGGCATCCTGATCTTAAACCTTGTCTCTGCATATCCAGTCACTCATATTTATCTTTTTGTCTTATCTCCCCCAACCCAATCACTTACCAAATCCTGCAAATTTTACTATGGCTTATTTAATTACTACTGCTTTAGTGTTCTATAATGCAAGGACCAAACTTGCCCTACTCTACCACAGGAAGGAACATATCAGATTAGATGGTAATTACTGTCAGTTAAACCAATTAAGAATGAAGACACGTTTTTTAAAAATTCTGTACTACAGAGAATAGGTTGTGTTTTATGTCAAAGTGATTAAGCACATGGACTTTAAAGCTAAACTGCTCATTTCAGATCATCACTCTGCTGTTCACTACTTGTTTGACCTTAGGTTATTTAATCTGTGTTTTAGTTTTCTCAACTTAAAAATAAGGAGATCTGTGCTATTTGCTTCAATGGAAGCACTTAGAATATACCTGTCACACACTAACGCCTTTATAAGTGTTAGTTTGGGTCCAAAGTTGTTAGTATTCAAGAATTACAAAAGTCTGTCAGGTACCTTGGTGCAGGTTTGTCTTCCCAGCTACTTGGGAGGCTGAGGAAGGAGGATCACAAATCACCCTGGACAATTTAGGAGACTTGTCTCAAAATAAAAACAAAAAGGGCTGGAGATATTATTTAGTGATAGAGTGCCCTAGAGTTCAATCCCCAGGTACCACAGAAAAAGAAAAATCTGTTTTCTAAGTTGGTGAATATGAATCTAACTATTGAGTATAAATGATTCTTTTATTTAATAGTATATTTGATGTGAGTCATTTCAAGATTTAAGCAAATGCTCGGGCTCCTGGTTCCAGCCCACCACGCTATGTTGGTGGAGATGGTGTTCCTCTGAGCCAGCCTGGCATCACCCAAGGCCAAGTGACTTAAAGTGTACACCCACATGTGCAGAAAGGGAGCAGTAGCTATTAACTCCTCCAGAATCTTGAGGAGTCAGTGAAATCATATAATACATGATGGGTGCCATTTGCTTTTCGTGCATTATTTTTCATTTATTCTAATACTTTTGTAGGGAACTCTTAAATTTACTCTTTTCCCTCCAAATTTTCAAAAGTCTACACTATAAAATAAACGGGGGGAAAAACTTAAGCAAATAAATTCTACCTTTTCTCTGCCACTTAAGTTTGTGTTCCACCAGGCTACATCTAGAATAATTCTATGAACTTTAATTATTTCCTACACAAGTTAAATGTTCAATGTTGAGTCAGGTAGTAAAGCATTTTTGTAAATTGTTATTTACTTTTGTGATGATATCTCTAAGGATGCATAAGCAAATACTGCTTTCTGGTTTTGCGCCCATATACTTGCAAAAGAATTTTCATTTGTGGAAATTAGATGACTGCATCAGAATTATTAACCTTCAACCATTAACCTCTCAGAAATCCATTTTGTGTAACTTGGGTATCAACAAGGAAGATGATCAGCACTGGGAAAATTTTTATATATCCAAATGGACAGAAGCTTTAGAAAAGAAATTAAATATATCATACATCCCACACCTAGTACAAGAGTTTAATTCCCTTTACCCTATCTGAACACCTAGGATAAAAACTGTTTCTCCCAAAGTTGTAGAAGTGAGCACGAAAGAAAGAAATTAATTCTCAGACATTTCAGAGATTACATATAATAAAGTGTCTTGCCAATATTACCAAAGACCTTGTTACTTTTCTCTGCCATCAATTGCACATTTTCATTATTCTAGGTCTTTCGCCTTTGATTTTGGTTTTGTTGTCCTATTTTCAAAACTATTTTCAGTATATGTATCTTTTGAGGCATAATTGTGGAGAGATTAATTTACACAATTGTTATCAAAAAAATAACGTTTTGTCAAAAACATGCATTGGAGAAAAGATAGCCTTAATCAAATGGTGCTGGTATAACTGGAAATCCATACATATTTGAATGAAATTTAACCCTGCTCTCTCACCCTGCACAAAACTCAACTCCAAGTGGATCAAAGACCTAGGAATTGGGCCAGAAACCCTTCAAATGCTAGAAGAAAATGTAGGCCCAGCACTCCAGCATATTGGCACAGTAACTAACTTCCTTAACAAGACTTCTAAAGGGGGGCTGGGGATGTGGCTCAAGCGGTAGCGTGCTCGCCTGGCATGCGTGCGGCCCAGGTTCGATGTTGTATCCGCCGAAAACTAAAAAATAAATATTAAAATTCTCTCTCTCTCTCTCTCTCAAAAAAAAAAAAAAAAGACTCCTAAAGCTCAAAAAATAAAGTAAAAAATCAGTAAGTGGAATGGCATCAAATTAAAAAGCTTCTGCACAGCCGAGGAAACAAGTATGAAGAGAGAGCCTACAGAATGGGAGAGGATCCTTGCCACCTGCTCCTCAGATAGGGCATTAATATCAAGATTATACAAAGAACTCAAAAACCTAATACCATACACACACACACACACACACACACACATAACCCAATCAATAAATAGGGAAACTAAACAGATACTTCCCAAAGAAGAAATAAAAATGGTCACCAATGTGTGAAAAAATGGTCAACATCTCTAGAGTTAGGGAAATGCAAATTAAAGCTACATTGAGATTTCATCTAATTCCAGTCAGAATGGCAGTTATCAAGAATACAAATAACAATAACCTTGATAAGGATATGGGGGAAAAGGTACACTTATACATTATTTTATTAGTGCAAATTAGTGTAACCACTCTGGAAAGGAATATGGAGATGCCTAAAAAATCTAGCAATGAAACTACCACATGACCCAGCTAACCCACTCTTTGTTATATAGCCAAAAGACTTATAATCAGCATACTACAGTGACACAACCATATTAATGTTTGTAGCAGCACAGTGCACAATAACCAAGCTATGGAGCCATCTCACGTGCCCTTCAACAGATGAATGGGTAAAGAAAATGTGGTTTACCTACAACATGGTGGAATATTACCAGGCATTTGCTGGTAAATGGATGGAACTGGAAACTGTCATGCAAAGTGAAATAAGCCAGTTCCCAAAAGTCAAAGGTTGAATGTTTTCTCTGATAGAAGCTAATCCAGAATGAGGGGGCATTAGAAAACTAAGCAGCAGCAGAAGAAATATCAGTGGAATAGGCAAAGGGGAATGAAGGGAAAGGAAGTGGAATATGATAAAGGCAGTGTAATGAATCTGACCTAACTTTCCTATATGAATATGCCACAGTGAATCTCCCCATTGTGTATATCCACAAGACAGTTTTTTTTTTAAAAAAAAAAAAAACTATAATAGAATATCACTAGAGTTGAGGGAAGGGAACAGGAAGAGGGAAGGGCAAAGGGAAGTACTATGGACTGAGTTAAAAAAAAAATTTTAACTGTTTTTAATCTCAGAAAAGTCCATAGACACCTTATTAGCCTTTATGAATATCATCTTTCTCTTTAAACCCCAAAATAACTGTACATTGTTTTTGTAAAACATGTCCAAGCCAAGCCTTTAATCCCAGTGATTCAGGAGGCTGAGGAGGATCGTGATTCAGGTAATTTATTAGCAAGGCCCTTGACAATTTAACAAGACCCTGTCTCAGAAAATTTTAAAAGTACTGGGGATATACAGCCTAGTGGTAAAATACCCCTGCATACCATATCCAGTACTAAAAAGTAAATAAATAAAGTATATCCAGACTAGTACTAGAGTTAGTACATATTTTTTCATTAATGAAAAATATGTTTGTTGGAAATTGTTTTTCAAATATATAAGATATAGGTAAATTGAATTTTACCAAATTAAACTTTTTTGAGTTTTAATGGATACCATCAAAAGAGTGAAATATTTTCATAGAATAGAAGAAGATACTTACAGGTCACTTCATCTGATAAAGGACTTGTACACAAAATAAAGAATTGTAACTCAATAATAAAGACACTTGACCCAGTTTTTAGATAGGCAAATGTTCTGAATAGACATCTCTCTAAGAAGGTAAAAAAGCTCCTATGTTAATGTAGGAGATGAAATGATTGGATTATGAGTGATAACCTAGTCAGTGTTTTAATACATTTAGTGGATTAATAATTGAAATGGATTATTTGGTAGTAACTCTAGGTGTTAAAT
This sequence comes from Marmota monax, assembly GCF_021218885.2. Taxonomy (NCBI): domain Eukaryota; kingdom Metazoa; phylum Chordata; class Mammalia; order Rodentia; family Sciuridae; genus Marmota; species Marmota monax. The sequence continues at coordinate 7,794,685 of NW_026693934.1, read as the reverse complement.
GGCTGGAGGGGGTGGGTCACTGGTAGTATGCCTTAAGGATTATATATTGTGCCCTTGTCTCCCCCCTCCCCCCGCCGCCATTTTTCTCTCTCTTTCACTTTCCTCCTCCTCCTTCCTGGCTTCCATGAGGTGAGAAACTTTCCTCCACCATGCTACTCCACCATGGTGTTCTGCCTCACTTCAGGCCAGAGCAGTGAAGCTGGCCAACCAAGACTGAACTTCTGAATCTGTGAGCCCAAATAAATATTTCCTCCTCCAAGTTGTTAGTGTCAGATATCTGGTCACAGCAACCAAAAACTGATGAACACATCAGTGAAATGCAAATCAAAACAATGATATCATTTAATACTCCAAAGGACAGATAATAAGTGTTGACAAGAGTGTAGAGAAACTAAAACCCTCCTACACTACTGGGGGGAACATAAAATTGTACAACCACTTGGAAGAGCAGTCATTATTTGACCCAACAATTCACCTTCTAGGTTTATAGCCAAGAGAAATGAAAACATGTTCACACAAAAACTATACATGAATTTTTGTAACAGTACATTTTGTACTAGCCAAAAGATGGAAAAATGTCTATCCACTGACAAATGGATAAACAAAACATAGTATATTCATCTAATATTGGGACTGTTATTTGGCTATTAAAAAGAATTACTAATATATGCTGCAGCTTATATGAACTTTGATATCACTATACTGAAAAAATTCACATTATACCATTTATATGAGATGTACAAAATAGGTAAAATAGAGGTAGTAGATTACTTTTGCCTGCATATAGGGTGAAGGCTTTAGAGCACAGTGTTTCTTTATGGATAATGAAAGTGTTCTGAAATTTATTGTGATAGTTACACAAGCCTATGAATGTACTAAAAACCTTGGAATTATACACTTTAAATAAGCAATTATATGGTATGTGAATTATTTCAACAAGCTACTACCAAAAAAAATTATCACAAAGGACTTCTAGACAAGTGGATGGTATCTGGAAGATAACTTCCAGTAATGATAATCTGGTAGTAATGGTCATCTATCTGGCTAGTGCCTCCTAATTTTTTAATCCAAAAGACATGCCAACAAATTGGAACTCATTAATTAATTTAAAAGATATGCAACAGTAAGAAGGAAATTTGAAGGTACAGTATAATTTAAGATAATGTAATAATAACTTATTAAGTTATTTCATAATAACTGTTAAAATAAAAAGAGAAAATTCACCCAATATAATCTTGCACATATTCATTTGGCTTCTGACTACCTCAAGATTTCGTGGCAAGCATAAGCAAAGAAAAGTAGGGATAAAACACATTGGGAAGCTTAGCTTTATCTAAACATTTAGCTAGAAAGAAAATGTCTAAGTCTGAAAATTCTGTTTGTAAATATCTATAGGAACTGTAGAATATCCTGCTAAGTGAAATTAGCCAAATTTGGAAACTCAAAGGTTGAATGTTTTCTCTGATATGCAATAGCTAGAGTAAAATGAAGGAAAGAGGAAGGGAAGGTTAAGAGTACATAAAGAACCAATCAAATACAAATAGATAACAGACCTAATTAATAAGTCTATATTCTGATTTTTTTCCCCCTTAGTACTGGAGCTTAAACCCAGGGGTGCATAACCATTGAACCATAACCCCAGTCCTTTTTTAAATTACTTTTTATTTTGAGACAAGGTTTTACTGAGTTGCTTAGATCCTCACTAAGTTGCTAAGACTGTCTTTGAACTTGTGGTCCTCCTGCCTGAGCCTCCTGAGCTTCTGGGATTATATGTGGGTGCCACCTCACCCAATTTATATTCTGAAATTTTTAAATTGTCTAAATAGACAAGCCACTAAGTAACTTAATCATGTGAAGGAAAGGTATAAAATGCAATATGCAAAATAAGAGAAACAGGAAAATAGCTGCTGAGAAGAGTTTTTAAAAATATTTTTAAAAATCATAGATTATGTAGTCAACTTCACTGCAATTAATTTACAAACCTAGATGAAATGAATGATTAGGGAAATACAGATTATCAAAATTGACCTTTCCATGGAAGAACCAAAGAATTTTATTAGAAATATGTTATCGAAAACATTAGGCCCACATGGTTTCACAGAGTAAATTCTACCAAACATTCCAAGACTAGATAGACTTGAAATATACCATGATCATTTGAGATTTATTTCAGGAATGCAGGGATGGTTCAATATCGGGATACCTATTAATATCAGGCTCCATATTAGTTTGCAAGGAAAATCAAATCACATTGATACTGAAGGTCTATCCACTCATATAAAAATACATATACACAATCTTTCTCTCAAATAGGAATTATAACTCTTCACTGCTATTCAGAATTTTAAGGCAGGTATTAACCAATGCAATTAGATGAATCGATTAGAGTTATAAGAATAGATAAAGAAGAAATAAAATTACATTTCCATACAGTATGATAGTATAGCTAGGATCACTGTAAATCCAAGCAATAAAAACCATTTAAAGTAGCAGAATATAAAATTTAAAAAGGATTAGCCTCATATATGTAGACAGTAACTGATTAGCAGCAAATGATGACGAAAGCTTCATTTACAGTAGGAACAAAGAAGATTAAATGCTTGGAAATAAATGTACAAACCTGATACTTAGAAATGACAAAAGTAGACTTGAAAAGATGACATTATAAATGTAGTAGTTCCCCTTAGTTTCTAAATTTAATGTAATCCCCCTAAAAGTACCTGCTACCATTTTTTAGTGACATTAGAACGGTTGATGCTAAATTATATGGGAAGACAAACATGTACAAATAGCCAAAAAGAAACTAAAAAAAGAAAAACTAACAAGGGGCACTTAAGCCCTACAAAGACATTAAAACATATACTAATAGAACAATTCTGTAATTAAATCAGTGTGCTACTGTCTCAGGAATAAACAGAACAGTGAAATAGAAAGCACAGAAACAGACCCAAGTACAAATGGGAATAATAAAAATGGTGTCTCAAGTCACTGCGATGGACTTTTTTTTTTTAATTAGTTGTAGGTAGACACAATGTCTTTATTATTTTTATTTATTTTTATGTGGTACTGAGGATCAAACCCAGTGCCTCACACACTCTAGGCAAGCGCTGTACCACTGAGCCACAACCCCAACCCCTGCAATGGACTTTTTATTAAATGTGCTGCAATGTCTAGTTAACTATTTGGAAAGAAATAAAATTAGATTCACATCTTTCTCCATGAAGAAGAATAAACTTACACATATATATATATACCAGTGTTCAGAGAATTATTCAGAATAGCCCCAAAATGGGAACAACCAAAGTGTCCATTAGCTGATAGATTGTGTGGTGTATCCATATGATGAAATATAATTGATCAATGAAAGTACTGATGGACGTGCTGCACCTTGGATGAAACTTGAAAACATGTTAAGAAGGCAGTCACAAAGGGCCATAGATTAATGATTCCTTTCATATGAAATGTCCAAAATAGGCAGATCTGTAGAGACAAAAAGCAGATAAATGGTTCTCGGGGGCTAAAGGAATTTGGAGGGAAAGGGAAGCAACTGCTAAAAAGTACATTTCTCTGGGATTATAAAAGTGGTCCTAATTTTATTGTGGAATGGTATTATAAAGCAGCAGCAACTGGAAAACAAGGTTATTCTACACAGCTGTGCTGAAAAGCTCATCCTTTTCAGCTACCATCTCATGGCCACACCTACTTAAAAGCAGTTCATGCCTGCTTCAGGACTCTACTGCAGCACAGACTTGCCAGGCTATGCCAAATATTAACTGCTGAGAGCCCAGAGTCTCGCCACAAGCACCAGCCATCTTCAGGCCCAGGAAGGAAGGTTCTGAATGGACCCTCATATTGGAGGACACAGTGGACTTTGGGTAGGGAATAGTGAAGCCTTTACAGGGAGAGATTGAGGAGTTCCCTAAAAGCTAGATACCGTTGCTCCTTTCCTGGTGCCAGTTAACTCACTTTTTACTCTGAAAAAAATGAAGTTTTTTGTGGTGATGGTCGCACAACTGTATGAATATACCCAAAAAACCTCACTGAATTAGACACTTTAAACAGATTGTCAATCCTCAGCACCATACACACACACAAAAGAACAGATTAACTGTATAATACATGAATTGTATTTCAAAGCTGTTTTCAAAATAAGGAAAAGAATAAACTCCAAATAGATTAAGAATCTATACAATTAGAGACAACATATAAGTGCTGAAAGATCATGGATTTTCTTTTTTAATTTTGGTAGATGGAAGATTTTGTTACTATAAATTCTGGAACAGTGAAAAAAAAGATAGACAGGTATAATTACATAAATGTAAGACAAACACCAAGAAGAAAAATCAGAAGAGCTAATTAAAAGGACAAATAGAATTGAGAGACAAAAGACCTGATAGAAAAGTGAAGAAAATATGTAAGTGAAGTACTGACAAACAATGTGGCCCTTAAATATGGTGGGGGGTGGGGAGTTTAAGCCCAGTAGAGAAATACAAATAAGAACAGCACCAAGATCCCATTTCTTCTTTATCAGATTGTTGAAATTCAGAATGTCAGCATATTCTGTTAAAAGACTGTGGGGAACTAGGTGTTCTCATACACTGCTGGTTGAAATGCACACTGATATAGCCCTTCCTGGAAAGCACTACCAAGTAATTTCACCTGAACAATTAACTTTTGACCCAACAATTTCCACTTCTAGGGATCTTCTCTAAGATATACCTCCATATACACAAATTTAATCATTTTAGGAGCATTTGTAATTGTAAAATATTGCAAACAGCCTAAACAGTCCAAACAGGAGAATGATTAAATAAATGATAGTATAGTCACACAATGGAGTATTATGCCCCTGTAAGAAAGGAGGAAGATCTCTGAACTTCTAGAGAGCGATTAATTAAACCTTGTACAAAGTATCTGTAGTAGGCTTCTTTTCATATAGAAATGATAAACTAGAAACTAATGAATGAATGAGAATGTGGCAGGAAGATGGGGATAATGGGAATGAAATTTCAGTAATGAGAGGAAGCAGCATTTCTCCAATTGTGCTTTTTTTTCCCCCCTCTTAGAAGCTTAGTCATTTTCACATAGCCTATAAAAGTATATAAAATCAACCTGGTTGTACAGGGTTATGGAGAAAGAAACCCAAAACAGAATATAAACACTAACAAATGAAGCTTACTTTAGTACAAATGAATAATAACCAAACCAACTTGAGTAGAGAAGAAAAAACTAAGTAACTTTGGAAAACAATATTTTGATTATATACCCTAAATACAAAAAGACAGGAAAAAATTGCATTCCAAAGAGTAAATGTATTTCTCACAGAGATGTTGCTTAGGAATTCTACAGCTGTGCTTCATGTATACTTACTTGAACAAGTAAGTGAATATTTTGCAGATAAATTCAAATTTCTCGTATTGGATAAAGGATAAAGGAGTAGGCTAGAATGAACCCAGTGGTTTTTGACTGGGGTTGAAAGTATCCATATAAAGTAATGGTTTCATGAAATATATACACAGACAGATAGATAGATATGTAAGAACAGAAATAAAGATGCATGAATATGCACCTATCCCTGTGTTATACATATCTATATATGTCCTAGCTTGGCATCTGTTGCCTCCTGTACTTTTGCTATCTGAACACAAAATCCAGGTATATTTTGGTAGCTTAGTAATCTTTTCTGTGAGAACTCTTATTTGAATTAAGACTGAATGCATTCATAAGAGATGCTTTATTATTCATATTTTGGTTGCAATATTATTAAAACTTGGTCTAAGTAGAATTTAGTCTTCAGGAGTCAACCATTGAATTCCCTTTACATACTGTTGTTCCTTGGAGGGCTCATCCATTCATTTGGCTGTCATAGTCTCCCTTTATGTGAAAAAATCTGTTTTTGTCACTCCCCTAATTATCTTCATTATCTCCCTAATTAGTCTAAGAAAAAGTTCCAACTCTTGAATGTCACTTAGAAGGACTTGCATATTTTATTCCTATTTACATCTTCAGGTTCATTGTAAATCCTTCCTTGAACTTGAAACTATTTTTTCTTACCTTTCTGAGCTACTCTCAATTCCATTCATCCTAATGTCATTTGAGTCTTGCTTATATTGGTTCCTTTTTTTTTTTATTATTAAATCCTTCTTTTGTCTTACTCTTTTGCCTGGCTGATTCTTTCTGATGATAGCTTAAGTATTACTTATTCTTCCAGGCATTCTTTGGCCCTCAAGACTGTCTTTCCTTAGATCTCAAGCATCCTTTAGTTCTTCTGTTCTAGTACCTACCATATTTGTGTTGATGTTTGTATTGTTCCCTAGACTTTCTGTGGTATAAAAAGTTACCCGAAAGCAAGATCTGGCTAAAGACCAATGAGAATCCTCTTGAGGAAATGCAAGCAGGAAACAGTGATTGTCTATTTTACGTTATTGGCAGTGAGAATGGAGTCGAGAGATATTTAGAAAATAGGTTGTAAGATCTTTGGGAGTAATTTGTCCTGTTTGCCTTTAGATCCATAGCATGAGAACTCTCACCAATCTTGTCTTGTGACTTAATTCCATTTTCTACCTGTGAAACATTTCTCTTTACCCTTAACTGTCTCAACACCTTATTTCTGGAATTATTTGAGTCTCTGAGGCTGGAATTTTGGATACCCCTTTGGTTGTAGAATATTGATTAATTGAGTTCATCTCACTAAGGAATGTCTCAGTCCTTCCTTACAACTCTAGAGCCTTCCTTTGGAATATGTTGAATTATAAAAGATGATCTGGGGTTGATTATTAGTGTATGTATGTTTGCTTAATTGCTTTTGATGGGTAGAGGGCAGGACTGGATGAAAATTTGATTTTTTTTCTGCCCCTTTACCTTTTTCCCATGCCACATTTCCTGCTTCTTTTAGTGGTATCAACCTTCTTTTTGTTACACAGATTTTAAAGTATTTGGATTATTATCAAATTAGCCTTCTCTTTTATTTCCTCAGTCATCCAAAACTTCTCAAGTTTTGTTTTGAAGTGTCTTTCTACTATCATCATTTTTCTTTCTCAACTAATGCTCTAATCCCAATCCTTGACATTTTATATCCAGATTATTATAAGAATCACTCAGTTTATTTTCTTAATTTCTTTGCCTCGATAATCTCAACTTGGATTCACAAGAATTGTGTTAACTCATTGATGTCAAATTATCTTGAATTTTTCCTCAGAATTGAAATTGGTTATAGTGTTGACTGCTAAATTCATATCCTCTAGTTATTGATTTGGCCCCTCCTCTTTTAGATATTTTCATTTTAAACACTCGTATTTTTAAAATGTCTTTAATAATTGAGCTTATATTTGTTTAGCCTCATTTTTTAGATAGAGCAGAATAGTGTACTAAATAAGAGTAAAAATTGTGTGATTCGAATCCAGCCTCATATATTGGATCTAAGTGATGACCCAGGAAAAATTCATTCATCTGTTTATATCTCTGTCTTTTCAACTTTAAAACATAGATAATGTCTCTTCTGGGGTTACTGTTAGAAGTACTAATTATATTTGCAAACTACTTACTACTTAGCATTCTCTATGTGACATATTTTTATGACATTGTTAGCAAATGAAAGGTTTATAAACATTAATCTTGAGTGATCAATAGTCAAGCACTCAGTGCATTTTTTAAAAAAATGTAACTACACACATGCGTTACCCAGGCTAGAAACACAAGTTATAAAGTACTTTTACCTAGAGGTGAAACAAATCTTTAAGTTCAGCACATGTTAAAAATGCTGCATCTATGTGCCTGGAGAGCTCCATAATAGAACACTTGGTTAACATTCACAAGGCCCTGGATTCAATCCCCAGCATCAAAACTAAAAAGAAAAAAGTGTTATGACATGTAAATGTAAGTAATAAGACAGCTGGAGACTCATTACAACAGAATGGGGGTGAGTGGGCACAGACTGGGAATGAACTTCTTGGTTCACAGGGCAAAAGGAATCCACCCCACATGGGTCGTAATCCCTTCATGTTTACATTATCCGTCTTTTCAGTTCATCAAATTCAACAACAGCATTCTAGCCAACATGTTAGGGGAGATTTATGTTTGGGACATTTCCAAGTAATGTGAGGCAGAGACTTGTTACAGAATCTAATTGACTACAAACAGACAGTAAGATAGTCAGGGATCATGTCACATCACTTTTGAACTTTACTTTCCTTAACTATAAAATAAGGCGTGAATTAGAGTGATTCTGAGGTGATTTCCAACTGAAAAATTCTGTTAATATGTCATTTTACAAGTCAAAGAAAACATCTTACTGCGGATGTGTTATAAATGGAAGTATCTCACCAAGCCAAGACCAAGACTTGACACTTTTATTGTTTTATTGTTTATTGACAGTTCTTGGGAATCTGTATTTTTATTGAGCATTTATCCTGGCTGAAGAAAAGGGCTGGGGTGTAACTATGGTAGAGTACTTGCCTAGCATGCACAAAGCCCTGGATTCTATCCTCCGCACCAAGGTGGGCGGAGCTGTGACCACTGACAGAACAGGTGCAGCGGCCTGCTGAGGGGCAGAGCCGCCCCCCCCCCCGCGCCTGCCAGGTAGGCGGAACTGTGACCACCGACGGAAAAGGCCCAGTGGCCCGCGGAGAGGCAGAGCTGCCAACCACGCCTACAAGGTAGGCGGGCCTGCGACCCACCGGCAGAACAGGCGCAGCGGCCTGCTGAGGGGCAGAGCCAACCCCTCCGCCCGCGCCTGCAAGGTAGGCAGAACTGTGACCACCGCCAGAACAGGCCCAATGGCCTGCTGAGGGGCAGAGCCACCCCCTCCCCCCCTGAAAGGCAGGCGGACCTGTGACCCACCGGCAGAACAGACCCAGAATTCCGCGGAGGGGCAGAGCTGCTCCACGTGCCTGCAAGGTAGGCGGACCTACGACCACCAACAGAACAGGCCAGACCTGCAACCGACAGACAGAACAGGCCCAGCGGCCTGCGGAAGGGTGGAGCCGCCCCCCCCCCCCCGCGCCTGCAAAGTAGGCGGACCTGCGACCTACCGGCAGAACAGGCCCAGAGGCCTGCAGAGGGGCAGTGCCACTGCCTGCGCCTGCAAAATAGGCAGAACTGCAACCACCAACAGAACAAGCCTAGCGGCCCACAGAGGGCCAGAGCCGCCGCCCGCGCCTGCGAGGGAGACTTTGCAACTATACAAGACCAATATTAATATATAGGGGGAAAATTCAATAGCACAACAGTTTCACCAAGCAGAAAGAAACGCGAACAGTATGAAGAGACAAGGAAAGAAAGGACCACAAGCAATGCAGGTCAGCTCAACATTAGAAGAGGTAATATCTGCAGCAGATGGAATGTCAGATAAAGAATTCAGGATATACATGCTTCAGATGATCTGGAGTCTCAAGGAAGACATCAGACAGCAAAATCAGACAATGAAAGATCACTTCAACAATGAATTACATAAACAAATCCAAGAAGCAAAAGATCAACTATACAGGGAAATAGAGGTTATAAAAAACAAACAAACAGAAATCCTAGAAATGCAGGAAGCAATAAACCAACTTAAAAACTCAATTGAGAATACTACCAGCAGAGTAGAACACTTAGAAGATAGAACATCAGACAATGAAGATAAAGTATTTCAACTTGAAAAGAACATAGACAGCTCAGCAAGACTGCTAAGAAACCATGAGCAGAACATCCAAGAAATATGGGATAACATCAAGAGACCAAACTTAAGAGTCATTGGGATACAGGCAGGGATAGCGTTTCAAACCAAAGGAATGAGCAATCTATTCAATGAAATAATATGAGAAAACGTCCCAGACTTGAAGAATGAGACAGAATCCCAAATCCTAGAAGCCTACAGGACGCCGAATGTGCAAAATCATAAGAGATCCACACCTAGACACATTATAATGAAGATGCCCAACATACAGAATAAGGAGAGAATTTTAAAAGCTACAAGAGAAAGGAAGCAGATTACATTTAGGGGTAAGCCAATCAGGATAACAGCTGATCTTTCAACACAGACTCTGAAAGCTAGAAGATCCTGGAATACCATATTTCAAACACTGAAAGACAATGGGTTCCAACCAAGAATTGTGTATCCAGCGAAATTAAGCTTCAGGATGGAAGATGAAATTAAAACCTTCCACAATAAACAAAAGAATTTGCAGCTAGAAAACTATCTCTTCAAAACATCCTCGGCAAAACATTACAGGAAGAGGAAATGGAAAATAACAATGAAAACCAACAGTGGGAGGTAGGACAGTAAAGGGGGGAAAAATAATCAAAGAGGAAAACAAACCATGTTTAGTAACATAAATAAACAAATATGGCTGGAGGAACCCATATCTCAATAATAACCCTAAATGTTAATGGCTTAAACTCACCAATTAAGAGACACAGGCTAGTAGAATGGATCACAAAACAAGACCCAACAATATGCTGCCTACAGGAGACGCATTTGATAGGAAAAGACATACGTAGGCTGAAGGTGAAAGGTTGGGAAAAATCATATCACTCATATGCACTTCGGAAACAAGCAGGAGTGTCCATACTCATATCAAATAAAATAGATTTCAAGCCCAAGTTAATCAAAAGGGATAAAGAGGGACACTACATACTGCTCAAGGGAACCATACACCCGCAAGCCATAACAATCATAAATATATATGCCCCAAACAATGGTGCAGCTATGTTCATCAAACAAACTCTTCTCAAGTTCAAGAGTCTAATAGACCACCATACAATAATCATGGGAGACTTCAACACACCTCTATCACCACTGGACAGATCTTCCAAACAAAAGTTGAATAAGGAAACTATAGAACTCAATAACACAATTAATAACCTAGACTTAATTGACATATATAGAATATACTACCCAACATCAAGCAGTTACACTTTTTTCTCAGCAGCACATGGATCCTTCTCAAAAATAGATCATATATTATGTCACAGGGCAACTCTTAGACAATATAAAGGAGTAGAGATAATACCATGCATCCTATCTGATCATAATGGAATGAAACTGAAAATCAACGATAAAAGAAGGAAGGAAAAAGCATATATCACTTGGAGAATGAACAATAGGTTACTGAATGATCAATGGGTTATAGAAGACATCAAGGAGGAAATTAAAAAATTCTTAGAGATAAATGAAAACACAGACACAACATATCGGAATCTATGGGACACATTGAAAGCAGTTCTAAGAGGAAAATTCATTGCTTGGAGTTCATTCCTTAAAAAAAGAAAAAACCAACAAATAAATGATCTCATACTTCATCTCAAAATCCTTGAAAAAGAAGAGCAAAACAACAGCAAAAGAAGTAGAAGGCAAGAAATAATTAAAATCAGAGCTGAAATTAATGAAATCGAAACAAAAGAAACAACTGAAAAAATTGACAAAACTAAAAGTTGCTTCTTTGAAAAAATAAACAAAATCGACAGACCCTTAGCCATGCTAGCAAAGAGAAGAAGAGAGAGAACTCAAATTACTAGCATACGGGATGAAAAAGGCAATATCACAACAGACACTTCAGAAATACAGAAGATAATCAAAAATTATTTTGAATCCTTATACTCCAATAAATTAGAAGATAGTGAAGGCATAGATAAATTTCTTAAGTCATATATGATCTGCCCAGATTGAGTCAGGAAGATATAGACAACCTAAACAGACCAATATCAATTGAGGAAATAGAAGAAACCATCAAAAGACTACCAACTAAGAAAAGCCCAGGACCGGATGGGTATACAGCAGAGTTTTACAAAACCTTTAAAGAGGAACTAATACCAATACTTTTCAAGCTACTTCGGGAAATAGAAAAAGAGGGAGAACTTCCAAATTCATTCTACGAGGCCAACATCACCCTGATACCTAAACCAGACAAAGACACTTCAAAGAAAGAAAACTACAGACCAATATCTCTAATGAACCTAGATGCAAAAATCCTCATTAAAATTCTGGCGTATCGCATACAAAAACATATCAAAAAAATTGTGCACCATGATCAAGTAGGATTCATCCCTGGAATGCAAGGCTGGTTCAATATACGGAAATCAATAAATGTTATTCACCACATCAATAGACTTAAAAATAAGAACCATATGATCATCTCGATAGATGCGGAAAAAGCATTCGACAAAGTACAGCATCCCTTTTTGTTCAAAACTCTAGAAAAACTAGGGATAACAGGAACATACCTCAATATTGTAACAGCAATCTATGCTAAGCCTCAGGCTAGCATCATTCTGAATGGAGAAAAATTGAAAAAAAAATTGAAGGCATTCCCTCTAAAATCTGGAACAAGACAGGGATGCCCTCTCTCTCCACTTCTCTTCAACATAGTTCTCGAAACACTGGCCAGGGCAATTAGACAGACGAAAGAAATTAAAGGCATAAAAATAGGAAAAGAAGAACTTAAATTATCACTATTTGCAGATGACATGATTCTATACCTAGCAGACCCAAAAGGGTCTACAAAGAAACTATTAGAGCTAATAAATGAATTCAGCAAAGTGGCAGGATATAAAATCAACACGCATAAATCAAAGGCATTCCTGTATATCAGCGACAAATCCTCTGAAATGGAAATGAGGACAACCACTCCATTCACAATATCTTCAAAAAAAATAAAATACTTGGGAATCAACCTAACAAAAGAGGTGAAAGACTTATACAATGAAAACTATAGAACCCTAAAGAGAAATAGAAGAAGATCTTAGAAGATGGAAAAATATACCCTGTTCATGGATAGGCAGAACTAACATCATCAAAATGGCGATATTACCAAAAGTTCTCTATAGGTTTAATGCAATGCCAATCAAAAACTCAACGGCATTTCTTGTAGAAATAGAGAAAGCAATCATGAAATTCATATGGAAAAATAAAAGACCCAGAATAGCAAAAACAATGCTAAGCAGGAAGTGTGAATCAGGCGGTATAGCGATACCAGACTTCAAACTATACTACAGAGCAATAGTAACAAAAACAGCATGGTACTGGTACCAAAACAGGCAGGTGGACCAATGGTACAGAATAGAGGACACAGAAACCAATCCACAAAACTACAACTATCTTATATTTGATAAAGGGGCTAAAAGCATGTAATGGAGGAAGGATAGTATCTTCAACAAATGGTGCTGGGAAAACTGGAAATCCATATGCAACAAAATGAAACTGAATCCCTTTCTCTCGCCATGCACAAAAGTTAATTCAAAATGGATCAAGGAGCTTGATATCAAATCAGAGACACGCTGTCTGATAGAAGAAAAAGTTGGCTACGATCTACATACGGTGGGGTCGGGCTCCAAATTCCTCAATAGGACACCCATAGCACAAAAGTTAATAACTAGAATCAACAAATGGGACTTACTCAAACTAAAAAGTTTTTTCTCAGCAAAAGAAACAATAAGAGAGGTAAATAGGGAGCCTACATCCTGGGAACAAATCTTTACTCCTCACACTTCAGATAGAGCCCTAATATCCAGAGTATACAAAGAACTCCAAAAATTAGACAATAAGATAACAAACAACCCAATCAACAAATGGGCCAAGGACCTGAACAGACACTTCTCAGAGGAGGACATACAATCAATCAACAAGTACATGAAAAAATGCTCACCATCTCTAGCTGTCAGAGAAATGCAAATCAAAACCACCCTAAGATACCACCTCACTCCAGTAAGATTGGCAGCCATTATGAAGTCAAATAACAACAAGTGCTGGCAAGGATGTGGGGAAAAGGGTACACTTGTACATTGCTGGTGGGACTGGAAATTGGTGCAGCCAATTTGGAAAGCAGTATGGAGATTTCTTGGAAAGCTGGGAATGGAGCCACCATTTGACCCAGCTATTCCCCTTCTCAGTCTAATCCCTAAAGACCTAAAAAGAGCATGCTACAGGGACACTGCTACATCGATGTTCATAGCAGCTCAATTCACAATTGCAAGACTGTGGAACCAACCCAGATGCCCTTCAATAGACGAATGGATTTTAAAAAAAATGTGGCACTTATACACAATGGAGTATTACTCTGCATTAAAAAATGACAAAATCATAGAATTTGCAGGGAAATGGATGGCACTAGAGCAGATTATGCTAAGTGAAGCTAGCCAATCCCTAAAAAACAAATGCCAAATGTCTTCTTTGATATAAGGAGAGTAACTAAGAACAGAGTAGGGACGAAGAGCATGAGAAGAAGATTAACATTAAACATGGATGAGAGGTGGGAGGGAAAGGGAGAGAGAAGGGAAATTGCATGGAAATGGAAGGAGACCCTCAGGGTTATACAAAAGTACATACAAGAGGTGGTGAGGGGAAAGGGAAAAATAATACAAGGGGGGCAAATGAATGACAGTAGAGGGGGTAGAGAGAGAAGAGTGGAGGGGACGGGAGGGGAGGGGGATAGTAGAGGATAGGAAAGGTAGCAGAACACAACAGACACTAGTATGGCAATATGTAAATCAATGGATGTGTAACTGATGTGATTCTGCAATCTGTATATGGGGTAAAAATGGGAGTTCATAACCCACTTGAATCAAAGTGTGAAATATGATATATCAAGAACTATGTAATGTTTTGAACAACCAACAATAAAAAATTTAAAAAAAATAAAAAATAAAGGCCACAGAGAAGAAGAGATTTAACAGTGAGAAGGAGAAAGGCAAGGGCCCCTCCACTGAGTATCTTTCTAAGAGACTATGGGTCCTTCAGATTCCCTGTGGAGTCCCTCTGAGAAGTCACCCTTTTCTAAGTCCCACAAAGGCACCCTGAAGGCTAACTGTGGCTCTACTGGTAAACAAAACATGATAGTCACGCAGAAAACAGAGCTGAGTGGGGACAAATTCTATCCGTTTTGTAATTGAGGTAAGCATGTGCCAGCCCTATTGGTCTGTCAAGTTCAGAGGTACTGGTCACGGGTGTGTGGGACCGTTAGCAGAGAGGTGACAGTGGGCCTCCTCCAATCCAAGGCATTTCTCCAGATGAGAGAGCCCTCACCTGTTCCATCATATCAAGTTACATCAAGGTTTAAGATTATAGTTCTCTCTCTCCCAGGACACAATTGCTATTGATAAGAAAACTGACAATTAAATCTGCAAATTCTTAAAAAATTTCAGTTGACACACAGTAATTGTCCATATCCATTAAAGTATGATTTCAATATATGTATACAATGTTTAATGATCAGATCAGTAACCCATCTATCACCTCAAGCATATATCATTTCTGTCTGTTAGGAACATTTACAAGTCTCTCTATAGCTTTTTGTAATAGATAATTACCTTCCTATGCTATAGAATTTAAAAGTAATTCCTTCTATCCAACAGCATTTTTTTCTAAACCATCTTCTTCAGTAAATTTTTAAATATTCTCCCTTTCACACCCCCCTTCCCAGTCTGATGACCAGTATCTACTCTCTACTTCCATGAGATCAACTTTTTTTTTAGCTTCTACTTGTTATCTTTCTGCGCTCCATCTACTTAGATCAATGTAACACCCTCCATGTTTGCAATTGCAATTTTAAAACTAGAGAAACAAAAAAGTATAACTGTAAAGTATACATTTTGCTATGGTCTGGATCATAAGTGCCTCCAGAATGCCCATTTGGCAAAGGCTTGGTTCCCCAGTGTGGGACTTTGAGGAGGTGATGAAAACTTTAAGAGCCGGAGCCTAATGGGAGGTCTTTGAGTTATTGAGAAATTGCCCTTCGTAGAGAAAATAGAGACTTCAGCCTCTTCCACTGCTTCTCTTTCACATTCTAGACACAAAGGGAGCAGTTTTATTTCACCATGCACTTCCACCATGGTGTGCTGCCATACCACAGGCCCAAAAAGCAATGGGGCAATCCATCATGTACTGAACCTGCAAAACTGTTAAGTCAAAATAAATCTTTTCTCCTTATAAAAAAAAAAAAAAAATGACCCACAAGAAGTTTATTTCTTACTTCCTTGTGGGGTGTTGTAATGTCATATTTCATAAAAGCAGCATACTCTTTAAGGAAATGAGGAAAAATTTCCAGGATTCAAATGCCTTGGTTGTCCTCTGGGCTCTCAGCGGTGTGTCTCTAATAGAGAATACTAACTTAGGGAGATGGAAGGGTATGCCCGAAGAGCCAGAAACCCATACTGCTTGGCACGGATTAGTAAGAAGAAACTTCCCAGAATAGGATAATATCCTCTGCATCCTGTTTTTTATACTTCAAAGTGAAGCATTTTTTACTTCAAATGTATTTTAAAAGGTGAATGTGATATATTTACTAATAGCAGAGTATTATTGGTATATATAAATCTCCCTACCTGTCTCCCCTGCCATTGTGATAAAATAATCATTCTGGGCTGAAAGTGTAGTTCATTGATAGAGTGCTTGCTTATCAAGGTATAGGTGAGGCCCTGGGTTCAATTCCTATCTAGCAGCACAAAAAAGAGAAAGAGAGGCCTACCAAAAGTACCATCACAGTTTAAATATGTTTTAAATTCTTAAATAAATAAATAAATAATCCAATAAGTATAGGACTTAGTCTCAAGAATAAATATAGGACTTAGTCTTAAGGGAAGGAGGCCTACTGGAAAGAGCTACACAGAAAAGTTTAAAGGTGGCAAAATGAAAGCTCAATTAGCATTCTGGACACAACACTTTTTAACATTTGGCACATTTGTGTGTGTTCTCTTTCTCTGGTATCTTTATCACACCCAAGTAATTTAATAGGGTAAAACATAATAATCTAATATACTGACCATGTCCATGCCACCTCAATTATTCTATAAATATCCTTCATAATTTTTAAAAATCCATAACCCAATCAACTAAAACAGTTTAGATTTGTTGATAAGTCTCTCCAATCTTAATTTCCCCAACTTTTTCTTTCACGTAGTGATATTTTAGAATATAGCTGTCTTATAGACTGATCCATAATTTATTAGATTTTTTTATCATTAGATTCAGATTAAATATTTTTAGAAGAATATAGCATATGTGACTTTATTTTCGTGACATTACTTCAGGAGGCATGAACTATTAGCCTCTCCAATTATTGGTGATGTTTAATTTGCTTACTTGGTTGAAATGGGAGTCTTCTTGTTATAAACATACTTTTGAAATTATCAATAACCAAAGAATATCTTGTTCAACAACACTCTCTCATCCAACAGACTTTTATCATCTACTTATGATTCTCACCAGAATCAGTATCATTAATGATTGTCAAATACTGACTTTCTACTAGTAAGAGAGATATTAGATTTGTTTGTTTTTTTTAATTGTTTCCATGAAGGAACCCTTGGTAATAGTAATTATTTGCTCTTTTTATTTTGAATGTCTTAAAAAATATGTGAGAGAATTGGGTTCAAATGTTGTTTTCACCTTTAAAAGTCAAACACTATGATAAAGTCTCTTAAGAGCTAAAGAACCACAAAAAATTAAGGCAAAGTTTATCAGTAATGTCTGTAATTAGATTTAGACAATTAAATTTCTGTTATTAGTCACAGAGTTGCCCCAGTTTCTATAATTCAGTTGGGAATTATCTTTTTACCTTATAACTACTCTTAAATCCTGAATTAATAGAGTCATTGTGCTTCTATTTTTGCAGAGGAAGTTGCTGGATATTCTAACATGTACCGTATACAATTTAAGATTCAGACAGAAAGTTAAATCTAATTAACTCAGGTTTCTTTTATTGAGAATTTGTTCTTTGAAAGTTTCTCATAGCATCTGGCCATGATGAAGTGTTGGAAACCTTTCAAAATCTGTTTGATTTTGTATTAAACATTTTTAGGGTAGAGGCAGAGTCAACTTAGGCAATTTATATTGTGGCATCGAAGAATATTGAAGATGAGGTTCTCTGTCTTATTAGCAAGTTGCAGATTTTTCCTGAATTAAGGTTTTTGTGTTTCTTTCCCTCCCTACCTCCCTCCCTTCCTTCCTTCCCTCCCTCCCTCCCTCCCATAGCTTTATTGAGGTAAAATTGAAGTACAATAAAATGCACATATTTGAATCATTCAGTTTGATCAGTTGTGATGTGTGTTGTTATGCTGGAATTCGGGACCCCCAAAAGACCACCAGAGACCAAGATCAATGTAAACAGCAAAGAGGTGTTTATTGCGAGCTAGCTTGGTCCTCCACGCACTCACGGCAACTGGTGATGCTGAGAGGCCCGGGCCCAGGGTTTGCAGCAGTTTTATACATTCTTTGGAGAAGGCAGGGACCCCCACATACATCATAGCAAATCATCACACACCTCGGGAAAATCAAATAACAACTCTAAAACATGATTAGCACATTCACTGGTGGGAACAAGTTGGGTAAGGTTGATTGGTCAGTACAAAAGGAGTATTCATTTGAACTGATCCGTTTAAGCCAAGAGGGGTGTTCATGCTGAACTCCATGGTTTCCCAACACATTATCAACCACCATAAACTACTGGGAGGGTCATCTGGCATCCCAGGTATTTCCCTGTCTCATGCTGATTGGTGGCTGCTAGGGGGTTGCTATGGATCCCCACCTAGCCTGACTGAGTCAGGGATACCTGGCATAGCAGATCTCTCCTGTTATTTGTAGATAAACAACTTAGCAGGGTGGGAATGTGCCTAGGAGTGCTCTGTGGGTCTTTCCAAGGACAAAGGTCATGTCCCTTCCTTGGACAGGCTTTGCTCTGAGGTAGAGGCTGGTTTTTCAGTGTAACCAATACAATCAGTATAGAAAGCATTTCCATTACTTTTTTTTTTATATTTGAAATCATGCAGACTGTTTTCTGCATGGTTTTTTACATAAGAAATCATAGAACCCCACGTCAATTATTTCTAAGTGGCACATTTATAGGTACTTCTGAGGTCAAGGAAGAAAGTGCTATATAAATGTCCATGTACCATTGATATTGCAATTAAACAGTGAAAAAGAATTTTAAAAAAAAGAAAAGAAAAAGAAATCTTGATGAAACATTAGAGAGTTCTTTCCATTCAAGTTCAATGTATTCTCAGCTTCCCTTTGCAGCTTTGGGTGGGGTCTTCTGTAGCGTAATGTTCCACCCTCTAGATTGCTGGAGAGGTAATCTTGTAGGCAGAATTCCTGGAGGCAGGATTTAGGCTTAGGCAGGCTCTAGGCTCTTTGCTGAATGCCAGTTAGTCTGGAGATTTTAAATCTGTGCACTTCCAGTGCCCAGAACTTGCTGGTCTAAGCTGGAAGACTACCCCAGGGATCTCACTTGTGTTTCACTCCCATTGTGGGGGACCCAATTCTTATTCCTCTGCAGACCCCACGTTTCCTGGTTCAGTCTCCAAACAATCTCTCAGGCTTCCACCCTTCTGAGCTCCTGTCTCCCTGATGGTCCTGCAAGCAGTCAGATTGGAGGGGGTGAAGTAGAACCAGGTGGGTTTCTGTGACCAGTTGTCCCCTGTGTAAACCTCTCTCCATGTTTAATTTTTTCCTGGGCACTTAAGCACACACTGTTTTGCAGTATGTGTTTACCAAGCCTATATTTGGAGCCAAACAGTTTGCCAGGAATTGGCTTCCTCTGTTGCCAGCCCTACACCACAGCTACAAAATGGTTCCTTCCTTTGTCATCTGCATGCCTCCTGGAGAGAAGGCGGCTTCCCCCGCCCTCTCCTCCCCCGCCCCAGGTCTCTTGTAGCAGTCCTTCAGGTTTTTTGGGCAACATACTTGGTCTCTAAATGCTCTGTACTCAGACATGCCTTGAGTCTCCCCAAGACTCCTTTAATTCTCTTACCCTCTGCTGTGCTCACGGAGGGAGCTTCTGGCCCAGCTGTGGCAGCAGCTGTGCCACTGGATATTTCTTACTTATTACCTCCTAACTCCTCAGTCCCCAATCTGCTTTGAATATCCAGTTTTAAATTCCAGTAAAGTCCTCCCGCTTTTTTTTTGTTCACCACCTTGCTCAGAAGCTACCTGTCAGTTTTCTTGGTTTCACTCCATGGAACAGCCAGGAACACGACCTCCTCTATTCTGCCATCTTCTTAATATCTCTCTCTCTCTCTCTCTCTCTCTCTCTCTCTTTCTCTTTCTTTTTCTTGTACCAGGTATTGAACTCAGGAGCACTTAACCACTGAGCCACATCCACAGCCCTTGTGTATATTGGAGACAGGGTCTGGCTGAGTCATTTAGGGCCTCACTAAGTTGTGGAGGCCAGCTTTGAACTTGTGATCTGCCAGGCTCAAAACTATTTTCAAGCTTACATTTAAGTTTTTAAAATAGGAACTTACAATCAAATATGAACTTATGATTTAAAAATGGGTGAAGAACACACAAGAGAAAGCTACCATGAGCAAAGGCTAATGAAAAAGAACAATAAACTGAGCATGGTGGTGCATGTTTGTAATCTCAATGACTAGGCCTGAAGTAAGGTTTATCATTACTGGAATTTACTATTAACAGCTTATTGCTTTCCCTTCAGAATTAGAGAAAGGCCTCTACTTGACAGTACTCAAACTATATTTTAAAATATTTTTAATTATGATTTTTTTCTAATTCATAATTACTTGAATTTATACAACTTAACAATTTCCAAAGCTTAAAGAGAAATATGAAATAGAAATATTCATTTTAGTTCCTGTCAAAACATAAGTGATTTGTTTCATTATTCTTCCTTTTCAGCTTATCCATCTGTTGATAACTAGAGTTTCTATTACAGTTTTTAAGGAATACTGCCTTGGTATTATATTTCTCTTAAGTAGCAAAAAAAAAAAAAATTTGTCTAAGAAAAATCTTTTGTACCCTTTGGTAGCATCAACAAATATTTATAGAAAAGTCAAGGAGTTAAATACTTGTTTTTTGTGTTTATTTGGATACTTAGCCTAGCTCTCAATTTTTTTTTTTTTTAACCTTTCAAAAGTATCTGGATAGTGAAAAGGGCAGGGTATGGTAAAGAACTGTATGCTGGGGAAATAGGAATTTGAGGAAATTTTAGGCAAATTATTGGGAAACCTCTCAGACAAGATTTACTATTAGCTGCCTTCTCACCTTTGAATAGTCAGTGATTTTGTGGATTTGTATATATTTTTAACTTAAATCTACTTAAAAGGCTGAAATTGAGCCTAACTTTACAAAAGCAATAATATATTTTAAGATTATATTATAAAGACACTTTTATTTTTGTGTTTGCCAAATTGTTATTAAGAACACTCCAATCTGTTAGGCTGTAAGATTATATAAACCCTAGAAGAAGAGGTAACATTTTAATGACAAAGAAGAACAGTATTTCTGCGTAGAGGTGTACAGATCTTTCTTTAGATATTGTGGTAATATATGAGCATTTTCTGATAGAATTCTCCCAGCATTTCTGCAAGCTTATGGAAAGTATGCTCTTAACAAAATGGGAAACAGGTACATGAGAATCCAAAAAACACACTTCTGATTATTCAGTGTTTACTCAATAGACCCAATTTTGTTTTCATTTTATTTTATTTGACTTCCCATAGTTAGTAAATATTGAGTTTTTTAAATTCAGCATAGGTTGATTCCTTTTTTTTTTAGGTTCTCCACTTGTATTGATACAGCCAACAGGCATCTGACAGGAGGCAGAATTGTCCTCTAATCATAGCTCTATCGCTGTCTCCATCTGTTGGTGTGAAGAAGTAATGTTCTTGCCAGAGTAAGCACAAATTAAGAAACAAGGAATTATACTCCTAATGCATTTTCTTTCTTTGTGACAAAGTCAGTTTAAAAATGCAAAACTATTATGGGATTTCAAGTATTACAGACAGATTGTCTTTTTTTCTAGGGTTTTTAAAGATTTATTTTTAAATTGCTATATGAACAATACCTAGATTCCTTATGTTTTGTTGTTTAGGGAATTACAGAAAAATATAATTATCTCAACTTTTTGCACCAGTTTGATCGGGCATCATTATGCAATGATATTTTAATAGTGAGAAATCTCAAAAATCTTGGCAATCTTTGCACATTCACAGTTTCATGGGCTTTTTGCATCATTGCTTCTGAATTGCTAATGAAGAGCTCAATATAGCTTCTGATGCATTTCAGATATTCTGGGTGGTGACTGGCTAGAGTGTTACTGACATCACAACATACAGCTGTTGACTTTCTATTGTCTCTGAGTCCTCGGCAAGTGCTGTAGACTGCTCTAGCAGGCACTCCCAATGCCTGACTAATCAGCTGGATGTGTGTTTGCGGAGCTCTATAGAGAAGCAATGCAGAGCATCAGTTTACAGATACTATGGAAAGTACATCTTCATTAACTCTATATGATGAAGCAAATACCAATACAATGAAGGTATGTGGCTCTTAATTTATTTGCTGAATGTGTACAAAAGGTAATCAGATATAAAGAATTATCCATGTTCATTTGAGACCACAGTTTTAATTAGGCATATGTGTGATGAAATCATTACCATATCTAAACTGAGAGCATTTGAAAAATAGTTTTTATTTAGTTTTGCAAAGGTGTATTTAGGTTGATAAAATAAAGAGTAGGAGTCATTTACTTCTCAGCTATAGCACCAATTTCTTCTCCTCTGCCCCTCAGATTCTCTGTAACTTCTTACACCTTGCCGATACAATGTTTTACTGCTGTGCTAATTGCTATTTGCATAAACAAAACAAATGATCAGTTAGATGCTGATAAATCTCTTTTAGGTTCATCTTAAAATAGACATGCTGTGTGTGTGGCATGTTCGATTTTTTAAATTTCTTATGGAGCAAATAGAGTATGAATGAGATTCTTTTGAAAATTAAGGAAGTAAGAACTTTTAAAATTCTTGTTAATTTTTTTATACTCTTTTCTGAGGAAGAGGTAGAGCAATTTTTAAAATGTTTATAACATAAGAAAACCTAGATATGTCATTTTTATGATTAGCACAATCATCACATTGCAAACGAGAGCAAATGCTAATCAGACTGTAATTTTTTAGGAGTATCTGATCTCTAGTAAATAGTCCGAAAACTTTGGCATTTACCTTGTTATTTTGATTCCTCAAACCTGAAATCTCACCATATACCTGGTACTATATAATGAAAGAATGTCCATTAACTGAATTGTTCATAAGATTTTTTCAAGTTTTCCCTGCTTTTTTACCTTGAATGAGCTGGATTTGGAATTGCTCTGATATTTTCAAGCATTCTCCCCATTCCCATTTGAAATAGTTATTTTGTTCTTAAATAACTCATTTCCTTTTTAAAGGACATAGTAGGAAAATCACTAAATGGCCTTTTATCAACACTGAATATCATTGCTTTTCTTTTGTCTCTGATTCCCAACTGTGTGAGTAATTAGAGTCATGAAAATATTAATAGCTATTATTAAAATTAGGGTCTTTTATCAGGTGCATTGTTTCAGCCTAATGCCAGGAGAATTTCACCATTATTACTTTCTTAAAAGTTTCAAATTTTTAATTTTATATTGAGAACTTAAAATGAAAATAATCAGCACATGCTCTCAATTCTTTCCTTCAACTGAATGTGTCACATTCCACATGCTTTTTTTAATACCTTCCTTCTTCATTTCTTTCCTTTAGGTTTTTACTTGTGGCTCTCTGGTTCTTGTTCACTTGCTCACATCCTTCCCTTTGACTTTCTGAGTATTCATCTCCTCTCTTCACTCCTCCCTCCCCCAACCCACTAATCTCTCCCTCTCCTTTTATCTTTCCCACTTTGTCTCAGTCTTTCACTCTTTCTGTCTACTAGGTGTCTCTTTCTCTCCTCTGATTGAGTCAGTCTCTCTTTTCTCCTCCCCCACATTGTCCCTGCTTCTCTCTTCTTCTCTCCCTTTCTTTCCTCTGTGTCTTCCCTTCCCTGCTCTATATGCCTCTTTTTTTCTCTCCCTTTCTGGTAGTGTCTGTCCATCTTTTCCTCTCCCTTTGTCTCTTATTTTGTGTGCCTCTTCCTTTTCCTTTCTAGATGCACCTTATCCCTTCCTTCTCCATCTCTCACCCTCTTCATCTGCTGTTTTCTCCTCCCTGGCTGCTGATTTTTCTGTTAGATTTCTCTGTTCTCTACCCCTAGATCTTTCTTTCCTGTCCAAGATACATTCACATAATACATTCCAAGTTTTCTTTTGTGCAGTTTTTCAGTTTTCACTGGAACCTAGATCTGTACTTAACTTTCTTTTTGTTGTTGTTGTTGTTGTTGTTAATTAATACCAGTTACTGGTTGCATTTTAATATATGTTAAACCTATGCTTTGTAAAAGAAACTATGAGGTAAAGAATTTGTCCAATTTTTTTCTGTATTGTTTTTAGAGACTTATGTTTGAGGCCTTGTACTTTATCACACATTGAAATCATTATGTAAACCATTTTGTTTGTCTTCCTAAAATATGCATGTTAGACCACTAGAGGGAATTGTTTTTCTCTTATTTTTCTATTAATTCTTTAGGTCTTTACAAAGCATTTTTCAGGATACTTAAGATAATCTCACACTTTATAATTGTTACAGTGGATATATGCTGGGATTTTCTTCTTTTCTAACTTTTATTTTGAAAGAATTATAGATTGAGAGGAAGTTATAAAAATAATAGAGAGGTCCCAGGGTGGTTTCACTTAAAGTTTTAACATTTTAAAAATGTTTTTCTCAAGGTTTTGTGTATGAGTATTTAAAATAATCTGAAGAACAAAGGTTCGTTGAGCCTTGACCTGTTTACATGATCAAAAACCTCACAACTGGGGCTGTGGTTGTAGCTTAGTGGTAGAGCGCTTGCCTAGCACATGTGAGGCACTAGATTCGATCCTCAGCACCACATAAAAAAATACATAAAATGAAGTTATTATGTCCACCTACAACTAAAGAAAAAATTTTTTAAAAATACCTCACACCTGACATCATATTGCCATTCTATTTTTTAAAGCAAATAATGCAACAATTTGGTAAAGGCATAGTATATTTTAATAGTACTATGGCTTTCTGAACTAGCATAATACTATCAAGGAAGAAAATTAAATTTATAAGTAACAAGTTATATATGTAATAAAATGTTCAAGAAGCAAAGATGTGTAAGATGAAAATATTTTCAGAGCTGAGTTAAATGCTGTTTTCACATATACCTCTCCCTCCTCTGATAGGTAGCAATTATTGTTTCTACATTCTTTGGTGCCTCTATTACTTTGTATGGATATCTTCTCTTGCTATATGATCAGATCGTTGATTGTGGGAGGCACAAGTTGGAGGTGAAATAAATCATTGTCTTTGTAAATTTTGTCATACCTTCATAGCTGACCAGTCTCCATTCTAATTGATATATAATATTTTTAATACAGGTACCACAGCTTGAACATTCCTAAACGCAAAATCCAAAATGCTCCAGAATCTGAAGCTTTCTGAGTACCAACATGATGCCACAAATAGAAACTTCCATACCTGATCTCATATGACAGGTCTCAGTCAAAATAAAGGCACATTAAATATACTGAATAAAACTACCTCAGGCTATGTACATAAGGTATGAAACATACTTGAGTTTCATGTAGAGACTTGATTCCCATACCCAAGATATCTCATTATTTATGTGCAGATAGCATAAAAATTATTTCGATCCCAAGCATTTTGAACAAGGGATGCTCAACAAATAAAATGATTTTTATTTTTTCTGAGTTCCTCTAAGACCCAGAGTTCCTCAAAGGTACTTCAGTAAATACAGAAATGTGTGAAACCCAATTAATCTCTCTTCACCCAACCCCACCTTCTCAATTCACAAGAGAAGTTTTTATAAATACAAATATGTATTTCTGGTTCTTAGTTCTCCAAAAACATATATATATATCCTAGTTTATAACTCATGTATTATATTTAAATGAATATCATTATATAATATGTGTCATGCAAATCTGGCAGTTACATAATTATGTATCATTTTGTTATGTACATATATTCATATGTATTTTATATATTTATATGGCTAACATACATATATAAACACATTTACATTTAACATACATATATGAGAGATAAAACAAGAGCTCTTAAATGAATTCATGTATAGGCTTCTAGAGAATCAAGAAACCCCTAAAAGCACATGTACAAGTGCTGCATTTCTGAGGAAGAAATGATTGGGTTTAGTAAAATTTTTGAGAAGAATCTTTTTAAGGTCAGAAAACAAGAATGCTGTTCTATTGTGCTTATAAACCATTACTCAGTCTTCTTTTAATTTTAACTTTTCTCTCATCATTTATTTTCAAATGCTTAAAAAAGTATGTGACTGCCTCCTGCCACAAGTTATAAGCACTTCTACAGATATCATATGGAATTTTTTTCAAATAATTTGCAAATATGCAGTGACCGATAACTGAGCATAAGCCATGTTAGATTTCCACATGGATTGCCAAAGAGTTAACAAAACATTTTTTCATCCCAGTGCTTTCAAAGTACTAAGCACCTTCCCTGAACAGGTGGAAAGTAAACAACAATAATTGAAGACTTTATGAGACAACTACAAAGGAGAGCAAAAGAAATTATCAAGATGTATCTACTAAAATAATTATATGTAGTAGACTGCTAGGAAATGTTGGAAAGCCATTAAAGAAACCAAATCTGAGGGCTGAGGTTGTGGCTCAGTGTCACAGAGCCTGTCTCTCACATGTGAGGCTTTGGGTTTGATTCTCAGCATCACATAAAAATAAACAAGCAAAAAAAGATATTGTGTATAACTAAAAATACTTATTAAAAAAAAGAAAGAAACCAAATATGAAATGTGTTAGACCCTTCGAATCCCTGCATTCATTCAGAGTCATAGGAAGTTAAGCCAAGTAGGTTGGATAGAACAACGGGTACTTTAAAGAGAAATTATATTTTCTAGATCTACATGTACAGTGTTTAGTGTGAATTTCTAGAGACCTCAAGCAGTGTTGATCCATGCCCAGGAGCTGTAAAATTGTTGTACTTTTGTATACATCCTTTTATAGAGAATGAGGGTAGGAGGATGGCATCTTAAAGACAACACCTGTACTACCTCAAGCTGTTTTTAGCTAGTTTACTGTCCATGAAATACTCTTTGACTGAAAGAAAACCTTTCTGAGCCTTTTTTCCCTAACATAATCCCCAGGTGATTTCTTGAGAGAGGCCTGTGATCCTTTGTTAGAAAGAATATAGTGGATAATTCAAGTAAAGTGAGGTACATTTGTAGTTATAAAATAGAATAGCTGCCAATTATAACCTAAAATAAAATCCTGTAAAGGAAACATTTTGTGCTTGAGAAGGAGCTAGATCATGTTAGATCTATGATTCTAACACTAGACAATATAAAGTTCCTCGTGTTAATAAAATACACTAAGCCATCAAAGAATCATAAGATGGATTAAGTAAATGTGTCAGGAGCCCGGCATGAGTCTTACTTTGATGATAGAGCTTTGTACCTTTAAGACCCTATTAGAATTTGAGTCTTCTCTATAAAAGCTCTTGTGTTAATGCAGGTGTGCAGATGTGAGATGATTAGAGTCTGAAAATTATAACCTAATCAGTGAATTGATCCATTTAGCAGATTCATTATTTGAAGGATTAACTGGGTGACAACTATAGGCAGGCGGAGTATGTCTAGAGGAAGTAGGTCTTTCGGAGCATGCCACTGAGAATTATTATAGTTTTCCCCCTGGCTCCTCCCCTGCTTTTGGCTACTGTGAGCTGAGTGGCTTTCCTCTGCCCTGCCTTTACATCATGGTGCTCTGCCTCACCTTGGGGCCCAGAACAATGGAATCAGCTGCCATGGACTAAACCTCTGAAACTGAGGGCAGATAAACTTTTCCTCCTCTAAGCTGTTCTGTTCAGGTATTTTGATCACAGACCCTCAAAGGATTTTTCATTATGACACTGTGTTAAGAATGAAATGCTAGTCATAGGTAAAAAGTACACAGAGGTAAATTTATAGTTATTTTGGTAGTACAGAGAAATCAATAGCAAGTGAAATAGAATTTTGAAAGAGTGAATGGAGTGCCAACCACATCACAGTTTAACTGAACTACCGTGAGGTTTCTTAAAGGATGGTGTGACAGTTTTAAGTCTGTGTAAAGCATATGCTTACTCATTAATGGCATTAGGAATAACTGAAAAAAGAAACTGAGCTCAGGATGATGTTTACTTTTATTTATGAACTTCAGACATTGTAATGCTATGAACCTAGCACGGAATACATGAGTGAAGAATGTTGTGAATGAGACTAAACTCTGCAAAAAGGTCAACACCTGCAGTAACTTCTAACATCAGCAAACTCTAGGTTAGGCCAGACACATCATACAAGACTGTCCTCGCTTCAGTCAGACACTGGACTGCCATCACTTTTGAGCAGCTGGCTACAAATTTGCTCCACCCCTTCCCAGTGATAATTGGCTAGAATTGACTCAGAACTCAACAAAGTGTTACACTTAAAACTATGGTTTTATTGTAACAAAAGGATACAAATCAGAACCTGCCAAAAGGAAAGAGACATAGGGCAAAGTTTGGGAGGATCCCAAATGCAAAGTTTCCCCCATCTTCTTACGACAGGCACAAGACTTGTTATCTTTCCCACAGATTGATGTATCATAATATGTAGACAATTGCCTACCTTGGAAGCTCACCCAAGCTAGTTTTTATTGGGATTTTCTCTTTTGGTGTCAAAGATAGAACCCAGGGGCGTTTAACCACTGAGCCACATCCCTAGCCCTTTTTTTATTTTATTTTGAGACAGGGTCTTCTTAGGTTGCTGAGGCTGGTTTTAAATTTACAATTCTCCTGCCTCATCCTCCCCAGTCACTAGGATTACAGATGTGTGCCACCCTGCCTGGTAGGATTGTCTTATATAGTTATGATTAAATATTGGTGTCACAGTTGTATTCACTCTCCAGTTAATTCCAAGTTCCCATCTTAAATCATCTCCTTAACATAAACTAAGTAAAGGCCCACTGTGAGTCACCTTATTAGAATAAACTTTCAAGACATACTATTAATGATAGACACTTCCATCACTCTAGAAATTTCAAGAACTTAGAGGCTGCCTACCAAGGACAAAAGCCAGCCAAATTCTTCATTATACAATATCTTATTCTCAAACTGGTAAATATCTTTGATGTTCTCTATTAAAGAAGTAATGTACTTTTCTGGTTCTTGTTATTTATGAGCTCTCTGAGGTTAAAACTGAATAAACATTTCTCTCCCTGACCTGTTCTCTCTAGCTGGTTCCATAGCTTAAAAGAATCTCTAAGTAGATAATATACAATTAAACAATGAATTATAATCAACTCAAACTCAATATGGAAACAAAGCATACTGTATTCTCTCTTCTTAATACCCATTATCTTAAGCTATCCTCCCATATATATATCCTTATCTATAGCTAGCTCACCTTCTAGAAATCTGAATCTTTGCCATGTTCTTTGTTCTTTATTTCCTAAAGCTTGATCAGATGGTAACACCAGTTTCCCTGCCCCCTCCCTTATAAGAAATTTTATTATATGTCAAGAGATTGTATTGTAACCTGATTTATTTATTTCATTTCTGCATTTAACATTTCCATAGGGAGATCTCATTAACCTCAACTACAACAGATTCAAAATGAAGGCAAAATACATTTTGTCCTCACTAGTAGTACATTAGGAAGTAAATGATACAGGTTTCAGGTATAAAGTTACAATAATGGACCTGACTTCATTGCTTTTTTTTTTTTTTTTTTTTTTTTTTTTTTTTTTTTTTTTTTTTGCTTTCTACTAATTTCTAAACCCCTTCAGAATCTTACCAAGTTGTCCCTAGGATTCTCCCAGTGTCTCTCTCATGAGATTATGAATAGCCCTTTCAGGATCTTCTCAGTTTTGTTCTTCTCAGGCCCACAGCCCACTTCCAGTTTTGCTAGTTTTTGCCTTGAATATGTTCATGTCCCTGCCATAAACATCATTAGTCTTCAGGGTACCATATACTCTAGAATCTTCTGTGTACCAGTACCTTGCCATCCTCAGAAAAGTAAGGCAGGCCCTTATACTGCATCTGTACCTCCATAATGAAAACACTTTCTTTACTTTTCACTTTAACTCAAACTAGAATCCCTACCACATTAGGACTTAATGTAAAGTTTCTTTAGTACTCTAGCATTCCCTGTCTCCAACTTTTGTATTTTGATTTGGCATTTCTTAAGCTACTATATGGTATGTAGTGATAAAGCATCAGGTCTAGAAATGGTTGTGAAAGAATGGTTAGCCCATTCCACAGCCAAGTAGCACTTGTGCTCATTTAGATTACTCTCATTACAGTGAGAGTCTAAGAATTAGAGAAACCTTTAGTCTTAGAGTCTGCAGACTTCTCCATAGAAGGATTATACCTAAATACCTAAATAATCTTGGATATTGATGAAACCTCAATGAATCTCCCCCTAGTGACTCAGTGAGTATTTATCCTCACCCTCTCTTCCCAACCCCTACAACCATCACTAATACCTCACTAACAGAAAAAAATCCCCTCAATTTCCTCTCACATCCCTTTAGTTCCTAAGGACAATGAATACTTTTAAGGGTTATCCTTCCATTTGTGCTTCTAACTCCCACTTCTTCATTTCTTCACACTTGTTCGTGTTTTCCTTCTTAATTCTTTTTTATTCTTAACCCCCCAACCCCTCTCCCTCCTTTCTCAGCTGTATTCTTTAGCCTACATATTTTCTATACTGACAGATTTCCCCTAATTTTGAATTTCCTGCTAACCTTGTTCCTCCACCTCTCTACTCTTTTCTTAAGGATTCAACATTCTTTAGGTGCTCTGTCCTAAGCCCCTTATTTTTTTTATTCCTATGGGCAATTTTGTCTACTTTGATAATTTAAAACTTTAATCTGTGATGGTGATTCTTCCACATAAATAGCCCTGACTGCTTTTCTGAGCTTCAGCTCTGTATATTCAATTTCCTGTCATATTTCTAAGAATGTCCTGAAGACAACTTAAATTTATTGTATGTAAAGCTGAAATGACTATCCTGCCACAAGATCCTTTTGATGCTATCTATATGTTCAAAGTGCTCTTTCATAACTCTTTCAGCTATTAAACTCTAACCTTTTCTCTGACTACTCCTATGTGGAGTTGTCTTTCCCTAGTTATCATAGTTGTTAAATTAACCTATTCATTTCTAGAGATAAAACATAGGTAGTGGCAAATAGCAAGGGGCTCTAGCCTAACTACCTGAGTTTAGACCCTAACTTTGCACTTTCTTATTCTTGGAACCTTGGAAAAGCTGTTTCTCTGCCTTGATTTCCTCATCTACAAAATGGGGATAATAAGAGAACCCAACAATGTGGGATTTTTTAGGACTAAATGAATTAATATACTTAAAGCATTGGAAATAGTGCTAAGTGACTAATAAGTATTTAAGAGATTACTAGGGTGGGGTTTTTTTTTCAATATTTTTTAATTGTCAGTCGACTGACCGACCTATCTTCCTTCCTTCCTTCCTTTCTATCTTTCTGTATTTTATTTATACATCATGCTGAGAATCTAACCAGTGCCTCACACATGCTAGGTAAAGCACTCTACCGCTGAGCCACAACCCCAACCCTGAGATTACTGGTTTTAAGGTACATATTTCAATCATTATATTTTATCTCCACACTAGAATTTAAGCACCTTGGGTTCTGGGAGCCTGTCTTCTTGATTCACTGCTATAATCCCAATACCTAGAACAGTGCTTAGTACATAGGATCCATTCCAAAGATACGAATGAATGAAATTTCTTCTCCTTTTAAGCTTTTCTCTTTAAATCCTTCATCTAAACTCTAGTTACTTTCCATCACAACTATAAGCATTTTGCTTGCTAGAACAAGTTATGTCTATATTGTAGCTAAAATCATTCCCTATGGCTTCTTTTTAAAATATGAACCTGTTATTCAAGCTTTTTGTATTTCTAATCCTTTCCTTTTCTAGAGGTAATTAGTAACATAAAATACCTTTCCCATCCATGTACCTTTCCCATTCTTTGACCCCCCAACCCCCGATTTGTTTAGTTTTTTTTTCCATTGGTGCTTCATTGATAATAAAGCTAGAATATATTTATATGTATCATAGCATAATTTGGTAAATTTCACTTCATAGTTCCTTCCTTTTCTTCCCCCTTCATCCTCAGTCTCCTTCCTCAAACCCACTGATCTTCTATTTTCACAGGATCTCTTCCCCCACATTTTTCCCCCGCATTTCACTCAAGTGTCCATTTATAAGAGAAAACATTCAACCTTTGACTTTCTAAGTCAATGTGGTAAATATTTTTGTTCCATATATTTGTGTGCGTGTGTGTCTTCTTAGATTGTAAATCAATGCAGATGTGAAATGTTAAAATTCAATCTGATATCTCAGATGTAAAATTTTAGGATATCTGAAACTTAAACTTGATTTGGTATCACAATATTTTCTGAAGTGGACTTAAAATACAGAAGTCCTGCTCCCCAGTCTTTACCATCATCAATTTTTTTGCCTTTAACCTCAGTTCATACATTTTGTTTTAATTAAGTAGTCTTTTTCCTACAATCTATTTCAATTCTTTTTTCCCATCTTTCCATATAAGTTTTTCTTAAAGGCAATTTGTCTTGCAGTCTTGTAAGCCTCCAGTAATAAATTCTTTCCTCCCATTCTAAAACTATCGAAAGTCTTTTCCCCTCTCTTATAATACCCTCTTGAAATGATTGTAGGATATAGCTCAGTAGTAGGGCACTTGCCTAACATGCACAAGGCTCTAGGTTTCATCCCCACCCAGGGGAAGTGGGGGGAGGGCGTTATCTGTTTCTTAATAAATGTCACTGCTAAACTTTTGGGGGGTTTAACAAACTCTTTCAAGTCAAGACAGTTTGTTCCTCTTCACTCTTTTTAAATAAAACGGGTACTCACTGAAGTTCAATATTTTCTGTGGTTATTCAGTAAATTTTTTTTGAATATCAGTAACTGTTTGTAAACCATATAGACATTTAGCAAATGTCGATGTTTTTATTCTTGTTCAAGTGATGACCAGTGACTGAGAGTCAATTTCCACTATTTCTAACTACATCGTTTTGTCTTTTTCTCTGGAGGCCTTTGACCAGTTAGTTTCCCCAATTTATAATCTTAGGGAGAAGCTGACATGTGTCAGTTTGGGGCATTTTTATTTCCTTTTTAAATATGATGGCCTGACTATATTTTTTAGCATTGTAACCATCAGATAAAAGTTGCACTGAAGAACTGGATAGTCATAAGGAAATAGCAATGTACTGTGCTTTGCCACATTCTATTCAAATGACTTGAATAGTGTAACTTTTTCCCCCTCAGTATAAGTGATATTTAAATATTTTTTAACTTAGAATAAACTACTGTTTTTGTTAAATATTAATGGGATTTATTGTTGTTGTTACCTAACTTTTCAATTCTTTTATGTAGTGAAACCAAAACTTAGGCCCTAAACATAGCAAAAATATATTTTTAATTATCGGTATCAATATTGCATTTTTATTGCTGAAAATTCCATCTGAAATTTTCACTAGAGAATCTATTCATCTGTAGACTGCATATATATTGTAGTCTCCCTTTTCAAATATGGTTGATCCTAATTCCACCATTCTTTGTTACATTGAGGAAGGTCCATAACTATACATTTTATCATTTGTGAACTGTTTTCACATTGTTCCTTAGCCTTCTTGCTGCTCAGGTTTGCAGTTAGAATTCATCATCACAAAAGACAGGAGATTTAGAGAAGTTAGATGGTTGTATATTACTGGAGTTGTGAGAGTTGGGTAGAAAATAGTCAGTAGGACTATTATTACAAAGTTAGTAGTATTCTGTTCCTCTGCATACAGACGCACACAAGTTCATAGATCCTGTCATTGAGAAAAGAATAAGTTTACTTTCTATCTTAAATCTAATGTTAAGGAGTTAGTACATATTGTGATTAGTCTTAAAATAAAGGCTCTATAAATGCAAATTGTCCATCTTCTTGGTACATATGAATGATGATATAACAGTAGTGTAGCATCAATCAACCCTGGTTTAAATCCTTGGTTCTCAGACTTAACTAGTGTGATCTTAGACAAATTATTTAATTTCTCAGTGCTTTTAGTTTCTTTATCTGTTGTGAAACATAGATAATAATAAGATATTCTTCTTATAATTGTTGTGAAATTTATTTTGTTTTTATAGTGCTGAGGTTTGAACCCAAGGCCTTATACATGCTAGACACTCACCCACCTAATAGTTATAAAAAGATTTACTATATATCCTAGTACATTTATAGTTTTACTTTTTTTTAGGATATGATCTTTAATTTTATATGTAATTCCTTTTTGTTTATAGTTCCAGACAGTTATCACATTGGAAAAACATTGGAAGAATTTATCTGTCTCTTTTAGGTTAAAACCGATTCTGAGAATTTCCATTTTTAAATATCAGTAAGAGAAGGGTCTGGGATAGTGGCTTCTGAGATTCTTTAGGGCTCCAGAGACTAAGGGGGATCTTCTGAGATGTCCATCTCTTCAGGTTATTCTCCTTTCTTATTCCCCTTGTAGCTGTTACCTTTGCCAGTACCATATTTGCTTCCTAGTGGATTTGAACCTTGCTTTTACAGAATCTCAAATTTAAGGAATTCATGATTTTATCAGTCACTTAACAAGAAATATGTAAAGCATTTTATGGCTTAGTGAGTGCTGCCATCTTGTGTGTATCATTTTATGAGAGAAAAATTAAAATTGAGAAAAATTATATTGAAGGAATTTTTGTTTGTGTTTGGTATTGATGTAACTTAAAAAACAGCCATTTAGTGGCCAGAGAAGCTTGATCAAATTGAGATGATATAGTGTCCATTTAAAAAAATAAAACAAAAAAACCTGACATTTGTTTATGATTCTCCCTTTTCTATTTATTAGCCCTTAGTTAATGGAGATGTGAAAATTAATCTGAAGATATTTCAGGGTTCTAAATTATTATATTTCAAAATATCTTTTAAAGAATTAACATGGGATATGAAATGTTCTATTATACATGCACAGCTGTGTAATAGATTTCTTGGCACTTTAACATCATTTTGCTCAGTTGTTTTACCTTAAATGGTACAATTCTGTTTATTGACAACGTAAATGTCAAAGGAAAATGGAAGAATCATATGGTATTTTTAGAATTATTCGCTTGCCATGAGATCTTTGCTTGAACTACATAAATATAAAATGAAACTGACTTTAAAAATATGACGTGGAGCTGGGCCCAGTGGTGCACGCCTGTAAACCCAGTGGCTCGGTAGGCTGAGGATTGTGAGTTCAAAGCCAGCCTCAGCAATTTAGTGAGGCCCTAAGCAACCCAGCAAGACCCTGTCTCTAATTAAAATATAAAAAAAGGACTGGAGGTATGGATCAGCGCCCTTGGGTTCAATCCCTGGTACCAAAAATATATAGAGAGATATATGAGTTGGAGAGACTTTTGGCACTGAGTTTTTCAAATGTTATTAAAAATTGTCATTCTACCCTTTACAGACATTTTCTTTTAACAGACAAAGTAGGTTTCTTTGAAAATGTTAATTGAGTACTATAACCTTTTGTTCATTTGTATGTTTAAAACTCTAGGATGTATTATTCAAAATTACCATCTTAAAGTTCATAGGGTTATAGTTCTGGGGGAAAAAAAGCTATTTAAAAAATCAAGTTTTTAGAGTTAAAGTGTTCCTGGTTGGGATCTTAGGGCAAGTCTTTTTTTTTTTTTTTTCCCCCTCCCTACTATAAAGTGGAGCTACTGTCTCCCTTTTATCACTAACCATATTGCAGGTTCTCCTTTTACATTAGTTCCTTCCCTCTCCTCTCTCTTCTTTCTTACTGATAAGCTCTCCAGGCCTCCTTGACTTATTCAGGTTTACATAACTAAGATATGTGTGAATTAGTTGTAACTCAGTGTCCTTACTCTTATTTAAGATAAGAAAATAAAACTCGTAATGGTAGTATTTTTAATTTCTAAATTGCTATGAAGTGTTCCATTTCCCCTACTGTTTTGCTAAAATGTGTCCTTTTGTTTTAATTTTAGGCCACTGAAAGGTATGATACATTTGATCCAAGACAGTCCATCTCAGTCCAGGAATCTACAGTGGTGACAAGGACATGGGACTCCTCCTGCCAGAATACAGATGGTTCAATACAATTGACATCCTGGCTGACAGCTGTGAAAAGGAACCTTGGATTATTTTATTTTATTTTTGTGGAACACCACAATCTCAGATCCATAGGACACATCAGGTAACACTCTCCAGTCCCTTCAGAAAACCACATCCCTTTTTCTTTTTTTAGTTGTAGATGGATATAATACCTTTATTTATTTGTTTATTTATTTTTATGTGGTGCTGAGAATCAAACCCAGTGCCTTGCACATGCTAGGCATGTCCTACCACTGAGCTACTACTGTAGCCCCATATCCCTTTTTCTTTAAACATCTTACCTATAGTGCTGGGAATGTACTTCATTGGTGTAGTATTTACGTAGCATGTTTGAGGCCCTGGGTTCCATCCCTAGCACTAAAAACAAACAAACAAAATCTTATGTGTAAAAAGTAAGATCCAGAGTATTTTCAGTAGCCTCCCTTTCATCTTCCCATTTTGCAACATTATTTTCAGAATGACCCAATTAACTTATGGTATGGATTCTAATTAAGGAAGACATTTTTGTTTTAGTTTTGTTTTGTTTTGGTTTTGAGATGGGATTGCAGACTTGAACCACTGTGCCTCACCAGTAGAAGATGCATTTTTTATTCAGTGTAGTATACCTGTAATTTTAGAATCTATTTTTCTTTGGCATTTTTTTTTTAGAAACATTTATAGATTTCTAAAATCTACAGGTACTTTATTATAGATCTTTATTTCACTAAACTCTTGAAATTTCCAAATTGTACAAAGAAAACCATTTATACAGTTTTTTCATCAAGTTTTATTTTAAAAATTTGTTAAAATACAGAAAAGAGGAAAGAATTTTACAGTGAACATTTATATAATCATCCTTTATTCTGCCATTAACATTGTATAATACTTGCTTTAACCTATTTTCATCTCTGTATTTATCCATTGATTTTAAATTTTTTGATGCATTTCAAAATAAGTTGTTTACATCTGAATAAGAGTAAATTGTGGGGGCTGGGGATGTGGCTCAAGTGGTAACGCGCTCACCTGGCATGCGTGGGGCGCTGGGTTCGATCCTTAGCACCACATAAAATAAAATATATTGTGTCCGCCAAAAACTGAAAAAATAAATATTAAAGAAAACTCTCTCTCTTCTCTCTCTCTCTCTCTCTGTTTAAAAAAAAAAAAAAAGAGTAAATTGTTCTGCTGGTTTTAGTACATTTTTTACATGTCCTAAAATGACAGCTATCTTTCTTTAGGTTTAATCTCTGATACATTTCTATTTGGTATATAGTGTAAAGTTTCCAGTATTTTCTTCACTATGGACTTAGAGATATATTTATATCTGTATTTGATCCCTGTGGATTCCATTTCCTAGAATTTCTGATAATAACATGTTGTTTGCATTGAATCATGTAAGTCAGAGTTTCATTGCTTTACTGGGTTCATTTTGAACCCTAACCACAAGCATATTTTGCATAGGATTTTTTTTTTAATTTTTTTAAATTACTTCCTTTTGGAATCAGGATAATTTAAGAAATTTGGAATTTGAAGAATACAGATGGAAGTTATAATAAGAAAATATTTTTCTACCGGGTAATATAGTATGCCTTTAGAGAAAAGTTTTGTTTAGAGACAGGTCTCACTCATTTTCTTAGGGCCTTGCTAATTGCCGATGCTGGTCTCGAACTTGGAATCCTGTCTCAGCCTCCGGAGCTACTGGGATTGTAGTATCCCATTCCAGCAAGAAAAAGATTTTTAAGGTCATCAAAATATGCATATGTAACCATCTAACTATTATCTTCCATCTTGATGTGGTTCATTCCTTACTGTTTCTTAAGAACTTTCACAGTATGTGCAATTAAATCACCTTGTATCTTTATTACATCTCTTTTTTCCCTGTATTGTGGCTTTTTAAAAAACATATCCACCACAAAATAATATAATCCTTAAAAGCAGAAATTTTGCTTCTATGTACATTCAGTGTTATATATTGTAATATACAAGGTACACAGTCAATATCATCTAGTAAATGAATGTAAAAAATGTTTCAAACTGAATTAATTTTTTTTCTTGTTAAGGCTTCAAGTTCCCGATAGAATTCTAAAATAACCTTCGCTAATGAGGATGTCTGATACTGTTACTGTAAAAGATGAAACTGAAACAATGAAGGATTTGGAGGCAGAAATGAAAGATACAACCAGAGTTGAAAATCTTATCAAATCAGAAAACTATGGGAAGATTTTGGCAGAAAAGAATGAACATTGTATTGACAACAATATTGATTTGCAGGTAAACAGGACTTTCTCTGTTGCTACAATTACCTAATATTCAATATGTAGTTATGCTTCTTTTCATACAAAACTCACTTTTCAGAATTCTAAATGGGTAAGTTGACCCTCTGGGACATGCTTCCCAGCTGGTTTTTCAGTTATCTGGATTAGCTTGCTGCGTCTTAGCTCTTTGATTCTGCATATGTCATATAACATAATTCTATTTGTGTGTAGCCAATGTGTTTTATTGGCTTTATACTTTTATATTCTATTCTTCCCTATCAATGCTGTGAAAGTTCAATATGTAACTGAAGAGCACTTAGAGGAGAGAGAGCTAGAGAGATTGAACCTGCAGAAGATCTATTGGCAAAAACAATCCTCCCTGGGTTTATTAGTCAACCATGACTAAGTAGAGGTTGGTGAGGGGAAAAAATGTCACTTGATGCTTTTGATGCTGTGCATTCAGTGTTATCTTTGAATAACCATTGACAAGACTTTTAATTCCAGGCCTAGTTAGAAATTCAGTTGCTATATTGCTAGATTCAATATAGGTTGAAACTGTGTCAAGTAGTACTTTCAGTATTCATTATTTTTAAAGGTGTTTCAATTACCTGTTCTCAAAATGACAGGCTAACAATTTTTTTTAAATACTTTTAGTTGTAGATGGACACAATACTTTTATTTTATTTATTTTATTTATTTTATTTTCCTGTGGTGCTGAGGATCCAACCCAGTGCCTCACCCTTGTGAAGCAAGCGCTCCACTACTGAGCTACAACCCCAGCCCCACAATTTTTTTAGTAAGATTTTGTGGGTCAGGAAATGATGCAGCAATTGGCTGAGTGAAATTTTGTATTTTATAAGGTGTTCAAAAAGTTGCTGGTATTTAACTGGACAATGGGCTAGCCTGGAAGATCCAGGATTGCTTCCTTCACATGTCTGGCATCTTGGTAGGAATGGCTGGAATGCTGGACTCATGTGGACCTAGGAGCATCCATCCATGATCCCTCCAATGTAGCAATCCAAGATAGTCAGACTTCTTATGTAGCACCTCAGCAGTCCCAGAGAGAATGTTCCAACAGGCCAAACAAAGCTTTGAACTAGGTTTGGACATCCTACCGTGTTTCACTGTCTTTTGATGACACATGTCAATAACCCCAGCTCATAGGATGGAAAATTAGACCCCATCTCTTGGTAGGAAAGAGTTTAGCCTTCTTTAATGTACCACAAAAATTTATCCTAAAATAGAAAAACTATTCTATCATTTTTTTTCTGTTTCCTAAAGACTTTGAGGTCTGCAAGCCAAAAATTCTACCTTCACCATTTTCTTAAGACAATTAAAGAAAGCTTCTTTAAAGATCATCTCATTCCTTTATTCAGTCAAAAACTATTTCTCCCTGTTATGTGCCACACACCATGTTAGACAGATACCAACTCCTACATCTATAAAAAAGTACTTAGTTCCCACTGATTAAGCATAGTCAAGTAGTAATTATCAAAGAAATTAAGAATAGCACATTTTTTCCAGTCATTTTTAGTAACAGCACTTTTTAAAATAACAAAAAATTTTCATCCCTGTAATTAGTACACTGCAGTGATGGCAGCATGCCAGTATCTTGATTGTATCAGAGAAAATCTGCTAAAATTTTATTGCATTTGTGATTGAAATTGTATTTCATTTTAGTCTCTTTTCTACACCTAATGAACATTCTTCCAGGTTGTGTTTAACAACACATGGTTAACTTGTATTATTGTGTTTCCTGCCATGTCTAAGTATTGCCCTTGACAATAAGCATAAGAACATTCTTATGACCACTATTGCATCATGGCTCAGTTGTTTGTACAGGTAATTCAGGAGATTTTTTATTCTTCTTTCTTTCATGTGTGTGTGTGTGTGTGTGCACGCGCGCACAAGTAGTGTGTGGTATGATGCTGAGGATCAAACCCAGGGCATTGTGCATACTAGGCAAGCACTAAACCACTTTTTTTTTAAGTTAGCTCCCTTAACTCCAAAAACCACTGAACTCTACCCCAGCCCAATCCCAATATTTATTGAAAACCTGTTCTGGGGGTTGGGGATATAGCTCAGTTGGTAGAGTGCTTGCTCACGTGCACAAGGCCCTGGGTTCAATCCCCAGCACCAAAAAAGAAAAGAAAACCTGTTCTGTGCCAAGGAAATATAATAAACAAAAACAGGCAAGGTCTTTGATCTCATGTTCCATATAGCATGGTGACTATAAAGACTTGGAAGAGGAAAAAGTGAGAATTTATTTTATGTTAATTCATCAAATACGATCTTTACTGTTTCTTCAAATGTTTATTTAGCATTTACTGTATGAAAAATTGATTCTGTTTTGAGTTTCTGGGGTTCAAGATGCCTCCATCAGAGTTACCTGGCAAGGGGACTACAACAGTTGAAATGAATGTACAGAAGAGACTAAAGAAATAGAAATTGGGGATGGAAGTAGATAAAACCAGAAAGTAACTTTTCCTATGTTTTTACAAAAAATAATGTGAAAGTCATCTGTTTCAGCATCAACAAGGAACTGTGTGTTTTATTAATATGTGTGGTATGATACTGAGGATCAAACAAAAAGTCTGATTAGTATGGAGTTACCTATTCTAAAACTATTAAACATTTTATCTTCCTTTGGTACCTCTAAGGTACTGGGTAAAGATTGTGTATACACAGTCCAAAACATATTGGAACAATTCAAACAATGCCTCCTTACTCCCCAATCCCTTGTCAACTGTTTTTTAAAAATAAGATAGCCAATCCAAATTGTGTTGGTAATCTTTGTTGTGGAGTACAGAAGAGAGCTGATTTTTGTTATCACCTAAGCAAGCCTTGTTTGTCAGAATGCATGAATAGCTTCTAATGTGTATGAATGAATTTTCAACACACAGACTCAGTTAAAGTAGGGTTGAATACATTCCCAGTTTCTTTAGTAAGCCTTTTTTTTAATATTTATTTTTTAGTTGTAGTTGGACACAATACCATTGTTTTATTTATTTATTTTTATGTGGTGCTAAGGATCGAACCCAGGGCCTTGCACGTGCTAGGGGAGTGCTCTACCACTGAGCCACAACCCTAGCCCTTTAGTAAGCCTTTTGATAATAAAGCTGAGACTCTTATGTCTTCTATTCCCCAAATTAGTTCTAAGACATTTCTTTAAAAGAGCAAGATAAGAGGAAAGAAAGCAATGGTGTTCTAATAAGGCTCTCAGAAAAATTCAGGGCACAAAGCCACACTTTTTCAATATTGAGAGCAAAGGAGTAGGCAATAAATTCCTTAATTGATGAAACATACAAAGATGTTTCTTTTTAAGCCATCAAATAAAAGCCTCTATGTGAAATCATGCAAATCATTTTTCTATTTGTCATTCAGAGATTAAAAAGGATGTGTGTAATGTAGTGCTGGAGAGAAAAAAGGAAAAGATGGGGATGGATGTCATGAAAATCAAAAGGAGATCCGTAGAAGAGAAGGGACCAAGAGATGGGAGGAAGGGGGGAAGTGCTTGGGAGTGATATTTTCCAAAGTATATTTTTATATTGTGTGCATTTATGATTATATGAAAACAAATCTCATCATTATGTACTATAATGCACCAATGAAAAATGTATAAAGAATTTTTTTTAAAAGGATGTATAATGTACCTAACACAGAGAGCCTTACAAATGGGAGATAGTATTAACAATAGTATTATAATCATCATAATTATTAGTAATTATTTATGAGCTACAACACAACTAAATGGTTTTTCAAATTTGTCCCTTTATTATCATGCAAGATGGATTTTTTTAAATATTAAAATAAAAAGTAAAACTTCTTTCTTAACACAACTCCCTAAAATTTCAATGTAATAATTATTGTTTCTGTTAACCCTATTTATATGCTGTAGTTTTATTGTCTTTTATTAATTTTGAATGAGTTCTCTTTTTAGAACTTCTTGCTTCACTTCCCATGGTACAATTTACTTTTTAAATCTCTTTCTAGAACTTGGTACTCTTTCTATTGAACCTGGGTCATGTGCATATATGACAGACCTTATAAATATGTTCACTTTTCACAATACTTTACTGTGACATGTATGAAGATGTTTATCATACTTTGTAAGTGTAGACATGTTTTTATATACTATTTTTATTTCCTTGGGTGATTTTCATGTATATCACCAATAGGATGAGGAGATTCTTTGCCTTCATTTAATATATAGATAACCAGAAATTCTATTTCTCTTTCTTTCTCTGGGAACTTTTCCTTATAGTGTAAGACTTTGACCTTTGGATTTCAACCCTGTGCTCTATGGTCTGAAGGTTAAGTGTTAAAAATAAACTAGTGATTGTGTTAATTTGTTGGTTTACTGATTTTTTTTTTAAAGTTAGCTCCCTTACCTCCAAAAACTTTGTTTTCTCTTTCAAATGGCAGCATGGTGTCTTTTGTTTTTACTGCTTCTGACCTTTCGCCTAGACATTTTATTCATTATATTCTTTCACATAATTACCATTAACCCTTACTACCATCCAGAGAAGTGGTGAGAATAAGCTCTTCAAGATCTGTTAAGAGTCTTAGTTAAAGGTTTCATTAAAATTAAAATTTCTTTCATAATAGTTATTAATTATAAAGGAAAATGATCCCCTTTTTGAATTAAGTCACATTTCCTCTTAATTCAGTGATATTAGATTGGCAGTTATTTTTATGTTAACATTGTATAACCCAGGAATATTATTCTGGTTCCCAATTCTCCAAATTCTGGTAGCTGGCAGCTCTGTCCATACATTAAATACTAGTTTCAAACTGAAATTCTACTAACATTGTTGCATATTCTGTACCCACTTGTTGGCCTAGTTCCTGTCCTATACTTCGTTGTAGAACAGTGTAAATTATAAATTGGTGCTTTGTCTCTAAACCCTCTAAATTCTAATTTAATTAGCATCCCTTTGAACTAGTTAAGATCTGTTAAACTAGCTGCCACATTTTTTCTGACAGCAAAATTCTGCTAAGAATGAAAATGTGCTGTAAATGACAAAATCTGATTTTAAAATAATTATATACCAAATTTGGAGAATTCCTATTTTAAGCCAAATTTAACTGCCAGATTGATAACAAATATGAAATAAAGGATATTAACTTCATAAATAGAACTTTTTTCTCTGCTTTGTTATGTGTGTATGGCAGTGTTTTAGAATACATTATATAACTTTGTTCTTTGCTATTGAACTGAAATAATACCTAATTTTATTGAATAATGCCACTTAGGCAGTTTATGGTTTACTTACGTAGTAGTGCTTTCGTTTTACTGTGTAACAAATTACCACAAACTTATACTTAAAAGAGCACTCATTTATCAGCTCATAGTAGATCCAGTTGGGTTCTCTGCTGTTTTACAGGACCAAAATTAAAGGTGTCAGTGAGACTGCGCCCTTTTCTGAGGAATCATGCTTTTAAGGATCATTCCAGTTATTAGCAGAACTCACTTTTTTACTGTTGGTATGAGGTTTTACTGTTGATCTGAGGTCCTGGTTTCCAAGCTGGCTGTTGGGCTCTCTGCTTTTAGGAGGCTAGTCAGTACTTCTCAAATTGTCCTATTTTCAGAACCAACAATGGTGTATTTAATTCTTTAAATCTGTCTGACTTTCCCTTGTATTCTCTACCTGAGAAAACTCCTTGCTTTTAAAGGGCTCAGTTGAATGGGTCAGACTCACCTGAATCCTAAATCTGTATCCTAAAATCAACTGACTTGTCTCAGTTACTTGTGTACAATCCCTTCATACCAGTACCTAGATTAGTAATCAGTTAAATAAGTAGAGATTGGGAGTCCTCTTGGGGGCCATCTTTAAAATTCTGTCTACCAGGTGTATGTGTAATCCACAACAAAAACGTTTTTTATAGGTGTAATGTAACGGGCACAGGACTAAGATTGTGAAGCTCTTGGGTTCTGTTTGGCTATTTAAGTA
Organism: Marmota monax; assembly: GCF_021218885.2. Taxonomy (NCBI): domain Eukaryota; kingdom Metazoa; phylum Chordata; class Mammalia; order Rodentia; family Sciuridae; genus Marmota; species Marmota monax. The sequence continues at coordinate 7,750,460 of NW_026693934.1, read as the reverse complement.
GCTCATTCTGGTTTGGGCAGTCTTTAATACCAGGTCCTATGTCTTATTCATTTTCATATCTCCAGTTCCTGGCACAAAGTTTAGTGTATAGCAGAAACTAAGAACATGTTAGTTACATGATGTTAAATTAAGATAATTTTAGTTCTCTGTGTCTTTCCTCATCTTTCTTCAGCATCATCAAAGGCTCCTTACAAATTAAAACAGATAGTCAATACACATGTAAGACTTTGAATACTCTAAAGCAGTACTATAGGAACAATATATAGCATCATCTTTATTTTATAGGTTGAAAGCAGCATCTGATAAATTAAGTAACTTATCAAAGACCTCATGGCCAATAAGCAGAGATAGAACATTGGTTTTCTGATACCAAAGCCACCTTTTTTTTTTTTTTAAATCTTTCACTGAATCTCTTCAAGAACCCTGCGAATTAGTTCAAACTGTGTAAACTTTATACAGATAAGAGTAAACTGAAATAGTTTGACTAGGGTCACCTAGTAAAGCAGCAGAAATTTAAGTCCAGCTCTTCTGCCTTTTAATCATCTATTTTAGACATTTTTAATAGAAGGTTTATACTATAGTACTTATAATTGCAAGGGTTGAAAGCATAGGACAAGAGTAAGCCACAAATTAATTTCCTTTTTGCTTTCTTAGAACTCTTCTAGTCACGTGCATTATCCTGGTATCCATTTATTAGATTTCTCTCATTTTTTTTGGTTCCTATAAGCCTTGACTCTATGGTAGTATAACTTCTTTCCTTTCTTTTAGTATGTAAGTTACAGACTTTTTTTTTTATTTTAACCAGATTAAAGAAGAGAGCAAATAGAAACAGAAAACAGTACCAACATGCAGAAGCCCTCTTAGGCAGCATTAATATATGTGTATGTGTACACATACATAGAATTTTATTCTCTATAAGAAACAAAGTCATTTTTCTTAATTTTGTCCTGATTTTTCTTTTGTTTTATTATTGATTTGGTGATCCAGAGTCAAAATCCTAAGAATATCATGCTCTTGTCTTTGAAGATCTTTGGACTCAAAATAGGAAGAATGATGTACTGCTACTATAGACTCCTATTTCTGTTGACTCTATAAAAAATGGCTTTGTCTGAATGTCAGAATAAAATGGTGGCCATTTTCTTTCTTATGTGACATGTATAAGTCTGAGATTTGAGGATGTTTCATATGTTTTGCGTTTGTTACTAAACTGGCTCCCTGATGTTACTGAGTATAAATGGTAGATGCCTGGACCCTGTGCTGGTCGGGGTTGGGTTTGGAGTGGGAGATAGGAAGGAGGCAGGAAGAAAGTCTATTTTAAAAATCTATCTGATTCTGATGCATAGGTGTTTTGACTGCTTTCCCAAATCAAAGCCTGATATCACAAACTAGAACTAGTTGCCTCAGTGGGTTCTCCAGTTATGTGATTGGTAATCTGTCATGTTAAACATCCATATTGTAAGTCTGCCCTCTTTCTTTCATCTCTGCTTCATTGCTTTACCCCAGACTTGGTGAACAGGATTCTGTCACTAATAAACTGGTGATGTGCTTCATACATTGCCAAAAGGCTCAATAGATGTGTGGTTGGACTCTGACTCTGCATTTGAAACATTCTCTTTAGAAATGTTGGAACTTTTCTGATTTCAGCTACTTAAAACTGCTGAGTTGTTTTGGGAGGTTCCCTGCCCCCAAACTTAGCTATAAAGCAAATATAAAATACTTGAAGAAGTCTATCTTATTTTGCTATAAAATCACCTTGTAAGTTCCACTGAGTTCAATTAACACAGAATCATGGCTCTTTGCTGACTTAAAGAAAAATGCCAACTCACAGAAGGATTTTAGAGAAATTTCTTCAAGTGTGCTTCTGGGAGGAATCAATACTCTTTCTCTGAAACCAATTTTGATTTCCTCATTTTGCATACTTTGTGCACAGTTTTTCTGTGTTTTAGGTTTATGAATTAAGCAAATTTTCTGTCTCAGTATGAAATTTAATACAAATCTTTCTTGTTGTATGTTCAGCGACCACTGCAGTCATTTGGACAGACAGGAAAAAGGTCTAAGGTATAGTAAATATTTTGGTGTGCTGGCATGCCAAGGGCCTTCCTTCATGCTTGATGAATCCTTGTTTTCATATAGCACTACATTCAGTTTAGTTTTTTTTTTTGTTTTTTTTTTTTCATATTTTGTTTGGGGCAGAAAGCTTGTTTTGTTTTATTTGGGGCTTTTTTGTCTTGCCTAGTTGCTTTTGTGCATTGCTTTTTTATCTTGGATGGTTTTTTATCTATAGAGAAATTGCTTTCTCACCATTCTTGGGTTTTGAAGTTGGAATTATTCCCATTCTTGCTATTGCTATAATTTTCCAAACTGCAGTTGTTTGCTTTTTCTCTTAACAAAAGGCTTTAGAGGTGCTTAATGATGTATTTGACTTGTACATTTCATCTATTTTTATACATGGCAAAAACTATAAAGAAATTTAGAAACTCACTCCAGGGGGCTTTTGGATGTGCCCTAGACTTATGAAATGTAGTGTTAATTTTAAATACTTCTCTCTAGTCAAGCTCAAAGTTAAAGCTAGTTCGGAGCCTTGCAGTTTGTGAAGAGTCTCCACCACCTCCTGCAGCAGAGATATCACAGGAGAACCAGGTAAAAACAAAACAAAGCAAAACAAAAATTGTTATTTGAAGACATGGTGGAACTGGAGAAATTTTTCATATGGTTAAGTGTGTGTGCGTGTATTCAATTTGTTTTGTTTTTACTAAGTAAAAAAACCAACATACATAAGAAAGCTGGAAAAACTCTTTGCTTTAGTCTAAGGCTTAAAATAATGATTTCTCTTTTGGTAAAACTTTGGGATCATATAATAACTGGGACTATTAACTTAAAGATAATTACAAAATTTTTGTTGAAATATTATAAAATATTAAATTGTATTTTCAGCAAATATTATTATGATGAAATTTGTCCTTTTACTTTTTAGTTTGAGAAATTTTTATAATATTGATTCTTTGAAAAGAAATTGCCCAGGACTTCAGCTTAATACATTATTTGACTTAAGATGAATGCATGGTAAAGCCAGTTTTCATTTTAAAGTAATTCTTTAATAGTTGTCTCATACTTCTAATTCTTCTATCTGTACTTTAAAAATGTAGAATAATGAGATTTAAGCAAATAATCCAGTTTGCCTGTTACATTCTTTTTAATGCTATGATTTTACCTTTCTATTAATTTCAGCCGTGGATTGATCTTTATCTCATGTTACATTTGGGACATTTGTGCATAAATGTTTTTAGACTTTTCTCACCACTGTTCATCATTGTGATAACGTGGGATGTTAGTGGTTTGTTTTACTTTGTAAAAGGTCTAGCAACCTAAAATGCTCCTGTATCCCAACCATTTCCAAACAATGGAGGCAACTTTGTGGTTATTTAAGAAGCTGTGACTAATTTAAAAAAAAAAAAAAGAAAAAGAAAAAGTCATGCCATTTTGCACATCTTTTTTTAAAAATATATATGTATTTGGTGATTCAAGTAAAAATATACTTTGCCTTTATTCAGATGATGCTCTTAAAAGCATACTATAGATACTAAAGATAGTTGGCACACATTTAGAATATGCACCATACTTTGTTTCTAGGATTTAAAGAAAATAAAATTTTAAAATAAAATCAGTTGTTAATGAAATGTTCTTAAAAATCTTTCTTCTTTGATATTTGTTCAAGTGTCAATATCAGATTCAAAATTCTTTGTAATTTGTTTTTAAATGTAGCTCCTTAGGAGATAGACATATGTTTTAACTTGATAAAATAGATACATATTAGCAATAAAATAGCAGATTTTCTAACAAAAAGCAGAAATATAGTCAGAATATTTTATTAAGTAATATTGTCTGGAGAACATTTTCAAATATATACCTTTAGCTTTTTGCATGGTTGTTAAGTCTGAACAATTAAGATATACTCTGAAAGAAAAAAGAAGAAACTCAGCAAAATGTTTTTTTGAAAAGGAAATTTTGAAAGTTCTTTTATACAAATGAGAGTGAAGAATGCACCTATTCATAATGGAGCAATAAACAGTATAGTGTTCTTTGAAAATTCATTTCTTCTTTCTGTTTACTGTAATTCTATAACATTTCATCCTCATAGTATAATAATCAAAGGAGATTGAGGGCATGAGAAAGATTGGGCATTTGTAAGAGTATTAATGCAGAAAAAGTGGGTAATTTTTGAGAATGGTATCATCATCTTTTCTTATTTTTCAATGTATTTTACCTTATGTGGAAACACATTGAAGGAAAAATATCTTAAGATACTCAATAAATCTGACTAATGAAAATTCATGTGAGAAAAAAATAACAGGGATATATATAATGTATTCTAATGTATACATTGTTGATAATTTTAGTGTTAACAGTTTTAAAAATGGTTTACATCATATGGATAATGAATGAGATGGTTATGTCAGAACTTAGTTACTCCTTAATATAATGTTTCCTTATATTCTCAGACATAATTTTTTCTTTTTAGATGTTAACCTATTATTACTGCCTCTTTGCATAAAAGATATTCCTTTTATAGAACGTTTTTCAAGCATTGAGTTAACCAAATGGCACCAGAATAAGTACTGGAAAATAAACGAAATATGCTACTATCTTATCCTTGATGCTGGAGATACTTTTCAACTAATATGCTTGATATATTTTTGAGGAATTAACTTGGAATAAAACTCATTATAAAAAAGGTTGAGAGGCAATCAAAAGAGAAATGTCACTTATGTCTGATGAGAGATTATGAGAGGGAAGTGACCTCAATAAAGATATCAATGACAGTAAAGAATAAAGGAATTACAGCTTTTTATGATGCTCCAGTTTTCTGTGGTCCGAAAAGTTTATATATAAGGATTTCAGCATTTAAAATATGTCTTGTTTATTTACTAGTGGGGGGAAAAAAAAGGCCAACTGAAGACTAAGTCCTTTCATATTAAGTCTACTAGATTTTTTTAATACCATTCATTTTGATTAAATAATTTAATATCTAGAACGTAAATGTATGGCTTTAGGAGCAGTATTGGAAATGAAATCTGCTAGTCATTGGAAAAGCCTTTGAGTGATTGTCTAAGAGGAGGTAATATGAAATTTTTTTTCCCCATCTGGATTTGTAACAAGAAGCTGCAAGTCAGGAAAACTCCTAAATGTTCTACTTATGAAAAATAGTTCTGAAATTTATTTCCAAATGCCTGCTTTACAATTACAGAAAGATGAAGGAAAATGCCTTAGAAATTAATCACAGTGAAAAATATGACAAACTGGTTGATGAATGCAATAAGTTTTCAAGTGTTTTGGGTAAGCAAAAACAGAGGATAAAGCAAATGTCCATCATCCAGGTGAAGATTGCCAGTACACAGCATTTACACTATATTCTGAGCACAAACTAAGAGGGAATAGATTAAAAGAACAAAAATTAGATGAAAACAGCAAAATGTGTTTGATCAAGATTCTGTAAAGGCTATTGTGGGAGTAGATATATAAGTAAAAAAATTCCACTAGCTGCAAATTTGAAAACCCTGAAATTTATATCCTCTTTGATACTGACTTACTGCTTCTATTGCCACCACCACCATCCAGAAAAGCTAGATAATTGTCTTGATGTTTTTCATCACAAAAGAACAACACTATAACTTAGTCTAAAAATACACTGAACTTTTTTTAATATTAATTTTTAGTACATATTTTAACTTAGTACTCAATAGACTAAACTTTTATCTTTAGTACAAATGGTCTGGAATAGATCCTAGCTTTCTTTATAACATTGCCCAAATAAAGAAAGCTCAACATGATTTTTACCCTTTTCAGGCTGTATGAATTAATTTCCAGTAATTCCATTGGGTTCTGTGTTGCATCGAATGAGATTGTTTTAAAATAAAATACAAAGTGTTCCATTTTGGTTTTATAGAATGTGGTTTTCTTTACAGTTCAGCATTATATATCTTGAAGGAACTCAATCTTCTTTGAAATATTTCTAAAACAACTTTGTGGTAATTGAAAGAAGCACAGTGATATATAAATATTAAATAGGAAATAATCATTTTAAGTTATATGTCATTGATTTTGGAAATTTTGTATTTTTGTTTGTGGTGGGAGAATGAAGGAAATGTGTGCTTTTACTCTGAAACCTAAGGTTTATTGACTCAACACTCATGCATTTCCATTGTCATGACTGATGATAATTACCATGCTTTTGCTTGGCATGAAAAAATAGGTTAAGGTAACCTTAGTTCTGACCTTCCAGGGGCTTACAAGTAAAAACAGATACACTTAATAGGAAATGTTTGTTTTGTCCAAAATAATTTCTAAGATGTCTTCCAATTGATAGAGTCCAATGAAAACATTATTTTAGCATTTTTCTCAAGATATTGATAAAAGTAATAAATATTTTTTAGTTATTTTCTAGTGTGAAATTTTCAGTTGGGCAAAATTAAAATTTTTTTCCTTCCTCTACAATTGTGTGTTGCTCAGGAAATATAACCTTGTGGTATTATATGAATTGCTTTATATTTTCATTGGATAACTGATTTTGCCTTCCAACAGGAAAAAATTCAGATCCAGTTATCACAGTCATTTGAAAAAGAGGAGAAGCCCTTGAAAGATGAAGCAGAAAAAGAAAAGGCCAGTGATAAGTTGCCCAGAAAAATGTTATCAAGAGGTTTGCAATTTTTTAACATAATTTTAGTTTCACTCTCAATAATTTCATCCTTTATCCCTCAATAATTATATATAATAAAACTGTATTAAAAACAACTCAGAGCAGCCCAGGTATGGTGACAAACACCTGAAACCCCAGCAATTCAGGAGTCTGAAGCAAGAGGATCTTAAGTTTGAAGCCAGCCTTAGCATCTTTGCAAAACCCTGTTTCAGTATAAAAAATGAGAAGTACTGGGCCCTTTGTCATAGTGAGAAAGGGCCCTGGATTTAGTCTCCAGTATAAAATTAAAAAAAAAAAAAAAAAAAAGAAAAGGGGGTGGGCAGACTGGAGAGAGACCCTGTAGTATTTATTTATCTGGTCTAACATACTTCTGCACATCAGTTAGATGCTTTGGCCAAAAATGGCAGGCAGCACATACTCATCACTAAGGAAGATACTCAACTTGATCTTGCTTGTCTGTCTTTCATACTGAAATACTGAAATCATTATAATTTGTATGGTATGTTAAACTGGATGTGATGGTGCACACCTGTAATGCCAGTAGCTCCAGAAGCTGAGGAAGGAGGAATGCAAGTTCAAAGCCATCCTCAGCAACTTAGTGAGACTTTAGCAACTTATTTTACACACACACACATACACACACACACACACACATACACACATATATATTTATACATATACATATATGTATATACTTCATTAATTTCCTTATGATATAAAGAACTGATGCCATGATATTTAGTGCCCCATAAGACTATTCTTGGAAACCCAGAATGTTTATCTTTCATAAAAAGTTTTGAAAGTCTTCACCATCATTTCAGTTATGTTCATGAGTATTATAAACTGCATAAGGATATTATATTTTAAAGGAAAGAAACATGACTTTAAAAAATATTTTGAAAGCAAGCCTTTGCTAGTAGACATGAAAGAATTCTAAATACGTAAAATTATTCTTGGAGAACTAAAATTCTTATCTACTTCAAAATTACTGTCTCCATTTACTTTCATAAGTGAGGTGAACTTTTAATTTGATACAAATATGGTTAATTATCTAAATCATTTGAATTTTTTACCTAAGGAAGTATTTTTTAATATGAGGGTGTGGTGAGTATGTAAGAGAATCTTAAAAGAATTCAGAGTAAATTATTCTGACATGTGTGAGAGGTTCATTTTTTTTAAGAATATGCATGTCCATGTAGTTATATAAACCTATGTCATGCACATTATACAAGAGTAGAAAAATTGTAATCATTTGAGTTGATAAATTTCTTTTCCTACTTTGTCAATTTTTTTTTTTAAATGTGGGGCATCTCGTTTAAAGTATACATCAGATGTAAAAGGGAAAAGGATTTGTTTTCAAACAACTTTATACTGGATTTTTGTGTTGTTGTTTTTTAGATTCCAGTCAAGAATACACTGATTCAACTGGCATAGATCTACATGAATTTTTAGTAAATACATTAAAAAACAATCCCAGGTAAAAATTATATTTATAAGGTTTACATTGCTTCTAGAGTACAATAATTTTGCTATATATTTTCATTATTGAGTTAGAGTATTAAAGTAAGATAGCAGATATTTGAAGTACCCCAAAGGCATTTTAGTTTTTTAGGGCTCAGATGTTGTTGGTCTACTGTATGCACATGTATAAATATTTTTTTGCATTATGCATGTTATCATGATGTAAAAATTCATAACTTTTAGGTATTTGAGGAAATACAAAATCACCAAGATAGGCTCTGATGTGAAATTGAGAGATGGTATTAGTCATTAGAAAAAAAGAAAAATATATGGCTTCTCATAGTGCACCCAACCAAATTAAGAATTCATTGTATTCATTTATAATGAGATCTTAAAGGTAATTAAATGCAGAATTTTTGTTCTTTATTGCTGAGTTGGCAAACATTTACTTCCAAAGCTTTTTTTTAAAAAAAAAACTCCAATTTACCCCCAAAGCTTTTTTTTTTTAACAAATGCAAAAGTTTTTTAAGTTGGCTGCACAGATTTTTAAATGTACAATTTAATGGTTTTCAGTATATTCACAGATATGCACAAGTATCACAGTTTTAGAACTTTTTCATCACCCTGAAAAGAACCCAGTAACCTCTAACTATCCCTATGCTAATAGTAATAATGAAATTATTATTTTATTATAATCTAATCTGTTTTTTGTTCCTATAGATTTCCGATTTGGACATCTCTTTGAATGAAATTATATAACATGTTTTTTAATGACTGACTTTAATTCACTTAATAAGGTTTTCAAGATTCATCCATGTTGTAGCATGCATTAGTACTTTATTTTTCTTTGCCTTTTTTTTAGTATATAAAAGTTAACAACTCGTGATGTCTAATGAACAATGAAAAAATTGTTTTTACTAATATCAGTGTGGGTTTAGGAAGTTGAAGCTAATATTAAGTTTTGTGAAAAATAAAGTTTACTTAATAAATGGCTTATTTTCTCAATGAAGCAAATGGCTAATTGCCAGTTATAAATGTCCCACAATTAGTGGTAAGTACAGCAAATTTTCACTAAAGTTTTCAGAATGAAATATTGCCTGGTAATTTCTAGATTTGTTTTTATTGATATGAAAATTTAGTCAATTTTTAATCCAGGCATGGTGGCACATGCCTGTAATCCCAGGAAGTCAAGAATTTGGAGCGGGAGGATTGCAAGCTCAAGGCTAGCCTAGGCAACTTAGCAAGACCCCCAACTCAAAACAATTTTTCCTTTCTGGATCATTTGCATTTTGAAATTTTTCTTCATATCACTAAATCTTCTTTATTTTGTTATTAGCCCAATAAATAAACTCAATTTTAACTGTTAAATAATGAGTTATCTGGAATTTCTGTTTGCAAGAAATATTTTCAGTGGCCTAAGTACAATCGTTACTGAATTAGAACCTATATACCTGAAGAACACTTTGACAGAGATTATACTACTAATTTTATTCCTGTTTTTGAATTTTATAGCCATGTTGTGTAGGTTTTATATGTACTTCTTTTATTGGAGGTAATATTTAAATTATTTCTTACTTTTTGCAGAGATTTGACCCAGGGCATATAAAATAGTGAATTACAAGGTGTTCAGATAGAAGCTTTATTGTTTTCTGCTTTTTTAATTTGCTACTGGTCCACCAGCTATACATACTTTCTCCAAAGTTAGTTCTGGTACAATGACTTGAAAACTGAAAACTAACAGATTGTTGCCTTTTTGTGTTAGCTTTAAATACTAGTTTATTAATCAGTTTAATTGAAATAAATGTGTTTACTGTGTCTTAAACAATTAATATGTATTTGTTCCTTTTAAAGCTTATACAGTAGCAATTTCAGTAAGTACGTCTACCTTTAGATGGTTTTGATTCACCTGCCAAACATTAATATGCCTTAAGAAAAGCAACTGTGTATCCATTAGTTCTAGTCCTATATATAATACTCCTACAAAGAATTATTAACTTTTAACTTATGTCAATAACCAAAAGAGACCTAACCTTGATAGTAGATTTGAAAATTTGGAATTGTGAACTAAGCACTGTGAATAAAAGGTAGAAGGTGTAAAACTTAGAACCTTAGCTGAGTTATCACTCGTATTTGCCTAGCAAGTCCTACTAAAAGCAGGGGATTTTTATTTAAATAGTATGCAGCCCAGATAATAATAGAAAATCCTCTGCAATTCATATATCTAAATTTTAAGGGGGAAAGTCCTGTTGTGTCAAGAGCACAATTTTTATATTTTATTTTCTTTCATAGAGACATTAGAATTTTTTTTTTCCCAATGGAACTCTGAGTTGCCTGCTTCAGATGCTTTTTTAAAAAAATAAGAGTGTATAAGCCAAGTGCATGCCTGTAATCCCAGCAACTCAAAAGGCTGAGGCAAGAGAGGATCACAAGTTCAAGACCAGCTTTAGCAACTTAGTGAGACACTGTCTCAAAATAAAAAATAAAAGGGGCTGGGATGTGGCTCAGTGGTAAAGCATCCTGGGTTTAACCCCTAGTACCAAAAATAAACAAATAGTATAAAATATATCAAAAAAATTACTGAAAATTGTATGATCTCAAAATAAATTGACCCTAAAAGCTGAGATAAAAAGAGATCTTTTAGGGGTGGGGTTGTAGCTCAGTGGTAGAGCGCTTGCCTCATACATGTGAGGCCCTGGGTTTGATCTTCATCACTACATAAAAATAAATAAAAATAAAGATATTTTAATAAAAGGTCTTAAGCTAAGCAAATACATTCTTTGGGGGAAACATTTATGAAATAGAAATCCCCATCCTTCCCCAAAAATTTAAGGAGGGATATTTAAAGACCTTCTGGATAAAATAATTTCATTAATTTATTCCATGCAAAAAATATATTTGGTGGTTTTTTAATATACATATAATACAAATAACTAACAATACTGATGAAATAAGATAATAATTGTGATAAATGCTATTGAAAAAAGAAATGAATTTAAGAAAAGCATATTAAGAGAATATTTTAGGCAAAGAGAACAGCATATTCAAGGAACAGAGATAAGCAAGAATACGAATAGTTTAATTGAGTTAGGTCAGGCAGTGAGGCTGGAGAGATTGATGAAGACCAGTTTATGCCTGTTCTTGTAGGCCATGTTACAGAAGTTCAGTTCTAAGAGCAGTGGGAAACCCATAGCAGATTTAAGCAAGGGAATACATGGTCACGTATATATATTCTTAAAAGATCATTATCCAAAAGAAAATGTGGTATATATGCACAGTGGAATATTTTTCAGCCTTAAAGAAGAATGAAATTATGGCATTTGCAGGTAAATGGATGGAACTGAAGAATATCATGCTAAGCAAAATAAGCCAATCCCAAAAAAACAGAAGCTGAATGTTTTTTCTAATGTGTGGATGCTAATTCATAATAAGGGGCAGGGGAAGAGGGTTAGGGAAGAATAGAGGTACTTTGGATTAGGCAGAGGGGAGTAAAAGGAGGGGAGAGAGAGTATTAGGGTGGAAAGGATAGAAGAATCAATCGGACATTATTACCCAATGTACATATATGATTACATGACTAGTGTGATTCTACATCATGTACAACCAGAAAAATGAGAAGTTATACTCTATTTATGTATGATGTGTCAAAAGACATTCTACCATTGTATATTACTAATTAGAACAAATTTTTTAAAAAAGATTATCCAGCTGGGCACAGTGGCGCATGCCTGCAGCTTAGAGGCTAGGCTGGAGGATCACAAATTAAAGCCAGCCACAGCAACTTAACAAGGCCCTAAGTAACTCAACAAGATCCTGTCTTCAAAAAAAGTAAAATAAAAAGGGCTGGAGATGTTGCTCAGTGGCTAAGCACCCCTGTATTCAATCCCTGGTACAACCCCCAAAAAATCTATATAATACATCATATATATTATATATTATTATCCATGCTTCATAAAGAATAGATTGGGGGAAAAAATACGGAAATATACAGGGAAAGAGTATTTACTGCCATTATAATAATCAAGGCAGAGATCCAATGGAAAAAATAAAAGGCAGACAAAATTTTTAGCAGACATTAACAGAGTAGGAGAATTAGAAAAAGAATGGTACAGGCCTGAAATTCTTATGCTTCTAATATGACACACTGGGTATGAGGTGGTACTAAGATAGAGAGTTTGAAAGAATCAGGTCTGAGGGCAAAATTGAATGTTGCTAGAATTTGTGTTAAAATGTAATTTTCTTCTCAGCTTTTGGGTTTGAAATCACCAGGTAGACATAGTTTTCTCTTGACTTTTTAAACTAGTGAAAAATGTGACTAAATATTTGTTGAATATATGAACTTTCTGTGGAGTTCAGCATGTTAGTTTTATGAAACTTGTTTTGCAGTATACAGAGAGAATCAAACTCATGATTGATGTATAGACTTTCAGGTGACCTAATCCAGATCTGTTAACTCCTGTATTAAAATTTGAAAAGATTCTCCTATATACTGTTTATTTTAGAGAGCCATTAACCCTTTGATCTCAGTTTCTTTTTTTAGTTTTCTGTGGACACAACATCTTTATTTTTTATGTGGTGCTGAGGATCAAACCCAGCGCCCTGCGCATGCCAAGCAAGCGCGCTGCCACTTGAACCACATCCCCAGCCCATCATTTTCTTAATTCTTATTCTTAAAATTTGGAAGACAGAACTGAATGATTTGCTTCTACCCTTAAGGTTATGTTAGGTTGGCGGGAGAGGGGTTGTTTTGTTTTGTTTTTCCACATGCACATGAAATTTCCAGAGAGCATAGAAAAACTAAAGCAATGTTCTTGTTTTGTGCACCTTTGTGAAGTGGTACCATTAATTTGTTACAGCCTTACTGTACTAAATAGGACCCTGGAGTGCTAATTTGTTGTATATGTTGGACATCTTTGGTTTCACTTTGGTATTTCTGGGAATAGTTCTCAAAGCCTTAAAAGTACACAATAGCAATTTACAGAATGATTGAAAAGTCCTTCTTTTCTGTGATAGTTAGTAATGTAGTTTATACTTCTCTGCTATAGCGATATCTGCATACTAGCATTATATTCCCTTAGGAGTATTCCTGTTATTAGCAATACAGGTTCTTCAGAGTACTGTTTCTATGGAGTTCAGCATGGTAACAAAGCCATGAGCTTAAGTAAAGATGGCTGTTTTCCTGCTAACTCTCAGCTTTATTGAGTGAGGAAGAAAAACTAATCTACTCCATATATTTTAAGAGCAAACTATAGCATAATGATACTTAGCAGAACAGAATGCATTTAAGAATGGCCACGTTTGGTAATTGTTAAAGTTGTGTGTATATTACACACTCTCTCCACAGGTGTGCATTTGTGTGTGAAAAATTCCATAATGAAAATTTAAACAGAAAAAAATCATTTTTCAGTATCTTAAAACATTTGTTAGAAAGCATGTAAATATTTTCACATCAAGCTTATGATAGTTCTAAGTGTATAAAGGGGAAAATAGCTATGAAAATTCATAACCTGTTGGCATTTATGATTAAGCTTTTACATACAAAAGTCTTCATACTTTGTTTCAGGGACAGAATGATGCTGCTGAAATTGGAACAAGAAATTTTAGATTTCATTGGTAATAATGAGTAAGTCCTGACATTTAACAAGAAAAAAATTATCATCACAGTTCTTCTTGACTTACTAAATTGGTTTTTCTTCTACTTCTAGGTCTCCACGTAAAAAATTCCCCCCAATGACATCTTACCATAGGATGCTATTACACAGAGTAGCCGCTTACTTTGGATTAGACCACAATGTTGATCAGAGTGGGAAGTCTGTCATAGTAAACAAAACTAGCAATACAAGAATGTAAGTGTCAAGAGATGTAGGTACATGTTATATGTCTATGTACTAATACTTACCTTCCCACAGCATCTTTCATCTCAGGGTTTCCACATGTTTTAGCAATCTAAATAAATGTCATGATAACCGTATGTGATATTACCTACAAATACATTTAGCTCACTAGGAAAAAATGGACCCACCTGGACTGAAATAAGAAAGATGAGTCCGGGACACATGTTTTGAATAATTAACTCAGAATATAATATCAGCCATGTTTGTTAGCTACTCTCTATTAAAGATTTTTTTAATTTACATAATTTAAATAGCCATGGCCAGCCTCAGGCAAATTAGTTTTAGTTTTTGTTTTTAATGAGCAGAATTTGTCTTTACGGTTTTTTTTTTTTTTTTTTTACAAATTTTCACATTTAATTTATCTCCTATCTATCACTTTACTACCCTTTCCAAAAGCCCATTTTTGCTCCTTTCCTCTAGCAGACCTCAAGAAATTGTGACTATTGGTTAATATAGCATCATCCATATTGCTACATTCCCTTCCTGGGCTATGTATGTAAAACTTGCTGAGGAAATTTTTTAAATGGTTAGGAGGAGCTTTTGTTTTATAGTATTGGTAAAGTAGATAATCAATGCTGATATTGCAAGTAGAAGGCCCCATGCAGAGACATTCAAGTTATTACATGTACATAGCACCTATTCTATTTGTAAGTCTTATCCTAAAGCAGTTTGTTAAGTTCATCTTAAATTTGGTATCTGCCTTTCAAAAGGATTTTATTTCTTAATTTCATATGTGGCAGCATGGGACAATAGTAATAAACAGCAGTTGACTTCAGATGCTATAAATAATATTCTTTAATCCATTATTTTTCTACCTTTCCTGAAATCGGACTTTTCTCAAAGTCTTGTGTTTGAACCATGTAGTTTGCACATTTAAATTTAAATCATCTTTGTCCCTTCTGCTATAAAGACCTTTATCTTTATAGCTACCATATTGCTTACTGGAACTAAATTGGTTTTCTTCCATTTCAAATAGTCTTTTGTCAACTAAATAGATACATTTGGTATTTTTAAAACAATCATTCCTACAAGTAAAATTAATAAACATAGTTGTCTTGGGTGAAAGGCCCTCTCTTTAGGGATTATTTAAAAAATGTGGATCTGATTTAATTTTCATCTGTTGACTCCTTGCTCTTAAAATATTGTTATCAGTTAGTCTTTTTCCAATTAGTTATATAATGGCTAAACTAGGATATTAATCATTAAGATATGAGCTGAACTAAAAGTGAACAAAATTTTTAACTTAACCAAATTCATTTAACCAATACCTTTCAACATTACTCAGAGCTGCTGGATTCCTAAGCACATGTACATTAGCAGGCATTTTGACTAACATTTTGACTGATGACTCTAAGGTTTTCAATACAGTGTAACCTCAGTTATTTGAATTATATGAATTATGTCAGAAAGCTTTAGGGTTCTCTTTATCATGGTAATTAGTAGTTTAGCTAAGCAGAGCTAATTATGATGTGCTTAAAGAAGTCTGGGTTGATAACATAATTACTACTAAACATTTCGGATCATTGAAGTTACACTGTATTTTTGTTTTATATCTTCTGGGATATGAAGAAGGTTGTAAATCGGAAAACCTTAGAGATCTGCTCCACATTGAATAAAAACAAACTTACCTTTTCCTCATAGGGAGATTACCCGCTCCAGCCTTGAACCAGTGGTGTTGTGGATGTCAACAACCCGGTGTCCACTGGGGTGTCTCAATGGAGCGGGAAGTTGGCGATTGCAGGGCAGTAAATTCAGGCATCTATAAAACAAAGAGGTAAGACAGTCTTAAGGTTAGCGGAAATGCCTGCCAATGTTATTTGGTGTGGGGAATCCAGCTGCTCTTAGAAAAGTTGCCAGGCCCTTGGTTAAACCTTAGAGTTCACTTTGGAATAACAATCTTTCACTCAACTACAATCTCCTTGAGTAAGAAAATGTGAGTTTGAACAACTACTAAAATAGATGTCATTAGTAAATGAGGCAATCGTATGACAAAAACAAGATACTGCCATTGTCAGAACCAAATAGATAATCTTCCAAATCCCAAAGGAAAGCATTCTTCCCATAATTTTGATTACAAAGCTGTTTGTATTCCTTTTTACTTTTTATATAGCTTTATGCAGATATCTACTCCATTTCACACATCTAAATCTGTTTTATAATAGAGATTTCTTTTGCTTGTTTAAATTATTCTCATTTTTAAATCTTCTACATAATTTACAGGAGTCGGTACTTTATTAAAAATTCACATTACAACAAATATTCAGCAGTGTTATTTGGGTCCTATATATAATGAAATGTTAGTTTCTGAAAATGGGCGATTTGGGATTATGATTAGGAATTTTCTAGGAGTATTCACATACTTATGTACCCTTATAATAAACATGTGTACATATACAGATATATATTTATTTATATCTGTATATATTTATATATATTTGAACCTGATTTTAAAAACTAATAAGATTCATTAAGATTTTGTGACTATTAGATCTGTTTTTCTATATCATATATTTTAAAAGAAAAATTCACTGTTAGAATAGAATGACATTAAGTCCCAGAATTTTATTGAATTAATATTTGAAGCTGGGCATATATTTGGGGAGATGAATTTCATAATTATATTTTCCAAGGGCTAGAACCATATGTCTGTCTTCTAGTTTCAGTGGAATTTACAACCTTTCTAGTCTGAAAAGACTAATCTGCTATAAAATGTATTGCTAGGACTTCATATTCATTATTTTAGGTTGCAATGTTCACCTCCAAAAAAGAACTTATCTTTTCTAGCCTGTTAATGTAAAACAAAACCATGCCCTGCTATAATATAGAATTTTTGGTTCCAGGCACTCAGGCCCATAATCCCAGAAGCTTTGAGGGGTGAGGCAGGAGGATCACAAGTTCAAAGCCAGCCTCAGCAACTTAGTGAGGCCCTAAGCAACTTAGAAAGATTCTGTCTCAAAACATTTTTAAAAAGGGTTGAGGATGTAACTCGGTGGTTAAGCACCCCTGGGTTCAATCCCTAGTTACCTATACACACACACACACACACACACACTGGGTTCAATCCCTAGTTACCCATACACAAACACACACACACACTCAGGAATTTTTAGTAACTTGGGTACATTTTGAAATAGTCTCTTAAGTTTCTAACTAATTCAACCCAAAATATTTGATTACTTCCAGTTATATAACAGAAGACTAGGCAATATAGGAATGTAATATATACGCTATAGTGCTATATGTTTTTACATGTACCACATTTTCTTATATATTTAGAGGTGGCAAAGGAGAGAAGATATGTAGGCTTTTTGTCAGACTATTCTGGACTCCAACTATAGCTCAGTCATGTACTTGTCCTTCGACCTTGAATGTTGGCTTAAGCTATTTGAACCTCAATTTTCTCAATAATATTTATAAAAATAACAAACTTCCCCTGAGTGTTTACCATGTTAAATGTTGTTCCTCTATTAATTCATTTCATCTTTAGAACAACTCTGATGATAACCAGGTAACCTAGAGCAAACATGGCATTTTTATACATGCAAGACCTATTATACCAGTAGTTCTTCCCTTCTTATAGATGAGGAAACTGGGAAATAGGTTAAGTAACTTGTGCAAGACCTAAAGCCACTTCCATGACTAAAGCTTGATATTTGAACCTGTAACATGGGATAGTTAGTGTTTTCTTGTGAGATAATTATGAGGAAAAGTGAGATAAATATCTATTAACGGCACTAATAAGTAACATTACTTTTCATTAAATGTTGTTTGATTTTTCTGTAAATACTGTGCATTATCTTTTTTGTTCCTTTGTTTTGTTTTGTTTTTTTAGACCTGATCAGAAATTTAATGAACATATTAAGGATGATAGAGGTGACGACTTTCAGAAACGATATATCCTTAAGAGAGACAACTCTAGTTTTGACAAAGATGATAACCAGGTAACCTAGAGCAAACATGGCATTTTTATACATGCAAGACCTATTATACCAGTAGTTCATTGTTTTAGTCAGCTTTTTCACTGCTGTGACTAAAGGACCCAACCAGCACAATTGTAGAGGAAAAAAGGCTTTTTTAAGAGCTTCACAGTTTTATTTTCAGCTCACAGTCTTAGTCCAGAGGCAGCCGGCTCCATTCCTCCTTGCATGGTGGAAGAGTGTGGTAGAGGAAAGCAGTTCACATGGTGATCAGAAAGCAGAGAGAGTCTCTACTTGTCAGATACAAATATATACCCCAAAGCCACACCCTAATTCCCACCTCTTCCAGCAACACCCTCCCATGTCAATTACTACTCAGTTAATCCCTATTGGGGGATTAATTCACTAATTGGGTTAAGACTCTTATAATCCAATCATTTCTCCTCTGAACTGTGAGCTTTGGGGGAACACCACATCTAAACCACAACATTCATTTTCCCAAGAATTAATTGTTCTCTTTTCTTTAGATGAGAATACGTTTGAGAGATGACAGAAGAAGCAAATCTATAGAAGAAAGAGAAGAAGAATATCAGAAAGCTCGAGACCGAATATTTTCCCAAGATGTATGTACCAATATTTAGGACTTTATGTTAGAATACATTCTAATTGCATTGTAGGGTCTCAATTTCTCTTTAATCTATTGATTATGTTTATTATTTTACACATTAGGTCACCTTTTAGAAATATTGACACATTTTGTTTATGTTAATAATTTAATAGTTTACAGAATACTACATTGCAGCACTATTGTAAAATTTCAGAAAAGGTAGAAGCAAATGACAGGAGTTACTGAGACTGTTGGACTTAGTATATGCTTGTAGTTTTTTTCTCCAGACTTCTGACAAAACTTTGGTAACTGTCTACGAGTCATATGTTATAAATCCTATTGATTGTAGTAGACTTGCTTTGATAAATAACTTATTATTTCTTTTAAAATATTCTAATTAATTTTTTATTAATAATCATTTTAACTTTATAAATGATTATAAATGACTAATTATTTTATACATATTTGTCAGAAGAGAATTGATTTGTTTTGTTTTTGTTTTTTGTGGTGCTGAGGATTGAACCCAGGGCCTTGTACATGCTATGCGAGTGAGTACTCTACCACTGAGCTACATCCCCAGCCGGAGAATCAATTTGTTTTTACCAGCATTTGCTAAGCACCTCTTCTTTGCAGTACTCAATACTCTTCAAGGAATATATATAAATGTATGAAACATGTGCTAACACTGCTACATACAGAAATTTTCTGTGTCTTAAAAGAAAAAGATGAAATAACATTAAAATTCAGACCATTCGTTAAAAGAATTTATAAATTTAACAAATCTCATTGATTACTTACTTAGTAAGTACTATGCTGGGCACTGAAGAACATATCCATTGTCAGTTTATAATAATTTATCCCAAAACAACCCTGTGTGATCAATACTGTCAATGTTTTTATGCTATACATAGAGAAACTCAGATACCAAAAGGCAAAGCAAAATAGCCAGAATTCACACAGCTAGAAAATAGCAGAGTTGGGATTTCAGTCTCGGTCTGCTGAATGCAGAACCTACATTAGATATACTTTTCTCTCACTAGTTTGTAAGATAAATGAGGTCTGCCCCAATAAGGAGTTAAATAATAACAATATGGTATGTGGTTTGTATAGAGATATGAAGGTAAAATAGGGGACATAGCCATGAAGTACTGCAAACTATGGGACAAGGTGTAGAAGAACCACAAACCAGAATTTGGTAGGGAGTGACAGAATTATCTTCTGAGAGGAGATCTACAGGAGTAAAGAGTTAAAAGTATATGGTTAGTATATGCATAGGCCCAGAGGTAAGGGGGAACTTGTCATATAAAGAACTGGAAGAATCAGTGACAGTGTTATAGCCAGGCTGGCATAGGAAGTATAGAAAGTTTAGGTCAGAGAAAACAGGAACCAGGTGACTTGAGCCCTGGAAGTTTGTTAAAGTATCTGGACTTCAGGTGGTGGTGGTCGTGGTGGTGGTGGTGGTTGTGTGTGTGTCTGAAAACTTTTTCTATGAAGGACCATATAATAAATATTTTAGGCTTTTTGAACCATATAACTTTTCTCACATCACATCTACTCAAATCTGACTTTTAGTGAGACAGTACATAAATAAGTAGTCATGTTCCAATAAAACTTCATTACAGGACTGGGGTTGTGACTCAGTGGTAGAGTGCTCACTTAGCATCTGTAAGGCCCTGGGTTCAATCCTCAGCACCACATAAAGATAAATGAATAAAGGTATTGTGTCCATCTGTAACTAAAAAAAAAAATTAAATAAAAATTTTTATTAACAGAAATAAGTGGCTGGCTATAGTTTGTTGACTCCTCTGCTAAAGCAGGGATCCATGAAGGGTAGAAGTATAATCACAATGACCTTTGATAGAAATCGCCCTGGCTTCTCTTGTATAAACTGAATGAAAAAGGCAAAAATTGGTAGCTAGAAAACTGTACAGAAGACTGTTTTAATAAAACAAACAAAAGTGATTGTTGCCTGACTTCAGTTAATAGCACCAAAGGAATTTGACTATAAACTCCATAAAAGCATAGCTGTTTGTTCACTCTGTTAATCAAATATTTATTAAGGGAATGAAGCAGAATCAGTAAACTGGTATATATTTTGAATATATGATAACAAAAATGCATTCACTTGTTTGGAAGAGAATATTTGAATTTCAAATTAATTTGAACCATACAACCAGTGGCATCAAGATACATAGCTATTAAAAGTAAGCACAGTAGTTGGGGCTGGGGTTGTGGCTCAGTGGTAGAGCATGTGCAAGGCCCTGGGTTCAATCCTCAGCACCACATAAAATTAAATAGATGAATAAAATAAAGGTATAGTGTTCAGCTATTAAAAAAAAAAAAAAAGCATAATAGCTGAACACACCTATAACCCCAGTGACTCAGGAGGCTGAGGCAAGAGAATTGCAAGTTCAACACCAGCCTCAACAATGTAGCAAGGCTGTAAACAATTTAGTGAGACCAGCTCAAAATAAAAAATGAGGAGGGCTGGGGATTTAGCTCAATGGCAAAGTGTCTCTAGTACAAAATAAAAATAAGCATAGTATCTCCAAGCTACAAAAAATTCCATTATAATTTATATGTGTATCCTTATTCTTATCACCAATTTGGAGGTTTTTGGGGGGTGGGGATACTTTTTAAATATTATTGCATGTGAATTTTGTTGTCATCATTGGTTTACAAGTGGCATTATGTATTTGACTAAAGCTCAACTTTTTATCTCTCTCCTTTCTTTCTAGTCCCTATGTTCCCAAGAGAATTACATTATTGACAAAAGGTAAGAGAATTTTTGACATCTATTTTGGTTAATATCTGACTGATGTTAATAAAAATTAAAATGTCTTATTCAAATGCCAACAGAATCCAAGACGAGGATGCTAGTAGTACCCAGCAGAGGCGCCAGATATTTAGGTATTGGAAGCATGTTTTCAATGCAGTATTGAAAAATTAAAGCATTTTTTCTTTATTCTTTCTTTTCTTTCCCCTATTAGCTTTTCAAAGTTTTATTTCTAAATTACAGAGTTAATAAAGATGCTTCAGGGAGATCAACCAATAGCCATCAAAGCAGCACTGAGAATGAGTTGAAATACTCAGAACCACGGCCCTGGAGCAGCACAGATTCAGATAGTTCCCTGCGAAATTTGAAGCCTGCTGTAACCAAAGCCAGCAGCTTTAGTGGAATCTCAGTCCTGACAA
This sequence comes from Marmota monax, assembly GCF_021218885.2. Classification (NCBI taxonomy): domain Eukaryota; kingdom Metazoa; phylum Chordata; class Mammalia; order Rodentia; family Sciuridae; genus Marmota; species Marmota monax. The sequence goes on along the minus strand of NW_026693934.1, from coordinate 7,728,695 downwards.
GAGGTGATAGTTCTGGAAGCAGCAAAAGCATAGGCAGGCTTTCTAAAACAGGTATAAATATCTGCTTAATCCTATCTAATCAAAATATTAGTTTCCTGATGTTGTCTTAACTTTTTATTATGTGGCTTTGATTATCTAAAATGTAAAATTGCTACCTGTAGTGCACTAACATTATAATTCATTTTTAGAGATAGTTTACAAATTTCAATCAAAATAAAAATTTTTGTTTGTTGTGACAAAATTAGGTAGGTTTGATGGCACACCTCTTGGTGCCCAGAGGTAATTGAAAATTCTTCATTGCTTATTTCTTTTTGGAAAGCATGATTTCTTATTTTCAATTATTTAATATTGGGTTTTCAGCTAATACTGTCAGGTATTGATTGATATTTTTCATGAAGTCCTATATTTCCCTTTCCAAAATGAATAAAATTGTTAGAAGTTTTTAAGAAATTTAAAAACCAAGGAAAAATAGTATGATGTAACTGTTATCAATGGCTGGAAATTTTAATAGTCTCATTCTCTTAACTGTTTTGTGTTTAGAATACATTGATATATAACTTTTTCTTTTTACATTTTTACTAGTCGGCTTCAATACAAAAGAAGCTTATGTATCCTTTTAGGACCCTTGTAGATATTTATCCCCCCCAGCCCCCGTCCCCAATAAACAGGAAGTTCAGAAATGGCTGTTTCTCCCTGGATTTGGGGGGTTAGTATAGATACCTAGCATTATGCAGGCAAGATTTGAAGGGTTCATTTCAGGATAACCAAATTTTTAAATACCTGACTATAGCCAGTGCTTTAAATGTTTAAGACTTGTGAATTTCAATTTCCACCTTTTTAACTTAAAATATGGATATATTAAAAATATCTTAGTGGCTATGATGTCTTGCTAAAGATAGGCAAATATTATGAATATGAAAAAATCAGCATATGTACCAAATATGCATTTATTTTAAAATGGCCACTTCATGGTTATAATTCTAAAAAAGAACTATTACTGCATTATGAGAAAGTCATTTAGAAAAAGTGCCAAATTAAAACATTTTGAGAACATGTAGTATAAACAGTCTATGTTATCTTCAAAGGTGAAAATAAATATTACTTAATCCTTTAATAGGGAAAATGATTTTTTTAATTCCTAGGATAAATTGATGGAGTTCTTGTCAAGAGCCATTTTGAAACAAAATAGAAACTGTCTTTCCTAAGGCAGTCTATATGGTTCATCATAGTGGTTTATTTCATTTCATTAATGACTCTCCAACTCACTAGGTGCAGTGGCACATGCCTGTAATCCCAGCAACTCAAGAGGCTGATATATAGGAGTATCTAAAGTTTGAGGCCAGCCTCAGCAATTTAGCAAAACCCTGTCTCTAAAATAAAAAAGATTAGTGATATAGCTCAATGGTAATGTGCCCCAAGTTCAGTCCCTAATGCCAAAAAAAAAAAAAAGACTGTCTATCCCAAAGTCAACTTTCATTTTCAAAACCTAATCTAACTATATGCATTGTTCATATATTTTCCATTCTTTCATTGTCTCATTGTCCACCGTTAGCCATTATGCTAGAAGTCAATGCCATTTTCCATCTCTGTGGTAGAGAATTACATAGATTGCAAGCATAAAAGCAGTCAGGTTCAGTTATCAAATTAGTTTATTAATTTAGTGAGAAATAAATTTTAAGCTGATGCTAAATGTAAGTACTTGGAATATATTTGGTGCTATCTCTGTCCCTTGATAAGAAAATTGAAAGTTGAGTTTACATTATAGAAATGCTATGATTGTAAACTGAGAAATGAAATTCTGCAGTGAAACTTGACAGTTTCTCTCAATAGAGAATTTATCGTTTCTGTTATTTCCTACACTATTCTTAATCTTTCTGTATTCTTATAGATAAGGGGTTTCTGATATAAGAGGTTTGCGGCATTTAGCCGTACTAAGTTCTTTTTCCTGGGGGAAAATTGTAATCTGTATATTCCTAGGTGTTAATCTAAAAGGTAAAATATATATAACTTTGTCCTTTTGGGAATGTGGATAATGTGCTTTTTGTGGCTGTCCGTGGCTGATGTTATTATAAACTTGCTTAAGTTGCATGCTTTGGCTATGACTTTTCTGACAACTTAATGTGATCAGTTTGCTTATTAAACTTGTTTGTGTTGGGGGGAGGGTAAGCAAATTGAACAGTAAATCAAAAATAGCCATTGCTTTTATGTGATAACTGCATGTTATGCAATGTGAATTTTATTGTAACATTGTTAAAGCCTATGTTTTTATATAAGGTTTAAAAAATCCATATTTTTCATTACTCCTCCCCTAGGTTCTGAGTCTTCTGGTAGTGTAGGGTCATCTACGGGCTCTCTTTCTCACATCCAGCAGCCTCTTCCAGGTACAGCTCTCAGCCAGTCTTCTCATGGCGCACCTGTCGTCTATCCAACTGTCAGCACTCATAATTCTCTTTCCTTTGATGGTGGCCTAAATGGGCAAGTCGCATCTCCTAGCACTAGCTTCTTTTTGCTTCCCTTGGAAGCTACAGGCATACCACCTGGCAGTATTCTGATCAACCCACAAACAGGTTGGTATCCAGAAAAAGATGTTTATTTCAGTTGAGATAGTAGAAATTATCTGAAAATAAAAGATACTTTTTAAATGTATTATCTGTGCAAGTGTTTGACAGCTTTTTATTTTTCACGAATAACTGACATTTTCCTAAGAACTTTAATAAAAACACTTACCCTAGAAAATTTTAAGACATTTAAATCAGAAGGCACTTTCCAATTTAAAAAAAGTCAAAGAAAAAAACAGAAGACACTTTCCCCTGTGACATCTATGAAATCTTCAAGGCTAAATAATGGCATAACTACAATTAAAGATTAGTTCATTTCCTAGAAATGAGACAGCCACCTTTGAGAGAGCTTCATTCAATAAAACAAATTCTGGGTATGTATTTTATGAAGAAGAACCAAGTAAACAGCTCTTAATCATTATATAAAATGAAGTGGAGAAAAATCCTATACTTAATTTCTGCTGAGAATGTGGTGGTTGTTTTCTACAGAGGAAAAGCTCTGAGATATAATTTGTTGAAAGAAAATGAATAGTCATTATGAATTAGTATTGACCATACATGTTCTTATTTTTTGCAGTTAACTAATAGTACATCTATTGAGCATTTACTTTGTACCATACCCTGTGTTAGGTGTTTTTGAATACTTCATTTATAATCTTTATAACAACCTTGTTAGGTAGGTTAAATCCCCATTTATAGAGAAGGAATCTAAATCTCAGAGAGATGTATAAACCACACTTATAATATATTTCACTGTGTTGAGTGACAAAAAATGATTTATAGAGAGAAAACATGATCTTTTAAAAGATTGCAGAAAAATGGAGAGCAGTTTATTGTGTAAGAAAGGATGTTATGCAGGTAATTTAAAAAAATATTGTTTAGTTAAATTTCTCTCCTCTGTATTCTCACTAAATGGGTATCATAGTCAATGAACAGTTTATTTCACATAGTTGATTCTGTTTTTCTTTTATGATAATCCAATGTATTGTTTTCATTCCAATTTTATTTAATATATCAAAAGCAATTTATATAGTTAATTATATCTCTTATTTCTTGCAAGACCATTCAAATATTCCACTGGTGAGAACATGCAAAGAAATTTTAATTTTAAAATTATTTGGAAAGGTAATGAAAGCAATCTTGGATCTTTTGATAACTTTACTTTAAAATTTGAGGATGTAGATGATGTGGTCATAAAGGCAGTGATTAGGCCACATAAAAGTGGAAGTGTCCGATCTTTCTAGTGTCCTTGCCCTTTCCTTTTGTTTGTAGTAGAGAAAACCATGGCTTAGAACTCATTACTTTCATTTTTTTTAAATTCAAAACATATGAGTTAATATGGTTTTGGTGACATGAAAATATGAGGCTATAACTCAGCGGCAGAGCGCTTGCCTAGCATGTATGAGGCACTAAGTTCAATCCTAAGCACCACATAAAAATAAAGGTATTCTGTCCATCTACAACTACAAAAAAAATTTTTAATTAAATTTCTTATGTGTTGATAGACTGAGAAACTGATCAATTATATACACTTTTAGTGAGTCCAAATATGATTTCTTCGATTTTTGAGAAGTGTTGTAATACATCTAACTTTTTGCAGACAGCCTTTAAATAACTTTCGATCCAGCTGTCATCCAAATGTGCTCTACCACTTTGTTTTTGTTTTCTATATTTTCCAAATTATTTAGCAGTCAACAGATATCTTGCTTGACTTGTTTTTGTTGTCTATAACTATCACATAAATTATCAGGAAGCTAACTGATGAAATTACTTTACTTTGGTGGACTTTTCCTACTTTGTAGCAATAGATGAGTGTAGTCTTCTCTCAAATATTATTTTATTATATGCCGTAAGTTTCCTCAAAAAATAAAATAAAATGGAGAGTGGTTTAATATGTAAGAAAGGATGATGTAAAGGCAATTTAAGAAAATATTAAATTGAGCTACAGCCCCAGCCCAAGAATTTTTTTATGTCATTAAAAAAATTAATTTTTCATGTCACCAAAACCATATTAACTCATGTTTTAAATTTTTTAAAAATGAAAATATTAATTTTCTCTTTAGAATATGTTCAATTTATCTCTATTCTTAGTTCAATTTATCTCTATTCCTCTGTATTCTCACTAAAAGGGTATCATAGCCAGTGAACAGTTTTTGACATAATTATTGTTCTTCTTTTATGATAACTCAGTGCCTTGTAAAGAAAAACACTGATATTTGAATCTCTCTATTGCTTCATCAAATAAAAGTCTAGAAGAATATATACAAAATATTAGCTATAAAATTATGGGAGATTTGTTTATTTTTTATTTCTATTTGTTAACTATTTTTCTACATGAAATGCTACATTATATAATAAGAAAGAGTTGTTTAGAACACATGTATACAGAGTATTGTACCAAAGTTCTCTCTTTTTCATTTACCAGTGAATAAGGCTCATAGGAAGTAAAAAGAAGTTGTTTTAGAAAATTATAATTAAAAATAAATTACTTACAACTTTTTCAAATTTGAAATTATAAAATAAGGACACTGCCATCAAACTCAAAATTTGAAGTTTAAAGCTGTCAACCATCTTAATATTATCCTACATTAATGAAATATATGCAGCACAGCCTCTAAGTTAAATATTAGTCATCCATTAATAAAAATTAATGAATAATAGTCTATTATCCTATAGTCAAGCATTTTTTCTTTAAAATGTGTGCCAGCCACACAGGAACACAGTCCTACAACTGTGTAAAATATGTTGCATGATTCAGAATTTTTCAGAAAATACTGTGTATTATAAAGTAAGCTCAGTAAGATCTGGGACAATAACACAGCAGCAAAACATTGAATATTTAAGTAGGAACAATAAAGACTTTAATAGCTTCATGTCAAATCAGTCTATTTCCCAGTGTAAGAAAATCGTTTGTTTTTTTAATAAGTAGGAGTTTTGGAAGTGGAGATAAGGAATGTGTGGACATGTTTTGTAAATTGTCAGTAGAATGTCTTATTTTCAATCTTCATTGTAAATTGTCTTTTTTCTCCTTTTCTAACTTTTCAGGTCAGCCCTTCATAAACCCAGATGGAAGTCCAGTTGTGTATAATCCTCCTATGACTCAACAGCCAGTTAGAACCCAAGTGCCTGGACCTCCACAGCCACCTCTGCCACCCCCACCACCTCAACAACCAGCAGCTAATCACATTTTCTCACAGGTGCACATATCCACGATTACCTAATGCCAAGTTCACTTTCTTTTGCATATTGAAATAAAATTTACTAAGTATAATTAAGGTAGCCCAAGTAAGTCTTAGAATTTAATATTTTGCCACCAGTGATGTCCCACTCACTACTCACAGCGAGCCTTAAATTCAAGGGCTTTCAACTAATAAACACTAAAAATAGTTTGGAAAGAAGGGAATGGTTTTATCTCATATGCCTGTTACTTTTCGCTATTTTATAACAATAAGAAATGGACAAAGAGAGAAATTAAAGCAAAATAAAAGTTGTTTATTGGCTCAATGAGCAAAATAAATTGTTGTAAGATCCAGCAGATCAAACAGAAGAGACTAAAGGGGTTTGCTCTAGTTCTGCAAGGTATTCTTCCATTCAACTACCCTGTAAGAAAGTGAGACAGAGATTGGGAGAATTCCCAGAAGTACTCTTTGTTGGGGATAGGAGGGTATTGAGTATTGAACTCAGGGACACTCGACCATTGATCCACATCCCCAGCCCTATTTTTTATTTTATTTAGAGACAGGATCTTACTGAGCTTCTTAGCAGAAATACTCTTAATAATTTCTTCAATTTGCTTAAACATTCAGTGTTTGCACATATATTTTCACATTCAATCTTTTTCCCCTAAAGATGTGTTTGTTCTTCATCTTTGGAGAACTTGATTATGCCAATCTAAACTCTTATTTTCATTTCTAACTTTTAAAGATTATTTGTTTATTTATTTATATAAAAAGCTGTTTATAAAGTTAGTTATACCTCTTTTTCCCTGCAAGATGATTTTAATGTATGTAAGACCATGCATAAAAATTTCATTAGCTTTGCTCACAAGAGATATCCTTTGTATTTTGGGGATAAAAAACATACACAAGCAGTTTAATTGTGTTATCAAATAGTATGAAAGTCATGAAAATAATTGGCCTCTGCCAATTAAGACTTGTGGGCAAGGCAGTTGGGTTTTTTGTTTTATGTGTTTGTTTAAATTGAACTTAAAAGTTTTTGAGACACTTCTAAGATCAGGCAAATGAATTCATATATGTAGAGGAGTGTGCCTTCCAGACACTCCTATATCTCCTTCCCAAACTCCATTTGGTTACACACACTCATACTACATAAAACTTCTTTTCTTGGCTTCATTCATTTTTGCTCTTTATTTTACTAGCATGTAATTGTCTTTGCAGGCTATGTATTTCACAAGAGCTTCACAAGAGTGATTTTGATCCAGTTCATTTTTATTTAATTTTGTGGGAAAATGTCAGTGTGGCAGCTTCAGAAAATTCTGAAGATTTATCTGTGATCATATTTTTTACATTTTTATCCCTCAGAAATAACTTTGATATAGTTAGAAGAGATTATCCTAAATGAAGGTATAAAAACAGATGCTTTAATGAGCTATAATTTGAGGTTTTGAGGCATGCATCAAACTCCATGACTGATTTTCCTGGCACTGTCTTAAGTGTTGTGGGTTTTCATTATCAGATGAAAAAGCAAAGTCTCAATGATCAAATGATGTCAATAGCTATCTTTTGCACACTGAGATCATTCATTCACAGAATTTCAAATAAACAAACAAAATAATGCTGTGATTTCCAAACCTTCCAAATGGGCTAATTTCTTAACCATATAATGTAAAACCAATTACTTTAGATGGATGTTGTTTTGTAGGTAGTGCAAAGTCAGAAAAGGAAGTGCTAAGGCTCTTTCTTAGAATTTCACTTTGATCCATCAGTCTTTTAGCCCACAGTTGGCTCTTTACCATCTGACACTGGGAGACATTAATCCATATTCTTGATTCTCATAGTACTCTTTCTTTTATCCTCAAAAAGACCAAAATTTTTGTTGCATCTGACACTTATATAGAAAGTCAAGTTTTCTCAAAGTTGTATCTTAATGGCTATCTGTCTTGATAACACATTGAATAGAAGTTCTAAAGCCACTGTGCCTCATTAGTGTGATATACACTGTCATCTTCTAGGAAGCTTGCTCATTTCTAGTCCAGAGGTTTGTGAGCAACCAGAGGCTACTCTACAGATAGTTCAGCATTTACTTTTTTTTTTCTTTTTGTGCTTTCACTTTAATCTAGCATTTTTATTGGAATCTATACTAATCTAAACCTTTTGTCTTGTTTTGCTTTCTAGAAACCATAGTGTTGGTTTTGTACTAAAAAAGGGCAACTCATAAATCTTAGTTGCCCTCAGAATTTTTCCTGATTTAGATTATTCCCTGAGCAGTCATTCCTTTAGTTTGTCTTACATTTTTAAATCATTCTCTTCAGAGGTATTGTCCAAAGCAAGATTTTTTTATGAATATACATTTTCACCAAAAATAACAGATTAGAGTACCCAGGTTCTGCATCTGCTTATGTATCTTACTTTCTACACATCACTTCTTTTTCCTTGTTCTGATTGTCATCTGTACAGTGGATCACAGTAGTGTTCAAGCCTATATGTATTCTTATCCCCTTTATAATCAAATTTATAAATACAAGATTGAGATGAAATCATATACTAGTGTTATTGTATAAATGGTCAGCTATATTCCCCAATTTTTCAAATGATCAAAACTTTTTTTTTTTTAATTTTTCAGAATACCTGTTTTTTAGTGCCCCCAGGAAACATATAAAAACTCTTTCCTAGAACTCAGGAGTATTTCATTAGTGGATAAAGATTTCTAGTAACTCATTTTTCAGCTCCTAATGTGATTCTTTTAATAAAACATGTTTAATTAAAAGGGAATTATTTATCTTCCTTACTTTAAAGAGTTTGTGTGTGTGCATATGTATGTATTGTTAACTAAGGTTGTTATTTTAAGTTGTTACTATTAATGTTACCCACAATGCATTTTTCTTACAAAATTGCTAAAATTTAGGAACTTTGGCCCTAAAAGAGTATTTGATCATGCCTTATCAAATAGGATAATTTGCATAAACATTGTGTAAGTTATTACTCTCTGATAATAAGAATGAAGTTTTTTCATTTATAATTTAGTGTTATATACCTAAATAGGACAGTCCCTCCATAAAAATGAGGAAAAAAGTATAAATAGTTTTGCTTTTACTAATTTAACCCAGGGGTCTTTGTTAGATAATAGAATTTAAAATGGCTCAATTACCTATTTGCATTAATCTATAATAAAGAAGTATTTTTATCACAAAAAAAATCCTTCTAGTTATGAAGTAAATTTAGGCATAGAATGTTCTCAGAAGTTTCACTGTGTAGTTTCTTCATTTGGTATTGTTTTGTTTCCTCTGTTGTATTTTAAATGACTTTGTAAATGTTAAAGCTATTGCCCAAAACTATTAATTTCCATTTAATGCAATTCTTCTAGCATTTTATTCTGACATTAACATTGTTTGCCGACCTATTATTCTTTAGCCTGTTCGTCCTCTGCAGTCCTCTGCTCAGCCTGTTCAGTGCTCTACAGCCCCTTACCCACCCCCGCTCCTGCCAGTCTCACCCACCCAGCAATATTCCGTGGTACTATATCTCTATTCACCTCCTGTGTTGTTTCTTTATGTTGGATATGTGATAAATGCTCAGGAATGGGATCAGTGTATTATGACCTTTTGTGATTTTTCTTAGTGTCTGGGGGGTGCATTTGTACTAAAAGAAGTGTTTTCTAATCTGTTAGTAATAATTCTTTTCCATAAAATAGTGGTAATATTGGCCTATTATAATGATAATTTAAACTCTAATATTTTCCTACTTTTTCATAATGAGATAATTTTCAGATTGACTATTCTAGTTCTAAAATGTTTTAGCTTTGTTTCTCTTAGAGATCAGTGTAGAATTTGTGCAGTTGTAGGATGGCAGGTTTTATCTGGATTCAGATTTTCTATTCTGTCCCCAGTGTTATGAGTCCAGAAGATTCAGTACCAGTTATTAGAATAAATTGTAGCTTAGAGCTTCAGAGGACCTCTTCTAAGTATCTTCCTGAAGATCTCTAGATACTTTATTTCTAACTATAAAGTAATGGGACCTCCTTTAATCCAAAGTCTGCCCCCAAATTATACCTCTCAGTGTATAGAGAGTACACTGCCACATTAGCTGTGACCCTGAAGCAGCAATGTAAAGTACCTTCTGCATAATGCCTAGCATGAAGTATATTTTAAGTAAACATTAGTTTCCTTTCCTTAAAATGAAATTACTAACAGCCTTAATATTTTTTTGCAGTAATACTGCTATTTTTTAGACTATATTGACCATCACATTTTGAAATTGTATTTCAAGTCAGATTACAAACTATATCTGACTATCATCCCCAACTCTTTTTGGAAACATTTTGTTTTGTTGGTGGTGACTTTGTTTGGAGCTAGGACAACCTTATTTACCAGCCTTAGCTCTAAATTATTTCCAAAAGTTACTTCCAGTGTGAAAAAAAAGAAATTTTTATAGTGTTAAAAATATTCAGAAAAGAGTAGCAAAAAGCCTCAAACATGTTTTGGAAATTTTCACTAGAATTAGAAAATGACTTTTCAATGTGTCTCTGACATTGTTGTATATGGTATCTCATTTAAGAATACTTTACCATATTACTTATTTAAGTATAGCTAACAAGTATGTTCAGTAGGTATGCTCTTTCCTATCAAATCCATTCACTGAATTAGTTTGATGGCACTAGAGTACTTGGGAAGAGTAAAACTATGTATTTTCAATTATTGAAATCAGGTTCCCCTTTTGCAATCCTTTTTCTTCTCCATAGCATTAATTTACTTCTAAAAACCATCAGACTAGAAACTGCAAATATGTCAGCTTTAATTTGGCAACTCAGTTGCCACAATTTTGTAAATCACTTTTTTTCAGGATTGACTTTGTAATAAAATGAGGTATATATTGTTATCTGTGGCTCCCGGGAAGAAGGATAATTCTATTTAAACATCATACTATTTTAGTGGTATTTTTCTAGACCAGTAGAAGGTGGTCCTTAACACTGATGCGTCAGATGACACATAAATCATAATAATGTCTTGGGTGAGTGCAGAAGCAGCATAAACTGTCATTTGGATTACACTTATGTAACATTTAACTTTAGTGACACTAGGGAAGAATAGAATGGAAGACCAAATTATTATCAAAGAGATTAGAGAGAGGGGCTGGGTGATTGGATTTTGATTGTTGTGGTACAGAAATGCACAGAACTGGAGTCTTGCCTTCTAGGAAAAAGTATTCATCACTTTATTCTTTACCTGGTCTTTGAAGTACTTTCAGAAAATGTATAATATAAAAATGTCCAATTTTACTTAAAAATACTAATATGTATTTAATCTTTATTTAAATAAATATCTTTTCATTTTTTGATCTTTTCTGCATGCTCTCATTAGCTATATTTTATAAATAACTGTAATAATGCCATTATAATAGCCCTGCCTTCCGCTTTAAGAGTTCTCATGTTCTTGAAAGTGCTCTTCTGTTAAATCAGATCTGTTGTAGATGTGTTTGATGTCCATAATATATACTATTGCAACTCAGTTAAAAATGTATAAGATACTTTTTTTATATAGAAGTTTTTTTCTTTTTTATGTAAAATACTTTTCATGGATTAGCTCGGACCATGTGTAAAAGGCTTATTAATTGCAAACTTTTCCCTTTTTTAGCAGGATAACCTTGGTTCTCAGTTCAGCCACATGAGTCTTGCCCGCCAGACATCTGCTGATGGTTCTGATCCTCATGCCACCATGTACCAGTCCACTGTTGTTCTTCAGTCTCCACAGCAGTCTGGATTTATTGTGACAGCAGCACCCCCACCACATCCTCCTCCTCCTCCACCACCACCTCCTCCTCCTCCCCCCATACCACCTGGGCAGCCAGTCCCTACTGCTGGCTATTCTGCCTCTGGTCATCCTGTCAGCCAACCTGTGCTCCAACAGCAGGGATATATCCAGCAGCCCTCACCACAGGTACATTGATTTTTTTATCTTTTCTTTCTTATTGGAGCCTCTCATTTATGATCAGTTTTCACTTCAAAGACCTGATTTTAAATTCTCATGAAAGAATTTGTGACAGTATATAAACTTATCTTCTCCCATCTGGAGACAGTTAAGCACATGTTGGACACCCACATTGACAGGTAAATGTTGGTGAGTTTAGCTACATAATCTTTGAATTTCCTTCTGATCCTGAGAGAGGTATGTGTGTATTTGTTTGTTTTTAATTAGCTTAAGGAAAACACAATAAATGTAAATAGCATTTCAAAAAGAAGAGACCATTTCTGGGGAGAATTAATGTTTTAACAATACTGATACTTCCAATAGAGGAACAAATAATGTCTCTTAATTAAGATCTTAATTTTTCTCATCAGTATTTTAGTGTTTTCTTTATACAGTTTTTATTTTCATGTTTTTAAATGCTATTCTAAAGAGAATTGTTTTTAAATTTTCTATTTGTTAATTGCTAGTATCTCGAATATAAGAATAAGTTGATCTTGTATTCTGTGGTTTTGTTTTGTATTGCAGTACTGCAGGTCCAACCCACAGCCTCCCATATGCTAGGCTCCACCATTGAGCTACACCTGCTCTCCTGTGGCCTTTGTATTCAGTTATTCTAGTAGGTTTTTTTGTAGACAGCTTAGAATTTTCTACACCCAAGATTATTTCTATGATCTTTTCCAATCTGTATGCCTGTTGTTTTTTCTTCTTCTTGCCTCATTGACAAGGGAGATACTCCAATATAATATTGAGTAAAGGTTTGGGGGCCAGGGGGTTGTTGTTGTTTTGGTACCAGGGATTGAACCCAAGGGTGATGAATCACTAAACCACAGCCCTTTTTTATTTTTGATTTTGAGACAGGATCTAACTAAGTTGCTAAGACTGGCTTTGAACTTGCCATCCTTCTGCGTCAGCCTCCCAGGCCACTGAGATTACAGGTTTATGCCACCACTCCCAACTTGAATAGAAGTTTTGAAAGTACATATTCTTGCCTTGCTTTCAATCATAGGGGGAAGGAATGCAGGCTTTCATCATTAAGTGTGGTTTTATCTGCAAGCTTTTTAAACATATTCTGTTAAGTTGAAGAAGTTCCCTTTTATTCCTAATTTGTTAAGACTCTTCACCATGAAAGAGTATTAAATTTTTTGGAGTGATTTTTGGTATCTACTGAGATAATCTTGTGATTTCTCTCCTTTAATTCTGTGAATATGGTGAATTGTTTTAATTGGTTATTTTAAATTTTTTTATTTTGAAATAACATATTTGTACTTATTTCTGGGGTACAATGTGGCATTTCAATACATTTATACAGTATGTAATGAGCAGATCAGGGTAATTGGCATATCTGCACCCTCAGATATTTTATTATTTCTTTTTGTTGGGAACAGTCATTATCCTCTCTACTGTTTTGAAATATTCAATTGTTGAGGTTGACTAACTTTTCAATATTTAACTTACTTTTAATTTCTGGAGCAGACCCATTTAGTCATGGTAGAGTATTCTTTTTATATTTTGCTGAGTAAATTTTTTAGTATAAAGTACTTTTGCATCTGTGTTGATGAAGGATATTAGTCTATAGTTGTTTATAATGTCTCTGGTTTTATCATCAGGGTGGTACCATACTGGCCTCAAAATGAGTGAGGCATTATTCTCCCTCCTTTATTTTCTGTAGGAATTTGTGTGTGAATTTTGCTATTTCTTCTTAAATTTTTTGTTAGAATTTATCATTGAATCATCTGTGCCTGAAGCTTTTTGCAAAGAAAATTTTTAAATTTCAGATTGAATTTCTTAGAGCTATTACAATTTCCTGTTTCTCTTTGGATCAGATTTGATAATTTGAGTCCATTTCATTTATGTTACAAATTTTTTGGCATAAAGTTGTTCCTAATATCCCCCTTATATCATACTTTCAATATCTTTGGAATCATTGTATAGCCTATGTTGATCTCTATGTTGTGTAATTATAATAAATCTTTATGAGTTCTGGACATTAGGACCTTTATTAGATGTATGATTTGCAAATATTTTTACCCATTCTATAAAGTTGTCTTTTCACTTCGTTGATTACATTCTTTGATGTACAGAAGTTTTTAATTTTAATAAAGTCTACATCATCTGTATTTTCTTTTGTTGCTCACTTTCAATAGCATATCTAAGAATCCATTCCCAAAACAAGGCCGTGCAGATTTTTGACTATGTTTTCTCCTAAGAAGTTTATGACTTTAGCTCCTGTATTCAGGTCATGTATCCATGTTGAGTTAATTTTTGTGTTATGAAGTAAGGGCACCCCTCATTCTTTTGTAAAGTATTTGTGTGATTATTTGATTATTCCGTCATAATTTGTTGAGGGCACTTTGCTTTTCCCCTTGAAGAGTCTTGGTACTTCGTTGAATATCAATAGACCTTGAATGTAAGGGTTTTGGGGAGTGGGGTAGGTACCAGGGGTTGAACTCAGAGCCACTGAGTCATTGAACCACATCCTCAGCCTTATTTTGTATTTAGAGACAGAGTCTCACTGAGTTGCTTAGCACCTCACTTTGCTGAGGCTGGCTTTGAACTTGAGATCCTCCTGCCTCAGCCTCCCAAGCTGCTGGGATTACAGGCGTGTGCCACTGTGCCCAGCTATAAGGGGCTTTTGTGTTTTGTTTTGACTCTACTTCATTATTCTATATTTTTGTCTTCATATCATTAATACATTAATTTTTTTAAATGGAAATTATGTGTCTTCCAAGTTTGCTCTTTTTCAAGATTATTTTGACTTTCAGGTCTCTTGTATTTCCCCATGAATTTCAAAACAAACTTCTATTTCTGCAAACAAGGCCATTGGAATTTTGATTGATATAATCCTGAACATATAGATCTCTTCGGACATCATTGCCATCTTAAGTCTTCCACTCTTAATAAACATCATGTTTTTATATGTACTTAAATTGTTCATTTTTTTCATATTGTTTTTTGTTTTAAATTTGTTTCTCCATTAAATTTTGTCCATTTTTTATAGTATTTGAATCTGTGTCAGGCAACTTATTTTTATTATATCTTCCTGATAAATAAACTCGTATCATTTTGAAATGTTTTTCTCTTTAGTATTTCTTGTTTTGCATTCTGTTTTACCTGAGATTGAAGATAATATGACATAAGCTTTTCTTCAAGTAGCATTTAAATGATGTGTCCTCTTCTCTATACTTTTATTTCCAGCCTTTCACTTAAAGCTTGTCTTATGTCTATTTCATAGTTGGGTTTTAGATTTTTATCCCAATGGATAAAAATCTAAAACCCAACTATGGAAGTATTACTAGACCCTTTAGATTTAACATTTTTATTGACCTAGTTAGATATACCATGTTGCTATTCGTTTTACATTTCCTATATATATCTTATTTCTATTTGTTTCTTTTCCTGCCTTTTGATTTGAGCTTTAAATATTCCATTTTCTGTCTTTTTATCTACATCCCTATGAAACTTGTGAATGTTTGTTTTTGTAGGGACATGTGCCTTTAGTTTACCAAAGTCTACCTCAAGTGACTTTTGAAAGTATAGCAGTCATGTACAGTATAATAACATTTACCCTCTCTTTATCTTTTGTTATTGTTGTCATATATATTGCATCTGTATACATTGTAAAAACAAAAATAATGTTATAATTTTTGCCTTAAAAAGTGATGTCTTGGGGCTAGGATTGTAGCTCAGTGGTTGAGCGCTTGCCTCCCATACGTGAGGAATTGGGTTCGATCCCCAGCACCACATAAAATAAATAAATAAAGATATTGTGTCCAACTACAACTAAATAAATATGATGTCTTTTTTTAATTACAAGGAATAAAAGAAAGCATAATAGTGAATAAGATGATTTCAGGTTTTACCAGTTACTTGCTGATACTTCCAGGAAAAAAAATAAATGAAGAGATCCCATATATATTAACATCTATTCTAGTGTATCATAGACAGGAAAACTGCCATGAACTTTGGAGATTCTCAAGACTACAACCAGTAGAGGAATTTTATGCTTGGCTGGTTTTCAGATGAGATGGGTACCCTTTAAGATTGCCATAGATCTCTGATCTTCTTAGAAGTAATCTAATCAAAAGAACAGAACCTGAGGAAGCCTGTGACCTCTCTAAAATGAGCCTATTTACGCTCCACTGAATTATTTATTTATTCTTCACCTCATCCTAGGTCAAATTAAGAGAAATTCACAACTGATATGAATAGCTCTGAAAGGAAAAATAAATCAATAAATCAAAGGAAATGTGAGGAAAAGTAAAAAGTGACATGTGCAATAGTGTATTGGTATGGAAGTGGATAAACTGGTTTATTTATGCAGTGAATGATATTCAGCAGTTAACTGAGCTAACAGTACATGTTTCAACGAAGATAAGTTTCATAAATGATTTTAATCGCAAAATAAGTTTCACGAAGTTGTATATAGTAAAGTACCACAAATTAACATTTTTAAATACTCAACAATATATGTATAGATTGTAGATATATAGTAAAAGTTTAAGACATTTATAGAACTATAGC
This sequence comes from Marmota monax, assembly GCF_021218885.2. Classification (NCBI taxonomy): domain Eukaryota; kingdom Metazoa; phylum Chordata; class Mammalia; order Rodentia; family Sciuridae; genus Marmota; species Marmota monax. The sequence continues at coordinate 7,712,474 of NW_026693934.1, read as the reverse complement.
CAGGCATGGTGGCACATACCTGTAATTCCAGCGAATCAGGAGGCTGAGGCAGCAGGATCACAAGTTCAAAGGCAGCCTCAGCAACTTACAAGATCCTGTTATTTCAGTAGTATTTGGCTTTAAAAAAGAGGGAAATCTGAAATAAATAATGGCAAAAATATTCAAATATGATTGGTGGGCACATTAGTGTATACTGTATGTTTGAATTTTTTAACTTTTTCCATTAAATGTAAAAATTAGAAAATCAGATTTCAGATGATTGATGGCTGGAAAGAATTATTATTCAAATACTCTAATGTTCCTCACAAGGGTGGGGGAAATTTGCAAGTGAAATTGATTTTTGTCCTCAATGTTTATAATCCTAGATGCCAGCCTGTTATTGTGCTCCAGGCCACTATCACTCCAATCAGCCTCAGTACCGCCCTGTCCCTTCTGTCCATTACAGTTCACATCTAAACCAACCACTGCCACAGCCTGCACAGCAGACAGGTGAGTCACATTTCTGATGTCATGCATTCTTAGCTGTGGATATTGCTTTTTTTTTCATCAAATTTCAAAATTAATTAATTAAGATACTATCACATTCAAGGATCTAAATATGTGCATAATATGAGTATGTAAGCCAGTGAGATTTAAAAAGTGAACATATCTTAGAAGTCTCCAGAAACCAGCACACTGTCAGATTTGTATTCTAAAGGGATGAGAGCCACAATGGGAAAGTTCTGCAAGGCTAAGAATGTGGTGTGCAGCTGCCTAGTCCTCACTGCTATGGTAATAGAAGCCCTCTACAGCCTCAAAACAGCAAAGAGAGGCAAGGCAATGCAAAATGTCTTCTTAAGGGCTAACCAGAAACAAAGACCAAGACCACCTAAATTTGATTGAGAACTCTAGCTGAGGGATGATATTTTATTATCTTAGTCTCATTAAAAATGCCTTAAAGGAATGTTTCTATGTGTATTTTCAGTGTATTGTTTTCAGTTCTTGATTATATAGAAAAAGAAAACAAATTCAGTCTAATACTAGACATACAATATATATTTAAATTCAGCATTCTTTTCCTTTTGCCCTCTTTCAAATTTTCTTCAAGCCTTCAGTGAAAACAGCTATAATACTAGTGTAAAAATATGCTTCACACTAGTTGTATTCTTATGTCCCAATTGTTTAATAAGGTATTTATCTGGGCTTTCATAACTCTATGGGGTTGAAGTAGAATTTTATTGTTAGTCTCTTTAGAGAATTTCTAGCTGTTTGTAACTATTGAAGGTCCTCAAACTATGCAAGTGTGACTCATGGAGGCACCATCACCTCCTCTGAGGAGTTTGCTGCTCTTGAAATTATGTATGACTCTGAGGCTTATCTCCACTTCAGGAGAAACATCTCTGCCTGGCCCATCTGGTGAGAAGTACTCTTACTTCTTAGGGGTGCAGGCTCCTGTGATCATTATGATTCATCAACTTCCTTTATCAGATGAAAACCATACTTAGCATAATTCTGCAGCAGAACTTTCACATCCTTAACCTGTTTCCTCTGGGAGTGGTCTTGTACCTAGTATGCAAGTTCTTCCCTTTTCTGTGTATTATTAGCCTTGTATTGTATGTGTGACAAATGTTTTCCAAAGGATGTTGAGTACTAACAGGCCATTTTAGCCAAGTGAGAATGTGTTCTCTGTCTCAAATATGACTCTTTTTAGTTTAAGGTTTACCTGAAGCTTAATAATACAGCCCATGTCAAATAATATAAATTAGCATATATTCTAATTTCAAAAGATATCAAAAATTGTTTTTTTATACATGGTACCATTGGTCATGATACTGCTCATGCTTTACATACATTGTTGTTTTGTTCTAATAGAAATTATTTTCTAAACTTTCCTGGACCTCAGATGATTGACTTTTCTTTAATATTTTTGTCTGATTTTTCTTCTAAAACTAACATTGATTACAATTGATGTCATGATATTTAAAAAAAGAAAAGAAATTTATCCTCATGCTAGCACCTTTTGTTTGACAAATTAATTCAGTTCACTACTGTAAGCTGTTAATGAGGCAAGCAACTATTTTTTTTCCTATATTATAGTTTTGTTCTTTTCCATGGCAAGATCTTTAATCCTTTTCATAATCAAACTGCCTACAAAATAAAAATTTTTAATCATAAATTGGGACTAATGTGCTAGTGCAAATGCATCTCTGCAAAAGAATTTTTCACTTAATGGAAAATGATTACAAATTCCTAGACAAGAACCAAAATGTCTGATATTTTAGCATATGCATATTGTCGGTGATGTTTTTAATTGTGATGTTTTCTCTATGCCTAGTTATAAAAAAAGGAAAGGAAACAATAAGTCAGATAATGCAGGCACAGAAAAGAGAATCATGTCTTTGAATAGTTTTGGACCCTTTGCTTGACTATTACAACTTAGACATAATGTGACACTTTTAAACTAATTTTGTCCATTTAGTTGTTTTATGCAGTAGCCTCTTACAGCTTAAGTTAGTTTTATCTCATTCAGTTTGAAGAATAAAAAAGAAAAGCATTCTTATCTAAGAGGAATTTTTGTTATGCTAATAAGTAAATAGAAAATTTCCCTGCAAATCTACCCAGCAGATACTATGGTGATAATTACATTATATCTTCTTATAGAATTAGTAGGAATTTGAACTCTTATAAAAAGATGTAGTCTAAGGAATTTTTTATAGTTAAACAATAGCATTTCCTTTTTAGAGTTTTTTTAATCCTTGTATTTATTTTTTTAAACAATTTTTTTTTAGTTGGACACAATGCCTTTATTTTATTTTTTATGTGGTGCTGAGGATCGAACCCCATGCCCTCCGCATGCGAGGCGAGCACTTTACCACTGAGCTACAACCCCAGCCCCTCCTTGTATTTATTTCACCATCTCAATCTGATTAAAATGAGAAATTTACCACATCCTTTACTTTTTTTTTTTTTTGGCCACACAACACTTGCATACCCTACAAATATCAAGAAGCATGTTGTTTTCTTTTATTACATAAAAGGGTGAAACTAATTATTCAACGAAATAATGAAAGCATTGGTAAACTTGGAACAAATTTTCTTCACTGTGGCACAAATAATAGTTAAATGTATATATGTGAGTTTTAATAAATTTTGCCCAAATTAACAAACCCAGCTGAGTCAATTATTATTAGGCTGGTTAGGGTATGGCAGTAGAAAAGAAATCCAAATTTTCTATTATTTTTTCCCTTTTGAAGGTAGAGAGAAGGTTGAAAAGATTTCTCAAGAATAAAATGCTTTGGTAGCCAAGTGTGTGCCAGTGGACAAGAGTTACATTGATCTAACTGACAATAAATCTCCACTTATTAAGGAAACCAAATTGAAATAGTATTAATTTAACTGCTGAGAAATGAATGCACTAGTCATTAAAAATGTGAAACTACTGAGCATGATCATTTGAAATAAGATTGAGTTATCCCATCTACAGAAACAGAAGAAATTCTGGACAGTCCATTGTATAATGTGTAAAAAATAGCAAACTATGAGTCAGAATTCTGATGGCTCCTAGTCATTTTTAACTGGTGTTAGCTGTATCACTTAAAGCCTCTGAGTTTTAGTTTACTTACTTGCAAAAGTAAGGGAGTTTTACTGTATTGTCTATTGAACCTCTGTGTACTCTAAAATTCCATGATTCTCTGTATCTCCTGTGAGCCATTTGTGGTTGAGAAAGATGAATATTAGAGAATTGATTTGCGGCAGCTTAGCAACTTACTGTCAATAATTAGAGTCATACAAGCAACTGTTTCAGAAGATAATGTTACTTGCCTATTGGAATAGTAGATGTATTATCTTAACCCTTTAAAATGTGTAGTTTGAATACAATAAAATACACTGCATGTGAGGAGTTTGGTGTGCTATAGAAAAACTCTTCTGCAGGTAGTAATTATAGCAAAAATTTTAGGTTTCTGAAGCCCTGGTTCTTTTATAGGCAGCTGCTTTCATTCTTACAACTCTTTTTAAAAGTTTGCAGCTTCACCATACATGTTTAATATTTTGCTATAATTGGCCTTGTTCCTGAGCTGTTGGATTCGGGGCCGTAGCACTGTCTGAGAGGCTTACATTTCTCACAGTGAACCGGTCTCTTTTTCAGCTGCTTCCTGGCTTCTTTTTACTTAGATTTCCACTGCTTTTTGCTTTTTGCTTTTTTTTTTTTTTTTTAATGCTAAGCTATTAACATTTGTTTATAATTTCCATTAATTGTAACTGCCTTTTAATCATGCATTATACTCAGAAATAAGCATTTAATTTAAGTGATAACCTTGGCTTAATATAATTTACCTTTTAAAATTTCATGAAAACTATTGCTTTAATTTCTTTTCCAAAGCAGATTTGAATGCCAGATTCAGTATGGTTTGGAGCTTATCAAAAAAAAGTTTATTGTCTTAAGCATGCCAAACTCATTAGCAGAAGTCAAATATGTCTTTTTCCTATTGCTACACAAATTTTTAGGGACATTATAAATTAAAGCATGCCTTCAAATGGACCTAAGATACCTAAATGCATTTGAAGCTACTTGGGCCAAGGATATAATTCAATTTTTTTTCAAACTGGGTTATTATTGCATTCCTATGAGAAAATAATTCTGTAAAACTAAATATAGTTTTAGTTTTGCAACCAATTGACAAATATAAAGAATATCAGTAAATTTATACCTTCAGTCAGCTTTCCAGTAGCTCAACCATGTGATTCCAAATTTATTAAGGTTTGTTACCAGCAAACTATGGTCAGATCCTGATGAACTACACTATAGAAAACATGATTTAGGATAAATAGTATAAGACATGCAGACCACTGGCAGAATTTCAGGGCATAAATTTAAGAGCAACTTGGGTTTAAAGGCAAGCAAGGAAGAAATACCACTTTAGGTGAGCAGAGGAGGGAACATATTGATAGGAGATTCAGCTGTGTCAAATAGAGACTACAGGAAAGTCAATAATTTCTTTATTTGACACTATTACCGGGTAAAAAGAATTTTGTATTTGTGTTACTAGGTGGTAGCCCTGGCTAGCCTTATGTTTTCATTGATTCTTTGAACATTTCTTAGCATTGTGAGCAGCACAGAATCAGACATTTTATAATACCTACAAATCCACCTATTTCCCTTTTCCCTTCTCCATTAATCTGCTGCCACTGAAATCTGGAGCCAAATATATCTGGTAAGTACCCGGAGATTTCCTTAAGTTGTTCAATAGGATAGTCATTTAAACAGCTGAGAATTAAAACATCTGTGTAGCTGATTTAATTAGAATTGAGGGTTTTTTTGTTTTGTATTTATGTTTATTTTGGGCACAAAGGTAGGAGAACAGAGAATGATGGGGAGAAAGAATAGTGAAGTATGATGACAGCTATCCCCTTCCAAATATGCCTGAGGGACTAACCTTAATTGAACTTGCCTGCCCACTAAAATAATGCCACAAATAGAAAGATGACTGGGATTATAAGCCTGAGAGTTTGATAATTTGGAAATAGTTCTTCTAATTTACAAATAAATTTAGATTTAGCAAAATAGCTCATCTTTTTAAATAAAAAACCAACTACTTTCACAGTACTGCTCCTGTACAAGTTCAGACTTAAAAATTTTAATACTACTATTAAGGGAAATAACCTTAGATTTATGGCTGTTGTAAGTCATTCTTCATTTCTTCTATTATCTTTCTGATTGTATCTAATCTGTTATTAAGAATGCTTTCCTTTAACACAAAAGCTAGCTCAGGTCACTTATATAAAATAAAACTAGCCTATTAAAGTCTACTTTTTTGCTGAACACTGTATTTCTTTCTTGCCCCCTTCTCTGTTAAAGTGAAATAGAGTTTAAAATAGAATTTTCTTTGGGGCCCTCCAGGGAAGTGCCTGAGCCATCAATTTATATTGTCCTAGTTCTCTCAGCTTGCAGAATTGATTGTGCTTTCCTCTGAAAGTGCTGGAAGAAATGGGATATTATTGCAATTATGCATTCCTTTACCAAAGGAAAATGGTAGGGTTAACAAGCACCTGTGTTGAGATCTACATGTTAATTCCATTTGGTATTATTATTGGTATTGCATGCTCTACAATATAGATACTTTCTCCCAAGATTGACAAACATTTCTATATAAGTTATCCTATATTCCTTTAATTTCCAGGTTAAATCCAGCTGTATCACAGAATTTTTTTAAAGTCTGTAATACAGAAACATACTTTCCTTGTTGTTGTTGTTGTTAACATGAGATTATTTATTGGATTGGTAAATGAGATTATTATTTATTTGACTAGAATTCATATATCTGTAAAAATCAAAATTGTATACCAAACAGTGCTTCTCTTTGTTCAAAGAAGTTGGTGCACTTGACAGAAACATACTTTTTAATTAAGAAAGAATAATTGACATTGTAACCAAGTTGGTGATATATTAAATGTCAGAATACTGAAAGTACTCTTTTTTTTTTTTTTTTTTTTTTTTTTTGTAACCTAATAGAACTTTTCATTCTTCAGGAATCTATTTCTCCTTCCTAATCCTCAACCTTATCCCTCTTTTCCAGATCACTGGATCTTTTTCTCATACTTGGCAGTCTTCAGACTATACTTTTGAAACTATCAGAACTATTTTCCCTTCTTCCTTTTGTCTGAATAATTACATAAGGGACCTGAATGAAAGTGTCTCTTTAATAGGTGCTACTCCATAACAACCTACCTCAGTAGCCTGAAATTGCTTTGTTTAAACAAAGTTTCAGAGGAATTTGTAACAGTTCTTATAAAATTTTATTAAGTAATTGTATACTGAGGCATGCCTGTAATTTAGTGATTCTTTATGTTTATACTAAATTACATTATTAATGATTTTCTTCTTACATAAATAACAGTGAAATTCTTATCTTTGATTAGAATTGAACAACAATATTGGGGGTGAGTTTTTTGGTTTTAGTTTTTTAGTGCTTGGCATCTAAATAGTTCTAGTTTTGCTTACAATTATAATAACTTGAGCTAATCAACCCAATCTTGGGTCCTACAGTCTTCTTGCATTAGAGAAATCCAGTTGTTTGGCTTTTTTGTTTGGTTTTGGTACTGGGGATTTAACGCAGGGACGCTTTGCTACTGAGCTACATTGCCAGCCCCTTTTTAAGACAATCTCACTAAATTACTTAGGACCTCACTAAATTGCTGAAACTCACCTGGAACTTGAAATCCTCCTGTCTCAATCTCCTGAGCTGCTGGGGTTACAGGTGTGCACCACCATGTCCAGCCCCAATAATCTTTTAATAACCTTGAATATCCTACTTTTTAGAAAGTGTATTCTGAAACTATATACTTTTAGCAATAATTTGCTGAAATTATTAGAACAGTGGTCAAACATCTCATCAAGACTTTTGAAGGAAGAGCTCAGATATGTGTCCTAATGCCCCTAAAATTTCCCTCCTGATTACCAGTCATGCAGAGCATCAAATGTTAACTATACTTTTAATTGCCACAGTCTTAGGTTCCTCAGGCCCTGATTACTCCCTCCCACTGTGGTTGAAGCCTGGTAGGTTTTCTTATATCAAAGGTAAAAATGAATGAATGTACAACTGCTCAGTGGATGGGGAAAAGGCATTACTTCACAGAACTTCAAGACTTCCTTTGTGAAACAGACTGCTCCCCTTGCACACAAGATGTCCAGGTTAAAGCTGGCATCATGCCAGGGGTGTAAAGTCTGACTTCTTGGCAAAGCATCCTGACTTTGTAGAGAAGACAGCCACCATCTGTGAAAATTCTGCTAGAGAATTCTTCTTTAGACTCATCTGGAATTGTCAACAGAATAAATATTTTGAGCAAAAACAGTCTCTGAGGCAAAGAGGAATATTGGAGATTGACATGTAAATAACTCAGTCTGAGAAACAAAAGGAAAAAAAAAAAATCTGTGGGACATGGAACCTTAAATACTTAATGATTTGAGCTCTTCTTCCCTTTCCCCACTGTTTTATACGTGTGAAATATAACTATAATAAGGAAGTGTAACTTTGAAGTGCAAGTCTCAAGCTGTGCATCTTGGGAGTAGTAGGCAAAATGTAGGACAGTCCCCCCACACACAGATAGAGGACACTGTGGGCTGATTATTTAAACTTTTAAATATGGTGTGGTTTTAGCCCTTAAATTCACATTAGCTATCATCTAAGGTCAGGTCCTACTTCTTTGTATATTACTATAATACTCTATCTACTTCAACATTTGTCCCTAAAAATTTTAGAATCAGACTGCTATGTGCAGATCCCAACTACACTATAAAGGCTAGTAACCTTGGGCAAGGTATGAATCTCTTTATGCCTTTATTTTCTTATCCAAAGAAGGGATAATAATTATACCTGTTTCATGCATGATATGAGCACTGAGTTGATTTTTATGGCAAGTACTCAAAACAGTACCTGAAACCTAATAAATGTAGTGAGTGTTAGCAATTAACATTACCTTGTGATGCTATTGAGGCAATGATAATTATATAGTATTCGAAATGAAAAAACAAAGGAATTTTAGGTAGAATCCCATCCTGATCACAGGAAGATAACAAAGTTTGTCCTAAAATATTTTGTCTTTTGAGTTATTATTCTTTGATTACTAAACTTGAGGTCTGTATTTTAAGAAAATTTATTTAAATACTTCCTTCCCATAGTTTGTAAAACCTCTATTAACCAGATGCAGAAGCATTACATAGAAAAAGGTTTTGAAACAGCAATCATATAATCCCATTTCTTTAAGTAATGAATATAAATATATATAAACATACATATGTATATGTTGCTGGCTGTGTAGAAAATGAAGCTAGCCATACATGTTATAATTGGTGATTAAAAGTGTTTTACAAATGATTTTTTTCTATAGCAACTTTTTTTTGTATTTTCCAAATTTTCTTCCATGAATATCTATTTCATGATCAAATAAGATTATTTGAAGGGCTGGGGTTTTGGCTCAGTGGTAGAGTGCTCGCCTAGCATGCAAGAGGCACTGGGTTCGATCCTCAGCACCCCATAAATGTAAAATAAAGATATTGTATCCACCTAAAACTAAAATAAATAAATAAATAAGATTATTTGAAAAAGTGTTTTCAGTGTCCACCTTTTTTCAGAAATTTTCAAATAATACCATTAAACTTAACATTAGATGTAAATCATGGCTTATTATGTTCTTATCAAATAAGTACTTGGAGGTTAATTAAATTTATGATTCAGCTATTATGGGTGATCCATTTATTTCCGACTGATGTGCTTTATATTCATTATATCTTTTTTTAATATTTTGTTTTAGTTGTAGTTGGACATAATACCTTTATTTTTATTTTTATGTGGTGCTGAGGACAGAACCCAGCGCCCCGCATGTGCTAGGCAAGCGCTCTGTGGCTTAGCCACAACCCCAGCCCCTCATTATGTCAATTTAATGAAAAGATAATTAAGTGAATTCAACCTTACAAGTAATATTAAAACTTAAATTCATCTTTTGCTATCAGAAACCATTCACTAAATGTGAAGACTTGAGAAACTGGCCATACTTAACCTGTCCACACACATTAACTTCTGGTTTTATGTAGAAGCATATATTATTTGGGTTCTAGTCTATTAATATGTTTTCCCCCATTGTTTCCCTAAGGGAAAATATCTAATGTCCACATTTTGGCCTAGCTGAGTGAGAGCTAATATAGATTGGATTGTTTTTCTTAAAAGGGTAGTGGTGTTTAAATTTCTTTTTTTTACTCCAAAGAAGCATATCATTTCTATTTTTTAGAAGTGTACACAAACCATGAGGGAAGAATTAGCAGGATAAACTTTATGTTGCCAATAGATAATGATGTAAGGCAATGAACAGTTATGAGGAGATGGACAAGAGCTTTTTAGGATGGTATTTTCTTTTAAAGTGCTTGGCATTCTTATTTTTAGTATCTCCACTCTTACTCAAAGACATGTTCGAGTCTTCTTAGTGAAGTACTAATGTTAGTGGTTTTTCTACTTTCATAATCTTTAAAATCTGAAACTTCCTGGTATTTTCACCACTCTCCTGCTTGTAAAACTTCGCTTCTCCATCAGTACTCTTCTGCTTTTAATCTTTTGCTTTTCACTCTACATACCATATCCTGTCATTCCTGTGTATTTTCTATTCTTCAAACATATTATTTACTTTTTATTTTTTCCAGACCTTTGCTTTTTGCTGGAATGTTCTTTTAAGACCAAGCACAAATTCACTATCTCCATGGATATCAGGAATAGTTTCTCCTTATTTTCACAGTGCTATACTGCTTATCTTGTGATTCTAAGAATCCTTATGTCAAAGAAAAGAACCCTGTCACACTTACTTTATACAACCCAGCGGGCAAATGGTATCCTCTTTACTACCTTCTGTAATGAATGACCAGGTGCTGGGGTCAGATGTTTCAGATTTCACATTATGTTGTCACATTTTCAAAACATGCATGGTATTTATATGGATATGTGTATGTGTGGGTGGCAATAAGTTTGAATTAATGAAAATTAGATTCCCTTCATAAGAGAATTTTAGATAGGGTACCTCTAAGGTAAGTCTTCCAAAATTAGGTAATTTTAAAAAAAATTTAAAACCACATTTGTACTTAAATTGGCCTTTTTTTCCCAAAGCTGCTTTTAAGACAGCCTATAACCTTGAATATTTTTGGTAAACTACAAAAGTAATATGCAGGATGGGGATTTAGCTCAGTGAAAGAGTGCATGTCTAGAATGCAAAAGACCCTGGGTTCAATTCCCAGCACTACCCAAAAATTATAAAAAAAAAAGGAATAGACAAAACATTTAAAGTTTCTTAAGGGAATGTGACTATTTAAGTCAAAGTATTTTAATTCTGATTATGTTACAGGGAATTCTGCCAGGTATCCACTGTTTGTTTTGTTTGTTAGTAGACTATAATTCATCCAATTCCTTGTTAGCTGTCATTTTCCCAATATGTACAGAATTGAGCCCAGATTCTGATGCTGTGATATATGCTTGTGTGTATATATTGAGAGGTGGTGTTTCCAACACAAGATATCCTGTTTGTATCTTATTTTATTCCTGTCCTTTATTTTTCTAAGGTACGAAGATATGTCACTATGTTTCAATGATGTTTGCAATTTGTTATACGAATTTGAAATACTATCATTTGATGAACTGAAAATAGAGTTGAATGTTAATTGTTAGATTAAAAAGTGAGTGAGAAAGAAGGGCTGGGGCTGTAACTCAGTGGCAGAGTACTTGCCTAGTATGGGTGAGGCACTGGGTTTGATCCTTAGCACCACATAAAAAACAAATAAAGGTATGATGTCCATCTACAACTATAAAAAAAAGTTTTTAACAAAAAATGAGGAAGAAGGCCTGGGATTATGGCTCAATGGTAGAGCGCTTGCCTAGCGTGGGTGAGGCACTGGGTTTGATCCTCAGCATCACATATAAATATATAAAATGAAGGTATTGTATCCATCTACAATTATATATTTTTTTATTTTTTAAGTGAGGAAGAAGATTCTTCTGCTCTCTCCCTTTGCCTACCTCCAAGTTTAAATAGTAGTATGTAGGAAATACACAAGGGAGAATAGTTTAGGAGACAGCTTATTATCAATTGTTTTCTGACAGATGAGGAATTAGAATATACATTTTTTTTGTACAAAGTAAGACTGGTAAAAGTCATTCAAAACATAGCTATGTAGTACTATTGCCATAGAAAATAGCATCATTTTACAAAAACCCTTTACTGTTAAAAGATTCGATGTAGGTTTTGACATTGTTGTGGTTAATATGTTGTTTAGCTACCAGATAAACTTTGTGTCTTTAAAGAAAGTGGATGCTAGAGTACATTCAATTATTCAATCCTTACGCAGAATCCTTAAGACTTCTAAATGTCTATAGTGATATTGTTGTCTGTAGTCAATAGTTAAAATATCTTTGCAGTTTCTCTTGATTTTGAGATAAATGAGGATGGAAATGAAAACTGATATAAGAGAGCAAAATGTGTTTGTGGTGTTACTGGGGAAACATTGGACTTTGCCTGTTGGAGTTCATATAAGCAGTACTAGAATTCAGTTCATTTTTGTAAAAACTTTTCTTCAGTGCCCTGAAACTAAATGATAAGTTATTTTTATCGTGTTTCTTTTTAAAAAAAGAATTTGTGGTAGCATTTTGTAGTTCCCATGAGACTTGAGCTAATTGGTATACCTGAGTGAGTCCTCTTAGGATCAAGAAACAAAATACAACTGACATTCACGACTCTACTTTTAAATTATAGAGTCTTAATTAAGCTAAGTGACAAGTTCACTTTATCAAAGTAAATTTCTAATGTTGACATACTACTGAAATTACCAATATTGCCTTCATTGTATAGATTGAATCAAGTAAATTACTTAAGCTATTTAATTATGTTTCTCTGCTAAGTGACCATAATAATAGGTAAATAATCTAAAAAAAAATAATAATGAATAAGCCTACTTGCCTGTGTCTGACATAGTCCTAATACAAGGATTTGTATCTTAGTGTGATATTTTTAAACATGCAGCCATTCTACAATAATGGTTCCCTGCAAACACACACTTTTTTTGGTCCCTAGCAGGGCTAGTTTCATGAGCCTGCAACCAGTGCAGTGCATGGGGCCTTATACTTGCTGTATTGTTCTGCTCTTACCAACTTGACATTCTTAATCTTTTTTAACAAGGGGAGCTACATTTTTTTTCTTTTGGACCAGGCCTCACAAATTATGTAGGCAGCCCTGATACCCAAGAAATGGTGTTGTAAAAGATTGTAATATAAAGTGAATAGTGATTATTCTATGTTAACAAAGTCTTTTACCCTATAATTTTCTATATAAGACGTTTTTGTGCACATATTTTATTTGAATGTATTTTAAGAAGGAAAAATTGTAGATGATTCTACTTAAAATTAGTAAACACTTTAAATGTTGCTCAAATTAGAGGGCTTTGGCAATTTGCTGCTTAAAACAAAATTCTGTTGTTTAGAACACAGAAGTACTTTTTTAAAATAGAGATACCCTGTTAGATGGAATATATTAAACTCAAAACAGAATTTAACTCATTTTGCCTTTACAGGTTTTCAAGTTATCTCCAACCAGCAGCAAAACTACCAAGGAATAGTTGGAGTTCAGCAACCCCAGAGTCAGAGTCTAGTTGGAGGCCAACCCAACAGCATCGGAAATCAGATTCAAGGAGTGGTGATCCCCTACCCTTCAGTGCCATCATATCAGGTATATTGTCTCTCTTGTCTGTTTTAGGTAGAGATGATTATAGATAAAACGTGTATCTACAATGTATCTTCTGTATTTCTTTAATATATGAGAAATGTTTCTGTAATATATAACTTGATAGTCTTAGGAGTTTTTTTGTTTTTGTGTTTGTTTGTTTGTTTTAATTTTATATCTTTATTTTTATGCTGAGGACCGAACCCAGGGCCTTGCACATGCTAGGCAGGCACTCTACCGCTGAGCCACAACCCAGCACCTCTTAGAAGTTTTATTAGTAATAGTGTCTTTGTTTTATACTGATTTTTTGCTTTATTTGTTCACTTCATTAATATTTCAGATATCTGCAACAACACATTATTTTTGGCAAGTAAATTTTGCCTGACACCATCTGTGTTTCCAACTATAGATTTATAAACAAGTGTCTTATTCTGTTCTTCAGCTCCTTAGGAAGTCGCCTGTGTGGAAAGAAAGTACTAGGAGAAAAAATAAGAGTAAAGGGTAGGTATTTGAAATACTGAGAAATAGATAGTATAGACCATAGATCAGTATTTAATGGAATAGTTAAGTATGTGCAGTTTTTTATGCTAGAACTCATTCTTTCCCCCACTTCAATCCCTAAAAGGGATGAGGAATGAACTAATTTATAGTTCTAAGATAGAAATATCTGTTGTTCCATAAATAAGCAGGTGTCTTTAATATAATATGACACATTTTCCAAAACTCTTCAAATTTTAGAAGAATAACTTGTAAGCAGGTTTATTTTATTAGCCTTGTAGTTTTTCATAGCTGAGCCTAACTGAAGAAAGATGTTCAAAGACCATTTTCATTCATCTCAACAGGAAAAAATAATCTAATTGGAAAGATAAAATGTGTTCATATTTTATGTACACATATATAAAGAAATTGATGACAGAATACAAACCATAACTGAGGAGATCATGAAATAAAGCAATAAACAGTTTATAAAGACCTTGATAATAATGCCTGCTCAGAAGATAGAAACCTTTAACTATTCCCTTAAATTATAAACATGGATTAGTTGAGAAGGTATTCTGGGGACAGAGAAGGATCTAAATAAAGAGCAAGTATATACATTCCATATAATTTCAGAAAATTTAAGTTGAAATTAAAGTATGAAATGTGGAATTTGTCAAGGGAGCCCCTTGATAACAAAGCATAAACACAAAAGAGATATTTCATGAAACTAGGTTTTACTTCTTTTGCTTTCACATCCCCCATGCTTTTTTCTCCTGATAGTCCATGCTTGAGTATAGGCACATAAACTGCCCTTCTTCGGGGCTGGGGTTGTGGCTCAGAGATAGAGCGCTCGCCTACCATACATGGGGCACTGGGTTCGATCCTCAGCAACACATAACAATAAAATGAAGATGTTGTGTCCACTTATAACTAAAAAATAAATATTTAAAAAAAAAACAAAAAAACACTGCCCTTCTTCTACTTTCCCCATAGACATTAGATAGGAGCAACACCAGTCCAGGAACACTTGCCTTCTCAAGGAGTTTGGTCTCACTGTCAATCGAATACATTGAGCATCTGTTAAACATCCAGGCACTGCATAGGGTGTTAAAGATTCAGTTAAAAAAAGATTTGCCCTTGACTTTTAGGAGCTCACAGTCTAGTGAGAGAAATGTTATTTTTTTTTAATTGGTGTATTATAGTTGTACATAATGATGGAATTTGTAGTCATACATGCACACAATGTAATTTGACCAATATCATTCCCCAGCATTTCCTTTGTCCTTTACCTCCTTCTAAGTCCTGATCCTTTCCTCTACTGATCTCCCTTTGATTTTCATTAGATCCCCACCCCCATTTTTCTTTTCCATTTTCCTCTCTCTTCCACGTATGAGAGAAAATATAGGACCCTTGACTTTCTGAGTTTGTCTTATTTTGTTTAATGTAATGATCTCAAGTTCCATCCATTTTCCTGCAAATGATATAATTTCTTTTTTTAATGGCTGAATAAAACTCCATTGTATACATATACCACATTTTCTTTATCCATTCATCTGTTGATGGATACCTAGACTAGTGTCATGGTTTCACTAGTGTGAATTGTGCTACTATAAACATGGGTATACATGTTTCACTATAGTATGATGACTTTAGGGGAACCTTCATACTGATTTTCATAGTCGTTGTACTGTTTACAGTCCCACCAACAGTGTGAAATTTTTCCTTTGAGAATTGTCATTTTTAAATAAATCACAGCATTATTAGTGTAATTTTTTCAAATGGAGCTTAAATATTGGAGCTATTTAGAGCTAAGACAATTCTTCTAATTTCTATAGCAAGCTTTTTTTTTTTTTTTACAAGTTGTAGATTATTTTCTCTTTATCTCATAATTCTCACACTAGGTGAATGATTATAGGAAGTGTTCTAACCAGCAGTGAATGGCAGCGTGCTTTACAGTATGCTTCCTAGTATGTTTGGTAGACAGATTAGGTAGTGATAAACTGTTTTCTGAACAATAAGCCAAAAAAGTCCTTTGTTCTTAGTAATGAATTCTATGGCTGCACATTCTCTTTCTCTTTTCACACTTCACACTTTTTTCTTTACCTGGTTACATCATCTAGATTAAGCTGTGTTATTTTTCTCAGATCTGTCTTGCATGTGTATTAATTTATACAATTAGAAATAATCTCAGAGCCAGGTGTGGTGGCACACACCTGTAATCCCAGGGGCTCAGGAGGCTGAGGCAGGAGGATTGTGAGTTCAAAGCCTCAGCAAAAGCGAGACACTAGGGCTGGGGCTGTGACTCAGTGGTAGAGCACTTGTCTAACATGTGTGAGGCACTGAGTTCAATTCTCAGCTCCACATATAAATAAATGAATAAAATAAAGGTCCATCAATATCTAAAAAAATATTTAAAAAAAAGCTAGGTGCTAAGCAACTCAGTGAAACTCTGTCTCTAAATAAAATACAAAATAAGGCTCAGTGGCCAGGTGCCCCTGAGTTCAATCCCAGGTACCTGAAAGAAATGGGGGGGGTGCGGGAGGGAGAGGAGAATCTCAGAATGTTACACTGCCTCAACAGATAAAAAGATGGAAATATGTTGTAGTATACAGTTAGATAAATTGGACTCATAATTTTCTTTTGGGATTAATGAGCTAAAGGGAAAATAATCAAGAGATTATTATATATTTTTTAAATTTTTTTTTGTAATTGTAGATGGACAAAATGCCTTTATTTGTTTATTTATACATGGTGCTGAGGATTGAACCCAGTGTCTCAAGCATGCTAGGCAAATGCTCTGCCACTGAATTACAGCCCCAGCCCAGTTTATTATTGTATTTTTGAGAGGACTAATTGCATTTTATATAAGTAAGTAATTTTATATAAGTAAGACTTAGAAGATAATCATTAACTTTTTAAAATTTATTTGTAATTATAGATGGATACAATACCTTTATTTTATTTATTTATCTTTATGTGGTACTGAGGATCAAACCCAGGGCAAGCTCTCTACCACTGAGCTACAACCCCAGCCCCTTAATCATTAATTTTTAATTCACAAAGCCAAGGATGGAGAATAGGAAGTGGTTTTAAAGAACTGAGGCTCTGGAGCTAAAGGGAATGCATCATAATCCTGACCTTTTTACTAACTAACTATACAACCTTGAGCAACTTACTTAACCTCAGTTTACCCATTTACAAAATAAGGATAATGAAAATACCTTCTTAAGTTGTTAGGATGCCTTTATGAGGTACTACACATAAAGCACTTACAAAATAACCTGATACATGGCAGTAAGTACCCAGTAATGTTAATCCTCATCACCCCATTGATGTTGTCACAAGCTTTTATGTTGGTTTCATTTAGCAAAATCACTATATTATGGTATATTATAAATGAAGAAATTATGATGCCTGTGTGGTTTCTATTTTAGAAACTAGATAATGGAAGTAGAGAATTGAAGAATCCATTATGTCCCTTTGGGTTCTTGTAAATAATATAGAAAACAAAGAATTGAAAGATTCACTTTACTAGATCTTTTAGATATACTACCTTATAATAGAGATAATACTCCTCCCTATGTTGGAGGTGGCATTTCTAGCTTTTTAGATAAAGGACTGAGGAGCCACTGTATCTCTGGCTACCAGTGTTAGGTTAAGTGATTGAGGAGGATGGACTTTTAAATGGCAAGTTAGTTATGAGTCTTGCAGGCAACTTGGGAGTTTTAAGGTAGAGCTGCTACACAATAAAAATAGTACAGTACTGTGGCAAACTTAACAAAAAAAAAAAAAACAGTGTTATGTTGGCTTAATCCTAACTGCTCACATTTGTAAAGTCTATGGAGGCTATGAACATCTGCAAGATTTAAAAAATCTTTTTCCCTCTAAATTGTCTCAAATTTTAGGTTTCACTGCCTCAAGGTTCTCAAGGAATTGCGCATCAAACTTACCAACAACCTGTTATGTTCCCTAATCAGTCTAATCAAGGATCAATAACCACAACAGGAATGCCAGTTTACTACAGTGTCATTCCACCTGGCCAACAAAATAATTTAAGGTGAGTATGACTAAGAAACCTAATCTTCTGGCTTCTCTTTGTTTACCAAGATTATTGTCTATTGCTAGTTTTAAAGTTGACTAAATGACTAAAATCGTTTTCCTGATGTAGATGAAACAAAGTATGATAGTCTGTTTTTCTAATATTTTAAAAACATAATCCATATAAGATAAACATTCCATATATGAACCAGAATCAAATCTCTCTTGTACTGTATCCTTTATTCATCCAAATGGAGTACTAGTTATTCATAGTCCTTGGCATTTTGAGCATTTATTTGTTAATGATTTATTTGTAGTAGTTTGGAAGATTGTATTTCCCGTAGATAAACTTAGCTGCAAAATATCTTACTGAAATTTTTCAGGCTCTGGGATGCTCTTTTTTCATCAGTAGGAGGAAAGAGGCATTTAAGAAAAGTAAATGATAATAGGTCTATATTTAAAAAGTCATGAAATATTTCATCAGTTATTTAAACTTGGAAGATCAGAAGCTTCTCTGACAAGCCTAATGTGTGAAAAATAGTAATCTTCCCTTGAATTGGGTACCTTTAGTCAGTTTTTCAGAATGTATTTTATTTACTCTAATAACATCCCCATGATGTTACCAGAGAGACAGCTGATCTCTTTTTAAGAATGGGAACCTAAGTTATAATCAATCATAAGAGATTGTTGCTACCCAATTATAGTAACAGATGACATTTAGGGTGGAAATGGGACTGACATTCCTTATTTCACTGAAATCTACCTAGGAAAATAGGAGCTTGTTCTGACTTTATTTGTTGTCAGAACCTCGCAGGAGGAACTCAAATTTTTCTTGTCTCTATATCTTTGGCTACCAGTGTTAGGTTGAGTGATTGAGGAGGATGGTCTTTTTAAATGGCAAATTAGTTGTGAATCTTGCAGGCAGCTTGGGAGTTTTAAGGTAGAGCTGCTATAATAAAAATAAAGTGTGTATTGGGTTAAATTTAACAATTGGGCTGGGGTTGTGGCTCAATGGTAGAGTGCTTGCCTAGCATGTATGAGGCAATGGGTAGGATTCTCAGCATCACATATAAATAAATCAGGTTCATTGACAACTAAAAATAAATTTTTTTTAATTCACATTTGTCCTATGACTTTAAATTCTATAAATAAGGAGAAAAGACTCAATCTGATCCCCTTATTCTAACATGTACAAATTTAAGTTCGGGATCTAGAATGCCAGTTCAGTTTATAAAATGTCAATTAGAGGCAGAATTCTATAGTAAAGTAGATGAAATGAAGGGTTAGAGAGTTGTTAAATTGTCTGCTTGTTTGAACCAAGGTGTAACCTTTTATTTATCAGTGAAAGTAATTATCAGCAAAGTAATAATCAGCAAAGTAAGTATCCCTATGTAGGGAAGAGGTTGAAAGAAATAGGTACACACTATTAATCCAGTGACTCACTTGAGACCAAAAGACACCTATTTCTCTAAGTTAATTCTGTAGGCATTTATGCTGGGAAGAGGGTCTTTTATGAGGGAAGAAGATAAGCTTACAGGAACCTAAAGGGGATAGTTTAGGTTTTAAATTTTTGCCATTTGTTTATTTGTCAATCCCTTGAAACAGAAATGATCGTCTGTACTTGACTTCTGAGGGAGTTTATCCTAAGTGTGAATAGACATAAGAGAGCATTCTGTACCCATCTCTACAGTCAGCCTAGTATCAGGCATGACAGCAGACTCCAAAAGTAGTCAAGTTAATACTGATGATTATGCTTGGAAAAGAACAACAGGTTTAGTCCCTGGGCCTGCTTCTGCAAAGAAAATTAAACTGTGGAGAGCATCTGACTTGAGGAATATCCTAGAGCACAACAATAGAGAGATGAATGAGGTTCCCCAACAACCTCCAACTTGAATCTTGATGAAAAGTGTAGAATCCCTCACTAAAGTTTATGGCTTTGACCCAAAATGAGGCAGACAAACTTCAAAGAAGCTAGCTACAAGCTGATAGTAGTGATTGTCATCATATAACAAACTGGCATTGATCTGTTTCACCTATAGATTATCAGCCTATGAAATGGAGTAGGTTGTACAGAAAGCAGGGAATATGCATTCTGTCAAACTTGTACCCAGGTACCATGTAGTAGTTACTTGTATGAAACTAGTCATGTATGGAATTAATTAAGGATACCTTTGGGTGAAAAAAAAAAAAAAAACTGCTGTTAAATAACACCATTTTTCCAATTTAATAGCATTCTTTATTTTAAAAAAAAAAAAACTTATTTCTGCTTCTGGAAAATATTTAATAGTTAAATTGCTATAATATTTCAAATTTACTTGGAACCATCACTTAAAGTTCAACATGGCTATTTCTTATTGATCAAGTAATTAAATTACCATCTAGTGGCTAATGTAGAAGCCATTCCTTCATAAATCTATATTTAGCAGCTTATATAAATTATATTTTATCTGACATATTCCATTGTACTTACATGAAAAGAGGAAGTTGGTCCAAATACCCAAGTACCTGGAACAGGCCCCAGAATAGAAAGGAACTTGGTAAATCTATACTGAATGAACACATTCCTTTAATGTCAAAGGCTAGCTTGCACATATGTATATATACCTGTGGCAATTAATTATTGACCTTAATCATATTTTGTTTCTGTACCTGTATATATTTTTTTAAGTTTTTCATTAGTGTTTTTAAATTACAAAAAAAATAGTGGTGTTGACATAAATGAATGCAATGATGTATAAAAGGAAACTAATTATCATGCCTCACTCCACCATCATCCCCAGATCACCAGCATTCACAAGCTAGTCTGCATTCTGTTGCATTGGCCCTCCTGTCTATACAGTACATGCATAAATGCACACATATAGGAATAAGGTAGTAGATTTTAGTGAAATACAGATTGTCTTACATTTTTCCCATACCATATTGTGAACATCAAACTAATAAGTATTAGTCTAAAACATTCTGTTTTATTTCTAATTTCTTCACAATTATAATTTATTTAAATTAGATCATGTCATACAGATAGTTATTTGTTGGTGTTCTAACTTCCTTCTCTCTCTCCACCCCTGCCATCTGGAGCATCTCCCACATGGCATACATGCTAGGTAACTACGCCATGTTTCTATCCGTGTTTATATCTTAAGTTTCTCCTTGAATTTAATCATACATTAACAAATATGGTGTGGAAACATAAGCAAGATTCATTAACACACAAATATGAAACTAAGTGTTTATGCATATATAATCTTACGTATAAAATGTCTACAACTTGGGCTGGGGCTGTAACTCAGTGGCAGAGCGCTTGCCTAGCATGCATGAGACACTGGGTTCGATCCTCAGCACCACATAAAAATAAACAAATAAAATAAAGGCATTCAGTCCATCTACAACTCCAAAAAAAAGGTTTTTTTAATGTCTACAACTTGTTTTTTTTTCCCCCTTAATATGGCCATCTTATGTCTGGCATGTTAGAGAATTTTTATCCATTCACGTTTAGTATTACAGCTGATATGCTGAAGTTTTTGTTGTTGTTTTTTTTTTCTGCCAGCCCTCATGTTTTTGTTTATTTCATCATAACTGTATCATTTGATTGGTCAGTCTTCTGCCATTTTCTCAGATGTATGTCAGTATTCCTTGAGGCTCTTTATCATGGAATCTCAAATCTGATCCAGGCATGAGTTAATCTAAATAAGCTAATTTTTCATTATCAGAATCTTAGGCATTAATTGAGTGGCATGATGTGGTTAGAAAGAATATGGGCTTTGGAATCAGACACACCTGCCTTCGAGTTTAATTGACCTTAGTCTCTTTGTATCTTAGTTTTCTCATTTCTAAGATTAGAATAATACTTCAAAGGACTGATCTCAGAAATTACATATCTAGTGACATGTCTAATGACTTTCCTTGCCATTAATTATCAATTTAGCTGTTTTACATCTGTAGTGGAGTCACTGGAATGGGGAGTTGTTTTAATTTTTATTATTTATTTATTTTTTATTTTTTTAAAGTCAGTCAGATCCTGGATCTAGAGGACTCCACTATGGAAAAGATTGTGGCAGGCAGCAAAAACAAGAATAGACAGGTGGCACTACATCCAACTAAAAAGTTTCTGCACAGCCAAGAAAACAGTTAACAGAGTGAAAAGACAGCCTACAAAATGAGAGAAAATATTTGCAAACTATGTTGTCTGACTAGGAGTTAATATCCAAAATATATAAGAATCTCTTGACAATTCAGTAGCAGAAAACTGGTTTGGGCTTTTGTGGGGTTTTGTTGTTGTTGTTGTTGTTGTTGTTGTTATTTTTAAGTAGTGCTGCAGATCAAATCAAGACCTCACACATGCCAGACAAGGCACTCTATCACTGAGGTATATTCCCAAGTTTTTTTATAGATAAGCAAAGAATGGGGCAATGCCTGGGTATCTCAGTGATAGAAGACTTGCCTAGCATGTACAAGGCCCTGGGTTTAATCTCCAGCACCACAAAAAATAAAAAGAACTTAAATAGAAATTTATTCAGAGAAGACATAAAAATGGCCTCTAAGTGTAGGAAAGGATGTTCAGTATCACTAATAAGCCAGCTTGATGTCACATACCTGTAATCCCAGCTGCTCAGGAGGCTGAAGCGGGAGGAATACAAGTTCAAAGCTACCCTTAGCAATTTACTGAAGCCGTAGGTAACTGTCTCAAAATAAAAAGGCTGGGGATGTGACTCAATGATTAAGCGCCCCTGGGTTCAATCTTCAAGAAAAAAGAAAAAGCAAATCAAAACTATAGCTATCACCTCACATTTACTAGAATAGTTATTATCAAAGCAGCAAAAGGTAGCTAGTACTGGTTAGGATGTAAAGAAAAGGGAACTCAGGCTGGGGTTGTGGCTCAGTGGTAGAGCGCTTGCCTAGCATGTGTAAGACCCTAGGTTCAATCCTCAGCACCGCATAAAAATAAATAAATAAAGGTGTCCATCTACAACTAAAAATATTTTTTAAAAATAATGTTTTTAAATAAAAACAAGGTTATATATTAATCAGTTGATTTAATACCATGACCTGAGCCTTACAAGAACCTAACTGAATTTCTTATAGGAACAATGGCTCATAATTTACTAAATCAGTGTACATACAACTTTATAGAGCATAATTGCTGCAAATAACATGAATTGGTTGAATTTGTACCTAACCCAGCATTAGATACTATAAAGATATACACATTGCTTTAACGATATTAGAGTTTATATTGTTACTGAGTTTTAATCATTTCCACTGTTAAAGTCTGCCAGATCTTATTAAAACACGATGTTCAAGTAAAGAACATAAAATTCAGTAAGTATAGCTTTTATCTTTTACAACACTGAAACTTTGCCTTTCTCTCTGTTACCAAAAACTTAATCCAGCAATAATTTACATGTTTAAGTATATTTAGCATGGAAGAAAGATAGGATATAATCTTGTCCTTGGGTAGCTACACATTTTCTTTCTTTTTTTTTTTTTTTGAAAGCTAAATATGCATATGAAACAGAAAATAATGCAAAATTAATATTAATATAAGAAAGGGCTAATTTGAAAGTAGTAAGGAACAATATTTATGCTCAGACACTAAGCATTTTGTTAACTGTGTGGTATAAAACGTTAGAATTATAGTTTGGACCCTACCTGCCTAGTCAACATTTCTCCACCTGCAGTTTTATTCCTACAAAATTGGTACTTTTACTACAGAAAGCTTAGAAATGCAAATAAAACCTTTCTTCAAAATTTTCTTGCCCAGAGGTTTCACATTTCTAAAACCTGATTTACCACAGTGTCCTAAAAAGGATGAGTATGTGTTTATTTTTATTTTACATGTAGAAACTATGAAGCATAGAAAAAGAATAACTCGGGCTGGGGATGTGGCTCAAGCGGTAGCGCGCTTGTCTGGCGTGCGTGCGGCCCGGGTTCGATCCTCAGCACCACATACAAAGATGTTGTGTCCACCGAAAACTAAAAAAAATAAATATTAAAATTCTCTCTCTCTCTCTCTTCAAAAAAAAAAAAGAAAAGAAAAAGATTAACTCAAAAGCCTGAACTCCTACTTTGTGAATTCTAGCTCTTCAGTTCAGTTATTCTTAATCTTGGCAGCATGTTAGGATGGCTTGTGGAGTTCTTAAAATTTACCAGTTATATCCACCACCTTGCATTTTCTCAGTTAGTCTCGCCTGATCTAAAACCTGAATGCCCTTATTTTTGTAAGCCCCCCAGGTGATTCTAATAGACATTCAGAATTGAAATCCACTGAACCTACAGTAAGCAGCCCTCTATAGTCTTATTTTCATCTGTAATTCAGCTGTCCACAAGTAGCTAAAGCTCAGTGATATTTATGCATTTGTAGTAAAGACATAATGTCTCTGCAATTATTATGTATTTATCTGAAACCCAGTGTCCTAACAATACTGTATAAATGACTACATTCCAACCAATATAATCTGTCTCTGTTAGATTAAAAGTATATCTTAAACTCAAAGCTATAGGGTCTGATCCAAACAGTTTTATGTTCTGGATACTAAATGGACTAAAATAACTATTGTTCTATTATTAGGGTACAAAAAGTAATATATCCTATAAGAACACCAATCAAGTCTTTGTTTTGAAAAATGTTTTACTTAGCTTGGGTTGCTTAGCAACCTTGTTTTCTTACAAAGGTTCCTTGTGCAGAAAAGATATAATTTAAATTATTATTTTTGCTTTCAGTTATCACAGAGGAATCTTTGTATTTAGATTGGATTGTGTTTTTACATGTCAATAGGAGCGCTGAGCACAGCCTCATAAAAGTCACACGTCCATTCACTTTCAGCAAGCATGTACTAGTTAGGGTCATTTGTTTTACAACAGCTCATTAAGGGATTTTTTTTTTTCTCAGTCTTTAGTATAAAGTGAAATTTATTTTGATACCTGCTGAGACCTCAAAATTGGCAAACAAGGGGCTGGGGCTATAGTTCATTTGACAGAGTGCTCGCCTCGCATGCACAAGGCCCTGGGTTCAATCCTTAGTACCACAAAAAAAAAAAAGGGCAAATAAGATATCTTCAAAATGCTCTCAGTGTTTTTAGTTTTAGTGTCTTTTCCCCAATTTTACCTTTTATTTTCCCATTTTTATCTTGAAACTCAAAAGAATAATATATATTTGTCTTTGATCTCTAATCTCAAAGCGCTAGCCTAACATATAGAGAATAACTTGAAAATAGACTAACCTTTATTTCTTAGAACTCTGTTAAAGAAAACACTTTATAGAATCTTTATGAAAAAGAAATCCTGCTTTTAAAACTTTTCCCGTTTTTCTCTCCAATGTGTTTTTCCTCATTTTTATATTCCTAATATTCCCCTAGTGCTTCCTTTGTCCTACTTCTGATACCTCTCTTGAATTCATTTTATTTCTAAGCTTCCAGTGTTGTATTTTGTTTGCTTCAGCTCTCCTTTGAAATAATTATTAACAATAAAATCTGTCAAACTGAATGAACCATATCTTCTGGTGAATTTCACCTCTGTTGTTGTTTAAAATAGGAAGTTTCTAACAACTAGCCTAGAGAAATAAAATGTAGTAAGGAATAAAATTTCAGTTATGTAAGATGAATAAATTCTAGAGATATACTGTATAACATTGTACCTAGAGGGTGCAGTGGCTCAGTGGTAGAGCACTTGCCGTACATGCTTGAGTCACTGGGTTGATCCCAGCACCACATAAAAATAAGCAAAATAGGGGCTGCAGTTGTGGCTCAAGTGGTAGAGTTCTGCCTAGCATGCATGAGGACCTAGGTTCAATCCTCAGCACCACATAAAAATAAAGATATTATGTCCACCTAAAACTAAAAAATAAACATTAAAAAAACTATAAAAATTAGCAAAATAAAGGTATTGTATCTATATACAATTAAAAAAATAAAAATTAAAAAAATGGTACCTAGAATAATGATACTATTTTCTACACTTATAATCCCAGGGGCTCAAGAAGCTAAGGCAGGAGGATCATGAGTTTAAAGCCAGCCTCAGCAAAAGCAAGGCGCTAAGCAACTCAGTGAGACCCTGTCTCTAAATGTGGCCCAGTGGTTCAGTACCCCTGAGCTCAATCCCTGGCACCCTAACCTCCCCACCCCACCCCCGCCCAAAAATAAATAAATAAATAAATAAAATGTTAGGGCTGGAGATAATATAGCTCAGTGTAGAGTGCATACTTAGTGCGAACAAGGCCCTGGACTCATTTCCCAGCACTGCAAAAGGAAAAAAAAAAATAGTGTGTGTATGTGTGTGTGTGTGTGTCATGTTAACTGTTCTTATCACAATAATTTTTTTAACCACTTATTATGGTACTAGGGATTGAACCCAGAGCCTTGTATATACCAGACAAGCACTCTACCACGAAGCTACTTCTCTAGCCCCCGCAAAAAAAGTTTTTTTTTTTTTTTTTGGATGAACAAACCAGTATATACTACATTGTACCTGTCTTGATAACCTACATATAATTTTGTAGCACTTACAGAATAGATGAAGAAATACATAATTATTGAATGAATAAAATAAAAAGAAAAGTCACTTTGCTAAATCATTTTCTTTTCAAAACATTCACTTCCTCTTTAATGTAATTTTTAATAGATGTAATAGATGTATTTTTAGCAGAATTCATTAGTAAAGTTTTACTAACAAAAAACAATGTAGAGAAGGAGGGGAAGACAGTACTATATCTACTTCATTTTTATGAACTCACCAAAAATGAGAGAACAGTAGTATTTTGGATTTAAATTATACTATTTAAGTAGTTACCTTTAAAGAAGAGGAATGATAAGTGCCTTTTCGTGCAAAAAGCTGTTCAATTTTATGCATAAGTAAAGTTTAAAGTATTTGTGGTACTTCCTCAGCCTTTCAAATGAGTTTCTATTGTTGAAAATATCCAAAGTATTTCTCCTGCACCTCTGTATTTTGTTTCTTAATTAAAACAGTCTTTTCTTTATTTGCCTTTTTGGGTCATTCTGATTATGGGAAAAAGCAAATCAACTATAACCTCAGTACCCAGAGATAATCACTGATAGGTTTAGTGTACTTCACTCAGTTTTCAGTGTACACATATATATGAACTTCAAGAGAAATTATTTTTATTGAGCATTTTATTTTCTAGGCTAGGTTGTAGCTCAGTTGATTAAATGCTGGCCTGCATGTATGAAGCCAAGTTCAGTCCCCAGCACAACACACATACACACACACACACAGAGAAAAAGGTATTTTACTTTTTGTTTTTTGTAGAATTTTTAAATCATGTGTTCTTGTTGTTTTTTATTATTATTAAACTATGAAAATACATGGGTTAAAATATAAAAATTCTGTCTTATTAATCCGTTTCCCTTTCTGGAAAAAAACAACTGTTCATCAGCATAAGAACTGCTCAGTTTGGTGTGTATCTTTCTAACATATTTATTGCTTTTCAATAAGATATGTGAAGTAATGTGATTTGAGGAGAGAGTGTTGGTAGGTTGCCTTTTTTGTTTGTTTTGTTTTTGTTTTTGTTTTTTTTGTGATGCCAGGGATTGAACCCAGGGCCTTGTGCATGCGAGGCAAGCACTCTACCAACTGAGTTATAACCCCAGCTCACTTGTTTTGTTTTTGAGGTGGGAAGATTAGTGGTATTTTATTTGTGTCACTGAGTTTTTTTACATATGTGGAATCTTTTCATGAATGTTTTATTCTGGAACTTGCTTTTTTCATTGAAAATTATGC